>NW_027361939.1:5070000-6477500 GCF_039654945.1 Dendrobates tinctorius | reverse complement strand
CAGCCGGGAGCCTTTCCTAACAAACTCCTGCTTGTCGTGCTCTGACCTGTACGCTTGGTGACACTCCCCTGGTCCTTAATGCACTTGACCCTATCGCTGCTCGCGGAGCAGGTCCTTTCTCACTCAGCCCTCTGGCAGGAAGCCCCTCTCTTTTCCAGCACAAACCTCCTTATCCTCCCCTGACACACCACGCCCCCTCTCTGGACATCACATTACTTGCACATCAGTTCAGCCTTAAGAATCAATATTTCCATTTAATGGCAGTAAGCAGAGAAAGACATGCAGGCTTAATCTTGTACATACCAAAGGCAGACCAAAGATTGATAAGCAGGGGAAGAAAACATTCAGCTGCCTCAAGCCATTGTTCTCCCAGTCACTAGTCCCAATGTGTGGCTGGGGATAGTAGACCCAGCAGCGCCATTGTAGGGAAGGTGACCTGACGGACGGACTTGTCAGAGTGAAGAAAGAAAGGTTTGCACAGTGTAGGTAGGTGTCAGGTACTACAGTGGGGAAACAGCTAAGAAAGTGTAGTGGATGTGCAGTACCTTGGGTTGACCATTAGAGGGCAGGGAGGAGTGTGAGCAAAGGACTTGACATCAGCTTAGGGCTTAGGAAACCGTTGGTCATGGGGGACGGAGTTACAGGGAACCGGGAAAGGTATAAATTTGAAGGAGGGTTCCAGAAAGTTCCAGTCCCCAGGGGGAGCTCAGGTGACAGGAGGACTACGACAGTTTGTGCACTCTGAGGAGAACCGAACCAGGGGGACTGAGGAGAGAGAACGTCAGGGGGGTGGTCCTGACAGGAAGAACCGCAGAAGAGACGAGACACCGGGTGTGGGACACCGTATTTGACACGACGCCTGACTAGTAAAATTGCTGTTGGTTTACGGGCCTAAGGCGGCCACAGTGACGAACCTGTCAGGAGCGTCAAACAGTGAAGAAGGGACGGTACGTGCATGTACGTCCCTAGTGTGAAAGTGTGGTGTGTATAACGGGCCCTGGAAATGGAGGGCCGTGAGGTGAAGAGAAGTGCGGTGTACTGCAGAGGCCGTCAGGCGGACGGCGAGTGGAATAAACTTGGACCTGTTGCACCCAGAACCTGCCTCCATCTTGTCTCTGTTTTGTCTCTGCGCGGTAAGAAGAGGGACCACCCCCCAGCTCGGCCCTCCGACCCTACACTTGGCGTAGTCGGCAGGATCAATGCCGCTAATACGTCATCTTCTGCGGCAGGCCTGCCCTAAAGGATGGAGAAAGACTTGGTCAATGTTGCTTGGATTACAAATACCTGTGGATTACAAATTACCCACCTGTGGATTACAATTTGGGAGCGCTGTGGTGTATCTGCGTCACCAGCAGAAGATCCGGGGAGGTACCAGGATTGGTGCAAGATGGCGGTAATGCTCCAGTGCAAAGGAGAGATCCAGGTGTTTGCTGTGATTCTCAATGGACTGGGGCCCCCTCCTACGTACCCCGGGGGCCAGCGCTATGTACCGGGAGGCCGATGCTCCCCCATACTGGATCCTGACAAGTGGGTGGAAAGGCCTGCCAATGCCCCACCCAGTGGAGGGAGTGGCACAGAGCAAAACTTTGGCTGCGGCTGTCTGGGGCCATTCGAGTGCTGCCCACCGGACGGTATGAGATGCTGCAGGTGTCGGGGCATCGGCCGCCTGGAGTGGCAATGGCGGCGGGAGACCGAGCTACGCCAGAAGACGCCACCCTTAGGACCACAGGCAGCAGCGGGATGCTGAGCGGGACGGCGGAACCTGTGCTGAGCTAGAAGGAGCGACCACCACTGATACCAGTGGAGAACTTCCCCACAGAGCCTCTGAGCCTGGAGGCTAGGCCTGCTGGATTGCGGGAGGAGCCGCGTGGTGACGTGACAGAGGCCACTGAGCCGGGGAAGGTGAGAGTTCCCCCGGCCCTGCTGACAGCTCCGCAGGCGGCTCCCACCATGCAGCCGCAGCGTACGGCACCCCATGTCCCCGAGGGCCCGGCTAAAGAGGGCCCGACCATCTATGCAGAATTAAGCCGGGCCTCCACTCCAGCTCCTGAGTCACCCCGCCCGGTGTCGCCGGAGCAGAGCCTGATCCCAGAGGGCCCTGTTGCGCTTCCCCTGCCACCAGCGACCTCATTTGCCAAATCGGTCACTAATCCGGCCCCGGCTGAAACGTTGAGTGCGGCCTACCCTGCGGCTGTGGTTATGCCAGAGTTGGAACCGGCTGCGGCCTATTTGGCAGGCCCTGTGCCCCCACCCACCGAGAACCCGGCTGCCCCCATCCGCCGCCCGGCCCCAGCAGCTGCTGGGCTGCAGAAACCATCGGCCGCCTCTGCCCCACGCTCTTTTTCGGCTGAGTCCCGCCCACCGGACTCTGGGACTGGCGCGGCACCCTTCGTTTGGGTCGCGGAGGTGATCAAACAGAAGAAGGTCCGGGAGCAGGAGGTATAGAGCCTGCTCCACTCAAAAGGGGAGGCTGGCATGGCGGTGAAGAGATCACAGGGCCGGCTGGTATACACCAACATCGATAGAGGATACGGTTTTATCTGGGATGAGACTGGACAAAAGGTCTATATTAATATGGTATCTATTCGTCACGGCTGGGCTCTACATGAGGAGGACTGGGTGTCGTACTACAAAGAGTACTGCACCCGTGGCTACTACGCGGTAGCTGTGTGTCATGTCGGACGCTGTTCACACCACAGCGTCCGGCAGGCAGAGATAGTTCCACCTCCAGCCACTATAGCCTCAGTGGCGCCGGCCTGATCTTCAGGCTCTCGGGGGTTAATCCTGCTGGAGACCAGGTTGGATGGTTAGTCACGCCCACGGTCTTTAAATAGTCATGCTGGCCTATGGGCGTCGCCGATTATAGCTTGTGTTTCATACCAAGTGGTTCCGGTCTGGAGTGGAGGTGTTGCAGAGAGAGAGATTCGTATCTGGTGTCGTATGATCCATTGTTATCCTTTCTCCTTCCCATATTTGTGTTTAGTTGTGCCCTGTTCACATTACTGTATAGTCCTGTGTGTATGCGGCGCGGTGCAGTTTAAGTTCTCTCTGTCTGTCATTATTTGTGTGGGGGCTTTGGTGGTGTGTCTCCTCACTGGGTGGAGGGTGGAGGGTTAAGTGCAGGGCTGAGCAGGAGACAAGGAAAGGGTGGAGGCTCAGGCATTTGCACCATCAGCAAAAACCCTGGGTTGAGGGTCAGACAGGGTTTCCCCTAGTTATAGGGACATCACAGGGCCCCCGGGTATTACAGCCTTAGTGGGACTAAGCCCCATGTGACACTGTGGTTGCTGAGCCAGAGGAACTTGAACCCCCGTAGTAAGAACTCCTAGGACACTCCCTAAACCCCGGGCGCTCCACGGCTGTGGGGCCCCTCGCTGCCGGCCGCCTGGGAGTGGTTTGAACTCTTGAAATTTTGTTGCACCATTGTGCAAAGCATAAGTATAGTTGATGTATACGTTAATGAAAAGTTTGATATAAGAAGTTAAAGTTGTTGGTTATATTAAGCCTGGCAAAGCAGGAGTGTCAAGAAGCGAGGGAGTGCATATGTCCAAGGAAGGGGGGGGGAGAAGGAAAAAGCATGTGATGTTTATTTTTTAAATGCTGGTTTAAAGAAAATGAGCAAAAGAAAATGAAAAAAATATAAAAATGGGTAGTTGTGCTATTATAAAGTTGTTTGATGTATAATATGCAAAAGTAAAATGCAACAGGTCCAGGTGAGGGAAGGTCTGAGGGACCAGCGGGAAGTGTGAGATCCGAAGAGGGGTCTATGTGTGAAGAGGGTCTGGGAGACCGAGACACCGACCATGACATGTAAGAGAAAGAAAGGTGCAAGAGGTGGAAGATGTGAAAAAGACAGCCGTCCTAAGTCAGGTCCCCGACACCACGGACACCCCTGAAGGAGAGAGATGGACGCCGGCAATGATCTGGTAGGTGTGAGACCTCGATCATGGCATACCAGACTGTGGAAGGTAACAGAAGGGGAGAGTAGGGGAAGGTACACGCCATAGAGAGAATAGGGGTGTACCTAGCCCAGTTTGAAAGACATTGTCATGTGGCGTGCGCGCTGGTGAGTAGCCCCCGCAGGTAGTGGGTTTGGCCCAACTGCTGGTCCGACAACAGAGTGTAGGTGGAGTTTCAGAATGACGAAGGCAGGAATGACAATTGTTGAGGACGACAATAGACAAAGGAAGGGGGAGTGTAGGGAAGGTGACCTGACAGACTTGTCAGAGTGAAGAAGGAAAGGTTTGCACAGTGTAGGTAGGTGTCAGTTACTACAGTGGGGAAACAGCTAGGAAAGTGTAGTGGATGTGCAGTACCTTTGGTTGACCATTAGAGGGCAGGGAGGAGTGTGAGCAAAGGACTTGACATCAGCTTAGGGCTTAGGAAACCATTGGTCATGGGGGGCGGAGTTACAGGGAACCGGGAAAGTTATAAATTTGAAGGAGGGTTCAAGAAAGTTCCAGTCCCCAGGGGGAGCTCAGGTGACAGGAGGACTACGACAGTTTGTGCACTCTGAGGAGAACCGAACCAGGGGGACTGAGGAGAGAGAACGTCAGGGGGGGTGGTCCTGACAGGAAGAACCGCAGAAGAGACGAGACACCGGGTGTGGAACACCATATTTGACACGACGCCTGACCAGTAAAATTGCTGTTGGTTTACGGGCCTAAGGCGGCCACAGTGACGAACCTGCCAGGAGCGTCAGATAGTGAAGAAGGGACGGTACGTGCATGTACGTCCCTAGTGTGAAAGTGCGGTGTGTATAACGGGCCCTGGAAACGGACGGCCGTGAGGTGAAGAGAAGTGCGGTGTACTGCAGAGGCGGACGGCGAGTGGAATAAACTTGGACCTGTTGCACCCAGAACCTGCCTCCATCTTGTCTCTCTTTTGTCTCTGGGCGGTAAGAAGAGGGAACACCCCCCAGCTCGGCCCACCGACCCTACACCATCACCACAGGTGGTCTAACATTCAGTCCCAAGTAATGGATTCCGCCTGAGAAAAAATACCTCCATCAATTCACAGTAAACTTTGGTGGAGAGAGAGTGTGAACACTTCTCCTATTCAGGGGGCTGATACTAGGGAAGGAGGACAATAAGCTACATGTTTACTAGGGGAAATAGTGGAGGGCATATACAAGGGCAAATATGTGTCCCACAGGATGCATATGAAGACATATTAAACCTGCTGGAATGCATTGTGTATACAGCAAAGCATCTCTGAATTACAAGGCAAAGTAAAAGTAAGCGTGGATTTGGTCAAAGTAGTTGACCAAATCAGATTTTAAGAAAACCCGACATGGTCTTTTATTTTTAGAGGGATTTGCAGTTTGGTAGTGGTCCAAATCTCTCTCTCCACTCTGGGTTTTAGGAGTGGCTCTATGTCCATTATTCCAATTTAAACTCTCATTTTTGTCTTGGGTGTGTCAGTTTTGGTTTTTGCTAAAGGAGGAGGTCGCTTCCAACTCTACCACTCTATGATTCTCTGTTTGAAGACTTCCATTGATGGAGAACTCAAGTCACCACATCTCGTTGCCTAGATAATATTAATAATAGCCACCAGCAACCTCCAGCCATGCTGAAAAAACATATGTCTGACAGTGAGTGCTAGCAAGGGATCAGATTATATAAGAGATGGGAATGGCTAACAGTGTACAGTTGAGCCTTAATGCAGGAGAGCTTACAGACGCTCTCAACTGAGCAGATTAACCCCTGCACTGCTAAAAACACTTGCACTGTTTGAGATAATATGCCACCCTGAGATCCAGTTTAGAAAACTATGTTGCTCCCACAATCTGATTAAAGAGGTCCAGGATGAGAGGGAGCGGATACGGATCCGAGCCGTGACCTAAGTGAGTTTGGGGAAATCTACGCAGCAATGGGGATAAGGTTGGTCTGATATGACCCTTTCCGCAATATAGTCCTTCATGTCCACCTTTCTGGACCACAGATATTATACAGTATATTCTGCTCTTTGGTAGCTTGGCCCCAGAGACAAGATTAATGGAACAGTCTTAAGGATGGTGGGGAGGAAGCTTTTGGCACCCTTGCTCCAAAAACACATCCGCAAAAATACATCCACCCTTGCAAGCCAGTTAACCAAGTAAAGTCCTTCACTTTACTTGCTCCACTTTACCACCTCTCGAGGCTGCCAATCTACCACAAGGTTGTGATGAGTGAGTCATGGAAGTCCAAGAACCACAGATGAGGACAGATCCTCTAGCATATAACAGTCAATACCTTCTGATTGCATGGCCCCTACCTGTAGATGTAATCCTGGGACGGCTTGTGTAAAATACCCCTGTCTCAAGAGTCGATATCGATTATGGGTATACGTCTGGACAGTGTATGTGGTTTGAGGCCCTGGACTGGACGAACCTAGCATTAATCAAATTAATCCCCACCCCACTGTCCAGAAAGGCAGAAATAACCACCTTATTTATCTAACCTTATCCTACCCACAGAGGAGATATGTACATCCGGTTTGCTAACCTCTCCGCAACTCGGGCTCCTTAGTTTTGTGGCGGCTGTTTACAGTGAGATAGGAAAGGACATGCACCCACAAAATGGCCCTTTTTTTTACAACAAAAACATACTCTCCTTTATGCCGAACAACAGACATCTTTCAAGAACGAGTTGCTCCACCCAGCTGCAAGGGCTCCTCTGATATATCAGAGCAGGTTTCCCTTTGTCCTGGAACTCCCGCACATTGGGGTGTCACATTAAGTCTCTGTCAAAAATGGATCGCCTGCCAGGGCCATGGGGTACTCGGAGCCGGGCCCGTTGATAAAAATGGGAAGTGTCTCGGTAGCGGTGACCCGGTCTGTGGCCCTGGGGGTCCATGTAAAAAGGAAATAGTGTGGCTGATAATTAAAGTTTATAAGTGGATGATTCGTGACGCCACCTGTGGTGTTCAGCAATGAAGGTGTTAAGTCGACGCTGCAGACAGATCCTCTGGGACAGATGGTGTGGTGCAGCAATGATGTTGTGGCCCTCCACAGGTAGGGTTGCAGTCCCAGGGCAGTGTAGATGGAGAGGTAGTGAGGAGAGGAGAACGGTGTAGTGTTAAGCACAGAGATGTAGCAGTGCTGAGTGGGTTGGCGCAGGAATAAGCGGAGGACACCAGGGCATGTAATTCCAAAGCTTTACTCACATTCTGTTGTGCATACAGGTGCCTGCCTCCGTGCTTTGTCCTCCAGGTCAGGGTCTCAGCCAACCTCCAGGCAAGATGAAGTACTTCGTTCCAACACTCCGCCAACATATGCCTTTTCTGAACGTCTTCTTTCTAGCGCTTGTAATGAAGTACTTGTGGTTGTATGTTAAACCTAAGTTCCTCCTTTAAGATGTTCCTTTGAACTCTACTTGTACGGCAGACAGCTGTAGCCTGCTTCGGGGACTCCTTACTACCAAGTCCCGGCTCACTCACGTTGCTGTTGTGCCACAAAGTGTTGTGTAGGAATAAACTTCTATTCCTCCGGTGTCTGCTGCAGGACCATTAGTATCCATACAACCTCGGGGACCGGACCCCGGCCATGCGCTTAGAACTTGAGGAAGGGTTCCACTCCGACCCTAGTCCTTAGTTCTCTTCTTCTCCTTACGTTCCGTACAAATCTTTCTTCCTTATGGAGAATCAGGCTTTCTATATCTCTTTCCAGTGCCAGCAGCTCCAGGTCACAGGAGACTGCTGCAGCACTGCCTTCCATCCATCCCACTCAGGGGATCTTCTCTCACAGACTGACCTAGTCCTAATAATCTCCCGCTCACTTGTGCAGACTAAGCTCCACCCACCTCCCAGCACTCTCCATGTTCCAAGCAGGAAGCCACCAAAGGTGCTTTGCTACACTACTATGTTGTGTGGGATGCAGGTGTTGGAGTGTGGTCAGGTGTCTCCACCTTACCTGGATGGTGGGGCACCACACCTCAGGAGGAGGTGCAGTACCTCTGTGGCAACTGAACCCTCAGGGGCACCACGAAGACAGTGATCCACCTGGATAGCCAGAAACATGGCCACCTCAAGGGAAACTGCAGTCTCATACAGGACTAAGGCGTCCTTCACCCTTACTGTTAGCCCTGGCCTTGACAGAACTGGCTACAGAGTGCGGGGTCATTCAACTTAGTGTCAGTGGACCTCCTCCAAAACTCAGAGCAATATTCCTTCACCGGCCGGACTCCCTGTTGAAGCTGATGTAGTGTGGACTCGGCCAGGGAGACATGGTTGGGTTTGGGGTATATATGACACAGTGAACCAGCGACTGGGAGCCAGATGGGAGAGAGAATGCCCATGCTTAGGGGTCACCTTGAAAGAGAGAGATTATTATTGTCACCCATTGCACCTCGGTTCCTGAGGAATAAGGATGTAATCTGAAGTATACTTTACAGTCCTCCCTGAAAACAACAAACTAGTCACGCCCCCCAGAGAACCTGCCAAGCAAAGCGATCTTGAGCTCCACTAAGGGTTTCCTGGTAGTCATGGTCCCCAAACCTTATGTGTTAGGGTGCTGCAAAATGACAGTGCGCAGTTCTGCTACCTCCAGGCTCATCCGCTGCAGATGATCTGTCAAAGCAGTGATAGAATCCATAATGGATCAAAACACAGTTTCGGTCAGAGATAATGTCACGACCCTGATGATGGGTGTCCCAGGACCAGGAGCTCTTTCTCTGTCCCTAACACTAGGGGCACCCTAGCTCGTCCTGTTCCCCGGATTACTTCTGATGATGAAAACACCAGGGCAACGTACCTTGCCTTAGCTCCTGAGTCTGCCCTAAGTCTGTACCCTTCCTCCACCCAGGGGAGAGGAAAGTAGTAGTGTACCATAATGCGCAAACCAGACTAACAAGGTAATATGAACAGAGCTAGCAAAAAAAAACAAACATACAAATATACTCACAGTACAACAGAGGAATGCATCGGGGAGTGGAGTAGGAGAATAAAGGGAATTATCACACACCCAAAACCTTGCAACAGTCACAGATAAATCCACCATCTGTGTTGTGAGTTCATTTTTCCCTTCACCGTTGAGGTCTGATGAACTCCCTCCTCTGGTGAAGGAAGGTAGTGAGGCTGATTACCAAACACCTGGGCAGCTAGATGATGACTGGGTGGCTGGAATTGAGGACTGGATATAAGGCAGCCGACGCCCTTCTGCCTTGCTGGTGATCCTGCTGGATTCTTGGAGACCAGTCTGATTCCTGCATCTCAAAGCTAAGTTTTTCTGCTCTGCTTTGTACACTTCAGTTTTGTTTTTGTTTTGCCTTGTTTTTTGGGAGTTCTGCCATGCCCGGCTGGGGGGGAGCTGAATTCCATTTTTGTTTCTGATCTGTTGATCTTTTGCTCTGTCTTCAGAATATAACTGAGTGCTGATTTAGTCTTTTGAAGCCTAGCGACTTCAGGGCCTGTTTTTCCTATCAGTCGGTTGGAACATTTTGGATAGGGTTTTTGCGGATGGCAGACAGCAGCTTTCCTATCCTGTCCTATTTTAGTTAGCTTGGGCCCCATCATTTGCTTAACCTATCTTTCTATCTGTGTTAGTGTTTTCATCTTGCTTCACCGTCATTATATGTTGGGGGCTGCCTATTGCTTTGGGGTCTGCTCTTGGGCAGTTTAGTTTTTCCCCTTTCTGTCTTTAGGCTATGTAGTTCTCCGGCTGTGATCGAGGGGTCTAGGGCACCATAGGAACCCCCCACGGCTACTGCTAGTTGTTGTGGATAGGTTCAGGGGTCTGCAATCCGATAGCTGCCAACCTGTTTTTCTGGACTTAACTAGTATTTTGCTTTTTCCTTCTTCGGTGACTCATCATAACACATATGCCTTCCCGAATAACAGCCACCAACAACCTCCAGTCATGCAGCATAACCTACCTCTGACAATGAGTGCTAGCCAGGACCCAGATTATATAAGAGATGGGAGTGGCTAATAGTTCACAGCTGAGTCTTAACACAGGAAAGCTTCCAGGAGCTCTCAACTGAGCAGATTAACCCCTTAAATGCTTAAAGAAACTTGCACCATTTAACATGAAGATAAAGTGCTTTTAATCAGTGCAGGAATATAAAAAATCAGATGCTGCGGTCTTCTGGCTTCTCTCTGTCATGGTAAACCCATGAAAAGTACTCAGTGTAGAACATAGGATAAATGTGAACCAAAATTCTGTGACTACGGAAAGTATTCAGACCCCTTTAAATTTTCACTCTTTGTTTCATTGCAGCCACTTGGTAAATTCAAAAATGTTCTTTTTTTCTCATTAACATACACTCTGCACCCCATCTTGACTAAAAAAAACAGAAATGTAGAAATGTTTGCAAGTTTATTAAAAAAGAAAAACTGAAATATCACATGGTCATAAGTATTCAGACCCTTTACTCAGTATTGAGTAGAAGCACCCTTTTGAGCTAGTACAGCCATGAGTCTTCTTGGGAATGATGCAACAAGTTTTTCACACTTGGATTTGGGGATCCTCTGCCATTCTTCCTTGCAGATCCTGTCCAATTCCGTCAGGTTGGATGGTGAATGTTGGTGGACAACCATTTTCAGGTCTCTCCAGAGATGTTCAATTGGGTCAGGACTCTGGCTGGGCCAGTCAAGAAGGGTTACAGAGTTGTTCTGAAGCCACTCCTTTGCTATTTTAGCTGTGTTCTTAGGGTCATTGTCTTGTTGGAAGATGAACCTTTGGCCAAGTCTGAGGTCGAGAGCACGCTGGAAGAGGTTTTCATCCAAGATATCTCTGTACTTGGCCGCATTCATGTTTCCTTCAATTGCAACCAATCGTCCTGTCCCTGCAGCTGAAAAACACCACCATAGCATGATGCTGCTACCACCATGTTTCACTGTTGAGATTGTATTATGCAGGTGATGAGCAGTGCCTGGTTTTCTCCACACTCTTAGAATTATCAAAAAAAAGTTCAATCTTCGTCTCATCAGACCAGAGAATATTATTTCTCATAGTCTGTGAGTCCTTCATGTGTTTTTTAGCAAACTCTATGTGGGCTTTCATATGACTGGCACTGAGGAGAGGCTTCTGTTGGGCCACTCCGCCATAAAGGCCTGACTCGTGGAGGGCTGCAGTGATAGTTGACTTTGTGGAACTTTCTCTCATCTCCCTACTGCATCTGTGAAGCTCAGCCACAGTGATCTCGGGGTTCTCCTTTACCTCTCTCACCATGGCTCTTCTCCTACCATTGCTCAATTTGGCTGGACGGCCAGGTCTAGGAAGACTTCTGGTCATCCCAAACTTCTTCCATTTAAGGATTATGGAGTCCACTGTGCTTTTAGTTACCCTGAATACTGCAGAAATTCTTTTGTAACCTCAGCCAGATCTGTGCCTTGCGACAATTCTGTCTCTGAGCACCTTGGCCAGACAGGTGTATGCCTTTACAAATCAAGTCCTATCAGTTTACTTAAACACAGCTAGACTCCAATAAAGGAGTACAACCATCTCACGATGCATCACAAGGAAATGGCAGCATGTGACTTAAATATGAGCGTCTGAGCAAAGTGTCTGAATACTTATGACCATGTGATATTTCAGTTTTTCTTTTTTAATAAATTTGCCAAAATTTCTGTTTTTTTTAGTCAAGATGGGGTGCAGAGAGTACATTAATGAGAAAAAAAGAACTTTTTTGAATTTACCAAATGGCTGCAATGAAACAAAGAGTGAAAATTTTAAAGGGGTCTGAAAACTTTCTGTACCCACTGTATTATGTAAAATGTTATGAACAAAAACTTTGACTCAAGCCACAAAAAAGCAAATCCCTACTCAGGGCCATTATCTGTCAATGGAAATTTAACGGGCTTCTACTTTACAAAGGCTCTTGAAAGCGCTCTGGCTCCTCCCTCTCCAAAGGAAAGCCAACGAATTATGCACTCCCAAATTAAAATGCCCCCTTCCACCTATGACCAACCATTTGCCTAAACCACATTTAGCATCCACATCCTTGGCATTTATTTGATATGAGAGCATGTTTAATTTATGGGGTGTGCATCTTCAGAAACACGAGCTGGGAACAATGTATGTGCACCACAATGTATGGGCACTACAATGGCATATTTGCATTTTCATTTAGTGACATCCATTGCTGCTCATTTGTAGAAAACACCCATGAAGTCAAAGTCATCACTACACCTATAGATAAATTATTAGAGGGGTGTAATTTGAAAATTGGGGTCATTTGAGGGGGATTCTGCTCTTCTGGCACTTAAGAGCTCTGTATATGGAGTCCACAAACTATTCTATGAAAACTTCTTCTCCAAGAGTCAAATAAGGCTCCTTCACTCCCGAATCTCACTGTGTGGCAAAACAGTACTGTACAGCTGTAAGGGTTTAGCAGGAACGCGGGATACAGAGACAAGGAGGAGGCAGAGCAAGAGTTAATGCGTACTTTATGCAGAAAAAGGAAATTAACAGTAAGCGCTCCGCGCAGGGAGCACAAGTGTTTGACCGGTTTAAGATGTACACAAATTGTAAAACAATAAACAGTGAAAAGTTATGAACAGTATTAAACAAGTTAACTTATCAGTCCAGGGGTCCTGGAAGTAGAAAGTTGGAAGATCCCACGATGGCGCCGAAGGTGGCACGAGATGTAGTTGAAGTGGTCCCGGATAAAGTTGTAACACAGTCTCTGAACTGAAGCGGCATTTCCTAGTTTTCCCCGGCAGGATCTCTCAGTCCTGGCATACAGCGTGGAACAGGAGGAGCTCTGTGACACAGAGAGTGGAGTATAGAGTACTGGAGCAACAGCTGCAGCTGCGTGGTGAGAGGACCTAGCACTACGTTGCGTGCCCGGTAGAGTCGGGGGCACTGGTCTCTCTGGACCCACATGGTTACAAGTCAGAAGGGTACTGGCATTTGGAGCTGTACAGTCAGTGTGCGCAGAGGAAGGTAGGCTGCAGAACGAGCTGAATTTTTGGTCTGAGTCAGCGGAGACGAAGTCAATCTTCTCCCTCTGGGTAGGCTGTCTTCCCGCCAAGAGCCACGACCTTGCGCGCTTGCCTCTATTTATCTCTGGCCCGCCCCCTTTAGTCAGGTGCTCATGTTGCTTTGGACAAAAGTCCTTCCCCCGGCCACACTGGTGACAGGCCCGACAGTTCCGGCTTGGAGACGCAAGGAATAACCCTAGCTTAATTCATCTTTCTGCACAGCCACATATGTGACATTGCCTCATTCAGCAGAAATTGTGTAACATAATATATGATCATTTTTACCTATTTCACCCGCCAAAAATGTAAAATCTGGGGCTAAAACGAAAGTTTTGTGCTAAAAATGTGACTGCTTTTTCTTCATTGCCCAAAGGTCAAAAATTGTATGACACACCTGTGATCACTGCACCATGAGGTGAATTCATTGAGAGATGTAGTTTTTAAAATGGGATCACTTTTGGATGGGTTCTGCTGTTCTGTCACCTCAGGGCTCTGCCAATGTGACATGGCATGCTCAATCATTCCAGGAAAATCTGAACTTCAATATGTCTCTCCTTCCCTTCTGAGCTTTGTTCTGTTCCTCAAAAGTAATGTCAAACTCAGTAGAAATTGTGTAACATATTGTTCTAGTATCTCCATTTGAAAATTAAAAACCTGGGGCCAAAGCAACATTATAATGGAAAAATTTTAATTTTCAAATGACTCAACCCAATGTTAGACAATTATGTGCATCGTATGAGTTTTAAAAATCCATAACTTCACCCATATATGAATTCCTCAAGAAATACAGTTTCCAAAATTGGGTCACTTGTAGGGGTTTCTGCTGTTTTATTATGTCAGCAGCTTTTCAAATTTGAGATGGCATCCATAATTTATTCCAGGCAAAATGGCACTCCTTCTCTTCCGTGCTCCCAAAAAGTAGTTTTCCTACACATATGGGGTACAAGCATAATCAGGAGAAATCACACAACAGATTTTTGGAGCAATTTTCTCCTGTTACCCTTGTGAAAAGGGAAAATTTGGGGCTAAATTAGGTGGAAAAATGTATTTTTTAATTTTTATGGCTCAACGTTATAAAATTCTGTTAATCACCTGGAGGTTCAAGGTTCTCACCACACCTCTAAATAAATTCCTTGAGGATTGCCATTTCCAAAATTAGGTCACTTTTGAGGGTTTCCTCTATTTCATAATATCAGGGACTCTGCAAACACGACATGGTGTCCGCTATCTATTCCAGCCAATTTTACTTTCCAAAGGGTGCTACTTCCTTTTTGAGCCTCGTGTTCACAAACAGTAGTTTTACACCACATATGGGCTATCAGTATACTTAGGATAAGCTAAACAACAAATTGTCCATTTTTTTCGTTACCCTTTTGTAAATAAAAAAAATTGGGGCTAAAGCAATATTTTTGTGGGAAAAAGTAAAATTTTTATTTTTTCATTGCACACTTGCTTAAATTCTGGTGAAGCCCCTAAATGGTTGATATACTTCTTGAATGTTGTTTCCAGCACTTGGAGAGGTGCAGCTTTTAAAATGGTGTCACTTTTTGTTTTTTTTTAATCTCATGTAGGTCCTTCAAGTTTTGTAAATTTTACACCTTATAATGAGGGACCAACATCGGGACACCCAATTTATTATGATCACTTGCTGGTATTCATTTGATATTCAGCTTTTTATTATGATCACTTGCTGGTATTCATTTGATGAACCCTAGACTGGGGTGTATAGTGTAAGGAAACCTCTGGTTACCACTCTTAACCCCCTCAAAGAGGGAAAGAAAAAAAGTGCCACGATTCATCAACAGGAGAACAGACTGGATTCAAGAAACCAAAGGATGAGACACGACTGATGTCATGATAAAATTGGAAGCACGGAGGAGTATCACTTCAAACACTAGCCATAATCTCCAAAGGACAAGGTAGGGATTAGTGTTGAGCGATACCGTTCGATACCCAAAAATATCGTATTGGATGGTATCGCCCGATACGAAAAAAATATCGGGTATCGCCGATTCCGATACCGGAAGTCCCATTCAATGGGACTTCCGGTATCGGAATTAAAAAAAGCCCTTTTATTTCCTTGTTGGCTAATTCTACATATTTGAAAACAAATAAGAATCATGTAGAATGTATTGTGGGAGGTGGAGGAGACATTAAAGGCATAGTGGTTTATTCAAATCACATGGCATAGCATTAATTCCAATTTTTTTTTTCAAGACGTTCGGAGTTAAAAAGATATTGACAATGTTAACTTTTTTATATTTTGTCAGATATGTATGTTTCACAACTTCCATGCTCTTCACCTTCTTTTGTACTTCTCCCACACTTTCTCCTTCATGATCCGCAGCAGTAGCATTTTTTTCATCAACTTTTTCTTCACCTTATTCATCTTCTTCTTCTTCACCTTCTTCCCATTAATTTTTTTTTCCATTCTTCATATTCTTCTTATTCAGCTATTATTAATTTTCATATGCTATTTCTTCATCTTCTTCCTATTCTTCTTTTTCTTCATTTTCTTATGGTGACAGGCATTCCTGTAGTACTTATCTATAAAAGTTATAAGATTACACCTTACGTTCTGCCTGTCACAAAAGATTTACAACAGGATTTGTCCGCGTTCAGTTTGGCCTGCAGCAGCAGGCATTTTCCAGGGGTACCACGAGGAGGAACGGACTCACCCCCATTTACTGCTTAGTCTTCTTCTGCTTATAATTTTGATTTCTTCTATGCTGATTTTTAATCTTATGCTTAATGTTCTTCTGCTTTCTGTTCTTCTGCTTCTTCTGCTTCTTGTTCTTCTGTCTTTTGTTCTGTATCTTGGTGGTTGTCTTCATGTTCTTTGTCCTCTTGGTCATATTATTTAGGGTCATATTTCTGGTCTTCTTTGGTGTGGTCTTCAGGGTGGTCGTCCTCAGGGTCGTCGTCATGGAGATCAATATGGATTACCAAAGACAATTTCAAAAAGCTTGATCTTGGAAATGTAGCAGAAGGTACAAGAAGGCTGAGAAACTGGCGAGAACCAGCTGACAGTACTGGAACCCGTAGTGGCAGCAGAAGGAACAAGAGCCAATGGCACTACTGAGGAACAGCTGACGGTGCTGGACCCCGGTTACTATGCAGGAGGTACCTGTGCTAGAAACGACTACCAAGGACCAGCTGACGTTGCTGGACCTCGGATACCGAGATGGAGGCACCTAGGCCAAAGGCTCTGGCGAGAACCAGCTGACAGTGCTGGAACCCGGATGGGTAGCAGAAGGAAGAAGAGCCAATGGCACTACCGAGGACCAAATGACGGTGCTGGACCACGGTTACTAAGCAGAAGGTACCTGTGCTAAAAAGCACTACCAAGGACCAGCTGACGGTGCTGGACTTTGGATACCGAGATGGAGGCACCTAGGCCAAAGGCTCTGGCGAGAACCAGCTGACAGTGCTGGCACCCGGATGGGTAGCAGAAGGAACAAGAGCCAATGGCACTACCGAGGACCAACTGATGGTGCTGGACAACGGTTAATAAGCAGAAGGTACCTGTGCTAAAAAGCACTACCAAGGACCGGCTGACGGTGCTGGACCTCGGATACCGAGATGGAGGCACCTAGGCCAAAGAAGGCTCTGGCGAGAACCAGCTGACAGTGCTGGCACCCGGATGGGTAGCAGAAGGTACCCATCCAAAGCAAAGTAGCCAGGCCGCAAGCCGGCCGCAGTTACCGAAACCCACAGTCCTACAGGGGGTCCATGTCCCATTGGCACTACAGATCCAGCCTTCAGTGCCAGATCCCGCAGTCCACATAGGAGTCACCTAAACTGCAGGCACCGTAGAGTCGGCTAACCCAGCCGCAGGACAACGGATTGGTGGCAAAGTGACCTTGACACTACCCGGAAACAGCTGGCGTGCTGGAACCATTCTGGGCAACAGGGAGTACCCGTGACAACGAAACTTCTGAGCAGCAACTGGTGATGTTGGAGCCCAGGGACAATCATGGTGTAGGCCGATGCCTACTTGGTGGCAGTATTATATAGGTTGTGGACTACAACAGACTGTCAACGTGCTCCAATTAGGCATCTGTCTCCACTCTGTTTCCAGGATTTCACCTCACCACCAACACCGCCAGTTTATGCGTACAGTAGCCGTCTGCCCAATCCACACGTGTTCCTGTGTTACTGGGGTTCTGTAATGTCAGCAGATCCCCTGATGTGTGTCTGGCAATGTCTCCTGCTCTGTCCACATTCCCACCACTTGTAGTGGGAAGGTGGACAGCGCAGGAGACAGTGCCGGACACACATTGGGGGATCAGCTCATGTAACAGAACACCAGGAACAAGTGTGGAATGCATGGACGGCAACTGTGAGCAGGAACTGGCGGTGCTGGAGGTCAGGGGAAATACTAGAGACAGAGTGGAGACAGAGGCCAAATCAGAGAATGTTTAAATCAGAAGTAGTTACAATTTGGAGGCAGCAGCAGTTTGCCCTCCACACAGCAGGGGATCAGCTGACGTTACTGACCCCCACTTTCACATGAACGAGTGTTTTTTTCTGTGTGGACAGCACTTCCAAGCAACAACTGGCGGTGTTGGAGCCCAGGGATAGTCATTTTGTAGGCTGAGGCCTACTTGGAGGCAGTTTAAGATAAGACGTTGTTTGAATTTGGAGGCAGCAGGAGAGTTTGCCGTACACACAGCAGGGGATCAGCTGACGTTACCGAACCCCACTTACACATGAACAAGTGTTTTTTCTGTGCGGACAGCACTTCTGAGCACCAACTGGCAGTGTCGGAGCCCAGGGAAAATCAGGTAGTAGGCTGAGGCCTACTTGGTGGCAGTTTTAGATTGTTTCTACACTACTACTAACTGTCAACGTACTGCAATTAGGCCTCTGTCTTCACTCTGTTTGGAGTATTTTCTCTGGCTTCCAACCACGCCAGTTGCTGCTCTGAAATGCCATCTGCACAACCAACACTTGTTCCTGTGTTACTGGGGTTCTGTAACAGCAGCTTCTCCCTACAAGTAGTGGAAATGTAGACAAAGCAGGAGACATTGCCGGACTCACCTCTGGAGATGAGCAGATGTTACAGGACCCAGGTAACACAGGAACAAGTGTTGATTGTGCAGACGGCACTTGAGAGCAGAAACAGGTGGTGTTGTAGGCCGGAGGAAATACTCAAAACAGAGTGGAGACAGAGGGCAAATCAGAGAACATATTAAATCAGAGGTAGTCAGAAGTTGTAGGCAGCAGGAGAGTTTGCCGTACACACAGCAGGGGATCAGCTGACGTTACCAAACTCCACTTACACATGAGCGAGTGTTTTGTCTGTGCGTACAGCATTTCTGAGCACCAACTGGCGGTGTCGGAGCCCAGGGAAAATCAGGTAGTAGGCCGAGGCCTACTTGGAGCCAGGTGTAAATCTGAGGTACTTTGAGTTTGGAGGGAGCAGGACACTTTGCCATACACACAGCAGGGGATCAGCAGATGTTACCGAACCCCACTTACACATGAACAAGTGTTTTTTCTGTGTGGACAGCACTTCTGAGCACCAACTGGCGGTGTTGGAGCCCAGGGAAAATCAGGTAGTAGGCTGAGGCCTACTTGGTGGCAGTTTTAGATTGTTTCTACACTACTACTAACTGTCAACGTACTCCAATTAGGCCTCTGTCTTCACTCTGTTTGGAGTATTTCCTCTGGCTTCCAACCACGCCAGTTGCTGCTCTGAAATGCCGTCTGCACAACCAACACTTGTTCCTGTGTTACTGGGGTTCTGTAACAGCAGCTTCTCCCTAGAGGTGAGTCAGGCAATGTCTCCTGCTCTGTCCACTTTTCCACTACAAGTAGTGGGAATGTAGACAAAGCATGAGACATTGCCGGACTCACCTCTGGAGATGAGCAGATGTTACAGGACCCAGGTAACACAGGAACAAGTGTTGATTGTGCAGACGGCACTTGAGAGCAGAAACAGGCGGTGTTGTAGGCCGGAGGAAATACTCAAAACAGAGTGGAGACAGAGGGCAAATCAGAGAACATATTAAATCAGAGGTAGTCAGAAGTTGTAGGCAGCAGGAGAGTTTGGCGTACACACAGCAGGGGATCAGCTGACGTTAACAAACCCCACTTACACATGAGCGAGTGTTTTGTCTGTGCGTACAGCACTTCTGAGCACCAACTGGTGGTGTCGGAGCCCAGGGAAAATCAGGTAGTAGGCCGAAGCCTACTTGGAGCCAGGTGTAAATCTGAGGTACTTTGAGTTTGGAGGGAGCAGGACACTTTGCCATACACACAGCAGGGGATCAGCAGACGTTACCAAACCCCACTTCCACATGAACAAGTGTTTTTTCTGTGTGGACAGCACTTCTGAGCACCAACTGGCGGTGTCGGTGCCCAGGGCAAATCAAGTAGTAGGCTGAAGCGAACTTGGAGCCAGGTGTAAATCTGAGGTTTTTTGATTGTGGAGGGAGCAGGATACTTTGCCATACACACAGCAGGGGATCAGCAGACGTTACCAAACCCCACTTACACATGAACAAGTGTTTTTTCTGTGCGGACAGCACTTCTGAGCACCAACTGGCGGTGTCGGAGCCCAGGGAAAATCAGGTAGTAGGCCGAGGCCTACTTGGAGCCAGGTGTAAATCTGAGGTACATTGAGTTTGGAGGGAGCAGGACACTTTGCCATGCACACAGCAGGGGATCAGCTGACGTTACCAAACCCCACTTACACATGAGCGAGTGTTTTGTCTGTGTGGACAGCACTTCTGAGCAACAACGGGCGTTGCTGTAGCCCAGGAAATAAAGTTCAGGTCGTAGAAACATGAACACAACAGGAGACCTGGATCCTGTTGCCAGGCAATTATTTATTCTGGAAGAGGACTGGCAAATTCAGGTGAGATCCAGGCCTTGTTCATTTTCACAAAAGTAAGCTGGTCAACATTATCGGCTACCTCTTTGTGCAGAGCTTCCTCCACTGCCTCTACCCACATGGCTGCTTTGAAAAGCACTACCAGCAACACTTGCGGGGGGAATGAAGAACATGATGGCCTGCACAAGTGTTTCTTGGCACTCCCGCATTTTACGCTCCCGGTTCAACTGTGGTATGAGGCTTTGTAAGTTGTCCCGGTAGCGAGGATCTAGGAGGGTGTACACCCAATAATCAGCCGTGTGGAGAATGTTGGCGATGCGGCGGTCATTTAACAAGCACTGCAGCATGAAATCAACCATGTGATGCAGACTGCCAACTGGACCGGAAACGCTGTCCCCAGCTTGAGGCAGCATCTCAGCATCACCCCACCCTCGCTGTACACACTGACTACAAGAGCCTTGTGTACCTCCCTCCTCTGGAGAGATGTGTTCCTCCTCCTCCATTGACTCCTCGTCATCCTCCTCACTAAGTGTCCCCTGCCTGGGCCTTTGTGTGGAAGCACGTTGCGCAGACTTGCTAGAAGCAGATGGCATTTCTGACTCCTCATCCTCGACCTCTTCAAAAACCTCCTCACTTAGTGCTTGTAAGGTTTTTTGAAGCAGACAGATAAGGGGGACAGTAATGCTGACTAGTGCATCATCTGCACTGGCCATCCGCGTGGAGTCATCGAAGGCACACAAAACTTGGCAGATGTCCCTCATAGTGGCCCACTCAGTGGTGATGAAGTGTGTCCGACGCACAGTGCGACTTGTTTGCGCCTGATACAGCTGGTACTCCATTACTGCTGCCTGCTGCTCACACAGCCGCTCCATATGTAACGTTGAATTCCACCTGGTGGGGAGGTCACATATGATGCGATGTTCTGGCAGGCGGAATCGGCGTTGCAGAGATGCAATGCGTGATCTTGCCATGCTGGAACGCCGCAAGTGAGCACACTCTAGGCGAACCTTGTGCAGCAGTGCATCAAGATCCGGATAGTCCCTCAGAAAGGTCTGCACGACCAAATTGAGCACGTGTGCCAGACATGGTATGTGAGTGAGGTTGCCTAGGCCCAGAGCTGCAACTAGATTTCGGCCATTGTCGCTCACTACCAAACCTGGCTGGAGTTTCGCTGGCACAAACCTCACATCGCTCTCCTACTTGATGGCATTCCAGAGCTCCTGTGCTGTGTGGGCCCGATTCCCCAAAGAAATTAATTTAAGGACGGCCTGTTGACATTTGGCCACACCTGTGCTCATATCTGGCCTAACAGGCTCATGCAGTGCTGATTCCGAGGAACTAGAGTAGGAGGAGGACTCAATATGCACAGACTGCATTCCTGAAATCCTTGGAGTTGGCAGAATACGTACAGAGCCACTCTCCAGATCTGTACCCGGCTCCACAACATTGACCCAATGGGCAGTGAGGGAAAGGTATCGTCCCTGTCCATGGCTACTGGTCCACGCATCGGTGGTCAGGTGGACCTTGCTACTGACGGCGTTTAGTAGCGCATTTTTAATTTTTCCCTCCACATGCTTTTGCAGGGCAGGGACGGCTTGCCTGCTGAAATAAAAGCGGCTGGGCACATTGTATTGTGGAACTGCCAATGACATCAAGTTCCGGAAGGTGTCAGTCTCCACCAGCCTGAATGACAGCATCTCAAGGGCCAGTAGTTTGGCAATGCCGGCATTCAGAGCCAGTGCTCGGGGATGGTTTGCCGAGTATGGCCGCTTTTTCTCCCATGCCTGTGCTACCGATTGCTGGTGAGTGACCTGGGAGTGTGCTGATGACTGAGAACGTGGTTCAGTGGGTGGAATTTCACTGGGTCTCTGGACAACAGTGGCAGTGGTTCTTCCATGGCGTTCCAGTGAGGAAGCCGAACCAGCTGTGTGTGAGCTGGAGGAAGAGGCCCCAACACGAGCTGAAGAGGTGGTAGGTGCTGCTGAAGGTTGGCCTACATCTTCAGTGTGTCTGTGTAACTCCACCTCGTGCTTGGTATGCACATGTTTCCACATATTTGTGGTATTGAGGTTGCTCACATTTTTCCCTCGTTTAACATTCTGATGACACAGCTTGCATTTGACAAAGCAAATGTCATCTGCAACTGTGTCAAAAAAAGACCACGCACTGCAAGTCCTGGGAGCGCCTTTTTGTGTTTTGGAAGAGGATTGCTCCTCACGGGTGCCAAAGTGGAGGCTACAGGCAACCAAGTCTGCCCCGCCCTCTCCCTCCTCTTTTGGCTGTTCGGGGAATCTCTTCCTCAGAGCTGCTCCCACCACCTTCCTGTGGCTGACGCCATGATGGGTCAAGGACCTCATCATCTCCACTCCCCTCTTCAAGCACCGGCTGGTCCTGGGTTGTCTCGCCAGCACCGTACGCACCAGAAATTGGCAACTGAGTCTCATCATCATCAGGTGAGTACTGAGGTGTGCTGACAATAGGCACTGGCCCACCCGCCTCTTCAGATTCAGAGGGACAAAGCAGTTGCGCAACACTGCATACTCCCTCTTCTTCACGCTCTAGAATGCTGCTTGGCTGGCCACCTCTTTCCAAGCCAACAGATTCTGAGAACAGAAGTAAAGATTGAGATGGCTCCTGTCCAGGGCTCTCAGACTGCCTGGGCAATTTGACAGGTGGTGAAGAGACAGATGGTTGCTCTTCAGTGCTCTGGCCCTGAGAGGATGCGGAAGTCATTGAAGTGGATGCGTTAGCTGCCATCCATCCGACAACGGCTTCTATTTGTTCGTCACGCAGCAGTGGGGTACGGTGAGGTCCTACAAAGCTGCGCATGAAGGACTGTTAGCTGGTAAAAGTGGGGGATGCCAGGTCACTGGTGGCCGCAGCAGACACCGAATCCCCACGTCCTCTCCCTGCTGAATCCCCCCGTCCTCTCCCTGCTGAAACTCCACGGCCACGACCACATGCCTTACTCCCTGCCTTCTTCATCTTGGTAGACTGATAAAGATAGGCAGAAAAGTAAAAAAGGGGGGGCTTAGTGTTCTTATTCCTGAAACCTGCTAACCAGTATAAGAAACACTAATTTGGCTAAGAGTGTGTGTACTACACTTTAATATGATCTAATATGGCCTACACAACTCTAAAGTGGAGTGTTTGGTGAACTTTATTTCCTTTTTTTTTTTTGGGGGGGAAAAATAAAAGGATGTGACCAAAGTTTGAAAGCTATAGTATCACAAACTTTTTGGAGCGATTACAATGCAGGAAGCTAACCTACAATGCAATTGATGAGGCTCCAAAAAATAGGGTGATACTAGTCTGGCTGGCCCTGAAGGGCACAAGCCAGCAAAAAGGCTCCTCTATCTAATCACAGCCATGCCAGTAGTTAACATGCCTTCATGCCTAACAGGATGTGCCCACACTTCTGAGGATCCCCACTGGCTGAATCAAATCGAGCGGGCTCCTAGCATTATGGGAACTTCCGATTCCGGTATTCGATATGAAAAAAGTATCGGAACTAAGTATCGGAATTCCGATACAGCTAATATCGGCCGATACCCGATACTTGCGGTATCGGAATGCTCAACACTAGTAGGGATATAGGAAATCAAATATATGTGGGGTTAGGATCAAGAACAGTAGACAATGCATAGAAACAGGAAACAAGGATACACCTCAATCAGCAGGCAATGAATAGCCCATCTATGCCGCATTAAAGGGAATCTGTCAGCAGGTCTTTTCTATTTAATCTGAAAGAAGCATAATGTAGATGCAAATACTAGGGATGAGCTTTCCGATACTGAAATATCGGAAATCAGCTCGATATTTGTGATATCGGAATTCCGATTCCCGATTCCGATACTTTTTTCACATCGAAAATCGGAACTCGGAAATCCCATAATCCTTCAGCCTCTGAGCACTCCATGGAGCCAATCAGGAGATGAAGAATTGCTGACAACATTGTGTAACTCCCCTAAGATTGGTAGGAGGCGTCCAAACTTGCTAGCTAGGGGCTGCGCTGCAATTGGCTGGCTGCATGGTGTGATCAGGCAGTATAAAAGGCTGTGCCTGCATTTTTAGCCTCACTCTACTGTGAAAGCAGACAGGGATAGGTTGCTGTTGGAGATATGGAGAGATCTCGGATCTAATAGCGATAGAAATTGTTTTTCAGCGACTGTAGCAGCCCCTGTGTGTTACAGAAGCAGTCTTTTTCCTCACTGACCCCGCTCAGTTTCATTTTTTGTGCTGTGCAGGCTCTCAGTGACGTGCTTAGTGAGACAGTGCAGTGCACATTCACTGCAGCTGCTGCAGCTCCTCTTGCTGCAGCACTGTGTGGTGTGTGTCTCACTGCCTTTTCACAGCCTTTTCTTTTCATCCCTTAAATCCCTTTCCCCTATTTTTTCCTAAAAGTGTAGCTTCACCATCCTGTACATTTTGGTGAACGCTATATAGGGATTTTTCAGTGAGGGGTTCCCCCTCGAACCTCCCCCCTCAAATCCCTTACCCCCATTTATCCCTCAATTTTCCTGGTGCTCGGGTGCGCTTTGCACAGTTTAGTCACCTCCGCTTTGCAGACCGCCTGTGTGCTTTTTTGGGGGGAGTGCAGCACCCACTAGGTCAGTCTTTGTAGTCACATCAGACTGCAGGACCCCTAGTGTGGCCTGTTCTATCCCGCACCCCCAAATTTTTCACCAGTAAATTCACTCTCAGTGCCCCTATAAGTGTTACTTTACCTCACAGCATCTATTGAGGTTAAAGTTAAACACTATATAGGGATTGTGCTGTGAGGGACCCAAAACCACCACCCTGTTCCCTAGTGCGCTTTGAACAGTTAGTAACCTCTGCTGTGTAAGCCACCTCTGTGCTATTTTTTTGTGGAGTGCTGCACCCACTAGGTCAGTCTTTGTAGTCACATCAGAATGCAGAATGCAGGACTCCTAGTGCGGCCTGTTCTATCACGCACCCCCAAATTTTTCACCAATAAATTCACTCTCAGTGCCCCTATAAGTGTTACTTTACCTCACAGCATCTATTGAGGATAAAGTTAAACACTATACAGGGATTGTACTGTGAGGGCCCGAACAACCTCTGTGGCTGGTGCCACACTGCACCTGGCCCAGTCCCAGAGAATCCTTTTTTTTTTTTGGTATCACAGCAGTGTCATTTACTGCGCTGTGACATCCGACCGTAACGTGTACACCAACACCACAAACACACGTTACTCTTTGTGTAGGCCACACTAGATTCAAATAAAGTGTAGCAGACACACCATCATACAGTGCCATTAGTGTTTCTTATACCTGTTTGTAGTCCTACAGGAATAAGCACACTAATCCCTAATAATTACTTTCTTGCCGTTCTGAATCCATCGATAGAGATGAAGAAGGCAGGGAGTAAGGGACATCCCCGCGGCGGACGCGGAAGAGGTGCATCAGCAGCTAGACACGGTGCACATCCAGAGCAAGCAGCAGGCCCAAGTTACTCAACACCTACTTTCACCCAGCAGCAGTTATTTATACGCAGCTTGTTAGGAGCGCAGGGCCATAGGCTGATAAGAGAGGATCAAGTAGAAACCGTTGTAGGTTGGATGGCAGCTGAGGCATCCACCTCCATGAGCGCAGCATCCTCCCAGGAACTCTCCACCACATCAGGCCTCTGAAGAGCAGCACCCATCTGCTTCTTCACCGCCCACTAAATTGCCCAGACATTCAGAGGGCCAGGAGTCAACCTTAATCCTCTTCTCAGAATCTGTTGGCTTGGAATCTGTGTGCCATCCAGACAGCATTCCTGCAGCTGAAGAAGAGGTAGTGTGCACAGATGCGAAACCACTGTGTGCGTCTGAGGAAGAAGCGGAGGGTGGGCAAGTGCCCACAGTGACCAGACCCCAGTCAGCAGATGATGATGAAACTCAGCTGCCAGTTTCTGCTGACGAAAGTGCATTGGATGACGAGGTCTTTGACCCCTCAAGGCATGCTGAGGGGCAGCAAGCAAGAGGGGATAGCTCAGAGGAAGAGCTTGCAGGTGTGGCGCAGCGTGGCCATCCACGTGGGAGAGGAAGAGGGAAAAATTGGTTGTCGGCTCCCTCAACTTCAGCATCCGTTAGGAGCAGGGCTCTTTTAAAGAGCACAAGGGGTGCGTCCAAGAGTTGTGGTGCATGGGCCTTTTTTGACCAAGTTGCATATGACATTACAGTAGTCAGATGCAAGCTTTGTTGACAAACTGTGAGGAGAGGGAAGAACGTCAGCAACCTTAATACCACCAATATGTTGACGCATGTCAGGAAGAGGCACCCTGTGGGGTGGCAGCATCACACCCAAGATGATTCGCCACCTGCAGCTGGTCCCCCACCTTCCACCTCTTCAGCCACAGCGGCCACCTCTTCCTCCAGCTCACAAACAGCTGCTCCCGCTTCCTCACCAGAATGCCAGGGTGCATCTGCAGGCAGTGTTGTACGGCGGCACACTGTCTGTACATCGTCAGTATCAGCATCCCAATCGCTGGCATCCTCACACTCCCAATCCAGTGTGCAGCCATCTGTCACACAGGTGTGGGACAAAAGGCACCCATACTCGGCAAACCACCCACGAGCATAGGGCATGAATTCTCGCATTGCCAAACTGCTTGCAGTGGAAATGCTACCATTCTGGCTGGTGAGCAAGCCAGCCTTTATCGATATGTTGGGGTTTGCAATCCCACAATACAGCATTCCCAGCCGCTTCTACTTCAGCAAGCAAGCCGTCCTCACCCTGCAACAGCATGTGGAGCGTTAAATTAAGCATGCGCTACAAAATGCAGTTAGTAGCAAGGTCCACCTGACCACCGACGCATGGACCAGTCAGCATGGCCAGGGACGCTACATTTCCATCACCGCTCATTGGGTAAATGTAGTTGAGCCTGGAACTGAAGTAGACAGTGCAAGTGCGCGGGTCCTGCCAACTCCACGGATTGCAAGCCTCTCCTCCGTACAAATTGACTCCTCCTCATACTCCTCGTCAGACTCGCCTGCACCCAGACGTACAACAACAAACGATTTCAGCACTGCATCGGCCAAACATCAACAGGCCGTGTTGAAATTGGTTTATCTTGGTGATGTTAGCCACACCGCAACTGAGCTGTGGAACACACTCAAGGAGCAGAGTGACATGTGGCTTGCACTGCTCAACTGCTCAACCTCCAGCCAGGTATGGTGGTGTGTGACAACAGCCAAAACCTGGTCACGGCTCTGGGCGGAGGTGGTCAGACTCACATTCCATGCCTTGCCCATGTCCTAAACTTGGTGGTGCAGAGTTTCCTTAGGAACTATCCTGACCTCGAGGAGCTGTTGCACAAAGTCAGATACGATTGCTCTCATTGGCGGCGTTCAAGCATGGCTGCATCGTGCCTTTCAGCCATGCAGCGCAGATTGTGTCTGCCCGAGCAACGCATCATTGTTGACCTCCCCACCAGGTGGAAATCGACTTTGCATATGCTGCAGAGGTTGTGTGAGCAGCAACCTGCAGTTATCGAGTTGCAGCTGCATCAGGCGCAAAGTAGGCGACACACATCTCAGCCCTCCCACTTTACAACCACAGAGTGGGCATCCATGAAGGACATATGCACCATTTTGAAGTGCTTCAAGGACTCCACTCTGATGGTGAGCATGGATGCTGCCCTACTCAGCCTGACTATTCCCCTTATATGCCTTATAGAATCATCACTTAAAGGACTAAGGGATGAGGTTTCTTAGGAGGAGGAGGAGTATGATGAGACACTTGCACCAACCAGACAATCTTCATTGGCCCGGTTGGTACAAAGCTCTGTGGGTGCCTCACAAAGGTCAAGGCAGGACACAGCAAGCGAGGAGGATGAGGAGGACTATGAGGATGAGCCAGAGGAGGAAAGTACACAGCACTCTACTAGTAGTCACCAGATAGAGCGTGGATGGGGTGATGCAGAGCAGCTAGAGCACATTCCTCCAGTTGGTGACAGCGATGCATGGCCAGTTGGCAGCCTTCAGCACATGAGTGACTTCATGCTGCAGTGTCTGAGAAACGACCCACGTGTGGCTCGTATTCTCCACACAAATGACTACTGGGTGGTCACCCTCTTAGATCCACCGGGACAGCCTTCAAAGCCTAATAACACCGTTGAACCGAGCGCGTAAAATGCAGGAGTACGAAGATGCACTGGTTAATTCACTCATGTACTCTTTTCCACCGCATAGCAGTGATGCGCGTGCACTAGCAGGCACCTCAGTGCGTCCTGGGCCCAGCGGAATCCGTTCAGAAGCCGGTAGCAGAAGCAGTACATCTGCTACTGACAGGTTCAGTATACCCAACCTGTTCCAACGGTTTCTGAACCCGCAAACAGTTCGAGCACCATCAGCACAGACAGTTCAACACATTAGGAGGCAACGTTACCGTGACATGGTGGCACAATACCTCTCCACCCCTGTCAGTGTGCTTCAGGATGGATCTGCCCCCTTCAAGTTTTGGGTCTCCAAGTTGGATACATGGCCCGAGCTTAGCCAGTATGCCTTGGAGGTCCTGGCTTGTCCTGGTGCCAGTGTGATTTCTGAACGAGTCTTTAGTGCAGCTGGCAATATACTAACAGACCAACGTACCAGACTATCCACTGCAAATGTGGACCGGCTTACATTTGTAAAAATGAACCAGGCCTGGATTTCTGGTGACTTTTGCTGCCCTGGGCCAGAGAAGACAGGTTACATGCATGGTTGGTAGCAGTATGCATGCTCTGTCATGTGCCTATGTTGCACACAGCGCCATCTGTTATGCCCGTGCTCTGGCCTCTACTACCAACATCTAGCACCTGGTTCTGTGACTGACTCTTTCACCTCATACTGTTTTCCATGGGATCTAGTACCGCCAGCTAGTGCCCATTTCTGTGACTGCCACTTTCACAGCATGCCATGTTTCTGGGCTCTAGTACCGCCAGCAAGTGCCCATTTCCGTGACTGCTGATTTCACAGCATGCCGTGTTTGTGGGCTCTAGTAACGCCAGCTAGTGCCCATTTCTGTGACTGCCACTTTCACAGCATGCCGTGTTTCTGGGCTCTAGTACTGCCAGCTAGTGCCCATTTCCATGACTGCCACTTTCACAGCATGCCGTGTTTCTGGGCTCTAGTACCGCAAAGCTAGTGCACATTTCCGTGTCTGCCACTTTGACAGCATGCTGTGTTTCTGGGCAACAGTACCACCAGCTGTACCTCGTTAGACCAAAGTGAAAAAAAGGACGACAGATGCCAAACACCTATAGGCAGAAGCACAAGAGGCAGGATCCAGCGCCGGCTGTTTCCTGGCAGTGAGGTGCGGACAAAGGTGCCTCACCCGAGGGGTAAACTGAGTTCCAGCATCGCCAGCTGGTTCTAGGGAGTGCCCAAGGGCACGGGTACCTCCTGCTCCAAACCGTGTTTTGACAACGCTTGCCGTTACATGGTTGTGTCCACCGCACTGTTCCACACCCCCGCCGTACATCATTCCGGCTCAGTTTGCTGTTATCCGTGGTGTCAGCAGTGTAGGAATCCCCTAAGTGGACTCCGGGACCTGGAGCTCAAGGCTGGTCTCGACAGTGCCAGTAGGCCCTGCTCCTCCCCTGCTGCGACTACGGAGTAAAGAAGACTTGTCCGGGTTGCGGGGGCAAATGTGGCTGTTGCACCTTCTGCCGAGAAGACATTACTCCGGTAGAAGACCCAAGACAGGAAGACAGATGCAGAAGACGCAAGAAAGGAAGACAGATGCAGAAGACACAAAACAAGAAGACAGATGCAGAAGACCCAAGACAAGAAGACAGATGGAGATGTCCCCGGACTCCTGTCTTTTTGCTCTTGAACTTGCGTCTTTGTGGGGGGTTTTTGGGTTTTGCGGCAGTGCTTTTGGCTTATGTCACTACTACATTGTGGTATCCGGGCTACAGTAATGTCAGCTGTTGCCCAGTACAGCCACTGGCACTTTTACCTTCTGCTGCTTATCTGGGTTCCAGTAACGTCAGCTGGTTCTCAGCAGAGTCAATGGCTTAGGTCCCTCCTTTGTGGTATCCGAGTTCCAATAATGTCTGCTGGTCCTTGGTAGTGCATTCTGGCACAGGTACCTCCTGCTTAGTTAATGGGCTCTGGTAACGTCAGCTGGTGCCTGTTAGTTCCATTGGCTTTTATGCTGATTTCTGCTGCCTATACGGGTTCCAGACTCACAAGCTGGTTCTCTCAAGTTCCTGTGCCTACTGTTACTTCAGCGTATTTCCTCTGGGTTTAGGACATTCTGCGACCAGCCAATAGCAGAATAACCATAGACGGAGGTTTAGGAAGCAGTAGGAGCAGATGTACATGAACCAAAAGCAGAATATCAATATGCAGAATTACTGAAGAACAGTAATATAATCAGCAGAAGAAGACTAAGCATGGTTTAAAGGGAGTGTATCCATTCCTCCACATGGTGCTCCTGGAAACTCCCTGCAAAGCAAGGTGAGCTGAGCGCGGACACATGTCAGTCAAAGTGCATATTGACACCACCACCGGCAGTTTTAATTTAATAATGTAAAATCACTAACCCTAACCCTAACTATCCCTAACCCCTTACCCTTAACCCTTAACCCTTACCACTAACCCTAACTAACCCCAACCACTAACCCTAACCCCTAACCCTTACCCTAACCCTACTAACCCTAAACCTAAACCCTAATCCTTAACCATAACCCTACTAATCCTAACCCCTAACCATAACCCTACTAACCCTAACCCCTAACCATAACCCCTAACCCTAACCCTAATAACCCTAACCCCTAACCCTATTAACCATAAGCATAACCCAAACCCTAACTAACCCTAACCCCTAACCCTTACCCTAACCCTACTAACCCTAACCATAACCCTAACTAACCCTAACCTCTAACCCTAACCCTACTAACCCCTGACCCTAACCCCTGACCCTTACCCTACTTACCATAAACCCTAACCCTACCCCAACTAATCCTAAACCTGCTACAGCTTTCGCTCTGTGCATTTTTCTAGCGATTTTTTTTGCTCCTCTGCCTCTGCAAACTCCTTCCCCATTATCCTGAGGTGTTTGCCCTCCATGTTATCCATTATATAGCACTGTAGTGGTCATTTTGTAATTCCGATTTTTTTCTCCCATTGACTTGCATTGTTATCGGAAATCGGAAATTCCGATATCTGATATTTTCCAATATCGGAAATCGGAATTCTAATACGATATTAGGCAATATTGCTCATCCCTAGCAAAAACTCTTATTACAATGATGCATCATTTACTTGGAGACTTGTAGTTTCCATAAAATCAGTGTTTTATCAGGAGGAGATAATCAATAAAGAACTAGGTGTCTCATGCCATTCAGTCCTCCAGCTCTGTGTATGTCGCCCCATCTATGTTGGGCAGCTTTCTGCCTATGCACAATGTACACAGTATGCTACCAATCAGTGGTGTGGGCGGGGCTATACAGAGCTCATCATTCAGAGAACTGCAAGATGTGCAGCATAGAAAACTGACTTTATTATATCTGCAGCAAGCAGCTCAATAAGTGACACATTGCTGGAATAAGAGGCTGTGCCCCTATATCATGCTAATCTCAGATAATATATATAAAAATCTTGTGACAGATTCCCTTTAAGTAGACCACTGGGATTGATGTGATCTTCTGTTCCCAGTTGTTTTGGATGCCGCTGTGATCCATAGGGCTTGTTCTGCCTTCCTCAACGTATGGTGCTATGTGGATTTCAGCATACAGCCAAACCTCGTTCACTTCCCCAGTAAACAGACTGTATGGATTCTTAAGTCTAAATTTATTGAGGTGATGATGTGAATGATATGAGATGTGGTAAAAACTATAAAGAATAAACAGCTTATCAGTACATGGCACATTACAGAATGATACAGGATGCAATAACATGAATAACAGGGTCATTGCAGAGAGAGCACAGAAGATGCAGTTATCATGACAAAGTTCATGCTGTCTGCACTGTACTACTCTTATACAGAAATGATGCAGTGCAAAGAGCATTATAATTAAGCTGCAGGATACATTGCACAATATACCTCACTACTGTCAGAGACACCGCACTGCACTTGCTCATAGAGCCAGTGCGCGTGTCCTGAGTACAGAAGCAGTGCTTAAAGATACCTGTGGAGCAGGGCAGCAGAGGTGACCGTGCGTGCTTCAGGCTAATAGTGTTAGGGTCCAGTCAGCGCTGGAAGGTAAAGAGGCATAGGACCTGCGGACACTGAAACTGAATAATCTGCACGGGACCTATGGTCATGTGACTGCAAGGGGGCAGGGCTTAGCGTCCTGTATTCAGATAGGACAGGACACCATACAAACAACTCAGAGTCAGGCAAAACAGAGGTCACAGCAGTACGGGCAAACGAGGTACAGGAGGGAAAAACAGACGGGTAGTCAGGCAAAGCCAAAGGTCATACACAAGAGGGCGACGTGGTACCAAGGGGACAAGCAGAGAGGAGTCGGGTCACAAGCAGAGAGTCATACACGAGAGGTAGCGCAGTACAAGAGGGTCAGGCAGATCTCGTAACAGGGACAGAACCAGATCACAACCGAACAAGCAAGCAAGATATCAGGCACAAGGCACACGTATACAAGAGGTCACTCAACTCAGCCGAGGGCAGGAGTATAACTGACACCAGACCCAGGTCCAGTGAGCACTAAATAGCCTCCTGCTGCCAGAGAGAGGCAGCACAATTAACCCATAGTCTAACCAGGACGGGTCAAAGCGAAATCCCGTCCTGGATCATGACAGTACCCTCCTCTCAATGGGGGGCCACCGGACCCCCAGGTCTCTCAGGGTACTTGGCGTGAAAGGCCGGGATCAACCGATCCGCATGAACTGATCGAGCAGGAACCCACGAGCGTTCCTCAGGACCGTAGCCCTTCCAATGTATCAGATACTGAAGGGCGCGACGGACCAACCTGGAGTCGACAATTCGTTCCACTTCGTACTCAGCCTGCCCATCTACCAGAACCGGTGTCGGGGAAGATGATGATCCCTCCCCACTGGACCTCACAGGTTTCAAAAGGGCCTTATGGAAAACATTAGGGATCCTTAGAGATGGCGGAAGACTCAACCGAAAAGCCACCGGGTTAACTGCTTCGGTATTTACATAGGGACCTATAAACTTGGGTCCAAGCTTCGCAGAGGGGACTTTGAGCCTTATATTTTTGGTGGATAACCATACCTTATATCCGACTTGAAACACTGGACCCACGGATCGTTTTTTGTCCGCAAAAAATTTAAATTTGTCCTGGGCCTTCGTAATGTTATTCTGGACCTCCCGCCATACCTCCCCCAACCGCTGGATCGTCTCGTCCGCCCCAGGACACCCAGAATTCAAGCGGGAAAATTCTTCAAAATGAGGATGAAACCCATAATTGCAAAAAAAAGGAGATGTACCCGTAGACTGGTTAGTGCGGTTGTTAAATGCAAACTCAGCCAATGGTAACACAGAACACCAATCATCCTGTCGGGCTGAGGTCAAACAACGCAGAATTTGCTCCAGAGACTGATTGGTCCGCTCAGTCTGCCCATTAGTCTCTGGATGGTAGGCGGATGAAAAGGACAGACAAATACCCAACCTCCTACAAAAAGCTCTCCAAAATCTGGACACAAATTGCACTCCCCTATCAGACACCACATTCAGGGGTACCCCATGCAACCGCACCACATGCTCCACAAACAATCTGGACAATGTTTCCGCATTAGGTAGAGCTGCCAAAGGTACAAAATGTGCCTACTTACTAACCTGTCCACTACGACCCAGACCACGGTATTACCCTTGGAAGGGGGAAGGTTGGTGATGAAATCCATGGACAGATGAGTCCATGGTCTCTCAGGAATTGGCAGTGGTACCAATTCCCCGGCCGGCCGGTTATGGGGAGTTTTCGCACGGGCACAAACCTCACACGCAGACACATACTCCCCAACATCAGAGGCTAAAGAAGACCACCAGAATATTCTAGAAATGGCCTTCCGGGTCGCTGAGATCCCTGGATGTCCACCCAGAACTGAGTCATGGAACTCCTGGAGGACCTTGAGACGAAACTGAGCTGGCACAAAAAGTTTATCCACCGGCTTAGTTGGAGGTGCAAGAGCCTGGGCTTCTCGAATCTCCCGTTCCAACACATTAGAAACCTCTGCCACCACCACCCCAGGCTGAACAATGGAGGATGGAGGTTCCGGGGGGGACACGCGTGACAACGCATCCGCTCTGATATTCTTGGATCCTGGTCGAAAAGTGATCGAGAAGTTGAATCGGGAAAAAAAAAGTGACCATCTAGCCTGTCTGGGAGTCAACCTTTTAGCTGACTCAATGTAAGCTAGGTTTTTGTGGTCCGTGATTACCGTTATAGGATGAACAGCCCCCTCCAAAAAATGCCTCCATTCTGCAAAAGCCAATTTTACGGCCAGAAGTTCCCGATTCCCCACATCATAGTTTCTCTCCGCAGGGGAGAACTTCTTTGAGAAAAAGGCGCAAGGTCTTAAATTGGTCAAAGTGGCGGGTCCCTGGGACAATACCGCCCCCACCCCCACCTCTGAGGCGTCTACCTCAACAATAAATGGTTCAGAGGGGTCCGGTTGGATAAGAACCGGGGCCGACATGAAACATTTTTTCAAAAACTGAAATGCCGCTACCGCTGCGGTTGACCAATTCTTGATATCGGCCCCCTTTTGAGTCATGTCTGTGAGGGGTTTAACCACCTGTGAGAACCCCCTTATAAATTTCCGATAATAATTAGCGAACCCTAGGAAACGTTGCAGACCCTTCAAATCACACGGTTGAACCCACTCGAGAATGGCCTGCACCTTATTAGGATCCATGCGATACCCTTCAGCAGACACAATGAACCCCAGAAAGGACAGTTCCTGAACAAAAAATAAAAATTTTTCAAGTTCAGCAAACAGACAGTTCTCCCTGAGCCTTTGGAGAACTGCCCGAACATGACCAATGTGAGTCTGTTTATCAGGCGAGTAGATTAAAATGTCATCCAAATACACCACCATAAAACGTCCAATCAAATCGGAGAACACAAGATTTATGAAATTTTGGAAGACCGCTGGAGCGTTGGTCAGGCCGAAGGGCATGACCAAATTTTCAAACAACCCTTCAGTAGTGAGAAAAGCGGTCTTCCATTCATCTCCGTCCCGGACTCGGATAAGGTTATACGCTCCCCGTAGATCTAATTTCGAAAACCACTTAGCTCCCGACAACTGATTGTATAAATCAGGAATAAGTGGAAGGGGATAAGTATTCCTCACAGTTATTTTATTTAACTCACGAAAATCGAGGCATGGGTGCAAACCACCGTCTTTTTTTTTTACAAAAAAGAACCCTGCCGCCACAGGAGAAACAGAAGGACGAATATGTCCCTTACGTAGGCTCTCGGAAATATATTCCTTAATCGCAGCCCTTTCCGGACCCGAGAGGTTATACAGGCGGGCTTTGGGCAATTTAGCACCTGGGACAAGGTCAATGGCACAATCAAATGGGCGGTGTGGTGGTAAAACCTCAGCCTCTTTTTCGGAGAAAACGTCAGTATAATCTATCAGGCACTCCGGAATGCCTTCTAGACCCACGGACAACACAGACACAGAAACAAGACATTTCTCAGAGCAATAGGGACCCCATTTAACAATATCCCGAGATTCCCAATTAATCACAGGATTATGCAGCTGTAACCAGGGGAACCCCAACACCAGTCCCGCAGGCAGGTTGTTCATTACAAAACATGAAATACGTTCCTGGTGTAAGGATCTCACTTTAAGGAGAAACTCTTCAGTACAAAACACAATGTCATTCTTAACCAGTGGTGTTTTGTCAATAGCAACAAGGTGAATCGGAGTTTCCAACCTAACTGTCCCAAACTTACACCTGGCCACCAAGTCAGAGTCAATAAAGTTCAATGATGAACCGCAATCCACGAAGGCAAAAGTGGATGTGGAGACACCCCCACAACAAAGTTCCATTTGAAATGACATTTTAGAAAATGCAGAAAAGGGTACCTGAGAGCCTGGGTGACCTCCACGATAATCACCCGGGCTCAGTCGCTTGTTGGTTAGTGGCCGGGAGGGGCATTCCTTTTTCCAATGTCCAGACTCGCCACTGTGAACACAGCATTTTCTCACGTGCCGTTGTCTCCTTTCTTCCTCCTTAAGGTTGATGGTTCCCATCTCTGTGATTTTCAATGAAGAACTGGCTCCCCTTCCTTGGGAGAATAATGATGTCTCGGTTTGTATCACTCCCCTTGCCCGTAACCTGCGATCCATTCAGACGGCCTGTGTCATAGCTTCCTCCAGGGCATCAGGTGGGGGGTGGAGAGCCAAGACTTCTTTCAGATGCTCAGACAGGCCTCTACGGAACAACCCCCGGAGAGCGGCGTCGTTCCAGCAGACCTCAGCAGCCCAGCGTCTGAACTCTGAGCAAAACCACTCGGCTGAGTGTTTCCCCTGGCAAACATTCATCAGCCTGTCCTCAGCCATACGCACCCGATCAGGCTCATCATAAATATGCCCCAGGGCCTCAAAAAATGCATCCACAGTTATACGCTCAGGGGCCGTGGTAGGAAGGGAGAAAGCCCAAGCTTGGGGGGCTCCCCTTAACAGAGACATAATGACCCCCACTCTGACTTTCATCCACAGAAGAGTGTGGTCTTAAGGAAAAAATAGCTTACAGCCCTCCTTGAAAACTCTGAAGTCATTTTTATCTCCAGAAAAGGTATCTGGTAACTTCACTGGAGACGCAGGGGAAATTAATGTAACATCCCGAGCCCCCAATGAAAGAACCCCCTGCACAGTGTCAGCAATCAGCTGCTGAGACTGAGCCAGGACTCTTTGTTCTCCAAAGAGTTTGAGACATCTGCGTCAGATGCTTAGCCTGCTCAGAAAGAGTGTGCACAGGATCCATCACACACACAGGTGAATGGGAGCAGAGAAAAAAAAATGGTATGGGTCAGTTATAATGTCAGAGACACCGCACTGCACTTGCTCATAGAGCCAGTGCGTGTGTCCTGAGTACAGAAGCAGTGCTAAAAGATACCTGTAGAACAGGGCAGCAGAGGTGACCATGCGTGCTTCAGGCTAATAGTGTTAGGGTCCAGTCAGCGCTGGAAAGTAAAGAGGCATAGGACCTGCGGACACTGAAACTGAATAATCTGCACGGGACCTATGGTCATGTGACTGCAAGGGGGCGGGGCTTAGCATCCTGTATTCAGATAGGACGAGGGCAGGTGTATAACTGACACCAGACCCAGGTCCAGTGAGCACTAAATAGCCTTCTGCTGCCAGAGAGAGGCAGCACAATTAACCCATAGTCTAACCAGGATGGGTCAAAGCGAAATCCCGTCCTGGATCATGACAACTACAGAGTATATTACACGGTGGCTTTATATACAGATTTTTACATAAACTCACAGGTACATTTGACTCTCACCGAAATCCACTTGTTAGGAGCAGTGATTCGTAGGGAAAGAGCCAGGAACACATGTGTAAGACTCAAAGTTCCGGGGGAAAATGTGTGCAAGCCTTCTTGCCCGGGAAACTAAGGGGGCGGTATTAATCAAAACACATTACTTTGCTAAAGGAGAAATGTTCCTGTATCCTGGAACAGGACAAATGGGTACCAAATGACCTCTAATGGTTATAACTGTTACTACATAATGAAAATTACTTGCTGCTCATAAATGGGTAGAACAGGCTATCAATGCAGAAGGCAGAGAACAGACCTAAGAATCTAATGCAGCCATCAATAGAAGCTGTGGTCACTTGCCTGTATTCTTGTTACTGAAGTAGGTTATCAAGGCAGACAACCCCTTTAGAAAGATGTCTTTTGGCAAAATGTAGTCCAAAATATTATATTTAGCCACATCTAGTACTTACAGGGACTCCCAAGCATTTCACATCTGTTTCATACTCTCGCTATACATATCCTGAACTGCAGAGGTTATTATTATTATTAATATTTATTATGGTTCTATTTAAATTTACATTTTCTCCTATATTTCTAAAGTTCACTAAAAAATATGAAACACAATGTAATACCCTGTACGAGAGAATGACTTTGGCGCTGTTTCCAGGAACAGCAAACAAATCCAACTACATGTCATAAATCTCAGAATAACATTTCACCAGCATGTGTACATGGAAGGTCCCTTATGACTGGCGTCTCGACCTCCAGGTTGATCCTTAGTAATTGTTTGGATGACGTCAATGCATATGCAGGCCGAAGAGACAGAGATCGTAAAAGGCAGAGTCGCTGATTAAACTTTCAGTATCATCTCGGAGAAGAATCACTCTCCAAAGGTCAGCATGGTTGGTTTCCTTTGGCCCATTAAAGCCTAAGTATCTATTATACGGTCTAAGGAACATATTAGAAAGGTCAGTCTCAGTGAAGAATTTTATGTTTCAACAGGGTAATAAAGAAATGTGCATGTAGCTAGTTTTTTTTTCTAGCATATATTTCATAGGAGAATTTAGAAACAGGATGAACTTAAGTGGAGGGATCATAAACTGGGATGCTGTAGGTCTAATTTCTCTTACCTAAAGAATAGGCACCATGGGGTTTTATGTGAGAAATGTGAGAATTTTTTCATTAAAGTTGATAACATTTAAAATCTAGACCATGACTAATTTCTAGATGTACTTTATATATGTCTATGTTTTCATGTTTTCTATTTAACAACCTAATAGACTGATAAAATACACACATATATATATATATATATTATATTCAACAGTCATAGTGGGACGCCCTCACACCCAGGGCTGTGGGGTACTCAGTACCGGGCTCGTTGAGCCTCAATGGGAGATGTCACGGCAGCTGGGACCCGGCCCGTGGCCCTGGGCGCCCATTGTAAAAGGGGTTGTTTCAGTGTGCTTATGGTAGTGAAAGTTTATAAGTGATTCGTGACGCCACCTGTGGTATTCGGCAATAGAGATATAAGCCGACGCTGCAGACAGATCCTCTGGGACAGATGGTGTGGTGCAGCAGTGATGTTATAGCCCTCCACAGGCAGGGCTGTAGTCCCAGGGCAGTGTAGGTGAAGTGACACTTAGATGGTGTAGTGTCAGGCGCGAGGGATGTAGCAGTGCTGGGCAGGTTGGCGCAGGAATAAGTGGAGGACACCAGGGTATGTAGTTCCAAAGCTTTACTCACAGTCTGTTGTGCAAACAGGTGCCCGCTTCCGTGCCATGTCCACTGGGTGGGGGACTCAGTCAACCTCCAGGCCAGATGGAATACTCCCTTCCAACACTCCACCAACATAGCGCCTTTGAGTGAAGTACTCCTAGTACTGAGCTACACTTGAGTTCCTCCTTTCCGATGTTCCCATGAACTCTACTTGTACGGCAGACAGCTGTAGCCTGCTTCGGGGACTCCTTGCTATTATGTTCCAGCTCACTAATATGTTGCTGTTGTGCTCCCAAGTCTTGTGTGGGAATAAAGCGGTCACTACTTCTATTCCTCCGGTGTCTGCTGCAGGACCATTAGTATCCGTACAACGTCGGTGACCGGGCCCCGGACTTGCGCTTACAACTTGAAAAGAGTTCTCCTCTAACCCTGGTGCTTGTTCTCTTATTCTCCCCATGTTCCGTGCTAATCCTTCTTCCCAATGGAGAATCAAGCTTCTTATTCTGTCTCTTTCCTGTGCCAGCAGACCCAGATCACTGTGGCCTGCTGCAGCACTTTCTTCTTCCATCCCTCTCCCGGGGATCTTCTCTGTATCGCACTCTGTCCTTCTACATCTTCATTCACTCACTGAATGAAAGACTGACTGACTCAACTCTTCCCGCTATTTTGGTGCAAACTAAACTCCACCCACCTCCCAGCACGTTTTGTGTTCCAAGCAGGGAGCCATCAAGGTGTGATTTGCTATACTCCAAGCAGGGAGCCACCGAAGGTGCTTTGCTACACTACTTTGTGGGGTGGGATGCAGATGTTGGAGTGTGGTCAGGTGTTTCCACCTTACCTGGATGGTGGGGCACCACACCTCAGGAGGAGGTGCAGTACCTCTGTGGCGACTGAGCCTCAGTGGCGCCACAATAGACTTAAGCTGGTGTGAACCCTTTGCAGCCTTTATGACCACTGACAGTAAAGCAGAGGTCTAGAGGTGTGGCCAACCTCAGCTCTGTCCTTTGTAGTATAAGTGAAGAGTTCTATTGCTCCATCTTCTTCAGAGAGAATGAACAGTAACCCTCAATTGATTCTCCGTCACTTTTCAACCATTTTCTAATAGTTGTACCTAGTATATAGCTAGCAATTGGAGGTTTCATTATAAGCTGATTTATGGTTTAGTGAATTGTAGACACTTTCCCTTTAGTTCTTTGAGAATAATACAGGAGCTCTGAGGCCGTCTACTTGACCTTTGACCAAGCCATTGTTAAATCAGTCTTCACTATGGGCTGTGCTGGTCTCTGGCTGTAAGGATGCCCCTTGTACTTTGCAAAGCCACTGACCATTGTTTCAGACTCACAAGCTTTTTGGTTCCTTCCTGTAAGGTCTTAGAGGACTCCCCTCTCACTCATGACCTCTCAGGATCCACAGGTCTTCATAGGTCTCCAAGACTTTAAACATGGTCCTCACCACAGCTACTTCTCTACACCTTAACTGTTTACAGCTGTTTTCAGGCTTACAAGATTTTCTTTCAGATTGCTCCTGGGTAGTTGATTTTGACCCATCCCTCTGCATGCTCACACAGCCAAACTTAGTATGATCATAATGGCTAAATTAGGGACACTTTGGGCAAATTTCAAATAACACTTATTTTTCAGCTTGGACATTGCTGAAATTGCGTATTGTTTTCAAAATTTTGGAATAATCACATCAAAATGTCAGCAAATAGAAAACTGTAAAGAGCAGATCTCTATAACCGTCAAGTAACTCACTAAGGACCTTGTTGGCAGACGCCTAGTCCATTAACAGGCTGGTATCCAAGAAAATCCAATCTGGATGCCATCGGCACTAGACACTACACAGCCACAATAAAAACATGGCTAACAGGCGAAGGGCACATTAATATATAGTTCAAACCTGACATGGTCCAGTAACCTTCTTTAGGCCGGTCACCAATGCAGTCTTCACTGGTCCATCTTCAACATCTACAGCACTGAATAGGCCACAACATAGTGACATCTCGTGACATGCATCATGACATCATGGCCTAGTCACCACATGAGATGCTAAAGATGCCAGGTGCCAGAAGATGCTGAATCAATGGAGCCTGTAACAGTGACCGGACTGAAAAAAAGGTCAGCTGCATTTTATTTTTGTTTCATTTATTAAGCCACTTTTCGGCCATTTTGAAATAAGCAAAATGGCAATGGGCCAGCCACCATTTTGCTGAACTCGTGTGCCTCAGCCAAAAATCTGATTTTTTAAAGGAAATTCTAGGTAAATTTGATTTACCTCAAACTGATACGTTCATCTTGAATACTAAAAATTCTGCATTAAGTGTTACCTGCATAACTCAGCAAAAAATTCAGCGCCTCCTTAGGCCGGAGTCACACGTGCGTAGATTCTCTCATGAGATAGAATTGGTTTGATTATGGTAATGATACTTGGATAAAACTTGCATCAGAGTTTGATCTGAGTGTCGGCTTACGCCTCTTTCACACATCCAGCTTTTGTAATCCAGCATGATGCGGCAACATTTTTAATAACCGGATCCAGCACCAGATCCGGTTTTGTCCCATAAGCTTTCATGGTTGCCGCATCGTGCCGGATGGTTATGCGTCGTGTCCGGTTGTTGCCGGACACGGCAAAAATTAGCCATACGGCATCTGCAAAAAACGTTCTCTGTGAATGTTAACCCCACAAGTGCCCGGCGAGAGAGAGATCTCTCTGTCACCCGGACACTTGTGAGAGATCTCTCTCGCCGGGCACTTGTGGGGTTAACACTCACAGTGTCTGGGTGAGAGAGAGAGATCTCTCTGTGGGGTTAACCTCACAAGTGCCCGGCAAGAGAGAGAGATTCTCTCGCCTGGACACTGAGTGTTAACCCCACATGTCTCTCTCTCTCTCTCCACCCCCCTCCCCTCTCCCCTCCCCTCCCATCCCCTCCCTTTCAGCGGCTGCCTCTGTCCACCGGTGTATATGTTCCTCCTGCGGCTCCTTTAAATTATGTCCGAGCCGTATCAGACGCCGCATACACATCCGGTGTCACGGCTGCAGGCCGGATCCGGCGGCCTGGCTTTTCGCCGCACGCCGCCGGACCCCACACACCGGATGTGTGAAAGTAGCCTTAGTATGATATGATTCGCTCACATGAGAGAATCGCGTCACAGATGACAAGAAGATGGATACCAAAATTCGTCCATCTTGTCCTTTGTGGAAAATACAAAAACTGGCCTCAATGGGAAGTGGTTAAATGCTAATGTGCCTTCTCCATATAATGAGTGCAAATAGCTGGCAGACATGTACACAGTGAAAGGGGTGGGTGGACTGCAGTACCAAGACACAATATCAAACTTGGAGTAATTCACTTAGGAAAAATGAGGTGACCGTATTACAATGTACAAATATACTGTATGAGGAGATCGTACAGAGATCTTTCTAATGATCTTTTCACACAGACAGCGATCCTGTACAATCAGTGAGACTATGGAACCCTATGCCAATCCATGTAGTAATCGTTGATTCACTAAACAAGTTCAAGGAGTACCTGGATGCCTTTCTTGATAAATATAATATTACAGGTTATGGGTACTAGATTATGCTATGGGGCGTTGTTAAGGCTGGTTTCACATTAGCGCTTTTTAAGCGCACGCACGGCCGGGGGTAGCTCCGCCCCCGAGCCGGCTCTCTGCCTGGCGTGCCCGCCCCTTGCTTGTAGCGCCGCCTCCTAGCGCACAGCGGCGCCTGCGATCGGCGCACCCTATCTTTAGCATAGGGTGCGCAGATCGTGCGCAGGCCGTGCGCTAGTTGCGCTTTGACCTGTGCTGCGCACTTTTGACGGTGCGCCGCGCGCGCCAAAATCAAACTTTTCGGATTTTGGCGCGCACAGCGCACCGTCAAAAGTGCGCAGCGCAGGTCAAAGCGCAACTAGCGCACGGCCTGCGCACGATCTGCTAAAGATAGGGTGCGCCGATCGCAGGCGCCGCTGTGCGCTAGGAGGCGGCGCTACAAGCAATGGGCGGGCACGCCGGGCAGAGAGCCGGCTCGGGGGCGGAGCTACCCCGGCCATGCGTGCGCTTAAAAAGCGCTAATGTGAAACCAGCCTTAGTCTGATTGCTATATGTGGAGTCTGGAAGGAATTTTTTTCCCCTAATTATGCCTCATGGTGTTTTTTCTTCTTCTGGATCAAAACATTAGGATATGAGTTGAACTTGATGGACTTGTGTCTTGTTTTAGTTTTAAATCTGTAAAACTTAAAGGGAACCTATCATTAAAAATGTTATTAACCTGCAGATAAGGGGTTAATCTGCAGGTTAACAGGGTTCTGTAGCTCCCAGGTGCTGGCATCGAGCTCCGCTGCAGCGAGGAAATTAACTGTATTACTCATGGCAGCTTTGGGCTTTCAGTCATAGAAGAGTGCTGGAGGAGTAAAGCTAATTTGCTCCTGGCAGCGGAGCTCTCAATTCCTTGAAACGCTTATCCTAAATCAGTGCAGATTATTCTTCATAACTATAAGTTTATCATCAAAACTACAAGTCAGGTGGATGACCTTCTGTTACCATCCGATTTTATATGTTTGGATCTGATATTATATGCAAGTTGTTAAAGCATGTAAGTAAAATAAAATCTTTTGCAGTGAACTTGATTGTCCATAGATCACATCTAAGGATGGGTAGACCAATGGAAGTTTGGGTTCTGGCACCTGACCTAAACTTTTTGGAATAGTATCCGAATTTCCACCAGAACATGAACCTCATTGAAAATAATGGATGTCCAAACTGCGAAAATAAAAACAAGCTCTCTCTATCTCTCCCATGGACTTACCCCAAACACTGCACTGAACTGCAGCAGGAACTCTGTGTTTGGCGTTCAGGCCTGAACACTGACTGTCCAATACAGACACCGAACAGTTCTGTTCGATTCACCCATCTCTAGTGTTGAGCATTCCGATACCGCAAGTATCGGTATCGGCCGATACTTGCTGTATCGGAATTCCGATACCGACTTCTGATATTTTTTCAATATCGGAATTCGGCATCGGAATCGGAAGTTCAAAGTTGATTGACAGCCTGACGTCATCATGATGCGCGGTGTGTGCGCATCATGATGCGCCGTCATTTCGGGCCTTCCGGGGGTCTCTGCCGGCCTGCCGGGGGGCTGTGTGGACTGCCCGGGGTCTGTACCGGCCTGCCGGGGGGCTGTGCCGGCCTGCCGGTGGTCTGTGCACCCTGTGGGGGTCTGTACCGGCCTGCCAGGGGGCTGTGCCGGCCTGCCGGTGGTCTGTGCACCCTGTGGGGGTCTGTACCGGCCTGCCGGGGGGCTGTGCCGGCCTGCCGGGGGGCTGTGCTGATGTCCGGGGGTCTGTGCAAGCATCGTCCGATGGGACTACAAGTCCCATCTGGCAATGCCTGCTACCATGACAGTGATTGACACATTAGCCAATGATGGGACAGTAGTAGTCCCATCATCCGGCTAATGTGTTAAATGTTAAAAAAAAAAAATAAAAAAATACTACATACATACTACATGCATGCTACATACATACTACATATATACTACATACATACTACATACATGCTACATACATACTGCATGCTACATACATACTACATACATACTACATACATACTACATGCATGCTACATGCATGCTACATACATACTACATACATACTACATGCATGCTACATACATACTACATGCATGCTACATACATACTACATGCATGCTACATACATACTACATGCATGCTACATACATACCACATGCATGCTACATACATACCACATACATACTACATACATACTACATGCTACATACATACTACATATATACTACATGCATGCTACATACATACTACATGCTACATACATACCACATACATACTACATACATGCTACATGCTACATACATACTACATACATACTACATGCATGCTACATACATACTACATACATACTACATACATACTACATGCATGCTACATACATACTACATGCATGCTACATGCATGCTACATACATACTACATGCTACATACATACCACATACATACTACATACATACTACATACATACTACATACATGCTACATACATACTACATATATACTACATGCATGCTACATACATACTACATGCTACATACATACCACATACATACTACATACATGCTACATGCTACATACATACTACATATATACTACATGCATGCTACATACATACTACATATATACTACATGCATGCTACATACATACTGCATGCTACATGCATGCTACATACATACTACATACATACTACATGCTACATACATACCACATATATACTACATACATACAATACATTCATACAATACATACATAGACATACAGTACATATAACATAGAGTAACATACTTACCAATACTTGTCACATTGTTCCCCGAAGCCATTGTCTTTTCCGGAATAAATATTAACATAACAAACCACAAAAATACTCACCCACGATCCGAAGCAGTCCACGAGTGTGTCCCACGACGATCTTGGGTAGAGAACTGCAGCATCAGCTGATGCTGCCGTTCTCTACGGGCTGCAGGAATCCAATGACGGAAGGTAGGTATCCTTCCGCACTGTATTCCTCCGCCACTTAAAAAAAAAAAGTCCCTAGTCTCACTTTATGCCATTGCTGCGTGGGAAATTCCCACACAGCAATGGCATAAAGTGAGACTAGGGACTTTTTTTTTTTTTAAGTGGCGGAGGAATACAGTGCGGAAGGATACCTACCTTCCGTCATTGGATTCCTGCAGCCCGTAGAGAACGGCAGCATCAGCTGATGCTGCAGTTCTCTACCCAAGATCGTCGTGGGACACACTCGTGGACTGCTTCGGATCGTGGGTGAGTATTTTTGTGGTTTGTTATGTTAATATTTATTCCGGAAAAGACAATGGCTTCGGGGAACAATGTGACAAGTATTGGTAAGTATGTTACTCTATGTTATATGTACTGTATGTCTATGTATGTATTGTATGAATGTATTGTATGTATGTAGTATATATGTGGTATGTATGTAGCATGTAGTATGTATGTAGTATGTATGTAGCATGCATGTAGCATGCAGTATGTATGTAGCATGCATGTAGTATATATGTAGTATGTATGTGGTATGTATGTAGCATGTAGTATGTATGTAGCATGCATGTAGTATGTATGTAGTATGTATGTAGCATGCATGTAGTATATATGTAGTATGTATGTAGCATGTAGTATGTAGCATGCATGTAGTATATATGTAGTATGTATGTAGCATGTAGTATGTATGCAGCATGCATGTAGTATATATGTAGTATGTATGTAGCATGTAGTATGTATGTAGCATGCATGTAGTATATATGTAGTATGTATGTAGCATGTAGTATGTATGTAGCATGCATGTAGTATATATGTAGTATGTAGCATGTAGTATGTATGTAGCATGCATGTAGTATGTATGTGGTATGTATGTAGCATGTAGTATGTATGTAGCATGCATGTAGTATATATGTGTTATGTATGTAGCATGTAGCATGCATGTAGCATGCATGTAGTATGTATGTAGTATGTATGTAGTATGTATGTGGTATGTATGTAGCATGCATGTAGTATGTATTTAGTATATATGTGGTATGTATGTAGCATGTAGTATGTATGTAGCATGCAGTATGTATGTAGCATGTAGTATGTATGTAGCATGCATGTAGTATATATGTAGTATGTAGCATGTAGTATGTATGTAGCATGCATGTAGTATGTATGTGGTATGTATGTAGCATGTAGTATGTATGTAGCATGCATGTAGTATATATGTGTTATGTATGTAGCATGTAGCATGCATGTAGCATGCATGTAGTATGTATGTAGTATGTATGTAGTATGTATGTGGTATGTATGTAGCATGTATTATGTATGTAGCATGCAGTATGTATGTAGCATGCATGTAGTATATATGTAGTATGTATGTTGCATGTAGTATTTATGTAGTATGAATGTAGCATGTATGTAGTATGCATGTTGTATGTATGTAGCATGTATGTAGCATGTAATTTTTTTTTTTTTTTACATTCAACACATTAGCCGGATGATGGGACTACTACTGTCCCATCATTGGCTAATGTGTCAATCACTGTCATGGTAGCAGGCATCGCCCGATGGGACTTGTAGTCCCATCGGACGATGCCTGCACAGACCCCCGAAGCCTGCACAGACCACCGGCAGGCCGGCACAGCCCCCCGGCAGGCCGGCACAGCCCCCCGGAGCCTGCACAGACCACCGGCAGGCCGGCACAGCCCCCCGGCAGGCCGGCACAGCCCCCCGGAGCCTGCACAGCCCCCCGGCAGGCCGGCACAGCCCCCCGGCAGGCCGGCACAGCCCACCGGAGCCTGCACAGACCACCGGCAGGCCGGCACAGCCCCCCGGCAGGCCGGCACAGGCCACCGGAGCCTGCACAGACCCCCTGGCAGGCCGGCACAGCCCCCCGAAAGGCCCGTACAGACCCCAGAGAGGCTGTACAAGGCAAAAACAGGGTTTTTCTTATTCCGATACCGGAAGTCCCATAGACTTGAATGGGACTTCCGGTATCGGAATCGGCGATACCGATACTTTTTTTAAAGATCGGCCGATCCATTCCGATCCGATACTTTGAAGTATCGGACGGTATCGCTCAACTCTACCCATCTCTAGTCATGGCTAGTGATGAGCGGACCTATGGAAGTTCGGTTTCTGGTAACCTACCTGTACTTTTTCCAAAGTTGGGTTCTGGTACCTGAACCTTGCTCGAACTTGAACCAGAACACGAACCCCATTGAAGCAGAACCTTTTAGCTGGAAAATTCTCTTTCTCTCCTCTCCTCCCAGACTTCCCCAGAAGTCTGAACATTGCAGCGAACTTCAGGAAGAAGTCTGTGTTCGGCACTTGCCAATGGACACTTACTGTCTGATATGAACCCCGAACTATTAAGTTTTTAGTCATGACTATCGGAGGACATTCCCCCTTTTTCTTTATTTTGAGAAAATGAAAGACAAATGGATTACTGATATTGATCAGTGGATTACTGATATTTGATCAGTTAGAGTGATCAATGAGTGGAACAAGCTGCCACGAGAAGTGGTGAGTTCTCCTTCAATGGATGTCTTCAAACAGAGGCTGGACAGACATCTGACTGGGATGATTTAGCGAATCCTGCTTTGAGCAGGGGGTTGGACCAGATGGCCCAGGAGGTCCCTTCCAACTCTACGATTCTATGATTCTATGATTCTATGACTAAGGCCGGGGTCAAACTTGTGAATGTGATGCGAGGAACTCACATGAGTCTCTCGCATCAATACCCAGCACTGCTGCTGGCAATCGGACCAGAGCGTTCAGCTGCATAGAAATACATGCAGCCACACACTCCACTCCCAAGTGCCGGCGGCAGTGCCGGGTATTGATGGGAGAGACTCGTATGAGTTTCTCTCATCACACTCGCAAGTGTGACCCCGGCCTAAGGCTGGAATCACACCAGCATATAGCATCCGATGCAATATGCTAATAATCCTCAGCTCTGGATCTGCTTAAGCATGACCCGAGTGTCAGTGCTCTGTGCTCTGATCCTCTTTTATGAGAGGATTTCAGGATTGGTGTGGAGGAGACAGAGAAATTAATTTGCTCATCTCCTCCATGGATGGCCTGTCTTGGTGTATATCAGGTTGCACTGGGATGACATCCGAGTGCAGTCCGATGGTTCACATGTACCAATAGACATATGGATGCAAGTGAGTCGAGTCTCACTGCAAATTGCAGCATGCTGTGACTGTTCGGTCATGCCAATTCGGCATGTGAAAATAATCGCAGATGTGAGTTGCCCGCATAATTAGCATATTTCCCAGAGGAGCATTGTGGCTTTAAGTCTCCTCACCTCGACATGCTTAGCATGTCATTCTCCGCAAGGAGAAATGATACTTCTTGGATATATTGCCCCATAGAGTAACACTCAGCCGAGTGCTAGATGATGTTTGATTACATTGAACTTGGCCGTGTTATACGGTAGTGTGGCTCCGGCCTGAGAAGAAGCAATAATCATGGGGAATACTCTCTGGGAAAATTGTAGCATCATCTGGCAACAGATCATACAGAGTAAACTGTTGGCAAATGCTTACACCTATGCACTTATACTGTATATATTTTGGGTCATTTCAAGTTTGATCAGCTTTTCTGTGTGTTTTGAACAGTTTAAATATATTATGGAGATTCTATGCTGGTGTTTGCTTTGTTTTCTGCGTATATTGGTGAAATCAGTATATGCTATATCTATTCCTACTTTTAGTTTCTATATCATTCTCACAGTCCTATTGTGCAGCAATTAAAGCAACAATCAGGCATTTTTTTTTCATTTCAGCCATGGAGAGGTGTCACTAATCTAAGTGTAATGTCCCTAGTATAATGCGTACCAACCGCCATCGTAATCTGTTTCTGGTGCCGCTCCAGTTGGTCTTCTACAGTGTGTGACCTGTTGGATTAGGGTCCCATTTCACATAGCGATGCACCAGCGATCCTGACAACGATACGACCTGGCAGGTATCGCTGGTGCGTCGCTACATGGTCGCTAGTAAGCTGCCAAACAGGCAGATCTCTTCTACGACGCACCAGCGATCCCAACAACGATGCGAACTGGTAAGGATCGCTGGTACGTTATCACACAGCAGCTATTCTGAACGATTCCAGTCTGCATCCCTGAGTTCTGCGTCGCCAATGACGTCGTTCATCGGCGTCATGCACAGCGATGCATGCTGGCCAGCGGGACGCTGACGATGAAAAGATGGCCCAGGATATTCGAGCACGATCAGCGATATCCAGCGGGGGGGGGGGCACGGTGGCCTCTATGTGTCACATGTAGCGAGATTGCTGGCGAGGTCGTTGTTGCGTCACAAAATGGGTGACACATCAGCGATCTCGCTATGTGAGACGGGGCCTTTACTCCAGTGTTTGCTGGGGGTTACTCAAGGTCACATCTCAATGTAAAGCCCCCGTCACATGCTGAGTCACAAGCTTTGTGACGCAGCAGCGATCTCACCAGCGAGATCGCTGTGTGTGACACTTATCAGCGCCCAGCCCTCCTGCCGGGTATCTCTGATCGTGCTCGAATGGCATGGGCCATTTTTTGATTGTTGGTCTCCCGCTGGCCAGCACGCAGACGGGAGACCAGCGATCAGTGACGCTGGAGCTGGTAACCAAGGTAAACATCTGGTTTCTAAACGCCGCACAGTGTTTAGAAACCCGATGTTTACCTTGGTTACCAGCTCCCTGCACCAGCGCACTGGTATCTTAACGTACACTGCAGGTAACTAAGCGACGTGCATCGCTTGTTACCCGCATGTCGCTGTCCTGATCGCTGCTGAGATCTGCTTGTTTGGCAGCTCAGCAGCGATCATGTAGCGATACACTAGCGATCCTGACAAGTTCATATCGTTGTCGGGATCGCTGGTGAGTCGCTATGTGTGATGGGGCCCTAAGTCTGTCAGAGCCAGAGCAAGGGCAGAATGAGGCTGTCAGACTTATATTGAGAGCTTATGACTGTTACTTCTGACTTCCGTTCAGTCAGGAGCTGCGGTCACAAGATGGTGGCGTGGGACCGGAGTGAAGAGCAGAAGACGGCGACTGGTAAATATAATACTAAGCTCAGGGAACCTACATTAGTAGCACCACTCCAGTGCTGAATTATAAAAAATACTGGAGTGGTGCTATTCCATTGTGAGGGAAAAAAAAAGTTCACTCCAAAGTTTCATTTCATATGTCTCTACAAACCATGAATATACGTCAGCAAATCAAATGTATGAAGTGTTGCTAAAAAAAGTACAATAGGTGCAGAGAGGGAAGAGCGGAACTAAGATGCTTTCGAATATTAAAAAAATGTGGGCGAGACAAACATGTGAACAGGTGTACTTAGCCACTAGAGTTGAGCGAAACGGGTCGGCCAAATTCAGAATCCGCCGACTTTTGCTAAAGTCGGGTTTCGCCGATTGAAACCCGACCATAGCGTGAGGTCGGCCATGAGGTTGCCGACTTGAGCGCCAAAGTCGCGTTTCCCACAATCCTTCCAGCGCCTATTTTCAGCCAATCGTGAAGGACGCACACTGTGGGCAACACGATTACGTCGGCAGCAGCCCCCACCATGTTAGAGAAGGGCATGCAAGTGATTGGCTGGCTTTGTGTGGCATCACAGTGCCTATTAAAGGCCGTGACCGCCGACCCCCATCTTACTTCTGCCGATCTTAGCATAAGGAGAGGTTGCTGCTGATCGTTCTCAATAGGGAGAGTGTTTAGGCAGGGAAAATGTAAAAAAAATTGCTTGTGCTGATAGCGAATGTCACTGTAAAACACAACTGTATAGTGTGTAGTGACAGGGGAGGATATATTTGTGTGCAGCAGCTCTGTTGGTTATTAGGCTGCCTTATAAGGCTCCCTGATACCTGCATTGCTGTTTGCACACTGCTGTGCAGACTGCTTTTTAAAAGCAAAAATCCTTTTGTTCCTTTTTTTCTGCACAGTAGATACTGAGCATAAATTTTTTCACACACCGAATAGAAGTGTACGCTCCTCACACACTACCGTGTACCGGCTGGTATCACAGACAAATACATGCTATATGTGTGTGACTCCGTAAAAAAATACACTGAGCTTAACATTTTTCCATACATACACCGTATAGAGGTGTCCGATTCTCAAACAGTCTCGAATGTCTGGTATTTTTATTACGGTCACATCTCCACAGAGTCAGCGTGTGTGTGTGACACTCCATAAATACATATACGGACATTTCCATTTCTCCATACACCGTATTGACTGCTGTCCGATTCAAAAAGCAGTATCGGATATCTGGTGTTCTTAGTTATTACGGTCACATCTCCACAGAATCAGCATGTGTGTCTGACACTCCGTAAATACATATATGGACATTTCCATTTCTCCATACACCGTATTGACTGCTGTCCGACTCAAAAAACAGTATCGGATATTTGGGGTTCTTAGTTATTATGGTCTCATCTCCACAGAGGAAGCGTGTGTGTGTGTGACACTCCATGAATACATATACGGACATTTCCATTTCTCCACACACTCTATTGACTGCTGTCCGATGCAAAAAACAGTATCGGATATTTGGTGTTCTTAGTTATTACGGTCACATCTCCACAGAGGAAGTGTGTGTGTGTGACACACCGTGAATACATATATGGATATTTCCATTTCTCCACACACTGTATTTACTGCTGTCCGATTCAAAACAGTATCGGATATCTGGTGTTCTTAGTTATTGCGGTCACATCTCCACAGAGTCAGCGTGTGTGTGTAACACTCCGTAAATACATATACGGACATTTCCATTTCTCCATACACCGTATTGACTGCTGTCCGATTAGCAAACAGTATCGGATATCTGGTGTTCTTATTATGGTCAGTGCACATCTAAACAGAGTCAGTGTGTGTGTGTGACACTCCGTAAAGGCATATACGAAGATTGACAGTTTCACCAACAACGTATACAGCTGTACACTTCTGATACAGTACCATATATCTGCTTGTTGGATTACGGTCAAATGCATACTAGGGGAGCATCTGTAATTCCCAAAATATATGCGGAGATTTCACTTTTTACATACACCTTACACAGCTGTACGCTCCTCATACAGTACCATTTCTCTGCTGGTATTTTTGGTACATTTTCTCAAACATGAGAAAGTCTGGTGGAAGAGGCCGCGGACGTGGGCGGGGGGGCGCAGCTGGTACTGATGGTGGTGGTGGTGCATCTGCTGGTATTGCCAAAAGCACAATAGCAGCTAAGGCAGGAGGTGTTGAGCCTGCGTCATCGTCTGGCACAAGAAGGTCTTTAAGGTTCCCTTTTCTGGGAGTAGGTAAACCGCTTTTAAAGCCAGAGTATCAGGAAAAGGTTTTGGCTTACATTGCCGAAACAGCCTCCAGCTCTATTGCCTCCTCTTCTGAAGTTACAAAAACTGCAAGCACAGAGTCCTCAGTGCAGGCCTCTGGTCAGGAACAACATCTTTTGTTGTGTCCTTCACCCACACCAAAAGTGAAGAAATCTGCAGCACACACTTCTGATTACTGCATGGAGCTCTTTTCACATACCATTCTTGTGTTAACAAGTCAAATCCTGAATTCCCCAGTCCAAGATGAATCTGTCATGGAGTGCACTGATGCACAGCCACTGCTAGATGAATCTGCTGGTACATTCACCCACAGCACTACATTGCCCTCGCGATCTACTGAGCCCGAATCAGACCCTGATGAAACTCGGGTGCCCCTTCTCACATACTATACCACCTTACACGGTGACACAGAGGAAGGTACAGAGGAAAGTGCAGATGACATTAAAGACGAGGTCATGGATGACCCAGTTGTTGACCCGGATTGGCATCCATTGGGGGAAGAAGGTGTTGGTGACAATAGGTCAGAATAGGAGAAGGATACGCAGCAGGCATCGTCATCGCAGCAGCGGTTATCTGGCAGGCCCATAGCTGTCAAAAAACTTGGCAAGAAAACTAAAAGAGTTGCAGGACAGCTTGGCCAGACAGTCAAATTAGCACAGCGTGCAAGCCCTGAAAATGTGTACCATAGTAGGAAGTGTGCAGTGTGGCACTTTTTGGAACAAAATCCTACTGATGACGCAAAGGTTATCTGTAAGAAGTGCCAAAGGACCTTTAGCAGAGGGAAAAATCTAAGAAATTTGAATACCAGTTGCATGCTTAGACATTTAACCAACATGCACTTGCAAGCGTAGATGGACTACAAAAGCTCAGGTAGCACATGTACACCTGCTCCGACTGAAGTTAGCCGGCAACTCTCCATCGCTTCCCCCCACTGTAAGGCCACCGCTAAGCACACGACCATCAAGAAATGTTGAGGTGTCATCACTAGACCAAACCAGTCAGGCAAACACTGAATCTAGGCCATCAACACCCTCACCATCACCAACCCCTTCTAAGTCCGTCATGTCCAATGCTAGTTCCCACATATGCAGCTCTCAAGTCCAGCTCACCCTACCAGACACTCTGAGTAGGACAAGAAAGTACTCATCCTCTCATCCGCGTACACTGGCTTTGAACGCCTACATTGCCAAACTGATCTCATAAGAGATGATGCCCTTCCGTTTGGTAGAAAGCAAAGCTTTCCGAGAGCTCATGGCCTATGCTGTCCCATGCTATGACCTACCCAGTCGGCACATCTTTTATCGAAAAGCCATCCCTGCCCTCCACCGGCATGTGAAAGACTGCATTGTCCATGCACTAAAACAATCAGTGAGTGGAAAGGTGCACCTCACAACAGATGCATGGACCAGTAGGCATGGCCAGGGCCGTTACGTGTCCATCACTGCGCACTGGGTTAATGTGGTGGATGCAGGCTCCACAGGGGACAGCAGCTGTGGAACAGTGCTGCCTAGGCCACGGTATAGGAAACAGTTGGCTGTAGGCGTTCGACCCTCCTCCTCCTCCAGAAGCGAAAGCTCGTCGACCGAGCGCAGTCGCACGAGCACTCCATCCACATCTGTCAGTCTTGCACATGAGGTGTCCCAATATCGAACAGCTAGTGGTAAGCGGCAGCAGGCTGTTTTAAAAATGATGTCTTTGGGCGACAGTAGACACACCACGGAGGTACTGGCCGACTACTTGCATCAACAAACTGAGTCATGGCTGGGCAGTCTACATTTTGAGCCAGGCAAGGTAGTCAGTGATAATGGGCGGAATTTTGTGGCAGCCATAGCCCTTTCAAAACTCACACACATACCTTGCCTGGCTCACACCTTGAACCTGGTGGTGCAGTGCTTCCTAAATAATTATCCATAGTTAACAGCCCTGCTCCATAAGGTGAGAAGACTGTGCTCGCACATCCATCGCTCAAATGTCCACTCCAGTCGTATGCAGAAGCTGCAGCGATCACTCAACCTCCCCAAGCACCGCCTAATCATAGAAATTGCTACAAGATGGAACTCCACCTTGCACATGGTTGAGAGGCTGTGCTAACAGAGGCAGGCTGTAATGCATTTGTGGCAGGATACACGGGCAGGCAGTTTCAGGGCAGACATGGATTTGTCAGGTGTGCAGTGGTCAAAGCTGAAAGACCTCTGTAAAGTTCTTCAATGTTTTGAGGAATGCACACTGCTGGTAAGCGCAGACGATGCCATCATAAGCATGAGCATACCACTTATGCGTCTGCTCATGCAAACTTTGATGCACATCAAGGATCAGGCATCTGCAGCTGAGGAGCAACAGGAGAAGGAGGAGGAGGGAATCCTTGATGACAGTCAGCAATTGTCTGGTCAGGGAATGTGGGTGTGGGGGGGCCAGCTGGTACTGATGGTGGTGCATCTGCTGGTATTGCCAAAAGCACAATAGCAGCTAAGGCAGCAAGTGTTGAGCCTGCATCATCAGCTGGCACAAGAAGGCCTTTAAGGCTCACTTTTCTGGGAGTAGGTAAACTGCTTTTAAAGCCGGAGCATCAGGAATAGGCTTTGGCTTACATTGCCGAAACAGCCTCCAGCTCTATTGCCTCCTCTTCTGAAGTTACAAAAACTGCAAGCACAGAGTCGTCAGTGCAGGCTTCTGGTCATGAACCACCCCTTTCCTTGTCTCCTTCACCCCCACTAAAAGTGAAGGATGCGGCAACCCACACTTCAGATTACTCCATGGACCTCTTTTCACAGGCCAAGCCTGTGTTATCAAGTGAAATTCTGAATTCCCCAGTCCAACATGAATCGGAGATGGAGTGCACTGATGCACAGCCACTGCTAGATGATTCTGCTGCTACATTGACCCACAGCACTACATTCCCCTCACACTCTACAGAGCCAGAATGTGACACTGATGAAACTCAGGTGCCCCTTCCCGCATACTATACCACCTTACATGGTGACACAGAAGAAGGTGCAGATGAAAGTGCGGGTTCCCAGGGCCGTGGGGTACTCGGTAACGGGCCGATGCCAGGGGGATGTGTCACAGCAGCGGTGACCCGGTCCGTGGCCTTTGGCGCCCAAAAATCAATGGGAGTTTGTAATGTAGTTTAAGTGGAATAGTTCATGACGCCACCTGTGGTGTTCGTCAAGTGAGATGTTAGGCCGACGCTGCATGCGGATCATCTGGGGCTGGTGGTGTGCTGCAGCATAGATGGTGTAGCTCCCCACAGGTGAATCTGTAGCCCCAGGGCCGTGTAGTTGCAATGGATGAAGAGAGGCGCAGGCAGTGTAAAGAATGGTACCCAGATGTAGCGGTGCTGAGCGGGTTGGCGCAAGAATGAATGGAGGACACCGGGGCTTGTAGTTTCAAAGATTTACTCACAGTCTGTAGTGTCCGCTTCTGTGCCGTGTCCTCCGGGTCAGGGACTCAGTCAACCTCCAGGCAAGATGGAACGCTCCCCGCCAACACTCTGCCAAATGTACCTTTCTGAACGACTCCTCTATAGCGCTTTAAAGTGTGAAGATCTCCTAGTACTGAGTTACACTGGAGTTCCTCCTGACTGATGTTCCCAAGAACTCTACTTGTACGGCAGACAGCTGTAGCCTGCTTCGGGGACTCCCTTCTCCTGAGTCCCGGCTCACTATCCAGTTGCTGTTGTGCCCCAAGTCTTAGATGGGAGTAGTGCATTTACAGCCAACTACTCCACCGGTGTCTGCTGCAGACCCATAAGTGTTCATACAAACTCGGGGACCGAGCACCGGCCTTGCGCTGAGAACCTATAAGCAGGGTTCCTCTTCTAACCCACATCTTCTCAGTTCTCCTTACTCCTTTGTTCTGTGCTTGTCTTTCTCTCTCTTATGGAAGCTTAGGTTTTAGTTCTACGTCTTTCTCCTTCTTTTCCTTTCCCGTGCCAGCTGGCTCAGATCACTGAGGCAGCTGCAGCGCTCCTTCCTCCATCCCTTCTTCCAGGGATCCTCACTCCTGTCTGAGTGACTTCCTACCCGACTGACCTTCTGTCAGACTGTCCTGTCATCCTACACTTTCCCACTCTTTTATGTATCTTAACTCCACCCACCTCCCAGCCTGTCCAGTGTTCCAAGCAGGGAACCACCAAAGGTGCTCTGCTACTTTCTAAGCACTGAGCCGCAATGTGGTTGTGCAGAACTACCCTGTTGTGTGGAGTGCGAGTATTGGAGTGTGGAAAGGAGTTCCCACCTTACCTGGATGGTGGGGCACTACACCTTCGGAGAAGGTGCAGGACCTCTGTGGCACCGAGCCTCAGGTGCGCCACAGCCCCTCATAGTACGCAAAAGTGTCTCTGCCGGTGGGAGGGCCCACTTGCCATCGTACCTTCCGCCATACAATGAGGGGCCCTGCTTGCTCAGGGCCACAGCACTTGCAATACTTACCTCTCCCTGCTTCCCCACCGTGACGTCTTCCGCCTTTCCTGACAGTGACATTCAGGTTACAGAGTGTGATGATATCACGTCTGTATGCCCTCTACCGAAAGAGTACAAGTGCAGAGAGCTTTAACCCCTTCACCCCCAAGGGTGGGTTGCACGTTCATGACCGGGCCAATTTTTACAATTCTGACCACTGTACCTTTATGAGGTCATAACTCTCGAACGCTTCCATGGATACCGGTGATTCTGACATTGTTTTCTCGTGACATATTGTACTTCATGTTTGTGGTAACATTTCGTTCAAATAACTTGCGTTTATTTGTGAGAAAAACGGAAATTTGGCGAAAATTTTGAAAATTTCGCAATTTTCCAACTTTGAATTTTTATGCCCTTAAATCACAGAGATACGGCACACAAAAAACTTGATAACTAACATTTCCCACATGTTTACTTTACATCAGCACAATTTTGGAACCAACATTTTTTTTTGTTAGGAAGTTATAAGGGTTAAAAGTTGACCAGCGATTTCTCATTTTTACAACACCATTTTATTTTTAGGACCACATCACATTTGAAGCCACTTTGAGGGGTCTATATGATAGAAAATACCCAAAAGTGACACCATTCTAAAAACTGCACCCCTTAAGGTGCTCAAAACCACATTCAAGAAGTTTATTAACCCTTTAGGTGCGTCACAGGAATTTTTTTGAATATTTAAAAAAAAATGAACATCTAACTTTTTTTCATAAAAAAAATACTTCAGGTTCAATTTTTTTTATTTTACCAAGGGTAACAGGAGAAATTGAACTGCAAAAGTTATTGTGCAATTTGTCCTGAGTACGCAGATACCTGATATGTGGGGGGGAACGACTGTTTCGGCGCATGGCAGAGCTCAGAATGGAAGGAGCGCCGTTTGACTTTTTCAATGCAAAATTGGCTGGAATTCAGATTGGACGCCATGTCACGTTTGGAGAGTCCCTGATGTACCTAAACAGTGGAAACCCCCTACAAGTGACCCCATTTTGGAAACTAGACCCCCCAAGGAACTTATCTAGATATGTGGTGAGAACTTTGAACCCACAAGGGCTTTACAGAAGTTTATAACGTACAGCGGTACAATTAAAAAATCATATTTTTTCCACAAAAATGATCTTTTCACCCCAATTTTTATTTTCCCAAGGGTAGCAGGACCCTAAAAGTTATTGTGCAATTTGTCCTGAGTACGCTGATACCCCACATGTGGGGGTAAACCACTATTTGGGCGCATGGCAGAGCTCGGAAGGGAAGCAGCGCCATTTGACGTTTTTGGCTGGAATTGAGATCGGACACCATGTCGCGTTTGGAAAACCCCTGATGTACCAAAACAGTGGAAACCCCCCACAAGTGACACCATTTTGGAAACTAGACCCCCTAAGGAACTTATCTAGACGTGTGGTGAGAACTTTGAACCCCCATGGGCTTCACAGAAGTTTATAACATAAAGCCATACAATTAAAAAATCATATTTTTTCCACAAAAATGATCTTTTCACCCTCAATTCTTATTTTTCCAAGGGTAACAGGACCCTAAAAGTTATTGTGCAATTTGTCCTGAGTACGCTGATACCCCACATGTGGGGGTAAACCACTATTTGGGCGCATGGCAGAGCTCGGAAGGGAAGCAGCGCCATTTGACGTTTTTGGCTGGAATTGAGATCGGACACCATGTCGCGTTTGGAAAACTCCTGATGTACCAAAACAGTGGAACCCCCCCACAAATGACACCATTTTGGAAACTAGACCCCCTAAGGAACTTATCTAGATGTGTGGTGAGCACTTTGACCCCCCCAGTGCTTCACAGAAGTTTACAACGCCCGGGCGTGAAAATAAAAAATTCGTATTTTTTCCACAAACATGATCTTTTAGTCACCATTTTTTTATTTTCCCAAGGGTACCAGGAGAAATTGGACCCCAAAAGTTGTTGTCCAATTTGTCCTGAGTATGCTGATACCCCATATGTGGGAGAAAACTACTGTATGGGCACACGTCGGGGCTCGGAAGGGAAGTAGTGACGTTTTGGAATGCAGACTTTGATGGAATGGTCTGCGGGTGTCATGTTGCCTTTGGAGAGCCCCTAATGTACCTAAACAGTGGAAACCCCCCACAAATGACACCATTTTGTAAACTAGACCCCCCAAGGAACTTATCTAGATGTGTGGTGAGCACTTTGACCCCCCAGTGCTTCACAGAAGTTTACAACGCCCGGGCGTGAAAATAAAAAATTCGTATTTTTTCCACAAACATGATCTTTTAGTCACCATTTTTTTATTTTCCCAAGGGTACCAGGAGAAATTGGACCCCAAAAGTTGTTGTCCAATTTGTCCTGAGTACGCTGCTACCCCATATGTGGGAGAAAACTACTGTATGGGCACACGTCGGGGCTCGGAAGGGAAGTAGTGACGTTTTGGAATGCAGACTTTGATGGAATGGTCTGCGGGTGTCATGTTGCCTTTGGAGAGCCCCTAATGTACCTAAACAGTGGAAACCCCCCACAAATGACACCATTTTGTAAACTAGACCCCCCAAGGAACTTATCTAGATGTGTGGTGAGCACTTTGACCCCCCCAGTGCTTCACAGAAGTTTACAACGCCCGGGCGTGAAAATAAAAAATTCGTATTTTTTCCACAAACATGATCTTTTAGTCACCATTTTTTTATTTTCCCAAGGGTACCAGGAGAAATTGGACCCCAAAAGTTGTTGTCCAATTTGTCCTGAGTACGCTGCTACCCCATATGTGGGAGAAAACTACTGTATGGGCACACGTCGGGGCTCGGAAGGGAAGTAGTGACGTTTTGGAATGCAGACTTTGATGGAATGGTCTGCGGGTGTCATGTTGCCTTTGGAGAGCCCCTAATGTACCTAAACAGTGGAAACCCCCCACAAATGACACCATTTTGTAAACTAGACCCCCCAAGGAACTTATCTAGATGTGTGGTGAGCACTTTGACCCCCCAGTGCTTCACAGAAGTTTACAACGCCCGGGCGTGAAAATAAAAAATTCGTATTTTTTCCACAAACATGATCTTTTAGTCACCATTTTTTTATTTTCCCAAGGGTACCAGGAGAAATTGGACCCCAAAAGTTGTTGTCCAATTTGTCCTGAGTACGCTGCTACCCCATATGTGGGAGAAAACTACTGTATGGGCACACGTCGGGGCTCGGAAGGGAAGTAGTGACGTTTTGGAATGCAGACTTTGATGGAATGGTCTGCGGGTGTCATGTTGCCTTTGGAGAGCCCCTAATGTACCTAAACAGTGGAAACCCCCCACAAATGACACCATTTTGTAAACTAGACCCCCTAAGGAACTTATCTATATGTGAGGTGAACACTTTGACCCCCCAGTGCTTCACAGAAGTTTACAACGCCCGGGCGTGAAAATAAAAAATTCGTATTTTTTCCACAAACATGATCTTTTAGTCACCATTTTTTTATTTTCCCAAGGGTACCAGGAGAAATTGGACCCCAAAAGTTGTTGTCCAATTTGTCCTGAGTACGCTGACACCCCATATGTGGGAGAAAACTACTGTATGGACACACGTCGGGGCTCGGAAGGGAATCAGTGACGTTTTGGAATGCAGACTTTGATGGAATGGTCTGCGGGTGTCATGTGCGTTTGGAGAGCCCCTGATGTACCTAAACTATTGAAACTCCCCACAAGTGACCCCATTTTGGACACTAGACCCCCCACGGAACTTATCTAGATGTGTGGTGAGCACTTTGAACCCCCAAGTGCTTCACAGAAGTTTATAACACTCGGATGTGAAAATAAAAAAATCATTTTTTTCCACAAAAATGATATTTTTGCCCCCAATTTTTTATTTTCCTAAGGGTAACAGGAGAAATTGGACCCCAAAAATTGTTTTGCAATTTGTCCTGAGTAGGCTGATACCCTACATGTGGGGGTAAAACACTGTTTGGGCGCATAGCAGAGCTTGGAAGGGAAGGAGCACCATTTGACTTTTTCAACTCAGAATTGGCTGGAATTGAGATCAGACGCCATGTTGCATTTGGAGAGCCCCTGATGTGCCCAAACAGTGGAAACCCCCAATTCTAACTCCAACCCGAACCCCAACACGCCCCTAACCCTAGCCCTAACCCTAGCCCTAACCCTAGCCCTAACCCTAGCCCTAGCCCTAACCCTAGCCCTAACCCTACCCCAACCCTACCCCAACACACCCCTAGCCCTAACCCTAGCCCTAACCCTAATGGAAATAAATACATTTTTTTTATTTTATTATTTTTCCCTAACTAAGGGGGTGATAACGGGGGGTTTGATTTACTATTTATGGCGGTTTTTATGTTTGGCGGCTGTCGCACGCTAAAAGACGCTTTTTATTGTAAAAATAGTTTTTGCATCACCACATAGTGAGAGCTATAATTTTTCCTTATTTTGACCCACCGAGTCATGTGAGGTCTTATTTTTTGCGGGACGAGTTGACGTTTTTATTGGTACCATTTTCGGGCACGTGAAATTTTTTGATCGCTTTTTATTCCGATTTTTGGGACGCAGAATGAACAAAAACCAGCGTTTCATGAATTTCTTTTGGGGGGGGTGCGTTTACACCGTTCCGCGTGCGGTAAAATTGATAAAGCGGTTTTATTCTTCGGGTCAGTACGGTTACAGCGATACCTCATTTAGGTCGTTTTTTTATGTTTTTGTCGGTTTTATGCAATGAAAACTATTTTATATAAAAAATAATTATTTTTGCATCGCTTTATTCTGCGAGTTATAACTTTTTTATTTTTTCGCTGATGATGCTGTGTGGCAGCTTGTTTTTTGCGGGACAAGATGACGTTTTCAGCGGTACCATGGATATTTATATGCGTCTTTTTGATCGCGCGTTATTGCACTTTTTGTTTGGCGGTATGATAATAAATCATTATTTTTTGCTTCGTTTTTTATTTTTATTTTTTAAGGGGTTCGCTAAAGGGGTTAACTAATGGGACAGTTTTATAGGGCAGGTCGTTACGGACGCGGCGATACCTAATATGTGTACTTTTATTGTTTTTTTTTTATTATTATTTTCAAAAAATGAATTTATTGGGGAATATTTTTTTTTTTTTTTACTAATTTATTTGGCGATTTTTTTAAATTTATTTTTACACTTTTTTTAATTTTTTTTTTACTTTATTACATAGTCCCAGGTGGGACATCACTGTCCTGTGACAGATCGCTGATCTGTCACATCACAGATCACTGTGACAGATCAGCAATCTGTCACAGGCAGTGCACAAGGCTTCCTCATGCCTGCGCTTTGCAGGCACTGAGGAAGCCAGCTTCCCCAGGCCCCCGAAGGCCCCCGTCGCCATCTTGGATTCGGGGGCCTGGAGGAAAGGAGCCCCCCGCAGCAGCGCTGCACATTGCGCTGCAGTGGGGGGCTCAGGGAAGCACGGAGGGAGCCCCCTCCCTGCCGATGCTTCCCTTTAACCCCCGGTACACCGCGATCATGTTTGATCGCGGTGTGCAAGGGGTTAACGTGTCGGGGGCGGTCCGTGACCGCCCCTGACACGTAGTGCCGGGTGTCAGCTGTGATAATCAGCTGACACCCGGCCGCGATCAGCGGCGCTCACCACGTGGGCGCCGCTGATCGCGGTAGACGTACTATCCCGTCCCCGGTCATACGGGCCCGGGTACCGTGGACGGGATAGTACGTCTCATGTCAGGAAGGGGTTAAAATGGCAATGCTGAGGAGTCCAGAGTAGAGCAGTGACCAGCGAGGAGCGGTATTTAATTTTTTTAAATGTTGGGAGCATTTTTTGGGGAGCAATATACACTGGAGAATGATATATGGGGCCCATCATACACTGGAGCATCATCCATTTGGCCCATCATATACTGGAGCATTCCAAATGGGGGACATCAGACACTGGAGCAGCATTTATGGGGCCCATTATACACTGGATGATTAGAAATGTGGCCCATTATAAATGGAGCATAATTTAGGCCCATAACACACTGGAGCATCGTCCATGAGGACCAACATATACTGGAGCATTCCAAATGGGGGACATCAGACACTTGAGCAGCATTTACGGGGCCCATTATACACTGGAGCATTAGAAATGGGGCCCATTATATATGGACTCTATGGAGCATTATTTGGGCCCATAAGACAGTGGAGCATCATCCATGGGGACCAATGTATACTGTAGCATTATGTGGAGCTCATCATATACTGTATGGAACATTATATGGGACCAATTATTCTGTATGGAGAAATATATGGGGCTCAATATTCTGTATGGCGCACTAGGTGGTGGCCATAATACTGTATGTAGTAATATACTGTCCGTTTTTTTAGCTATTGTAGAATTTAAAACAGATATCAGTCATGTCATGTAAGCAGTGAAGTATTTTTCATTGTACTATACCTATATTTCTGTGCCGTATCGGAGCACTATGAATTGTGGTATTTGTTAAAAGGGCGCACTGACTCTCTTTGGCCCGGGCCACACGAAAACCTGGAGCCAGCCCTACCCCCTCACAACGTTAGCCAAATAGCCCCCAGTTTTCAATGCATAACTATTATTACAAAGTAAATTAAGGTTGACAAGCTTAAGTAATAAGAATTGATGTCGTTGGCATTGAAATGGGCACTGTAGGTGTGTTTATTGTCCTCCACTCCCTGCCGACTTTGCTTCCCCATTGACTTGCATTGGGTTTCATGTTTCAGTCGGACCTCCGACTTTTCCCTATATTCGGTCGATTTCGTTCGACCTGACTTTTTAGAAAGTCGGGTTTCATGAAACCCGACTCAACCCGAAAAAAGGCAAAATCGCTCATCTCTATTAGCCACCCATATTGTGCTTCCATTTGAAGAATGCTATTTTTTATTTCAAGCTGCTCTCCCACAGATCTTTACAAGCACAGGGATTTTATAATCTTGAAGCTTCCTTGCAAACAAAAATCAGATGTTCAAGTAGGCAGTGATTTTCAAAGAGGTGATATAGATAAGAGTCAACAAGCTATCTGTCCTTGAGTGTCATGATAGAATAAATCAATATGAGCGCTGATCTATTCTGTGTCATTTCCTGGTGTTTAGAGGAAAGGAGCAGCACAAGACTTCCAATCTGCCAGGATGGCATGGACAATGAGTAGCAGGACTGGATCAACTATTCGAAAAAGTATGGATACAGGTGCATTTAACATTTAACCCTTTAGTCACACATTAGTTTGTTCCTTTTGAAACATTAGGTAGCATTGTGATACAGTATTTGCATGGTTAAACTACTCCTCAGAAACAAAGTTTTTTCAGCTCTGCAACACCAATTCCTAAACAGTTGGGATGCTGCCTAAAATGTGAAGAAAACAAGAATGCAATGATATGAAAATCTCTTATAGACAAATTTTATTTACAATATAAAACAGATCAGAAGTAAAAATACTTTTTTCCATTTCATTTAAAACATTTTTTTCTCTTTTAGAAATTAATGACAGCAACATATCTCAAGAAAGTTGAAACAGAGTTGGAAAAATAAGTGGTGCTAAAAAACAGCCGGAGGGTCAATTTTCCAATATGTCACATGACTGTATATGAAGGGAACCTGTTAGGGAGGCAGAGTCTCTCAGAATAAAAAGATGGTCAGAGGTTGACCAATCTGTGAAGAACCGTGTTTAAATGTTGTGAAAACATTTCAGAAAAATATTCCTCAGCATAAAATTGCAAATACTTTGAATATCTTATCATCTACAGGACATAATATCATAAAAAGGATTCAGTGATTCTGGAGAAATCCATTTGCACCGAAGACAAGGCCCACGGTCAATAACGAATGCTCATGATCTATGGTCCCTCAAAAGGCACTGCGTTGAAAACCAGACAAGATTTGGTCATGCAAATCTCTGCAAGGTCTCAGGAATACTTTCGCAAATCATTGTCAGTGAATGCTGCATCTTCTCTGACCAAAGCTCATTTAAAATTGACTGAGTAAGAATGGAAATCTTTGGTCAGGTGAATCAAATTCTTTCTGGATGCCATGGTCACTAAGTCGATATATAGAGGTTTTAGAACATTTTCTCCCATCCATACAATGCCTATTTCAGGGAAGACATTGCATGTTTAAGCAAGACAGTGCTAAACCTCACACTGCATCCATCACAGCAGCATGTCTTCACTCAAGAAGAGTTCAAGTGATGAACTGGTCACCTGCAGTCAAGACCTTTCATCGATCGAAAACATTTGAGAAATTATTGAAATGAAAAATCTGGCAAAGCCTCTGGCTGTAATTGCTGCTGTCGATGGTGGCGTGTAACCTGCGGCACCATGTCAAATCTAAGGAATATGTCATAGTCACTGCCACATTAAAGCACAGAACAGAAGTACAATCCAGGTGGGGAACTTAGATATGTGAAAGTTGAGTTTCTCACAAACAGACTATGGACACATATTTACTGGGCACAAATACATGCAACTGATGATGACAACGAACACGATGGTTATGATGACGATGATTGGGAGGACAACGAGGTGGACAGTGTGGGCACTGCTCTTAATCATACAGTCAAGTGTGAATTATATGCGCCTATGTGTCTTTTACCAGTGGATTTTCCGCATTTATGGGGAAATCCGCGCATAAAACTCAATGCTGTCAAATGAGAAAAAGACATGTTGTGGATTTCAAACAAGCACCACAGGTCAGTTTAAACTGCATAAAAGAGTGTCTATGAGATTCCTTTAAATCCCACCTGCTTTGATAGAATTGTAAGACACTGTGGTTTTTTGCACAACAAAAATATGCATCATCAAAAACTCACCTAAAAAATAATTGTGGAAATGTAAACCTAAAAGTGACTGTTTGAGCTTTATTTAAAACTAGCTGAAGAGCCCGGTGTTGCCCGGGCATAGTATCCCCTGTGTATAGTATATACAGTACCTGTATGTCATCTCCTTTTGTATATAGTATATACACCTGTATGTCATCACCCCCTGTATATGGTATATACCTGTATGTCATCTCCCCCTGTATATAGTATATTCCTGTATGTCATCTCCCCCAGTATATAGTATATACCAGTATGTCATCTCCCCTGTATATAGTATATACCTGTATGTTATCTCACCTGTATATAGTATATACGTGTCTGTTTTCTCCCTTGTATATAGTATATACCTGTATGTCATCTCCCCTGTATATAGTACATACCTGTATGTTATCTCTCCTGTATATAGTATATACCTGTCTGTTTTCTCCCCTGTATATAGTTTATACCTGTATGTCATCTCCCCTGTATATAGTATATACCTGCATGTCATCTCCTCCTGTATATAGTATATACCTGTATGTCATCTCCCCTGTATATAGTATATACCTGTACGTCTTGCAGGTTCCCTCCCGTCTGTACACGATGGAGGCGCAGTCTCTGCTGAGATGTTTCAGTCGCCCTTGAGGAAGCATCTCTTGCCTCCCTTTCTTCCATTTCTGTAAGTCTTGGCTCCCTTTCTTCTTTCTGTAAGTCTTGCTCATTGAGGCGTAATACTTCTTTTCTCTTAGAGAAAGCAGATTTCAACCTTGTGGGAGTGTAATACCACTTAGCTGGAAATTGTAAAGAAGAACTAATTTAGAGTGGCATTAGTAATAGCTGTATAAATAAGTTTAAAGCAAACCAGGCACTGTCAGGTTGGTTCTGTTACACCAATTAAAATGATGCCTGGGTTGGAGAAATCCGTCTTGTGTTTCCTTTATTAATCTGTGCTTGAAATTTTACGTTAATGAGATACTTCATGCCAGACAAAGAGAAGTTCCTGATTCTGGGCTCCCCCTGCAGTCTTTGTCAGAGGGTGGTCTCATCGGCACAGTCAAATTGTGTTATTTCCGGCTTTACAGAAGGATGATAACACCTTGGAAATTATATGAATTATAGGCCTCAGTTACCTCAACTGTCTATATGGAAAATTGTTGCTCATATCAATCAATCACAGCTCAGCTTTCATCTTTTAAACAGCTCTGGTGAAATGAAAGATGTTTAGTGATTGGGTGCTATGTGCAATACAGGCAGTGTAACCTGTTGTGGTCAAAAAGATGTGTCTATGAAATAGATATTATATATACACATATATATATAAATGAGGACTTTAATCCAGCACCAAGTGGTGCAACATTTCGACCTCACAGCATGGTCTTTGTCAAGCACCACTTGGTGCTGGATTAAAGTCCACATTTTTCCTGTAACTGGAGTGCTGCCTGATTTTTTTCCGATTTATATTTTTGCATTGGACAACCGCATTATTCAGGACTATTGCACCGAAAATCTGCTCAAGTTTGTGCTGCTGTCTGTTTTTTCTCTCTCTATATATATATATATATATATATATATATATTAGATATTTATTCAATATATATGTATATATTAGATACTTATTATACGGGGCATTGCTTGTGGAGTGAGTGTGGTTATATGGAGTGGGTGGGGCTATGTGGAGTGGGCATGCCTTGATACACACACACATACATACACTCATTTTGATATATATAGATTTTTGCACCTCTTTTTAAATTAACTTTATTTGGTTTAGTCTACTTTTTTATGTTTAGCATTATGGCCTTTTATTTGGTTATCCACATGTTTTAGTCTAATTCATCATGTGCGACTTTTCGAAATGTCCCATTTTTTTTCCCAATTGCACTCCATTGCCATGACATAGTAAATAATCTGTTGAAATTTATTTTCATATGGTTGAAGACATACATGTGACACTTTAAACGATCGTGCGACTTCTTGTTCTGAAAAGAAGAAAACAGATAAAGGTAAAAAAGAACAACTTTAATTTTGCACAACATGTTTTCAACCTGTGTGCAACATTTTGAAGAATTTGGCACAAGAAAAAGACAACTAATACCATGAGAGAGCAAAAAACGAGAAGTGTCTTTCCAAGAAACATTCAGCAGTAGCTGACTTGTTGAATTGAGCAATTGCTAGTATATTATACACAGGCTAAATTGATATATGAATGTCAGAGATGAAGTGTGAGGATTAAAGCTTCAATTAGACAGGAGAGCAGTCTCATACTCTGTCCTGTCTGACAAGTGGAATCTCTACAAATAATTACATGCTCAGGAATTATCAGCCGAGTAAGCTGTCCTATAGAACTGTTCCCCTTTAGAGTTTCTCCAGAGCATAGAAACGATGGGTTTATTTCAGGAAATGATTTTCTGCATTAAATATCTCTTTTTTTTCTTTGACTCTTTGAGATAAAATATAGTGACTTCAGAAGAATTGAATGTGACCCTTTAAGACCTTTGGAGTTCTGCCTGCTTGTATTCCCTATGAGTGCTAATGACAGATTGGAGCACCTTATACAATAGCGTTAGCTCGGAATCCTACTACTCCGTATCCGCTGTGAAGTGTAAGAGATCCCATTGAGAATCCTGGAAAAGCGTTCAACTTTTTTTATTTTAAATTGTGAAAAAAATCGATATCTAATTTCTTATATGGATTTTTTATTTCTACTTTTTTGAGGATGTTGATAGTTTGTCCATATATATCAATAATCTGGAATTTGGAATCACATTCTCTTCGGTATATATAAGAAATATTATACAAAAAATAAATAGCTAATAAAATCCATGATACATCAGGGAATATTTATTAAAAGGGTTTTCCAAGCTTGGGACAAAAGTCTGTTGTCACTCTATGCAGAATCGTGATAGTGGGTTGGGCAGTCATGTGAACGCATCGGAGGTGTGGGTGGTCACGTGAGTGTGGGTGGTCACGCTTGGGTTGTTATGTGAACGAGTGAGTGAACGCTTGTATTTGATTTGCATAGTTTTGGTCATAACCAGAGTAGATGTGTTTGGTTTCTCTCAACGGAAAAGAATTGAGTGAAGCCAGACATGTTTAGCCAGGACATGAAAATTGTATACATGTGAACTTCCTTTCTGACTCGTTCGACATTACTAATGGCACAAGACAGGGGTGCCCCCTGTCTCCCCTTCTATTTGTGCTTGCCAAAGAGCCCCTAGCCAAAAAAAATAGATTAAACAATGATATTAAAGGCTTTGAACTGCCATCACGAAATTTTAAAATCGTGTTATTCGCAGATGATCTCTTCCTCACACTTCTTGATCCTGCAAATTCCATTAAAGCCCTTTCAGATGAACTAGAAAAATTCTCTAGAGCATCCTATTTTAAGATAAACCCACACAAATCCAAATTTATAACTCTAAACTTGAAACAATCCGAAATTAACGAAATAAAGACTCAAACCCAGTTCATTTGGGAGGAGAAAGAGATTGTCTATCTAGGGATTAGAATATCAGGATCAATCCAAGCCACAGTTAGGGCCAATTTAGAAAGCATTATAAAGACTATTACAGGCGATCTATCCTTTTTGGCTCAGTTAGAGACTTCCATTTTTGGGAAGATACTGGCAGTCAAAGCCTTTATCCTTCCCAAAATTTTATACATATTTAGGACTTTGCCAGTTAGCTTTCCACGCCAATCCATTGATAAAATTCAAGAGCTCATCCGACTATTTATTTGGAAAAGTAAGAAAGCAAGAATATCTGCAGACTTACTTTATAAAAATAAAAAACATGGGGGTGCAGGGCTGCCCAACATATACGCTTACTATCAGGCCTCACTTATTAAACAGAGCTAGCACTGATTTATGGAAAACATGACACATCCGGCTTGGTATGGCTTGGAGAGAGATGCTAGTGATAGAGGTTCCACGCGAAAGCTTTTCTTTTACTTCCTTCTGCAAAAGCACAGTGCGAACTCATCGCATCCTGTATTTCGGTCGATAATCTCAGCCTGGAGGGAACTCATTAAGCCGACTAAAAATATCAAAAAAGCAGAGCAAATCTTAAAACTACCCCTATCTTCATTTGTACTGATGGATGATCTCCCGATGCCGGAGGTATGGGGGAACTCTGGAATCAAAAAGGTGGGGGATGTTTTTAGTGGAGTGGAGTTCTTGAAATTCAGTGAGATCAAGGCTAAATATAATCTACCATCATCTGAGCTGGTCTTTTACACTATGTTGAAAGGCAGAATTTTGAAAATCATAAAAGGGAAGACTTTAAATTATGAAATGCTATCTTCACTGTTGTGCAACTTTAAAAAAAAAAAACCTCTGGAGTCTGCGTAATTTGTAAAGATCTGTCGTCAAGGACCTAACGAGCCACAAAAACATATACATGAAGAGATGGGAGTCCGATTTAGGTGCTGATATCCGTCTCGAGAATTGGAACGATGCCATCAAATTCACTTACAATTCCAACATATCAATGTGTCTTCACGAGGGTTATTTTAAACTGTTAAATAGGTGGTACTATACCCCGACAAGGTTATCACATTTTAACACAGAATTATCTTCCTTGTACTGGAGAGGCTGTGGACATCAAGGGAACCTCTACCATATATTTTGGGGTTGTTCAAAGATCAAAAACCTCTGGTTCCAGGTCACACAGCACATTAACCTCATTGCTAAGGACTACACAATTACGCCTGAAAGAGCACTTCTTTCATTAGACATGGAACAGTTTGATGATTCAGTAAGATACATTATCATACACATCCTCTTAGTAACTAAGACCATGTTAGCACAATGGTGGAAGAAAGTCGAGGTTCCTAAGTTTTCGGACATACTTGATAAGATAGGCCAACATAGTGATTTAGAACTCAGATTTGCGATTAACAAAAATCACATCCACAAATATGGAAGACTTGGAACAACAAATTCCATATCAAATAGACCTATTAAGAGGTTTTATATTTTGAGGCCTAAACATGGCCGTTGTAGTACCGGGATGTTGTATCTCCTTCCAAGAACGTGTCCCCATAATAAAGATTGGCGATTTTCTTTTCCTTTTATGTTGTTATTATTTCCCATTCCCTTTCCTCCCTTCCTACCTTCCTTCCCTTACCCTGTTTAATTACTGAAAACCAATAAAATTATTTGAAAAGAAAATTGCATACATTTGGTCACACAACTCACCACGGAAATATTGGAGAATTGTGACAGCTGTCATCACTAAGCAGTTTGCAGAATTTTCTCCCAAGCCTGTACAATCCCTTTAAAAATTGTATAACTGTATACTCCAGTCTTAAAGAAAACCTTATACTAGTTTTAGCATGATAATCTGGTCACATCATGAAATAGTGGCTGCGGAGATGAATAAAAGGTAGTTTTTATTTCTCATCTCCATGGTGGAGATTTTAGCTTGTAAAGTTTAGCTTTAGTTTATGGGCATTAGCAGAGATTCATCTTTTTGGGGCGTGGACTTTATACCCTGCATGATGCTGCCCAATGATAAGTCGCATCATACAGTGGGGAGAAAAAAGGACACTCCCCCCACAGAAGCTTAGAGCAGGCTTTCAGCTGGTTGGAAAGGAAACTAGAATCTAAACTTTACAAGGTAATGTTTTTTTGCAACAGATGAAAAAACAAAAAAAAAATTAAAAATACATTTTATTCTGATCTACGGCAATATTCCATGATGTTGCGAGTAAATATCGGCTTTCCACGAGCATTTCTCTATCATACGTGTATGCCTCTCCTATATGCAGTCTACTAAGAGACCATCCCTGTATCACATAGATACCTTGTCATAGCCATATTGTTACTCATTGCTTTATATTGTGTATATACACAATCTTCTATTGTCTTCAAAGGATGGAATAGAATGAAAAGAGTACAACACTAGATTTCCAGATCTCTCCCTGCACTCTCCAGAGCCGCACCCACAGCAGCTGCAGCAGCCGAAGATCTGCAGTAGTTCACGCGCTGGAATCTGAGTGCTTAAAACACCTTCAGGGGGCCCTTCCAGAGTCCTAGGGCCCGTGTTGTAGTCCTTAGTCCTCCTTTATTCCTTAGAGCCTTTTTAGTCCTTGGGGCCCTTTTTAGTCCTCTGTAATAAGTTTATATTAAAGTTCTATGGAGGCCGATGATGTGGGTCAAAATGAAGACAAACACGGCATATCACAGTTCAAGATGTAAATATCTATTGCAGAGATAAGAACTTCAGATAACAGGTGCAAACTGTGACTCTACAGGTAAGCAGGCAATTAAAGAGTCTCAAGAGTATGCAGATGTAGAGGAACAGTCTGAGGGTGCAAGTCTAGCAGTGCAGGATCCAGAGGCCCAGAGCCTGGGCCGACTCCTAAAGGAGAGCAGACCGAAGTGGAGGTGGGTGCAGAGTGGGTGCAAAGCAACAAAGTCCTTCCGTGGTACGTAGATCCAGAAGCAAGCAGGGTGTTGTGAATTCTCTTACTTCTGAGTCGGTGCTCCCTCTGGTGGTTACTGTGGGTAGTGGAGCTGGCCGGATTGACAGAGGTCTGCCACCTGATGATGATTGGAGATCTGGGGTTACTGATTGGGAGTATTTAAGTGAGCAGACTTCCCTCAATTGTTGCTGGTGATTAGTTCTTCCTGTGCAACTTGAGGTCTGTTGTCTCCTGCCTGATCCTGCATTTTTCAGCTAAGTTGTTTATTTGCTAATCCTTTGCTTCTGATCTGGTTTTGCCTTTTTCTGCTTTGCTTTGCGGGTTCAGCGTGCTCCCTGCTGAAGGCTGTGCTGGACCCCACTCCATATGTTGCAGCTTGTGTCAGTTTGTTCAGTCCCCTGTTATATTAGTCTCTTTAGCTTTGCTGCCAGTTCATACCAGAATGCTGATATAGTGGGGGCGAGGTCGTGAGACCTCAGTGTTTTTTTGTACATCAGACATGTTGGATTTTTTAGGGTTTTTGCGTGATTGCAGACAGTGTCTTTGCTTTCCTATCCTATCTAGTCAGTTCGGGCCCCATCATTTGCTCAGTCTATTTTCTGCCTGTGTTTGTCCCTCATCTGGTCTCACCATCAATATATGTTTGGGGGCTGTCTATTTCTTTGGGGTTCTACTCTGGGGAAGTTTAGAAGTTTAGATTTCACCTTTCTTGCTTTAGGCTTAGTTAGTTCTCCGGCTGTGTCGAGGTGTCTAGGTGCGCTCCACGCATACTGCTAGTTGTGTTGTTAGGATTAGGGGTCTGCAATCCGCTAAGTTACCAACCTTTCTGGTTTCCTGGTGGCCTAGCCTATTCCTGCCATCCTCCTCGGTGACCTGTTCATAACAGTGGGGTATCCCAAAGAATGGAAGAGGCAAGCAGGTTGCAAGTCCTTCCATCTTGGCAGCAAGTAAAGTACATGATACACAAGCAAGGTATAGTGTGCAGAGTTCCTTAATATATGTAGCAGACAGGAAACAAGGAGTATCAGACAGGAAACTAGATGGCCCCCGTGAAGCCAGCAATTCCATTTTGAGTAAGGGCAGAATCCAACTGAACTAAGGGCAAGAGCAGACAAAACAGGTACACAGTCTCAGTCTTTACATTCTCAGTCCGGGGCAACAGATCTCTCCCCTCCGGGGTCTGGCAGTGCCCCGTCTATTCAGCACGTCTAACCTGGGCTAGCATATGAGCTTCTGACAGGAAGCAGTAGCTTCTCTCTCTCCCCTGAGGATGCAATTCCAGCCCACAAAGTTAACCATTAGCTGACCCTACATAACTACAGGCAGCAAATTGACATCATAGATACAATTAAAGAGATAATTAAAGATAACATCCACAATACAAGGCATCACAAGTACAGCACATAGATAATACATTAAGAACACGTTTATATAAGGTGCACAGGGGCGGCCACACTTAGAAGGAGAGGGCGCAACTGAGGGGATCGGCCACCTCCTTACAACTTCACCATATTGAAGGGAAGATGGATGGGGGTCATGTATCACAAGATTTTGACCAACAACTAACCTTCTTCCTAGAGTAAGAGCATTGGAGATGAGTCATGGCTAGGTCTTCCAGCATGACAATGACCCGAAACACATAGCCAGGGCAACGAGTGGCTACGAAAGGAGTATTTCAAGGTCTTGGAGTGGCCAAGCCAGTCTCCAGCCCTGAAACCAATAATAGAAAATCTTTTGCGGGAGCTGAAACTCAATGTTGCCCAGTGACAGCCCTGAACCCTGGAAAATCTGGAGAAGATCTGTATGGAGGAGTGGGCCAAAATCCCTCCTGGAATGTGTGCAAATTTGGTCAAGAGATACCGGAAAGGCATGACCTGCGTAATTGCAAATAAAGGTTTCTATTCCAAATATTAAGTTCTGTTTTTCTATTGTATCAAATACCTATTTCATAAAATAAAACATAAATTAATTATGTAAAAATCATGCAATGTGATTTTCTGGATTTTTATTAAAGGTTCTGTCTCTCATGGTTGAAGTGTACATACGATAAAAGTTACAGACCTCTCCATTCATTGTAGGTGGGACATTTTGCAAAATTGGCAATGTAACAAATACTTATTTTCCCTACTGTATATAAGTGAGTATAATAATAGTTTGATAATGTTCATGTGTGTCTCTTGAAACAGCATGAAGATAGTGTCTAAAAAATCCCAAAGTTAGGGTTCATACTCACTTGCAAAAAATACGGACCAGTGCAATCCGATAAAAAATGAGAAAAAAAATCACAGTATGCTATGTATTGCTGCGGATTGCTGCGTATCTCGGACGAGACTCAGCAATGTAAGTCAATGGGTGCGAGAAAAAAATCATGCGAGTGCTGTCTGATTTTTACCCATCCGTGTCTTTGAAAAGCCGGCAATTCATGTCCAGCATACAATAAAATCACACTATGTTAAGAATAGAAAAGATAGAATAGATATATACATAAAATACATATACTAGCTCTGATGTCACTGATGCTGAGCAGCCTCCCAGCCTGACCTGCGAGGAACTTGGCAGGCTGGGAAAATGAACTGTCACTTACCCATGCTCAAGAGTTCACCTCGGGTCAGGCTGGGAGGCTGCGCTAATGTCACTGATGCTACCGCCGGCAGCTCCTCATTCATTCTTCAGTGGTTTATGGCCAGGGCAATAGCATTAGCACCGCTCCTGTTTGTAATCTATTTAACCCCCAGATATGGATTACACCTTGGGACTGTTCGCCAGACAGGTATGGTATATTGTTGTTTTTTTATTTTGTATTTATTACAGGAGATCGAGGGCACCGTTTGAATTAGCAGAACAATAAACATGGCAAAACTGTGTGCTCTTTCATTTCATTAAAATACTTTATTTTGCATGTGTGTGTGTTTAGCCCTTTACCCCTTTACAAACTTTAGGATTATTGACACCTCTCCATTACTAAGCCAAGCTTAATGTCACCTTTCAATACAAAGGTGACATTAACCCCTTATTACCCCATATGCCACCCTTACAGGGCAGTTGGAAGAGAAAGGCTAAATGCTGGAATTGGCACATCTTACAGATGCGCCTTTTCTGGGGTGGCTGAGGACAGATTTTTTTAGCCTGGGGGGCCAATAACCAAAGTCCCTTTCTAGACTATTAATATCTGCCCACAGTCACTGGCTTTGCTTCTCTGGTGCAGAAAATTGCACAAGAGCCCATGCCATTTTTTTCCATGAATACATTCTTTTAATAAATACATACGGGTCCCAAATTTTACACACACATACTACTAACAGTATTAGACACTGACATATATAAATATAACTGTTCTGCATGGGTTTACTGTATGTAAATCATGTCTCCTATCCTGTCGGGTTCTACAATGATTTTCCAGAAGACGAGAAATGAATTATCAGCTATTCTGCTATCTATCTATATGTATAAATATCTATTTCAACCTATTCTATTCTATACTGTACGTGGCATCTGCTGGCTTTTAATCTATCCATCTATCTATCTATCTATCTATCTATCTATCTATCTATCTATCTATGTTTTGAAGATTATTTGGTTTTAAAACAATGTGTACAGTTGTATTTTAGAATGCGATTTTAACAAGAGCTTTTACATACAGAGAACTGCTATATGTAAAACCTCATGTTAAAATCACACTGCATACAGATTGCATACGCATGTTATACGGATGTTCCATAGAAAAATTCCATGGAAATTCCATTACACTCGTATGACACTCGCATAGCATTCGTCCGTTTTTTCGGTCCGGAAATCGGACCTTTTCTTCTCAGATATGGGTATAAGCCCTTACAGTGTAAAAATTGTATGACTTCAATTTTTTTTTTTAATGCAGATTGTGATATGGAAAAACATTCCTGGAAATGAAAAAAAAAACATTTAACGCACAAAGTTGGTCGAAACAATAGGTCATCTTATGAACCGGGGAAAGGTACAATGCTACATTTATGGTGGAGGGTGTCTTCTCTGCATATAATAAAATTAGGTAGGATGTAACAACACCCTTCCCGCAGACATTGCTACAGTCGATACTTTCAGGCTGCATTGTGTCACAAAAATGCAGTCTTCTAAGATTCTATTTAACGACAGTTAATACCTAGATACCTTAAACATTGGCGCATAGCAAAAATACTGTCATTAAAGGAGAGGCAACAAGAGTTTGCACATACGTACTATATGTAGGAACTCTCAGCCGAAGCTTCCGGAGACCATTCTATATTTGTTCTGTTGAAGCAACCTCTGACTCTTCATAGATTTCCCTGATTTTCAATCCCTATTTAGACCATAGATCGGAAGCAAGTCAATAAAGGTATACAGTACAACTACCTCATTCTCCCTCTCATTCTCCTCCCCAATCCCTCTCTCTCTCCCTCTCTTCTTTACTCTTTCACCTTTCTTCCACCTTTTATATTCTCTATTCTTCTGGATAAGAAAGACAATCAATAGTTGTTTGTGAAGCATGGGGTTTTTCAAAATGAATGTCTTTGATAAATGCAAAAATATTTCAAAGGAGTTTATTTTATGCTGTCATTTTCCACAGCAAAAGAAAATAACAATAAGTAAAAATCCACGTTTTGCTCAACATAAGCCTTTTACATCAGACTGTTGCATATTCCTTTACCATGGTCACAGGCAAGACCTCACAACTATCCACCATTATTGCTGCTAATTGCTACTTTTTATACACATGGAAACTCCCACCATTCTTTACAGTATTCACAATATAACACAAAAAGGCTCATGGTCTGACATTGTTATACATAAATACATTTTCCTAGCTGGCAACTCAGAAAGATAAGGAAAAGTACATTAAGTGGCCAGCCTAACAAGAAAAGTAGGAAAAAAGAAGCATTCTGTTAGGCGTTGGGATCCCACCGTTGCACAGGGGGAATCTCGAGCCATGTCCTCTGCAGTCTCCCATTCTTTTTTAGCCGCAGAGGATTCTGCTCAGCAGAGATGTCAGTCCCAGCGCCTTGCTCAGGCTAATGCTATGTGTTTGGTTGCTTCTTCTGCCCCAGGTTCACCTATAGCAACCAGCATTAGTCAGCGGCGAGCAGACCAAGTCCTGCTTTTCTCCTTCTGAGCATGCCCCTGAGATGACCGCTCATTGATGGTCGGAGGTCACATGCTCAGATCCTCAAGCAGCTCGGATTGGGCCATCTGTAAGGTCCTGGAAGGCTCCGGTTATAAAAGGATGACATGGCCACACGGCCGTGTGCTATTATAGACAATGTGGTGTGTGTGTTGTATGCACATATGATTTTCTTTGGTGACTAACACATTATGAAACTCCTACCCTTGGTATGCATGTGTTAATCAGCCCTGCCATCTGGTGCCTAGGCTGTTAATGCAGGTAGGAGGCAGAGTCAGCGCCTAGTGTCAGCGCCAAGTAGTGGCGTTCGCCAGTGCAACGCTGCACGCACTAAGTGCGCTAAATTCATTAGTCAAGATTCGTCCAGACATCACAGGTGTGACACCGTGTGCTGAGTGGGTCTAGAGAGGCTCTTACCCTGCATCCTTGGGGCTGAGTCTTGAGTTCGAACACTAGCGCTGTTTCATCTGTGCCCTGTGCCTGTTAACAGGGTACGGTATCTGTGCTTTGTGGTTCCGCGACTCTGTGAAGTAACAGAGCTCGTCGCAACTACTCACCGGGTGGATTTTAACCCATGTGTGTCCAGTGTGATACCGCCATTTTGTGTCCGCCATTACCGAGCAGCAGTTAACATCTCTGCAAGGTGGACCCCGGGCTGCGAACGCACCTTATTACCATCTTCATATTATTTTGTGCGTTCTGCCAGCCCTAACACATTCACACACAAGCTGTCAGACTAGAAAATATCATGTACCACTACCAAGTTTACAGACATAAATAAAACATTCTACCTCTTCATATTCCTCCCTCCTTAAGAGGAAGCTTGCCCTTCCTCAGACAGGTTTTACTTCAGCACCATACCTAGATAAAAGATCTGCATTCTGGTGCTCCTTCCCTGATCGATATTTTATTTGAAACTTAAATGGCTGTAACGCTAAATACCATCTTGTAATTATGGCATTTTTGTCTTTCATGGCATGGATCCCGGTAGGTGGATGATGATCTGTTACTAAGGTGAGCTCTCTTCCTACTAAATAGTCATGTAATTCCTCCCAAGCCCACTTAATTGCTAGCCCTTCTTTCTCTATAGTGGAGTATTGTTGTTCACGAGGAAACAGTTTTCTACTTAAATAAAGAATAGGGTTCTCTTCGCCATTAACCTCTGGGCTAAGGACTGCACAAAGTCCAACCTCTGATGGGTCAGTCTGCACAATAAATGGGTTGTCAAAGTCTGGGCTTTACAAGACTGGCTTTTTACACAAAAAGTATTTTATTTGTTAAAAACTAGTTCAGTTTCTTTTGTCCATGCCACATCCTCTATCACATTCTTTTTAGTTAGATCAGTTAGAGGAGCAGCTAACTACTCAGCAAACTGTGGAACAAAAGGTCTATAGCACCCTACAAGACCTGCTACTACATGTGGGGACAAATGACACTGCAAGAAATGACCTGGAAACCATCTGCAGAGACTTTGAAGACTTAGGCAAGAAAGTGAAAGAACTGGGAGCGCAGGTGGTCTTCTCTTCCATCCTCCCAGTGGATGGCCATGGAACAAGGAGGTGGAATAAGATTCTGCAGGTGAACAACTGGCTACGTCGATGGTGCCGTCAGCAACGATTTGGATTTCTGGATCACGGAGTGAATTACTTATACGATGGACTACTTGCTAGAGATGGGGTGCACCTTACGAAGACTGGAAAGCATGTATTTGGAAGTCGCCTTGCTACACTTGTAAAGAGAGCTTTAAACTAGAACAACATGGGAAGGGAAGCAAAAGACCAGAAAAAGCCATACACCTGACAAATGCTATTGAGAACTCTGCTATTAGAAGTGGAAAGGAAGAACAAAGACAAAAGAATCTAATTAATAAAAATATTGGAGAAAGAGAAACCTATCACAAACTAAAATGTTTCTATAATAATGCACAAAGCATGGGCAACAAACAAGGAGAATTGGAACTACTAACACAGGAAAAGAAATATGATGTCATTGGAATCACTGAAACTTGGTGGGACAATACACATGATTGGAATACATGACTAGAAGGATACAACTTATTTGCAAGAAACAGACTTGATAAACGAGGAGGAGGTGTCGCATTGTATGTTAGAAAGGCGTATATCTGCACAGAGATTGAAGCTTCAGAGATTGGGAGTTCTGTGGAAACTGTTTGGGTAAGAATACAAGGACAGAACAATGGAAAGGACACCATTGTAGGCATTTACTACAGGCCACCTGTGCAAGCTGAAGATATGGATGAACTCTTTATGCATCAAATGGCCAAGTTCTCCAAAAAATATGACATAGTTGTCATGGGAGATTTCAACTATCCAGACATTTGTTGGGAATCTCTCTCAGGCAAAACTAACAGGTCAAGGAAATTCTTATCCTCTCTTGCTGACAACTTTATCTTCCAAAAGGTAGGGGAGAAAACAAGGGGAACTGCTACCTTGGATCTAATCCTTATAAACAAGGAGGAAATGGTTGAGGAAGTAAAAGTGGCTGGGACCCTAGGAGGTAGCGACCATGCTATTTTAGAATTTTGGATAACTAGAGGCGGAAGACCTGTGAAGACTCAGACGTCAAGGTTAGATTTCAGAAAGGCAGATTTTAAGGGATTCAGAAAGAGAATTGGAGGGATCCAATGGCTGGATATCCTTAAAGACAAAAATGTCCAGGAAGGATGGGAAATCTTGAAAAATGAAATTCTCAAAGCACAATTGTTAACAATTCCGAAAAGAGGGAAGAATAGGAAGCATTTAAGGAAACCAGGATGGATGAACACAGAACTTAAGCACATGCTAAAAAGGAAGAAAAAAATGTTTATAAAATAGACAGAGGGAGGCATATCTAAAGAAGAATATAATGCTGTTTGCAGAACCTGCAGGGCACAAATCAGATTATCTAAAGATGAAAATGAATTGAGGCTTGCAAGAGATGTCAAAAGCAATAACAAAGGATTTTGGGGATATGTCAAAAGAAAAAGAAAAGTCAAAGATGCTAAAGGATTTTTACAGGATGAAAATGATGAAATGGTAAGACAGGATGTTGAGAAGGCCAAACTTTTAAATTCCTATTTTGCATCTGTTTTCTCTCAGAAAGGAAATTTAACATCAACTGTTCTTCACTGTCCTATTAAGGGAATAGAAGAATCCAGGATATCTATAAACAGAAAGATAGTGAGGAAATGCTTAGCTAACCTAAATGAATTCAAGTCTCCAGGTCCAGATGAATTACACCCCAGAATACTGAAGGAGATAGCAGAAGAAATTTTTGAACCCCTCTCCATAATCTTTGAAAATTCTTGGAAAACAGGAGAAGTCCCAGAAGACTGGAGAAGAGCGAATGTTGTTCCTATCTTCAAAAAGGGGAAGAAGGTGGACCCAGGCAACTATAGGCCGGTGAGTCTGACTTCTATACCAGGAAAGATCTTTGAACAAATTATTACACAACATGTATGTCAGTACCTGGATAAGAATGAAGTGATTAAACAGAGTCAGCATGGGTTTGTAACTAATAAGTCATGTCAGACTAACTTAATTTCCTTCTATGACGGTATCACTGATTGGGTGGATCAAGGAAATGCTGTAGATATAGTATATCTTGACTTCAGCAAAGCATTTGACAAAGTCTCTCATACAATCCTTATTGAAAAAATGACTAAGTATGGAATGGGCAAGGCAACTGTTAGGTGGATTCATAACTGGCTTAGTGATCGGACCCAAAGAGTGGTCGTAAATGGCTGCACATCCAGTTGGAAGAATGTCTCAAGTGGGGTACCACAGGGCTCTGTCCTGGACCCTGTATTGTTCAACATCTTTATCAACGATTTAGATGAAGGAATTGAGGGTAAACTGATTACATTTGCTGATGACACAAAGCTAGGAGGGATAGCTAATACTAGAGAAGAGAGAGAGGATTCAAAAAGATATAAATAAACCGGAGAAGTGGGCAGCAAATAATGGTTTTTAACAGGGAGAAATGCAAAGTACTACATCTGGGCAATAAAAATGAAAAAAGCATATACAGAATGGGAGGAATAGGGCTAAGTGACAGCACATGTGAAAAAGACTTGGGTATACTAATAGATCACAGACTGAATATGAGTCAACAGTGTGATGCAGCAGCAAAAAAGGCAAATGCAATTCTAGGATGTATTAACAGAAGCATACAGTCTAGATCACGTGAAGTCATTATTTCCCTCTACTCCTCCTTGGTCAGACCTCATCTGGAATATTGTGTCCAGTTTTGGGCACCACATTTTAAAAAAGACATCAACAAACTGGAGCAAGTTCAGAAAAAAGCGACCAGAATGGTGACCGGTCTGCAAACCCTGTCTTATGAGGAAAGGTTGCAGGATTTGGGAATGTTTAGTTTTCAAAAGAGAAGACTGAGAGGAGACTTAATAGCTGTCTACAAATATCTAAAGGGCTGTCACATTGTAGAAGGATCAACTTTATTCTCATTTGCACAAGGAAAGACTAGAAGCAATGGGATGAAAGTGAATGGGAGGAGACACAGATTAGATATTAGAAAAAACTTTTTGACAGTTAGAGTGATCAATGAGTGGAACAGGCTGCCACGAGAAGTGGTGAGTTCTCCTTCAATGGAAGTCTTCAAACAGAGGCTGGACAGACATCTGACTGGGATGATTTAGCGAATCCTGCTTTGAGAAGGGGGTTGGACCAGATGACCCAGGAGGTCCCTTCCAACTCTACGATTCTATGACTGTATGTGTGTATATATATACATATACACACACACACACTATGACTTCTATGACCTAAAAAAGATCAGACTTCTTTTCTTTGTGGTTGGAATACAAGCAGGTTTTATGGATTCTATTTTGGAATCTTCTGGCCTCCCTTTACCATTACCAACAATAAATCCAAGGTGCTTTTTTTCTTTAAATCACAGAGCACATTTATGTAGATTAATGGTGAAACCAGCCTTATTAATTTCCTCTGTTACCTTTGTTAAGCTATACAAGTGGTCCTCCCACAGTTTGCTAAAGATTACCATATCGTCTAGATATGCAGCTCTGTACTCAGTATAATCTTTTATGAGTAGGTCCATAACTCTCTGAAAAGTAGCTGGAGCACCATGAAGACCAAATGGCATATTTTTGAACTGATACAAACCACTAGGCATCACAAAAGCATTTTTCTCCTTTGACTTCTCTTCAAGGGGAATTTGCTAATAACCTTTACACAAATCTAGGGTAGAGATATAAGCTGCACTTCCCAGTCTATCAATTAGATCATCAATGCAAGGCATAGGGTAACTGTCAAAATGAGATATAGCATTGATTTTACGAAAAACAGGATTTGGGTCGTTTTTACTGTGCCCTATCACGTGATCGCCATTATTCACTGAATAACGGCGATCACAAAAAAGTCAGTTTTTCCATTCGTTTCTCGCTCCTCTCATATGATCTAGCATACTAGAGGAGAGAGAAATGGATTTCCCTGAGCCCCCGGGTACCTCTGCCATCCCTGGATCCTCCTGCTCTGTCCCCGACCCTCCATGTCATCTTCCGGAAAGAAAATGGCATGCACATGCTTTCCTTTTGGTTCATTTTGATTGCTATGATCTATCATAGTGATCAAAATGAACCAATAGTGATCACCACCTTTGTTGAGTAAAAATAATAAAATATATATATATTTTTTTCCATTCTTTGCAGTTGGGGTTACGGTTGGGGTTAGGGGTGTCTTGGGGTAAGGGTTGGGTTTAGGGCAGTTAGTTGGAGTTAGAATTGGGGGGTTTCCACTCTTTAGGCACATCTGAGAGGTCTCCAAAGGCGACATGGTGCCCACCATTGATTCCGGTCAATTTTGCATTCAAAAAGTCAAACGGTGCTCCCTCCCTTCTGAACCCTGCCATGCGCCCAAACAGTGGAACTCCCCCACATATGGGGTATTGGTGTACTCAGGAGAAATGGCACAACAGATCTGAAGGGGTAATAAACTCCTTGAATGTAGTTTTGAGCACAATAAGGGGTGCAGTTTTTAGAATGGTGTCACTTTTCGGTACTTTCTGTCATATAGGCCCCTCAAAGTCACTTCAAATGTGGTGTGGTCCCTAAATAAATGGTTTTGTAAATTCTGGAGGAAAAATGAGAAATTGCTTGTCAACTTTAAACCTTTATAACTAAATAACAAAAAGTTATATTTCCAAAATTGTGCTGATGCAAAGTAGACATGTGGGAAATGATATTTGTTAATTATTTTCTGTGATATGACTCTATGATTTAAGGACACAAACATTAAAAGTTTGAAAATTGCAAAATAAAAACATTGAAAAAATTATATACAGGTTCTTCTCACAAAATTAGAATATCATCAAAAAGTTAATTTATTTCAGTTCTTCAATACAAGAAGTGAAACTCATATATAGTTGTGCTCAAAAGTTTACATACCCTGGCAGAATTTTGAAGCCATTTGTTGTCAAACTACTGCGTTTTCTCTTTTTAAATCATAATGACAGCCCAAAACATCCAAATGACCCAGATCAAAAGTTTACATACCCCATTTCTTAATACCGTGTATTGCCCCCCCTAACATTAATGACAGCTTGAAGTCTTTTGTGGTAGTGGTGGATGAGGTTCTTTATTTTCTCAGAAGATAAAGTTGCCCACTCTTATTAGCCAAAAGAACTTCCAGTTCCTGTAAATTCCTGGGCTGTCTAGCATGGACTACATGGTTGAGCTCTCCCCAGAGTGGCTCAATGATATCGAGGGCAGGAGACTGAGATGGCCACTCCAGAACCTTCACTTTGTTCTGCTGTAACCAATGACAGGTCGACTTGGACTTGTGTTTTGGATCATTGTCATGTTGGAATGTCCAAGTGCGTCCCATTCGTAGCTTCCGGGCTGATGATTGCAAATTTGCCTCCAGTATTTGCTGGTAAGTGCTGCCTTCATCTTTCCTTCAACTTTGACCAAGTTTCCTGTGCTTTTGTAGCTCCAACATCACCAAAACACTGGGTCTATACATACATTTATTTATGTTAATACTCCATTATTATCATATTTTTTGTACATTCTGTCCAGATACGTGCATATGTTTTTATACAATACTACTGTTTGCCATAATTATTAAATAAAGGTATTATATTGTTCTAATTGAATATTCTTTGTCTGGACTTTTTCATGGCTATCCATTGTTTTGTTTTTTTTTTAATTAATTCACTATTCGGCCCTTAACCCTCCTTCAGGAACAATGGATCTGACAGGCGCAGCTCTTCTACTTTCATTTCTCCCTTCTCACCAGATTTTCAGGAAACCCCCTCCCTCTAGATAGTCTCCTGGCTCTAGCTGCTGTGTGAAACCTGATACTACAGTTGGTCTGCAGAGCTTCAGGAAGGAAGATATAGCTGTGCTGGCTTCTCAGGCTCATTGGTCCCGAACACATCACACTTTATAAGGTTGGTATGCAATGTTTTTAGTCATTACTATTGTTTATTTAGCTTGTTTTATGAATGGATAGAGAAAGGTTTGTGGATATTTCATATAAATAAGGCAGATTTTCTTACAAATGAAAGTGTACTTCTCAGGAGTTTTGAAATTTGTGTATATCAAAGTTATTACTTTTATGTTGAGTAAATGGGTTTGTTTTGCACCTGATAATGTGTAGTCTCTTTTATTACATCCCTATGAAGGTCTCTGATCACTTTTAGATCACTGAAATTGAGAAAATTAGATATTCTAGGCATTTTTCTAGCCTGCGCTTGACAGGCACATTGTTCCATTACGAGTTAGTGCGAATATTGTTCCTGACGGAGGGTTAAGTAAAGGAGCCTGGAGCCAAATGCCTCTACCTCCATCTTTTTATTTGCCCATTTCTTCATATCTGTGAGGCAGATATCAGCAGACTCCCGCAAGTAACTTATTCCAATAGAGCTAGCTCTGTTCTCAACAGTTTAACCTCTTAAATGTCATGGTGAGCAGTAACTATGGTGGCTTAATGGTGAGATAATGTTCTGTAAGGGTTCATCCGTACTCCAGTATGTTCCACATACAAGAAAAAATGACTGATTATTCTGATTAGAGTGTGATGCAAATGTCATCAATTTTTCTTGTACGTGGAAAGAAAAAAATAAACAGTTTCTTCACTTTCTCCCTTCTGACAGTCCGTGAAAATCAAATTGCCCTTGGATGTCATCCATGTGTGATCCGATTATATAACGAGCCCATAGACTTGCATTGCCAATTTTGATCTGACCCTCAAAAAGGACACTTTCCACTGACCAGTCGGTTGTAGGAAAAAAAAATTGGACGTGTGCATAGCCCCATAGAATATCATAGGTACGAGTGCTATATGTGAAAACCACAAAAGTGGCCTCCTGCAAATCATTAACAAGAATATGTTGGTTTCATAAATGACCCAATTTGCTCCTATGCTTCATGACTTCTGATTTATATGTACAGCCTTCAGATACACACCTATAATACTTCTAAGGCCGGGGTCAGACTTGCGAGAAACTGGCGCATCAACACCCGGCACTGCCGCCCGAAGTGTGCGGCTGCATGTACTTCTATGCAGCTGACTGCTCAGGTCCGAACTGCCGGTGGCAGTGCCGGGTATTGATGCGAGTTTCTCGCCTCGCAAGTCTGACCCCGGCCTAAAGGGAAATTTCTGCAGTACACATCACCTGATGGAGAAAGATACTGCCAATAAAGCTCTTTTCTATGCGGTCACACAGGACCCACAGTTTTTCCATATAGCCTCCTACACACTACTTTGCACAAGGCCCCATAAACATCTTTTTACCTGGATAGTAGAATCTTAATGAATTCTGATTTAATTTTATGCAAATTTCCATCCAGTGATATTTAACATCGCAGTGAATTAGGTAATAGATCCTCCAGGTGCAGAAAATTACTGCAGTCTGTGCATTAAATCTGCGCTAATTAAAGACTGCTCTCTGGACAAACACTTTAACCTAAAAGTCCTCCTGCACCTGCTTCTACCAAGTGCAATTAGCGTGGTGAGAGGGCCGCCCCATCCATCATATCTTACATCACATGTATTATTTACGTGCATCATTATTACTGCTCATTACACATGGGCAGGCGTTTCAGTAAACAGATGACAAGTCTATGAATGATACTATGATTTCTAAGCCATTGCCTTCAAACGAGTACATAGGTATATTGAGGAAGAGTCCACATCACGCTAAGATTTACGGTCGGTGTATTCATATTTGTTTTGTATTCATGGACAGGGGGAATGTGCTCCATGCCGGTGAGATAGTGGCTTGATATGGTGTAATCTCCTTTATAAACTTGTTAGGAGGAGCACATATAAAGATCCCCAGGAATAGTTATCCATCAGTGGCTGAAATCTGAATTAGTGGGATTATTTTTGCACTTGCAGTAAAGGGATATCCCACATAGAAAATGGAATGGTTGATATATAAGTAAATGATAAATCATTTGATTATTATACAGTAAGGAGTAAGGTCAGTGTTGTGCCATATAGTATACAGACTGTATGTCTGCCCTATAACTATGATTCCCCACAGGGCGGAGTAAGCATACATTTATTACTCGTCTACATAAAGCTTCTGGGGCGCTTCCGGAAAGGAGGAAGAAGCAAATTTCCTTTTGGCAAGCGTTCTCTTTGTGCTTGGGTGTTTTATTTGTCTGAGTTCTGTACTGCACCTTGATGTACATTTCTGCCCTTTTCTTGCTGTGTTCGGTGAGCTGATGTGTGAAGAAGAGCTCCCGAGTACAAACAACGCGCCTGGTTGACTGGAAGCTTGATGTTTTAGGCTTCAGGTTTTAGCCAGAGGGTGGATGTGCTCAATTTCAGTGGCGGTGTTGCACCGTTCAGCGTTGTGCTGTAGAGATGTCAAAAGGATGAACATAGGGAAGTGGGAAAAACAAAGTGGTGACAGAGGGACAGGAAATGGTGGCAAACAGGATAAACCACTGAGATGAATCATATAGAAAAAATATAGAAAAAAAAATCATATAAAAATCATATAGAAAAAAACCCGTTGCAGACCAAACCCTGTAGATTCTGAAAAAGTGCTGCCCACTCCATTTGTTCTCAGTTGGCCTGCCAAAAAAACTGAGCACAGCTTCTGGGAACCCATAGGGAAAGAATGGAGCACAGGTTGAACATGAGCACTATCTTCCCATTCTAATGTGGATTAAAGTTCTCCCTTCTGCTAATCAGTGTGGGTCTTAGCTTAGTGGGTCAGATCTCCACTAATAGGTTGTCTACTAACCTGAGTAAGTTACTAGTTTTGCCATAAATCCTTAAGGATAATGCCCTTACATAGACCATATACCCTTTCTACCAAGTTTAATGTTGTTTTACGCTTTTCTGCATCACTTCCTGTGCCCTGGCCCCAGCTCTTTTGCTGTAGTGATCCCTTCCTTTTCTGAATCCTCTGCTCCCTTCTTATTACATTCCCATCATTTCTTCTTCTGGGCTGCAAGCCAGCAGTGAGAACAGATCTGTCACAAACAGAGATCTGAATGTCTTCATATTATACAAGAAATACATTATTGTGTAAATACAGTAAACAGGGTAATCAACAGTGTGTGTAAGGGTGTGTTGGGGTCAAGTCATGCCCTGAATTCTTTCCTAGTAAAACGGGTATGTTTTACATGTAAGATGCTTTATTATGTGATGATGTGTATGTAATATATAGTTATGTACCTTTATTGGACTAGGGATAAAGTTAGGGAATTGTACAAGTGTAATGTGTTATGATTGAGTCACCGTAGGAGGCAAAAACAGAATTGCTAGCTAAGTCCAGAAAACCAGAGAAGTTGGCAACTATCAGATTGCAGACCCCTGAACTTATCAACACAACTAGCAGTAGCCGTGGGGGGTTCCTACGATGACCTAGACCCCTCGATCACAGCCGGAGAGATACATAGGCCTAAAGAAGGAAAGGGGAAAACTAACTGCCCCAGAGCATACCCCAAAGCAATAGGCAGCCCCCCACATATAATGACGGTGAAGCAAGATGAAAACACTTACACAGACAGAAAGACAGACTGAGCAAAGACGGGGCCCAAAAACTACCTAGATAGGAACGGATAGGAAGGCTGCTGTCTGCAATCTGCCAAAACCCTATCAGAGACAAAAGCCAACAAGCTGATATAAAAATGGCCCTGAAGCAACTAAGCTTCAAAAACTAAATCAGCACTCAGGTACTTTCAGAAGACAGAGCTAACGGAACACTGCACACTCCAGCAGGGAGTGGCAGAATCCAAAAAGCAGGAAAAACAAAAACAAACCTTAAATGCAAAAAGGCAAAACAGAAAACTTAGCTTTAGGAGAGCAGGAATCAGACTGGTGTCCAAGAGTCCACAGAGAAATCACCCGCAGGGCAGAAAGGGCGTAGGCTGCCTTAAATCCAGTCAGTGACTCCACTCAGCCAATCGTCTTCATTAGTCCCAGGTGCCTGATAATCAGGCTCACTACCTTCCTTCACTAGAATAGGGAGTTCACCAGGCCTCAGTGACGGAGGGGAAAATGAACACACAACAGTAATGTGTTAAGTGAGCATAATGTGTGTCAGGATCCCTTGGAAAAGGGACCGGGCTCAGTTGAACCCATGTTTATCCCCTGTCATGTGACGTACTATCCTGTCATGTGCCCCGGGACTTAATTCCCAGGGATGGGACAGTATGTCACAGCGATCAGCGGCGCCCACGTGGTGAGCGCCGCTGATCGTGGCTGGGTGTCAGCTGATTATCACAGCTGACACCCGGCACAATGTGTCAGGGGCGGGCAAGGACCGCCCCCGACACGTTAACCCCTTGCACACCGCGATCAAACACGATCGCGGTGTACCGGGGGTTAAAGGGAAGCATCGGCAGGGAGGGGGCTCCCTCCGTGCTTCCCTGAGCCCCCCACAGCAGCGCAATGTGGAGCGCTGCTGCGGGGGGCTCTTTCCCTGCAGGCCCCCGGATCCAAGATGGTGACGGGGACCTTCGGGGGCCTGCAGGGAGCTGGCTTCCTCGGTGCCTGCAAAGCACAGGCAAGGAGGAAACCTGCACACTGCTTGTGACAGATTGCTGATCTGTCACATTGATCTGTGATGTGGCAGATCAGCGATCTGTCACAGAACAGTGATGTCCCACCTGGGACAATGTAATAACGTTTTTAAAAAAAAAAAGTGTAAAAATAATTTTAAAAAAAATCGCTAAATAAATTAAAAAAAAAAAATATTCCCTAATAAATTCATTTTTTGGAAATAAAAAAAAACAATAAAAGTACACATATTTGGTATCTCCGCGTCCGTAACGACCCGCCCGATAAAACTGTCCCATTAGTTAACCCCTTTAGCGAACCCCTTAAAAAATAAAAATAAAAAACAAAGCAAAAAATAATGATTTATTATCATACCGCCGAACAAAAAGTACAATAACGCGCGATCAAAAAGACGCATATAAATACTCATGGTACCGCTGAAAACATCATCTTGTCCCGCACAAAACGAGCTGCCATACAGCATCATTAGTGAAAAAATAAAAAAGTTATAGCTCGCAGAATAAAGTGATGCAAAAATAATAATTTTTTATATAAAATTGTTTTCATTGCACCCCCCAAAAGAAATTCATGAAACGCTGGTTTTTGTTCATTCTGCGTCCCAAAAATCGGAATAAAAAGTGATCAGAAGATGTCACGTGCCCGTACATGATATGAATAAAAGCGTCAACTCGTTCCGCAAAAAATAAGACCTCACATGACTCAGTGGGTCAAAATATGGAAAAAATTATAGCTCCCAATATGTGGTGATGCAAAAACTATTTTTACAATAAAAAGCGTCTTTTAGCGTGCGACAGCTACCAAATATAAAAACCACCATAAATAGTAAATCAAACCCCCCGTTATCACCCACTTAGTTAGGGAAAACTAATAAAATAAAAAAAATGTATTTATTTCCATTTTCCCATTAGGGTTAGGGCTAGGGCTAGGGTTAGGGCTAGGGTTAAGGCTAGGGTTAGGGCTGAGATTAGGGTTAGGGGTGTGTTGGGGTTAGGGTTGGAGTTAGAATTGGGGGGTTTCCACTGTTTGGGCACATCAGGTGCTCTCCAAATGCAACATGGCGTCTGATCTCAATTCCAGACAAATCTGTGTTGAAAAAGTCAAATGGTGCTCCTTCCATTCCAAGCTCTGCCATGCGCCCAAACAGTGTTTTACCCCCACATGTAGGGTATCAGCCTACTCAGGACAAATTGCAAAACAACTTATGGGGTCCAATTTCTCCTGTTACCCTTAGGAAAATAAAAAATTGGGGGCAAAAATATCATTTTTGTGGAAAAAAATGATTTTTTTTTTATTTTCACGCCCGGGCGTTATAAACTTCTGTGAAGCACTTGGGAGTTCAAAGTGCTCACCACTAATCTAGATAAGTTCCGTGGTGGGTCTAGTTTCCAAAATGGGGTCACTTATGGGGAGTTTCAATAGTTTAGGTACATCAGAGGCTGTCCAAATGTACATGACACCCAAATGCACATGACACACGCAGAACATTCCATCAAAGTCTGCATTCCAAAACGTCACTACTTCCCTTCCGAGCCCCGACGTGTGCCCATACAGTAGTTTTCTCCCACATATGAGGTATCAGTGTACTCAGGACAAATTGGACAACAACTTTTGGGGTCCAATTTCTCGTGTTACCCTTGGGAAAATAAAAAAATTGGGGACTAAATGATCATGTTTGTGGAAAAAATATGATTTTTTTATTTTCACGCCCGGCGTTATAAACTTCTGTGAAGCACTGGAGGGTTCAAAGTTCTCACCACACATCTAGATAAGTTCCTTGGGGGGTCTAGTTTCCAAAATGGTGTCATTTGTGGGGGGTTTCCACTGTTTTGGTACATCAGGGGTTTTCCAATCGCAACATGGTGTCCAATTCCAGCCAAAAAAGTCAAATGGCGCTGCTTCCCTTCTGAGCTCTACCATACGCCCAAATAGTCATTTACACCCACATATGGGGTATCAGCGTACTCAGGACAAATTTCACAATAACTTTTAGGGTCCTGCTACCCTTGGGAAAATAAAAATTGGGGTGAAAAGATCACTTTTGTGGAAAAAATATGATTTTTTACTTGTACCGCTGTATGTTATAAACTTCTGTGAAATCCTTGTTGGTTCAAAGCTCTCACCACATATCTAGATAAGTTCCTTGGGGGGTCTAGTTTCCAAAATGGGGTCAGTTGTGGGGGGTTTCCACTGTTTAGGTACATCAGGGGCTCTCCAAATGTGAGATGGCGTCCGATCTAAATTCTAGCCAATTTTGCATTGAAAAAGTCAAATGGCGCTCCTTCCCTTCTGAGTTCTGCCATGCGCCGAAACAGTGGTTCCCCCCATATATCAGGTATCATCGTACTCAGGACCAATTGCACAATAACTTTTGCAGTCCAACTTCTCCTGATACCCTTGGTAAAATAAAAAAAATTGAACCTGAAGTATTTTTTTTGTGAAAAAAAGTTAAATGTTAATTTTTTTTTTAAATATTCAACAAATTCCTGTGAAGCACCTGAAGGGTTAATAAACTTCTTGAATGTGGTTTTGAGCACCTTAAGGGGTGCAGTTTTTAGAATGGTGTCACTTTTGGGTATTTTCTATCATATAGACCCCTCAAAGTAGCTTCAAATGTGATGTGGTCCGTAAAAATAAAATGGTGTTGCAAAAATGATAAATCGCTGGTCAACTTTTAACCCTTATAACTTCCTAAGAAAAAAAAAATTTGGGTTCCAAAATTGTGCTGATGTAAAGTAAACATGTGGGAAATGTTACTTATTAAGTTTTTTGTGTGCCGTATCTCTGTAATTTAAGGGCATAAAAATTCAAAGTTGGAAAATTGCAAAATTTTCAAAATTTTTGCCAAATTTCTGTTTTTTTCACAAATAAACGCAAGTTATATGAATGAAATTTTACCACTAGCATGAAGTACAATATGTTAAGAGAAAACATTGTCAGAATCACCAGGATCCATGGAAGCGTTCCAGAGTTATTACCTCATAAAGGGACAGTGGTCAGAATTGTTAAAATTGGCCCGGTCATGAACGTGCAAACCACCCTTGGGGGCTAAGAGGTTAAACAGGAACTTGGACACTCTCTCAGGGATCCTTAAGGAAAGGGATCGGGGTCATGTGAACTCAGGTTTGCAAAAGTACTTGATACAGGAAAGATGTATATCTTTGTACCGAGTTAGCCAGTAGAGAGAAAAATATTCAGAATTGAGAGTCCTCAGTGGCTGATACCTTTTAATGGCTAACTGAAAAGATGGTAACACATTGCAAGCTTTCGAGACTACTCAGGTCTCTTCATCAATGAGTCAATGCCTGATGAAGAGACCTGAGTAGTCTAGAAAGCTTGAAATATGTTACCATCTTTTCAGTTAGCCATTAAAAGGTATCAACCACTGTGGACTTTCAATTCTGAATATTTTTCAAAAGTACTTGGACATGCTGTGTCTGTGTCCCAATGGCAGTGGGACCAGGAGTAAGTGACCCTTACTACTAATTGGACATCCTGAGGATCGTGCCAGGTTAAAAAGGGACTGTGTCCATGCGTCCTTGGGAAAATGTGTATTGCTGGCCAAAGGACCAGGTTATTAAAGAGACATGAACTGTAAGTTGCAGGGTCCCAACTAAGTGGTACCGGTACCAGTACTGTCAATGAACAGAGTCAGAGATGGTTGAAAGAGAAGAAAATTGGAATCTTATGTAGAGCTTAAGAATTTTTGTGGTTAAAAATGTTTTAAAATGTTTTAATATGTGTGATCAGTGGCGTAACTACAAAGTTATGGGCCCCGATGTGGACTTTCAAATGGGGCCCCCCCACCCCGGGCTGCCACTAGGAATTTCAAGGCCCCATACTGGCAGAATTTTTGGGGCCCCCTTGAGACCAGCCCAGGCTCCATCCCTCGAACTGTCCACAGCCTCACCACTCCCATAGCTCCAACCCTACACAGAGAATGAAAGGAGCGGAGGGTAGGTTTCTGACTTGCTACACCAGAGAATATAATATCGCCCCTCATTTTATATAACACAGCCTCCCCCATACAATATAATGTACCCCCATGGTATATAGCACAGCTGCATAGTATACAGAATAGCACCACATGGTATACAGCACAGCTCAGGGGCCCCATCGCATGCTGAGACCCCTGTGACTGGGGATGTTACGCCCCTGTGTGTGATATATCCTACCGATACCGCATGGTCGGTGAGTACCATCTTTTAGGAGGGAGGCATGTAAGGGTGTGTTGGGGTCAAATCATGCCCTGCATCCCTTCCTAGTAAAACAGGTACATTTTACATGTACGATACTTTATTATGTGATGATGTATGTGTAATGTATAGTTACGCATCTTTCTGGGGCTAGGAATAGAGTTAGGGAATTATAGTACAAGTGTAGGATTTAGTTAGAGCAATAGTAAAGGGTAGTATAGGGTTTATTACAGTGGGGGGCATTGTAGATTAGGAAATTAGATAAGGTTAGGATAGAACTGGTTAAGGAAATTAGGGGATTTCCAAGTTGGGAGGGTCAAGAGTAAGTGTAGTTGGGACACTTCCTAGTTTTAGTCAGTTAGAGAGCTGGATGGAGTTTGGTGAGGTTGTTTCAGAAACTAGTTCAAGGAAAGACCAAGAGTTCAGGGCCTTAGAGCTGAAAGTCACACCGGTACGAGGAAACAGGAGCAGCATGAGAACAGCAGTGACTAGGTTCAGTGGGATATCCCGGAACATCCGAGACCTACTGTCTGGAAAAGGTTTGTAAGAGCCATCCTTGATTTCGCCCTCATAGGGGAAGAAGGGTGAGGACCCCCAAGCAAGAATTAGTCTGGCTAGTCGGAAAGCTGTGGTACCGGATGGTATGTTTCAAGAACATTGATTGCAAGGGACAGCAAAGCAGGAAGGATCTGTGATCAGTGAGAATTTCTGTGCAGTGTCTGTGACTGAACTGAACCTGTTGAGTTGTTAAAAATGAACCCAGACTCTGTCAATCAGTGGGTGATGACATCTGGAACCAGGACCGTGCAACCTGAGAAGAACTGCAATCCAAAAGTGAGAGACTTGTATTCTGCCTTCAGGCACGCTGACACGATGTGCAATCAAGCATACAGTATGAACCACAGCTCTGTCTTCCAAAATAAGCAGACTGTTCTCTGTAGTCTAACTTGTTTATTTGTGAAGAGTATAGAACATGCGCGGTAAAACTACAAGGAATACAAATAACATGCATAAGTATTGGGCAGATGATCACAGCTAACACAATCACAGAAGTGTACATTGAGATGCAAACATTACATAGAAATACATTAGTTTATGATTACATTTGCTGAGAACTAGCAACTAAAGGGTTAATGACATCTCTTGGCTGCTAGACAGTAAATAACACCTCTATGAATCACTGCATTGCAAGAAAGATTAAGCTTACCAGATATGCTTTAGCCGGGTAGTGACTCAAGTAGAGAAGTTGCAGGAAAAACAAAGGTTACACAGGAGGACAAAATAACATGTGCATCCTATGAGATCCACAGAAGCAAAATGGCCCTTCTTCATCCCAGAGTACATTGCTTCCTTCCCATAGAGCACTGCTTTAATCCCATAGTGCATTGCTTCTGTTAAAGGCACAGACTATATAATGTTATCAAGACACTGCTATAAATTCAGCCACCACTAGATGGTGCTATAATCAACCCAGCACATAATAAAACATTCTTTGCCCTATTAAGAGGGCAGAACAACTTGCATTACACACAAATCACACAAAAGATGGGAAATTGTGTTTTCTTTGTGGGGTGCCAGAGTGTGCCAAAACAGTAGCTCCTTGCCATGACTAACACCCTGGCCAACTCACATGTGTACATGTATGCACCCTGCTGTATACATACTGATGTATGGGAGAGCTGGGTCTGCAGGGAGAGCTAGCAGCTTTCATAGGAACATAGTGAGCTCTGCTGAATACAGCCCACCTCCCATCCAGGTGACAAGCCCCACCCACCTCACAAACCACGGCCACCCATGAGGAAAGTCATGCCTACCCACAGTTTCCAGAGCCTTAAAGTGGAAGAGAATCTGACATGACATCACAAGTTAGCTTATATGAAAGGGACATGTAAAGTCTGCTGCAGTTTCGTATGGCGGCTTCCACCTTTCTCACACCCCCCGCCCCAGCAGCAAACATGGCGGAGGAGTTGGTTTTCTCCTGTCAGATACCTGCTCCTTCACCCCAATCCCTCTGCCACCCTCTGTTACCCTCCCTTCCTTTGAGGTGCACTCTGTGCGCATCTACTCCCCCTCCAACCTCCAACTGGCTGTCATCTACCGCCCCCCAGGGCCAGCCACCACCTTCTTTGACCACTTCACCACCTGGTTACTTCATTTCCTTTCCACGGACATCCCTACTATCATCATGGGCGACTTCAACATCCCCATTGACACTTCCCTCTCAGCTGCCACTAAACTAAAATCTCTCACTTCCTCCTTCGACCTCACTCAATGGTCTTCTACATCCACCCATAAAGATGGCCACACACTGGACCTCATCTTCACCCGCCTCTGCTCCCTATCTAACCTCTCTAACTCACCTCTCCCTCTCTCTGACCACAACCTGCTCACATTCTCATCCCTCTTCACTCCATGTCTACAATCCCCACCCCACAAACTTTCACACCCTCGCAGGAATCTTAAACACCTTGACCTACACTCATTCTCTGAATCCCTCCTCCCTCTCACAGATATAAGTTCCTTACACAATGCAGATGACGCTGCTGCTCTATATAACACCACAATAGCTGTAGCTTTGGAAACCGCTGCCCCACTTACACATACCAAAACTCGCAAAATCAACAGACAGCCCTGGCACACCAGCCTGACCAAAGAGCTGAGGCGAGCTTCCAGGGCTGCTGAGCGCAGATGGAAAAGATCCCACTCCAACGAGCACTTCATCGCATTCAAACAGTCCCTCACTACTTTCAAGACCACACTCGCCACAGCTAAACAAACCTACTTCTCATCTCTCATATCCTCCCTGTCTCACAACCCTAAACAGTTATTCAACACCTTCAATTCTCTCCTCCGCCCCCAACACCTCCTCCCTCCCCACTCATCTCAACTGAAGACTTTGCCTCATTTTTCAAGCAGAAAATTGATAACATCAGGGACAGTTTTGGTCAACAACCCCCAGAGCCCTTCCTCCTGACTTCCCAGCCCTCCACCTTCAAAACCAACTTCTCCACCATTACAGAAGATCGACTCTCCACTCTACTCTCAAGATCACATCTCACCACCTGTGCACTCGACCCAATCCCATCCCACTTCATACCAAACCTCACCACAGTCTTCATCCCAACCCTAACCCATCTCTTCAACCTATCACTAACAACTGGTGTTTTCCCCTCAAGCTTTAAACATGCCTCCATCACACCTATCCTCAAAAGGCCCTCTCTTGACCCATCCTCTGTATCTAGCTATCGCCCTATATCACTTCTCCCCTACGCCTCCAAGCTACTGGAACAACACGTCTACCTTGAACTGTCCTCCCATCTCTCTTCTTGCTCCCTCTTCGACCGCTTACAATCTGGCTTCCGGTCACACCACTCCACTGAAACTGCCCTTACTAAGGTCACCAATGACCTCTTAACCGCCAAGAGCAAGCGACACTACTCTGTCCTCCTCCTCCTGGACATGTCGGCTGCCTTTGACACAGTGGACCATTCCCTATTATTACAGACCCTCTCATCCCTCGGCATCACAGACTTGGCCCTATCCTGGATCTCATCATACCTAACAGACCGGACATTCAGCGTCTCCCACTCACACACCACCTCCTCACCTCGCCCCCTATCTGTCGGAGTCCCACAAGGTTCAGTCCTTGGGCCCCTGCTGTTCTCTATTTACACCTTTGGCCTGGGACAGCTCATAGAATCTCATGGCTTTCAGTATCATCTTTACGCTGATGACACACAGATCTACATCTCTGGACCAGATATCACCTCCCTACTAAACAGAATCCCTCAATGTCTGTCCACTATTTCATCCTTCTTCTCCGCTAGATTTCTGAAACTCAACATGGACAAAACAGAATTCATCATCTTTCCCCCATCTCACGTGACCCCCCCTACGAACCTATCAATTACAGTAAATGACTGCCCACTCTCCCCAGTCCCACAAGCTCGCTGCCTCGGAGTAATCCTTGATGCTGATCTCTCCTTCAAACCACATATCCAAGCCCTTTCCACTTCCTGCCGACTTCAACTCAAAAATATTTCACGAATCCGTTCATTCCTCACCCAAGAATCTGCAAAAACCCTAGTCCATGCCCTCATCATCTCTCGCCTTGACTACTGCAACCTCATGCTCTGTGGCCTCCCCTCAAACACTCTCGCACCCCTCCAATCTATTCTAAACTCTGCTGCCCGACTAATCCACCTGTCCCCCCGCTATTCCCCAGCTTCTCCCCTCTGTCAATCCCTTCACTGGCTCCCAATTGCCCAGAGACTCTATTACAAAACCCTAACCATGACATACAAAACAATCCACAACCTGTCTCCTCCATACATCTGTGACCTCGTCTCCCGGTACTTTCCCGCACGCAACCTCCGATCCTCACAAGATCTCCTTCTCTACTCCCCTCTTATCTCCTCTTCCCACAATCGCATACAAGATTTCTCTCGCGCATCACCCCTACTCTGGAACTCTCTACCACAACATATCAGACTCTCACCTACCATCGAACCTTCAAAAAGAGCCTGAAGACCCACCTCTTCCGACAAGCCTACAACCTGCAGTAACCACCGATCGACCAAACCGCTGCACGACCAGCTCTACCCTCGCCTACTGTATTATCACCCATCCCTTGAAGATTGTGAGCCCTCGCGGGCAGGGTCCTCTCTCCTCCTGTACCAGTTATGACTTGTATTGTTTATGATTATTGTACTTGTTTTTATGTATACTCCTCCTTACATGTAAAGCGCCATGGAATAAATGGCGCTATAACAATAAATAATAATAATAATAATAATAATAATAATAATAATAATAATAAGTACAGTAGTTGCCAACCCTTCTAAGTTATTACCTACCCCTTTAGGGTATGTGCACACGCTGCAGATTCTGCTGCGGTTCCGCAGCGTTTTTTGCCCTGCGGAACTGCAGCAGTTCCACAGAAATGGTACAGTACCATGTTATAATGTGATTTCCAAACCGCTGTGCAACACTGCGGTTTTTTCCGCGCGGTTTTGCTGCGGTTTATAATCCGCAGCATGTCAATTCTTTCTGCGGATTCCGCAGCGGTTTGGCACCTGTTCAATTGTCCAGGTGTCAAACCGCAGTGGAAAACCGGGGGCAAATCCGCAGGTCACTTTACCTGCAGTTTTACCTGCGGATCCGCATGGAAAAAAACGCAGGTTAATCTGCAGCATGTGCACTTAGGGTTAAATGGTTTACAATTATTATCATTAGGGGAATCACTTGTCTGCTCTAAATTACAAGGCTGAAATACATTTCTTGCTGCACATGTTCTAATAAATTTGTAATAGTTAGGCTAAGCGCACTGAGGTGTTTTATAAAGCCTGATTGCCTGAGAAATGGTTTCAAAAATATTTCAAGACTTCCTATTCATTTCTATTATAAAATTATTTTACTGTTCATTTCTCAGTATTTTGAGGGCTTTTTTTTCTTGTTTAGGCTTACAAAAACTCATGGAAGGAATAAAGTAAGAGTAAGTGCTTGTTACTTCTTAATGGAATCCACTCCAAACTAGGCACTGTCAAAAATCTGCAAAAAAAAAGCCTCTTTAGGAAAAACCTCTTCTAAAATGTTTCAAAAGCTTTTCAAACCCACTACCATAAATTACCAGCTCCTCCAAAAAAATCTCCTCAAAGAAGGAGCTTTTCCTGAAGCAGTTTTTGAGCACCTCAATAAAACTTATTCCGCATGTACCGTTATGGTTTATTTACATTTTGTAGCGTTTCTTTGCTCTGATGTTTGCAAAATTGCACCACAAAAGCCTGCACTTACATAGAGCTGGAGCAAAACATCAGCAATTATATAATTCCCTACATTTTATTTTTGGGGGGGATTGGCACAACATGTTTTAATACAAGTTTGCAGTGAACATTACAATATTGACTTGTTTTAATATCCTCAAACAATATACTGTATACTCACTGTCCTGATGCACAGTGTAAGGCTGTGTGCACACGCTGCGGATTTTGCTGCGGTTCCGCAGTGGTTTTGGCCGCTGCGGACCCGCAGCAATTTCTGCTGCGGTGTACAGTACCATGATTCCCTATGGGAATCAAAAACCGCAATACAGACGGTGCGGAATTTTCCGCGCGGATTATCTGCGGTTTTCAATCCTCAGAAAGAATTGACATGTCAATTCTTTCTGTGGATTCCCCTGTGGTTTGCCATCTCCTCCATTGAGGAGATGAAAAACCGCAGGGCAAAACCGCAGAGCAATCCGCAGGTAAAACCGCAGGTATTTTGACCTGCGGTTTCACCTGCGGATTTTACAAAATCCGCGCGGATGAATTCGCACCTAATCCGCAGCGTGTGCACACAGCCTAACACCACTGCCTGCATCTCTGCGTGGTTTCCCATCCCTCACCATGCAGTGACACCGATGGACACACCACTCCAGGCTATGCAGTGAGCTCTTTTTCCTCTTTTTCTGTGGGTTGGGAAGTGCATGAGCAACCTTCCCTTTCTGTGTGTTTGTGCAACTGCTGAGTTGCCAGGTCCTCTCCAGTATCTGTTATCCTGCAGGCTGAATACCCAGGCCTGAACCCTGAACCTTTACCTGTGTCTGTCCTTGTCTGAATTAGGACCTGTTCTTGAACCTGTTTGTATCCAAGTCAAGATCTTTCAATAGACCTGCGACATGTACCTAGTCCTAAAACCTGCAGTGTCTGAACCTCTTCCTATCTCTAAAACCTGCAGTGTCTGAACCTGTTCCGATCTCTAAAACGTACAGTGTCTAAACCTGTTCCTATCCCTACAAGCTGCAGTGTTGAACCTGATCCTCTCCCTATAACCTTCAGTGCCTGAACCTGTTCCTATCCCTACAACCTACAGTGTCTGAACCTGTTCCTATCCCAACAACCTGCAGTGTCTGAACCTGTTCCTATCCCAACAACCTGCAGTGTCTGAACCTGTTCCTATCCCTACAACCTGCAGTGTCGGAACCTGTTCCTATCCCTACAATCTGCAGTGTCTGAACGAGTACCTATCTCTTATCTATTGTTGCTGTGCAACATTATTGTTTAGGGAGTGCACTTGCTACTTCGTTCCCTGTGTGAACTTGTCCCAGTATGTCTTGATCATACCTATCCTTGTATGCATCCAGTGCTAACCTGACCATGCCTACTCTTTGTGCACAGAGTCCTGTCTTGCCAGTCCATATCTGCGGTTCCGTCTGTCCACACTTGCGATCCAGTACCCCCTTGTATGAGACCCAGTTCTCCCTGAAGCTGCTCATGTCTGGTCTGTCTGAACTGGGTCCTACACCTTTCTGCTTGTGTAGCAAACGTGTCTGCTAGCACCTTCATATCTCATTGAGGGCTCAGCTGCCATGTGATTGATGTCAGTCATCGTGTATCACCTTGTGACGCCTCCCCGGGCTCTCCTCAGATTGCGGTGCATCTGTGGTCAGTCTTGGGCAGGTACTTAGTCATGCACCTCCAGCATCTCCTTGGTCCACAGTACAGCGGAACCACAATCCACATTCAAGCTAACACTTTTGGCACAAGCAGAACACACACCATCCTTATGAAAAAATGACTAGATATGGAAAGGACAAGGCAACTGTTAGGTGGATTGATAACTGGCTTAGTGATCAGACGCAAAGAGTGGTTGGTCGTTAATGGCTGTACATCCAGTTGGAAGAATGTCTCAAGTGGGGTACCACAGAGTTCTGTCCTGGGCTCAGTATTGTTCAACATCTTTACCAATGATTTAGATGAAGGAATTGAGGGTACACTGATTAAATTTTCTGGTCACACAAAGCTAGGAGGGATAGCTAATACTACAGAAGGCAGAGAGAGGATTCAAAAAGATATAAATATACTGGAGCAGTGGGCAGCAACTAACAGAATGGTTTTTAACAGGGAAAAATGCAAAGCACTACATCTGGGCAATAAAAATGAAAAAAGCATATACAGAATGGGAGGGAGGTATAAGGCTAAGCAACAGCACATGTGAAAAAGACTTGGGTATACTAATAGCTCATAAACTGAACATGAGTCAATAGTGTGATGTAGCAGCAAAAAAGGCAAATGCAATTCTGGGATGTATTAACAGAAGCATACAGTCTAGATCACATAAAGTCATTATTGCCCTCTAATCCTCTTTGGTTAGACCTCATCTGGAATTCTGTATCCAGTTTTGGGCACCACATTTTAAAAAAGGCATCAACAAACTGGAGCAAGTTCAGAAAAGAGTGACCAGAATGGTGACCGGTCTGCAAACCATGTCCTATGAGGAACGGTTGCAGGATTTGGGAATGTTTAGCTTGCAAAAAAGAAGACTGAGAGGAGATTTAATAGCTGTCTACAAATATCTAAAGGGCTGTCACATTGTAGAAGGATCATCTTTATTCTCATTTGCACAAGGAAAGAATAGAAGCAATGGGATGAAATTGAAGGAGACATAGATTAGATATTAGAAAAAACATTTTGACAGTTAGGGTGATCAATGAGTGGAACAGACTGCCACGAGAGGTGGTGAGTTCTCCTTCCATGGAAGTCTTCAAACAGAGGCTGGACAGACATCTGTCTGGGATGACTTAGTGAATCCTGCTTTGAGCAGGGGGTTGGACCAGATGACCCAGGAGGTCCCTTCCTACTCTACCATTCTATGATGCACACCTTTCTACCTGGTCTTCTGCTGGATCTCTTGGGTCTTTGGATTGAATATCTTGGTGCTGACTAGGTCTCATATGTGGTGAATGACACACTCTTCCTATGCGATCACATGGGGTATGATGCATTGCAGTTTGTGTAACTCACGGAACCTCGTGAGGCCTAGACAGTGTTTAAATATCCAGACCAAAGACCAAAAAGAATTACAGACTTACAGACTTGTCTCCAATCTTCCCTTTATATCTAAACTCCTGGAATGCTTGGTCAACTCTCCTCTGATCCGCTATCTCTCAGCTCACTCTCTTCTTGACCCTTTACAATCTGGTTTCTGTTTCTAACATTCTACTGAAGCTGCCCTCACTAAAGTCTCTAATGACCTATTAACAGTAAAACCTAATGGCCACTACTCTCTGCTGTTTCTGACGCGCCCCGGGGGCCGTGGGGTACTTGGTACCGGGCCCGTCGACATCAATGGGGGATGTCACAGTGGCAGCGACTCGGTCCGTGACCCCAGGCGGTCAAATGGAAAATGTTTGTTGTTGTTTGGGTGTAGTAAAATGGGAATAAAGTTTATATATCAATACGTGACGCCACCTGTGGTATTCTGGTCAGAGGTGACCAGCACTGCTGTGATGTTCCCCTGAGACTGTTGGTGTGACGCAGCTGAGGTTGAAATGGCTCTCCACAGGTAGAGCAGTAGTCCCAGGGCCGTTGAGATTAGTAGACAGATGGTGGGGTAGCGTGGAGGGGTGGATGTAGCACAGTCAGGTTGATGATGCAGAAAGAACGGTAGAGGACATAATTGCATGTAGGTAAATCGGCTTTACTCACAGTTCTGTTCTGCAGTACAGATGCCCGCCTCAGTGCTTTGTCCTCCTGGTCAGGGGTCCAGTAAACTCCCAGGTAGATGAGTACACCCCACCAACACTCCCCGTCAGTATGTTCCTTCCTAGGCCGTCTCCTCAATGCTGCTTTAACTCCTTCCTTCCTATCAGCATCTCACAGTCAGTGTCCCAGGCTAGCTGCCGCGGATCCTGTCAGAATTCCTGACTCAGGCGATTTCTTGATCCTACGTGGCAGCCTTTCTGGAGAAGGTAACTGTGGAAGTTCGCTGTTGCCCATACAGCAACCACAACTGTCAGCTTGCTAGTTAAGTTCGATGTTCACTTCACTAGGCTAGGGGCTGAGACCCTTCTGCGACCAAATTTCATCCCCCACCTGATGCTATCAGCTTGGGACTCTAGAAGAACAACTCCTTCCTTCAGGGAGCCTTTTTTTCCAAGCCAATAAGTCCAGCAGCTCATGACAGGAGATGCCCCCAATACGTCCTTCCACCTGCTCTCCCCCTGAGGGAACTCTCCCAACTGACTTCGAATCTCCCACTCTTTCTCTAAGCTCCGCCCACTCACTATCACTAATTGGCTGGTCTAAATCACTCCACTTTCTAAGCTCCTCCCCTTCTACCTGCCTTCCCCACTAACCCCCCAACACCCTTTCCCAGCCAGTCTGGGATGAGGCCATCCTCTCGAAGGGTACACCCAGATGCCCTGACTAACTAGTGTGTGTGTTGGGTGCAGTGTTAGGAGTGTGGTAAAGTGCCCCCATCTTACCTGGTCATGAGATACCACACCTCTGGATGAGGTGCAGTACGTCTGTGGCTACTGGACCCGCAGAGGCGCCACATTTCCCCCTGTTAAACCCAGCACATCCACAGGCTGAAAATAAAGCACAAGATGGTACAAAAGAACATACAAAACATTTTTAAAGCATTACTACCAGTAGAATATTGACTAAAACTTCTCCAGAGAGATGTACTTTTTCATTTAACGTTACCTAGAATAACTTTTTGTAGCTTTATTTATGCTACCTATAACTCAAAGTGCTAACTGGTGACATCTAGAGATGAGCGACTTTGCCTTTTTTCGGGTCAAGTCGGGTTTCATGAAACCCAACTTTCGCAAAAGTCAGGTCGAACGCAATTGGCCGATTATCGTGAAAAGTCGAAGGCCGACTGAAACACGAAACCCAATGCAAGTCAATGGGGAAGAAAAGTCGGCAGTGAGTGGAGGACAGGAAACACACCTACAGTACCCATTTTAATGCCAAAAACATCAATTCTTATTACTTAAGCTTGTCAACCTTAATTTACTTCATAATAATAGTTAGGCAATGAAAACTGGGTGTTATTTGGCTAAAGTTGTGGGGGGGTAGGGCTGGCTCCAGATTTGTGTGGGCCCAGGCCTCCTTTAACACATGCCACAATTCATGATCCTCTGATATGGCAGAGAAATAGCGGTATAGTACAATGAAAAATACTTCACTTCTTACATCTCATGACTGATATCCATTTTAAATTCTCCAATAGCTCCAAAAACGGACAGTATATTATTCCATACAGTATTATGGCCACCGCATAGTGCGCTATACAGAGTAATGAGGCCCATATATTTCTCCATACAGAATCATTGGTCCCATATAATGTTTCATACAGAATATGATGAGCTCCACATAATGCTACAGTATATGTTGGTCCCCATGGATGAAGCTCCAGAGTCTTATGGGCCCAAATAATTCTCCATATATAATTGGCCCCATTTCTAATGCTCCAGTGTATAATGGGCCCTGTAAATGCTGCTCCAGTGTCTGATGTCCACCTTTGGAATGCTCCAGTGTACGGTGGGCCCCATATATCATTTTCCAGACTATAGTGCTCCCCAAAAATTGCTCCCAACCTTTAAAACAATTAAATAAGTCTCCTCGCTAGGGAATCCCTATACTAGTCTGGACTCCTCGTCGTCCCCATCTTCCATCTCTCTGCACTTGGACTGTTTAGGCAGAGGGCGTACAGACGTGATGTAATCGCGCTCTCTGACCAGAATCTCACTGTCAGGAAACGCAGAAGACGTCACAGCGGTGGAGCAGGGAGAGGTAAGTATTTCAACTTTGCAAGTGCTGTGACCCTGAGCAAGCAGGTGGGGCCCACTCGTTGGTGATGGCGCTGGCACAGGGCCCCTCATAGTACGGCGGTGTGTCTGACGGCGGGTGGGAGGTAGTACGGTGGTGTGTCTGATGGCGGGTGGGAGGCGGTGTGTCTGATGGCGGGTGGGCCCTCCCACCGGCAGAGACACTTTTGATTACTATGAGGGGCCCTGTGCCTGTGCCGTCGCCCATGAGTATGCCCCCCCACCTGCTCAAGCAACCTGCATTTTCATCTGCATCTTCTTTGTCACCGTGTAAGGTGGCATAGTATGCGGGAAGGGGAACCTGAGTTTCATCAGGGTCAGATTCTGGCTGTGTAGAGTGCGAGGGGAATGTAGTGGTCTGGGTCAATGTACCAGCAGAATCATCTAGCAGTGGCTGGGCATCAGTGCACTTGTGGCGCACCCAGGAGTACGGTCGCCACAGTGGCATTACCTTCCTCCTAGGGAGTGTGATGTCATGCTTGGGAGCAACGAAGGATCTCTCTAACAGTTAAGCCAACACACAATACAGTTCCCACTCCAGGCCAGCAGGGAGAGCTCTGAACCTGACTGCTGAGTAGCAGTTCTCTGTGTTCGGGAGGAGGAAAGTTATGGCAGTCTGTGAAGGGAAGGGGAAGTGTGTGGATGTGAGAAGGGGAGCTGGAGGATGAGCAGAGTTAAGACTCAATCCTAGCTGGAGCGCATGGTCTGGATTCCGGTCTCTGAGTTTGTAGGGACACTGACGGTCCTGCAGCAGAAATCGGAGGAAGTAGCAGCTGTAAATGCTCTGTTCCCAACTAAGGCTCGGAGGCCCCAGCAGCGACTTGTGTGAGCCAGAAGGAAAAGGATCCGGCTGCCTGCCAAACGAGAAAGTTTCAAAAGAGAGTCAACATGAGGAACTTCATTGAATTCAGTACTGCGAGTACCTCAGATAAGTGCTAGAACGGAGGCCACACTACCTATCTGCAGAGAGAGAATTCCTAATTTGCTTCCAGGCTGACCAACTGCTTCTCTATCTGTACTCTGGGTCCTGGACGGCACTTACCAAGTACAGGTAAAGGAACTGCACGACTGTGTCTGTCATCTTTCTCCTGCGCCTGGTGCACGGCTCTGCTACATCCTGCACTGCACGCCATCTACCAGCTCTTTCATCTGCCTGCGACTACGGCCCTACCTGTGCAGGGCTTCTACATCTTAGCTGCACCACAACATCTGTCCCAGAGAAGCGACACTGCAGCACGGGTCAATCTGATCAGAAACCACAGGTGGAGTCACGTATCATTCACCTATAAACGTTATTCACCCCTTTGCATGGACGCCCATGCCCACGGACTGGTTCACCACCACCGTGACGCATCCCTCTGAAACACCGGCCCGATACCGATTAACCCCACTGCCCTGGCTGGCCACCCACACTCTATGTCAGATTCATCTGGGAATGGGGAATTCACGATTTGACTAGATAACCCAGGCATGGTATGTGGGAAAGAGCTACATGGACTAATGTGAAGTGTGGCCTGCTGCATCATTCACTTTTGGTGGGGGTGAAGGACACAAGGAAAGGGGTTCTTCCTGACCAGGAGCCAGCACTTGATGACTCAGTGCTTGCATTTTTTGAAACTTCAGAAGAGGAGGGCATATTTGCTGGAGTCTTTTTCGGCAAAAACCAGTTCCTGATGCACCGGCTTTAAAAGCGGTTAACCTACTCCCAGAAAAGGTAGCCTTCCAGGTGTTCCGGAGCAAGACCATGATGCAGGCTCAACACCTCCTGCCTTAGCTGCTATTGTGCTTTTGCCACTACCAGCAGATGCACCACCACCATCAGTACCAGCTGGCCCCCCACACCCACATCCGCGGCCTCTTCCACCATACTTCCAAATTTTGGAGATTATGTACCCAAAATAACATCAGATATATGGTACTGTATCTGAAGCGTACAGCTCTATACAGTCAAAGGATAATTATCAATCACCCTATATATTTCATGAGTCACACAGAGATGCTCACAGGCTCAGTATGGATTAGACAAGAAAATAAAAAGTAGAGAAAGGGTACAGTATCATCAGATACCAGGTCTATATAGTATAGTTTAAACATTCTAAATCTCCGTATATATTTCAGGAGGCAGACACAGACACTCTCAGGCTCAGTATGGATTACAACGCCATATAAAAAGCCGTAAAACGGTAATGGATCTGAAGCGTTCAGCTGTACACAGTGTAGGGGTTATTGTCAATCTCAGTATTTATTTCCACAGTCAGAAACAGACTATCACTTGGTCAGTTTGGATTAGACCAGAATATAAAAAGCAGTAAATGGGCAATGTATCACAGGCGTAGAGCTGTATACAGTGTTGGGGTAATTTTTAAATCTACATATAAATTGCAGGAGTAACTCACAGACTCTCACACGCTCAGGATGGATAACACCACAATATAAAAAGAAGATCCGTAAGAAATAATCGCACATGTGGGCCAATGTTCCAGGTGTCAATGATACACTTAAAGTGGTGGGTGGAGGAGGACTTCCTGGCAGAAAGGGTACAGTATCACCAGATACCAGGTATATATAGCATAGTTTAAACATTAAAAATGTACGTCTATATATCAGGAGTAGTGTTGAGCCACCCCGCTAGTGTTTAAGTTCGGTTCGGTTCGTCGAACAGGAGGCAAGTTTGTCGAATGTTCTTCGAACACCGTCGAGCCCCATTGAAAACAATGGCAGGCAAACACAAACACATACAAACACATAGAAAACAATTACAAAACACTTTAAAAGGTGTCCCAAAGCAGACACAATGCTCTGAAGACAAAAATAACATATGGAAAAGGGCAACTACATATAGAAAAGAGGTGGAGGAGTAAAAGGAGGAGGAGGAGACACAGAGATAGGTATGTCATGCCCTTATAAAGTCAAGAAAGGCTGGACTAAAAATCTAAAGTAAAAAAATATCTAAAATTCTAAAATCGAAGACGATCATATACCATCGGACTTCCCACCATAAATTATGCCAGCTGCCAATCGGGCGGCGCTATTCCCACGACCCTCCGAACAGCATCCATGAAGGCAAAGTGTTTGGTTTCCGGGGGCAGTATGATTGCAAAGCTGAACCTTAACGGAATGTCCAGAAGGGCACCACGAGGAGTGGAGCCTACGGCTTAATTGGACTCCACACGGGCAACCTCAACCATGCCAGCTACGGAAAAGATGGACAGATTGCAAGCTTTGTCGATTCTGTGGGTGGTGGTGCATGGCCGTTTTTAGCTGTGCTAGCGATTTGTCAGCTTAATTCCATTAACGAACAAGACTCCAGCATGATCCCGCGGTCCGCGTCCAGCTTACTAGAGGACACGCGAGGCTCTGGCACGCGAGATCGAGCAATAACAGGTCTGTCATGCCCTTACATGTCCGGGGCTGCATGCGCGCTACACTGAAAGGACCAGCGTGTGTCGCTTACAGGTGCGGATAACCCGCTGAATCCCGTTAGTGATGGTGATCTGGGATTCCAATTCTTCCCCGCGAACGAGGATTTCCCAGAAAGTGCAGGTCAACCGGAATTCCGGAATTAGGCCTAACCGGCATTCCAGAAAGAATGTGAAAAAATTAATTGTCCAAACCACAGGTGCTGTAGCTTGCTTAACAGCTGGACTCCTCTGCTGAGTAGCACGCAGTTCTTACATAAACAGGCGTCATAGCTTGGTTCACGGGTGGGCAACTCTGCTGAGTAGCAGACAGTGCTTACATAAACAGGCGGCATAGCTAGGTTCATGGGTGGGCTCCTCTGCCGAGCAATAGACACAGGTACTAGGCCCAAAGTATTCACTGGGCTAAATGGAGTTAAAAAAAAGGTTCTTACATAAACAGGCGGCACAGCTTGGTTCACGGGTGGGCTCCTGTGCTGAGTAGCAGACAGAGTTACTAGGCCCAAAGTATTAACTGGGCTAAATGCAGTCGAAAACGTGTTCTGTCATAAACAGGTGGCATAGCTAGGTTCACGTGTGGGCTTCTCTGCTGAGTAGCAGACAGTGCTGCAAGGCCCAAAAGGATTTTCTGGACAAGATGCGGTAAAAAATTATTAGAAACACACACGGTGTAGCTCCTTGACAGGTGCACTACACCGCTGGCTACCAGACACAGCTACTATGCCATGAAACTGTCTATTAACATTTAAAACCATTATTAATGTGAAAATAAAGTTACGCTTTTGGTGAATGAACCGTTCTCGAGTGGAACCTCTAACAGCCGAATTTTAAGCAAAGTGTTCTTAGTTCGACGAACGGCTCGAACACCGCCCAAAACAGCTCGAATTTGAACTTGGCGAAAAGGTCCACTCGAACACCGCTCATCTCTAATCAGGAGGCAGACTCAGACAGTTTGAGGCCCAGTATTGATTCAACAAGATTGTAGAAAGTTGAGAAAGGGTACAGTATCACTGGATAACAGGTATATATGTAGCATAGTTTACACATTAGAAATCTATGTCTATATATCAGGAGGCAGACTCAGATGGTCTCAGGCCCGCTATGGATTCGACAAGATTGTAGAAAGTTGAGAAAGGGTACAGTATCACTGGATAACAGGTATATATGTAGCATAGTTTACACATTAGAAATCTATGTCTATATATCAGGAGGCAGACTCAGATGGTCTCAGGCCCAGTATGGATTCGACAAGATTGTAGAAAGTTGAGAAAGGGTACAGTATCACCACATAACAGGTATATATGTAGCGTAGTTTAAACATTAAAATTCTATGTCTATATATCAGGAGGCAGACTCAGATGGTTTCAGGCCCAGTATGGATTCAACAAGATTGTAGAAAGTTGAGAAAGGGTACAGTATCACTGGATACCAGATATATATAGCATAGTTTAAATATTAAAAATCTCCGTGTATATTTCCGTAGTCCGACAAAGACACTCACAGCCCCAGTATGTATTAGACAAGAATCTAAAAAGTAGAAAAAGGGTAATGTATTCGAAGCGTACACCAGTATACACTGTTGGGGTATTTTTCAATCTTCATATATATTTCAGTCTCAGTAAGACAGTCCAGACTTTCCGCAAGAGGAAACGAGATGGATACAAGTACAGACGGAAAGTCGAGTGATTGCAGAAATTTGGGAATTACTAATCACGGGAAAAACTCCAGGGAGAATTATCAGAGGTAATGCTGACCCTCAATTACTTTGTCTGTGGAGACAGCGAAAACAGTTCTAATGAAGAAAGTTTTGCTGTATCGCAGTACCGTGGATCCCATCACCGTTACTCATCTCCATCATATTGTGATCACAGGGAGAGATGGAGACATTGTCCTCACTGTCTATCATGATCTGTCAGGTAACTTTGGAGTGCAAAAGACAGAAGCCACTGGCCGTAGGCGATTCAATTGGATTGGCATGAGAGGACACATTTAAAAATGTGGGCAGGAATGTCACACGTCTGTGAGTCAGAAAACCGTGAAAGCTGATGATAAACCACCACTGCATCTCATTGTGAGTCGACGTCCATAACAAATGGAAGCCATTGATCATCTGAAGATACAGCCCAGCAGGACAGGGCATAACTACCTCTTAACCATCATCTATCACTTCACCAAATTTGTATTGGCAGTCCCAGTGAAGGATTTAACAGCCCAGACTACACAGCGGTGGAGCAGGGAGAGGTAAGTATTGCAAGTGCTGGGGCCCTGAGCAAGTAGGGGGGCCCACTCGTGGGCGGCGGTACTGGCACAGGGCCCCACACAGTACGCCGGTGTGTCTGACGGCGGGTGTGCACCCCACCGTGAGAGACACTTGATTGTACTATGAGGGACCCTGTGCCAGTGCCGTCGCCCAAGAGCGGGTGCGTGTGCCAGGTGGTGACCCCAGCCCTGGGGGGGGAGGCAGCCCAGTTAGGAAGATTGAAAAAATTGCATATGTTGATGTTGGACATTCAGCAGCTGAAAATGGAGGAATTGGAAAAGTCCAAGGAAGAGGACAAAAGCGATCCATTTTTCGGGCAACCTACGTGTCAGCAGGGGAAGGTGGGACAAAATCCTTTGACACCAATGCATGGTTCATTTTAATGAACGTTGGATCATCAACATTTTGGATCGACAGACGGGTCCTTTTTTCTGTCAGGATTGATCCAGCAGCACTGAAGACTCTTTCGGATAGCACACTAGCAGCAGGGCAAGCGAGCTCCTGAAAGGCATATTGTGCCAATTCAGGCCAGGTGTCCAGTTTACAGGCCCAATAGTCAAAGGGGAATGACCTGTGAGGGAGAATATCGATATGGGAGGAGAAGTAGTTTGTAACCATAGTTGACAACTGCTGTCTCCTGTCAATCGACTTTCCATCGATGCAGTATTACCAGTAGTGTGAGCGGTACTTGAAAAATCAATTCACAACATGGTAATGAAACCTCTGTGTCCAACGCCATTTCGGCTGTGTGCACCACAAACACCTCTTCCATGTTGCCCCCTACGGCTCGTGGGAGAACCATCACCGCCGTAGTGTGCTGGGAATGCCTCAAACAAACGGTTTACCAGAGTTGCTTGTTTGTTAGCAAATATTAGCTCTAGGTTCTCCTGTGGCATGATGTTTTGGAATTTGCCTTTATAGCATGGATCCAGGATGCTGGTGAACCAGTAGTCATCATCGTTCATCGTTTTGGTAATGTGGGGGTCCCTTTTTAGGATCTGCAAGGCATAATCACACATGTGGGCCAATGTTCCAGGTGTCAATGATGCACTGCGAGTGCTGGGTGGAGGAGCACTTTCTGGCAAATCAACATCCCTCCAGTCACGCACAAACCCTGTACCTGACCTTGCCACGCCAACATTTTCTCTTGCCCCCTGAGAAGCATCCTCCTCCACCAAATAATCATCCCCATCATCCTCCTCCTCCTCCTCTTCCTCTTCTTCCTCCACCTCGTCCAGGAGAGTTCCCTGAGTAGACAATAGTTGACTGTCATCAAGTCTTCCCTCCTCCTCTTCCTCCTTGGCTGCAGACGCCTGCTCCTTAGTGTGCGTCAAAGTTTGCATGAGCAGATGCATAAGTGGGATGCACATGCTTATGATGGTGTCGTCTGCACTTACCAGCTGTGTGCATTTCTCAAAACACTGATGGACTTTACAGAGGTCTTTCTGCTCCCACCACTGCACACCAGACAACTCCATGTCTGCCTTCAAACTGCCTGCCCGTGTATCCTCCCACAAAGGCATTACAGCCTGCCTCTGTTCGCACAGCCTCTGAACCATGTGCAGGGTGGAGTTCCACCTTGTTGCAATGTCGATAAATAGGCGATGCTTGGGAAGGTGGAGCAATCGCTGCAGCTTCTGCATACGACTGGAATGTACGGGCGACCGGCGGATGTGCGAGCACAGTCTTCGCACCTTATGGAGCAAGGCTGTTAACTCCGAATAATTATTGAGGAAGCACTGCACCACCAGGTTCAAGGTGTGAGCCAGGCAAAGTATGTGTCTGAGTTTTGAAAAGGCTATGGCTGCCACAAAATTCCGGCCGTTATTACTAACTACCTTGCCTGTCTCAAGATGTAGGCTGCCCAGCCATGACTCAGTTTGTCGCTGCAAGTAGTCGGCCAGTACCTCCGCGGTGTGTCTGTTGTTGCCCAAACACATCATCTTCAACACAGCCTGCTGATGCTTACCTCTAGCTGTTCCATAGTGGGACACCTCGTGTGCAACACTGGGAGCTGCGGATTGAGTATTCATGCGAGTGCGCTCTGTGGACGAGCTTTCGCTTCTGGAGGAGGAATAGGAGGGTCGAAAACCTACAGCCAACTGTTTCCTTTACCGTGGGCTAGGCAGCACTGTCCCACCGCCGCTGTCCCCTGTGGACCCTGCATCCATTACATTAACCCAATGCGCAGTGATGGACACGTAACGGCCCTGGCCATGCCTACTGGACCATGCATCTGTTGTGAGGTGCACCTTTCCACTCACTGATTGCTTGAGTGCATGGACAATGCGGTCTGTCACATGCAGGTGGAGGGATGGGATGGCTTTTCGAGAAAAGAATTGCCGACTTGGTAGGACAAAGCATGGTACTGCGTAGGCCATGAGCTCGCGGAAAGCTTCGTTTTCAACCAACCGGTAGGGCATCATCTCTAACGAGATTAGTTTGGCAATGTGGGTGTTCAAACACTGTGTACGCGGATGAGAGGATGAGTACTTTCTTGTCCTACTGAGCGTCTCTGGTAGGGTGAGTTGGACTTGAGAGCTGCATATGGTGGAACTAGCGGTGGACATGGCGGACGGAGAGAGGGTTGGTAATGGTGATGGTGTTGGTGGTCTTGCTGATGGCCTAGATTCAGTCTTTCATAGCAATGACATTGTGATTCCCTGACTGCTTTGGCCTTGTGGTGACACCTCAACATTTGCTGCTGGTGGTGTGCTAACCGGTGGGCTTACAGTGGGGGATGCGATGTAGCGTTGCTGACTACCTTCATTCGGAGCAGGTGCACATGTGGTACGTGAGGTTTGGTAGTCCGTCCATGCTTTCAAGAGCATGGTGGTTAAATGTCTAAGCATGCAACTGGTATTCAAATTTCTCAGATTTTTCCCTCGGCTAAAGGTCTTTGCACACTTCTTACAGATAACCTGTGCCTGATCATTAGGATTTTGTTCAAAAAAGTGCCACACTGCACTCTTTCTACTATGGAAGACATTTTGAGGCCTTGCACGCTGTGCTAATTTGACCGTCTGGCCAAGCTGTCCTGCAACTCTTTGGGTTTTTATAAACCGTTTTTCGACTGCTATGGGCCTGCCAGATAACAGCTGTGCGATGTTGATGCCTGCAGCGGATCCTCCTCCTCCTCTTCTGAGCTATTGGTAGCGGCACCCTCTTCCCCCAATGGATGCCAATGTGGGTCAACAACTGGGTCATCCATCACCTCCTCTTCAATTTCATGTGCACCTTCCTGTGTCACCGTGTAAGGTGGTATAGTATGCGGGAAGGGGCTCCTGAGTTTCATCAGGGTCAGATTCTGGCTCAGTACACTGCAAGGACAATGTAGTGCTCTGAGTGAATGTACCAGCAGAAAAATCTAGCAGTGGCTGTGCATCAGTGCACTCCATGTACGATTCATCTTGGACTGTGGAATTCACGAGTTGACTTGATAACCCAGGCATGGTATGTGAAAAGAGCTCCATGGAGTAATCTGTTGTGTGGCCTGCTGCATCCTTCACTTTTGGTAGGGGTGAAGGACACAAAGGAAGGTGTTGTTCCTGACTAGGAGCCTCCACTGACGACTCAGTGCTTTTATTTTTTGAAACTTCAGAACAGGAGGCGATAGAGCTGGAGGCTGAGTCAGCAATGTAAGCCAAACCTTGTTCCGGAAGCTCCGGCTTTAAAAGCGGTTTACCTACTCCCAGAAAAGGGACCCTTCGAGGCCTTGTGGAGCCAGATGATGACGCAGGCTCAACACCTCCTGCCTTAGGTGTTATTGTGCTTTTGCAACTACCAGCAGATGCACCACCACCACCATCAGTACCAGCTGGCAACCCCCGCCCACTTCCATGGCCTCTTCCACCATACTTCCTCATTTTTGGAAAAATGCACCCAAAATATCACCAGTTATATGGTACTGTAAAACAAGGTACAAGATGTATATAGCATTGGGGAGAATTGGAAGCTCCCTAGAGATTTTAGGAGGCTGAACTATTATCTCAGGCCCTCTATAGATTACATCTCAATGTAACAGGCTGAAATTGGCTGGTGTATGACAAAGTACAAGGTGTGTATATAGTATTGGGAAGAATTGGAAGCTCCCTAGAGATTTTAGGAGGTTGAACTATTATCTCAGGCCCACTATAGATTACACATCAATTTAATAGGCTGAAATTGGCTGGTGTATGACAAAGTACAAGGTGTGTATATAGTATTGGGGAGAATTGGAAGCTCCCTAGAGATTTTAGGAGGCTGAACTATTATCTCAGTCCCACTATTACACCTTAATGTATCAGGCTGCAATTGGATGGTGTATGACAAGTGACAAGGTGTAGGGTGTATATAGTATCGGTGAGAATTTGAATCTCACTAGAGATTTTAGGACGCTGAACTAGTATCTCAGGGCCAGTAGAGATTACACCTCAATGTAACAGGCTGAAATTAGATGGTGTATGACAAGGTGGAGGGTGTATATAGTATTGGTGAGAATTTGAATCTCACTAGAGATTTGAGGACGCCGAACTAGTATCTCAGGGCTAGTAGAGATTACACCTCAATGTAACAGGCTGAAATTGGATGGTGTATGACAAGGTGGAGGGTGTCTATAGGATTGGTGAGATTTTGGATCTCACTAGAGATTTGAGGACGCTGACAATGATGCTCTCAGTCCAAGTATGGACGCAGGCAGCCTCATAAGCAGGACTGCTGCACAGTGTACACACAAAAGGGTGGAAAAATGAACCCTTGGTAACTGTGCAGAAAAGAGGAAGAAAAGTATTTTTGCTTTTAAAAAAGCAGTTTGCACAGCAGTGTGCAAACAGCAATGCAGTTATCAAGGAGCCTTATAAGGCAGCCTAATAACCAACAGAGCTGATGCACAAAAATAGAGCCTCTCCTGTCACTGCACACAAAGTGTTGTGCTGTAAGTGGAAATCCCTAACAGCAGAAGCAGTTTTTTGGTTCTTCTTCCCTGCCTAACACTCTCCCTTACTCTGAATCAGCAGCAGCAACCTCTCCTTAATGCTAATATCGGCAGAAGTAAGATGGCGGTCGGCGTGCACGCCCTTTTATAGCCCCTGTGATGCCACACAAAGCCAGCCAATCACTTGCATGCCCTTCTCAAAGATGGTGGTGACCGATGCCTATGTCATCGCGTTGTCCACAGTGTGCGTCCTCCATCATTGGCTGAAAAAGGGCGCTGGAAGCATCATTTGAAATGCGACCAGCTGGGGTATCTTGAAGTGTCCGTTTGCTGGTGGAGGACCCGCTCTAAACCTCCAACGGTGGTCCTGGGTGGGCTGCAGGATGTAGACGGTCTTCCACTTCCAGACCCAGTGTTCGGCCACACCCGTGGGTTTTTGCTCTGGTCTGAGGTAGCCCTTTTATCAAAGGTTCTAGTAAAACCAATAGAGAGCACCTGAAGAGGTGCAAACTATTTACAAAAAGTTTGAGACCACTTCCAGTTCGAGATCTCTCAGTTTCTGGTTGCAACTTAACTGATGCCCCAACTGGGGCAGAACTGTAAACATGAAAAATCAACATGGCACAACAGTGCTTATACCCTCCCGGGTAACTGTTCAGTTAATAAGCAACTTTCTTACTGGGGATCCCCTCCTGGGGATGGTGAAGCAGGTTTCTTCTTCTGCTTCCATGGCAAACTATCTGGGTGTCCACCTCCTGGTGGCACCATCCATTGTCGGTAGTCCTCCAGTGGTAGTTGGGCTCCTCCTGGTGGAGCTGGAATGATGTCTGCCTGAGCTTGTGGAGCTGCAGCTTGCTGGGGATGTGCATCTGCCTGGGTTTTTAGGGCTGCAGCCTGCTGGGGGGTTGCAGCTGCCTGGGTTTTTGGCCTGACAGCCGGTGGGACCTCTGCCTGGGGGACTGCAGGCGTTACGACCCGGACCAGGGGATGGCTGACTGCTGTGGATGTTGCCACCTGAGACCTGGCCGGGACGCAGACAGTGGTGGGAGCCACATCTGGCGGGGGAACATAGGCCTTCTTTTCTTTATAGGCCACGATAAACTCCTCCGGGATGCGGTGTACTTTGAGTGCATACCAGCCGCGTAGCCCCTGATGCCGGGTAAAGGTGATGTAATCCCCCCTGTAGAGATCACGGCCTGGGTGTCCTTTTTAAGGTGGGACTCTACGTCCCGGCGGCTGACGAATAGGTCGGAGATGTTTTGGGGGTCCTGGATAAAACCAAACCCCTTTTCCAGATTAAAGTTGAGGACCTGGCCCCATCCTGCCACGTCCTTAGGTCCATACCGCCCTGCGCAGGTTTGCCATTTCTTTTCAAGGTCTGGGCCTAGCACAGCCAATCTTCACTGTTCCCTCACCCTTTGCTCCTCTGCCAGATTCCAGATTTGCTGCTGGCAGGAGTCCTCTACCACCTCTTGGGGACGGCCTCTGCCGATGGTGGACAGCGGTACCATGGCTAGGGGTTTTGGTGTCTCCCCCCCGGTCCCAGGCCAGGTCAAGTACTATCTGCCCGGGTGTTGGAGCAGATGGGAAGTTGGGAGCTGCCCAGGAAGCAGGGGCGGCGGCCATACCTTCGTTTTCCTGATCATCAGGGCCCGGTGCAGGCGACAGGTGGAGGCCGGTAGCAGCAGCAGTCTTGCCGGCTGTCTGGTCGGCAACCACGGCAGGTGACCATGGGGGTGAAGCCTGTGTAACGACAGTCCCAGGTGAAGCCGTCAGTGGGACCTGCACAGCCACATCAGGTCCGGGCAGGAGCGCAGCTTCTGCATCTATGCTGGCTCCCGATCCCGCGGATAACACCTCCTGGCAGGCAGCGTCCGGCAGTGGTGTCAGGGTGGATGCAGCAGCAGACGCTGGCGGCCAGGTTGCAGATGCCGCGCAGTGGCTTCTTCTTGGCCCTTCTTCCCGCCACTGGGCTTTGCTCCGCCTTCTTGGGGCGGCGCTTTCTTTCTTTTCCACCATACCAGGCTAGTAAACGAACCCCTCTGGGGTGGGCCATGTTGTGGTAGCATAGAAATTCAAACATGGGAAGCCCAGGACAGTTCGCGCTCTTTTCTTGGTGCCACCCATGAGGACACGCCCCTCTTCACAGCTCTGGCAGCCATTTTCAGAGTCCAAATCACAATTCATTAAATCCATTCTTTTACACATTTTAGGCAATTTTCTCTCTCAAATCCATCAAAATCTTCGGCACACAGGACCCGGTGACACCGGGCTTCGTTTATCCTGTTCATGACGCCAAAATTGACGCACCCCAGGAGCCGTGGGACACTCGGTATCGGGCCCATTAACTTCAGTGGGGGATGTCACAATGGCTGTGATCCGGTTCGTGGCCCCAGGCGGTCAATGAAAAATTTGGGTTGAGTTATTATTGGAGTGTTGTAAAAATGAAAATAAAGTTTATATATGAATACGTGATGTCACCTGTGGTATTCTGGTCAGAGGCGACGAGCGCTGCTATGTTGTTCCCCTGAGACTGTTGGTGTGTGTCGCAGCTGAGGTAAAAATGGCTCTCCACAGGTAGAGCAATAGTCCCAGGGCCGTTGAGAGTTGTTTTTAGGGGTGATGTTGTCAGGCGGAGTGGTGGATGTAGCAGTGCTGGGTGCTAGGTACAGAAAGGAGACAAAGGACTCAGTTGAATGCAGTTCCAAGGGGCTTTACTCACAGTCTGGTGCACACAGACGCCCACTTCAGTGCTGAGCCCTCCAGGCAAAGGGGTCCAGTAAACTCCAAGGTAAATGAGTACACCCCATCCAACACTATGTCAGTATGTACCTTCCTAGGCTGTCTCCTCAACGCTGCTTTAACTCCTTCCTTCCTATCAGCATCTCACAGTCAGTGTCCCAGGCTAGCTGCCGCGGATCCTGTCAGAATTCGTAACTCAGGCGATTTCTTGATCCTTTTTTGTGAACATGTATTCCCATTAAAATTAGATTTTAATGATAAATTTAAAAACACCTATTCCCGTGAGCAATTGATAAAAAAGACAAAAAATTGTAAACAAAAAAGCCCTATTAAAGGCTACAATGGACTATTTGTACCCTTCCTTGCCGTGGAGGTTGGCACCCTAATAGATACGATTGTTTGGCGCCCCCACTCAACGTCCACTGACCCTGTCTCCCCTATCTCACCCTAGTGACACAGGTGGGAAAACAATGTCAAATAGAAAAGAAATGAAGGAAGGGAAAAAAAAGGAAAACCTTTTTGAAATAGAAAAAATAGCCACAATAAAAAGGTATGCCCAAACCTAGATTATACATGGAAATGTCAAAAACAATTATTTTTGCCTACTAAAGAACAATGGGCCAAAAAACCACCATACATTGCTCAGAGCATGTTTCACAGAATATACAGTTGTGGCCAAAAGTATAGACACCCCTGCAATTTTGTCAGATAATACTCAGTTTCTTCCTGAAAATTATTGCAAACACAAATTCTTTGTTATTATTATCTTCATTTAATTTGTCTTAAATGAAAAAACACAAAAAGAATTGTCCTAAAGCCAAATTGGATATAATTCCACACCAAACATAAAAAAGAGGGTGGACAAAAGTATTGGCACTGTTCGAAAAATCATGTGATGCTTCTCTAATTTGTGTAATTAACAGCAACTGTAGCTTACCTGTGGCAACTAACAGGTGTTGGCAATAACTAAATCACACTTGCAGCCAGTTGACATGGATTAAAGTTGACTGAACCTCTGTCCTGTGTCCTTGTGTGTGCCACATTGAGCATGGAGAAAAGAAAGAAGACCAAAGAACTGTCTGAGGACTTGAGAAACCAAATTGTGAGGAAGCATAAGCAATCTCAAGGCTACAAGTCCATCTCCAAAGACCTGAATGTTCCTGTGTCTACCGTGCGCAGTGTCATCAAGAAGTTTAAAGCCCATGGCACTGTGGCTAACCTCCCTAGATGTGGACGGAAAAGAAAAATTAACAAGAGATTTCAACGCAAGATTGTGCGGATGTTGGATAAAGCACCTCGACTAACATCCAAACAAGTTCAAGCTGCCCTGCAGTCTAAGGGTACAACAGTGTTAACCCGTACTATCCGTCGGCATCTGAATGAAAAGGGACTGTATAGTAGGAGACCCAGGAAGACCCCACTTCTTACTCCGAGACATAAAAAAGCCAGGCTGGAGTTTGCCAAAACTTACCTGAAAAAGCCTAAAACGTTTTGGAAGAATGTTCTCTGGTCAGATGAGACAAAAGTAGAGCTTTTTGGGCAAAGGCATCAACATAGAGTTTACAGGAGAAAAAAAGAGGCATTCAAAGAAAAGAACACGGTCCCTACAGTCAAACATGGCGGAGGTTCCCTGATGTTTTGGGGTTGCTTTGCTGCCTCTGGCACTGGACTGCTTGACCGTGTGCATGGCATTATGAAGTCTGAAGACTACCAACAAATTTTGCAGCATAATGTAGGGCCCAGTGTGAGAAAGCTGGGTCTCCCTCAGAGGTCATGGGTCTTCCAGCAGGACAATGACCCAAAACACACTTCAAAAAGCACTAGAAAATGGTTTGAGAGAAAGCACTGGAGACTTCTAAAGTGGCTAGCAATGAGTCCAGACCTGAATCCCATAGAACACCTGTGGAGAGATCTAAAAATGGCAGTTTGGAGAAGGCACCCTTCTAATATCAGGGACCTGGAGCAGTTTGCCAAAGCAGAATGGTCTAAAATTCCAGCAGAGCATTGTAAGAAACTCATTGATGGTTACCGGAAGCGGTTGGTCGCAGTTATTTTGGCTAAAGGTTGTGCAACCAAGTATTAGGCTGAGGGTGCCAATACTTTTGTCTGGCCCATTTTTGGAGTTTTGTGTGAAATGATCAATGTTTTGCTTTTTGCTTCATTGTCTTTTGTGTTTTTTCATTTAAGACAAATTAAATGAAGATAATAATACCAAAGAATTTGTGTTTGCAATCACTTTAAGGAAAAAACTGAGTATTATCTGACAAAATTGCAGGGGTGTCAATATTTTTGGCCATAACTGTACATGCACCAAGGACATAAATAGTCCAACAAATAGAATTATAGCAGTATATTCCGCCATATACTGCTATAATTCTATTTGTTGGACTATTTATGTCCTTGGTGCATGTATATTCTGTGAAACATGCTCTTAGCAATGTATGGTGGTTTTTTGGCCCATTGTTCTTTAGTAGGCAAAAATAATTGTTTTTGACATTTCCATGTTTGTGAGGTTAAATGTCAGTGGTCAGCCCTATTATAATCTAGGTTTGGGCATACCTTTTTATTGTGGCTATTTTTTCTATTTCAAAAAGGTTTTCTTTTTTCCCTTCCTTCATTTCTTTTCTATTTGACATTGTTCTCCCACCTGTGTCACTAGGGTGAGATAGGGGAGACAGGGTCAGTCGACGTTGAGTGGGGGCGCCAAACAATTGTATCTATTAGGGAGCCAACCTCCACGGCAAGGAAGGGTACAGATAGTCCATTGTAGCCTTTAACCCCTTAGCGACAGAGCCAGTTTGCAGCTTAATGACCAGGCCAATTTTTACAATTCTGACCACTGTCCCTTTATGAGGTTATAACTCTGGAACGCTTTAATGGATCCTGCTGATTCTGAGATTGTTTTTTCATGACATATTGTACTTCATGTTAGTGGTAAAATTTCTTCGATAAGTCTTGTGTTTATTTATGAAAAAAACAGAAATATGGCAAAAAAATTTAAAATTTTGCAATTTTAAAACTTTAAATTTTTATGCCCTTAAATCAGAGAGATGTGTCACATAAATTTCTTAATAAATAACATTTCCCACATGTCTACTTTACATCAGCACAATTTTGGATGCAAAATTTTTTTTTGTTAGGAAGTTATAAGGGTTAAAAGTTGACCAGCGATTTCTCATTTTTACAACAAAATTTACAAAGCCATTTTTTTTAGGGACCACATCATATTTAAAGTCATTTTGAGGGGTGTACATGACAGAAAATACCCAAAAGTGGCACCATTCTAAAAACTAGACCCCTCAAGGTGCTCAAAACCACATTCAAGAAGTTTATTAACCCTTTAAGTGCTTCACAGGAACGAAAGCAATGTGGATGGAAAAAATTAACATTTAACTTTTTTTTTGAAAAAAATTACTTCAGAACCAATTTTTTTTATTTTCACAAGTGTTAAAAGAGAAAATCAACTACAAAATTTGTTGTACAATTTCTCCTGAATACGCCGATACCCCATATGTGGGGGTAAACCCCTTTTTCAGCACACGGCAGAGCTCGCAAGGGATGGAGCACCGTTTGACTTTTTCAACGCAGAATTGGCTGGAATTAAGATCGGATGCCATGTTGCGTTCGGAGAGCCCTTAATGTGCCTAAACAGTGGAAAACTCCAACAAGTGACCCCATTTTGGAAACTAGACCCATTAAGGAACTTATCTAGATGTGTGGTGAGCACTTTCAACCTTCAAGTGCTTCACAGAAGTTTATAACGTAGAGCCGTGAAAATAAGAAATCCATTTTTTTTTCCACAAAAATGATCTTTTCACCCCCAAATTTTTATTTTTACAAGGGTAACAGGAGAAATCATACCCCCACAGTTATTATGCGATTTGTCCTGAGTACGCTGATACCCCATATGTGGGGAGGAACCACTGTTTGGGTGCATGGGAGAGCTTGGAAGGGAAGGAGAGCCATTTTGGAATGCAGACTTTGATGGAATGGTCTGCGGGCATCATGTTGCGTTTGCAGAGCCCCTGATGGGCCTAAACAGTGGAAACCCCCAACAAGTGACTCCATTTTGGAAACTAGACCCATGAAGGAACTTATCTAGATGTGTGGTGAGCACTTTGAACCTTCAAGTGCTTCACAGAAGTTTATAACGTAGAGCCGTGAAAATAAGAAATCCATTTTTTTTTCCACAAAAATGATCTTTTCACCCCTAAATTTTTATTTTTACAAGGGTAACAGGAGAAATCATACCCCCACAGTTATTATGCGATTTGTCCTGAGTACGCTGATACCCCATATGTGGGGAGGAACCACTGTTTGGGCGCATGGGAGAGCTCGGAAGGGAAGGAGTGCCATTTTGGAATGCAGACTTTGATGGAATGGTCTGCGGGCATCATGTTGCGGTTGCAGAGCCCCTGATGGGCCTAAACAGTGGAAACTCCCAACAAGTGACTCCATGTTGGAAACTAGACCCATGAAGGAACTTATCTAGATGTGTGGTGAGCACTTTGAACCTTCAAGTGCTTCACAGAAGTTTATAAACGCAGAGCCGTGAAAATAAGAAATCCATTTTTTTTCCACAAAAATGATCTTTTCGCGCCCAAATTTTTATTTTTTACAAGGGTAACAGGAGAAATCATACCCCCACAGTTATTATGCAATTTGTCCTGAGTACACTGATACCCCATATGTGGGGGGGAACCACTGCTTGGGCGCATGGGAGAGATCGGAAGGGAAGGAGTGCCATTTTGGAATGCAGACTTTGATGGAATGGTCTGCGGGCATCATGTTGCGTTTGCAGAGCCCCTGATGGGCCTAAACAGTGGAAACCCCCCACAAGTGACCCCATTTTGGAAATTAGACCCCCTAAGGAACTTATCTAGATGTGTGGTGAGCACTTTGAACCCCCAAGCGCGTCACAGAAGTTTATAAACGCAGAGCCGTGAAAATAAAAAGTCTTTTTTATTTCCACAAAAGTGATTTTTTAGACCCCAATTTTTAGACCCCCAAAGTGGGTAAATAGTGGAAACCCCTCAATTCTTGCTCCAACCCTAACCCCAACACACCCCTAACCCTAATCCCAACCCTAATCCCTAATCCTAACCCTAATCCTAGTTCGCCCTAACCCTAGCCCAACCCTAGCCCAACCCTAACCCTTAACCCTAGCCCAACCCTAACCCTAGCCCAACCCTAACCCTTAACCCTAGCCCAACCCTAACCCTAGCCTAGCCCTAACCCTAGCCTAACCCTAACCCTAGCCTAACCCTAACCCTAGCCTAACCCTAACCCTAGCCTAACCCTAACCCTAGCCTAACCCTAGCCTAACCCTAACCCTAGCCTAACCCTAACCCTAACCCTAGCCCTAGCCTAACCCTAACCCTAACCCTACCCCTAGCCTAACCCTAACCCTAACCCTAGCCTAACCCTAACCCTAGCCTAACCCTAACCCTAACCCTTATGGAAAACTGAAAAAAAAAATATTTTTTTTATTTCATTATGTGTGCCAGAATAAGGGGGTGATAAAAGGGGGGGTTATGTACTATTTTTATTATTTTGATCACTATGATCGTTTATCATAGTGATCAAAATAATGAATGGAATCTGCCAGCCGGAGCCAGCAGATTCCCGGCGGGCGCACTGCGCATGCGCCCGCCATTTTCAAGATGGCGGCGCCCATCAGATGACGCCGGCGGGCGCGGGACCACCGGGAGGGGACGGAGGACAAGGGAGAGGTACCGGGAGGGGAGCGGGGGGATCGGGGACCCTATTTCTCTATCCTCTGATGTGCGATCACATCAGAGGAAAGAGAAATGAAATGTAAAATCGCGGCTTTTTTTTTTTTTTGCGGTCGCCGTTATAGGGTTAATAACGGCGATCGCAAAAGCGGGGGTCGGTAAAAACCGACCGATTCATGTTCTCTGGGGTCTCGGCTACCCCTGGCAGCCGAGACCCCGGAGAAAATCCGACACTGGGGGGCGCTATTCACTTAAATCACAGCGCCGTGAATTAACGGCGCTGTGGTTTAAGTACCCTTAATTACCGCCGTTAAAAGGCGTATCGGCGGTCGTTAAGGGGTTAATAGGGCTTTTTTGTTTACAATTTTTTGTCTTTTTTATCAATTGCTCACGGGAATTGGTGTTTTTAAATTTATCATTAAAATCTAATTTTAATGGGAATACATGTTCACAAAAATTATGTTATATTCCTTTTTCTATATAATTAGTCTGTGATTTCTTGATCCTACGTGGCAGCCTTTCTGGAGAAGGTAACTGTGGAAGTTCGCTGTGGCCCATACAGCAACCACAGCTGCCAGCTTGCTAGTTAAGTTCGATGTTCACTTCACTAGGCTAGGGGTTGAGACCCTTCTGCGACATAATTTCTTCCCCCACCTGATGGCTATCAGCGTGGGACTCTAGAAAAATCTCTCCTTCCCTCAGGGAGCTTTTCTTAGAAAGCAATCCGTCCAGCAGCCCTCCTGACAGGAGCTGCGCCAGACATGTCTTGTCAGTTCCCTTCCCTCTGAGGGAACTCCCCAACTGACTACAAATCTCCAGCTCTTTTCCTAAGCACCGCCCACCTCCCAGCACTCTTCGTGCTCCAAGCAGGGACCATAAAGGATGCACTGCTTTGCTCGTGTGTGCGGAATGTGAGTGCTGGAGTCTGGTCGGGTGTCCCCATCTTACCTGGTTGTGAGATACCACACCTCTGGATGAGGGGCAGTACCTCTGTGGCTACTGGACCCACAGGGGCGCCACATTTCTCCTCATTCTCTTTGCCATAATTGACACTGTTGATCATTAGCATATTCTTGATTTTGGATCAATAATATATGTCTTTGTGGACTTTTTTAAGCGTTTTTAAATATGTATGTGTTTTTTGTGGTCTGAAAATAACAACTTTGGTATTTTTTCATATTTTGTGGTGATCCTTAGTATATGCATGTAGTTTCTCTCTCTTTTTTGGCTTCAATGATTTTTCATGCAAATGAGTGATCCCACTCCTATCATGTGCCCACTTGATTTTGGTTATTTACTGTGGATCATTAGCTCCTACTCACTTTGTCCTGCTCTATGGATCTCAAGGACATCGTTCTCTCCTGGTTCTGCTCCTACCTCTATGAAAAGTCCTTCACTGTGTCTTCTGCCAGCTCTTTCTACTCTTCCCCTTACAATAAGTCTTCCTGAAGGCTTAGTCCTAGGCCCCCTCCTTTTCTGCCTGTGCACCGCCCATATTGGACAAACCATCATCAGAATCGGTTTCCAGCATCAACCCTATTCTGATAACATCCAATTATCCACCTCTTCTCCTGACTTGACCCCAACTTAATGCAAAATACCAGGGATTGTCTGTCCGCTGTCTGTAGCACATGTCCTTCCTCCATCTGAAACTGAATCTCTGAAAAACTGAGCTTCTTGTGTTTCCTCCCTTATCTAAACTACTTATACCCAATGTTGCAATTACCTTTGATAGTTCAGCTATAACTCCAAAGCTGCACCTTTTGCTGCACCTTTTGTTGTCTTTGACACAGAACTTTCCTTTATTTCCTATATCCAATCACTCACTTGCTCATGTTACCTGCATCTTAAAAATATCTCCAGAATAGGGCTTTTTCTCACATTGAAACTGCAAAGGCACTTTTTCGTTCTTGTCTGGACTACAGCAACTGTTTACTGATAGGTCTCTCGCTGACCATACTTCCTCCTCTCCAATCCGTCCTCAATGTGGCAGCCAGGGTCATATTTTTGCCCAGATGCTTCACTGATTCCTCCACCTTGAGCCAATTATTATACTAGTTGCCCATTTACTACAAAATACAATACAATCTTATCTCTGACCCACAAAGCTTTTAGACGAACATCTTCCATCTTCCAAACCTCGCACCTCTGTCTCCAAAACTCCTCATTCTTCACCAGTGTTCTGGACTGCACTACCGCAAATGATCTGACTAATATCTAGCCCCCATGTTTATAGGCGTTCTTTAAAAACACATCTGTTTGGACAGGTCTATCACCTCAACCCACTAACCTAACCCTCCCCTGTTCCCTCCTGCTAAATGGTAATCATAATTTGCTCCCTCTGATTCATCTGTCTCCACATCCTCCATGCACCCAATAGCACACAGTAACTACACTTAGACATTGGCCGATGACCGGATCATGCAGCTTTATATGAAAACTCTTATATATTATAATGATTTCTGGACCATACATAACAGCACATTCTACCTATTGTGTCCCTCCTATTTTTTTTATAGCTTGTAAGCTTGCAAACAGGACGCTCACTCCTCCTGTAACCGGTGACCTGTGTATTACTCTGCAAAGAAGTGGAGACACGTACAGACAATAAACACAGTGCAAAGTTCTGCAGAATATATTGGTGCTATAGAAATAAAATGATTAATATTAGAATAGAGGAAGCAACGAAGGACCAGGCGGGGAGCTGTTTTGGCAGGACAGGTGAAGGACAAAAGATGAACAGATGATCATAATCTTACTTTATGTAATGGCTACGTTTAAGCCCACTTTTTAATATACTTTGTCCTTCTCTCCATCAGGAGTCTTCTTTCCTCCTTCCTCATGTGTGCAATGTCCTTTTCAACCATCTTCTGGTTTTACCCAACACAGAGTAGGCCTCTGACTTTACAGCATCCCACCGGGTCTAGCCAACAATGTGAGCAGTGATGTCAGAGGCCTGCTCAACATTAAAAGCCCAGGCGCTAAGTGAAGATGGCCAAAGAGGACATCACTTTCTGAAGGAAAGAGGCTGGAATACGTGGAGGACGGGACAGTTGGCAGCAGTGGCTGTGGGACTGGTGAGAGGCAAAATTTGTGTTATTATTACTATTAGAGAGTATTAATGTTTGTTTTTTAAACCTCTTTTTCAGCTACTTACAATCTCATAGAGCGAGCTTCAAACATTTTGGGTTCAGTAGAATTGGAATTTTGTGTAAAATTCAAGGCGATTTCAATTTGCCTTAATCAAATTTGCTCATATCTAATATCCTGTAAAAATTTTGATTTGGCGTCCATGAGTTTCAAGTTACCCCTTACAATTAATTCAAATAATTTATATCTAATATATAAAGCTCAATGTGGGTGTGTGTATGTATGTATGTCAGAGATTGGCATCCGTACCGTCACAGCTACAGCCACAAAATTTGGCACAGTCACACGTCTGGACCCCGAGAGCGTCATAGGCTATGTTGTGAGGCACAATTATAACCCCGCGCGTTCCAATTCACCAAACAATTTTGCCCCTATCTACATAATGGGGGAAAAAGTGAAAGGAAAAGTGTTGGAGGCAAATTGACAGCAGCCAGATGTGAACAAAGGGGACTAAAAGAATGAGAGCGATGGCGCCAAAGAGTATATACCGTACAGTTGCTAAGGTGGGGCCCTGACATGGGATACTCACCACACACGGGGATAGGAACACACACACAAAATGCGCCACACACAACCACGAGCTTCAACACATATACCACCCTCAGCACACATTTCACCACACATACACCAACCTCGCCACATAAAAATCGAAACACAAAAGTCACCACTCAAAACTCGCCACGCTGTCCCAGAGCTGTTTAAAAGATGAAAAATGAGCTGTGATTGGTTGCTATCAGCAACAGTTTTCTTTGTAGACCGTTGTGGTAAATGAGGCCTATTATTCTTATCATTTCTATGGTGTTATCGTTCTTCTGCAAAGCTGGAAATAACACAATTTATTATCGTGCAGACACAGACCACCCTCTGACACAGACTGCAGGGGGAGCCCAGTATCACACAGGATAGGATTAGATACACGGCTCAGCAGTTAGTATCACACAGAATAGGATTAGATACACAGCTCAGCAGTCAGTATCACACAGGAGAGGATTAGACAAATGGCTCAGCAGGCAGTATCACACAGGATAGGATTAGATACACGACTCAGCAGACAGTATCACACAGGATAGGATTAGATACGCAACTCAGCAGTCAGTATCACACAGAATAGGATTAGATTCATGGCTCAGCAGTCAGTATCACACAGGATAGGATTAGATACACAGCTCAGCAGTCAGTATCACACAGGATAGGATTATATACACAGCTCAGCAGTCAGTATCACACAGGATAGGATTAGATACACGACTCAGCAGACAGTATCACACAGGATAGGATTAGATACGCTACTCAGCACACAGTATCACACAGAATAGGATTAGATTCATGGCTCAGCAGTCAGTATCACACAGGATAGGATTAGATACACAGCTCAGCAGTCAGTATCACACAGGATAGGATTATATACACAGCTCAGCAGTCAGTATCACACAGGATAGGATTAGATACACAGCTCAGCAGTCAGTATCACACAGGATAGGGTTAGATACACGACTCAGCAGACAGTATCACACAGGATAGGGTTAGATACACGACTCAGCAGTCAGTATCACACAGAATTGGATTAGATTCATGGCTCAGCAGTCAGTATCACACAGAATAGGATTAGATACACAGCTCAGCAGTCAGTATCACACAGGATAGGATTATATACACAGCTCAGCAGTCAGTATCACACAGGATAGGATTAGATACACAGCTCAGCAGTCAGTATCACACAGGATAGGGTTAGATACACGACTCAGCAGACAGTATCACACAGGATAGGGTTAGATACACGGCTCAGCAGTCAGTATCACACAGAATTGGATTAGATTCATGGCTCAGCAGTCAGTATCACACAGGATAGGATTAGATACACAGCTCAGCAGTCAGTATCACACAGGATAGGATTATATACACAGCTCAGCAGTCAGTATCACACAGGATAGGATTAGATACACAGCTCAGCAGTCAGTATCACACAGGATAGGGTTAGATACACGACTCAGCAGACAGTATCACACAGGATAGGATTAGATACGCTACTCAGCACACAGTATCACACAGAATAGGATTAGATTCATGGCTCAGCAGTCAGTATCACACAGAATAGGATTAGATTCATGGCTCAGCAGTCAGTATCACACAGGATAGGATTAGATACATGGTTTTTATGTGCAATATAATCATTATAATTTGTTATAACTAACCACAGTTGGTTACTATGCCCAGGCAACGCCGGGCTCTTCAGCTAGTGTATATATATATATATACATATTTATATATATATTCATCCATTCTATATAGTTTATACACATAGGAATTTGTAACGTTCTTCCAGCAGGTGCATTTCCTATGGGCGGCCATTAACAACGGGAGCACTGCGCCTATAAGTAAATCCACCATGATTGCATATCTTGTATTGTGATAAATACAGATTAAAAAAAATGAATGCGTTATGACTACAAATCGCCTTATTTCTGCTTTATAGTAAAAGTTGGTTATATTGTAATAATTCTATAGGGAAAGTGAGAGAGTAGGAATAAAAAGGAGACAGCTCGGTCTTATACGCTAATAGATTCAGCTCTTTTTAATAAATCCTGTATACTTACGATAAGCTCTCATGACCGCACTCGTTACAGCATGAGTGGATGCAACTCATTGTAAAACAAATTGATGTAAAATATAACGCGGAAAGATGAAAAAAAAAATACTCTTTTGGTGAAACGCTGTATCTCACAGACTAAAAAGTCATAAAAATTACTGCTAGGAAAATCTAAATGGTCCATTCCTAAATTTTATGAGCTCTATAAAAGCTGAAAAATGCATCGCTGGTTAAGTCAACCTGATGAGAAGATTTATTGGCATAGAGATGGTGTTAAAACAGATTCAAACTTTTATCCGTTATCATATAGATTAATATTCTGGTGTCGCAAGCAGAGATCAGAACAGGTGGTGCTTCCATAAACTTTGCAGTCATTTTTGCGAAGATCTGACTGTGGGATGTGTTACTTAGTCGAATAACTTACTCTAATAAGGGAATAATAAAATAATATGTATAATATACTGTAGTAAAGAAGTGGAAATCCAGGAGCACTGCGGATCGTAACGAGGAGTAAAAGCTAGCAGAAGAGAGAACTGTCGAGGGCATACCTACCAGAGAGGAACATCATGGTGCTGCTTTGGATTACTTAGAAATGGGTGAAAGGAATAGGATGAAGATTCCCCTGCCGGAATAAAACAAACTGTATTTTCTAACAAAGAGACAGAGGTATATTTGCAATTTCCCTCACTTTAATGGTTGTTGTTCTCATTACGTCTTTTTTGTAACAGCCAAAACAGCCATATTGTAAGATGTTTCAGGAATCTCTCCTTTTTCCTTTCATTCTCTCCATGTTTTGCATTCATGAACACTTTTTGTTAGCCTCTTTTCGTCATCTCCAGAAGCACTTTGCTAACTTTTTTCTGCTGTCGTTTTTAGTTAACGTTTTTTTCCAGTATTTTAGGGGGTGTCATTTTGTTGTCAATTTTCTCAATTTTTTTAAAATCCGCTAAGCAATGACTAAAACAATCTCGTTTTCGGAGTTGAGAAAGGCAAAAAAAGGTTCCACTAATTGGTGGAGAACGGCTGAACTTCTTGGAGCTAGGTCTTTTTTCAACCTACTGTATTTAACTATGTAAATGAAGCCCAAATATCTTTTGGGTATCTTTTTAGTCTTCCCATTGACTTCTTTTGCATAGTATACAACGAGATGAACATGTCATTCTTTTTAAATGCTTAGGGTCTTTGAAAGCCTGAAGTATTTAAAGGGTTAAAGAGGTGCTCAAAAGCCTGACCAAAAAATCTGCAAATGAAATTTCCATCAAGTTAATTAGGAGCAATCTTTTGTAAGTGCTTTTTCCTACATTTTTTGCTCAAAAACAATGGGCAAAAACCCAGCGCAAACATACCATTAATAATACACAAGTTTTATAGGTAATTTCTAGGTAAAGTAGTAGTCTGGTGAAATAAAGTTATCATTTATCTACAGGATAGGTGAAAACTTATAGATTGATGGTTATATATCTGATGAGTTAGAATGTTAAAAGGAATCTGTTGCCATTTTTGCTACCTCATCTAAGAGCAGTATAATTTTGGAAAGAGATCCCGATTCCAGTGATGTATCACTTAGTTTTCTGGGTGCAGCAGTTGTGACACAATCAGAGTTCTTATGTAGCATGTAACAGAGCTCCCCTTCTCAGACCATAGCTCTCTATTGTCTATTGACAGTGAGAAGCTTATCAGAAGAGGGGGTGTGGCAGAACAACTTGTCTTAAGGCAGCTAGTCCCAGCAATGATAATTCCCCAGTAATAAAACATTTATTGTAAGTAAGTGAACAACAGCACACAGCCTAATAAGTGACACATCACTGAATGTAGTACTTTTTTGCTATGTTTTGCTATCCTCCGATTACATAGTGAAAACTGTTATGATTGAGTCACCAAGGAGGAAAGCAAGACCAAGCTACCCCACAGAAAACCAGAGAGGTTGATAACTAAGCCGATTGCAGACACCTGATCCTATCCACACAGCTAGCAGTAGCTGTGGAGCGTACCTACGATGATTCTAGACGCCTCAACACAGTTGAAGAACTAAATAAGCCTAAGACCTCAGGAGGCAGGAAAAAAATCACCAGCAGGGATAGAGGGATGTCCAATCGCCCTCCTCATTATCGGTTGGTAGACCTCTGTTAATTAGATCAGCTCTATTACCTCTTGCAACCACCAGAAGGACCCAGAAAGAGAACTCGCGACCCCTCTGTCAATATAACCAGCTCCACTACCTTCACTAGTAACCAGAGGTAGGCCAGAAAGTGAATTCACAAAAGTACCCCCCCTTGAGAAGGGGTCACCGAACCCTCATCCACGCCACCAGGTCGATCAGGATGGGCCCGGTGAAAAGCATGAACCAATCTATAGGCATGAATGTCAGAAACAGAGACCCAAGAATTATCCTCCTGGCCATAACCCTTCCATTTGACCAAGTACAGGAGTCTCCGTCTAGCCAAACGAGAATCCAATATTTTCTCTACCTCATATTCCACATTGCCTTTAACCAATACAGGGTCAGGAGGTGCCGCCATAGGAACCACTGGCTCCACAAACCTCTTCAACAGAGATTTATGAAACACTTTATGGATCTTAAACGTAACTGGAAGCGCCAATCGAAAAGAAACAGGATTAAGAATCTCCAAAATCTTATAAGGTTCAATGAATCTTGGCTTGAACTTTGGAGACGCAACCTTCATAGGAATATTCTTTGACGACAACCAAACCATAGCACCCACTTTAAATCGGGAACCAATGGTTCTATGCCGGTTGGAAAACCGTTGGGCTTTTTCCTGAGAGAGGGACAACTTATCCACCACTTGGTCCCAAATCTGCTGCATTCTCTCTACCACAATGTCCACACTTGGGCAGGTCGAAGATTCCACTTGCCCTGAAGAAAATCGAGGATGAAACCCAAAGTTACAGAAAAAGTTCGACATCAAAGTGGCAGAACTAGCTCTTTTGTATAGCGTGAATTCGGCCAAGGGCAAAAATGAGACCCAGTCAGCCTGATCAGCAGATATAAAACATCTCAAATAGGACTCCAAAGTCTGGTTTGTTCTCTCAGTCTGCCCATTGGTCTGAGGATGAAACGCAGAGGAGAAAGATAATTGAATTCCCAGATTGGAACAAAAAGTTCTCCAAAATCTGGAAACAAACTGAACTCCTCTGTCCGATGAATGTTCTCAGGAATCCCATGCAACCGACCACCTGTTGTAAAAACAAGGGCACCAACACTGAAGATGGCAACTTTGGGAGTGGTACAAGATAGATCATCTTAGAAAATCTATCACAAATCACCCATATAACAGTCATTCTCTGAGGGACATGAAGATCAGAAATAAAATCCATTGAGATATGGGTCCACGGCCTCTAGGGCACTGGCAGGGGCATCAACAACCCACTAGAATGAGAACAGCGTTTAGACAGAGAACAAGTCCCACAGGACTGCACAAAATTCGTGACATCACGAGATAAGGCAGGCTACCAAAAAGACCGACTCACCAAATCTCTGGTACCAAAAATACCTGGATGACCAGCCAACGCGGAGCAATGAATTTCAGACATCACTCTCTTCCTCCTCTGGTCAGAAACATACAATTTTCCCATAGGGCAACGCTCAGGTTTGTCCTCCTGAAATTCCTCCAGGGCACATCTCAAATCGGGCGAGATAGCGGAAAGAACTACCGCCTCACCTAGAATGGCAGTAGCCTCGGTCACAATAAGAGAATCCGCAAAGAAACTACTAGAAAGGGCATCCGCCTTAACATTCTTAGTGCCCGGAAGAAAAGAAACCACAAAATTAAAACGCGTGAAAAACAATGCCGGGCACTCGGCATCGCTGTGCTGATCGCTGGTGAAGCTGTCTGTGTGACAGCTCACCAGCGATCACATAGCGACTTACTAGCGATCCTGACACCTTGATATCGGTGTCGGGATCGCTGGTAAGTCGCTTAGTGTGACGGGGCCTTTACTCTCACAAAATACATCAGAAAAATCAGCCAAATAATCAGGAATATCATGAGACTTGGGGAGAGGTGGAGAAAACAGGAGTGTCATTAAGAACACACTGACAACCCCAACTCACCAAAGATATAGATTTCCAATTCAAAACAGGATTATGAGTTTGCAACCAGGGAAAACCCAGAACAATAGTATCATGCAAATTGTGCAGCACCAAAATTTTACAATTTTCTTGGTGGTCCGGGGCGACCCGCATTATCACCTGGGTCCAAAACTGGGGTTTATTCTCCGCCAAAGGAGTAGCATCAATACCCCTAAAAGGGATAGGAGTCTGCAGGGGTATCATGGGAAAACTACGACGTTTAGCAAAGTCCAAATGAATCAGATTCAAAGCTGCTCCTGAATCCATAAAAGCCTTAGCGGAAAATGTAGATAAGGAGCATGTCAGAGTAATTGACAAAAGGAACTTAGGTTGTACACTGCCCACAGCAAATGTGTGAGAAAAGCGTTTCTCTCGTTTAGGGCAGACAGAAATAGTATGAGAGGAGTCTCCACAGAAAAAACACAGCTTATTATGCCTTCTAAACGCCTGACATTGCGCCCTAGACAAAACCCTATCACATTGCATGGGTTCAGACTTTTGTTCAAAAGGCGGCAACGCCTCTCGTGTAGTTTTACGTTCACGTAAACGCCGATCAACTTGAATGGCTAATGACATAGAATCATCAAGACCAGAGGGAACAGGAAATCACACCATAACATCTTTTACGGTTTCTGATGAACCCTTCCCAAAGAGAGCTGCTAAGGCACCGTCATTCCATGTAGTAAGGACCACCCACTTTTGGAATTTGTGATAGTATAACTCTGCAGAATCCTGACCCTGGTTCAATGCCAATAGGGTTTTTTCAGCTTGATCAATAGCATTAGGTCCATCATACAACAACCCCAAGGCTTGAAAAATGCATCCACATTAGTCAGAATAGGATTTCCAGGTGTCAGAGAAAAAGCCCAATCCTGGGGGTCACCGCGCAGCAAGGAGATGACAATTTTAACCTGCTGCACAGAGCTCCCCAATGAGTTAGGCTTCAAGGCAAGAAATAGTTTACAATTATTCTTAAAATTCAAAAATTTAGACCGATCCCCAGAAAACACATCAGGAGTAGGGATTTCTGGTTCAACAGAAGGTGATTGAGCAAGATAGATGGAAATTCCCCGCACTTCAGCAGCAAGCTGCTCAACACGATCAGACAATTGCTTAATCTCCATTACAGAAAAAAAAAATCCTCCTACGGCCCCAGAGAAAAAGAGGAAAAATTATATATATAAAAAAAAATTCTAACACTTTTTTTTTCTTTCCTATTTTTTTTTTTTTTTTACAATTCTGTCCCTGCTTTTGAGTACTCTTGAATCTGCGGTTTAGGCTCATGATTCTGTTATGATTGGGTGTGGGGGTGTGGCAGAACAACTTGTCTTAAGGCAGCTAGTCCCAGCAGTGATAATTCCCCAGTAATAAAACATTTATTGTAAGTAAGTAAACAACAGCACACAGCCTAATAAGTGACACATCACTGAATGTAGTGTTTTTTGCTATGTTTTGCTATCCTCCGATTACATAGCGAAAACTGTTATGATTGGGTCACCAAGGAGGAAAGCAAGACCCAGCTATGCCACAGAAAACCAGAGAGGTTGATAACTAAGCCGATTGCTGACCCCTGATCCTATCCACACAACTTGTAGTAGCCGTGGAGCGTACCTACGATGATTCTAGATGCCTCGACACAGCCAGAGAACTAAATAAGCTTAAAGCAAGAAAGGGGAAATCTAAACTGCCGCAGACCCCAAGGGAATTGATAGCCCCAAACATATTGTCGGTGAGACAAGATGAAAACACAAACGCAGGTAGGAAAATAGGGTGAGCAAATGATGGGGCCCTCACTAACTAGACAGGACAGGAAAGGAAAGACACTGTCTGCAGTCATGCAAAAAACCCTGCAAAAAATGTCCAACACGTCTGATAGAAAAATACTGAAGTCACTCGACTTCGCCCACTATATCAGCACTCTGGCATATTCTGAAAACAGAGCAAAAAGAAACCAATCTAATAAGAGACAAAAACAAACTGGCACAAGCAGTAACAAAAGGATGGAAAATCAGCACAGCCCCAGCAGGGGCTGGCTGACAACACAAAACTGAATAGACAAAACCAAATCAAATGTGAACAGTAGCAAAAGAACACTTAGTTTCCAGCTCAGTCCCTGCATGCTCAAGCTAAGACCTCAGGAGGCAGGAAAAAATCACCAGCAGGGATAGAGGGAGTCGACTGTCTTAAATCCAATCAGAAACTCCAGATGTCCAATCGTCCTCATTATCAGGTGGCAGACCTCTGTTAATTAGATCAGCTCCATTACCTCCTGTAACCACCAGAGGGAGCCCGGAAAGAGAACTCGCGACCCCTCTGTCAATATAACCAGCTCCACTACCTTCACTAGTCACCAGAGGTAGGCCAGAAAGTGAATTCACAACAGAAAACCTGCTGACGGATTTCCTTTCATGGTGAATAAGTAGGAAAATGTTGCTGACAGTAGTGGAGAAGCAGATAGAATATTGCTGTTGATAGTGAGGTGGGCATTAGACATTACTAGTGATGGAGAGGTAGATAGAAAAATAATACTCCTACCACTACAGGGAGTCTGACTGCTGGGACAACCACAGATTAACAGAAGAGGACACTTTTAACCATGTTGAAATCTGTATGCTCGACCACACTATTCCATTCGTTCTATATGGGACTGCCGAGAACAACTCTTAGCTTTTCAAATTGCCCAATTGAAAATGAAAAGAGCAGTGGTTAAACACAGGCACTGCCTCCCCATTCTAATTGAGTACCCATTCTGCTGATTGGTCAGACTTAGACTGGATTGGTAATAACATCTTTTTACCAAGCACTTCAGTATGGACTCTTACTGAGACCTAAAGGGTCTAAAGCCAGGATCACACATGCGAGAAAATCGGAAACGTCTCGCATCTTAATACTCGGCAGCACTTGGGAGTAGAGTGTGTGGTAATACTAAGGGAGACAATACTCTTCCACAGCTTGTCTCATCTAGGCATTATTTTGTAGAGTTGCACCACCATCTTGCTTAATGATGCCCTGATATCTTCTGGGTAGTCTGTAGCTGATAGACCAATACCCACTCCATCCTTGATCACTCACCACTTCGAACTTGTAGCATGAACACTATGAGTACTTGTATTTAGCAAAGAGCGTTCCAGATTAGCAAAGTGGGTGAAAAGTTTAGTTTTGCTGCAAATGGAGAAAAAGTGAGAAGGGAAGAATATAGCTACCACAAGGAGAGGTGATTGGGGGGAGGGGGGATACATTGCCACCAGTAGTGAGGGAAGAGGCAGCATGCTTCTGTCTGCAGTGGAGGAGTAGTGAGAAAGAGGAGAATGTTATTTCCTGTAGCAGAGGTGGCAAGAGAATGCTTCAGCCAGTTCACAATGTGAGGTTAAAAAGAGAATGCTGTTGGGTCACCCTTGCACACCCAGGGCAGGGGGGTACTCGGTACCGGGCCGGTGTCGAGGTAGGAATGTGTCACAGCAGTGGTGACCCGGTCCGTGGCTCTGGGTGCCCAATATCAATGGCAGTGATGTTAATGGTGTTAAAGTTTATATGAATAGTTTGTGACGCCACCCGTGGTGTTTGGCAAGTAAGATGATGAGCCAACGCTGTGTGCAGATCCGCTGGGACTGATGGTGTGGTGCAGCAGAAATGTTATAGCTCCCCACAGGTGGAGCTGTAGTCCCAGGGCAGTGTAGGTGCAATGGATGAGGAGAGGCGCAGAATGGTATGGAGGCTGGTACCCAGGTGTAGTGGTGCGGGAATAACTGGAGGACACCAGAGTATGCGGTTCCCAAAGCTTTACTCACTGTTTGCAGTTCACACAACTGCCTGCCTCTGTACTGTGCTCTCCAGGTCAGGGCTCCAGCCAACCTCCAGGCAGGATAGTATTCTCCCTTCCACTCTCCGCCAACATGTACCTTACTGAATGACTCCTCCAATGCGCCTTTAGGTGCGAAGCACTCCTGTACTTAGTTGCCCTGGAATGCCTCTCTCTAGGTGTTCCTAGTCTTTACTTGTATGACAGACAGCTGTAGCCTGCTTCGGGGACTCCTCACTGTGTCCCGGCTCTCTATTCAGTTGCTGTTGTTTCCCAAGTCTATGATGGGAGCAAGGCGTTAGCGGCTCACTACTCCTCCGGTGTCTGTTGCCGGACACAAACATCCAATCAACCTCGGGGACCGGGCCCCGGCCTTTGCGCTCTCTGGACTGGAAGGGCTCTCTATCTTTCTTCAACCAGCTTCCCACCGTCCTTCTGTTCGCCTTCGTTCCGATCTGTTCTATCTCTCTTATGGAATCTGTAGTCTCCAGTCTACGTCTCTTTCTCCTTCTCTTCCTTCCCTAGGAAGCTCGTTCCACTAAGACCAGTCCTCAGCCTCTCCTGACTGACTGCCTTCCTCCGCCTTGAGCTCCTCTCAGGCTGACCTGCTGTCAGCCTGCTCACTCTCTCTCTCAGACCCTCGTCTGGCTGACTTCCTTCTCTGGGACTCACCACAGACTGACATTCTGTCAGACTGACTTGAAATCCTACACCTTCCCTCTCTTTTATACCTAACTCCACCCGCCTCCCCAGCACCTCTCGTGTTACAAAGCCAGGGACCACAAAAGGCACCCTATGACCTTTCCAGCATAAAGCATGGATGGGTCACTGCTGAACTATCCTGTGTGTGGGGTGCAGGTGATGGAATGCGGAAAGGAGTTCCCAGCCTACCTGGATGGTGGGGCACTACACCTTAGGAGGAGGTAGCAATCAAAATTTCAAGGGCAGTGAACATATAATTATAGGTGGCCCTGACCCATGGTGACCACCCCATAACATGCACTAGCTGTGGAATAACTCCCAATACCTTGTATACAAAAACAGTTGGAGTAAAGACATCCACCAAGGAAAATAATTAAAATAGTTTTATTCTCAAAAATTCATGATATAGACAAAGAATACATAAAGACGGGTCACATAATTGAAGAGCTCCGTATGATAAGGAATTCAGGTACAGAAAAAACACATGCAGCAATACTAGGAGCGATGGAATAAGGATGTGTATAATGGATATACAAAGATAAATAAAGTGCCAGTGCTTCAAGTCTTTCTTACAAATATCCAAAAGAATCCCACAGAGTGACCCTCTCACAATAATAAGCCATCACAGCATAATAGCTCAAAGTCCTAGTTTGGAGGCCACATATTGGAAACCTGTTCAAAAACGCTTACCCATAGCTGATCAGTATGCCACACGTGTAGCCCCTACGCGCGTTTCGAGTGGGCTTCGTCGGGGGGCTGTGATGGCATGTTCTGTCCCACTCTCCCTTATAACACCCCATCGCAGCTGTAGAGAATCATCATAGATGGCGCATGTCATCACAATGGGACCCGGAATTCGCGTCAGTAGACGGCGCCAAGATGGCGGTGCGGCTCACCCAGAACAACTGGTGACGTCACTGAACCGCACACGTCATCAAAACGGCGCCGGAAATGACGCGAAGGCTATCTCCATATGCGAGACATGCGCACCGATGATCTCCCAGTGCTGATCACCAAAACAACAGGTGACGTCATCGGACCGCCCACACAATAGAGCGGCACCTAGGAATGACGCACCCATCGTCTCAGGGTGTGCATTCCACCAATCTAGCGGCGCAATCTAACAGTTGGAATCGATAACAATTTTAAGGCGCATCTCCAATGACAATGCAAAAGATTTGCACCCTATAAACCAATACAATATTAGATGCGCCGCTGAGCAAGGTATACAGTATACAATTCGCAAAATAAAGACACATCAATGCACAATGAGCCCAATCTAGACCCATATAGACACGAAAAATAGAAGATATACATATATATAAAAGTATATAATATATACTGTATACTATATACATAAGTGTATAATACCATATGCCCAAAAGGCACGAAGTGGGAAAAACCCCAATATGTGTGAATACATCTTTTTTCACAAAAATATCCCACAAGATTATATAATAGTGAAATAAAAACGTGAAAAAATATAATGTGAAAAAATATATATATATAAATAGAGTAAAAATAATAAATATAAAAAATTTTTTTTATAAATCAATCAAAAAGTGAAGTGATAACATAGGAAGTAAAGTGCAAAATAATACCATATAATCAAACCACTGTAAAGTGGAAATAATGCCAATTAGTGAAATAAGACATATGTATATATATATAAACAAATCGTGAATATATGATCCAGACTCTCCAGCACATGTGAAAGTCTTCTTCCTGAATCCATTGCTCGATATCAGGGGTCCAAAAGGGAGGATGCTCACAGGTACTCATTCTCATGTGGAAATAAACTATAAAAGACACAGAACATACAGAATAAAAATAAATCCAAAAACACACAAATTATAAAAAGGAGGAGAAACTAATTTGCTCGTTTAAGCCTTTCGGTGTTACAGTGTCCAAAACTGCAATCCATTTACATTCTCTCTGGGTGAGGAATCGCACCGTATCCCCACCTCTGATACCCAATTGGATACAATCAAACCCATATATCTGCAGATCATTTGGATTACAATTATGTCTCAATTTGAAGTGCCGAGGGAGCGACTTAAGTCCACTAACATCATCCACATCACGGGCGGCTATAATGTCTCTAACGTGTTCACGTGTCCTTACTCGTAACTCACGTGATGTTAACCCTACATATATTAAGTTACAACTACACTTTGCATAATAAACAACATGTGTAGTTGTACATGTAATGAACATGTTGATGTTGAAGGTTTTAGAGCTGTCCGAAGATGTGAATGATGTTGCCCGTACATGATTTTTACATGCCAGACAATTTTTACATGGAAAAAACCCCTTCCTCTTATCTGTATTTCCAAATAAAGATGGGGGTCTAGTCACATAGTGACTGTTCACTAGCATGTCTTTAAGATTTCGACTCCGACGGGCCGTCATCTGAGGCATCACTGGTAAATTTTTGCTGAGAGTTTGGTCCGTCATAAGTATCGACCAATGTTTTTTAAGGATCATCCGCATTGTTTCCCACTGTTGATTTAGTGTAGAAACAAACCTTATCCCAGCATCACATTCCTTTTTCTTATTCCGTGGGACTAAAAGATTCCTTCTCTCGGATTTTCTCGCTCTAGTGTAGCCTCTCTTGATACTCCGCCTGCTGTACCCACGTTCTTGAAATCTGTCCCCAAGGTCAATGGCCTGTCGCTCAAATAGACTGTTCGATGAACAGATCCTCCGGGCCCGGAGAAATTGGCCTACTGGGATGGCCCTAATGGTTGAGCTCAGGTGTGCAGACGAGGCGTGTAGTAATGCATTGACTGCAGTTTCTTTACGAAACATATCTGTATAAACAGAACCATCAGAATGCACCCTGAGTTCAATATCTAAAAAAGATATCTTCTCATGATGGAAATTATAGGTGAGCCTGATGTTGGAGTCGTTGCGATTCAGACCCCCCATAAATGAGTGTAGTTCATCGGTGGTACACTGCCATATAAACAATATGTCGTCTATAAAGCGGAACCATCCAAGTATGTTGGGAGAGGCATGTGCGCCATCGCAAAACAAACCCCTCTCCCAAAAGCCGAGAAAGAGGTTTGCATACGAGGGCGCACATGCCGCTCCCATTGCGGTACCACGCGTTTGTAAATAGTATCTATCCTTAAATGTAAAGAAATTATGGGTAAGAATGAACCGCAACAACTCCAACACCAGACCCCTCAAATCAGCATCCAAATTACTTGCCTCGAGATAGAATTGAACAGCTCGTATACCATCTTCATGAGAAATACTCGTGTATTCTACATCTGCTACCACAAATAGCATATCTGGTTCGAGGGACAGGCCATCAACACGTTTCAGGACGTCCGTAGTGTCTCTGACATAGGAGGGCAAAGTCTCTACCTGTGGTTTAAGATAATATTCAATGAATTTACATATAGGGTCGCATAGCCCTCCCATGCCAGAGACAATAGGACGCCCCGGAGGTGAGATAGAATCTTTATGGACCTTGGGTAACAAATAGAACGTGGGTACAACAGGAAACCTTACAGATAACCCTTCAAGGATTTTCTTAGAGATAATTCCTCTCTCATGTGCAATCTCCAGAATATTTACTAAAGCACCCCTAAAGGAGGTAAGTGGATTTGTTGTGAGCTGGACATACGTTCCCTTATCTTTGAGTTGTTTGAATGCTTCCCTCTCATATTTCTCCACCGGCCAGACCACCACATTCCCCCCCTTGTCCGCTGGTTTAATAACTACGTCACCCAGTTTTCGCAAATCATTCAGAGCCTTCCTTTGTTGGTAAGATAAATTATCTCTAGCTCCACTATTCTTAATTTTACGGAAATCCTCCACCACCAATCGTGTGAAGATCTCCACCTGTGGACAAATAGACAAGGGAGGGAATGTGGTAGATCTGGGGCAGATCTGAGGAAAAGAGATACCTGAAATACCAGCAGTAGACTCTCTCTCCAAATCCTCCAGTACTTCCAGGGCCTCTTGTTCTGATATTACCCCTCCCACATCATCAGAATTTCTGGAGTGAAGCTTTTTCAACACCAGCTTACGGGAAAATAGGTGTAAATCCTTTAACGCTGTGAAGAAATTGAAATTGTTACATGGAGAAAAAGATAAACCCAACTCAAGAACTTCTATCTGCGTTTTAGTTAGAACATGTGATGACAAGTTAATTACCTGCAATGCATTAGTTTTGGCTTTTTTATCAACAGGAGGAGAGGATACATTTTTGCGTTTAGAATTGTTCTTAAAACTACCCGAACGAGGGTCCTTAAAAAAGTCTCTTTTGTCCCACGGAATTTTTGAATGGTCAGAACCCTGAGGCCTTTCCTCAGTCGATGAGACGGATGAAAAGGAGACAGAACGTGTTCTAGACCGTGATCTAAAAGTTGATTTATTTTTATTATTCCGCCTGTACATCCGGCCATTTTGTGAATCAGCTACATCACTCTGATATTTCTTTGTCTTATTTTGTACTATCTCCTTTTCCCATTTCTGTGACTCTACATCTAATTCATTTTTGTATCTCAACACTTCCTCTGGAGTGAGCTGCTGATTCATCTCAACCTGAACTACCTTGAGTTCTTCGTCTAGTTCCTCCATTTTAGATTGATTAGATTTCGCTAATAGTTCCATAAATGTTTTTGAACACAATGATGCTGCATGTTCCCATGATTTAATAAAAACCTCCTCATTTACAGGAAAGGAAGGGAAGACTTGAACTCTCAGTCCTCTCGGAATCAGACCACACGTAATATATTTCTCCAGGAATGCTTTGTTCCACCATAAACGGGCTCTTTTGAGCAACAGTTCCTTATATTTTTTTTAAAAAGTTCTCCACCATTTTTGGATTTACAATCATTAGCAGCACCTGAACCCTCATCAAATACTCTGTCGAGTTGTGTGCGCCACGCTTTCTCGCGCTCGCGAAAGTCCATCTGTCCCAAGATGGAAACTGTGAAAACACAGACAATGATAATAGCAATCAAAATTTCAAGGGCAGTGAACATATAATTATAGGTGGCCCTGACCCATGGTGACCACCCCATAACATGCACGTCATTCCTAGGTGCCGCTCTATTGTGTGGGCGGTCCGATGACATCACCTGTTGTTTTGGTGATCAGCACTGGGAGATCATCGGTGCGCATGTCTCGCATATGGAGATAGCCGGCGCGTCATTTCCAGCGCCGTTTTGATGACGTGTGCGGTTCAGTGACGTCACCAGTTGTACTGGGTGAGCCGCACCGCCATCTTGGCGCCGTCTACTGACGCGAATTCCGGGTCCCATTGTGATGACATGCGCCATCTATGATGATTCTCTACAGCTGCGATGGGGTGTTATAAGGGAGAGTGGGACAGAACATGCCATCACAGCCCCCCGACGAAGCCCACGGGAAACGCGCGTAGGGGCTACACGTGTGGCATACTGATCAGCTATGGGTAAGCGTTTTTGAACAGGTTTCCAATATGTGGCCTCCAAACTAGGACTTTGAGCTATTATGCTGTGATGGCTTATTATTGTGAGAGGGTCACTCTGTGGGATTCTTTTGCATATTTGTAAGAAAGACTTGAAGCACTGGCACTTTATTTATCTTTGTATATCCATTATACACATCCTTATTCCATCGCTCATAGTATTGCTGCATGTGTGTTTTTTCTGTACCTGAATTCCTTATCATACGGAGCTCTTCAATTATGTGACCCGTCTTTATGTATTCTTTGTCTATATCATGAATTTTTGAGAATAAAACTATTTTAATTATTTTCCTTGGTGGATGTCTTTACTCCAACTGTTTTTGTATACAAAACCTTAGGAGGAGGTGGAGTACCTCTGTGGCGACTGAAGCCTCAGGGGCGCCACACTGTTGTGGGTGATGAAGAGGTGGGCAGAATGCTGGTTATTGTTGTGGGTAGAGATGGGGAAAATGCTTCTGTCAGTAGGGATTGGGGTGTGAGAACAGAACAACTGCTTTCATTGGAAGAGATGTGGTACTGGACTGGTATTAGTGGTCAACAGGTGGACAAATTCTATCAACAGTAGTGAAGAGTTGGATAGAATTCTGTTGCCAAAGGGGACAGGTGGGTAGGAGTCAGCTGTCTGTTTTTTCCTTGGCTGGTTAACAAAAGTACGGGGACCCCACGCTATTTTTTTTGGAGGGGATCCCACTATTTTTGCTAACCATTCAAGGTAAGCAGACTGCTGTGTCCTGGTTTTTTCAGGCTGGTAAGGTTCATGGATATTGGATCCTTACCAGCCTGAAATACGAGTTCTAGTAGTCTGCTTTACTCTGGCTGGTTAACAAATATAGGGGGACCCTACGGTATTTTTTTAAAATGAATATTTATTTATTAAAAAAGAGGGGCCCTCTCTCTCTGTGCTTTCATCCACTTCATGTGTCTTGTACTTCTGGCTGTGTCACAAGATTCACCATTATGCAAAATAGTGCTGCATTCCTGCACTTAATGTGCATGTGATTAGGAAGATAATGCGGTTTTATCGCATCTAATGAAAGAGTATGGGTAATTTATGCAGAGGAGACTGAACGTCTCCGCTACATAAATTGACATGCTGCGGTCTGTAAAGATGAGTCACATGTCTGTCTCCGCTAGTGAGCCGCGGGCATAGGATTTCTTGAAATACCATGTACTATGCTGTACCAGCTGGATGCTACAGGTTGGACGCTGCGGATGTAGTCTGCGTCCAACCTGCAGCGTTTACTAACTTTGGGAACATACCCCAAACAAATATATCTGCAAACAGGAAATCACCTTTTTTTCCTTCCCAGTAGTCAACTTTCAATTAGCTGTATTTCAAGTGACAAAAAAACGCATGCAATGGAAAAACACATCAAAAACACATGCGGAAAAACGCATCAAAAACGCATGTAAAAAAGGCATCAAAAATGCAGGTGACCTGCCAGTGACCTTAGATGCAGATTTGGTGCAGTTTTCACGTGCGTCAAATCCTGAGCAAATACTGAGCTATTCCTGATCGTGTGCACATACCATAAGTAGTCACGGGTGCACTTCTAATTACGCTCAAGGTTTACTTCACTGACACCCCACTTAGTACATTCATATGCTGAGCAGGATATCAATCGAGTAGACAGCAGGCATGAAGAGGGCTAGTAACTAGTGATGAGCGAGTATACTCGTTGCTCAGGTGATCTCCGAGTATTTTGGTGTGCTCGGAGATTTAGTTTCTGTCGTCGCAGCTGCATGATTTTCAGCTACTTGACAGCCTGATTACAGTTAGATCCATATATATTTGGACATAGACAACATTTTTCTAATTTTGGCTCTAGACATTACCACAATGAATTTTAAACAAAACAATTCAGATGCAGTTGAAGTTCAGACTTTCAGCTTTCATTTGAGGGTATCCACATTAAAATTGGATGAAGGGTTTAGGAGTTTCAGCTCCTTAACATGTGCCACCCTGTTTTTAAAGGGATCAAAAGTAATTGGACAATTGACTTCAAGGCTATTTCATGGACAGGTGTGGGCAATCCCTTCGTTATGTCATTCTCAATTAAGCAGATAAAAGGCCTGGAGTTGATTTGAGGTGTGGTGCTTGCATTTGGAAGGTTTTGCTGTGAAGGAAACATTCAGTCAAAGGAGCTCTCCATGTAGGTCAAACAAGCTATCCTTAAGCTGCAAAAACAGAAAAAACTCATCTGAGAAATTGCTACAACATTAGGAGTGGCAAAATCTACAGTTTGGTACATCCTGAGAAAGGAAGAAAGCACTGGTGAACTCATCAATGCAAAAAGACCTGGGCGCCCACAGAAGACAACAGTGGTGGATGATCGCACAATAATCTCCATGGTGAAGAGAAACCACTTCACAACAGCCAACCAAGTGAACAACACTCTCCAGGAGGTAGGCGTATCAATACCCAAATCTACCATAAAGAGAAGACTGCATGAAAGTAAATACAGAGGGTTCACTGCACGGTGCAAGCCACTCATAAACATCAAGAATAAAAAGGCTAGACGGGACTTTGCTAAAAAACATATGAAACATGTGAAAAAGACTTGGGTATACTAATAGATCACAGACTGAATATGAGTCAACAGTGTGATGCAGCAGCAAAAAAGGCAAATGCAATTCTAGGATGTATTAACAGAAGCATACAGTCTAGATCACGTGAAGTCATTATTTCCCTCTACTCCTCTTTGGTCAGACCTCATCTGGAATATTGTGTCCAGTTTTGGGCACCACATTTTAAAAAAGACATCAACAAACTGGAGCAAGTTCAGAAAAGAGCGACCAGAATGGTGACCGGTCTGCAAACCCTGTCTTATGAGGAAAGGTTGCAGGATTTGGGAATGTTTAGTTTTCAAAAGAGAAGACTGAGAGGAGACTTAATAGCTGTCTACAAATATCTAAAGGGCTGTCACATTGTAGAAGGATCAACTTTATTCTCATTTGCACAAGGAAAGACTAGAAGCAATGGGATGAAACTGAATGCGAGGAGACACAGATTAGATATTAGAAAAAACTTTTTGACAGTTAGAGTGATGAATGAGTGGAACAGGCTGCCACGAGAAGTGGTGAGTTCTCCTTCAATGGAAGTCTTCAAACAGAGGCTGGACAGACATCTGACTGGGATGATTTAGCGAATCCTGCTTTGAGCAGGGGGTTGGGCCAGATGGCCCAGGAGGTCCCTTCCAACTCTACGATTCTATGATTTAACATCTAAAAAAGCCAGCACAGTTCTGGAAGAACATTCCTTGGACAGATGAAACCAAGATCAACCTCTACCAAAATGATGGAAAGAGAAAAGTATGGTGAAGGTGAGGTGCAGCTCATGAACCAAAGCATACCACATCATTTGTAAAACACGGCGGAGGCAGTGTGATAGCTTGGGCATGTATGGCTGCCAGTGGCACTGGGTCACTGGTGTTTATTGATGATGTGACACAGGACAGAAGCAGCCGAATGAAGTCTGAGGTATTCAGAGCCATACTGTGTGCTCAGATCCAGCCAAACTGATTGGTCGTCGTTTCATACTACAGATGGACAATGATCCAAAACATAAAGCCAAAGCAACCCAGGAGTTTATTAAAGCAAAGAAGTGGAATATTCTTGAATGGCCAAGTCAGTCACCTGATCTCAACCCAATTGAGCATGCATTTCACTTGTTAAAGACTAAACTTCAGACTGAAAGGCCCACAAACAAACAGCAACTGAAAACCACCGCAGTGAAGGCCTGGCAGAGCATCAAAAAGGAGGAAACACAGCGTCTGGTGATGACCATGAGTTCAAGACTTCAGGCAGTCATTGCCAACAAAGGGTTTTCAACCAAGTACTAGAAATGAACATTTTATTTACAATTAATTAATCTGTCCAATAATTTTGGTCCCTTTAAAAACAGGGTGACACATGTTAAGGAGCGAAACTCCTAAACCCTAGATCCAATTTTAATGTGGATACCCTCAAATGAAAGCTGAAAGTCTGAACTTCAACTGCATCTGAATTGTTTTGTTTAAAATTCATTGTGGTAATGTCTAGAACTAAAATTAGAAAAATGTTGTCTCTGTCCAAATATATATGGACCTAACTGTACATGTGGAGATTGCCTGTTTGTTAGGGAATTCCCACATGTGTTCAGGCTGTCAAGTAGCTGCAAATCACGCAGCTGCGGCAGCAGAAACTAAATCTCCAAGTACTTACAAGTACTCGGGGAAACCCGAGTAATTAATATACTTGCTCATCACTACTGGTAACCCAACAGTAGTGTACTGGTTTCTTTTTTTTGTAATCTGCAGCATGTCAGTTTGTTCAACCATTTTCCAGTGTTTTTTCCCCCCTTCAAATGAATGAGAAAAAATGCAAGTGAAAAAGCTTCCAAAATACATTTAAAAATGTGCTCTGCATTTTTCCTGCCAACATGTGAACATAATCTAAAGATTTTTTTTTTTACGGTATTACGAGATCTGGTTGGAAATGCTTTCTATACAGCCCCCGTGTCGAGGAGTGACTGACCCTGTGTGACACGACCTAATGATTGGTCAGTCACCAAACAGCACAACACACCAGGGAACACCAGGGAAACTATAACAACGGTGGGCTCTGTCAATAGGGAATGGACACCTCCTGCACTCACCTGAGGATGTGCCCTGATCTCACTAGCGTCCCTATACAGGTTCTTTCCCCCCGTCGCTGAGCAGGATACCTAATCCCTCACTTGCCCTGCTCTTATCCCTAAGTAGGGAACTGGCAGGTGAGAGCACTGGTCCTATTGCTGCACTAATACAACAAAAGGAATGGAAAGACAGACACCAAAAGGGACAACGTAACAATAATACAACACAGCTTTCTGCTGCAAGGCTCCACACAACAGATATCAACAGCAACAGGACTTATAACACCAAATGTGGCAGGCACCAGAGACCTGCTTCTGCTAGGCTGGTCTCCAGAGAGGACCTGTATCACCAACAGTCAGCTGATGCATCAAGTGACCTTTAAAAAGATGTGGGAGTGGTCACCAGCAACATCAGCTGACCCAGCAGCAATGCAGTAACACCAGCTCGCCAGCGGGGAAAAACTGCATTTAGGCTATGTGCCCACGTAGTGTTTTTCAAGCGTTTTTTTCCTGAGCAGAAACGCATGCCCTTGCCAGGGAAAATGCATGCGCTTTTTGACACACGTTTTTGACGCAATTGTCAAGCGTTTTGACATGCGTTTTCCTATACGTTTTTGCAATTACAGTGTATGATTCCGCACAATTAATGAACATGCTGCGTTTTTTTCCGCTAAGCGGAAAAAACTCACCTTTAGCACAACATGTGCGTTTTCCATTCTATTACATTAGATGCTTTTCTTAAGCGTTTCTGCAGCAGAAACACTTGTCTAAAAGCACTGCGGAAATGCTTAAAAAACGCTACGTGGGCACACAACCTTAACCTCCGCTGGCCTGAAAGGAAAAAAAGTTTAAATATGAGAAACCAGATCTGCCACAGATCCAAAAATGGATCGTGACACCCCATAGTTACATCTCTGATTAAACTCCTGCGTGAAGTCAAATACAAAGTGTTAATTATTTTCAGTTAGGCTACTTTCACACATCAGGTTTTCGGCGTCAGGCGCAATCCGGCGTCGTGCCGGAATGCCGGATCCGGCAAATGTTTTGTAAAACCTGATGTGCCGGATCCGGTTTTCTGCCGGATCCGTCTTGTTCTTGACAGACAAAACCGGATCCGTCTCATCCGGTTCATCCGTTTTTCTATCCGTTTTTCGACGGATTACGCCGGATCCGGTTTTTAAAATTGACCCTTGTGGCCCCTCAAGGCAGAGTACACTGGCAGGATGACAGAGTGTGAAAGATTTGTGCCCTAACCAAACTTGTGTACCTTCTGGACCAACAGTATATACCTTTGCCAACCAAAGTTGGCTATCTTGTCATGGTCTACTATTTTTAGCTTTAGGCCACAGGTGTGTACCTGGTTGTGTTTTATGCAAAGTATTTCACCTTTTAACAAAAGTTGTGTACATTGTTAGGAAATCACCAACAATAAACACAACTTTTTAGGTGAAATACTTTGCTTCAAACACAACCAGGAACACAACTGTGGCAAAAAGCTAAAATTTACCCACAGTTATATACCTGGTTTTGAATACCTTTTTACCTTTGAAATACCCTGTATTTAACCTTTTTTTTAAACATAGTTCGCCGCAGAAAGAAAAGACAGACAACCATTGTGAAACGATAATTTAACTTTTATTTAAAATTTTTTTTTTTTGTAAAATGTTTTTAAAGTGCAAAAAACTTTTTTAATAAAGGTTTTAAACCCAATGGGCATTTTTATTAAAAAACACACATTACAAATCTGTGTAGTGTGGGGTGGAAATACTGCTGGAGGGGCTGCGGGACACTTCGACACTGGGTGTGTGGAGAGAGGACTGGGATCGTGGTGGGGAAGGAACAGTTAGAGGTGAAGGTGTGGAAAAAGCTACAGAATGGGTGGACATGTTGGAGGCAGAAGAGGTGGTGGGCGGTGGAGTGGAGGGTTGGGCAGGGACTGTAGGAGCAGATGATGTTGATGGAAAGTTGTATGGGGAAGGAGTTTGGTACGGGGAAGGAGTTTGGTACGGGGAAGGAGTTTGGTACGGGGCAGGTTGCTGGAAGTGGGGAGATGTCTGGTACTGGGGAGGTTGCTGGTACTGGTGAGGTTGCTGGTATGTAATAGGAGGGGGAGGATGGAAAGTGGCTGGAGGGGGTGCAGATGTAATAGGAGGGGGAGGATGGAAAGTGGCTGGAGGGGGTGCAGATGTAATAGGAGGGGGAGGATGGAAAGTGGCTGGAGGGGGTGCAGATGTAATAGGAGGGGGAGGATGGAAAGTGGCTGGAGGGGGTGCAGGTGGAGGAACTACAGTGGTGGGAGGTGGAGGTTGGGAGGTAACCTGCTGTAGAGCACCGTGGCACGAATGCATTACATGCATCTGCTGGGTAGGAGATAGTGTTGCCATGCGCTCCACAACAGACCTGAAAAAGGTGTGGTTTGGCGAAGATCTTGCTTCTGAATGCATGGTTTGCAGAAGTGTCTTCACCTCCTGAATGCTGGAGTTGATCTGCTGAAAGCCTGCGGAGATTTGCTCTGACAAGACTTTTAGACAGTTCTGGAAAGATGCATTCAGATGCAAGAACTCTTGCGCATAAGTCTTTTCCTGACCCCTCTGCCGCTGCCGCCCAGTACCCGCAGGTGTACTAGAGGTGGCAGGGGCAGAAGGGTGGGGTAAAGGGAAAGCGATCTCCTCACCAGCAGCTTCATGTAATGTAGGCGGCCACGATGCTCCTGTGCTGGTGGATGGGACAGAAGGGTCGAATGTGTGGGAAGGCTGGGAAGGTGCAGATGTACCGGGGCGGTCGAAGTGTCCCTCGGTGCCGGTCTCCTCAGGGATCGCCTCAGAAGGGTCCAATCGTGCAGGCTCCCGAGTGCTGCTCACCGTGCTGTGGAATAAAGAGAAAAAAAAACAATTAAAATACTGACATGGTATGGCCCTGGCTGAAAAAAAAAAGTTACATCTAACATTTTTTTTCACATGTGGTGTGTAATATTTACCTTCTGGTGAGCATTGTTTCCCGGAGGAACGACAGGGCTTGTGCGTACTTGTACTTGCTCCTGCGTCCTCCAGATCCACTCGGGGCCCGCATCTCTTTATTGAACTCCTTCTTGAAACGATCCCTCACAGACCGCCACCGATTCACAATTCTGTTCCCTGAAACGAGAAAGGAGTGGTTAGTATACAACATCAGTGTTTCACAAACTCCAGTCCTCATGGTCCCCAGGGGTCATGTTTTCAGGATTTCCATAGTAAATAGAAATCCTGAACACATGATCCGTGGGGACCACGAGGACTGGAGTTCGGGAAACACTGGTTTACATCAAGCAACCGGTACTGTATATACTTACGCTCTTTAATCTGGGCCCGAACATCGAGGTCCTCCCAGCGGCCCACAAGGAGCGAACAGATTTCCTCCCAGAGTCGTCGGGTAACGATAAGGTCAGCGTGGCGGCGGTCAGCCATATTCCAGAGCGGCTCCCTTTGTCTGACGAGATCGATGAGGTGGTCCACATCGAGTCCTCCATCCTCACCGTCAGAGTCGGGAGCACGCTGTGAAGGCTGTTAAAGAAAAAGACAAAAATAACATTAGCCTCCACAAAAGAAATGAAATAAAAAGTGCAAAAAAACAAAGCAAAAATATTTATACTTACACGCTGGTGACCGCCGCGTTGCTGTCGCCGACGACCCTGGGAGGCACTGCGAGGACCTCTTGGCCGAGCACCAGATTGGGAAGACTAGAGAAGAAAACAAAAAATGTTATGTCTTTGGATGTAGGCATTTGTTTGCTGTGTGTGGTCTGCAGAACATTGTTTTCTATGTGTTGTGTGTAGTGTGATGTTGTGTTTCTGCGTTTGATGCAAAAAACTTACCAATTGTGAGCCCACTCCAGGTGTCTGTCCACCCCTTCCTTCTTCTTCTGGGAGCTCCTCTTCATCTTGTGATTCCTGTTTTGAAATAAAAGGCAATGAATAGACATATATTACAGAGATGATGGATTTTGGAAATAAAAACTTACCGTCAAACGCTGACGATGCGAGGGAGGGCTCCCAGAAGATGATGTGCTGTCCTGTTGATGGCCAGACTCCATGGCTGTGGGTATTGCTGCTGCTGTTGCTGCTGCCAGTGATGCCATTTCTGCTGCTGCTGCATATCTTTGGCGGCTGTTGAATAAAGAGAAACAAAGGGCCAATGAATATCTTGTTATTCCATGGCCCTAGTTTGGAGGAATGGGGGATTTGATAATTACCGTCTCTCATCTGCTGCTGGACTCCCCTCCTCAGCATGTTCCATTTGCTGCTCCATTTGGGGTAGTGCTGATGGTGCTGCTGCTGCAGATGTCTGCTGCCTTCTCCTGCTCCTGGTTCTTGGCTTGGGTGGCATGTTGGGTGTGGCTGAGGGTCCCATTGTCTTGCTTTTATATATCTCCTGTGGGCAGAGCTACTGAGCATGCTCAGACCAAAAAAACGGATCCGGCCTCCCTTAGTCGCAGAGAAACTTCTTCCTTCATTTTAAAATATAAGGAGACAGAATCCAAATCGAACTTTAAATGAACAACTTTACTAGTTTCCATACACAGCACGTCCAGATCAGTTACAGCACTAACATGGGATTCCACACAGTTCACATTCTTCACTTTCCCTGTGCTCCTCCTCACGTCTCCGGGTATGCTCCCGGGTCATACTGTCTCGCTCAGTACTGCAGCGTCCTCCCTGTCCAGCTTAACTGCTTTTAGGAGTTCCCCTATCTGTTTCACCCCAGACATAAGGGCCCACGTAGTAAGCTGCAACATCTTGGAGCGAACTGCATTACAATTCTACTGTGACTTCTGCTGCAACTATTCCTGTACCTTTCCTATAGCTTGTGGCCACTGTAGATCCTGGATGTTTGGGCCCTTCTCTGTTAATGTAACGGGGTCACTGTGCTGTTCCAGGGCTCTAAAGCCCGTCCAGACAGTTTGGGCTCCCTGGCCTACTACTCACAATTAAGGAGTGTTCCTAGCTTACCCACAGTGGCCCCTCCTATCTTATTTATACACTAATGTACCCCATCTAGTGTCCTAACTGAGGTACTGCACTCTCCCTAAGCAACAGTATACATTCAACAGCACATGAGTACAAAACACTATATATACAGTATATACATAGAGTAACACATTCAGAACCGGGACAAGTGTGGAGAATAATAACCTCCCTGTAACCCCCTTACAGCCGCAAGGGGCCACCAAATAATACCTTGCAGCTATGACATCTTACAGATTTTCTTACCTTTTACCGTGGTGGTCAGTATCTGGGCCATCAGCAGTTCCCAGTGGAGCACAGATGGTGCCGTTTACTTGTTTTTCATGTCCAGAGTCATTGGGTAAGTATCTCCTGTAAAGTGTTAGCTATTATGGTCAGCGGGGTTCTCTCTGTCTCGCTCCTGCAATATGTAAGTTCTTATAGTTAGTAGGGTCATCTGTCACCCTGCTGTAGAGTACAAGGTCCTATGATTAGTCATGTCCTCTGTCTATCCTACAGTTTGTAAGCTTTTATGATCAGCAGGATCCTCTCTATCTCTCTCTCTCCCATAAAGTGTAAGCTACTAGGGTTAGCAGGATCCTCTAGCTATCTCTCACTGCTGTAAAATGTTAGTTTATTAAGGTCAGTAGTCTCCTCTTTTACTCTCCGTCTACTCTCTCTCTTTCTCTCCCCTGTAGAAGATAAGTTATTATGATCATCGGGGTCCTCTCTCTCTCTCTTTCCTGCAGAGTAATTTTTTAGTAGATAGATAGATATGAGATAGATAGATAGATATTAGATAGATATGAGATAGATAGATAAATAGATATGAGATATATAGATATTAGATAGATATGGGATAGATAGATAGATAGATAGATAGATAGATATGAGATAGATAGATATTAGATATGGGATAGATAGATAGATAGATAGATAGATAGATAGATAGATAGATAGATAGATAGATAGATAGATAGATAGATATGAGATAGGTATGGGATAGATAATAGATAGATACTGTACATAGATACATATAAGACAGAGAGGTTAGATTGTTTTTCTACAGGGTAAATATAGATTTGATATATAAATATAAAAGTAAAGTCATTGTAAAACAAGGTCATAAAAAATCTCCTTTCATGAAATGACCCTCAAGGAAATAAGGCCTTGTCTTTCTAATCATATTTTCATATTGTATGTAACGAGTGCTGGTCATCCCCAATAGCTGTGTGTCTACAATCTCCATCATGTTCCATAGCCGTACCGGGTTCTCTTCATAGAAATCAATGCATTCTCTTATTTTGATCTGCTTTTACATTGAAGCTGAAGGCTGAGAAAATATTATCTGAAAACAAAAATGACAGGATGGCGACACAACACGGAGATTAAAAAATCAATACTGACACAATAAAGACAGGAATATGGAGGTGAAGATGTCGCAACAATCTTTATCATGTGTCCGTATTTATCTTTGTATTTTAAAAAGACTGGAGCTACATGCACTATAAAAGTGACAAAAACATTTTACCAGGACTGCAACCTCCAGGGGCTCATTCAATGAGCTTGAGTTTGGTCCATAAGCTGTCTGTGTGCAATAGACTGCACTCGGACAGCACATGGACCAGCCGATATACTAGGACACATGACCAATTTCCCTTTTGAACCACAGGTCAACATGGATAAAATTGCAGTAAGCACAAGTCCGGTCACTTTCATGAAGTGGTCTAGTGCATGTAAACATCAGGCAACTCTTGCACCCATCTACTATGAGGACAAGTACATGGAGCTACAAAAGAAGTTGATCATATCCACAAATTACATGCCTGATTTTTCTTGGGAAGGATCATCTATGAAAATCTTTTGATATGCATGTGAATATGTTCCTTGTTATCTCCACCAATCCCTAAAATCAAGCATCCATGACTCCTGCTCTATTGTCTTTCACTTTTAGTGATTCCAAAGTCCAGTTGACCATGGGCCCACTGTGGCTTTAGTGATCACTGATCCTGAGAACCGGAACACAATCCAACAATGAAAACATCGGATAGTTCAGAAGGTGAATTTTTAATCTTTCAGGTTTTCCAGGGAGTTTAATTGAACAATGAAAGTGCCAACCCTAGGACACCCACCAATATGATTACCAAAGGTAGCATGCTCTTAATGGAGTGCAATGGCCTTTGCACACCAATACGTGGCATAGCAATGTTCAACCCAGAGTATGCTTGAGCCTGACACTGCAGTTACTCATCTCCAATCAGAAGAATGGCATGACCAACAATACCAAACACAGCCACAGACTGCGCAGTATTCATACTGCCAGCCCACTATAATGCCCACTCAGCTCTTATAGTTCCTCTTTCATTTGTCCCATTTTCTAACATCAGGACTGATGATCACCATTTATTTATCTGCTCACTTATACATATAACTCATTGTGGGTGAGCATTGGGTACAGCTGATACCTGGGTGTACTGGTTTTAATTAATTTAGACAGGAGAAAATTGTATAAAATCCATTTTATAGGACATTATTATTACATATTCATTCATTAAATGGCAGAGTGAGTGGCTTACCACCTCCACTGAGACTCAGCGTCTTGAATCTCTATCCTCTTTATGCATCGTACACATAAATGCTGTCGTAGGGTTTCAAAAACCATGAAACATCTTAGGAATATTTCATGCAGTTTGAAAACTAAGGTCATATCTTTCCCTTTCTGCTGATTCTTTACTATAAAGGATATAGAGTAGCCAGGGAGTCACAGAGCAGTAGTAGTAATGGAGTAGTGTGCGGTTCTAGTGCTGTGTGTCAGAAGGATCTCTATCAAGCGCTGGAATCAATGGTACTGCAGGTGGTGAAATGACCAAAGCGTGAGGGTCATGGATACATAAAACATAGGGTTGAGTGGATCTAAGTCAATATTCTAACAAAGTGATAGAGGAGAACATGAAACAGAATCCAGATATTGCATAGACAATGATCCAAATGTACTACTCAGGATAGCACAAAGGAAAAACCGCTCCTGGACTATGAAGTGGTACATGAAGACATGAAGAGGAGCTGTCATCTCAAGTCATGCAGGGTATACTTATCTTCAGTCTGAAACACACTAAATCTGTCGAACTTATAGACAGAATAAACTTGGACTAGAAAAAACGGAGAAACAGAGTCTATGCTAATATATAAAGATACAACATTTTATTAGTCATAAAATATGACATCAAATATCAATAATTGCCAAACACACACCATGTCATGAACATTAGATGAGCAGAGAAAGTGAAAAGAGGGTAAATATATATCATTCAGTGACCTAAATACCCTAGATCTTAGCATGGGTAACCTGCTATTACAATGAGAGCATGTGGGACGGAGAAACTGCTAATAGTCATGCCAATCTCCCATGGACAGACGTGATCCCAGAAATGGAAAGCATAATGCAACCCCAGTATTCAGAGCTCCCTTCAGTGTTACCATGAAAAGTAAATATGGTACTCCGAATTAATAGTATGCCAAGACAAAGGTTCTCATGGAAACTGAGGGAGTGCTGGATTCTGGGGGAAGTTAGAACACCTCTGTCCAAAATTACATGTGTAGATACATCGCAAGACAGACGCAGTAGTTAAATTAATAACTGGACACCATAAACAGGTAATTACCCGTCATGCTTCAGATCGCAAGGGAAGGAAACGCGGACCCCGACGTATGTTTCGGTGTAAGTATCCTTCTTCAGGGGGCGTGGTTTTAACAATCCCAAGTTCCCAATTAATAAAATTTTGTATGCTTATAAGTCGCTGCTTCAATGCATCTGTTAAGAAAAGGTGGTTTTTGTGCCACTATAAATTGATTAATTATGGTTTGGAGATTTGATATATAAACTTGGACTAGGCAGTCCTAAAATTGGCTAAATTTATCAAAGTGACTGATAAATCTGGAAAATCTTTAGATTGTCGAGCCTAAGTTTACATAATCTAGTAGTTGTCTTACGTTTGTCAACTAAATTGCACCAAATTATGGCGCAAATTAGACCATTCTCCTTTTTCTGCCTGCTTTCTAATGGATCACAGCCCTTTCTCAAGCATGACAAATGTGTATCTAAAATATATTAAATGTAACGGAAGAAATGAAATACAGTATTTTGGCACAAATTAAGGCACATTTGTAGCTCTTGTAACTTAGCAATTAGCTCCATTATAATTCAACTATGTCATTTATGCTCCAACCTTGTTAGCTCATAAGTAGAGTTGGTGTGAATCGATTCACAAGAAACATCCATTGGTCAGATCAGTAATCTGTGGCTGCTGGATGGGAGCCCTGAGAACTAACTCCTACCATCGGCTCATCTTTTGGTTAACCTTCCTGGCGCGTCCTCACCATTGTAGGATGATGCCTATGTGGTGCCACACCTGATTAGCTAATCAAAGGAAGGTCCACAAATGCCATCAGTTAACAAGTGGTTCTCACAGCTCCGATCCAGTGACCACAGATTAATGATGTGGTGATGAGCTGGGTACTGTGATTCAGTTCACGAAAATTCTAATTATAAGCATAAGCAGACAGACGGGAAGTGGAATATATCATCAAACAAGCTAATGCTATCAGACAATAAAATATACAGTATGTGGAAACTGAAATTGAATCTTCTGATTCACAAAACAAAGTTTATAACATGTCCCCTCAAATTATCTATAATAATAAATGCCCTAAGCAGCTTCCGGTTGTAACAACTTCCGTCCAGTTGTAACCGGTGACGTCACCACACACACACGCACATGTTAACCCTCAACACACCACACCGCCTCAACACACACTCCTCTCACCTTTCACCTCCACTCACGTCCACTCACTCTTTCACTCCACATACGTTCCTTTCTCTCACTCCGTTTCTCATACTCACACCGTCATCGTCGCTGCCCCGACATCTTCCTCCGCCGCCGCGATCCTGGATCCAGACGTTCTCCAGGCCGCCGACATGTTCTTGCGGCGACGCCATCTTGGATTTCGTGAAATCCCGCGATATTCAAGATGGCGTCGCCGCAAGAACATGTCGCTGGCGTGGACGATTCGGGATCCAAAAAGATGGCGTCGGAGAAATCTCGCGAGATTACGCCGACGCCATTTTGGATCCTGATGTCGTCCACGCCGGCGACATGTACTTGCGGCGACGCCATTTTGGATCGGCGAAATACTGCGATAGTCAAGATGGCATCGCCGCAAGAACATGTCGCCGGCGAGGACGACGTCGGGATCCAAAATGGCGTCGGCGAAAACTCGCGAGATTTCGCCGACGCCATTTTGGATCCCGACGTCGTCCACGCCGGCGACATGTTCTTACGGCGACGCCATCTTGACTATCGCGGGATTTCACGATACTCAAGATGGCGTCGCCGCAAGAACATGTCGCCGGCGTGGACAACGTCTGGATCCAGGATGGCGCCGGCGGAAGAAGATGTCGGGGATCGTGGAGCAGCGGCGATGACGGCGTGAGTATGAGAGACGGAGTGAGAGAAGGGGTCGTATGTGGAGTGAAAGAGTGAGTGGAGATGGTGAAAGGTGAGAGGAGTGTGTGTGTTGAGGGTTAACATGGCAAGAGGTGTGATGCTATCGCATCCTCCCGATGCGATAGCATCGGGCCATAATCTAGTATAATTAATAATACTGGTGTCTTCTTGGATTGCAGATGGGCCTCTAGGCACCACAGACACCAGGTTCTGCTTAGACATTCTACCTCTGATCATAATGAAAGTGAATGGAAATGAGTATATGTGTGTGTATATATATATACCCATTTTCTAAGTAAATATATTCCTAAAGTTGATTTTGAAATGAAATTCTCACCATATAGAGGTACCACCCCATCCAATCTGCACAAAGGCAAAGAAATTAAACCATAGATGTCCATATGGACATAGGTTATGTTATATGTGTATTGTTATGCCTGGTGCCTCTGCATGGTGTCCTCTTCTTCATTTCATGCAGGGAAGCTGGCTTACTCACCTCCCAGGCCTGCATTATGGCCCCCGGTGTGCTTCTGCTCCTGCCTCCTCACTCCTTTGAGCAAGCCACACAGTTTCACGGTGGCGTACCTAGGGTGCACGTGCACGTGCTCCCCTGTCTCCCTACTGGGAAATGTTGAGCTAAATATGTTCACATGTAACGTGTTTCCCAGGCAATATCTGGGAGACATCTTGTATAAAAGGCACCCTCCCCTATTGACAGTGATCTGTCAATCTAGGTCAACGGGTTTGAAAAGTCACCTAGGGTCTTAGTGTCTGACTAGTCAACAGCCCGCCTCAATCTCTGGCCGCAATCAAAGTAGGTTTTTCTCAAACATACCTTCAGGTTCAAAATCAAACATACCTCACTGGGTACATGGATTAGCTGTTGTGTTATTTTTAATGAACATTGCATTGACCTGATGGACAGACAATCCTTATTTTTAAGTTTAAAAGACATTTCTAGATGACAATAAATATATTTCTAAAAAAAAATAATTACAGTACTATTATACATGGTAAATATTAGATCACAGGAGGCCACCATCACTGCAGTCACCTGTGACCATTAATGTAGCATCCAGTTTGTGTTCCTGACAGTAATTGGTGATTTCTTAGTGTGGCTGGCCATTGGGGTGGCACCAGATGTTGCAGAAGGGCCAGCTGGGGCATGTAGTCCCACTGGCAGCAGATAATGATGTCATGGTAGCTGAAGTGGGTCGCTGGTCTCCTCAACACTTTCCTTGTGTCCTCAACAATTGTCAATAGCAGGAGATGACACTTGTGAACGGTATAGGACCCCCCCAGGGGCACTCCTGTAGCGGTGGTGTCAGGGTGCAGGTTTTGGAGCGCCCTTGGTGTTTGTGCAATCTCAAGCTGCCAGACACACAGGTGAATTTGTAAGCAAAACAATTTTACTGAAAGAGGTAACGGGGTACATTCTCTCTATTAAAGGCAAAGTTCGCAATATAAAAGTAATGGTTCTCTCCTCATGACACAAGCGAGGTTATGGCCTCTCAGGGTGGATAGAGCAGAGTTCGCTTCACTTGCTATTAGAGGAAATTCTATGTGCAGTCGAAGAAATATTATACTGATCGAGGGACCTTCACAGATTGGCTCTCCGTGGAAACACACTAAAGTGTGGAAGTGGTCACAGTTTTGAGCTAGCATTCCCTTTCACAGGGGGTAGGCTAAACAAAGTTGGTGGTGTGGCAGCTAGAGTTGAGCGAAACGGTTCGAAAAAATTCAAAAGTCGACGACTTTCGCCAAAGTCGGGTTTTATGAAACGAAACCAGACCTTAGTGTGAGGTCGGCCACGAGGTCGGCGACTTTAGCGCCAAAGTCGCGTTTCAAAAGATGCCTTAGCGCCCTTTTTCAGCCAATCAGGAAGAACGGACACTGTGGGCAACGTGATGACATAGGCAGCGGTCACCACCATCTTGGAGAAGGGCATGCAAGTGATTGGCTTGCTTTGTGGGGCGTCACAGGGGGTATAAAAGGGTGTGCACTCCGACCGCCATGTTACTCATGCTGATCTCAGAATAGGGAGAGCTGCTGCTGCTGATTCTGTAGGGAGAGCGTTAGGAAGGCAAAAAGAAAAAAAACTGCTTCTGCTGATAGCGCTTTTCACTGTAGCTACTGTGCAGTGAAAGGTGAAGATTTTTGCTTTTGTGCAGCAGCGCTGGTGGTGATTAGTCTGCCTTTTAAAGGAAAGGTGCCGCAATTTTATATAATTTGCAAAAAAAGAGTAACAAAAAATGTTGTTAAAGCAAATGTTGCACTAACTAGGATTTATGATTTGTTTGTAATAATGTTTTAATGTAGTCACTGGGCGCTGCCATCTTGATTTGCAGATCTGTGGAGGACTCATACAGTCTGTAAATATGGCCGTCCCTGGACATAGGAGACTGCGGTCGGCTCCCGACCCCACCATGCAGCCTTATTAGCAGTGAACTGGGCACGCCCCTGTGGGCTGCACCATTCACTGCTGTAGGTGTGGCTGGGCACCATTTTACTGTAGCCCAGTGCTATCTGCTGAGCTCCGCTTTCTGCACCGTGCTTCCTGCTCCAGCTCCACTGTCCTCCTGCTCTGTCTCCGCCTCCTCACTCACACACAGCCACAGTGATCTCCGGAAATCTGACACCTTTGCTTTTATAGTGACAGTGACATATACAGCCCATAGTCTAGTGTATGGGGGGGGGGCTGGACGTTTCACCAGTGTGGGTATATCTGTAATACTGTCTCCTGTGATACTGCCTGCTGAACCGTGCATCTAATCCTCTCCTGTGTGATACTGCCTGCTGAACTGTGTATCTAATCCTCTCCTGTGTGATACTGTCTGCTGAACCGTGTATCTAATCCTCTCCTGTGTGATACTGTCTGCTGAGTCGTGTATCTAATCCTCTCCTGTGTGATACTGTCTGCTGAGCTGTGTATCTAATTCTCTGCCGTGTGATACTGCTCTCTTGAAATACTCTGTGCTGCTGTCACCCTGCTGGTTTTATGTGTGATCTACATGGTGGTATTGTGTATGATCTATATGGCGGCATTGTGTGTGAAGTATATGGCGGTATTATTTGTGATCTGCTAAAAGGGGACCCATTCTAGGGTGGTTCTGGCTGAGCACCTGCACACGGGTCAGGGGTAATAGGTGCAGTCAAGGGAGGGCTGGTGAAGCAGCTGAAGAGAGGGGTCTCATTTTTATCGTTACTGTATGGCTCCATTCCCCCCCAGCCTGCTTCCCAGTGTCACCCCGGACTGCGCCTGTCGCCTCGCTTTCACACATTGCCAGGACAGAATCTGAGGAGGGGAATGGGGTCTTTGCATGCAAAGTCTGGATCAGAACAGGCCATCAATCAGCAGAAATATTTCCTGGATTTCTGTGCTGCTGTCTCCCTGCTCCTCCCCCATATATCTCCCTCTGTGCCCCCCATAGACCAGCACACTGCTCTCCTGAAATACTCTGTTCTGCTGTCACCCTGCTCCCTCCACCATATATCTGTCTCTGTGCCCCCCATAGACCAGCACACTGCTCTCCTGAAATACTCTGTGCTGCTGTCACCCTGCTCCCAGAATCCTTGCTGCCTGCCATCCTCGGTGACCGAAGACCCCATTCCTCTCCTCAGATCCTGTCCTGGCGATGTGTGAAAGCGAGGCGACAGGGGCCTGATATATGGAGGAAGGTGCAGGGTGACAGCAGCACTGAGTATTTCAGGAGAGCAGTGTGCTGGTCTGTGGGGGGCACCCTGTTCGGTGCCAGGGATTGTACATAGAGCGCTGTGTTTTATACACATGGATGGACCGTCTTCTCGTCTGCTCCACAGAAATCCAGGAAACATTTCTGCTGATTGGTGACCTGTTCTGATCCAGACTTTACATGAAAAGACAGTCAGTATAACTTTGCAGGCCCCATCAAAATGGCTGCTCACTGTGTTCCTAAATGTCATCCTCTCTTTTCCCTTAGCAAGCACCCAGTAGGGGAGAAGAGGAGTGACACCACACCCATGTCAGCAGATTCCGCCCATACAGTGCCCATTTTAGGGCATGATCATATATCAAAATCAAACATCATGGACACTGTACGCCCATAATTACTGCAGGACAGTAATGTGAGCTAGTTGTACACTAGGTTTTTGTGCCACATTTCAGTATCTGCTCCCCCTAGTGTTAACAAGTGGAAATGCCAAACTTTTTAAAATTATTTTTCATATTTTACAAAATTAAAAACAAATGATAATATTGTTTAAGAAAATGTAAACATTAGTTCTTTACATTTTTTCAATTGCTGAAAATTTTTTTTGGGGATGGCACATTCCCTTTAAGGCTAGCTGCATTGCTGTATGCACACTGACGTTCAAACTGCATTTTTAAAAGCAATCCAAATTTTATTGTTTTGTCCTGGTGAGGTACTGAGCGTTCATTTTTTCACATACCGTACAGCGGTGTACGCTCCTCACACAGTACCGTGTAACGGCTGTTATCACGGCCAAATTGAAGCTAAGTGTGTGACTCTGTATGGAAAAGCCGAGGAGTTTACAGATCTACACCTTATAGTTTTGTCCATTTTTCAAACAGTTTAGTATATCTGCTGTTTGATTACATTCAAAACTAGAGAGAGACAGCGTGTGTCAGTCCGTATACAAAAACACGGACCTTGACAATTTTACATACACCATACAGCAGTGTACGTGTACGCTCCTCTCACAGTACAGTGTAACAGCTGTTATCACGGCCAAATTGAAGCTAAGTGTGTGACTCTGTAAGGAAAAGCCGAGGAGTTTGTCCGTTCTTACAGACCTACACCTTATAGTTTTGTCCGTTTTTCATACAGTTTAGTATATTTGCTATTTGATTACATTCAAAACTAGAGAGAGACAGCGTGTGTCAGTCCGTAGACAAAAACACGGAGCTTGACAATTTTACATACACCGTACAGCGGTGTACGTGTACCCTCCTCTCACAGTACCGTATAACGGCTGTTTCATGGCCAAATTGAAGCTATCCAAGTGTGTGACTCTGTAGGAAAAGCCGAGGAGTTTGTCCATTCTTACAGACCTACACTCTAGGGAGATTCCAATTCTGCCCAATTCTATATACACCTTGTAGTTTGTCATACACTAGGCAATTTCTGCCTGTAACATTGCGGTGTAATATACACAGGGCCTGACAGAATCCAACTGTGTCCTGAAGTCTAGAGAGATTCCAATTCTCCACAGTCCTCTATACACCTTTCTTGCACCATCCAGAATCTGCCTGTCACATTGCGGTGTAATATAAACAGGGCCTGACAGAATCCAACAGTGTCATGAAGTCTAGAGAGATTCCAATTCTCCCCAGTCCTCTATACACCTTTCTTGCACCATCCAGAATCTGCCTGTCACATTGCAGTGTAATATAAACAGGGCCTGACAGAATCCAACTGTGTCCTGAAGTTTAGAGAGATTCAAATTCTCCCCACTACTATATACATCTTTCTTACACCATCCAGAATCAGCCTGTCACATTGCGGTGTAATATAAACAGGGCCTGACAGAATCCAATTGTGTCCTGAAGTCTAGAGAGATTCAAATTCTCCTCAGTCCTCTATACACCTTTCTTACACCATCCAGAATCTGCCTGTCACATTGCAGTGTAATATAAACAGGGCCTGACAGAATCCAACTGTGTCCTGAAGTCTAGAGAGATTCAAATTCTCCCCAGTCCTCTATACATCTTTCTTGCACCATCCAGAATCTGCCTGTCACATTGCGGTGTAATATAAACAGGGCCTGACAGAATCCAACTGTGTCCTGAAGTCTAGAGAGATTCAAATTCTCCCCAGTCCTCTATACACCTTTCTTGCACCATCCAGAATCTGCCTGTCACATTGCGGTGTAATATAAACAGGGCCTGACAGAATCCAACTGTGTCCTGAAGTCTAGAGAGATTCAAATTCTCCCCAGTCCTCTATACACCTTTCTTACACCATCCAGAATCTGCCTGTCACATTGCAGTGTAATATAAACAGGGCCTGATAGAATCCAACTGTGTCCTGAAGTCTAGAGAGATTCAAATTCTCCCCAGTCCTCTATACACCTTTCTTACACCATCCAGAATCTGCCTGTCAGTTGTTGACCCAGATTGTCATCCATTGGGGGAAGAGGGTGCCGCTGCCAATAGCTCAGAAGAGGAGGAGGAGTATCCGCAGCGGGCATCGACATCACAACAGCTGTTATCTGGCAGGCCCGGAGCAGTCCAAAAACAGGTTACAAAAACCAAAAGAGTTGCAGGACAGCTTGGCCAGACGGTCAAAATAGCACAGCGTGCAAGGCCTCAAAATGTCTTCCATAGTAGGAAGAGTGCAGTGTGGCACTTTTGTGAACAAAATCCTAATGATCAGGCAAAGTTTATCTGTAAGAAGTGCGTAAAGACCTTTAGCCGAGGGGAAAATCTGAGAAATTTGAATACCAGTTGCATGCTAAGACATTTAACCACCATGCACTTGCAAGCGTGGACGGACTACCAAACCTCACGTACCACATGTGCAACTGCTCCCAAAGAAGGTAGTCAGAAACACTACATTGTTTCCCCCACTGTAAGCCCACCGGTTAGCACACCACCAGCAGCAAATGTTGAGTTGTCGTCGCAAGGCCAAATCAGTCAGGGAATCACAGTTATTGCAACGAAAGACTGAATCTAGTCCATCAGAAAGAACACCAACTTCATCACCATCATCAACCCTCTCTCAGTCCGCCATGTCCACCGCTAGTTCGACCATATGCACCTCTCAAGTCCAGCTCACCCTATCAGAGACAATGAATAGGACAAGAAAGTACTCATCCTCTCATCCGCGTACACTGGGTTTGAACGCCCACATTGCCAAACTAATCTCGTTAGAGATGATGCCCTATCGGTTGGTTGAAAGCGCAGCTTTCCACGAACTCATGGCCTACGCAGTACCACGCTATGACCTACCCAGTCGCCACTTCTTTTCTCGCAAAGCCATCCCAGCCCTCCACTTCATGTGAAAGACTGCATTGTACATGCACTCAAACAATCAGTGAGTGGAAAGGTGCACCTCACAACTGATGCATGGTCCAGTAGGCATGGCCAGGGCCGTTACTTGTCCATCACTGCGCACTGGGTTAATGTGGTGGATGCAGGGTCCACATGGTACAGCGGTTGTGGGACAGTGCTGCCTAGCCAACGGTATAGGAAACAGTTGGCTGTAGGCGTTCGACCCCCCTCCTCCTCCTCCAGAAGCGAAAGCTCCTCCACAGAACGCAGTTGCACGAGCACTCCACCCGCAGCTGCCAGTGTTACACACGAGGTGTCCCCCTATTGATCAGCTAGTGGAAAGCAGGCTGTGTTGAAGATGATGTGTTTGGGCGACAGACACTCCACGGAGGTACTGGCCGACTACTTTCAGCAACAAACTGAGTCATGGCTGGGCAGTCTACATCTTGAGGCAGGCAAGGTAGTTAGTGATAACGGCTGGAATTTTGTGGCAGCCATAGCCCTTTCAAAACTCAGACACATACCTTGCTTGGCTCACACCTTGAACCTGGTGGTGCAGTGCTTCCTCAATAAATATCCGGAGTTAACAGGCCTGCTCCAGAAGGTCCGAAGACTGTGCTCGCACATCCGCCAGTCGCCGGTACACTCCAGTCGTATGCAGAAGCTGCAGCGATTCCTCCACCTTCCCAAGCACCGCCTAATTATCGACGTTGCAACAAGGTGGAACTCCACCCTGCACATGGTTGAGCGGCTGTGCGAACAGAGGCAGGCTGTAATGCATTTGTGGGAGGATACATGGGCAGGTACTTTGAGGGCAGACATGGAGTTGACAAGTGTGCAGTGGTCGAAGCTGAAAGACCTCTTTAAAGTCCTTCAGTGCTTTGAGGAATGCACATGGCTGGTAGGCGCAGACGACGCCATCATAGGCATGAGCATCCCACTTATTCGTCTGCTCATGCAAACTTTGGCACACATTAAGGAGCAGGCGTCTGCAGCCGAGGATGATGAGGAAGAGGAGGAGGGAAGCCTTGATGACAGTCAGCCATTGTCTGCTCCGGGAACTCTCCTGGACGAGGTGGAGGAAGAAGAGGAAGAGGAGGATGATGATGGGGATGATTATTTAGGGGAGGAGGATTCTTCTCGTGGGGCAAGAGAAAATGTTGGCGTGGCAAGGTCTGGTACAGGGTTTGTGCGTGACTGGAGGGATGTGGATTTGCCAGAAAGTGCTACTCCACCCAGCATTTGCAGTGCATCATTGACACCGAGAACATTGGCCCACTTGTCAGATTATGCCTTGCAGATCCTAATAAGGGACCCCCGCATTGCTAAAATGATGAACGATGACGTCTAGAGTTGAGCGACTTTTGGTTTTTTAGGGTCGCGTTTCGTTTCGTGAAACCCGACTTTTCCAAAAGTCGGGTCGAGCAAGATCGTCCGATTATAGGGAAAAGTCGGGGTCGTCCCGAAACACGAAACCCAATGTAAGTCAATGGGGAATAAAAGTCGGCAGTGAGAGGAGGACAGGAAACACACCTACAGTGCCCATTTGAATGCCAAAAGCATCAATTCTTCTTACTTAAGCTTGTCAACCTTAATTAACTTCATAATACAAGTTACGCACTGAAAAATGGGGGTTATTTGGCTAAAGTTGTTGGGGGGGAGGGCTGGCTGCAGGATTTCATGTGCCCTGGGCGAAAGAGCGCCCCTTTAACACATACCACAACTCATCATGCTCCGATACGGCAGAGAAATAGCGGTATAGTACAATGAAAAATACCTCACTTTTTACATCTCATGACGAGGCCCATCTATTTCTCCATACAGAATCATTGGTCCCATATAATGTTTGAAACAGTATATGATGAGCTCCACATAATGCTACAGTATATGTTGGTCCCCATGGATGAAGCTCCACTGTCTTATGGGCCCAAATAATGCTCCAAACATAATGGGCCCCATTTCTAATGCTCTAGTGTATATTGGGCCCTGTAAATGCTGCTCCAGTGTCTGATGTCCACCTTTGGAATGTTCCAGTGTATGGTGGGCCCCATCTATCATTCTCCAGAGTATAGTGCTCCCCAAAAATTGCTGTCCCAACATTGAAAACAATCAAATAAGTCTCCTCGTCGTCCCCATCTTCCATCTCACTGCACAGTATTTCAACTTTGCAAGTGCTGTGATCCTGGGCAAGCAGGGGGGGCCCACTCGTTGGCGACGGCCCTGGCACAGGGCCCCTGATAGTACGGTGGTGTGTCTGATGGCGGGTGGGCCGAACCTGCACTTTCATCTGCAGCTTCCTCTTTGTCACCGTGTAAGATGGAACTGTATATGGGAAGGGTAACCTGAGTTTCATCAGGGTCAGATTCAGGCCGGGTAGTGTGCGAGGGGAATGTAGTGGTCTGGGTCAATGTACCAGCAGATTCATCGAGCAGTGGCTGGGCATCAGTGCACTTGTGTCGCCCCCAGGAGTACGGTCGCCACAGTGGCATTACCTTCTTCCTAGGGAGTGTGATGTCATGCTTGGGAGCAACGAAGGATCTCTCTAGCAGGTTAACTGATTGGGCGGCGTTATTACCACGAGTCATGACCCTCCAAACAGCGTTCATGAAGGCAAAGTGTTTGTTTTACGTGGGCAGTATGGTTGCAAAGCTGAACCTTAAAGGAATGTCCAGAAGGGCACCACCAGGAGTGGAGCTTACGGTTAAATTCGACTCCACCTGGGAAACCTCAACCATGCCAGCTACAGAACAGATGCACACATTGCAAGCTTAATTCCGTTAACGAACGAGACTCCGTCATGCCCCGCGGTCCGAGTCCGGCTTACTAGAGGGACACGTGAGGCTCTGGCACATGAGATTGGCCAATAACTGGTGTGTCATGCCCTTACATGTCCGTGGCTGCATGTGCGCTACACTGAAAAGGCCAGCGTTTGTCGCTTACAGGTGCAGATAACCCGCTGAACAACGTTAGTGATGGGGATCACTGATTACAATTATTACCCGCGAACAATGATTTCCCAGTAAGTGCAGGTCAACCGCAGTTCCGGAATTAGGCCTAACCGTCATTCCTGAAAAAATGAAAAACTTACGTGTGCAAACCACAGGTGCTGTAGCTTGCTTAACAGCTCGCCAGCCGTTCTCACGCCCAGTATGGATTACACGTGATTGCACAAAGGTGAGAAAGGGTACCGTATCCCCGGATAACATGTATGGATAGCGTACACATTCAAAATATATGTCTCAGGAGGCAGGCTCAGACGGTGTTAGGCCCAGTATGGATTGCACGTGATTGCACAAAGGTTAGAAAGGGTACCGTATCCCCGGATAACATGTATGGATAGCGTACACATTCAAAATATATGTCTATACATCAGGAGGCAGGCTCAGACGGTGTTAGGCCCAGTATGGATTGCACGTGATTGCACAAAGGTTAGAAAGGGTACCGTATCCCCGGATAACATGTATGGATAGCGTACACATTCAAAATATATGTCTCAGGAGGCAGGCTCAGACGGTGTTAGGCCCAGTATGGATTGCACGTGATTGCACAAAGGTTAGAAAGGGTACCGTATCCCCAGATAACATGTATGGATAGCGTACACATTCAAAATATATGTCTCAGGAGGCAGGCTCAGACGGTGTTAGGCCCAGTATGGATTGCACGTGATTGCACAAAGGTTAGAAAGGGTACCGTTTCCCCGGATAACATGTATGGATAGCGTACACATTCAAAATATATGTCTCAGGAGGCAGGCTTAGACGGTGTTAGGCCCAGTATGGATTGCACGTGATTGCACAAAGGTTAGAAAGGGTACCGTATCCCCGGATAACATGTATGGATAGCGTACACATTCAAAATATATGTCTCAGGAGGCAGGCTCAGATGGTGTTAGGCCCAGTATGGATTGCACGTGATTGCACAAAGGTTAGAAAGGGTACCGTATCCCCGGATAACATGTATGGATAGCGTACACATTCAAAATATATGTCTATACATCAGGAGGCAGGCTCAGATGGTGTTAGGCCCAGTATGGATTGCACGTGATTGCACAAAGGTTAGAAAGGGTACCGTATCCCCGGATAACATGTATGGATAGCGTACACATTCAAAATATATGTCTCAGGAGGCAGGCTCAGACGGTGTTAGGCCCAGTATGGATTGCACGTGATTGCACAAAGGTTAGAAAGGGTACCGTATCCCCAGATAACATGTATGGATAGCGTACACATTCAAAATATATGTCTATACATCAGGAGGCAGGCTCAGACGGTGTCAGGCACAGTATGGATTTGACGGCCCAGATTACACAGCGGAGGAGCAGGGAGAGGTAAAGATTGCAAATGCTGGGGCCCTGCCCAAGCAAGGGGGGCCCACTCGTGGGCGTCGGTACTGGCACTGGGCCCCTCATAGTACAGCGGTGTGTCTGACGGCGGGTGTGCACCACCACCGTCAGAGACACTTGATTGCACTATGAGGGACCCTGTGCCAGTGCCCGCGCCCAAGAGTCGGCCTACCCACCTGTCCAGGGCAACGGCACTCGCACGGTGTCGTGCGCTAGGTGGTGACCCCGGCCATGGGGGGGAGGCAGCACAGTTAGGGAGTTTTAGAAAGTGGCATATGTTGATGTTGGACATTCAGCTGATGCAAAAGGCGAAATAGGTGAAGTCCCAGGAAGAGGTGGACCAAAGCAAGCCATTTTTCTGTCACCCTATGTGTCATCAGGGGAAGGTGGGACAAAATCCTTGGAAACCCATGCATGGTTCATTTTAATGAAGGTTAGATCATCCACATTTTGGGTTGACAGACGGGTCCTTTTTTCTGTCAGGATTGATCCAGCTGCACTGAAGACTCTTTCCGATAGCACACTTGCAGCTGGGCAAGCGAGCTCCTGTAAGGCATATTGGGCCAATTCAGGCCAGGTGTCCAGTTTAGCGGCCCAATAGTCAAAGGGGAATGACCTGTGTGGGAGAACATCGATATGGGAGGAAAAGTAGTTTGTAACCATAGTTGACAACTGCTGTCTCCTGTCACTTTCCATCGATGCAGTATTACCAGTTGTGTGAGCGGTATTTGAAAAATCAGTCCACAACATTGTCATGAAACCCCTGTCTCCAACGCCACTTCTGCTGTGTGCACCACGAACACCTCTGCCAAGCTGCCCCCGGCCCGTACGGCTCGTGTGAGAACCATCACCGCTGCTGTGTGCTGGGAATGCCTCAAGCAACCGATTTACCAGAGTTGCTTGTTTATTAGCCAATATTAGGTCAAGGTTCTCCTGTGGCATGATGTTTTGTAATTTGCCTTTATAGCGTGGATCCAGGATGCTGGCCAACCAGTAGTCGTCATCGTTCATCATTTTGGCAATGCGGGGGTCCCTTTTTAGGATCTGCAAGGCATAATCTGACATATGGGCCAATGTTCCCGGTGTCAATGATGCACTGCGAGTGCTGGGTGGAGGAGCACTTTCTGGCAAATCCACATCCCTCCAGTCACGCACAAACCCTGTACCAGACCTTGCCACGCCAACATTTTCACTTGCCCCACGAGATGCATCCTCCTCCCCTAAGTAATCATCCCCATCATCATCCTCCTCCTCCTCTTCTTCCTCCACCTCGTCCAGGAGAGGTCCCTGAGCAGACAATGGCTGAATGTCATCAAGGATTCCCTCCTCCTCTTCCTCCTCATCAACATTGGCTGCAGACGCCTGCTCCTTAAGGTGCGTCAAAGTTTGCATGAGCAGATGCATAAGTGGGATGCTCATGCTTAGGATGGCGTCGTCTGTGCTTACCAGCTGTTTGCATTCCTCAAAACACTGAAGGACTTTACAGAGGTCTTTCAGCTTCGACCACTGCACACCTGTCAACTCCATGTCTGCTCTCAAAGTGCCTGGCCGTGTATCCTCCCACAAATGCATTATGGCCTGCCTCTGCTCGCACAGCCGCTCCACCATGTGCAGGGTGGAGTTCCACCTTGTTGCAATGTCGATAATGAGGCGGTGGTTGGGAAGGTGGAGCAATCGCTGCAGCTTCTGCATACGAACGGAGTGTACAGGCGACCGGCGGATGTGCGCGCACAGTCTTCGCACCTTCTGGAGCAGGGCTGTTAACTCCGGATAATTTTTGAGGAAGCACTGCACCACCAGGTTCAAGGTGTGAGCCAAGCAAGGTATGTGGCTGAGTTTTGAAAGGGCTATGGCTGCCACAAAATTACGGCCGTTATCACTAACTACCTTGCCTGCCTCAAGATGTAGACTGCCCAGCCATGACTCAGTTTGTCGCTTCAAGTACTCGGCCAGCACCTCGGCGGTGTGTCTGTTGCCCAAACACATCATCTGCAACACAGCCTGCTGATGCTTTCCACTAGCTGCTTGATAGGGGGACACATCGTGTGCAACAGTGGCAGCTGCAGATGGAGTGCTCGTACGACTGCGCTCTGTGGACGAGCTTTCGCTTCTGGAGGAGGAGGAGGAGGGTCGAACGCCTACAGCCAACTGTTTCCTATACCGTGGGCTAGGCAGCACTGTCCCACCACCGCTGTCCCCTGTGGACCCTGCATCCACCACATTAACCCAGTGCGCAGTGATGGACACGTAACGACCCTGGCCATGCCGACTGGACCATGCATCAGTTGTGAGGTGCACCTTTCCGCTCACTGACTGCTTGAGTGCATGGACAATGCAGTCTTTCACATGATGGTGGAGGGCTGGGATGGCTTTGCGAGAGAAGAAGTGGCGACTGGGTAGGTCATAGCGTGGTACTGCATAGGCCATGAGTTCGCGGAAAGCTGTGCTTTCCACCAACCGAAAGGGCATCATCTCAAACGAGATTAGTTTGGCAATGTGGGCGTTCAAACCCAGTCTACGCGGATGAGAGACTGAGTACTTTCTTGACCTACTCATAGTGTCTGGTAGGGTGAGCTGGACTTGAGAGCTGCATATGGTGGAAGTAGCGGTGGACAGGGCGGACTGAGAGAGGGTTGATGATGGTGATGGAGTTGGTCTTCTTTCTGATGGCCTAGAATCAGTCTTTCATTGATATATCAGTGGGATTCCCTGACTGCTGTGGCCTTGCAACGACACCTCAACATTTGCTGCTGTGCTAACCGGTGGGCTTACAGTGGGGGAAACAATGTAGCGTTGCTGACTACCTTCGTTGTGATCAGTTGCACATGTGGCACTTGAGGTTTGGTGTTGTGTCCACGCTTGCAAGTGCATGCTGGTTAAATGTCTAAGCATGCAACTGGTATTCAAATTTTTCAGATTTTTCCCTCGGCTAAAGGTCTTTGCGCACTTCTTACAGATAACCTTGGCCTGATCATGAGGATTTTGTTCAAAAAAGTGCCACACTGCACTCTTCCTACTTTGGCAGATATTTTGCGGCCTAGCACGCTGTGATCTTTTGACCCTCTGGACAAGCTGTCCAGCAACTCTTTTGATGTTTGGAACCTGTCTTTGGAGTGCTATGGGCCTGCCAGATAACAGCTGTTGCGATGTCGATGTCTGCTGTGGATGCTCCTCATCTGAGCTATTGGAAGCAGCACCCTCTTCCCCCAATGGATGCCAATCTGGGTCAACAACTGGGTCATCCATCACCTCCTCTTCTATGTCATGTGCACCTTGCTCTGTGTCACCGTGTATGGTGGTATAGTGTGCGGGAAGGGGCACCTGAGTCTCAACAGGGTCAGAATCTGGCTCTGTACACTGCGAGGACAATGTAGTGCTCTGAGTGAATGTACCAGCAGAATCATCCATCAGCGGCTGTGAACAGTGCACTCCATGTCAGATTCATCTTGGCCTGGGTAATTCACCATTTGACTTGATAATCCAACCATGGTATGTGAAAACAGCTCCATGGAGTAATCAGTAGTATGGCCTGCGTCATCCTTCAATCTTGGTTGGGGTGAAGGACACAAGGAAAGGTGTGGTTCATGAACATGAGCCTCCAATGACGACTCAGTGCTTTTACTTTTTACACCTGAAGAAGAGGAGGCGATAGAGCTGGAGGCTGAGTCAGCAATGTAAGACAAAACTTTTTCCTGATGCTCTGGCTTTAAAAGCGGTTTGCCAACTCCTAGAAAACTAAGCGTTCGAGGCCTTATGTAGCCAGACGATGACGCAGGCTCAACACCTCCTGCATTCGGTCCTATTTTGCTCTTACCACTACCATCAGATCCACCACCAACACCATAATTACCAGCTGCCAACCCCCGCCCAATTCCACGGCCTCTTCCACCAGCCTGCCTCATTTTTGGTAGAAATGTAGACAAAATCCAACAAACTATATAGTAATGTAAAACAAGGTACAAGGTGTCTATAGGACAGGGGAGATTTTGAATTTCTGCAGACACTTGTGGACACTGGACACTTTTGGATTGTGTGAGGCCCACTGATATCTGAGCGCTATGTGACAGGCTCGATGGCACAGCTGTGACCAAAGTGACTAGAGGATAAGGGAGATTTTGAATCTCTGCACACACTTTTGGACACTGGACACTTTTGGATTGTGTGAGGCCCACTGATATCTGAGCGCTATGTCACAGGCTCGACGGCACAGCTGTGACCAAAGTGACTAGAGGATAAGGGAGATTTTGAATCTCTGCACACATTTTTGGACACTGGACACTTTTGGATTGTGTGAGGCCCACTGATATCTGAGCGCTATGTCACAGGCTCGATGGCACAGCTGTGACCAAAGTGACTAGAGGATAAGGGAGATTTTGAATCTCTGCACACATTTTTGGACACTGGACACTTTTGGATTGTGTGAGGCCCAATGAATATCTGAGCACTATGTGACAGGCTCGATGGCACAGCTGTGACCAAAGTGACTAGAGGATAAGGGAGATTTTGAATCTCTGCACACACTTTTGGACACTGGACACTTTGGGATTGTGTGAGGCCCACTGATATCTGAGCGCTATGTCACAGGCTCGATGGCACAGCTGTGACCAAAGTGACTAGAGGATAAGGGAGATTTTGAATCTCTGCACACACTTTTAGACACTGGACACTTTTGGATTGTGTGAGGCCCAATGAATATCTGAGCGCTATGTGACAGGCTCGATGGCACAGCTGTGACCAAAGTGACTAGAGGATAAGGGAGATTTTGAATCTCTGCACACACTTTTGGACACTGGACACTTTTGGATTGTGTGAGGCCCAATGAATATCTGAGCGCTATGTGACAGGCTCAATGGCACAGCTGTGACCAAAGTGACTAGAGGATAAGGGAGATTTTGAATCTCTGCACACACTTTTGGACACTGGACACTTTGGGATTGTGTGAGGCCCACTGATATCTGAGCGCTATGTGACAGGCTCGATGGCACAGCTGTGAACAAAGTGACTAGAGGATAAGGGAGATTTTGAATCTCTGCACACACTTTTGGACACTGGACACTTTTGGATTGTGTGAGGCCCAATGAATATCTGAGCGCTATGTGACAGGCTCGATGGCACAGCTGTGACCAAAGTGACTAGAGGATAAGGGAGATTTTGAATCTCTGCACACACTTTTGGACACTGGACACTTTTGGATTGTGTGAGGCCCAATGATTATCTGAGTGCTATGTGACAGGCTCGATGGCACAGCTGTGACCAAAGTGACTAGAGGATAAGGGAGATTTTGAATCTCTGCACACACTTTTGGACACTGGACACTTTTGGATTGTGTGAGGCCCAATGAATATCTGAGCGCTATGTGACAGGCTCGATGGCACAGCTGTGACCAAAGTGACTAGAGGATAAGGGAGATTTTGAATCTCTGCACACACTTTTGGACACTGGACACTTTTGGATTGTGTGAGGCCCACTGATAACTGAGCGCTATGTCACAGGCTCGATGGCACAGCTGTGACAAAAGTGACTAGAGGATAAGGGAGATTGGATTGCTTTTAAAAAAGCAGTTTGCGTAGCAGTGGGTAAACAGCAATGCCAGCCTGTCAGGAAGCCTTAAAAGGCAGCCCAACAACCAACACCACTGATACACCACAATATAGCTTCCCCTTGCACTGCACACACAGTGACTGGTGTGTTGTGCAGGCCAAATTGCTAGCAGCAGAAGCAGTTTTTTTTTCTTCTCAGGAGGACAAAAAAAAAAATTGGGATTGCTTTTAAAAAAGCAGTTTGCGGAGCAGTGGGTAAACAGCAATGCAGGAATGTCAGGAAGCCTTAGAAGGCAGCCCAACAACCAACACCACTGATACACCACTATATAGCCTCCCCTTGCACTGCACACACAGTGACTGGTGTGTTGTGCAGGCCAAATCGCTAGCAGCAGAAGCAGTTTTTTGTCTTCTTCCCTGCCTAACGCTCTCCCTACAGAATCAGCAGCAACCTCTCCCTATACTGAGATCGGCAGAAGTAAGATGGCGGTCGGCGTGCACGCCCTTTTATACCCCCTGTGACGCCCACCAAAGCAAGCCAATCACTTGCATGCCCTTCTGAAAGATGGTGGTGACCCCTGCCTATGTCATCACGTTGCCCACAGTGTCCGTGGATCCTGATTGGCTGAAAAAGAGCGCAAAACAAACTTTTGAAACGCGACTTTGGCGCGTAAGTCGCCGACCTCGTGGCCGACCTCATCCTAGGGTCGGGTTTCGTTTCATGAAATCCGACTTTGCCAAAAGTCGGAGACTTTTGAAATTTTTCGACCCGTTTCGCTCAACTCTAATGACGACTACTGGTTGGCCAGCATCCTGGATCCATGCTATAAAGGCAAATTCAAAAACATCATGCCACAGGAGAACCTTGACCTAATATTGGCTAACAAACAAGCAACTCTGGTAAACCGGTTGGTTGAGGCATTCCCAGCACACAGCAGCGGTGATGGTTCTCACATGAGCTGTAGGGGCCGGGCGCAACTTGGAAGAGGTGGTGGTGCACACATCAGAAGTGGCGTTGGAGACAGGAGTTTTATGACCATGTTGTGAACTTATTTTTCAAGTCCCGCTCACACAACTGGTAATACTGCATCGATTGAAAGTGACAGGAGACAGCAGTTGTCAACTATGGTTACAAACTACTTCTCCTCCCATATCGATGTTCTCCCTCACAGGTCATTCCCATTTGACTATTGGGCCGCTAAACTGGACACCTGGCCTGAATTGGCACAATATGCCTTACAGGAGCTCGCTTGCCCAGCTGCAAGTGTGCTATCGGAAAGAGTCTTCAGTGCTGCTGGATCAATCCTGACAAAAAAAAAGGACCTGTCTCTCTGTCCAAAATGTGGATGATCTAACCTTCATACCTGTTATCCAGTGATACGGTACCCTTTCTCACCTTTGTCCAATCACGTCTAATCCATACTGGGCCTGAGACTGTCTGAGCCTGCCTCCAGATATATAGACATAGGTTTTTAATGTGTAAACTATGCTACATATATACGTGTTATCCGGTGAAACTGTACACTTTATCAACTTTCTAGAATCTTGACGAATCCATACTGGGCCTGAGAACAGTTGCCGAGCTGTTAAGCAAGCTACAGCACCTGTGGTTTGGACACGTAATTTTTTGCATTTTTTCAGGAATGTCGGTTAGGCCTAATTCAGGAATTGCGGTTGACCTGCAATTACTGGGAAATCATCGTTTGCGGGGAATAATTGGAATCACAGATCCCCATCACTAACGGTGTTCAACGGGTTATCTGCACCTGTAAGCGACAAAAGCTGGTCCTTTCAGTGTAGCACGCCTGCAGCCCCGGACATGTAAGCCCATGAGAGACCTGTTATTGCTCGATCTCGCGTGCCAGAGCCTCACGTATCCCTCTAGTAAGCTTGACGCGTAACGCGGGGGCATGCCGGAGTCTCATTCGTTAACGGAATAAAGCTGACAAATCACTAGCACAAATACAAACAGACATACCACACCACACACAGAATCGACAAAACTTTCAATCTGTCCATCTTTTCTTGAGGTGGCATGGTTGTGGTTTCCCAGGTGGAGTCCAATTAAGCCACAGTCTCCACTCCTGGTGGTGCCCTTTTGGACATTCCTTTAAGGTCAGCTTTGCAATCATACTGCCCCCTGAAAGCAAACACTTTGCCTTCATGGACGCTGTTTGTAGGTTCGTGGGAATAACGCCGCCCGATCGCCAGTTGCCATAATTTATTGGTGGGAAGTACGACGGTATATGATTGTGTTCGATTTCAGAATTTTTTTTTTGCTTTGCATTTTACATTTTTATTCCAGCCTTTCTTGACTTCATAAGGGCATGACAAGCCTATATCTATGTCTCCTCCACCTCCTCCTTTTACTCCTCCACCTCTTTTCTAAATGTAGTTGCCCTTTTCCATATGTTAATTTTTGTCTTCTGAGCATTTTTTCTACTTTGGGACACCTTTTAAGGTGTTTTGGAATTGTTTTCTATGTGTTTGTATGTGTTTGTGTTTGCCTGCCATTGTTTTCAATGTGGTTCAACGAACATTCAACGAACTTGCCTCCTGTGCGACGAACCAAAACACTAGCGGGGTGGCTCAACACTACTCCTGATATATAGACGTACATTGTTAATGTTTAAACTATGCTATATATATCTGCTATCTGATGATACTGTACACTTTGTCTACTTTTTTTATTCTTGTCTAATCCATACTGAGCTTGTGAGCGTCTGTGTGACTGATGGAATATATATGGAGATTGACAATTATCCTTTGACTGAATAGAGCTGTATGCTTCTGATACAGTGCCATATATCTGATGTTATTTTGTGTCTATTTTGTGCTAAATTTTGAAGTTTGGTGGAAGAGGCCGCGGACGTGGGCATGGGGGGGCCAGCTGGTGCTGATGGTGGTAGTGCATCTGCTGGTAGTGGCAAAAGCACAATAACAGCTAAGGCAGGAGGTGTTGAGCCTGCGTCATGGTCTGGCTCCGGAACACCTGGAAGGCTACCTTTTCTGGGAGTAGGTTAACCGCTCATAAAGCCGGAGCATGAGGAACTGGTTTTGGCTTACATTGCCGAAACAGACTCCAGCAAATATGCCCTCATCTTCTGAAGTTTCAAAAAATGCAAGCACTGAGTCATCAAGTGCTGGCTCCTGGTCAGGAAGAACCCCTTTCCTTGTGTCCTGCACCCCCACCCAAAGTGAATGATGCAGCAGGCCACACTTCACATTAGTCCATGTAGCTCTTTCTATCATACCATGCCTGGGTTATCAAGTCAAATCGTGAATTCCCCAGTCCAAGATGAATCTGACATGGAGTGTGAGTGGCCAGCCAGGGCAGTGGGGTTAATTGGTACCGGGCCGGTGTCTCACAGGAATGTGTCACGGTGGTGGTGACCTGTTCCGTGGCCCTGGGCGTCCATGCAAAGGGGTGAATTACGTTTATAGGTGAATGATACGTGACGCCACCTGTGGTTTATGATTAGATTGACCAGCGCTGCATTGTCGCTTCTCTGGGACAGATGTTGTGGTGCAGCTAAGATGTAGAAGCCCTGCACAGGTAGGGCCGTAGTCGCAGGGCAGATTAAAGAGTTGGCAGATGGTGTGCAGTGCAAGATGTAGCAGAGCCGTGTGCCAGGGGCAGGAGAAAGATGACAGACACAGTCATGCAGGTCCTTTTACCTGTACTTGGTAAGTGCCGTCCAGGACCTAGAGTACAGATGGAGAAGGAGTTGGTCAGCCAGGAAGCCAATTTTGAATTCTCTCTCTGCAGATAGGTAGTGTGGCCTCCATTCTAGCGCTTATCTGAGGTACTCGCAGTGCTGAGTTCAATGAAGTTCCCCCTGTTGACTCTCTTTTGGAACTTTCTCGTATGGCAGGCAGCCTGTCACGGCCACGTGTGTCTGGACGCAGCGGTTACCGCAAGGCGAACTCATAACACACGTGACCCAGGATACAGCGCCTCCAGTGGGGCGAATTTAAATAATAAAACGTGCAGATGGATACGCCGCCTCCACCTGGCGAATTTAGGAATTACACGTTATACATACATTCTGGAAACCCCGCCTCCAGTAAGGCGAATTAAATAATAAGGGGGAAACTGGGTAACATTAACAATGGTGGCCCTGCAATAGGGAATAGGGAAGTGGAGACCTCCTGAGCTCCCCTGAGCCAGTGTCCCTGCACTCCTAACGTTCCCTATGCTGGTTCCGCACCGGGCGCCGCACGCGTACCTCAAAGCCCTTGCTCGCCCTGACCCTAAAACCTCACTAGGGAATTGGTCGGTGCGGAAACTAATCCCACCACTGCACTAACAACACACATGAGGAAAGAAGACAATACAGGGGAAACGCCACTTAGCTTTGCTCTGTTGCGTACGCTCCTAGCAACAGAGCCCACCACCTGCGTGCATCTTCTCCTCCACCCGAATCCATCACCATCCCGGATCCTTCACCATAGTGCAGCCTTGGAGCAGAGTCCACCACCAATTGCAGCAGTCCAGTAACAGAGTCCCAAGGATGAGTCAGCCTCTGCCAAGAATCTAAGCATGCTTGAGTCCAGCTCTCAGCAACTAAGTCGAGCATGCCGAGTGCAACTCTCTCCATAGTCGCCACTCCACCAAGCCATGCACGCACTTCCCGCCGACACCATAAACTACGACTCCTCCACGCCATGCCAGCAATTCCTGCAGACACCATTAGCTGCCACTCATCCCCTCTGGCTGACGGCGCAGGACTCATGTTCACCCAGGCTTCCTTGTCAAATGAATGAATATATCACCAGCAGTGATTGTACACCCTGAGACTCACTTATAGAGCCCCACACCTGACTCATAACTACGTGCACATTAAACCTAAAGTGCGATACCACTAACCACCACTGGAGACAGTCAAGTCACTTGGCACTTGCCAAAGTAAAAAAAAGTTCACCCTGTGCAATTTAAAACTGTCAGATCAAATTCAGATCATGACACAGCCGTAGCCTTTTCCTTCTGGCTCCTACACGTCGCTGCTGGGGCCTCCGAGCCTTAGTTGGGTACAGAGCATTTACAAGTGCTACTTCCTCAGGTTTCAGCTGCAGGAACGTCAGTATCCTTACAAACTCTGAGACCGGAATCCGGACCATGCACTCCAGCTAGGAGTGAGCCTTAACTCTGCTCATCCTCCAGCTCCCCTTCTCACATCCACACACTTCCCCTTCCCTTCACAGACTGCCCTAACTTACCTCCTCCCGACCACAGAGAGCAGCTCCTCAGCAGTCAGGTTCCGAGGTCTCCCTGCTGGCCTGGAGTGGGAAATGGGTTGTGTGTTGGTTGAACTGCTAGAGAGATCCTTCATTGCTCCCAAGCATGACATCACACTCCCAAGGAGGAAGGTAATGCCACTGTGGCGACCGTACTCCTGGAGGCACCACAAGTGCACTGATGCCCAGCCACTGCTTGATGATTCTCTGGTACATTGACCCAGACCACTACATTCCCCTCGCACTCTACACAGCCAGAATCTGACCCTGATGAAACTCAGGTTACCCTTCCCATATACTGTACCACCTTACACAGTGACAAAGAGGAAGGTGCAAATGAAAGTGTCGGTTCGTCCCACCCGCCGTCAGACACACCTCCGTACTATGAGGGGCCCTGTGCCAGTGCCGTCGCCAATGAGTAAGCCCCTCCTGCTTGCTCAGGATCACAGCACTTGCAAAGTTGAAATACTTACCTCTCCCTGCTCCACCGCCATGACGTCTTCCGCTTTTCCTGACAGTGATATTCTGATCAGAAAGCGCAATGACATCACTAGAGTTGAGCGAAACGGGTCGAAAAAATTCAAAAGTCGCCGACTTTTGGCAAAGTCGGGTTTCATGAAACGAAACCCGACCCTAGGATGAGGTCGGCCACGAGGTCGGCGACTTACGCGCCAAAGTCGCGTTTCAAAAGTTTGTTTTGCGCTCTTTTTCAGCCAATCAGGATCCACGGACACTGTGGGCAACGTGACGACCTGGGCACGGGTCACCACCATCTTTCAGAAGGGCATGCAAGTGATTGGCTTGCTTTGGTGGGCATCACAGGGGGTATAAAAGGGCGTGCACGCCGACCGCCATCTTATTTCTGCCGATCTTAGTATAGGGAGAGGTTGCTGCTGATTCTGTAGGGAGAGCGTTAGGCAGGGAAGAAGACAAAAAAACTGCTTCTGCTGCTAGCGATTTGGCCTGCACAACACACAAGTCACTGTGTGTGCAGTGCAAGGGGAGGCTATATAGTGGTGTATCAGTGGTGTTGGTTGTTGGGCTGCCTTTTAAGGCTTCCTGACACGCTGGCATTGCTGTTTACCCACTGCTCCGCAAACTGCTTTTTTAAAAGCAATCCAATCTCCCTTATCCTCTAGTCACTTTTGTCACAGCTGTGCCATCGAGCGTGTCACATAGCGCTCAGATATCAGTGGGCCTCACACAATCCACAAGTGTCCAGTGTCCAAAAGTGTGCGCAGAGATTCAAAATCTCCATTATCCTCTCGCCACTTTGGTCACAGGCAGCTGTGCCATCGAGCCTGTCACATAGCACTCAGATATCAGTGGGCCTCACACAATCCACAAGTGTCCAGTGTCCAAAAGTGTGCGCAGAGATTCAAAATCTCCATTATCCTCTCGTCACTTTGGTCACAGGCAGCTGTGCCATCGAGCGTGTCACATAGCGCTCAGATATCAGTGGGCCTCACACAATCCACAAGTGTCCAGTGTCCAAAAGTGTGCGCAGAGATTCAAAATCTCCATTATCCTCTCGTCACTTTGGTCACAGGCAGCTGTGCCATCGAGCGTGTCACATAGCGCTCAGATATCAGTGGGCCTCACACAATTCACAAGTGTCCAGTGTCCAAAAGTGTGCGCAGAGATTCAAAATCTCCATTATCCTCTCGTCACTTTGGTCACAGGCAGCTGTGCCATCGAGCGTGTCACATAGCGCTCAGATATCAGTGGGCCTCACACAATCCACAAGTGTCCAGTGTCCAAAAGTGTGCGCAGAGATTCAAAATCTCCATTATCCTCTCGTCACTTTGGTCACAGGCAGCTGTGCCATCGAGCGTGTCACATAGCGCTCAGATATCAGTGGGCCTCACACAATCCACAAGTGTCCAGTGTCCAAAAGTGTGCGCAGAGATTCAAAATCTCCATTATCCTCTCGTCACTTTGGTCACAGGCAGCTGTGCCATCGAGCGTGTCACATAGCGCTCAGATATCAGTGGGCCTCACACAATCCACAAGTGTCCAGTGTCCAAAAGTGTGCGCAGAGATTCAAAATCTCCATTATCCTCTCGTCACTTTGGTCACAGGCTGCTGTGCCATCGAGCGTGTCACATAGCGCTCAGATATCAGTGGGCCTCACACAATCCACAAGTGTCCAGTGTCCAAAAGTGTGCGCAGAGATTCAAAATCTCCATTATCCTCTCGTCACTTTGGTCACAGGCAGCTGTGCCATCGAGCCTGTCACATAGCGCTCAGATATCAGTGGGCCTCACACAATCCACAAGTGTCCAGTGTCCAAAAGTGTGCGCAGAGATTCAAAATCTCCATTATCCTCTCGTCACTTTGGTCACAGGCAGCTGTGCCATCGAGCGTGTCACATAGCGCTCAGATATCAGTGGGCCTCACACAATTCACAAGTGTCCAGTGTCCAAAAGTGTGCGCAGAGATTCAAAATCTCCATTATCCTCTCGTCACTTTGGTCACAGGCAGCTGTGCCATCGAGCGTGTCACATAGCGCTCAGATATCAGTGGGCCTCACACAATCCACAAGTGTCCAGTGTCCAAAAGTGTGCGCAGAGATTCAAAATCTCCATTATCCTCTCGTCACTTTGGTCACAGGCAGCTGTGCCATCGAGCGTGTCACATAGCGCTCAGATATCAGTGGGCCTCACACAATCCACAAGTGTCCAGTGTCCAAAAGTGTGCGCAGAGATTCAAAATCTCCATTATCCTCTCGTCACTTTGGTCACAGGCAGCTGTGCCATCGAGCGTGTCACATAGCGCTCAGATATCAGTGGGCCTCACACAATCCACAAGTGTCCAGTGTCCAAAAGTGTGCGCAGAGATTCAAAATCTCCATTATCCTCTCGTCACTTTGGTCACAGGCTGCTGTGCCATCGAGCGTGTCACATAGCGCTCAGATATCAGTGGGCCTCACACAATCCACAAGTGTCCAGTGTCCAAAAGTGTGCGCAGAGATTCAAAATCTCCATTATCCTCTCGTCACTTTGGTCACAGGCAGCTGTGCCATCGAGCCTGTCACATAGCACTCAGATATCAGTGGGCCTCACACAATCCACAAGTGTCCAGTGTCCAAAAGTGTGCGCAGAGATTCAAAATCTCCATTATCCTCTCGTCACTTTGGTCACAGGCAGCTGTGCCATCGAGCGTGTCACATAGCGCTCAGATATCAGTGGGCCTCACACAATCCACAAGTGTCCAGTGTACAAAAGTGTGCGCAGAGATTCAAAATCTCCATTATCCTCTCGTCACTTTGGTCACAGGCAGCTGTGCCATCGAGCGTGTCACATAGCGCTCAGATATCAGTGGGCCTCACACAATCCACAAGTGTCCAGTGTCCAAAAGTGTGCGCAGAGATTCAAAATCTCCATTATCCTCTCGTCACTTTGGTCACAGGCAGCTGTGCCATCGAGCGTGTCACATAGCGCTCAGATATCAGTGGGCCTCACACAATCCAAAAGTGTCCACTGTCCACAAGTGTGTGCAGAAATTCTAAATCTCCCCTGTCCTATAGACACCTTGTACCTTGTTTTACATTACTATATAGTTTGTTGGATTTTGTCTACATTTCTACCAAAAATGAGGAAGGCTGGTGGAAGAGGCCGTGGAATTGGGCGGGGGTAGGCAGCTGGTAATGATGGTGTTGGTGGTGGATCTGATGGTAGTGGCAAGAGCAAAATAGGACCGAATGCAGGAGGTGCTGACCCTGCGTCATTGTCTGTCTACATAAGGCCTCGAACGCTTAGTTTTCTAGGAGTTGGCAAACCGCTTTTAAAGGCAGAGCATCAGGAAAAAGTTTTGTCTTACATTGCTGACTCAGCCTCCAGCTCTATCGCCTCCTCTTCTTCAGTTGTAAAAAGTAAAAGCACTGAGTCGTCATTGGAGGCTCATGTTCATGAACCACACCTTTCCTTGTGTCCTTCACCCCAACCAAGATTGAAGGATGACGCAGGCCATACTACTGATTACTCCATGGAGCTGTTTTCACATACCATGCCTGGATTTTCAAGTCAAATGGTGAATTACCCAGGCCAAGATGAATCTGACATGGAGTGCACTGATGCACAGCCGCTGATGGATGATTCTGCTGGTACATTCACTCAGAGCACTACATTGTCCTCGCAGTGTACAGAGCCAGATTTTGACCCTGATGAGACTCAGGTGCCCCTTCCCGCACACTATACCACCATACACGGTGACACAGAGAAAGGTGCACATGACATAGAAGAGGAGGTGATGGATGACCCAGTTGTTGACCCAGATTGGCATCCATTGGGGGAAGAGGGTGCTGCTTCCAATAGCTCAGATGAGGAGCATCCACAGCAGACATCGACATCGCAACAGCTGTTATCTGGCAGGCCCGGAGCACTCCAAAGACAGGTTCCAAACATCAAAAGAGTTGCTGGACAGCTTGTCCAGAGGGTCAAAAGATCACAGCGTGCTAGGCCGCAAAATGTCTGCCAAAGTAGGAAGAGTGCAGTGTGGCACTTTTTTGAACAAAATCCTCATGATCAGGCCAAGGTTATCTGTAAGAAGTGCGCAAAGACCTTTAGCCGAGGGAAAAATCTGAAAAATTTGAATACCAGTTGCATGCTTAGACATTTAACCAGCATGCACTTGCAAGCGTGGACACAACACCAAACCTCAAGTGCCACATGTGCAACTGATCACAACGAAGGTAGTCAGCAACGCTACATTGTTTCCCCCACTGTAAGGCCACAGCAGTCAGGGAATCCCACTGTTATATCAACGAAAGACTGATTCTAGGCCATCAGAAAGAACACCAACTCCATCACCATCATCAACCCTCTCTCAGTCCGCCCTGTCCACCGCTACTTCCACCATATGCAGCTCTCAAGTCCAGCTCACCCTCCCAGACAATATGAGTAGGTCAAGAAAGTACTCAGTCTCTCATCCACGTACACTGGGTTTGAACGCCCACATTGCCAAACTAATCTCGTTTGAGATGATGCCCTTTCGGTTGGTGGAAAGCACAGCTTTCCACGAACTCATGGCCTATGCAGTACCACACTATGACCTACCCAGTCGCCACTTCTTCTCTCGCAAAGCCATCCCAGCCCTCCACCATCATGTGAAAGACCGCATTGTCCATGCACTCAAGCAGTCAGTGAGCGGAAAGGTGCACCTCACAACTGATGCATGGTCCAGTCGGCATGGCCAGGGTCGTTACGTGTCCATCACTGTGCACTGGGTTAATGTGGTGGATGCAGGGTCCACAGGGGACAGCGGTGGTGGGACAGTGCTGCCTAGCCCACGGTATAGGAAACAGTTGGCTGTAGGCGTTCGACCCTCCTCCTCCTCCTCCTCCTCCAGAAGCGAAAGCTCGTCCACTGAGCGCAGTCGTACGAGCACTCCATCTGCAGCTGCCACTGTTGCACACGATGTGTCCCCCTATCGAGCAGCTAGTGGAAAGCGTCAGCAGGCTGTGTTGCAGATGATGTGTTTGGGCGACAGACACACCGCCGAGGTGCTGGCCGAGTACTTGAAGCGACAAACTGAGTCATGGCTGGGCAGTGTACATCTTGAGGCAGGCAAGGTAGTTAGTGATAACGGGCGTAATTTTGTGGCAGCCATAGCCCTTTCAAAACTCAGCCACATACCTTGCTTGGCTCACACCTTGAACCTGGTGGTGCAATGCTTCCTCAAAAATTATCCGGAGTTAACAGCCCTGCTCCAGAAGGTGCGAAGACTGTGCGCGCACATCCGCCGGTCGCCTGTACACTCCGTTCGTATGCAGACGCTGCAGCGATTGCTCCACCTTCCCAACCACCGCCTCATTATCGACATTGCAACAAGGTGGAACTCCACCCTGCACATGGTGGAGCGGCTGTGCGAGCAGAGGCAGGCCATAATGCATTTGTGGGAGGATACACGGCCAGGCACTTTGAGAGCAGACATGGAGTTGACAGGCGTGCAGTGGTCGAAGCTGAAAGACCTTTGTAAAGTCCTTCAGTGTTTTGAGGAATGCACACGGCTGGTAAGCGCAGACGACGCCATCCTAAGCATGAGCATCCCACTTATGCGTCTGCTCATGCAAACTTTGACGCACCTTAAGGAGCAGGCGTCTGCAGCCAATGTTGATGAGGAGGAAGAGGAGGAGGGAATCCTTGATGACATTCAGCCATTGTCTGCTCAGGGACCTCTCCTGGACGAGGTGGAGGAAGAAGAGGAGGAGGAGGAGGATGATGGGGATGATTACTTAGGGGAGGAGGATGCATCTCGTGGGGCAAGTGAAAATGTTGGCGTGGCAAGGTCTGGTACAGGGTTTGTGCGTGACTGGAGGGATGTGGATTTGCCAGAAAGTGCTCCTCCACCCAGCACTCGCAGTGCATCATTGACACCGGGAACATTGGCCCACATGTCAGATTATGCCTTGCGGATCCTAAAAAGGGATCCCCGCATTGCCAAAATGATGAACGATGACGACTACTGGTTGGCCAGCATCCTGGATCCACGCTATAAAGGCAAATTACAAAACATCATGCCACAGGAGAACCTTGACCTAATATTGGCTAATAAACAAGCAACTCTGGTAAATCGGTTGCTTGAGGCATTCCCAGCACACAGCAGCGGTGATGGTTCTCACACGAGCCGTACGGGCCGGGGGCAGCTTGGCAGAGGTGTTCGTGGTGCACACAGCAGAAGTGGCGTTGGAGACAGGGGTTTCATGACAATGTTGTGGACTGATTTTTCAATTACCGCTCACACAACTGGTAATACTGCATCGATGGAAAGTGACAGGAGATAGCAGTTGTCAACTATGGTTACAAACTACTTTTCCTCCCATATCGATGTTCTCCCACACAGGTCATTCCCCTTTGACTATTGGGCCGCTAAACTGGACACCTGGCCTGAATTGGCCCAATATGCCTTACAGGAGCTCGCTTGCCCAGCTGCAAGTGTGCTATCGGAAAGAGTCTTCAGTGCAGCTGGATCAATCCTGACAGAAAAAAGGACCCGTCTGTCAACCCAAAATGTGGATGATCTAACCTTCATTAAAATGAACCACGCATGGGTTTCCAAGGATTTTGTTCCACCTTCCCCTGATGACACATAGGGTGACAGAAAAATGGCTTGCTTTGGTCCACCTCTTCCTGGTACTTCACCTATTTCGCCTTTTGCATCAGCTGAATGTCCAACATCAACATATGCCACTTTCTAAAACTCCCTAACTGTGCTGCCTCCCCCCCCATGGCCGGGGTCACCACCTAGCGCACGACACCGTGCGAGTGCCGTTGCCCTGGACAGGTGGGTAGGCCGACTCTTGGGCGCGGGCACTGGCACAGGGTCCCTCATAGTGCAATCAAGTGTCTCTGACGGTGGTGGTGCACACCCGCCGTCAGACACACCGCTGTACTGTACAGTGCCAGTACCGACGCCCACGAGTGGGCCCCCCTTGCTTGGGCAGGGCCCCAGCATTTGCAATCTTTACCTCTCCCTGCTCCTCCGCTGTGTAATCTGGGCCGTCAAATCCATACTGTGCCTGACACCGTCTGAGCCTGCCTCCTGAGACATATATTTTGAATGTGTACGCTATCCATACATGTTATCCGGGGATACGGTACCCTTTCTAACCTTTGTGCAATCACGTGCAATCCATACTGGGCCTAACACCGTCTGAGCCTGCCTCCTGAGACATATATTTTGAATGTGTACGCTATCCATACATGTTATCCGGGGATACGGTACCCTTTCTAACATTTGTGCAATCACGTGCAATCCATACTGGGCCTAACACCGTCTGAGCCTGCCTCCTGAGACATATATTTTGAATGTGTACGCTATCCATACATGTTATCCGGGGATACGGTACCCTTTCTAACCTTTGTGCAATCACGTGCAATCCATACTGGGCCTAACACCGTCTGAGCCTGCCTCCTGAGACATATATTTTGAATGTGTACGCTATCCATACATGTTATCCGGGGATACGATACCCTTTCTAACCCTTGTGCAATCACGTGCAATCCATACTGGGCCTAACACCGTCTGAGCCTGCCTCCTGAGACATATATTTTGAATGTGTACACTATCCATACATGTTATCCGGGGATACGGTACCCTTTCTAACCTTTGTGCAATCACGTGCAATCCATACTGGGCCTAACACCGTCTGAGCCTGCCTCCTGAGACATATATTTTGAATGTGTACGCTATCCATACATGTTATCCGGGGATACGGTACCCTTTCTAACCTTTGTGCAATCACGTGCAATCCATACTGGGCCTAACACCGTCTGAGCCTGCCTCCTGAGACATATATTTTGAATGTGTACGCTATCCATACATGTTATCCGGGGATACGGTACCCTTTCTAACCTTTGTGCAATCACGTGCAATCCATACTGGGCCTAACACCGTCTGAGCCTGCCTCCTGAGACATATATTTTGAATGTGTACGCTATCCATACATGTTATCCGGGGATACGGTACCCTTTCTAACCTTTGTGCAATCACGTGCCATCCATACTGTGCCTGACACCGTCTGAGCCTGCCTCCTGAGACAGAGACATATATTTTGAATGTGTACGCTATCCATACATGTTATCCAGGGATACAGTACCCTTTCTAACCTTTGTGCAATCACGTGCAATCCATACTGGGCCTAACACCGTCTGAGCCTGCCTCCTGAGACATATATTTTGAATGTGTACGCTATCCATACATGTTATCTGGGGATACGGTACCCTTTCTCACCTTTGTGCAATCACGTGTAATCCATACTGGGCGTGAGAACGGCTGGCGAGCTGTTAAGCAAGCTACAGCACCTGTCCAGACAAGTACAGGGATTCCCTAGCGAGGAGACTTATTTGATTGTTTTCAATGTTGGGACAGCAATTTTTGGGGAGCACTATACTCTGGAGAATGATAGATGGGGCCCACCATACACTGGAACATTCCAAAGGTGGACATCAGACACTGGAGCAGCATTTACAGGGCCCATTATACACTAGAGCATTAGAAATGGGGCCCATTATGTTTGGAGCATTATTTGGGCCCATAAGACAGTGGAGCTTCATCCATGGGGACCAACATATACTGTAGCATTATGTGGAGCTCATCATATACTGTTTCAAACATTATATGGGACCAATGATTCTGTATGGAGAAATAGATGGGCCTCGTCATGAGATGTAAAAAGTGAGGTATTTTTCATTGTACTATACCGCTATTTATCTGCCGTATCGGAGCATGATGAGTTGTGGTATGTGTTAAAGGGGCGCTCTTTCGCCCAGGGCACATGAAAACCTGCAGCCAGCCCTCCCCCCCCACAACTTTAGCCAAATAACCCCCATTTTTCAGTGCGTAACTTATATTATGAAGTTAATTAAGGTTGACAAGCTTAAGTAAGAAGAATTGATGCTTTTGGCATTCAAATGGGCACTGTAGGTGTGTTTCCTGTCCTCCTCTCACTGCCGACTTTTATTCCCCATTGACTTACATTTGCTTTCGTGTTTCGGGACGACCCCGACTTTTCCCTATAATCGGACGATCTTGCTCGACCCGACTTTTGGAAAAGTCGGGTTTCACGAAACGAAACGCGACCCTAAAAAACCAAAAGTCGCTCAACTCTAGACATCACGTCTGTATGCCCAGACTAGTGCAGGGATTCCCTAGTGAGGAGACTTATTTAATTGTTTTCAATGTTGGGACAGCGATTTTTTGGGGAGCACTATACTCTGGAGAATGATATATGAGGCCCACCATCCACTGGAGCATTCCAAAGGGGAACATCAGACACTGGAGCAGCATTTACAGGTCCCATTATACACTAGAGCATTAGAAATGGGGCCCATTATATATGGAGCATTATTTGGGCCCATAAGACAGTGCAGCTTCATCTATGGGGACCAACATATACTGTAGCATTATGTGGAGCTCATCATATACTGTTTCAAACATTACTTGGGACCAATGATTCTGTATGGAGAAATATATGGGCCTCATTACTCTGTATAGTGCACTATGTGGTGGCCATAATACTGCATGTAGTAATATACTGTCCGTTTTTGTAGCTATTGGAGAATTTAAAATGGATATCAGTTATGATATGTAAAAAGTGAAGTATTTTTCATTGTACTATACCGCTATTTCTCTGCCGTATCGGAGCATCATGAGTTGTGCTATGTGTTAAAGGGGCGCTCTTTGGCCCAGGGCCCATGGAAACCTGGAGCCAGCCCTCCCCCCCCAAATTTAGCCAAATAACCCCCATTTTTCAGTGCGTAACTAGTATTATGAAGTAAATTAAGGTTGAAAAGCTTCAGTAATAAGAATTGATGTTTTTGGCATTCAAAAGGGCACTGTAGGTGTGTTTCCTGTCCTCCACTCCCTGCCGACTTTGCTTCCCCATTGACTTGCATTGGGTTTCGTGTTTCAGTCGGCCTTCGACTCTTCACAAAAATCGGCCGATTTCGTTCTACCCGACTTTTGCGAAAGACGGGTTTCATGAAACCCGACTCGACCCGAAAAAACGCAAAGTCGCTCATCTCTAGTGGCAGCCACATGGATCTGGTCTTGGCAAGTAGCAAACAGGATAACCAGCATGATGGAGAGCAGCACATGTGCATCATTATCTCTCCTGACTGGATGAGGCTTCACTCCTTTGTGGAGGAGATTATGTGGAGAACAATGTCCCCTCAGCGTGGACTCGCATGGAGTAGTAGTGTCTGCTTCCTCAGGCAGCTTGAACCACCCAGAACTAGAAGTTACCTCAGGAAGTGTGAGAACTCTGAGATGGGCGTTATCTCAGAAAGTGTGAGAGCCCTGACATGGGAGGCTCCTCCCAGCCATTTCTATGTTAGCTTGTCGTGAAGAGAATAATCACTTAACTTTCATGTACACACAATGGCCATTAAATGACAGCAAAGCACATTTATGCATTGTCAGTATAAAATGCAATGTATTACATCTTCTAACTGACAGTGTCCAAACTAATTCTGACACACTGGAACAAGTCTACTGCCACACGACAACTGTCTCATTCAGCAGCAGTAGAACGGGTACCGGGATACCACATTAGTACTAGAGTACTCGTGATTGTTGAGTTATCATTGAAGTAGAGTTTATTATTTGTTCCGTGGAAAGCTGTCAACTAGCTGTTTTAGATATTCAAGATATTTGCTGCTTATCATGATGGTGATATTGATTTCAAGAAGTTATGTGTTGACTTCTTGTGCTACTCACTTCTACATTGGAAGTGCGGGGTGCTGATGACTAAATGGCCCCATACACTTGCTGTAACATGTGCATGACCAACAAGTATCTAAGGAACATGACATGCACACAAATTCCATGCCGATCACGCACACATCCCAACAAGTGTTTGGGGTTGTAATGTCATTGATACCACTTACTTTTGGATGGAGCTGGATAACACTTTTAATAAATAGATGTTTTCCCTAGAAAACTGCATTTCTGGGTGCACCTCTTTTCATAGAAACTCCGCACTTACTTGTTCCACTGTTATATATTTTGGAAATTTATGAATACATGTCCTTGGTCAATAGGCATGTTTAACCATTACAATTTGGCCTGTGTCAAAGTTGCTCATATCCTTACACTGGCCCATTTTTCCTGCTTCCAACACATAAACTTCAAGAATGGACTGATCAGTCTGGTGCTCCATGGCAGCTGGACCAGCGCAGCAACTTCATCCCAACATTTTGGGTGCTTCTTGCGTTGGCTAGGTCCCGTAAAATTATCATGTCAGATGAGGCCGAGAGACTAGACCTGAAGTGACAGGCTATATGCACGCAGTTTTTGCTGCGGATCCGCTGCGATTTTGGTCGCAGCGGATCTGCAGCAGTTCTGCAGACAGTGTACAGTAATATGCTATCCTATGGAATTTACAATCTGCTGTGCACATGCTGCGGATTTTTAACTGCGGAAAAGCTGCGGTTTTGAATCCGCAGAAAGAAATGACATGTCACTTCTTTTCTGCTGATTCTGCTGCGGTTTACCATCTCCTCCATTATAGAGGTGGTAAACCGCAGGGGAAAACCGCAGGCCAATCCGCAGGTAAAACCGCAGGTCATTTTACCTGCGGTTTTACCTGCGGTTCCGCAGATACAAATCTGCAGACCAATCCGCAGCGTGTGCACATAGCCTAAAAGTCAGGCCTAATGCACAGCCAGTGTCAGTCAGGGCCAGGGGACGCAGCTACAGCCTCTGCTCTGTGTTCTCAGAGTGGTGACTGAACCAACGCCAGCGTTGCCCTCGTGACTGAAACTGAATGCTGCTGGGGAGAATAAAGTTAATTTTCTCTGCTAAGGGCAAGTGCCAGGTAGGTTAGTAATGCTATTAACCTGCAGATTAACCACATTAATAGCATTTTTTCGGGTGTCAGGTTCCCTTTAAAGACTTCACAGGGCTTAGTAAGTACAAGAGGTGCCAAGAATGCGTGCATGACTATGCAGGGCGCAGACGTGAAGACTGCCCTGGTCCGGCTGCCATGGCGAACCAGACTGGCTGCTGGAACAGGGCAGAGTGAATATTTCTGCTCAACCTCTTATGGGCGCCATTCTTAGGGGGATAATTACTGTAGAATCAGTAACATGATACGGGAATATTGAGCCATAGTCGACTATCTTTCTAAGTAGTGTTGAATTTTTACACAAATGTGAATTTCACTATTCTACAGATGGTATTTTATTTATGTAGAAAATGTTACTTAATACTTAAATAATGTTTTGTATAAAGCTTAAAATAGCAGAAAATAACATATGTGTTATAACAAGTGTCATCAATCCAGCAATGGAATAAACATACATCTATAGGATCTGCTCTGTAGCTTGAAGCTTTCTTGCATGTAGGTGCAATGAAGTATACTTGCCATGCTTCAGTTAATGCAAAAAAAAAAAAAAAAATCACAGCAAGTCGAATATCCAGCAAAGATAAATCTGGTGCAATTTTACTGTTTTGATTCGCTACGCACAAAGCAAACACTTGGAGCCTCGCGTCATATTAACTGGTCACAGCCCATTTTCTCTCTCCTGTTTGTTCATTCCACCATGACTGATTTTCCTGTCCCTGTCCCCTCTCTGTCACCTGAGCCTGGCACATTTTAGATATTCTCCTTGCCCCTTTGTTTAACCTCCTGCTGAGCGCAGGAGGCAGCGGAAAAAAAAAAAAACATGACAAGTAAGGAAAAAATAAAAAAAGTTAAACAGACTAGAAAAAAAAGAAATGAGAAAGTAGAAAGCAAGAGATGAGGGAATGAAACTCAGATGCAGCGGGGGCTGAATGCTGCTGCTATTTCTTATTCCTGCCAGGAAAATGGCATGAGTTGGAGTGGGTGCAACAAGGCTAGGAGGTGGGGCATTATGTTGATAGGTTGAAAGCAGAGTGTTAGTAAATCATTAGAGCGGAGGTCCAGGTCCTAAAATGTATTTACTAAATATCTCTCCTAACACCCTAACCACTTTTGCAATTTGCTTTATTACACATGACTAAGGACTGGCTTACCTAACCAACCCTGTTTCCTAACATTTCACCTTCTTTTCGCCTTCTCCTTTCCCTATCAATAATGACAAAACAGTGCAAGTTTGGATAAATTGGCCGCAGCAGACCTTTATTAAATAACATATTAACCAAAACATAAGGAAAGGGTCTAAGGACGCTCAACCAATAAACTTAGCTCCTTCAGCTGCTCCTCTCTGCCCTCAAATGCATCAGGCCCTCCTGCAGAGTGGCACCCCCCATAAAATTGTCCATCCTGAGACCTTGGTTGAGTGAAGACCCCGAGTATTTACTCAGCGCTTATCAAAAGGGGGGGACTGACTCCACCAAAACGGGTCCCCTATTCTCCCTTTCTCATACCACCAATTGGCTTTCCAAAGACCCGTTCCCACCAGCTGCCATGACATTGGGGTTAATCCCAAGCATCCAACAGTAAAATAAACACACAGTAACATTCTCTTAACACATTATAACCATTTTAGAGGGAGGGTGGATGAGACGCAGATCCACTAACAGACTGAGAGTATCAAGCCCTGGCTCCTATATATGCCCAAAGTCCCCTTTCAATCAGGTAAGATCCCCTGGGAAGACACTCCCTTGGTCCTCATCCCGATTTTCTTTGGGACTCTGCCCCCCAACCTGAAAAACACTATTTTGGTTGCTCATAATACTACCCCTAGTAAACCACCATGATAACTAGGGCCTGGAAGAGCAAGTCATCCTAGTCAGGTGGCCCTCCTTTGCTATCTTTTCGGATTGCAGTATGGACCCTACTTGAGTAACATAGTAATGACACACCCGAGGGGCTGTGGGATACTCGGCATCGGGCCCGTTAACTTCAATGGGAAATGTCACAGAGGCAGTGACCCGGTCCGTGGCCTCAGGCGGTCATGTAAAAGGGGTAGAATTGATTAGGGATAAAGTTTATGTAGTGATTCATGATGCCAGTTGGAGTGTTCGACTGTAGTATAGCCGGAACTGCAGATGATCCCTGGGGGAGTAGATGGTGTTGGCAGTGCAGATGTTAAACCCTCTCCAACCAGGGCAGACCCCCAGAGATTGTGATGGAAGTAGAAGGCACGGAGTAATAAGGCAGGTGACAAGGAAAGTCACTTTATCATTTACTGTAGTTCAGGTGCAGTTCAGAGGCGATATTACAACTCTCACCAGGTTACAGTCTGTTCTGCAGAATGGAAGTTATGTTTCCCTGAATGACTCAGTGTAACTTCCTGCTATTCTAATCCCTTCTGGGACGGAGGCTTCCCGGAGTTTAGAACTTCCTAGTATTTCCTCTACTCACTGTGTATTTCTCCTTCGGCAACTTGAAACTTGAATCCTGTGTGAATCAGCTCAAGTTCCCACTTGCACTATCCTTCATTGATCCTAGGTTATTGCAGTATTTCTGAGGGAAAACACTTTACTGCTGGTTGTATAATCCCACACAGTCTCTCAGCTTACCACCCTGCTCTGAGAGCATGGATGGTCTAGGGGCTGGTCCCTGATGCTTCTTAGCTTTGCTCCTAGAGGGACCACATGTCATCATGGCTGCCAGGAGTGTTCACTTCCTTCCTCTTCACTTAAACAGCAACTCACGACTCCTCCCCCTCCCAGTTAGGGTATGTCTGCAAAGCTCCAAGCGTCAGACAAGGGAGTGAGGTGAATTGTGGGTGTGTGTTGTGGTCTCTAGCAGAGAAAGCATAACTTACATTGCTCATAAAACACATACAAAACAGTACATATTTAACCCTTTTGTGGTGGTAAAGACGTAGGGCGCCACAGTAACATAGTTAGCAAGGCCGAAAAAAGACATTTGTCCATCCAGTTCACCCTGTATTCCGTCAGAATAAATCCCCAGATCCACGTCCTTCTAAGAACCTAATAACTGTAAGATACATATTGTTATGTTCCAGGAAAGCATCCAGGCCTCTCTGGAACCCTTTGACTGAGTTCGCAATCACCACCTCCTGGCAAGGAATTCCAGATTCTTACTGCCCTAAAAGTAAAGAATCCTCTTCTATGTTGGTGGAAAAGCCTTCTCTCCTCCAGACACAGAGAATGCCCCCTTGTGACCGTCACCTTCCTTGGTATAAACAGATCCTCAGAGAGATATTTGTATTGTCTCCTTATATACTTATGCATGGTTATTAGATTGCCCCTCAATCGTCTTTTTTCTAGACTAAATACTGTAATCCTAGTTTTACTAATCTCTCTTGGTATTGTAGTTCCCCCATCATCTTTATCAATTTTGTTGCCCTCCTTTGTACTTGCTCTAGGTCCATTATATCCTTCCTGAGCACCGGTGCCCAAAACTGTACACAGTACTCCATGTGCGGTCTAACCAGGGATTTGAACAGAGGCAGTATAATGCTCTCATAATATGTATCCAGACCTCTTAATGCACCCAATGATCCTGTTTGCCTTGGCAGCCGCTGCCTGGCACTGGCTGCTCCAGGTAAGTTTATCGTTAACTAGGATCCCCAAGTCCTTCTTCATGTCAGATTTACCCAGGGGTTTCCCGTTTAGTGTGTAATGGTGATATTGATTCCTTTTTCCCATGGGTATAGCCTTACATTTATCTTGGTTAAACTGCATCTGCCACCTTTCGGACCAAGTTTCCAACTTATCCAGATCCATCTGTAGCAGAATACTATCTTCTCTTGTATTGACTACTTTACATAGTTTTGCATCTTCTGCAAATATCGATATTTTAGTGTGTAAACCTACCAGATCGCTAATAAATATGTTGAAAAGAATAGGTCCCAACACCAATCCCTGTGGTATCCCACTGGTCACAGCGACCCAGTTAGAGAATATGCCATTTATAGCCACCCTCTGCTTTCTATCACTAAGCCAGTTACTTACGCATTTACACACATTTTCCCCCAAACCCAGCATTCTCATTTTGTGTACCAACCTCTTATGTGGCATGGAATTGAAATTGGACGCCATGTCGCGTTTGCAGAGCCTATGATGTGCCTAAGCAGTGGAAAGTAACTACAAGTGACCCCATTTTGGAATCTAGACCCCCTAAGGAACTTAACTAGATGTGTGGTGAGAACTTTGAACCCCCAAGTGTTTCACTAATGTTTCTAATGCCCAGCCAAGAAAAAAAACAAACATTTTTTCCACAAAAATGATTTTTAGCCCCCAATTTTTTTATTTTCCCAAGGATAACAGGAGAAATTGGACCCCAAAGTTGTTGTCCAATTTGTCCTGAGTATGCTGGTATCCCATATATGGGAAAAAAACTACGGTTCGGGCACACGTCGGGGATCGGAAGGGAAGTAGTGACTTTTTGGAATGCAGACTTTGATGGAATTGTCTGCGGGTGTCATGTTCCATTTGCAGAGCCCCTGATGTGCCTAAACAGTGGAAACCCCCACAAGTGACCTCATTTTGGAAACTAGACCCCCTAAGGAACTTCTCTAGATGTGTGATGAGAACTTTGAACCCCCAAGTGTTTCACTGAAGTTTATAATGCCCAGCCATGAAAAAAAGACATTTATTTTTCCACAAAAATAATTTTTTAACCCCAAATTTTCTGTTTTCCCAAGGGTAACAGGAGAAATTGAATGCCTAAAACTTGTTGTCCAATTTGTCATGAGTATGCTGATACCCCATATGTGGGAGAAAACTACTGTTTGGCACATGTTGGGGCTCGGCAGGGAAGTAGTAACGTTATGGAATGCAGACTTTGATGGAATGGTCTGCGGTAGGGATGAGCGAGTAGTGAAATACTCTTACTCGCTGTATTCATTACGAGTAGCTTCTAATACTCGAGTACTCGTAACAAGTAGCGAGTCCAATGTAAATCTATGGGAAATGCGAGTAATGAGCTGTGTGTGGGGGGCTGTGCTGGCCTGTGCGGGACTGTGCTGGGCTGTGCGGGTACTGTGCCAGGCTATGCGGGGACTGTGCACGGACTGAGCCGGGCTGTGTGGGACTGTGCCGGGCTATGCGGGGACTGTGCATGGAATGTGCCAAGCTGTGCAGAACTGTCCCGGGCTGTGCGGGACTGTGCTAGGCTGTGCGCAGACTGGCCGGGCTGTGCGGGGGCTGTGTGGGGACTGTGCCGGTCTGGGCGGTACTGTGCTGGGCTGTGTGGGGACTGGCCGTGCTGTGCGGGGGCTGTGTGGGGACTGTGCCATGCTGTGCGGGACTGTGCTTGGCTGTGCGAGGACTGGCCGGGCTGTGCGGGGACTGTGCTGGGCTGTGCGGGGACTGTCCGGGCTGTGCGGGGACTGTTCTAGGCTGTGCGGGGACTGGCCAGGCTGTGCGGGGGCTATGTGGGGACTGTGCAGGGACTATGCCGGGCTGTGCGGGACTGCGATGGGCTGTGCGGGGACTGGCCGGGCTGTGCGGGAGCTGTGCGGGGACTGTGCTGGTACTGTGCTGGGCTGTGCAGAACTGTGCAAGGATTGTACGGGCAGTGCTGAATTTTGTGAGGCGAGTAGTGAAATTTACTCACCAGTATTTGAGTACTGCGAGTACTGCATTACTCGCCGAGTAGCGAATCCTTACGAGTATACTCGCTCATCCCTAGTCATGTGAGGTCTTGTTTTTTGCGGAGCGAGCTGACGTTTTTATTGGTACCATTTTCAGGCACATGATTTTTTTATCGCTTTCTATTCCGATTTTTAGGAGACAGAATGAGTAAAAACCTGCAATTCATGAATTTCTTTTTTTTTGGGGGGGGGGGTTAATACTATTCCGTGTGTGGTAAATTTGATAAGACAGTTTTATTCTTCAGGTCAGCACAATGACAGAAATACCTCATTTATATCATTTTTTTTATGTTTTGGTGCTTTTATACAATAAAAACTATTTTCTAAAAAAAAGTAATTGTTTTTGCATCACTTTATACTGAGAGCTATAACTTTTTTATTTTTCCACTGATGGAGCTGTGTTATGGCTTGTTTTTTGCAGGACAAGATGACATTTTCAAAGGTGCCATGTTTATTTATATCCGTCTTTTTGATCGCGTGTTATTCCACTTTTTGTTTGGTGGTATGATGGTAAAGCATTTTTTTTGCCTTGTTTTTTTTTATGGTGTTCAATTAAAGGGGTTAACTAATGGGACAGTTTAATAGGTCGGGTCGTTACAGATGCGGAGATACTAAATAAGAGCACTTTTATTGTTTGTTTTTTTCATTCAAACATTTATTTAGAGATAGAAAATACAGCTCTGGCAAAAATTAAGAGACCACTTACAAATGTTCAGTTTGTCTGATTTTTCTCTTTATAGGTATACAGGGTGGGCCATTTATATGGATAAACCTAAATAAAATGGTAATGGTTGGCGATATCAACTTCCTGTTTGTGGCACATTAGTATATGGGAGGGGAGAATCTTTTCAATATGGATGGTGACCATGGTGGCCGTTTTGAAGTTGGCCATTTTGGATCCAACTTTCCAACTTTATAAATGGCCCACCCTGTATTTTTGAGCAAAATATAAATTGTTCTTTTAGTCTACAAACTTCTGACAACATGTCTCCGAATTTCCAAACAATAAATTTTGTATTTTTTTCCTGACAAAAAAAATGGTCAAAATTAAAAAAGAACAGTGCTTTCACACCTCAAATAATGCAAAGAAAACAAGTTCATAATCATTTAAAAACAACAATACTAATGTTTTATCTCAGGTAGAGTTCAGAAATCAATATTTTGTGGAATAACCATGATTTTTAATCACGGCTTTCATGCCTCTTGGCATGCTGTCCATCAGTCTTTCACACTGCTTCTGGTGCAAAAACTTAAGCAGTTCTTCTTTGTTTGATGGCTTGTGAATATACATCATCCTCTTGCTTACATTCCAGAGGTTTCCATTGGGGTTCAGGTCTGGAGAGTAGGCTGGCCATGACAGGGATTTGATGTTGTGGTCTCTTAATTTTTGCCCGAGCTGAATATTGATTTTTGATTATTATTATTATTATTATTATTATTATTATTATTATTATTATTTTTATATTTTTACAATTATTTTAATTTTTTTTTTACTTTTCCTTAACTTTTTTATTGTCCCACTATGGGACAATAATTTTTAAGAAGCTGTCAGCGCTGCACTGACAGAGAGAGACTTGCTGATCATGCACTGCTCATGATCAGCAAGTTTACTTAGCTCTGGTGACCTGGATGTTGTCATGAGACAGACTTACGTTGCAGTAATAACATACCATGCAGTAAACATTTTTCAATTACCCTGAAACTACATGTATGACTGTCTGAGGTCTCCTAGGACTGTATCCAATCTCTTTTCAAGGTCTTTAATGCAAACATAGCATTAGGCTCCATTCAGACATACAGTACGTGTTGCACGTACGTGTTCTCTCCGTATTTTTCACAGATGCAACATGTCCCTATTATAGTCTACGTAGCTGTTCATTTGCCTGTGATTTTTCTTGTACCATGTGTCTGTGCAGAACTCATGGAGACATGTCCATTTTTTTCTGGCAACATGATAAAAAGTGCCAATACAAGTCTATGGACCCATGAAAAGTACATACATCATACGGAAGGCATCTGTAGACCATCCGTATTCTGTCCGTGCTTAACACTGCAATGAATTGGAAAAGCTTTGTAGTTTATTCATTTACCCATACGTGAAAAATACTGATAAAGCACTGGTGATATATGTTTCATTTTTTTCTTTTGTCTGTGTGAGAAACAATGACATTTGAATGAGGCCTAAGTACTGCCAAAATGACCTCTACATATATGGCTATGGGTTACCGAAGGTAACCTCTTCACTGCTGTTTTGTCACACACGCTATCTGTACAATATCCAGTATTTGGAGGGCTTGCTTTTTAGCTTTTTTCTCCTTATTTCTATTGCTAAACTGTGAGCTGTGAAATCCTCTCACTAAATGAATTCTTGCTAAAATGGTTCATGCACTGCATTCCCTGCCTAAACTTTTATACAGGCTATGATTGGTTGTGGTATATAATAATGCATGCTATATATTGTGATGGCTGTGCTATACTACAGTAGGTGATTTGCTATATTATGAAAATTGTTGGAGAAAAATAGCGCAATAGGGTCTTATCCAAGATTAAGTAGTTAATGCAAAGTAACCGCGCTCACCAGATGTAGCTTAAGACTGCCGCTGATCCACGGATCCACAAGGGACCAGCCATTGAGAATACAATATGGGAGAATGTGGTCAAAGTCTGCGCTGCTGAATCACTGTAGTCCAAAGGTATTATTAAAAGTGGTCTTTATTCAACGCGTTTCAGAATTTCAAAGAACTCCATCCGAAAATACCACATAAGAATCCACACAAGAAGATTCTTATGTGGTAGTTCCTGATGAAGGAGTTCCTTGAAACTGCAGCGCTCATGTGATGTTAATAGAGCGGTGTTCTGTCTACATGGAAAAGGCCACGGCGCTCACTGATTGTCTGTTGATGTAACTTTTGAGCAGTAGCCAATAACAGACAGTGGTCGAAGTAGCGGAAACTCAGCACTGGACTCGGGGACAATGAGTAAATTTGTTTTTTTGACAATAAATTGCGCATGGGGACTGGGATATTCTGAAAGGGGAAAAACCCTGTTAATTTAACGAGCCAAGCAAAAAAAAAAAAAAAGCAACTTTTCCCTTTGTCCCCAATTTATAATGCCTACCAAGGAAACAAAAGATGCACTAATCACTGTACATTGCAAAAATCAAATAAAAGAAATATCATAATAATAAAAAAAAATAACAATTCAAATAATCCAATCAAGTCCATGTGACATTTGTTGAAAAATGTAAAGCAGAACGGCATTCCTCGGGAGTAATGTGTTTTAATTATCTAAAGTAATAATGAAGCTGATTTAGCACAGTATATTAAACCCATCTGGCATGTAGTCTGCTAGAATTCATCCGTGACTTGATGTTCAAAGTTATATTTTATCGCTTGTAATTTTCTTTTCAAAGTTCTTTAAGAAGTTTGACCTCAAACCTGATGCAAACAAGAAATACGATAAGGATATCTTTTGTTTTGCAGTATCCATTAAAACAATGAAAATTAACACTGTGGTGACAATAAAAATCTAGTGAGCTTAGTTTTTCAAAAATATTTTAAAATATGTAAAGTTCCTTAAATCGTGGATCATATATGGAAATTAGTAACGGGGTTATGAAAAAGTAACGGGGTTATTTCCGCCACCTGCCGTCCTATCATCCACACAGAAGCGGTGCCTATCATACCAATAGATGGGAATACAAAAGAGCCTTGGTTTAGATCTTCTAATTAATATCATAGGAATTTATTATTATTGTGCAATGTAGGTGATAGAAATTCTCCCCATAACGTCTTCCCCCTGTTCCAGCTGAACAATTTCATATTAGAAGCAAACCTACCTGGTAAAAATGAGCAAATCAATTTCAGACAAGTTTTGTCTTGAATGTTACAAAAAAATGTGTGAATTCTCCTGAATTGTATACAGGGTCAGAAAAAGGAGTGAAAAAACCAACTCACCTTGACCCTCACCTGTCCAGCTTTTGCAGCCCCCCCATCCGGTTCACCATGAAGTTACATCTACCACTGCTTAAACTGCATCCTTTACAGCTCTTTTGACATCTTTCCTCAAAAAAGCCTCTGCTGTCAAAACACACGTTGTCATATCATGACATCACGAAGTGCATGGTCCTAGGCACTGACATAGTTTGTCACTCCTGAGGCCAGAAGCGCCGGTAATGAGTGAAGATGCGGAAGAGCCAAAGAGGATGTGGGGAGGGCCATATCTTCTGGTGGTGGGATAGGTGAGCGGTGAGGTATTCTTTCTCACATTAGGTTAATTATGTTTTGTGATCTGTCTAGAACACTTGATTTTCATCAAATATATTTTGTTATGCTGTCTCTGCGTACTCACCCAGCCACCGCTCCCACGCCGCAGCGGTCGCCTCTGGCAGGTGCGCAGCCGGAGTCGTCCCTGCATGCAATGCGCATGCGCCATAGGCCGTGGCCACTCCTCCCTCCTGCTTCTTGTGTTCTGGCTATGCCCTGACCCGGAAGCACCTCCCTGACCAATGGCAGACCAGACAGGAGTATATCAGGCCGCTTCCCCCTGAGGGAGGTGCCTGATTGTTGTGTTTCCTAGCACACTGGGCCTCGCTTCATCGTGTGCTCTCTGCCCCTGCAGTTCCGTTCTCTTCTGCTCCCCGCAGCAGCCTCTCAGTCCTGCTACCCGTGTTCCTTGCTGTCTTCCTCAGTCCTGCCTCCAGTGTTCCTGTTCCATCCTGCTCCAGTCCTGCCGTCCTACTCCAGTCCTGCCTCCTGTGTTCCTGTTCCATCCTACTCCAGTCCTGCCATCCTACTCCAGTCCTGCCTCCGGTGTTCCTGTTCCATCCTCCAGTCCTGCCTCCAGTGTTCCAGTTCCATCCAGCTTCAGTCCTTCCGTCCTACTCTAATCCTTTCTCCTGTGTTCCTACTCCTGTCATCCCTCCTCCTCCCAGTCTACTGTCTTACTCCATTCCTTCCTCCTGGTTCCAGCTCTGTTCTGTCATCTATACTTAAGTCCCACAGTCCTACTCCAGTCCATCCTGAGCCGCCCCTCTCGGTACCGGCTACCGTGGTACTGGAACCCCTGGGCCTGCTCCTAACGGTCCCTGTATAGGGGTCGGTTCCACCTGGCAGCTCGCCCGGGGCCCCTCGGTGCCATGGTCCAGAGGGTCCACTCCTGGAGTTTCCGGCTCCAGACTACCCATGCTAACATATTTACTCTGAATGGAATTTCTTGGCCAAATTTCAACAAACTAACAAATTAAATTTTTAGCTTATTGGCTCACTACTATGACTAAGCAATAAACTCATAGCCAGAAATTCAGTTTGCTCTCTTCAAAACATACATTTATTAGTACAAGGCCAAGCCTGGACTAAGGACTGTCATCTTTTATACTACAATCTATTCATGTAAAGAGAGGCATCACAAGCAGATCCACCTTTGATGTTTTTGCTATGATTTTGGGATCCAAGTTTGGTGATACTGTGGATCTTCTAAACCAATATATAGTTATACTGTAGATATCTCTGCATGTTACAGTGCTCTAAATAATCTTGGCAGTTGTAGAAGAGTCAGGACCATGGACAAAGAACAGAAGCATGATCATAGAACATAACCAAATACCAGATAGAAAATCCAAAGGAAAAAGCAAGAAAGTGTGATCAAGAATGTAACCAAGGTTAGAGCCAGGGATGTACTACAAATACCAGATCAAGTATCTGACGAGTGAATTAAAGGTAAGGTCAAGAACAAAGTTAGTGTCAATAAACAATCATGTCACTTGAAACAGCAATTTTCTGAAAAGAATAGAGAGTAGATATAACTGATGCAAAGAAAATATTTTATGTTCCTGGTCCACAGGTAAGTTTGCGTTCTACCACACAGTTTTCTATCTACTACATGCCATTTATAACATTACTGTCTTCATATTTACTGGAGAGATCTTTAGCTTGCTTATAGGGATTGTCTACTACTCAGAAAACCTCTTCTCAATCCCTGTTGCCCCCGGTAAAATAATAATACATACAGTGGGGGAAATAAGTATTTGCTCCCTTGCTGATTTTGTAAGTTTTCCCACTGACAAAGACATGAACAGTCTATAATTTTAAGGGTAGGTTAATTTTAAAATTGAAAGCTAAAATATGCAGCATAATATCCAGAAAATCATATTGTATAAATTATTGTACATACTCGTGTATAAGCCAAGATTTTCAGCCAATTTTTTTGGGATGAAAGTCCCCCTCTCGGCTTATTTGCGAGTCATATACCGGGGGTTGGAGGGGGAACGGGGATGTCAAAGACCATACTCACCCCCTCCTGGCACATCTCTGCAGCCCCTGATTCTCCCTCGGTCGTCTGCTTCCTGCATTCAGTGGTCACGTGGTACCGCTCATTAAATTCATGAATATGCACATATTATGAGTTTAATGAGCGGTACCATGTGACAGCTGAATGCAGGAAGCATACGACCGATGGAGAAGCAGGGACTGCAGAAAAGACCATGAGCCTGACCATGAGTATGACCGGGCAGAGCAATATTTACCTGTCCCCGTTCCATCGCCTTGCACCGCTGTGTCTCTGGGTCCTCTTGCTGTAACATTCAGGTCAGAGGGCATGAAGACGTAGTCAGTGTGCACCCTCTGATGAATGAACGTCACTGCAGAGACCCAGGAGACACAGCGGTGGATGGCGATGGAAAAGGGGCTGGTAAATATCACCGGTGCCGGGGGCTCAGGACACCGGCACCTGGCCCCCAGCGAAGGTGAGGTGAGTATGTCATTTTTTTTTTAATTGCAGCAGCAGCGGCAGCAGCAAATAAAGAGTATTTATTGAGCATCTTATGGGGCAGCATTAACCCTTGTGCAGCAGCATATTATGGGGGTATTTATGGAGCATCTTGTGGGGTAGTATTAACCCTTGTGCAGCAGCATATGGGGGGTATTTATAGAGCATCTTATGGGGCAGCATTAACCCTTGTGCAGCAGCATATGGGGGTATTTATGGAGCATCTTATGGGGCAGCATTAACCCTTGTGCAGCAGCATATGGGGGTATTTATGGAGCATCTTAAGGGGCAGCATTAACTCTTGTGCAGCAGCATATTATGGGGAGTATTTATGGAGCATCTTGTGGGGCAGCATTAACCCTTGTGCAGCAGCATATGAGGGATATTTATGGAGCATCTTATGGGGCAGCATTAACCCTTGTGCAGCAGCATATGGAGGACATTTATGGAGCATCTTATGGGGCAGCATTAACCCTTGTGCAGCAGCATATGGGGGTATTTATGGAGCATCTTCTTGGGCCAGCATTAACCCTTGTGCAGCAGCATATGGGGGGTTTTATCTATGGAGCATCTTCTTGGACCACCATTCCATTAACCCTAGGCTTATACGGGAGTCAATAAGTTTTCCCAGTTTTTTGTGGCAAAATTAGGGTGGTCAGCATATACACGGGTCGGCTTATACACGAGTATATACGGTATATAAATTTATTTGCATTTTGCAGTGAGAAATACATATTTGATCCCCTAGCCACTAAGAGATCTGGCTCCTACAGACCAGTTAGATGCTCCTAATCAACTCGTTACCTTTATTAAAGACAGTTGTCTTACATAGTCACCTTTATAAAAGACTCCTGTACACAGACTCAATTAATCAGTCAGACTCTATCCTCTACAACATGGGCAGGACCAAAGAGCATTAGAAGGATGTCAAGTACAAGATCATAGGCCTGCACAAAGCTGGGTTGGGCTACAAAACCATAAGTAAGATGCTGTGTGATTAAACAACTGTTGGTGCAATAGTAAGAAAATGGAAGAAATACAAAATGACTGTCAATCAACATCGATCTGGGGCTCCATGCAAAATATTACCTCGTGTGGTATCCTTGATCATGAGGAAGGTGAGAGATCAGCCTAAAACTACACAGGGGAACTTGTTAATGATCTCAAAGTAGTTGGGACCACAGTCACCAAGAAAACCATTGGTAACACATTACGCCATAAAGGTTTAAAATTCTGCAGAGCCCGCAGGGTCTCCCTGCTCAAGAAAGCACATTTGCAGGCCCATTTGAAGTTTGCCAATGAACACCTGGATGATTCTGTGAGTGATTGGGAGAAGGTGATTTTGTCAGATGAGACAAAAATTGAGCTCTTTGGCATTAACTCATCTCGGTGTGTTTGGAGGAAGAGAAATGATGCCTATGACCCAAAGAACACCGTCAAGCATGGAGGTGGAAACATTATGTTTTGGAGGTGTTTCTCTACTAAAGGCACAGGACTACTTCACCGCATGAATGAGGGAATGGATGGAGCCATGTACTGTAAAATCCTGAGTGACAATCTCCTTCCCTCTGCCAGGACATAAAAAATGGGTCATGGCTGGGTCTTTCAGCAAGACAATGACCCAAAACATACAACCAATGCAACAAAGGAGTTGCTCAAAAACAGGCCCATTAAGGTCATGGAGTGGCCTAGCCATGCTTAATCCCATAGCAAACTTATGGAAGGAGTTGAAGCTCCTAGTTACCATCAACAGCCTCAAAATCTTACTGATTTTGAGATGAGCGGCAAAGAAGAGTGGACCAAAAATCCTTCTGACATGTACGCCAACCCCATCATCAACTATGAAAAACTTCTGACTGCTTTGCTTGCCAACAAGGGTTTTGCCACCAAGTATTAAGTCTTGTTTGCCAGAGGGATAAAATGCTTTTTTTCTCACTGCAAAATGCAAATAAATTTATATCATTTGTGATTTTGTGGATTTTATTTTTTATATTCAATCTCTCAATGTTAAAATTAACCTACCCTTAAAATTATACATTTTTCATGTCGTCTTTGTCAGTGGGCAAACTTACAAAATCAGCAAGGGATCAAATACTTATTTCCCCCACTGTAAACTATTAGATGCGCCGATTCTAGCTCTGTATCTGGCTATTGCCACATGCCATGGTGTGGTGGCAAGTGGGCAATAGATGAGGGGTTGATGTCACTTGTTTTATGTCTGCTGACATCAAGCCCACAGGCTAATAATAGAGAGGCAACTGTAAGATGACCCCATACTAACCCCATAGTTAGGTTGAAAAAAATTACAGCCAGAATAAAAGCCTATAATTGAAATAATGAAACAAACTCCTTTATTTAAATTAAAAATAAAAAGCAAAGTAATACTCACCTTTACGCCTAATCCATTAAAGCCCATGTCACCTGAAAAGAACAGAAAATAATGAACAATCATAATACTCACCTCTATGCCTAATTCACCGATGCCCATATCCCCTATAAAAGAAGAAAAATAATAAACAACCATATCCCTCACCGATCTGACTTGAAGATAATCCATAAGGTCCAATAAAAACTGCACTCCTTGCCAACCAGCTGATACTGAGACAGAAGCGTAATCAATAGTGCCTTTGAGCTGCCTTAAGAAAGATGACAGGAGTTCATAGCTGATGAACCCCGGTGACCCCACATATGGCACCGTTCACTGCGTAAGAACTTTCTTACACAGCAAGTGGTGCCACAAGTGAGATCACTGGGATTCATCAGCTGTGAACTTTCTCATGGCAGCACACACTTCAATGTGAGCCTGCTGTTGTGGATAGTGGTTGCATCACTGATGTGACCGCTATCCAAATCATCTGGATCTTAGTGGGACAGTGTGGATTATTTTCATATTGGACAGGTGAGGGATATGGTTGTTTATTCTTTTTATTCTTGCTGTATCTTTATTATAATCTAATTACAGGGATAATGGGGTTGTCTTTTAGATGCCCCTAAATTACTAATCCCTGTGGTTGATATCAGCTGCCAATACAAAGCTGCATCCACTTTTCCTCCCCCTGCATTCCTCATTGAACCTGCACATCCACATGTCGCTTGAACACACCGTGAAGGGAGTAATAAAGGACTGAATGATTGTTTTCAAACCAGTGCCGCTGCTTTTCTTCTTTTTCATCGATTTTGGATTTATATGAATTTTTCTTCAGCTGAAGCACCATCTATTGTTTGAATTTAGGCTGTGATATTTCAGTTATTAAGGGGGTCCACATCTTTAACAGTGCTTGAAGCTATTGCTCTGATGCAGTTCTGCTGTTTTCCTATGCCTGCACCTGTGAACAAAGCTGACATCAACTCCACAACTATTAGCCCACTTGCCACCACACCAAGTGGGAAGAGCAAGCCTAAGTGCCAGATATTCTTCCCAGAATATTAACATCAGTTCTCAGTTGTTGACTTTCCTCTGCTGCTTATGAAAATTACGGGGACCCCACTCCAATTATTTCATTTATTTATTTTTATTTATTAACAAGTTCTTAGTCTGGGTGGGGCAATATCCATGGCCTCTTACCAGTTTGAGAATACCAGCTCCCAACTGTTTGCTTTAGCTGGACTGGTTGTCAAAAATGTGGGGAAGGATACCATGCCATTTTTAAATTATTTATTTAAATAATTTTAAAAACAGTCTCTATTATTGATAACCAGCCATGATAAAGCTGACAGCTGAGTGTGTCAGCCCGCAGCTGTCAGTTTTGTTTGCGCTGGTTATCAAAAATAGAAGAGGCTCCATATCATGCTTAAATTAATTAATTAATTTATTTATAGCAGAGGTGCAGCATGATGAATACTTCCATCAGCTGAGTCTGTTCTTGCTGTTATCAGCGACAGGAGGCATGAGTGATGAGAGTAGTATTCTCTCATCAGCTGACACCTGTGACCTGTGGTAACCTTTTTACCGCCATTCACAGCTGTTGGCTCACAGGCTATCATCTGATAACTTGGGAACTGCAGCTCTCTGACTGGCTGTAATGATCTTACCGCTGATCAGAGACTGTGGTGTTTATCATGCTATCAAACCGATGACAGCGTGGCAAACAGCCAATGTTCGAGGTGCCTAACCCGAATCATGACACAGACTTCCTGGAGAAGTCCGTGTTCATGCACGGATCCCGAATTTCACTGTCCGGGTTTTTCCCATCTCTAGTCACAGTCAATGCTCCTTCAGATGACGGATATCACGACCGCAACATGTTTATCCTATTCCAGCCAGAAAAACAGTCCTTAAGATAGTTCCTCACATCCAGAAAATGGATATCACAACGGTAGCACATGTACCCAGCTCTAGCCGACAACAACATATAGTACAGTCCCAACTGGGATTCTCCATACGTCTTTGTGGGTTCAGTGTTGGGCAGACTTGTATTCCACCAGATGGAGCCATGGTTTCTTGGGCTGTTCCTCAAGAGAGTCTTTTTACAGAGGGAGCCAGAAACTTTTAATATCCACTGCTTCCATTCAGGACATTATTCCACAGAATTGGATGAAGGTGGGGGGTGGTGATCCTTCTTTGTTCAATTGTTGAAATAAAATTCATATTCACCCTAAGTTGTGTAGGTTAGTAAACTGCAGTGGGCTGATGCAATGTGTCATAAGCATGCATTCACAAATTAAAATACAAGAGACAATATGCGGGTTCATAAAAAAAATGGCTCCATTGAGACCCCTGAGACACTAACAAGAATTAAATGATTGCTTTACCTGATTACCAATCTCGTGTCTGGCCATAGATGTACATAAGATCCTGCCTGCACATCTTCCTCTGGTTACTGTCACTGAATGGAAACATTAATTTCTGAAGCTGAACACTTTCCAGGTAAAATTAGTGCACTTAAACTGATGAGCCACAAAATCTCTATTAAAATGCAGCAAAAAAATCTATAGTAAAACACAATAATAAGATCAACGATCAACATAACTGGTGCTTCTTGCTGGAAAAAGTCTGCATCCCTTAGAGCTATGGATTCCACTCTATGTGTATTGGTCCAGAAGTCTTTAATCCGAGGAAAGCTCCTCACACTTTTTTTGCAATATAAGCGATTCTTTAATAAAATCAATATCCTGAGTGCCGTTCTTTCAAATTCAATCCTGTACATTTGTCACATTTTGCTGCTATGAGTGGCAAAGTACCGTATATACTCGTGTATAAGCCGACCTGTGTATAGGCCGACCCCCTTAATTTTGCCACAAAAAACTGGGAAAACCTATCGACTGGCGTATGAGCCTAGGGTGGAAAATGCAGCAGCTACTGGTAAATTTCAAAAATAAAAATAGATACCAATAAAAGTAAAATTAATTGAGACAGCAGTAGGTTAAATGTTTTTGAATAGCCATATTGAATCAGGAGCTCCATATAATGCTCCATAAAGTTCATGATGGGCCCCATAATATGCTTCATACAAAATACGCCCCATATAATGCTGCACAAAGGTTAATTATGGCCCCATAAGATGCTCCATAAAATCATATGCCCTGGCCCCATAAGACTTTCCATAGAATATGTTCCCATATGCTGCCCCCATAGGATGCTCCATAGAATATGCCCCCATATGATACTCCATTGAATATTCCCCATATGCTGCCCCCATAAGATGCTCCATTGAATATGCCCTATATGCTGCCCCCATAAGATGCTCCATTGCATCTGCCCCCATATGCTGCCCCCATAAGATGCTCAATGGAATATGCCCCCATATGATGCTTCATTGAATATGCCCCATATGCTGCCCCCTAAGATGCTCTATTGAATATGCCCCCATATGCTGCCCCCATAAGATGCTCCATTGAATATGCCCCCATATGCTGCCCCATAAGATGCTCCATTGAATATGCTTCCATATGTTGCCCCCATAAGATGCTCCATTGAATATGCCCCCATATGCTGCCCCCATAAGATGTTCCATATATTATGCCCCCATATGCTGCCCCAATAAGATGCTCCATTGAATATGCCCCATATGCTGCCCCCATAAGATGCTCCATTGAATATGCCCCAAATCCTGCCCCCATAAGATGCTCAGTTGAATATGTACCCATATGCTGGCCCCATAAGATGCTCTATATGCTGCCCCCATAAGATGCCCCATAGATTATGCCCCCATATATTGCTGCTGCCGCTACTGCAGGTATTAAAAAAAAGAGATATTCACCTCTTGTCCCTGGGAGCCAGGTGCCGGTGTCCTGAGCAGGCGGCGACAGTGGCGCGCTATGTGGGACAGGTGTCACCGCTGGCTCAGGGCCCTGGCACCTGAGATATTCACCTGTCCCAGTTCCAACGCTGCTCGCTCCTGTCTGCCCGCCAAGTCCCTCTGTCTGTGACTGTTCAGGCAGAGGGTACGCACTGACTATGTCATTGCGCCCTCTGCTGCCTGAACGTCACTGACAGATGGACCCAGTGGGCAGACAGCGGCGAGCAGCGTTGGAACCGGGACAGGTGAATATAGCATATAATTACCTCCCCCTGGCGCATCTCTGCAGCCCAGTTCTCCCACGGTCTCCCTTCCTTCCTTCAGCGGTCACGTGGTACCGCATATTAAAGTCATAAATATACGCATATTCATGACTTTAATGAGCGGTACCATGTGACCGCTGAAGGAAGGGAGAACGTGGGACAAGCAGGGGGGCTGCAGAGACGTACCGGGGGGTCAGTATGATGTGACACCCCAGCTCCCCCTCCCCCACCTACCCCCTGGCTATATGACTCGCGTATAAGCCGAGAGGGGGACTTTCAGTCCCAAAAAATGGGCTGAAAATCTCGGCTTATGCGCAAGTATATACGGTAATAAGTAAACCTTCAGAAAATCTGCCTAACTTCAATAGACAATATAGCTGCAATCAAATTATTATATTGGGAAAACATCTTTTCAATAAATCGCTTAACCATTTCAGCATCCATCAGGTTAAAAGTCTGAATTTTCTGTGCAGACAGAGGCAAGGAAAGGCACCTCCAACCTTCAGGAGTAATCTTATGGAAGGGAGAAGGTTATTATTACAGTTATTTCACAATTTTCAATGGAATATTTGAAGAGTGGAATCAGAAGCTTGTTTCATGCAAACATCCAGCCTCTCAATTACACTTAAGGCATTCTCTCTGAGTGCAAAAGAAATATCTAAAATAAATATGGAAGATTACAACCTCCTTAAAGAACACACACGTCAGACGATGATGTGGATGAGCAGAAGAAATTCTCCATCACTGCTGCTGATTTGTATTTGCTTTTAAAAATGTTCTCTCCTTCTTTTCCTTCTGACTTTCTTTTCTTGCAAATTTCTTTTTGCTCGAAAAAATGTTCTTTCTTTCTTATATATTTTTCTTTGTTTTCACTTCCTTCCTTTGCTTTTTGTATTTTTTTGTATTTATTTTTTTTCCCTTTTTCATTCTATCCTTTTTTTGAGGCCGACATCACACTAGAGAGGAATACGGACGAGTGAGAGGCGTTAAAAAAACGCATTGCACACGGACCAATGATTCTCTATGGGGTAGCTCCCATCAGCCGTATTTTTCTCGCGTATTTTCTATGGTCCGTGCCAGTCGCAGCATGCTGCGATTGTCAGCGTATTACGACCGTAGTACGCCAATGCAAGTCTATGGGTGCGCAAGAAAAACGCATTACACACGGACCACCTGTGTGACTTGCGAGAAATACGCAAGACTTTTCCTGGTGACAGGAAATGGGCCAATCCATCATCAGGAAGCTTAGACATGCAAATTAGCTCAAAAAGCGCTCCAGGCATCCAGGAAGCACGCCTCCACAGAGTCCTGCAGTGTCATGTCTAGCCACATTAATGTGGAGCTCCTAATTGTATTGGTCCAGGAAAGGCCCGAACTTTGGGACCAACGGGATGCCCATTATTCTGACCGGGGCCGCAAAGAGGCGGCATGGAGGCGCATCTGTGTGCACATGTTCCCAGACTATGCCCAACGGCCACGTGAGGAGCAACAACAAATTGATGCATGCACACACCCCAATGACCCATATGAGTTGTTTGAGTATCTTGAGAGGTGGCAGCTCTCAACCCATAACCGTCTCCACCTTGTCTGACAACCAGCTGTGCATGCTCAATTAGGATCTGAGGGTCCACCTGCACGTGTGCCTACACCTCCACCCATTCCCCCCCCAAACCAACCTTGGCAACAACAGGGCCAAATGGCAGCCTATAACCAACTTCCCCAATATGGCCACTTGTACAGACCTGGTGTTGGTGGCTGACCCCAACCTGGGTTTGGACGACATGGTCATATTGGGGGGTATGATGGACGTAATCGACAGTATCCTTATGGTCTCTTTGGTGCGCAGCTGCAGGAACATGGCCACATCTTCCCACAGGGCCAAGATCATCCACCCCAACAGGGCGATGGCCAGGCTGGGCACCCCAACCACCAACAAAGAGATGAAGGCCTCCCGCCATCACCTACGCCAAGCTACCAGCAGTTATAAAATAGCTAATTGTTTTTAAATTTTTTTGCTGGTATTTATAAATTCTTGTTACCTCTTTGTGTGTCAAAAAGTGACAATGCTATATACAGAAAAGTTTAAATGGCCTGGGCAATATCTGCCATCTGACAAAAATATGGTACACCATATCGTAAGCTATTTTTTGCATTTATAAAACATTTGTAATTGCATCTTTGGCCGTCTTCCTGAATTATTTTAGGCATTCGAATAAGTAAGTCAACTTTATCACATATAAACAGACAACACAAATCAGAGAAGACCAAACCAAAAAAATTATATACACACACATAAGAAAATCACAACATAGATACAGCCTGATCGTGCCAGGTAGCAGAACCATGAGGTGAAACAAAATACTGGGTGAACACATCACGTACTTTGAGTCCTGAGAGAGGATGTCATAAAGGGAGAACATGTGGCCTAGGCCTAGCCCCATTGTCCACCACACCTTCAGTCACATCAGATGAGGAGCAATCATGCAGTCTAGTGAAGTTATGGAGGACCACACAAGCTTTGATGACCTCATTGACGTCGGCTTCACTCAGCTGAATGGCAGACTGGAGGACACGCCATTTTGCACAAAGATTGCCGATGTACTCCACCAGTCTTCGGGCACGTGAAAGGCAACATTAAAAATCCTGCGCCGGTGGTCAAGGTTTCTGCCCGGGTATGGCCTCATGACATGCTTGGTCAATTGGAAGGTTTCATCCCCCACTAGGACATAAGGCACCGCTTCTTGATTTGAGCCTGGCAGCTGACGTGGTGGTAGGTCCAACAGGTTATTGCGCAGCCGCCGACCCATAATGGAAGAATTGAAGACTCTAGAGTCTCCAGTTCTTCCATAAGCCCCAATGTCTACAATTATAAACCTGTATTTGCTGTTAACCAGAGCCAACAAAACTACTGAAAAAAATTGTTTATAATTATAGAATTGGGACCCTGAGTTTGGCGGCTTACGCACACGGATGTGCTTCCCATCCAGGGCTCTAATACAATTGGGGAATTGGCAGTGCAACTCAAATCCCCTGGCAATCCTCAACCAGTCTCCCATCTTGGGCTCTGGCATGACCAGATGATGAACTCTGGACCAGATTTCCAAACATGTAGCACGAACGATGGCGGATATTGTCGATCGCCCAATCAAAAACTCCAGATGGAGTGCTGCATAAGAAAAGCCAGTTGAGTGGAACCTACAATTAAACAAATGTAGAAAATATATACATTAAAATACATGCTCAAGGATTCACACATTACATATAGATCACCACAACAGTGTGGAAGTAAGAAGCTAGGCGAACAATACATTTACACATATCCCACGGCTATGTAATGTGGAATAACACATCAAAGTGTTCTAAGTTTGAGAGCATATATTTGGTAACAATACCTAATGTTTCTTGGCCAAAAAGGGGTTACCGAGTAAGAGAATTATTTGAGAAAATAATCATCTACATACATTCTGTAGCTGAGAAATACATACCGTAACGTAAGGAGAAGGCGCTCCTCCGCAGAGATACATTTGCACATCCGGGTGTCCTGGAAGGTGATCCCTGGGCGCACTGTCTCCAACAGAACATCAAAGGTAGAAACGGTCATCTGACAATAGAGGAAAAACTTGTCAGGATGTGTCCTCAGAGCTGCATAAAGCCTTTGAAAATGGCCTTTATTGAGGCGTTGTCTCAAATGCGGACGCACCCACAATCGTCTCCTCCTCCTCGGATCCACAATCACTGGGTATGGCTGGCCAAAGCACCTGGACAAAACCCACTTGAAGAGAACACGGTCAGTTGGGGTGAACTGAAGTTGTCAGACATGCTTGCTAACAGCAAGCAAGACATCTTCACAAGCACAGCACCAAAATGGGCAGATTGGAGGCTGGCACCTGGTGGAGAGGCAATAAATAGGGTTGGTGCTGATGATTTAAATTATGTGCAGCCCTCAAAACCGTTAAATGTCCATTTTGCAAGGTTGCGAGAAAAAAACGGTATACGGATCACATACGGATTACATACGGACGCTTACATGAGAAAAATATGCACCCACACCCTGACAACGGATGACATACGGAGCACTATTTAGGGACCATTTATGCGTATTACGGACGTAAAATACGGTCCGTATTTTTCTACCTGGTGTGTGACTCCGGCCTAATTCTTTTTATTTTCCTTATTCCATCTTTTCCTCTTTCGTTCCACTTTCTTCTTTATTTTTTTTGTCCTTCTTTGTTTCTATATTACCTTCTGTCCTTTCTTTTCAGATTTGCTTTTGCTTGTTTTTTCTTTTTTTTGTTTCCTTCTCTTCCTTTCTTTCTCTCTTATTTCCTTTTTTTCTTTGTTTCCTCTTCCTTCTTTCTTTGATTTATTCCTTTTTCTCTTTCTCTTTTTTTCCTTCTCCATTGTTTCATTCAATTTTTCATTCTTTCTCTTTACCTTAATTCACAACTAATTTATTTGCATTGTTCTTTCAGCTTTCTTTTCACTTCCTTTGTTCTCTTTTTTCTGTCATTTGTTTCATTTTTGTTGCTTCAGTCTTTTTTCTTTCTCTTTCTTTCTTTTCTTTCCTTTCTTTTTTTTCTCTCTTTCTCTTTCTTTCTTTCTTTCTTTCTTTCTTTCCTTCTTTCTATTTCTTTCTCTTTTTTATCTATCTATTTATTTCTCTCTTTTTCTACTTCTTTCTCTCTTTTTCTACTTCTCTTTCTCTCTTTCTTTCTTCTCTTTCTTATCTTTCTTTCCTTCTTTCTTTCATTCTCTTTCTTTTTCTTTACTACTTTCCTTCTTTCTCTTTTTTATCTTTCTATTTATTTCTTTTCTCTCCTTTTCTACTTCTCTTTTTTTCTTCTCTTTCGTCTCTTTTCCTTCTTCTCTTTCTTTCAGTATCTGTATACGGTATGTCTTTCATTCTGTCTCTCCCCTCTGTCTCTTCCCTCTCTTTCACCTTTTATATGAAAAAAGTTTTTTTTTACCCAGCAATTTTCTTTAAAACCAACCTTGATGAAGATATTCTAAATAAAAATTTCAACTCATGATTCTGTGTACTCTTCCTTAAGTAGTGTCTATCGCGGAACTTTCCACTGGAAATTAACTTTGATTACCTCTACTGAATGATTCTATGCAGAAAACTTGAAACCTGTGTTAAATTGATACAGAAAATAAATATACATTCTTTGTATAATTATGATTTTTTTTAAGCTAAAAACTTAAGCTAACTTAAAACAAAACTGCCTGTTTAATGAAAGAAATAAATGTAAGCTTCATTGAAGCATACATAAAAAGCTCGTGGTAAAGCCTGAGAATAATGATACAAACCTCAGCTTACAGAACAGTGATCAACAATAACACATCGCTGGACAGCGCAGGAATAAAAGAGTTAATCTCTTGAAATCATTGGAACATATTCTGACCATCAAACCTAATTTAAGACATCATCATTTTCCCAGAGGTTTGCAATTTCAGAAATTATTTTCGCAATCCGTTAGCTGGTTAACTATTATTTTCTAAGTGAATTCGTTCATTAAAGGCATTTTCAGGCCTAATTGTTCTATATTGGAAATGTCAGCTTTCACAGTTCATTAACAAGGGCATTAGAAGGAAATGCAAAACAAACTTTGTGTACGAAGATCAACAACAGTCATTAGCAAGTACTGTTCACCGAGAGCTGGCGTTACTGAGCGAGAGCCACGTTGACCGTTGATGTGTCATGCCCAATGAAGACATTCACTAAACGACAATCGCTTAATTTTACAACTGAAGCATTATTCACATACTTGACATTTTGTCCTCTCCCACAAAATATGTAGAGACATAAGTTCTCGCTGTCCTCATCCCCAACAACAAGATAAACCTGCACATATGAATTTAAAAGGTCCAGAAATTGCCCCATTTCCCATTCTTAGTACATGCTCTTTTAATAAATGCCATGTGCTCTTTTTGAGTGGAGAGTTCATTTTAATCAATATTCTAACAGCACTATATGTTAGGTATCGAGTTCCCGCCACTGCACAGGGGCAATCTCAAGCCATGTCCTCTGCGGTCTTTCATTCTTCAGTCACAGAGGTTCCTGTTCAGCAGAGAACGGTCCCAGCATCTTGCTCAGGCTAATGCTTTGCGTCTGGATGCTGCTGCTGCCCCAGGTTCAGCTATAGCATTCAGCATTAGTCAGCGGCGAGCAGATGCTCCTGGGACTAAGTCCTGCTTTTTCCCATCTGAGCATGCCCTTGAGACAACCGCTCATTGGTGGTCAGAGGTCACATGCTCAGGTCCTCAAGCAGCTCAGAGCTCCACAGTAGTAGCTGCAAATCATGCAGCTGCGGTGACAGAAACTAAATTTCCGAGCACACCAAATACTTGGACACCTGAGCATGCTTGGAAAAACCCAAGCAACGAGTATACTCGCTCATCACCAATCCATAATAGTGATGATTACTCGTTACTCGGGTTTCCCAGAGCATGCTCGGGTGATCTCCAAGTATTTTGTAGCTGCACATATATTCAGCACCATGGGTCTGCTCCAGACGTAGTCGGCTCCATCTACTTCAAAATCCATACTTCAAAGTACATATTTCTAAGTACTCTGAATTAGACTAGAATTCTAGAATGCATTTGGCCACTCATGATCCCTACAGTATTGTCATCATCACCATCTGACCGAGATGTTCTTCTGTTCCCACAGGTATGCATTGCTGAATTCCACCCCTCTCTCCCATGCACCTGAATGCCCCATGTTAACTGCATTGTATTTTACATGGTATGCATTGCTGAATTCCACCCCTCTCTCCCATGCACCTGAATGCCCCATGTGAACTGCATTGTATTTTATATGGTATGCATTGCTGAATTCCACCCCTCTGTCCCATGCACCTAAATGCCCCATGTGAACTGCATTGTATTTTATATGGTATGCATTTCTGAATTCCACCCCTCTCTCCCATGCACCTGAATGCCCCATGTGAACTGCATTGTATTTTATATGGTATGCATTGATGAATTCCACCCCTCTCTCCCATGCACCTGAATGCCCCATGTGAACTGCATTGTATTTTAAAAGGTATTCATTGCTGAATCCCACCCCTCTCTCCCATGCACCTGAATGCCCCATGTGAACTGCATTGTATTTTATATGGTATGCATTGCTTACCCGTCTTCTTGTATCCATAATTGTTCTCCATTCTTGTTATCTCTGCCACACATCTAAGTGGTCTGTATAACCCCTTCCCCCTTTTATGACCTTTGCTTAACTCTGTGCATTTGGCCTGGGCAGAAACACACCACTTTCGCTCACAGCTGATTGTGTTTAGCTGCACATATATTCAGCACCATGGGTCTGCTCCAGACGTAGTCGGCTCCATCTACTTCAAAATCCATACTTCAAAGTACCTATTTCTAAGTACTCTGAATTGGACTAGAATTCTACTGGAATTGACTGTAAGGTAACGGATTATAACACCACAACAATGTTTCACCTTCTTTTTACTATCACCCCCATACTATTCTATTTCTCCTTAGCTCCTGCAATCCCTCCACTCAGTAAGGAACTAGTCATTTCCCCCTCCATCCTTCCCAACCATCTCACCTCTTCGTCACAACTGTTCCTCCACATACAATCCTTTTTCTCCAGACACACACAGCCACATCATGTCCTATCCTGCTCCCACCTTCTAATGCTCTGTCTACTACTCCTCATTGCTGGCGATGTATCCCCAAATCCTGGCCCTCCTCAACACTTCCCCACACTCATTTCTAACATCCTGCCACGATCCTCTACACTTTTTTGCAACCATGACAACCTCATACCTATTCATCCAGCCCCCACTCCCCTGGTCCCCCTACCTGGAGCACTATGGAACGCACGCTCTGTCTGCAACAAGCTGCCATTTACCCATGACCTCTTTATCACCAACAAACTCTCCTTCCTTGCCATCACTGAAACCTGGCTCACTCCCTCTGACACAGCCTCTCCAGCTGCACTTTCCTATGGTGGATTCCATATCTCTCACACCCCTCGCCCAAGCAACAAACGTGGTGGAGGAGTTGGCTTGCTCCTCTCCGATACCTGCTCCTTTACCCCAATTCCTTTGCCACCCTCCGCTATGCTTCCCTCGTTCGAGGTGCACTCAGTCCGCATCTATTCCCCCTCCAACCTCCTGCTGTCGTCTACCGCCCCCCAGAACTAGCCATGTCCACCTTTCTCGACCACTTCACCACCTGGCTACTCCATTTCCTTTCTGCTGACATCCCCACCATCATCATGGGCGACTTCAACATCCCCATTGACACTTCCATCCCAGCTGCCTCTAAACTTCTATCGCTCATGGCTTCCTTTGGCCTCACTCAATGGTCCTCTGTGGCCACTCACAAAGATGGTCACACGCTGGACCTTATCTTCACTCGTCTCTGTTCCCTCACTAATCTCAATAACTCACCCCTCCCCCTGTCTGACCACAACCTACTGACATTCTCTTCCCTCTCCTCTCCTATTGCGCAACCTCCGCTCCATAAACTCGCTCACTCTCGCAGGAATCTCAAACACCTCAATTTACAATCACTCTCTGAGTCCCTTCTCCCTCTTACAGACATAGCTTCCCTTCATGACACAGATGCTGCTGCCACTTTTTATAACACCACAATAACAGCAAAACTTTATTCGGCTGCCCCCCTCACCCAGAGCAAAACTCGTACAATCAACAGGCAGCCCTGGCTGACCTGCCTGACCAAAGAACTGAGATGGGTTTCCAGGGCCGCTGAGCGGAGATGGAAGAGAACCCATTCTAATGAGCACTTCAGCGCATGCAAGCAGTCCCTTGCCAGCTTTAAGTCCACGCTCTCTGCTGCTAAACAAACTTACTTTGCATCTCTCATATCCTCCCTGTCTCACAACCCTAAACAACTCTTCAACACTTTCAATTCTCTACTCCGTCCCACAGCACCTCCTCCCCCTCCTCTCATTTCTGCTGAAGACTTTGCCTCCTTCTTTAAGCAGAAGATCGACAAGATCAGACAAAACTTTGGCCCGCAGCCCCCAATGCCTCTCTTAGCCGCTCAGCCCAGTTCTGCAAAAGCCAGCTTCTCCACCATGACAGAAGATCAGCTCTCCACCCTTCTGTCAAGATCATACCTCACCACTTGTGCCCTCGACCCACTTCCGTCTCACCTCATCCCTAACTTGGCCACAGTCTTCATCCCATCTCTAACACACCTCTTCAAGCTTTCACTTACAAATGGTGTCTTTCCCTTGTCCTTCAAACAAGCCTCAATCACACCCATCCTCAGAAAGCCCTCCTTTGATCCATCCTCTGTATCTAACTATCGCCCGATATCTCTTCTCCCTTATGCCTCAAAACTACTGGAACAGCATGTACAGTCATATGTAAAAGTTTGGGCACCCCTATTAATGTTAACCTTTTTTCTTTATAACAATTTTGGTTTTTGCAACAGGTATTTCAGTTTCATATATCTAATAACTGATGGACTCAGTTATATTTCTGGATTCAAATGAGGTTTATTGTACTAACAGAAAATGTGCAATCTGCATTTAAACAAAATTTGACCGGTGCAAAAGTATGGGCACCCTTATCATTTTCTTGATTTGAACACTCCTAACTACTTTTTACTGACTTCCTGAAGCACTAAATTGGTTTTGTAACCTCATTGAGCTTTGAACTTCATAGCCAGGTGTATCAAATCATGAGAAAAGGTATTTAAAGTGGCCACTTGCAAGTAGTTCTCCTATTTGATTCTCCTATGAAGAGTGGCATCATGGGCTCCTCAAAACAACTCTCAAATGATCTGAAAACAAAGATTATTCAACATAGCTTTTCAGGGGAAGGATACAAAAAGTTGTCTCAGAGATTTAACCAGTCAGTTTCCACTGTGAGGAACATAGTAAGGAAATGGAAGAACACAGGTACAGTTCTTGTTAAGCCCAGAAGTGGCAGGCCAAGAAAAATATCAGAAAGGCAGAGAAGAAGAATGGTGAGAACAGTCAAGGACAATCCACAGACCACCTCCAAAGACCTGCAGCATCATCTTGCTGCAGATGGTGTCACTGTGCATCGGTCAACAATACAGCGCACATTGCACAAGGAGAAGCTGTATGGGAGAGTGATGCGAAAGAAGCCGTTTCTGCAAGCACGCCACAAACAGAGTTGCCTGAGGTATGCAAAAGCACATTTGGACAAGCCAGTTACATTTTGGAAGAAGGTCCTGTGAACTGATGAAACAAAGATTGAGTTGTTTGGTCATACAAAAAGGCGTTATGCATGCGCTGTATTGTTGACTGATGCACAGTGACACCATCTGCAGCAAGATGATGCTGCAGGTCTTTGGAGGTGGTCTGTGGATTGTCCTTGACTGTTCTCACCATTCTTCTTCTCTGCCTTTCTGATATTTTTCTTGGCCTGCCACTTCTGGGCTTAACAAGAACTGTACCTGTGTTCTTCCATTTTCTTACTATGTTCCTCACAGTGGAAACTGACTGGTTAAATCTCTGAGACAACTTTTTGTATCCTTCCCCTGAAAAGCTATGTTGAATAATCTTTGTTTTCAGATCATTTGAGAGTTGTTTTGAGGAGCCCATGATGCCACTCTTCATAGGAGAATCAAATAGGAGAACTACTTGCAAGTGGCCACTTTAAATACCTTTTCTCATGATTTGATACACCTGGCTATGAAGTTCAAAGCTCAATGAGGTTACAAAACCAATTTAGTGCTTCAGGAAGTCAGTAAAAAGTAGTTAGGAGTGTTCAAATCAAGAAAATGATAAGGGTGCCCATACTTTTGCACCGGTCAAATTTTGTTTAAATGCAGATTGCACATTTTCTGTTAGTACAATAAACCTCATTTGAATCCAGAAATATAACTGAGTCCATCAGTTATTAGATATATGAAACTGAAATACCTGTTGCAAAAACCAAAATTGTTATAAAGAAAAAAGGTTAACATTAATAGGGGTGCCCAAACTTTTACATATGACTGTATATCTTGAACTGTCCTCCCACCTCTCCTCCTGTTCCCTCTTTGACCGGTTACAATCTGGCTTCCGACCGCATCACTCAACTGAAACTGCTCTAACTAAAGTCACTAACGACTTACTAACCGCCAAGAGCAAGCAACACTACTCTGTCTTCCTTCTCCTGGACCTGTCCTCTTCCTTCGACACCGTAGACCATTCCCTCTTGCTACAGACACTCTCATCTCTTGGCATCACAGACTTGGCCCTATCCTGGATCTCATCATACCTAATAGACCAAACATTTAGTGTCTCCCTCTCACACACTACCTCCTCACCTCGCCCCCTGTCTGTTGGTGTTCCTCAAGGCTCCGTCCTAGGATCCCTACTATTCTCCATCTACACCTTTGGCTTGGGACAGCTCATAGAATCCTACAGTTTGCAGTATCACCTCTATGCCGATGACACGCAGATCTACCTATCTGGACCCAACCTCGCCTCCTTACTGACTGAAATCCCACAATGTTTGTCTGCTATCTCAGCCTTCTTCTCTGCTCGCTTTCTCAAACTGACATGGACAAAACAGAATTCATCATCTTTCCCGCATCTCACTCTACCCCTCCACCAGACCTATCCATCAATGTCAATGGCTGCTTTCTTTCCTCAGTCCCGCATGCTCGGTGCCTTGGGGTGATCCTCGACTCTGTGCTCTCTTTCAAACCACATTTCCAAGCCCTCGTCTCCTCCTGCTGCCTCAAACTCAAAAATATTTCCTGGATCCGCTCATTCCTCAACCACGAAACAACAAAAACACTAGTGCATGCTCTTATCATCTCCCGCCTCGACTACTGCAACCTCCTACTCTCTGGCCTCCCCTCTTGCACTCTGGCTCCACTTCAGTCCATCCTACACTCTGCTGCCCGACTAATCCACCTTTCTCCCCGCTATTCCCCAGCCTCGCCCCTATGCCAGGCCCTTCACTGGCTTCCTATTGCCCAGAGGCTCCAATTCAAAACCCTAACCATGACATACAAAGCCATCCACAACCTGTCCCCTCCATACATCTGTGACATGGTCTCTAGGTACCTACCCGCACGCAACCTTTGATCATCTCAAGATCTCCTTCTCTACTCCCCCCTTATCTCTTCTTCCCACAACCGCATACAAGACTTCTCCTATGCTTCCCCCATAATCTGGAACTCTCTGCCGCAACACATCAGACTCTCACCATCAACTGAAACCTTCAAGAAGAACCTGAAGACCCACCTGTTCCGACAAGCCTACAGCCTGCAATGATCCTCGGTCTACTGAACCACCGCACGACCTGCTCTACCCTCTCCTACTGTATCCTCACCCATCCCTGTAGACTGTGAGCCCTCGCGGGCAGGGTCCCCTCTCCTTAAGTACTTGTGTAACCCTTGTCTTACAGATGTTTATTATACTTGTCTATATTTCCCCTTTTCACATGTAAAGCGCCATGGAATAAATGGCACTATATAAATGCATAATAATAATAATAATAATAATCACTATTAAGGATATATAGGAGATGCAGCTAAAGATGGAATAAAAAAATCAGAAATAATGCACCGGTCACCTTGTAACACCTACACATTTCTGGTGTTTATAGCAGCATTAATTATGTTGAACACATATCCCCATGATCAAGGCTGCAGTATGCAACAGAAACGCATAGGGGCTACAAGCTGATCGGTGCATTAATTCTGATATTATTGCTATTTTAACGCACTTCATTAAAGTCGAGAACTTTTTACTCCATCTTGAGCTGGATCTTCTTTATATCCTTAACCGGCAGAGAAAAACACCTGTTTTTTATGGACTGTCTGTAAATCTACGGTTGATTGGCAACCCAGATCAGATTTGTGTATTGTAAATCAGCATGGGACAATATAAGTCATGGAGAGAAAACTGACCATCATCCATGAGTCAGACTTACATTTTTTGTCAACTTGTTAATTATTTGGCAACCGTAAATGGATTTATGGTGTTCATGCTTTAAAATAAGGTATAAATGCCAATCCTGTGATGTTTTGATCAGATGACACTTGATATGGATACACTGATGGATCATTTCTAGAAATCAATAATGTCTAAGCTCAATAAATAAAAACGATTCAAGGGCTCATTGACATAGTCGTAACATGGATCTCTGTTGTAAGGATCTTTATCACTTTATAGGGCAGCACGGTGGCTTGGTGGTTAGCACTGGGGCAGCCTAGTAGCACTGGGGTCCTGAGTTCAAATCCATCCAAGGACAAAATCTGAAGGAGTTTGTATGTTCTCCCCGTTTTTGCGTGGGTTTACTCTTGGTTCTCTGGTTTCCTCATATGCTCCAAAGACATACTGATAGGGAACTTAGATTGTGAGCCCCAATGGGTCAGAGATAATAATTTCTGTAAAGCGCTGTGGAATATGATAGCGCTATATAAGCAAAGCATAATAAATAGTAAAATATCAATTTCATACAGCGCTAGCAAAAGATCTAACAGCAAGTATAGAAAAAATCAAGGCAGTATTGCTAGGTAACTTAGCTAGGGGTTCCATTCCATGGAATGCTACAGCTACATTTATTAAAGGATACTCCAAGTTGTAAGCTTTGAATTTATTCTTCTCGTCTGAATTTTTATGGGGAAAAAAACCTTTAGTTTTGCAAATAAATGGAGCTTCTGTCCATGGTTCAGGGTAATGTAAAACAATAAAGTCAGGTAATGGCTTCAGACAAGCAGCGGTATTTAAATGGACGACTATTTTCAACTTGTAAGATATTTCCCCTCTTTAAGCCACAGAGACAGCTGATTTTATTTGGTTTTCAGATGCTCCCGAGCTCTGACGACGATCCATTTATTTCTCTCTACTTACCGTTGCCTCTGTCGTCTCTTCTGTTCGGTGTGCGGGGATTCTGCACTTATTAAAGTTCTGTTCTCATGACCTAAGGCGAAGCCAGCTCAGCATTTTGTAGAGACACAGTCCCATCTGAGTTGAAATATCCCGACTCGTTTTATTGATGTGATTGAAGATACGTCTGAATGACATCCGCGCGACAAGCTATAAGATCATTTTCTAGGAATATACCTACTAGGAATGTCTGATTCTAATCATCTGTGTAGGGAGCAGAGCTCAGTTTATCTCACTGGGTCTGATGCCCTGCTCTCAGGGTTTCCAACGGTCAAACAATTCCTGGACAGTCAGTAAAATAACGCACTTTTTCCCCTGTCCGTAAAATAAAATTTGATACTTAATTTTTTTGGAAAATAGATAAGCTTGTTCAGAATTTTTATGACAGTAATCATCATCCTTTTACAGTTCACAGTGAATGCAGTTAATGCTTTCACATCAGATCGCTGGGCTGTAGACATGTATCATTTATAATCTTTATGATTTCTTATGGTGTCCATAAAAAATGTTGGCTGACTGTAATTTTTTGGTAAACTGTCCACAAAAAAATAAAAAAGTTAGCAACCCGACCTGTGCCTTCCCAATATACACCACTGTAGGTTATCATTGCTGCGATATTGTAGACTTACTGTAAATCTAGACTGGAGGGAGCCAAATCATCACATTATGGCTTACTTAAAGGGACTCTTTCAGCAGATTTTTTGCTATGTAACCTGAAGACATCAGGAGATAGGGGTTGAAACACAGAATTCAACAATGTGTCACTTATTAGGCTGTATGTTGTTTACTTACACTGAAGGTTTTATCACTAGGACATTATCATTGCTGTGACAAGCTGATGCCTGCAAGTCTGGCTCCGCCCCTTTTAGGACAAGCAGCTCACTGTCAATAGACAATGTAAATACAAAGCCTGGTTTGGATGGGGGGAAGCTTTGTCAGCTCTGCAGCATTGCTAAATCTAAAAACCTCTGTGTCAGAACCGCTGTACCCAGTAAACAAAGTTATACATCATTGGATTCAGGGTGTCTTTCTCTAAATCATGCTGCTGTCAGCTGATGTAAGAGCCTGAGAAAAGAGGTTCTAATTTCACCACTTTAATTGGAGCTGCAGTGAGTCATAACCTCTACCACCATTCACACAGACACTTTGGTCTCCCGGTTCTAGAAATTGGTGGATTTTCGGTGGTTGGATCCCAAGTGGTTATACTTATATCACCTATTCTGTTTCTTTTTCTTTATGGGACAGGTAGCCTTTGGCATGAATCGACGAAAGCCAGTGCCAATCTCTAAGTAGGTAACAATGAGATGTCTTCACGATCCCACTCCCTCTACGACAATTGTACTGCATATCCTTTCCTCCATGTCTCATAGTATACAAAATGGGACTAAGAATTGTCCACGAAATCTACAATTCAACGGTTTTAAATTAAATATTTTGGCTTACTGAACGCATTCTGGGGACGTTCCTGCTGATTTGAGAATTGTGTTCATTATCAGCTGTGTGCCTTCATGTCCCTAGGTCCTATGTAGAATAATTGGTACAAACACACACGGCGATGCAATGCAGTCTGCTACAAGCACTGGTGCATGAGAACACAATATGTTTCACAAGCCAGAAGTTAATGTCTTCATTAATAATGCATATTCTGGAACCGTACTCAACATGTGTCATGCAACAAGTTCACAATTAATGCATGTACAGGAATAAAAGGGACACTCATTAAAAATAGCGTATTATTATTATTATTATTATTATTATTACTACCAGCTGAAGAGCCCGGTGTTGCCTGGGCATAGTAACCAACTGTGGCTAGTTATAGCAAATTATAATGATTATATTGCACATAAAAACATTTCACATCATATATTCAACACTACAGATTTGCAACACAAATTAACTAAACGATTACCCAAGGATTGATAGTATACTGCTCAAAAAATAAAGGGGACACTATTCCAGATGCAAATTTCTATTCATTACATAGTGAAATATGTTGAGAACAATAAAACATAAAAATGATCAATGTAAATCAAAATTAATATCCCATGGAGGTCTGGATTTGGAATGATACTCAAAATAAAAGTAGAAAATCAAATTACGGGCTGTTTGTGTTCCCGTTATTTCTTTGAGCAGTATATTTTATTTTCACCTCATTCAAGAGCCTTTTGATAACTACAGACATTGTCAGGTTGGCGCTGTTACACCAATTGAAATGATACCTGGCTTGGAGAAATCTGTCTTGTGTTTCTTCTTTTAATCTGTGTTTGAAGTTCTAAGTTAATGAGATGCTGGTGCTCCGGGGCGTGCAGGTAGGCAGATCTTTTTTGGTGCTCTGGCCTCATCATGATCATTCTGGGCTTAAATGACAGGTCACTGAACCTTCAGTTATGTGCCTCCTATTTTAAATACTGCGTCTGCACATTTAATATTGTGGTCTTCAAAAAGAAAAAATTTACTTCAACAAAATGGTGCTTGAGCATACCCATCAGCATCTATTATCAAGCAATGCTCTCAATCTGTACATGTGCAGCCTACTCTGTTCCATGGACCAGTGTGGCAGCGCGCACAAGAAAAAGAAATTGTCACTGTTGAATATAGCAACCCTCTGGCACTGGTACTCGGAACACAACCGGCGCCATTTTGTTGGAGCAACTTTCTTAACACAATATTAACCCTTAACGACTGCTGATACCACTTTTATTGGCAGCAGTTAAGGGGTCTATTACTCCTGCATCTCATGCTCCTTCTTTTTACACAGCCTCCTCCTGCACCTCACACTCCTCCTTTATACACATTTTTCTGCAGTACAGCTGTTCTTCTTTATAGTCGCCTCTTCTGGCAGCACCTCACACTCCTCTTCCATGTACAATTGGAAACACTTGATCCCGAGAGACATTTCACTAATTGCAATAAAGTGTATCGTATACACAGCCTTCTTCTGCAGCACCATATTTTTTTCCTTTAGACCTCGTTCACACATTATTCGGTCAGTATTTTTGCTTCAGTATTTGTAAGCTAAAACTAGGAGTAGAACAATCAGAGGAAAAGGATATTAGAAACACGTGTCACCACTTCTGTATTTTCCTCCCACTCGTGGTTTTGGCTAATAATTTCTGAGGTAAAATCCTGATCAAATACTGAATGTGGCCTTATACACAGCCTCCACCTGCAGCACCTCACTCTTCTATATACACAGCCTCATACTGCAGCAGCACCTCACTTCTCACATTTTCCCTGTCACATCTCATTTTCCCCCTCACATTTCTCATTTTCCCCTCACTTCTCTCATGTTCCCCCTGATACCTCTCATTTTCCCCTCACACCTCTCATTTCGATCTCACACCCATCATTTCTGATCACTCCACTATTTTCCCCTCCCTTCTCTCATTTTTACTTCACTCTTCTCTTCCCCTCACACTTGCACAGCAACTTCCTGTTATGAGCACAGCGGTGTAATCCATGAGGCTCCTCCCTTTCCCTTCACATCATCCCCTCACAGGAGCAACTCCATTCTAGACACGACGAAACTAGATATGGCCTGTGCCTGCCTCGCACTGATACTCTGAAGGCGGTGGCCCTGATTGTAGCTCGCAGCGGCTGGGACATAGCAGCCGGTGAGTTTTGCAGGATGGCTTTCGAGGTAAATGTGTCTCCACCCGTGTGTGCTAACAAAGTTGGTCATGTGGACGGGGCTTTGCATGTGGAGTGAGTGTGACTCTGTTGAGTGGGCGGAGCTCTGTTGAGTGGGTGTGGCTTGATACATACACACAAACACACACATACAAACACTCAGCTTCATATAAATATAGATTATTATTATTACTCACTTGTGTTTCTCACAGTAAATGCCTCCCTTAAGACATATTTTTAATATATTTCCCACATTCTGTGCTTATTTTTTTTTATCAATCTTCAGGATTTAGCTTGAATTCACCTACATCAATGTAGAATAATGTGATTAGATTTTGACTCCTGAAATCAATAGAGGGAGCGGAAGATTTATCTGCACACTGTTCTTTTCACTTGTAGTAGCTGTTATTATATTCTCTAATTGTATGTCTATTCTAGTGATTTGGAGCTCTCTCTGAGCAAATCAGTTCTAAATTTATTGAAAGTTTGTGTAGGAGCATCCAGAAATTGCTTCAAATTCTCCTAGGAGATATAACTGGTCTACCATGGTTAATCAATGTGATATGGATGGGCAATTTCCTTTCACCATAGAGGAAAGATCAGTACCGGAGGGTCTGAAAGAAACGTGTTGGTATAATTAGCTAGTCGATTTAAACGCACTTATTTTTGTACTAAATTTCACTTGCACCTGGAATAATTACCTTTTAAATTCAGATGTAATCAGCTCTGATATTTTTCCTAACTCCATCTACTATCTACAATGAATGTAAAAAGTCTACACACCTCAGCTAAAGGGTTTTGTCATGTAAATAAATCTTACTGTCATGATTCCTCTGCTCAGTAAGTGATTGCTATACTGTTCTATGGAAACTGTCTTTCTAAGATGTCCATGTCTTAATTGACAGCTTGGCTGTCCAATCCTGCAATGGGCTTCCTGGGCTGTCAGTGCCTTTATTGACAGTTCAGCTGTCCAATTCGTGACTGGGAGGTGCGAGACTTTCTCCAGGTGTTCGGTGTTCTGGTGATTGCTGAGCTGCATAACTGAGTTGTCTGCCCCTGATCCCTGCCAGATGTAGTTTGTGCTTCTTGGTGAATGCTTGCCTGATGCTGTTCCTCTGAGTTCTGATCTTCTGCTGCCTGACCGATTGAACCATGTTCTGATTTTCCCTTTGTTTCGTTTTTTTGGCTTTTGATCCGCTATCTCTTTCAATTGACCCTGTACTGTGACCTGACTTATGCCTTTTCCCTTGGCTATCTACATACTCTCTTGGTATTGACCCCGGAACATATGACTCTTCTGCCTCACTGTCTGTCTGAGTAGTGACTAGCATCACACTTACCAGGAATAATCATTTCAGAATTTTTTCCACCTTTAATGTCATCCATAACAAAGAAAAGAAACAACAAAATTAAAATAATGTGGTTGCATAAGTCTGAACACCTCCTTATACAGTGGTGAAATAAGTATTTGCTCCCTTGATGATTTTGTAAGTTTACCCACTGACAAATACGTGAACAGTCTATCATTTTAAGGGTAGGTTAATTTCAACATTGAGAGATAGACTATCAAAAATAAAATCCAGAAAATCCCATTGTATAAATTATATAAATTTATTTGCAGTTTACAGTGAGAAATAAGTATTTGATCCCCTACCAACCATTAAGAGTTCTGGCTCCTATAGACCAGTTAGACGCTCCTAATCAACTCGTTACCTGCATTAAAGACAGTTGTCTTACATAGTCACCTTTATAAAAGACTCCTGTCCACAGACTCAATTAGTCGGTCAGACTCTAACATCTACAACATGGGTAAGACCAAAGAGCTTTCTAAGGATGTCAGGGACAATATCATAGGCTTATGCAAATCTGGAATGGGCTACAAAACCATAAGTAAGTTGCTGGGTGGGAAGGAGACAACTGTTGGTGCAATAGTAAGAAAATGGAAGAAATACAAAATGACTGTCAATCAACATCACCATGCAAAATCTCACCTCGTGGGGTATCCTTGATCATGAGGAAGGTGAGAGATCAGCCTAAAACTACATGGGGGGAACTTGTTAATGATCTCAAGGCAGCTGGGACCACGGTCACCAAGACAACCATTGGTAACACATTATGTAGTGATGTGGTAAAGGATTAAAATCCTGCAGTACCCACAAAGTCCCCCTGCTGAAGAAAGCACATGGGCAGGCCCATCTGAAGTTTGCCAATGAACACCTGGATGATTCTGTGAGTGATTGGGAGAAGGTGCTGTGGTCAGATGAGACAAAAATTGAGCTCTTTGGCATTATCTCAATTAACCGTGTTTGTAGGAAGAGAAATGCTGCCTATGACCCAAATAACACCATCCCCACTGTCAAGCATCATGGTGGAAGCATTATGTTTTGGGGGTGTTTCTCTGCTAAGGGCATGGGACTACTTCACTGCATCAATGGCAGAATGGATGGAGCCATGTACGGTAAAACCCTGAGTGACAACCTCCTTCCTTCTGCCAGGACATTAAAAATGGGTCATGGCTGGGTCTTCCAGCAAGACAATGACCCAAAATATACAGCTAAGGCAACAAAGGAGTGGCTGAAAAAGAAGCACATTAAGGTCATGGAGTGACATAGCCAGTCTTCAGACATTAATCCTATAGAAAAATTAAGGAGGAGTTGAAGCTCCGAGTTGCCAAGCGACAGCCTCAAAATCTTAATGATTTAGAGATGATCTGCAAAGAGGAGCGGACCAAAATTCCTCCTGACATGTGTGCAAACATCATCATCAACTACAAAAAAATGTCTGACTGCTGTGCTTGCCAACAAGGGTTTTGCCACCAAGTATTAAGTCTTGTTTGCCAAAGGGAGAAAATACATATTTCTCTCTCACTGTAAAACGAAAATATATTTATATAATTTATACAATGTGAGTTTCTGGATTTTATGTTTGACATATTTCTCAATGTTAAAATGAACCATCCTTAAAATATAGACTGTTAATGTCTTTGTCAGTGGGCAAACTTACAAAATCAGCAAGGGATCAAATACTTATTTCCCCCACTGTATAGTAATTTGGAATGTAGTTGCATTCAGAATTAGCCACTTACGTTTAAACTTATACTACATAGTAGTACACCACTGCAATCATGTATAGAGATTCTGATTAGTCACATATAAAATCTAGCTGTTCTATTAGGTTTTTCCTGATGCTTTCTTAGTTGCAATTTACAGTAAAAGCCATGGTCCATAAAGAGCTTACAACACAGCAAAGGGATCTCATTGTTGAAAGTTATCAATCAAGAGAAGAGTACACATTTTTGCTCAAGGCATTAGATAAACCATGGAACATTGTGCAGACTGTCATGAAGAAGTGTCTTCAATTTGGCACAACAGTGACATTAAATAGAAATGGGTATCCCTGAAAAATTTATGAAAAGGCAAGACTTTTAGCAACATTGAAGAAGTTGCAGGATTTTCTGACAAGCACTGATTGTGTACTGTATGTGATAACAATCTCCCATATTCTTCATATGCCTGGCATGTGGGGTAGGGTGGCAAGACAGAAGCTTTTTCTTAAAAAGAGAAACAATAAAGTCCTGCTGTGTTTTGACAAGACCTACATCATGTAGAATAAAACAAAAAAGAAAAAAGACAGCTCACCGAATTGAGTCCCAGGTGCGCGGAAGTCCGTTCTGGCTGAACATGATGATTGCAAGAGAAAAAAAAAAAAATCCTCCAGCTCCTGAGAAAATCCTTTAAAAGGGATATTTATTCAAAAATTCAATGACAGACAGCAGAGCGACTTGTTTCGATCACGGCGGTGATCTTTGTCAAAGCTTGTCTGTCATTGATTTTTCTTGGAACATTCATGTATGTTTTTTAAATGAAATTTTGAATAAATATCGCTTTTAAAGGATTTTCTCAGGAACCTGGAGGATTTTATTTTTATTTTCTCTTGCAAGACCTACATCATGCCTGACAAAAGCTTGTGGGGTGAAATGTATTCTGGTTTTAGCCATAATTGAAAAAGATATGTTTAGCACAAAGCTAACACTGTACATCACCAAAGGAACACTGTACCTACAGAGAGGCATGGTGGAGGTAACATTTTTCTTTTAGGGCTGTTTTTCAGAAGCTGGAGAAGGTGCTTTAATCAAGGTAGATGAAATTATTAACAATTTCATATATCAGTTAATTTGGCATCAAAACTCTCAAGAATTGGCGAAAGTGCTGATGAAGAGGAATTTCAGCATTCAGCACAACTACCCTAAGAAAACTTCCAAATCAACAAAAGGATGGCTTCAGCAGAAGAATATCAAAGTTTTGGAATGGTCCAGTTAGGAGATGACCTCTCATCTGATATTTGGAGAACTTCTACAGTGAATAGTGGGCAAGATTACTTAAAGAAGAGTGCACTGTCTTCTGATAAAAGTCAGCAGACACTCTATGACTATGACACGGCAAACTTTTTTATCCAGACAACGTGCTGTGCCCATGATGTCATGCACATGATGACCTGTATTACCAGTAAGAAAGGTCGGTCCAATTACTGCAAGTCTACAATTTGCATTGGGATTAGACAATACAAGTGAATTTAGGGAAGCCAAGCATGTCTAGTCAGCACATGACCAAATTTATGGAAATCATAAACTTGTGGTCAAGTGATCGCCTGCATTCACTGGCAATACCATTGAATCATGACAGTGTGCGTACCATATACTGTTCAGAGTCAGAATTCTGCAATCACATGGACTTTTATCAGACCCGACAACCCATTTAAAATAACAGTGTTTCTAGAAACAATATGCTTAAAGGGAACCTGTAACCAGAAAAAACGCTATTAACTTGCAGATATGGGGTTAATTTGCAGGATAATAGTGTCACTAACCTGCTAGGTGCCCACATGTAACCAAACAGTATGAGGAGAAAATTAACCTTATTCCCCGAGTAGTGTTCCAGCTTCAGTCACGTGGGTGGCGCCGGTGCTGGTTCAGTCACTGCTCTGAGTATAGAGAGTGGCAGCTGTAAGAGCGCTCCTGGCCCTAACTTACTCTGACTCTACATTAGGGCCAACTGTAACTGTGCCCTCAACCCTGACTGACAGTTGTACCCAAAGCAGAGCTAGTGTTAGTCAGGGCCAGGGTTGTGGTTAAAGCTCTGTATACTCAAGAGTGGTGACTTAACCCGCATTGGCGCTACCCCTGTGAATTCAACCTGAACAGTGACGGGTGGAATAAAGTTCATTTTCTCCCTGCAGTGTTCAGCTAAGTGCAGGCACCAGGCAGGTTAATAACGCGATTAACTTGTAGATTAACCCTATATCTGCAGGTTAATAACATTTTTTCTGTTGACAGGTTCCCTTTAATTCTTCCCCATTGAGCATCTAGCAGCATCATCTTGACCTAAAACAAGCATTGAAATCGTGAGAGACCCACAGGGCATTCTATTTTTGCACATATTATTTGGGAAGTGAAAAGTGGAGAAATTATTAGATGTTAAATGGCCTGGAAGAAAATGTTAATAATGTATTTTTTTTCTGTAGAGAAAGAATGAAAGGAAAAAAAAATCTCTCTATTAGCAAAAATTCCCAGACGGTGCATATTAATTAAAAATAATTGTAAGACTAAATGTAAGAAAGTGACACTTCTGTTGGGAATTGCGGTAATGCTAGGAACAGCTTGCTTTTTTTTAACCTGCAGTGAGCCACTTATCCATTAACTTCTCTAATTACCAGTCTGCCGGGTAGCTACATGGTTAAGCCATCATCCTATCCACCCTGCAGAGAAAAGCTGATTTTCTATATTATGGTTTGTGATAGTAATTTACAGTATGTCTTATTCTAATAAAAGCTCTTGTTTTTCATTTAGCTATTGTAAGATGCAGCCACAATACTAATCTATCGAGTCACTAGCTCAAGCACAAGTTACCCAATCCCGCAAACTATCTCTCCTGCATTTATACATTAAAAAGTGATTGAAGATTGTTAAGAATGTTTTCATGGTTCACCCAGCATTATAGATTGGTAAGTAAAAATCTGGGTAGGTGTAACGGGCGTGGTAGTGGAACCACTGGGCATTGGACAAGGAGAGTCAAGAGGGGCATGACTAGTTGAACACCTGACTCTTTGCAGACACTGAAACATGCGTCGGGGTGGGCGCATCGAATAGACATACTCCACGTGCATCAGTTATTTATGTGAAGATTCACCCTTATTTAACTACTTTAGCAACATGTCTGTATTCTTGACACACTGCTTTATTTAAATCATTATCTCCGCATAATTTTGTTGAGACAATTGTGGCTATTTAGACCATGGTAATTTTGGCACAGGCACTTTACTGTAACGGGATGGGTGGTGGAACTCCTGTGCCAAAGCCCAAGGAAACCCTCGAGGGGCGTGACTAGGAGCGTCACCCAATCTGACCACAGACATGCAGGCGCTAACGCCACTGAGGTACTTGGAGAGTCCAGGGAGGTGATTCAGGTGATATTCGAGGACTGACCTTGGGTAGATGGCAGTTGACTCCTAGAACCAGGTAGCTGGGCTGACCCGGGGAATGGTCAACAGATGCAGGCAGGCAGAGGAGATGACAAGAACCGTAGGTGCAGACAGGACTGTCTGACGGAGAGATGAGCACTGTGGGTGCAGTTGGCTCAGCTGCCATTGAGGTGAGCACTGGCAGGTGCAACTAGCTCAGCTGCCATTGAGGTGAGCACTGGCGGGTGCAGCTGGCTCGACTGTCATTGAGGAAAGCACTGGCGGGTGCAGCAGACTCAGCTACAGTAGAAGAAATCACTAGCGGATGCAGCACACTATGGTATACGTACTGGGAACTGAGAACTGACAAGCATGTTAAGAACAAACTCTCAACATTGCACAAGCACCTCCATGTTGGAGGAGGCATGTTAGAGAGTAAGAGACCTCCAGGTATTGGCTGGGGACACTTTAGAGGAGCGTGCGTGGCCCCTTTAAGAGAGAGCAAGTGTGTGCGTGCTCTAAGCACAGTGCCTGGAAACCTGCTAGGAGTGCATGCACCCTGGGCAGCAGCAGACCTGGAAGGAGCAGGATGGGAGCCTTGGCGATGAGTACGCTGGATGAAATGAGCCATCTTGGAAAAACAATCTACCACCACCCAGATGACGGTACATCCAGCTGACATCGGCAGATCCGTGATGATATGCATGGAGGTATGCTGCAAGGGAGCAGACGGCACAGGTAAGGGAAGCAACCTATCGGTCGGAAGCTGTTTGGGAGTCTTATTTTGGGCACATGAAGAACAAGCAGAGACAAAATTTGCAACATTTTTGTGCAGCATCTGCCACCAATAGTATCGAGAGATAAGGAGAGTAGTCTTCTGTCTGGCGTGGACCGCCACCTTAGAAGATTATCGTCAGAGAATAACCCGCTTCCTGTCAGGTTCAGCCACGTAAATCTTACCGGAGGGTAGACTAGATAAGTCTAGCGGAGTGACTGTCATTATTTTTGAGGGCTCGATGATTTGCTAAAGGGCTCCTCCTATGGTTGGAAGCCTGGAAGGGCCTTGATAACGCGTCTGCACATTTTTATCAGCTGGACGAATGTGGAGTGTGAAGTTGAAGGGAGCGAAGAACAAAGACCCTCTGGCTTGACAGGGGTTAAGTCGCTGAGCAGACTACAGATAAACCAAGTTCTTGGGGTCAGTGTAAATTACCACAGGAAGCAGCGCTCTTTCCAGCAAATACCGCCACTCTCCCAGAACCAGCTTGATCGCAAGCAGTTCTCTATTGCCAATAGAGTAATAATATTCTGGTGCCGAGAAGAGTTTAGAGAAAAAGACACGGGACAGCATGGGACCGGATGAAGACTTCGGAGTGAGGATGGCTCCGACCCCTGTGGATGATGCATCCACCTCCAGGAAGAACTGCTTGTTATGGTTTGGGTGATGCAGCCCAAGAGCCGAGGAGAATGCCTGCTTAAGGCTTCTTCTGCTTCAGGAGTCCATTACATAGGATTGGCTCCTTTGCTGGTCAGGGCAGAAATAAGAGCAGTCCATGAAGAATAATGCAATATAAATTGGCGATAATAATTTGCAAACCTGAGAAACCGCTGGATAGCCTTAAGACCATCTGGACGGGGCCACTTCATGACAGCAGATATTTTCTTAGGATTCATCTTCAGACCGATCTCAGAAACGATGTACCCCAGAAACAGAAGGGAGGACTGTTCGAAGACACACTTTTTATATTTGGCGTACAGACAGTTAATTCTTAGCCTTAGTAGAACCTGACGAACGTCCATCCTGTGTGTAGGCAGATCAGGAGAGATTACCAAGATGTCAGCCAGGTATACTACCACACACGTATAGAGCAGGTAATGGAAGATGTCATTCACCAGTTCTTGGAAGATGGCTGGAGCATTACAGGAATCTTATACCACTCAACCACAGCCTGTTGAACAAAGTTACCCATGGAGCCAGAGTCCAGGTGGGACAATTCAACAAAAGACCCATTGCCGCAGGAGACAGATACAGTCAGGGTCAATGATGGAGATTTAGAAGTCTTGCCCAGGATAGCCTCTCCTACTGAACTAAGGCAATGGGATTTCCCGGTCTCTCAGGCAGGATTGAATAAGGTCTTCGGAGCTGCTGCAGTAGAAACATGTTCCTTCAGCCCGAAGAACCTCTTGGTGGCACTTGGATAGCTTCCCCTGATCAATATGCATAGGTTCAAGCGAAGATGTCACAGCAGGAACTTGTTTAATGATGGGTCATTTGAAGGTGGTAGCCAGGCGTACCGATCCTCTTTCACGGTTCACCTCTTTGGTCGGTTGACGAAATCTAATATAATGGTCTTTTTGCCAGAGACACCAGGTCACCCAGAGAGGTGGGTATGTCCTGGCCTGCAGGTTCGTCCTCGATACACCCGGAGAGACCTTCCCAGTAGGTGGCCACCAGAGCTTCATTGTTCCAAGCGAGTTCTATAGACAAGGTATGGAAATAGACTGCATACTAGCCCACAGAGAGGTTACCTTGGCGTAAATGGAGCAGAGAAGAGGCTGCAGAAGAAATATGACCGGGCTCGTTGAAGACCTTATAAAAGGCTTCCAAGAAGGACTTTAAGTTTGACATTAATGGATCCTGCTTTCCTACAGAGGATTGAGTCATGCTAGGACCTCACCAGATAGATGTGACATGATGAAGGCCACTTTGGCTCGGTCCGAGGTGAACTGATGAGCCAGGATTTCAAAGTGTAGCATGCACTGGTTAATAAACCCCCAACACTGGGCAGGATCTCCACCACAGTGTGAAGTAGCCAACAGGCGAGGTCCGGTAACCTGGTGCATAACTAGCTGCCTGGTGGGGCACCGTGATGATAACTGCCTCCTTAGAGGATGTGGAAGTGGCTGGTACTGCCAGCATATCAAAATGAGTATTCACAGATCGTAGATAGGATATAATCTTTTCCTGCTGATCCTTCTGGTGGGAGACCTCCTGGTATAGGTCTTAGATGGAAGATGCCTAGGAGCCAGCAGATTCCATGGCCTGTGCAAACTGTAATGGGCTGGATGCAGGAACCCCTGTGCCAAAGCCCAAGGAAGACCTGCAGGGCATGACTAGGAGTCTCACCCAATCTGTCCATGGAAATGCAGCAGCTAACAACACTGAGGTCTGTGGAGAGACAAGGGAGGTGATCCAGGAGCTACTCCAGTACTGACCTTGGGTAGATGGCAGCTGACCCCTAGGTATGGGTAGCTGGGCAGGCCCGGGGGAATGTCCAACAGATGCAGGCAGGCAGAGACGATGACAGGAAACGCAGGTGCAGACAGGACAGTCTGACAGAGAGATGAGCACTGGTGGTTGCAGCTGGCTCGTCTGCTGTTTAGGTGAGCACTGGCGGGTGCAACTGGCTTGGATGCCGCTAAGGGGAGCACTGGTGGGTGCAGCTGGCTTGGCTGACGTAGAGGTGAGCACTGGTGGGTGCAGCTGGCTCGGCTGCCTTTGAGAAAAGCACTGGCCGATGCAGCTGGCTCAGGCTGCCGTTGAGGTGAGCACTGGCAGGAGCAACTGGCTCAGCTGCCATTGAAGAAAGCACTGGTGGGTGCAGCAGTCTCAGCTGCCGTAGAAGAAAGCAGTAGCCGGGGCAACAGGCTAGGATACATGTACTGGATCCTGATAACTGACAAGCATGTTAGGAACAAACTCACAACATTGCACAGGTACCTCTATGTTGGAGGAGGCACATTAAATAGTAAGAGACCTCCAGATATTGACCGGGGACACTTTAGAGGAGTGCGTGCAGGTTCTTTAAGAAAGAGGAAGTGCTCGCACACTCTTAGCACAGTACCTGGAGACCTGCTAAGAGTGCATGCACTCTGGGCAGCAGCAGACGTGGAAATAGCCTTGCCGGTGAGTATGCTGGTGTCTCTGCAGGGAGAGAGGGACTGCAGGCAGAGATACGGGCGCTACATGTACTTTGTCCTCTACCCTTATCTCTTTCTCACATACTCGCATACTGTACCAGCACATACTCACTTTACTTCATTGTATTATGCTTTGCAGCATTAAGACATTACTTATTTAAATAAACATAGGCACTTTACTATTTATTTAATGTATTACTTTTATACCTTGCTGCTCTTATTTATACAATTTTACCATCTCTTTGCCTTATCCCTTGTGGTGCGACCATTTTCTTCCTGTTTTTTTGGCCCCCAAAAAAACTGACTGGCACATCCAGACTAGTGTGATTTGGTGCATACCAGGAGGAGCTACTTCCATATACAATATACAAAAAAAAGTTGCACTCTATCATGCTAAAGCATGTCAATGTGAAATATATGAAATATGAATAGTAATACAGCTTTCGAATATTAGAAAAAAAATTTGAGACGCTTAGCATAAACTTTGGCTAAATTATATCTGCACGACAACCATCATCAAGGTGGTCTCAAAAACAGATGGGTCCCTACGTGTGTGAATACCTCTCTTAGGCTGATGTCTGAATTCCTGGGTGAATATGGACTTCTCTCTCAGCAATGCCTGTATTTATGGGTAAGTAGGAACCTGCTGTAATCAAAATCACCACATGTTGAAGGGTGGGGTGCTCGATCAGTAAGAAGACATACAAATGAGAAAAAACTGACTGGCACATCCCGACTTATGTGAATAGGTGCATACCAGGGGAGCTACCTCCATATACAATATACAAAAAAAGTTGCACTCTATCATGCTATGGCATGTCTATGTGAAAAACATAAAATAAAAATTAATTTCTTTCATACAATTTGGACTTTTGTATTCGGTTTTCTTCTCTGTTTGTACAATGTCAGGTGCTGGCAGACATGGCTGGTAAACAAAAATGGAAATCAGGATCAGCACTGTCTTCTGTTGCCACGACTGAATCAAGGACGGCATCTTTTTTCCTGCGTCAATGAGAATTTATTTAAAAACAAGAGATTATTACAACATTAGTTTACACAACGCATTTCAGCTGCTTACAGCCTTCATTAGGTGTAAAATAAACATATACTTATCCAACTTTATTTCCTGCACCACCAGGAAGTGGAAGGAATGGAAATGGGAGGGGGAAGAAGGAGAGGGCAGAGAATGAAAACGTTTAAATCCACTAGAAAGCTCCTTCACCTTGATGTTCCTGTCCGCCAGCCAGAAATGGAGAACAAAATCAATGCGAGCAAAGCACTTGCCGTGATACGGATTCAGCTTCTGTGTGAACTGTTGGTAGGCTAAGTTACTGGGTGAACAGCTCCTTCAAGTGGAAAGCGCAACTTTTCCAAAGCCAATTTAATCACCAACAGTTCTCAATCGCCAATCAGATAGCTGTGTTCAGAGGCTGAGAAGGGTCTGGAAAAGAAACCACAGGTCACCATACATCCATTGGAAGAATAAGATAAGAAGCACACCGGTCTCAGAGGAAGAAGTGTTCACTTCTAATAGGAATTGCGTATTACGGTTTGTGCAGCACTGGAGCTGTTTTAGGGAGAAAAAGGCACTTTCAGCCTCCAGAATCCATACCCAAGGATTAGCAGCCTTGTGAGTCAGAGCTGAAGTTGGAGTGGTCCGAGAGGAGAAATGTTATATGAATTGGCGATAGTAATTAGCGAATCCCCGAAACCGCTGGATTGCTTTCAGATGATCAGGACAGGGCCACTTCAAAACAGCAGACGCCTCCTCTGGATTCATCCTCAATCTGATCTCTGAGATAATGTATCTCAGTAAAGGAAGAGAGGTGTGCTCAAATACGCACGTCCTGATCTTGTTTTACAGACGGTTCTTCCTCAACCTCTGCAGAACCTGGTGAATGTCCCTCCTGCGTGTGGACAGTTCTGGAGAGAACCCCACTATGTCATCCAAGTAGACCACCACACATGAGTGGAGTAGGTCCTGGAAAATATGGTTTACCAGATCTTGAACGAAGGCTGGGGCATTGCTGAACCCAAACCGCATTAAGCGATAATAATGACTGTCACGGATGTTAGAGGTAGTCTTCCATTCATCCTCTTGGCATATCCAGATTACATGCCTCTAGAGAGCAAGCTTACTAAAGACACTGGAACTTCTGCGACAATAAAACTACTCCAAGATGAGGGCTAGAGGATACTTATTGTTAGTCGTATCAGGTTGAGCCCACTCTACTCAATACAGAGATGGAGTGAGCCATCCTTCTTCTTAAAACAGAAGAATACTGCTCCAACTGGGGAGGATGACTTCTGGATTAATTCCCTAGCTAGATTCTCCTTGATGTATTCAGATATGGCTCAGGTCTCTGCCAGGACTGAGTGTGGATACAGTCTCAAAGGGGGCAAGATCCAGGGAGTAGGTCTATAGGGCTGTCATATGACCTGTGTGGTGGTAACATCTCCACCTCCTTCTTATTAAAGGCATCCATATAAGACCAATAAGCACTAGGCAAGCCAGGTAAATTTGATGGAGTAACTAGAGCTGGAGCAGGAAAAATGAGGACAAGACATTTCTCATCACAAGACTGACCCTGCCAAAGTACCTTTCTGGATTTCCAATCCAAGACAGGCTCATGCGATCATAAACATGGCAGGCCTAAGAGCAGAGGACTTCTGCGAGTATAACATTCCTACCTCATGTTCTACAGGCTCGGAGACAAAAAGAATGGATTAAGATAGTGGTCTTCCATCCATGGATGTTACTACCAAATGAATCTGAAGACATTGGATGGGGATCTGTTTTTGGTCCACCATGGCCTATTGTATGAAATGTTCAGCGAAACCAGAGAACAGATAGGCGGATTCAATTAAACGGGTGTTTCCACAGGAAAAGGACACAGAGAAACAGAGTCCGCAGGGGAGAGGAGCAGTTCTCATCCCGGGTAGCCTCCCTTACTGACCCTAGGCTTTGGAGTTTCCTGGTTGCGCAGGACAGGAGCAAATTAAATGTTCTTGACTGCCACTGCACATGCACCTTCCCTCAGAACGGCGGGCCTCCTGACGATGCTTAGCCATCTTCACTCGATTAACATGTATAGAATTGGTGGGTGGTGTAGAAGCTAAAGTCTGCAGCAGGATCGCCCTCTGGAAGATAGGAGCCAGACACATTGTTCTTCTCTCTCGGACCACCTCACTGGAACGCTCCTCAAACCTGAGGTTGAACATTTCGACCAGCAGGCTTGTCCTTATTTCTCCCAGACAGGCCCTCCCAGAAGGCAGCTATCAGCATCTAGTTATTCCACGCGAGCTCAGAGGAAAAAGTGCGGAAACAGATGGTATTCTGGACTACAGTGAGATTTTCCTGGTGGAGCCTAAAGAGGGAGGATATTGTAGCAGAAACATGGCCCGACTCATCAAAGACCTTTGGAAAGCCTCTGGGGAAGTCTGGATGTTGGAAATTATTGGATCCTCTTTCTCTCCCATAAGGAGTGATCCTCTTTCTCTCCCATAAGGAGTTGAATCATGCAAAAACCTCCTCACTTAGGTGGGACATAATAAATGCCACTTTGGCCCGGTCAGATGAGAACTGAAGAGACAAGTGTTCAAAGTGCAGCATGCACCAATTGAGGAAACCTCAGCATTGTGTAGGATCACCGTCAAATCGTTGTGGACAAGACAGACAGGGCTGAGAACCAGAAAAATAACCTCCAGACATGAGACTCACAAATGAGGTTGCTGCAGCTTGGACAGGAGCGGATGTGGGCGCTGTCAGCGTGTCCAAGCGGGTGCTCACTCTTCTTAGAGGACTTGATATGGTCATGCTGATCTTTCTGGCGGGAGATATCCTGGTACAGCTCATAGAGTGGAGAAGATTGAGAGCTAGTAGGTTCCATGGCCTGAGCAGTCTGTAATGTCTGTTGTAGTGGACCACTGTGCCATGGACTGTGGAGAGCCTGGATGGGCATGACTAGGCGAACACCTAATTATTTGCTAGAGCCCCGTATGTTGTAGTTAGATTTGGCTCGAGATGGAAGCCAGGTGTTAATCCAGGATAATCCTCAGACACACAGTAGCTGACACTACATAGGGGTATGAAATGGTCAAGGATGGGTGTCACAGCAGGCACAGGCAGGTGCTGGGCAGATACAGGCATACATGTTTGTTATACAGGTGGATATGGCAGGTGCAAGCAGGCATAGCTGGTAAACAGGCAGGCACAGCAGGTGCTGGTGGACATGGCTAGTATACAGGCAGGCACAGCAGGTGCTGACAGACACAGCTGGTAAATAGGCAGGCACAGCAGGTCCTGGCAGACACGGCTTATATACAGGGATACAAGCACAGGGGACGTGACAACTAGCATGTGTGCAGACAAACTGAAATAACACATTACTCTGGCACCTCCCAACAGGTGGAGGTGCCTTAAATAATACGTATCTTTTAGGGAATGGGTGGGGACACGATTAGAAAGTGTATGCTGTCCCTTTAAGAGACCAAGAGTGAGCACGCCCTAAGTGCAGTGACTGGGGATCTGCCAGACATGCGCAAACCGCTGGAGACCACAGGAGCAGAAGGAAGCACTGGTTGAGGGCCAGGGTGATGAGTGAGTCGGCATCCGTACAGGATGAGAGGATGATGGGAATCAATCAGGGATATCGGTGCTACAGTAGGCCTTAGAAATATTAGGGACAAGACTTAAAATAATAGTTCACCTTAAAGGGTTTGTCCAGTCTTTAGCTACAAGTCTGCAGTCACATGACCACTCACGCATGGCACTGGAGAGTCTATACAGTGTGCAATGTGTGGGATGTGAGGATTCACAAGAGTGCAGTCACATAGAATGACTGCAGTCTTGCAGCTTTAAAGCACCACTCCAGTTATTTTTCAGGGGTAGAGTGGTGATCCTAATCTAAGGTCCCTGACAGTAGTTTTACACATACCCGCCACCATCTTCACTATTTATCGGCGTCCTGTGGCATCCAGTCCTGTGGCGTCCTCTTGTGACCCCAAGTTTTGATTGGCCAGAAGTCAGATTTAATGGTCACAATGCAAGTATATGAGAATCAGAACAATTCTCTCATAGACTTGCATTGAAAAGTGCAAACACTGGAGTGATTGGTCAGGTCACAAACTGCTGGAGACCAGCCTTAGTGGTGGCATGGTGGCAATAGAAGGTAAAGATGGCAGCAGGTAAGTAGAAGAGTAAGGGCCAGGACTAGAGTTGAGTGAAACAAGTCGAAAAAATTCAAAAGTCGCCGACTTTTGGCAAAGTCGGGTTTCATGAAACGAAACCCGACCCTAGGATGAGGTCGGCCACGAGGTCGGCGACTTACGCGCCAAAGTCGCGTTTCAAAAGTTTGTTTTGCGCTCTTTTTCAGCCAATCAGGATCCACGGACACTGTGGGCAAAGTGATGACATAGGCACGGGTCACCACCATCTTTCAGAAGGGCATGAAAGTGATTGGCTTGCTTTGGTGGGCGTCACAGGGGGTATAAAAGGGCGTGCACGCCGACCGCCATCTTACTTCTGCCGATCTCAGTATAGGGAGAGCTTGCTGCTGATTCTGTAGGGAGAGCGTTAAGCAGGGAAGAAGACCAAAAAACTGCTTCTGCTGATAGCGATTTGGCCTGCACAACACACCATTCACTGTGTGTGCAGTGCAAGGGGAGGCTATATAGTGGTGTATCAGTGGTGTTGGTTGTTGGGCTGCCTTCTAAGGCTTCCTGACAGGCTGGCATTGCTGTTTACCCACTGCTCCGCAAACTGCTTTTTTAAAAGCAATCCAATCTCCCTTATCCTCTAGTCACTTAGGTCACAGCTGTGCCATCGAGCTTGTCACATAGCGCTCAGATATTCATTGGGCCTCACACAATCCAAAAGTGTCCAGTGTCCAAAAGTGTGTGCAGAGATTCAAACTCTCACTTATCCTCTAGTCACTTAGGTCACAGCTGTGCCATCGAGCTTGTCACATAGCGCTCAGATATTCATTGGGCCTCACACAATCCAAAAGTGTGCAGTGTCCAAAAGTGTGTGCAGAGATTCAAACTCTCACTTATCCTCTAGTCACTTAGGTCACAGCTGTGCCATCGAGCTTGTCACATAGCGCTCAGATATTCATTGGGCCTCACACAATCCAAAAGTGTCCAGTGTCCAAAAGTGTGTGCAGAGATTCAAACTCTCACTTATCCTCTAGTCACTTAGGTCACAGCTGTGCCATCGAGCTTGTCACATAGCGCTCAGATATTCATTGGGCCTCACACAATCCAAAAGTGTCCAGTGTCCAAAAGTGTGTGCAGAGATTCAAAATCTCACTTATTCTCTAGTCACTTAGGTCACAGCTGTGCCATCGAGCTTGTCACATAGCGCTCAGATATTCATTAGGCCTCACACAATCCAAAAGTGTCCAGTGTCCAAAAGTGTGTGCAGAGATTCAAACTCTCACTTATCCTCTAGTCACTTAGGTCACAGCTGTGCCATCGAGCTTGTCACATAGCGCTCAGATATTCATTGGGCCTCACACAATCCAAAAGTGTCCAGTGTCCAAAAGTGTGTGCAGAGATTCAAAATCTCACTTATTCTCTAGTCACTTAGGTCACAGCTGTGCCATCGAGCTTGTCACATAGCGCTCAGATATTCATTGGGCCTCACACAATCCAAAAGTGTCCAGTGTCCAAAAGTGTGTGCAGAGATTCAAACTCTCACTTATCCTCTAGTCACTTAGGTCACAGCTGTGCCATCGAGCTTGTCACATAGCGCTCAGATATTCATTGGGCCTCACACAATCCAAAAGTGTCCAGTGTCCAAAAGTGTGTGCAGAGATTCAAAATCTCACTTATTCTCTAGTCATTTAGGTCACAGCTGTGCCATCGAGCCTGTCACATAGCGCTCAGATATTCATTGGGCCTCACACAATCCAAAAGTGTCCAGTGTCCAAAAGTGTCTGCAGAGATTCAAAATCTCACTTATTCTCTAGTCACTTAGGTCACAGCTGTGCCATCGAGCTTGTCACATAGCGCTCAGATATTCATTGGGCCTCACACAATCCAAAAGTGTCCAGTGTCCAAAAGTGTGTGCAGAGATTCAAACTCTCACTTATCCTCTAGTCACTTAGGTCACAGCTGTGCCATTGAGCTTGTCACATAGCGCTCAGATATTCATTGGGCCTCACACAATCCAAAAGTGTCCAGTGTCCAAAAGTGTGTGCAGAGATTCAAACTCTCACTTATCCTCTAGGCACTTAGGTCACAGCTGTGCCATCGAGCTTGTCACATAGCGCTCAGATATTCATTGGGCCTCACACAATCCAAAAGTGTCCAGTGTCCAAAAGTGTGTGCAGAGATTCAAACTCTCACTTATCCTCTAGTCACTTAGGTCACAGCTGTGCCATCGAGCTTGTCACATAGCGCTCAGATATTCATTGGGCCTCACACAATCCAAAAGTGTCCAGTGTCCAAAAGTGTGTGCAGAGATTCAAAATCTCACTTATTCTCTAGTCACTTAGGTCACAGCTGTGCCATCGAGCTTGTCACATAGCGCTCAGATATTCATTGGGCCTCACACAATCCAAAAGTGTCCAGTGTCCAAAAGTGTGTGCAGAGATTCAAACTCTCACTTATCCTCTAGTCACTTAGGTCACAGCTGTGCCATCGAGCTTGTCACATAGCGCTCAGATATTCATTGGGCCTCACACAATCCAAAAGTGTCCAGTGTCCAAAAGTGTGTGCAGAGATTCAAACTCTCACTTATCCTCTAGTCACTTAGGTCACAGCTGTGCCATCGAGCTTGTCACATAGCGCTCAGATATTCATTGGGCCTCACACAATCCAAAAGTGTCCAGTGTCCTAAAGTGTGTGCAGAGATTCAAACTCTCACTTATCCTCTAGTCACTTAGGTCACAGCTGTGCCATCGAGCTTGTCACATAGTGCTCAGATATTCATTGGGCCTCACACAATCCAAAAGTGTCCAGTGTCCAAAAGTGTGTGCAGAGATTCAAAATCTCACTTATTCTCTAGTCACTTAGGTCACAGCTGTGCCATCGAGCCTGTCACATAGCGCTCAGATATCAGTGGGCCTCACACGATCCAAAAGTGTCCAGTGTCCAAAAGTGTGTGCAGAGATTCAAAATCTCACTTATTCTCTAGTCACTTAGGTCACAGCTGTGCCATCGAGCTTGTCACATAGTGCTCAGATATTCATTGGGCCTCACACAATCCAAAAGTGTCCAGTGTCCAAAAGTGTGTGCAGAGATTCAAAATCTCACTTATTCTCTAGTCACTTAGGTCACAGCTGTGCCATCGAGCCTGTCACATAGCGCTCAGATATCAGTGGGCCTCACACGATCCAAAAGTGTCCAGTGTCCAAAAGTGTGTGCAGAGATTCAAAATCTCACTTATTCTCTAGTCACTTAGGTCACAGCTGTGCCATCGAGCCTGTCACATAGCGCTCAGATATCAGTGGGCCTCACACAATCCAAAAGTGTCCAGTGTCCAAAAGTGTGTGCAGAAATTCAAAATCTCCCCTGTCCTATAGACACCTTGTTTTACATACTATATAGTTTGTTGGATTTTGTCTACATTTCTACCAAAAATGATGAAGGCTGGTGGAAGAGGCCGTGGAATTGGGCGGGGGTTGGCAGCTGGTAATGATGGTGTTGGTGGTGGATCTGATGGTAGTGGCAAGAGCAAAATAGGACCGAATGCAGGAGGTGTTGAGCCTGCGTCATCGTCTGGCTATATAAGGCCTCGAACGCTTAGTTTTCTAGGAGTTGGCAAACCTCTTTTAAAGCCAGAGCATCAGGAAAAAGTTTTGTCTTACATTGCTGACTCAGCCTCCAGCTCTATTGCCTCCTCTTCTTCAGTTGTAAAAAGTAAAAGCACTGAGTCGTCATTGGAGGCTCATGTTCATGAACCACACCTTTCCTTGTGTCCTTCACCCCAACCAAGATTGAAGGATGACGCAGGCCATACTACTGATTACTCCATGGAGCTGTTTTCACATACCATGCCTGGATTATCAAGTGAAATGGTGAATTACCCAGGCCAAGATGAATCTGACATGGAGTGCACTGATGCACAGCCGCTGATGGATGATTCTGCTGGTACATTCACTCAGAGCACTACATTGTCCTCGCAGTGTACAGAGCCAGATTCTGACCCTGATGAGACTCAGGTGCCCCTTCCCACACACTATACCACCATACACGGTGACACAGAGGAAGGTGCACATGACATAGAAGAGGAGGTGATGGATGACCCAGTTGTTGACTCAGATTGTCATCCATTGGGGGAAGAGGGTGCTGCTTCCAATAGCTCAGATGAGGAGCATCCACAGCAGACATCGACATCGCAACAGCTGTTATCTGGCAGGCCCGGAGCACTCCAAAGACAGGTTCCAAACATCAAAAGAGTTGCTGGACAGCTTGTCCAGAGGGTCAAAAGATCACAGCGTGCTAGGCCGCAAAATGTCTGCCAAAGTAGGAAGAGTGCAGTGTGGCACTTTTTTGAACAAAATCCTCATGATCAGGCCAAGGTTATCTGTAATAAGTGCGCAAAGACCTTTAGCCGAGGGAAAAATCTGAAAAATTTGAATGCCAGTTGCATGCTTAGACATTTAACCAGCATGCACTTGCAAGCGTGGACACAACACCAAACCTCAAGTGCCACATGTGCAACTGATCACAACGAAGGTAGTCAGCAACGCTACATTGTTTCCCCCACTGTAAGCCCACCGGTTAGCACAGCAGCAAATGTTGAGGTGTCGTTGCAAGGCCACAGCAGTCAGGGAATCCCACTGTTATATCAACAAAAGACTGATTCTAGGCCATCAGAAAGAACACCAACTCCATCACCATCATCAACCCTCTCTCAGTCCGCCCTGTCCACCGCTACTTCCACCATATGCAGCTCTCAAGTCCAGCTCACCCTCCCAGACACTATGAGTAGGTCAAGAAAGTACTCAGTCTCTCATCCGCGTACACTGGGTTTGAACGCCCACATTGCCAAACTAATCTCGTTTGAGATGATGCCCTTTCGGTTGGTGGAAAGCACAGCTTTCCGCGAACTCATGGCCTATGCAGTACCACGCTATGACCTAGCCAGTCGCCACTTCTTCTCTCGCAAAGCCATCCCAGCCCTCCACCATCATGTGAAAGACCGCATTGTCCATGCACTCAAGCAGTCAGTGAGCGGAAAGGTGCACCTCACAACTGATGCATGGTCCAGTCGGCATGGCCAGGGCCGTTATGTGTCCATCACTGCGCACTGGGTTAATGTGGTGGATGCAGGGTCCACAGGGGACAGCGGTGGTGGGACAGTGCTGCCTAGCCCACGGTATAGGAAACAGTTGGCTGTAGGCGTTCGACCCTCCTCCTCCTCCACCTCCTCCAGAAGCGAACGCTCGTCCACAGAGCGCAGTCGTACGAGCACTCCATCTGCAGCTGCCACTGTTGCACACGATGTGTCCCCCTATCGAGCAGCTAGTGGAAAGCGTCAGCAGGCTGTGTTGCAGATGATGTGTTTGGGCGACAGACACACCGCCGAGGTGCTGGCCGAGTACTTGAAGCGACAAACTGAGTCATGGCTGGGCAGTGTACATCTTGAGGCAGGCAAGGTAGTTAGTGATAACGGCCGTAATTTTGTGGCAGCCATAGCCCTTTCAAAACTCAGCCACATACCTTGCTTGGCTCACACCTTGAACCTGGTGGTGCAGTGCTTCCTCAAAAATTATCCGGAGTTAACAGCCCTGCTCCAGAAGGTGCGAAGACTGTGCGCGCACATCCGCCGGTCGCCTGTACACTCCGTTCGTATGCAGAAGCTGCAGCGATTGCTCCACCTTCCCAACCACCGCCACATTATCGACATTGCAACAAGGTGGAACTCCACCCTGCACATGGTGGAGCGGCTGTGCGAGCAGAGGCAGGCCATAATGCATTTGTGGGAGGATGCAAGGCCAGGCACTTTGAGAGCAGACATGGAGTTGACAGGTGTGCAGTGGTCGAAGCTGAAAGACCTTTGTAAAGTCCTTCAGTGTTTTGAGGAATGCACACGGCTGGTAAGCGCAGACGACGCCATCCTAAGCATGAGCATCCCACTTATGCGTCTGCTCATGCAAACTTTGACGCACCTTAAGGAGCAGGCGTCTGCAGCCAATGTTGATGAGGAGGAAGAGGAGGAGGGAATCCTTGATGACATTCAGCCATTGTCTGCTCAGGGACCTCTCCTAGACGAGGTGGAGGAAGAAGAGGAGGAGGAGGAGGATGATGGGGATGATTACTTAGGGGAGGAGGATGCATCTCGTGGGGCAAGTGAAAATGTTGGCGTGGCAAGGTCTGGTACAGGGTTTGTGCGTGACTGGAGGGATGTGGATTTGCCAGAAAGTGCTCCTCCACCCAGCACTCGCAGTGCATCATTGACACCGGGAACATTGGCCCACATGTCAGATTATGCCTTGCAGATCCTAAAAAGGGACCCCCGCATTGCCAAAATGAGGAACGATGACGACTACTGGTTGGCCAGCATCCTGGATCCACGCTATAAAGGCAAATTACAAAACTTCATGCCACAGGAGAACCTTGACCTAATATTGGCTAATAAACAAGCAACTCTGGTAAATCGGTTGCTTGAGGCATTCCCAGCACACAGCAGCGGTGATGGTTCTCACACGAGCCGTACGGGCCAGGGGCAGCTTGGCAGAGGTGTTCGTGGTGCACACAGCAGAAGTGACGTTGGAGACAGGGGTTTCATGACAATGTTGTGGACTGATTTTTCAAATACCGCTCACACAACTGGTAATACTGCATCGATGGAAAGTGACAGGAGACAGCAGTTGTCAACTATGGTAACAAACTACTTTTCCTCCCATATCGATGTTCTCCCACACAGGTCATTCCCCTTTGACTATTGGGCCGCTAAACTGGACACCTGGCCTGAATTGGCCCAATATGCCTTACAGGAGCTCGCTTGCCCAGCTGCAAGTGTGCTATCGGAAAGAGTTTTCAGTGCAGCTGGATCAATCCTGACAGAAAAAAGGACCCATCTGTCAACCCAAAATGTGGATGATCTAACCTTCATTAAAATGAACCACGCATGGGTTTCCAAGGATTTTGTCCCACCTTCCCCTGATGACACATAGGGTGACAGAAAAATGGCTTGCTTTGGTCCACCTCTTCCTGGTACTTCACCTATTTCGCCTTTTGCATCAGCTGAATGTCCAACATCAACATATGCCACTTTCTAAAACTCCCTAACTGTGCTGCCTCCCCCCCCATGGCCGGGGTCACCACCTACCGCACGACACCGTGCGAGTGCCGTTGCTCTGGACAGGTGGGTAGGCCGACTCTTGGGCGCGGGCACTGGCACAGGGTCCCTCATAGTGCAATCAAGTGTCTCTGACGGTGGTGGTGCACACCCGCCGTCAGACACACCGCTGTACTATGAGGGGCCCAGTGCCAGTACCGACGCCCACGAGTGGGCCCCCCTTGCTTGGGCAGGGCCCCAGCATTTGAAATCTTTACCTCTCCCTGCTCCTCCGCTGTGTAATCTGGGCCGTCAAATCCATACTGTGCCTGACACTGTCTGAGCCTGCCTCCTGAGACATATATTTTGAATGTGTACGCTATCCATACATGTTATCCAGGGATACGGTACCCTTTCTAACCTTTGTGCAATCACGTGCAATCCATACTGGGCCTAACACCGTCTGAGCCTGCCTCATGCTGTATAGACATATATTTTGAATGTGTACGCTATCCATACATGTTATCCAGGGATACGGTACCCTTTCTAACCTTTGTGCAATCACGTGCAATCCATACTGGGCCTAACACCGTCTGAGCCTGCCTCATGCTGTATAGACATATATTTTGAATGTGTACGCTATCCATACATGTTATCCAGGGATACGGTACCCTTTCTAACCTTTGTGCAATCACGTGCAATCCATACTGGGCCTAACACCGTCTGAGCCTGCCTCATGCTGTATAGACATATATTTTGAATGTGTACGCTATCCATACATGTTATCCAGGGATACGGTACCCTTTCTAACCTTTGTGCAATCACGTGCAATCCATACTGGGCCTAACACCGTCTGAGCCTGCCTCATGCTGTATAGACATATATTTTGAATGTGTACGCTATCCATACATGTTATCCGGGGATACGGTACCCTTTCTAACCTTTGTGCAATCACGTGCAATCCATACTGGGCCTAACACCGTCTGAGCCTGCCTCCTGAGACATATATTTTGAATGTGTACGCTATCCATATATGTTATCCAGGGATACGGTACCCTTTCTAACATTTGTGCAATCACGTGCAATCCATACTGGGCCTAACACCGTCTGAGCCTGCCTCCTGAGACATATATTTTGAATGTGTACGCTATCCATACATGTTATCCGGGGATACGGTACCCTTTCTAACCTTTGTGCAATCACGTGCGATCCATACTGGGCCTAACACCGTCTGAGCCTGCCTCCTGAGACATATATTTTGAATGTGTACGCTATCCATACATGTTATCCAGGGATACGGTACCCTTTCTAACCTTTGTGCAATCACGTGCGATCCATACTGGGCCTAACACCGTCTGAGCCTGCCTCCTGAGACATATATTTTGAATGTGTACGCTATCCATACATGTTATCCAGGGATACGGTACCCTTTCTAACCTTTGTGCAATCACGTGCGATCCATACTGGGCCTAACACTGTCTGAGCCTGCCTCCTGAGACATATATTTTGAATGTGTACGCTATCCATACTTGTTATCCAGGGATACGGTACCCTTTCTAACCTTTGTGCAATCACGTGCGATCCATACTGGGCCTAACACCGTCTGAGCCTGCCTCCTGAGACATATATTTTGAATGTGTACGCTATCCATACATGTTATCCAGGGATACGGTACCCTTTCTAACCTTTGTGCAATCACGTGCAATCCATACTGGGCCTAACACCGTCTGAGAATGCCTCATGCTGTATAGACATATATTTTGAATGTGTACGCTATCCATACATGTTATCCAGGGATACGGTACCCTTTCTAACCTTTGTGCAATCACGTGCAATCCATACTGGGCCTAACACCGTCTGAGCCTGCCTCATGCTGTATAGACATATATTTTGAATGTGTACGCTATCCATACATGTTATCCGGGGATACGGTACCCTTTCTAACCTTTGTGCAATCACGTGCAATCCATACTGGGCCTAACACCGTCTGAGCCTGCCTCATGCTGCATAGACATATATTTTGAATGTGTATGCTATCCATACATGTTATCCGGGGATACGGTACCCTTTCTAACCTTTGTGCAATCACGTGCAATCCATACTGGGCCTAACACCGTCTGAGCCTGCCTCCTGAGACATATATTTTGAATGTGTACGCTATCCATACATGTTATCCAGGGACACGGTACCCTTTCTAACCTTTGTGCAATCACGTGCAATCCATACTGGGCCTAACACCGTCTGAGCCTGCCTCATGCTGTATAGACATATATTTTGAATGTGTACGCTATCCATACATGTTATCCAGGGATACGGTACCCTTTCTAACCTTTGTGCAATCACGTGCAATCCATACTGGGCCTAACACCGTCTGAGCCTGCCTCATGCTGTATAGACATATATTTTGAATGTGTACGCTATCCATACATGTTATCCGGGGATACGGTACCCTTTCTAACCTTTGTGCAATCACGTGCAATCCATACTGGGCCTAGCACCGTCTGAGCCTGCCTCATGCTGTATAGACATATATTTTGAATGTGTACGCTATCCATACATGTTATCCAGGGATATGGTACCCTTTCTAACCTTTGTGCAATCACGTGCAATCCATACTGGGCCTAACACCGTCTGAGCCTGCCTCCTGAGACATATATTTTGAATGTGTACGCTATCCATACATGTTATCTGGGGATACGGTACCCTTTCTCACCTTTGTGCAATCACGTGTAATCCATACTGGGCGTGAGAACGGCTGGCAAGCTGTTAAGCAAGCTACAGCACCTGTCCAGACAAGTACAGGGATTCCCTAGCGAGGAGACTTATTTGATTGTTTTCAATGTTGGGACAGCAATTTTTGGGGAGCACTATACTCTGGAGAATGATAGATGGGGCCCACCATACACTGGAACATTCCAAAGGTGGACATCAGACACTGGAGCAGCATTTACAGGGCCCATTATACACTAGAGCATTAGAAATGGGGCCCATTATGTTTGGAGCATTATTTGGGCCCATAAGACAGTGGAGCTTCATCCATGGGGACCAACATATACTGTAGCATTATGTGGAGCTCATCATATACTGTTTCAAACATTATATGGGACCAATGATTCTGTATGGAGAAATAGATGGGCCTCGTCATGAGATGTAAAAAGTGAGGTATTTTTCATTGTACTATACCGCTATTTCTCTGCCGTATCGGAGCATGATGAGTTGTGGTATGTGTTAAAGGGGCGCTCTTTCGCCCAGGGCACATGAAAACCTGGAGCCAGCCCTCCCCCCCCACAGTTTGTAGCCAAATAACCACCATTTTTCAGTGCGTAACTTGTATTATGAAGTTAATTAAGGTTGACAAGCTTAAGAAAGAAGAATTGATGCTTTTGGCATTCAAATGGGCACTGTAGGTGTGTTTCCTGTCCTCCTCTCACTGCCGACTTTTATTCCCCATTGACTTACATTGGGTTTCGTGTTTCGGGACGACCCCGACTTTTCCCTATAATCGGACGATCTTGCTCGACCCGACTTTTGGAAAAGTCGGGTTTCACGAAACGAAACGCGACCCTAAAAACCAAAAGTCGCTCAACTCTAGCCAGGACCTCCAATTAAAAGCATCACTCCAGCATTGCAATAAAAATAAAATGCTGAAGTGATGGATTAAGACTGGACAACACCTTTAAACCTGAGAAAAGATGCCTTAAAAAAATATAAAAGCACAATCATATTGGCATACTGCTGGGGAATAGCTTTCTAAATAAGTTGCTGTTCAAATTTTCCATTAGGAATATATAAAAAAACCTCATAATATAAAATAAGCTGTATGTAAATAACCTGTGAAGCATCATGTTGGAAGGACTGAACTTGTGAAAAGTGATGAACACAAAGGACATACAGTATTACGTCATTATAAGCCAGTTATAGTGGCAATCAGTGCATGATTGTATTGTTTACATGTTACTTTAACTCAAAAGCTGATTAAAGGGATTATCCATTGATAAAGAATAGAGTTGAGCGAAACGGGTCGAAAAAATTCAAAAGTCGCCGACTTTTGGCAAAGTCGGATTTCATGAAACGAAACCCGACCCTAGGATGAGGTCGGCCACGAGGTCGGCGACTTACGCGCCAAAGTCGCGTTTCAAAAGTTTGTTTTGCGCTCTTTTTCAGCCAATCAGGATCCACGGACACTGTGGGCAACGTGATGACATAGGCACGGGTCACCACCATCTTTCAGAAGGGCATGCAAGTGATTGGCTTGCTTTGGTGGGCGTCACAGGGGGTATAAAAGGGCGTGCACGCCGACCGCCATCTTACTTCTGCCGATCTTAGCATAGGGAGAGGTTGCTGCTGATTCTGTAGGGAGAGCATTAGGCAGGGAAGAAGACAAAAAACTGCTTCTGCTGCTAGCGATTTGGCCTGCACAACACACCAGTCACTGTGTGTGCAGTGCAAGGGGAGGCTATATAGTGGTGTATCAGTGGTGTTGGTTGTTGGGCTGCCTTCTAAGGCTTCCTGACAGGCTGGCATTGCTGTTTACCCACTGCTCCGCAAACTGCTTTTTTAAAAGCAATCCAATCTCCCTTATCCTCTAGTCACTTTGGTCACAGGTGCGCCATCGAGCCTGTCACATAGCGCTCAGATATTCATTGGGCCTCAAACTGCTTAAGCAATCCCAATTTTTCTTTTTTGTCCTGCTGAGAAGAAAAAAAAACTGCTTCTGCTGCTGACAGCAATTTGGCCTGCACAACACACCAGTCACTGTGTGTGCAGTGCAAGGGGAGGCTATATAGTGGTGTATCAGTGGTGTTGGTTGTTGGGCTGCCTTTTAAGGCTTCCTGACAGGCTGGCATTGCTGTTTACCCACTGCTCCGCAAACTGCTTTTTTAAAAGCAATCCAATCTCCCTTATCCTCTAGTCACTTAGGTCACAGCTGTGCCATCGAGCCTGTCACATAGCGCTTAGATATTCATTGGGCCTCACACAATCCAAAAGTGTCCAGTGTCCAAAAGTGTGTGCAGACATTCAAAATCTCACTTATCCTCTAGTCACTTAGGTCACAGCTGTGCCATCGAGCCTGTCACATAGCGCTCAGATATTCATTGGGCCTCACACAATCCAAAAGTGTCCAGTGTCCAAAAGTGTGTGCAGACATTCAAAATCTCACTTATCCTCTAGTCACTTAGGTCACAGCTGTGCCATCGAGCCTGTCACATAGCGCTCAGATATTCATTGGGCCTCACACAATCCAAAAGTGTCCAGTGTCCAAAAGTGTGTGCAGAGATTCAAAATCTCACTTATCCTCTAGTCACTTAGGTCACAGCTGTGCCATCGAGCCTGTCACATAGCGCTCAGATATTCATTGGGCCTCACACAATCCAAAAGTGTCCAGTGTCCAAAAGTGTGTGCAGAGATTCAAAATCTCACTTATCCTCTAGTCACTTAGGTCACAGCTGTGCCATCGAGCCTGTCACATAGCGCTCAGATATTCATTGGGCCTCACACAATCCAAAAGTGTCCAGTGTCCAAAAGTGTGTGCAGAGATTCAAAATCTCACTTATCCTCTAGTCACTTAGGTCACAGCTGTGCCATCGAGCCTGTCACATAGCGCTCAGATATTCATTGGGCCTCACACAATCCAAAAGTGTCCAGTGTCCAAAAGTGTGTGCAGACATTCAAAATCTCACTTATCCTCTAGTCACTTAGGTCACAGCTGTGCCATCGAGCCTGTCACATAGCGCTCAGATATTCATTGGGCCTCACACAATCCAAAAGTGTCCAGTGTCCAAAAGTGTGTGCAGAGATTCAAAATCTCACTTATCCTCTAGTCACTTAGGTCACAGCTGTGCCATCGAGCCTGTCACATAGCGCTCAGATATTCATTGGGCCTCACACAATCCAAAAGTGTCCAGTGTCCAAAAGTGTGTGCAGACATTCAAAATCTCACTTATCCTCTAGTCACTTAGGTCACAGCTGTGCCATCGAGCCTGTCACATAGCGCTCAGATATTCATTGGGCCTCACACAATCCAAAAGTGTCCAGTGTCCAAAAGTGTGTGCAGAGATTCAAAATCTCACTTATCCTCTAGTCACTTAGGTCACAGCTGTGCCATCGAGCCTGTCACATAGCGCTCAGATATTCATTGGGCCTCACACAATCCAAAAGTGTCCAGTGTCCAAAAGTGTGTGCAGACATTCAAAATCTCCCCTGTCCTATAGACACCTTGTACCTTGTTTTACATACTATATAGTTTGTTGGATTTTGTCTACATTTCTACCAAAAATGAGGAAGGCTGGTGGAAGAGGCCGTGGAATTGGGCGGGGGTTGGCAGCTGGTAATGATGGTGTTGGTGGTGGATCTGATGGTAGTGGCAAGAGCAAAATAGGACCGAATGCAGGAGGTGTTGAGCCTGCGTCATCGTCTGGCTACATAAGGCCTCGAATGCTTAGTTTTCTAGGAGTTGGCAAACCGCTTTTAAAGCCAGAGCATCAGGAAAAAGTTTTGTCTTACATTGCTGACTCAGCCTCCAGCTCTATCGCCTCCTCTTCTTCAGTTGTAAAAAGTAAAAGCACTGAGTCGTCATTGGAGGCTCATGTTCATATGTTCATGAACCACACCTTTCCTTGTGTCCTTCACCCCAACCAAGATTGAAGGATGACGCAGGCCATACTACTGATTACTCCATGGAGCTGTTTTCACATACCATGCCTGGATTATCAAGTGAAATGGTGAATTACCCAGGCCAAGATGAATCTGACATGGAGTGCACTGATGCACAGCCGCTGATGGATGATTCTGCTGGTACATTCACTCAGAGCACTACATTGTCCTCGCAGTGTACAGAGCCAGATTCTGACCCTGATGAGACTCAGGTGCCCCTTCCCGCACACTATACCACCATACACGGTGACACAGAGGAAGGTGCACATGACATAGAAGAGGAGGTGATGGATGACCCAGTTGTTGACCCAGATTGGCATCCATTGGGGGAAGAGGGTGCTGCTTCCAATAGCTCAGATGAGGAGCATCCACAGCAGACATCGACATCGCAACAGCTGTTATCTGGCAGGCCCGTAGCACTCCAAAGACAGGTTCCAAACATCAAAAGAGTTGCTGGACAGCTTGTCCAGAGGGTCAAAAGATCACAGCGTGCTAGGCCGCAAAATGTCTGCCAAAGTAGGAAGAGTGCAGTGTGGCACTTTTTTGAACAAAATCCTCATGATCAGGCCAAGGTTATCTGTAATAAGTGCGCAAAGACCTTTAGCCGAGGGAAAAATCTGAAAAATTTGAATACCAGTTGCATGCTTAGACATTTAACCAGCATGCACTTGCAAGCGTGGACACAACACCAAACCTCAAGTGCCACATGTGCAACTGATCACAACGAAGGTAGTCAGCAACGCTACATTGTTTCCCCCACTGTAAGCCCACCGGTTAGCACAGCAGCAAATGTTGAGGTGTCGCTGCAAGGCCACAGCAGTCAGGGAATCCCACTGTTATATCAACGAAAGACTGATTCTAGGCCATCAGAAAGAACACCAACTCCATCACCATCATCAACCCTCTCTCAGTCCGCCCTGTCCACCGCTACTTCCACCATATGCAGCTCTCAAGTCCAGCTCACCCTCCCAGACACTATGAGTAGGTCAAGAAAGTACTCAGTCTCTCATCCGCGTACACTGGGTTTGAACGCCCACATTGCCAAACTAATCTCGTTTGAGATGATGCCCTTTCGGTTGGTGGAAAGCACAGCTTTCCGCAAACTCATGGCCTATGCAGTACCATGCTATGACCTACCCAGTCGCCACTTCTTCTCTCGCAAAGCCATCCCAGCCCTCCACCATCATGTGAAAAACCGCATTGTCCATGCACTCAAGCAGTCAGTGAGCGGAAAGGTGCACCTCACAACTGATGCATCGTCCAGTCGGCATGGCCAGGGCCGTTACGTGTCCATCATTGGCACTGGGTTAATGTGGTGGATGCAGGGTCCACAGGGGACAGCGGTGGTGGGACAGTGCTGCCTAGCCCACGGTATAGGAAACAGTTGGCTGTAGGCGTTCCACCCTCCTCCTCCTCCTCCTCCAGAAGCGAAAGCTCGTCCACAGAGCGCAGTCGTACGAGCACTCCATCTGCAGCTGCCACTGTTGCACACGATGTGTCCCCCTATCGAGCAGCTAGTGGAAAGCGTCAGCAGGCTTTGTTGCAGATGATGTGTTTGGGCGACAGACATACCGCCGAGGTGCTGGCCGAGTACTTGAAGCGACAAACTGAGTCATGGCTGGGCAGTGTACATCTTGAGGCAGGCAATGTAGTTAGTGATAACGGCCGTAATTTTGTGGCAGCCATAGCCCTTTCAAAACTCAGCCACATACCTTGCTTGGCTCACACCTTGAACCTGGTGGTGCAGTGCTTCCTCAAAAATTATCCGGAGTTAACAGCCCTGCTCCAGAAGGTGCGAAGACTGTGCGCGCACATCCGCTGGTCGCCTGTACCCTCCGTTCGTATGCAGAAGCTGCAGCGATTGCTCCATCTTCCCAACCACCGCCTCATTATCGACATTGCAACAAGGTGGAACTCCACCCTGCACATGGTGGAGCGGCTGTGTGAGCAGAGGCAGGCCATAATGCATTTGTGGGAGGATACACGGCCAGGCACTTTGAGAGCAGACATGGAGTTGACAGGTGTGCAGTGGTCGAAGCTGAAAGACCTTTGTAAAGTCCTTCAGTGTTTTGAGGAATGCACACGGCTGGTAAGCGCAGACGACGCCATCCTAAGCATGAGCATCCCACTTATGCGTCTGCTCATGCAAACTTTGACGCACCTTAAGGAGCAGGCGTCTGCAGCCAATGTTGATGAGGAGGAAGAGGAGGAGGGAATCCTTGATGACATTCAGCCATTGTCTGCTCAGGGACCTCTCCTGGACGAGGTGGAGGAAGAAGAGGAGGAGGAGGATGATGATGGGGATGATTACTTAGGGGAGGAGGATGCATCTCGTGGGGCAAGTGAAAATGTTGGCGTGGCAAGGTCTGGTACAGGGTTTGTGCGTGACTGGAGGGATGTGGATTTGCCAGAAAGTGCTCCTCCACCCAGCACTCGCAGTGCATCATTGACACCGGGAACATTGGCCCACATGTCAGATTATGCCTTGCGGATCCTAAAAAGGGACCCCCGCATGGCCAAAATGATGAACGATGACGACTACTGGTTGGCCAGCATCCTGGATCCACGCTATAAAGGCAAATTACAAAACATCATGCCACAGGAGAACCTTGACCTAATATTGGCTAATAAACAAGCAACTCTGGTAAATCGGTTGCTTGAGGCATTCCCAGCACACAGCAGCGGTGATGGTTCTCACACGAGCCGTACGGGCCGGGGGCAGCTTGGCAGAGGTATTCGTGGTGCACACAGCAGAAGTGGCGTTGGAGACAGGGGTTTCATGACAATGTTGTGGACTGATTTTTCAAATACCGCTCACACAACTGGTAATACTGCATCGATGGAAAGTGACAGGAGACAGCAGTTGTCAACTATGGTTACAAACTACTTTTCCTCCCATATCGATGTTCTCCCACACAGGTCATTCCCCTTTGACTATTGGGCCGCTAAACTGGACACCTGGCCTGAATTGGCCCAATATGCCTTACAGGAGCTCGCTTGCCCAGCTGCAAGTGTGCTATCGGAAAGAGTCTTCAGTGCAGCTGGATCAATCCTGACAGAAAAAAGGACCCGTCTGTCAACCCAAAATGTGGATGATCTAACCTTCATTAAAATGAACCACGCATGGGTTTCCAAGGATTTTGTCCCACCTTCCCCTGATGACACATAGGGTGACTGAAAAATGGCTTGCTTTGGTCCACCTCTTCCTGGTACTATACCTATTTCGCCTTTTGCATCAGCTGAATGTCCAACATCAACATATGCCACTTTCTAAAACTCCCTAACTGTGCTGCCTTCCCCCCCATGGCCGGGGTCACCACCTAGCGCACGACACCGTGCGAGTGCCGTTGCCCTGGACAGGTGGGTAGGCCGACTCTTGGGCGCGGGCACTGGCACAGGGTCCCTCATAGTGCAATCAAGTGTCTCTGACGGTGGTGGTGCACACCCGCCGTCAGACACACCGCTGTACTATGAGGGGCCCAGTGCCAGTACTGACGCCCACGAGTGGGCCCCCCTTGCTTGGGCAGGGCCCCAGCATTTGAAATCTTTACCTCTCCCTGCTCCTCCGCTGTGTAATATGGGCCGTCAAATCCATACTGTGCCTGACACCGTCTGAGCCTGCCTCCTGATGTATAGACATATATTTTGAATGTGTACGCTATCCATACATGTTATCCGGTGATACGGTACCCTTTCTAACCTTTGTGCAATCACTTGCAATCCATACTGGGCCTAACACCGTCTGAGCCTGCCTCATGCTGTATAGACATATATTTTGAATGTGTACGCTATCCATACATGTTATCCGGTGATACGGTACCCTTTCTAACCTTTGTGTAATCACGTGCAATCCATACTGGGCCTAACACCGTCTGAGCCTGCCTCATGCTGTATAGACATATATTTTGAATGTGTACGCTATCCATACATGTTATCCGGTGATACGGTACGCTTTCTAACCTTTGTGCAATCACGTGCAATCCATACTGGGCCTAACACTGTCTGAGCCTGCCTCCTGAGACATATATTTTGAATGTGTACGCTATCCATACATGTTATCTGAGGATACGGTACCCTTTCTCACCTTTGTGCAATCACGTGTAAACCATACTGGGCGTGAGAACGGCTGGCGAGCTGTTAAGCAAGCTACAGCACCTGTCCAGACAAGTACAGGGATTCCCTAGCGAGGAGACTTATTTGATTGTTTTCAATGTTGGGACAGCAATTTTTGGGGAGCACTATACTCTGGAGAATGATAGATGGGGCCCACAATACACTGGAACATTCCAAAGGTGGACATCAGACACTGGAGCAGCATTTACAGGGCCCATTATACACTAGAGCATTAGAAATGGGGCCCATTATGTTTGGAGCATTATTTGGGCCCATAAGACAGTGGAGCTTCATCCATGGGGACCAACATATACTGTAGCATTATGTGGAGCTCATCATATACTGTTTCAAACATTATATGGGACCAATGATTCTGTATGGAGAAATAGATGGGCCTCGTCATGAGATGTAAAAAGTGAGGTATTTTTCATTGGACTATACCGCTATTTCTCTGCTGTATCGGAGCATGATGAGTTGTGGTATGTGTTAAAGGGGCGCTCTTTCGCCCAGGGCACATGAAAACCTGGAGCCAGCCCTCCCCCCCCACAGTTTGTAGCCAAATAACCCCCATTTTTCAGTGCGTAACTTGTATTATGAAGTTAATTAAGGTTGACAAGCTTAAGAAAGAAGAATTGATGCTTTTGGCATTCAAATGGGCACTGTAGGTGTGTTTCCTGTCCTCTCACTGCCGACTTTTATTCCCCATTGACTTACATTGGGTTTCGTGTTTCGGGACGACCCCGACTTTTCCCTATAATCGGACGATCTTGCTCGACCCGACTTTTGGAAAAGTTGGGTTTCACGAAACGAAACGCGACCCTAAAAAACCAAAAGTCGCTCAACTCTAATAAAGAATATTCCCATTTGTTATATAAGCAATTCTATATAACTTTCCAATCTATTCTATTATTTCTAAACTCTGTTTTTCGATGATTACTTTGCATCTCCGTTCATACTGTACCCACACACACAAATGATACACCACTTGAAAGGTAAAATTGCCCCCTTCTGCAAGAAAATAGCCAAACAAATCACACATCCACAAATTGATCACAAAATACAGTTTAAACATTAATTTTCATAAACCTGCAGTAAGGAAAAATGACCTGCAGGTGGCACCACAGTACCCCAAAGCACACTACAACAAAGCTGCTAACAGACATCAATCCAAATATTTGCCTTGCGGGCTTTCCAGCTTGCCGACCTGCTTGCCCAGCCTATTTTATGCAAATTGGAGGATTGCACACTTCACTGCAGGTGAGGCACATATGCAAACACGTTTGTAAACATGCACTGCCTATTGAATTGCACACTTGCTCCGTTCATACTTCACCCACACAAACAAATGATACACCATTTAAAAGGTCAAATTACCTGCAGGTGGCTGCACAATACCCCAAAATCCCCTACCACAAAGCTGCTTACAGACAACACAAGCAAATCCAAACATTTGCCTTGGGGTCCTTCCAGCTTGCACAAGTGCTTGCCCAGTATATTTCAGGCACATTGGAGGATTGCACACTTTACTGCAGGTGAGTCACATATGCAAACACATTTGTATACATGCACTGCTTTTTCGGTGATTACTTTGCCCCACACTCACAAATTATACACCATTTGAAAGGTAAACTTGCTCCCTTCAGCAAGAAAAGAGCCATCATCTCATTAAATACTTTTAAATTTGACCAGCTCGTTTTTTCTCAAATTGCCTGCGCCCCTGACAACCAATGTGCGAAAATTTCGTACGGGCCAAGCTAGTATATGATATCCTTCAATTAGTAAACCTCTAATTCCAGTTCGGTGCTTGACACAGGACAGTTTTCCTGTGGACAACTCTTTTAAATGCTGTATTTTTTCTACCCACATACTGTACAGTAACTGACTGCTCTGCCTATATATATATATATATATATATATATATACATACAAAAAAAACTGTCAGTCGCTGTGTGTCAGTGATGGACTTAGGCACTCACCAGCTTTTTTCTTTGGCAATAAACATCTTGCTGACATGAAAACCCATAATCAAATGCTAGAAAATTGTAAACCCTCTAGGTTCAACATTTCTCTTCTATCATATGATATTTCTGAAGGTAGAGGAGTAACATTGACAAATGAAAAATGTCTATTTCTCCTGCTCTATTCTACTATTGGGGTATATTGGGCAGTCATTAAATAGGAATATTCATCTCAGGTTGTTACCTCTAGGATTGACAACTTCATATTTAATTTTTTCTGGATAGTTTATAAAAAAATCACGAACAGGCAATACTTTTTATGGTAACATAGAAAAACCATAATAAATCATTAGGATTTTAAGTGATTCATGTCTACAGCCCATAACTCTGATATGAAAACATTAGCTTTGTTCACCGTGAACTGTAAAATGACAGAGTGAAAATAATCTGTATAAGTTTCTTTAGCTTCACAAAAATGATAGACACCTTTAATATTTTAACCAATGGGGCTAAAAAAGTGCCCAATTTTTACAGACTATTCTGGAATTTCTGAACGGTTGGCAATCCTGCTCATCTCTCCTGCATATGACACAAGGCTTGCCATCTTCCTCCTGCTTCAGCAGACTCTCTCTGTTCTGCATATTGGGTTACCATTATAACTCAATGCACTCCAGGCACATCATGTTCTCTAACCTTCTCAGGCAGTTGGATGCCACCTGAGGAATATTCAGGTAGTTGGCTTCCATGGTGCCACCATGCAATCTTTAAAGGTGTCAGCTCTTTACGAACCTACTGACAAACCCAGCGCTGCTAAAACACTATGTAAGGCTAGTTTCACACTAGCGTTTTGGAGGGCAGCGACGGCCTGCGCACGGCCGCCGCTAAGCAGGCGCCAAACGCAACCTGCTGCATTTTGGTTGCGTCGGCGCACTGTCAAAAAGGCGCATGCGCCGCCAAACTCATACTGCGCATGGCCTGCGCCCCCTGTGATAAGGATAGGGGACGCAGGGCGCATGCAGCGTCATGCGCCGGTGGGCGGAGCTACTGGCCGGGCCGTGGCAGGGGCGGGGCTTAGCGGCGGCCGTGCGCAGGCCGTCGCTGCGCTCCAAAATGCTAGTGTGAAACTAGCCTAACTATGCTAAACAGTTGCCAGTTCTGCTTTGAACTCTGTAACAAACTCACCTGTTGTGAGTTCATTTTTCCCTTCACCATTGAGGTCTGATGAACTCCCTCCTCTGGTGAAGGAAGGTAATGAGGCTGATTACCAAACACATGGGCAGCTAGATGATGACTGGGTGGCTGGAATTGAGGACTGGATATAAGGCTGCCGAAGCCCTTCTTCCTGGCTGGTGATTTTCCTGCTGGATTCTTGGAGACCAGTCTGATTCCTGCATCTCAAAGCTAAGTTTTCTGCTCTTCTTTGTACTCTTCAGTTTTGTTTTTGTTTTGCCTTGTTGTTTGGGAGTTCAGCCATCCCCGGCCAGGGGTGAGCTGAACTCCATTTTTGTCTCTGATCTGTTGATATTTTGCTCTGTCTTCAGAATATACCTGAGTGCTGATATAGTCTTTTGAAGCCTAGCGACTTCAGGGCCTGTTTTTCCTATCAGTCGGTTGGCTCATTTTGATAGGGTTTTTGCGGATGGCAGACAGCAGCTTTCCTATCCTGTCCTATGTAGTTAGCTTGGTTCTCATCATTTGCTCAACCTATCTTTCTATCTGTGTTAGTGTTTTCATCTTGCTTCACCGTCATTATATGTTGGGGGCTGCCTATTGCTTTGGGGTCTGCTCTGGGGCAGTTTAGTTTTTCCCCTGTCTGTCTTTAGGCTATATAGTTCTCCAGCTGTGATCGAGGGGTCTAGGGCACCGTAGGAACCCCCCACGGCTACTGCTAGTTGTTGTGGATAGGTTCAGGGGTCTGCAATCCGATAGCTGCCAACCTCTCTGGTTTTTCTGTACTTAGCTGGTATTTTGTTTTTTCCTCCTTCGGTGACTCATCATAACAGAATCACCAGCCATACCGCAGATCCTAGGGTACTCAATAGCAGGAGAGAATTGTAAAAAAAAAAAAGTGTCAGAATTTTTTTTTTTTTTTGTGTGCATATTTTTTCCTCTATATCTCTGAGGCCGTAGGGGGAATTTTTCTCTCAATGGAGATGAAGCAATTGTCTGATCGTGTGGAGCAGCTCGCTGCTGAAGTGCGGGGAATTTCCGCCTATCTTGCTCATTCACATGCTGCTGAACCAAAGATTCCTTCTCCTGATGTATTTTTGGGGGATCGGTCTAAATTCTTGAATTTCAAGAATAATTGTAAATTATTTTTTGCCTTGAAGCCTAACTCGTCGGGGAACTCCGCGCAGCAGGTTAAAATTGTCATCTCTTTGCTGCGCTGCGATCCCCAGGATTGGGCGTTTTCTTTGAAACCTGATGATCCTATTCTGAATAATGCATTTTTTCAAGCCTTGGGGTTGTTGTATGATGAACCTAATGCTATTGATCAGGCTGAAAAGACCCTGTTGGCATTAAGCCAGGGTCGGGATTCGGCAGAGTTGTACTGTCAAAAATTCCGAAAGTGGGCGGTCCTTACTACCTGGAATGATGGTGCCTTGGCAGCTCTCTTTCGGAAGGGTTTGTCAGAAACTGTAAAAGATACTATGGTGGGATTTCCTGTTCCCTCTGGTCTTGACGATTCTATGTCATTAGCCATTCAGGTGGATCGGCGTTTACGTGAACGCAAAACTACACGAGAGATGTTACCACCTGTTGAACAAATGTCTGAACCTATGCAATGTGATAGAGTTTTGTCTAGGGCGCAACGTCAGGAGTTCAGAAGGCGTAATAAGCTGTGTTTTTTTTGTGGAGATGCCTCGCATATTATTTCTGTCTGCCCTAAACGAGAGAAACGTTGTGCACACACGTTTTCTGTGGGTGGTGTTCAACCTAAGTTTCTTCTGGCAATTACTCTGATCTGCTCCCTGTCCACATTTTCCGCCAAGGCTTTTGTGGATTCAGGAGCAGCTCTGAACCTGATGGACTTGGATTTTGCTAAACGTTGTGGATTTCCTATGACACCTCTGTGGACGCCTATCCCTTTGAGGGGTATTGATGCTACTCCTTTGGCGAAGAATAAACCTCAGTTTTGGACCCAGGTGGTAATGCGGGTCGCCCCAGACCATCAAGAAAATTGCAGATTTTTGGTGTTGCATAATTTGCATGATACCATTGTTCTGGGGTTTCCCAGGTTGCAAATCCATAATCCAGTTCTGGATTGGAAATCTTTGTCTGTGGTGAGTTGGGGTTGTCGGTGTGCCCTTAGTGATGCTCCTGTTTTCTCCACCTCTCCCCAGTCGCATGATGTTCCTGACTATTTGGCTGACTTTTATGATGTATTTAGTGAGAATGAGTCTGTGTCTTTGCCTCCTCATAGGAGTTATGACTGTGCAATTGAGCTGAACCCGGGGTGTAAATTCCCCAAGGGGCGGCTTTTCAATTTATCTGTACCCGAGCACGAGGCTATGCGATCCTATATTAAGGAGGCATTGGAGAAGGGTCATATTAAACCATCCTCTTCACCCTTAGGTGCTGGGTTTTTTTTCGTGGCTAAAAAGGATGGTTCATTAAGGCCTTGTATTGACTATTGTGCCCTCAACAAAATTACTGTTAAATATCAGTATCCATTACCCCTGATTTCTGATCTATTCTCCAGAGTTAAAGGTGCTTGCTGGTTTACCAAGCTTGACCTCAGGGGGGCGTATAATCTTATTCGCATTAAGCATGGGGATGAATGGAAGACGGCATTTAATACTCCGGAGAGACATTTTGAGTACCTGGTGATGCTTTTTGGGCTCCCTAATGCCCCTTCTGTCTTCCAGTGCTTCATGAACGATATATTCCGAGACTTTGTGGATACATTTTTGATTATCTATCTGGATGATATTTTGATCTTCTCCAAGAATTGGGACTCTCATGTGGAACATGTTCGGACTGTGTTCCGGATTTTGAGGGAGAATTCCCTGTATGTCAAGGGATAGAAATGCCTTTTTGGGGTACAGACAATTTCATTTTTGGGATTTATTTTGTCTCCGTCAACTATTGAAATGGACCCGGCCAAGGTACAGGCCATTTATGATTGGGTTCAGCCCACTTCTTTGAAGGCCCTCCAGAAGTTTTTGAGTTTTGCTAATTTTTATCGGAAATTTATAGCTAATTTTTCTGGTATTGCCAAGCCATTGACGGATTTGACTAGGAAGGGTGCTGATGTGCTGAATTGGTCTCCGGAGGCTGTTTCTTCCTTTCAGGAGCTGAAGCGAAGATTCACTTCTGCTCCGGTTTTGCGGCAACCTGATGTCTCACTCCCGTTTCAGGTGGAAGTGGATGCTTCTGAGATTGGTGCAGGAGCGGTGTTGTCCCAAAAAGATCCTGTGACATCTAAAATGAATCCTTGTGCTTTCTTTTCCCGAAAGTTCTCCCCATCCGAACGTAACTATGATGTGGGGAATCGGGAACTGTTGGCCATGAAATGGGCATTTGAGGAGTGGAGACATTGGTTGGATGGAGCCAAACACCAAGTCGTGGTCCTTACTGACCACAAGAATTTGATTTACCTGGAGTCGGCCAAGCGCTTCAATGCTAGACAGGCTAGGTGGGCCTTGTTTTTCACACGTTTTGATTTTGTGGTCTCTTTTCTTCCGGGCACTAAGAATGTTAAGGCAGACGCCCTCTCTAGGAGTTTCCTTGCTGATTCTCCTGTTGTGACTAAGCCTGCTACCATCTTAGGCTAGGGGGTAGTTCTTTCTGCCATCTCGCCCGATGTGAGACGTGCTCTGGAAGAGTTTCAGGAGGACAAACCTGAGCGTTGTCCCAGTGGAAAGTTGTATGTTCCTGACCAGTGGAGGAAGAGAGTGATGTCTGAAGTTCATTGCTCTGCATTGGCTGGTCATCCAGGTATTTTTGGTACTAGAGCTCTGGTGAGTCGGTCTTTTTGGTGGCCCGCCTTGTCTCATGATGTCAGGAATTTTGTGCAGTCCTGTGGGACTTGCTCCCGGTCTAAACCTTGTTCTCGCTCTAGTGGCTTGTTGATGCCTTTGCCGGTGGCCAGGAGGCCATGGACCCATATTTCAATGGATTTTATCTCTGATATGCCTGTCTCTCAGAGAATGACTGTTATTTGGGTGATTTGTGATAGATTCTCTAAGATGGTCCATCTTGTACCACTCCCTAAGTTGCCATCTTCCTCTGAGTTGGTACCCTTGTTTTTGCAACAGGTGGTTCGCTTGCACGGGATTCCTGAGAACATTGTATCTGACAGAGGAGTTCAGTTTGTGTCTAGAGTTTGGAGGACATTCTGTTCCAAGCTGGGAATTCAGTTGTCCTTCTCCTCTGCGTTTCACCCTCAGACCAATGGGCAGATGGAGAGAACAAACCAGACTTTGGAGTCGTATTTGAGATGTTTTATTTCTGCCGATCAGGATGATTGGGTTTCATTTTTGCCCTTGGCCAAATTTGCTTTACATAATAGAGCTAATTCTGCCACTTTGATGTCACCTTTTTTTTGTAACTTTGGTTTTCACCCTCGATTTTCTTCAGGGCAGGTGGAGCCTTCTGCCTGCCCAGGTGTTGACACTGTGGTGGAGAGAATGCACCAGATCTGGGACCAAGTAGTGGTTAAGTTGTCTCTCTCCCAGGAAAAGGCCCAGCGGTTTTCCAACCGGCGTAGGACCATTGGTCCCCAGTTTAAGGTGGGTGATATGGTTTGGTTGTCATCAAAAAATATCGCTATGAAGGTGGCTTCTCCTAAGTTTAAGCCTAGATTTATTGGACCTTACAAGATTTTGGAGATTATTAATCCGGTCTCTTTTCAGTTGGCTCTTCCTGTCACATTTAAAATTCATAATGTGTTTCATAAGTCCTTGTTGAAGAGGTTTGTTGAACCAGTAGTTCCTGTGGTGGCACCTCCTGACCCTATATTGGTTGAAGGTAACATGAAATATGAGGTAGAGAAGATACTGGATTCCCATCTGGCTAGACGGAGACTCCAGTATTTGGTTAAGTGGAAGGGTTATGGTCAGGAGGATAATTCCTGGGTCTCTGTCTCTGATATTCATGCCGAAAGATTGGTGTGTGCCTTTCATCGGGCTCACCCGGATCGCCCTGGTGGCATGGATGAGGGTTCGGTGACCCCTCCTCAAGGGGGAGGTACTGTTGTGAGTTCATTTTTCCCTTCACCATTGAGGTCTGATGAACTCCCTCCTCTGGTGAAGGAAGGTAGTGAGGCTGATTACCAAACACATGGGCAGCTAGATGATGAATGGGTGGCTGGAATTGAGGACTGGATATAAGGCTGCCGACGCCCTTCTTCCTGGCTGGTGATTTTCCTGCTGGATTCTTGGAGACCTGTCTGATTCCTGCATCTCAAAGCTAAGTTTTCTGCTCTTCTTTGTACTCTTCAGTTTTGTTTTTGTTTTGCCTTGTTTTTTGGGAGTTCTGCCATCCCCGGCCTGGGGTGAGCTGAACTCCATTTTTGTCTCTGATCTGTTGATATTTTGCTCTGTCTTCAGAATATACCTGAGTGCTGATATAGTCTTTTGAAGCCTAGCGACTTCAGGGCCTGTTTTTCCTATCAGTCGGTTGGCTCATTTTGATAGGGTTTTTGCGGATGGCAGACAGCAGCTTTCCTATCCTGTCCTATGTAGTTAGCTTGGGCCCCATCATTTGCTCAACCAATCTTTCTATCTGTGTTAGTGTTTTCATCTTACTTCACCGTCATTATATGTTGGGGGATACCTATTGCTTTGGGGTCTGCTCTGGGGCAGTTTAGTTTTTCCCCTTTCTGTCTTTAGGCTATATAGTTCTCCGGCTGTGATCAAGGGGTCTAGGGCACTGTAGGAACCCCCCACGGCTACTGCTAGTTGTTGTGGATAGGTTCAGGGGTCTGCAATCCGATAGCTGCCAACCTCTCTGGTTTTTCTGGACTTAGCTGGTATTTGCTTTTTTCCTCCTTCGGTGACTCATCATAACACTCACCTCTGCTATATTACAGAGTCAGCTTTGCCATACCACTACGAGATCTGCGGTGCACAATTTAGCCATCAGCGAAAAATGGCACATCCCCTTCAGAAAGCGGTAGCAAAATGCGCGTTGGGACAGTGTGGGGACTGGCTACTCTGTTACATGGTAAGCGTTAGAATTCGTTTACTGATACATTATTGACAGTTGCTCTAAGATATATGTGGTAGCCCAGGGTATTACACTCATGCCTAAAATCACTGGATAGTATTACTATATGCTGGCACTCATATTACCAGCACATCTTCCTTTACTCCATGTCCACTTCTAAGCATGTGGTGTGGCCCCACTAGGTCCACCACACGGTTTGGCTGAATTCTATGCAGCACTTAGCACTTTCTTATTATCTAACATTACATAGTGTCTTCTCCTCCCATGTATGACATCAACTTCTGGTTAATCCCTCCATGTGTATCTCCTTTACTTTTGTTTGATATTTGATGGTTTTATGTGATTTTCTAATAAAATTCCACTTTTTATCTTCTCTCTTGTGGTTTATGGTTACTCCATTTTTTCTATAGTACCAGTGAACAATTCATGAAGAGTCTCTACTCAGACAAACTATATACTAACGTATGCTGCTGCTTGCTTTAAAGCCAGTAGGGAAGCACTTCTCCACCAGCTGCCTTTGTATAGATAGAAGCGCTGGTCAGTTTGTGAGGAAAGCGGCACTAACAAAAGAAAGTGGCTGACCTCTTTAACTGAGAATTTGTCAGAGAACTTGTCCTGACAGCGTAATAGGAAAGCGTATAACTGTTATTCATCTGTCTGAGGTATGTGAAAATTAGATAACTAACGTGAAGAGTAAATGAATGATAAAAATGGCACAAAAAAACTCAGAGTTTATAAGAACGGACTGTAATGATATCCTGCAGCTGAACCTATTTACCCAAGTTCTGACTCGGGTTATGGCTCACTTGTTCCACTACTAACCTGTTCAACCTGAAATCGCAGTTTTACCTACAGTGCTCAATCAATGTATCGACTCTGAGAAACCTAAAGATTTCCCTGAGTGAAAACTAATTTTAATTGCCTCTCATAGATGCAATGACTGCTTATTTTTTTTAAATATTTTACGTAAAATTCCAGAAAAAAATATGTGCAATCTGTATGAATGCTGACGCTGTAATAACACTAATTGTTAGTGTAATTGTGGAGGAAAAATGCGGGAGTAATTAGAAATTTCATTTCTTTGCTTAATGAGAAGCAGAACTGAATTATTGATGATTAAGTGTTGGATTTTCTCACTAATGTTGTTTTTGAGATGATATTTATGAAGGGTCCCTCTTCTATAACAGAGGGAAATGATGGGGAATAGATTTCACTTTCATTCTTTGAAGTTTAATCTTTGGAATAATTTAAGAGAATGTGTTACCATTTAGTTATCTATAATGTAATTTGATTTTTATTGTAAACTTTAAAAAAAAAAAGTGGGGTTTTTTTTGCATTTTTTATATCTCTATGTAGAACACATTCTGGAACAATCCAGTTCTCAGATGATCACGGAAGCACACGCAATAAACTAAAATTTATTTTTGCATGCCGTGTAGACTGGAATGAGTTAGCTGAGTCATTTAACTGCATTAGGCTGTGTGCCCACATAAGCATTTTTCTTGTGTTTTTTAAGTGTTTTTTCCATGCAAAAACACTTTAAAAATGCATACATTAAGCATCCCATTCTTATAATGCATTCTGCAATTTTTGTGCACATGATGCGTTTTTTTCTGCATAAAAAAGGCATTGCGGTGAAAAACGCAGCATGTTCATTAATTTTGCGGTAAAAAACACATTTCCAACTATATTCTATGAGACTGGGGATGCTCTGGAAAAAATACGCATAAAAAACGTGCACAAAAACACGCAAAAAATGCACGGAAAAAAACGCATTTTTCCTGGGAAGGAGTCTGTTTTTTTGGCAGGAATTTTCTGCATACATGGGTACATAGCCTTAGAGGACTGGGATATAATGTCATATTGTATCTCTATTTTACTGCAGGAGGAAACTTAGATAAGAAAGTATAGTAACACTCTGCCTATACATACAGGTACAGCTTTGTATGCAGCTCCTTTTCAACTTCCTGACCACTAAGACAAAGCTATACTCCATCACTTACTTGTTACCTATAAACACTTTCTGACTATACAGGGTGGGCCATCTATATGGATACACCTATATGACTACACCTAAAAGAATGGGAATGGTTGGTGATAAAGTGGATTGGTCGTCGTGGACCAGTTGAATGGCCACCAAGTTCTCCTGATCTGACCCCTTAGACTTTTATCATTGGGGGTCATCTGAAGGCAATTGTCTATGCTGTGAAGATACGAGATGTGCAGCATCTGAAACAACGGATACTGGAAGCCTGTGCTAGTATTTCTTTTGCGATGTTGCTATCAGTGTGTCAAGAGTGGGAGAAAAGGCTTGCATTGCCAATGCAACACAATGGGCAGCACTTCGAACACATTTTCTAAGTGGTCATGAACTTGTAAATAACTCATGAAAAAATAAAGTTACGTTAAAACCAAGTACACCACTGATTTTCTTGTGAAATTCTCAATAGGTTTGGTGTGTCACATGACTCTCTTCCCTTTGGAAAAAATAAAGTTGGATCCAAAATGGCCAAATTCAAAATGGCCGCCATGGTCACCACCCATCTTGAAATGTTTACCCCTCCCATACACTAATGTGCCACAAACAGGAAGTTGATATCACCAACCATTCCCTTTTTATTTAGGTGGATCCATATACATGTAAATGGCCCACCCTGCAGATTCTAATTTACCTCATTCCTCAAATGACTTTTCCGCAGAGAAAGAAAAAGGCAAAGTTCCACTCATCTAATATAATATACCCTTGATACAGTAGCACAGCTACTGGGATAGGGGTGAGTGAGAAGGATGCCCCAGCCCCTGATTCAATGCCCATCCGGAGTGATTACCATACTTAACTGTAGCTAAACTCTGCAGTACAACAGGAAGATATTGTCCTCCTGCACTATCGTTCTCCTTCCTGTAGGTCGCATGTCGCGATGTGGCGCCAATGTGCTGGGATTTGATGCCATGTGTGTGTCTCGGCGCAATGACCTCACTGCCCCTGCCTTGCAGCTGTATGCCACTGTACTCCTCAGGGTTAATTGAGTATATGATGTTTAGTTAAATATTGTACTGGGGTCATTATACAGAGTAGAGGCTGCTAAGGGGGCCCACCATACAGTGTGGGGTCTTCTAAGGGGGCCCATCATACAGTGTGGGGTCTTCTAAAGGAGCCATCATAAAAACTGGGAGCCATCATACATAGTGGCAGTTGCTAGGGTACAATCATACAGACTGGGGGTTACTGTGAGCGCCATCATACAATGTGGAGACTAGTAAGTGGAACATTATACAAAATGGAGGATATTTAGGAAGCCATCATACTGTGTTGCGGATTATGTAGTGTGGAGGGTACTGTGGGGGCCATCATACAGGATGTGGGCATTATACATTGTGTGGGCTACAGTGAGGTCAATCACCATCATACAATGTGAGGGACATCACACAGAGTGATGGCTTTTGGAGGCCATAATTCAGAGTAGGGGGCTACTGTGGAAGCCATCATATTAAGTGCTGACTAATAAAGGGGCCATTATATACTGGAGGGGCTACTAAGAGGACCATCATACAGCGTGAGAGCTGTCATATAGTGTGGAAGCCACTGTAAGGGTCATCATACAGTATGGGGGCCATAACATTGTGGCGGCTAATGAGGAGGCCATCAAACAGTGTCGGGGCCTTATAATTTCTATAGGGGAACTGCAAAGGAAAGCTGTACAGTGAAAGACTCAAGGGTAAATAATACCAAATAATACCACAAATGGAGGGGACTCAGGGGGACATTATTACAGTACAAGCGGAGACTCGAGGGACATTATTACCGTACAGGTGGATTCCGGGGACATTGTTACTGTACAAGGGGAGATTCGGGGGACATTATCAAATGTTAAGAGGGCACTTATTATTGTTATAGGTGCACTCAGGGGCATTGAGACTGTCAAAGGTGCAAATAGGTGGCTTTACTAATTTTTTATACAGTGACAAACTGTGGTCACTGTTTTCTAGGGAACTTACCCAGAACATTAATATTCTATAGGAGACAATTCCTGCATCTAAAGTGCAGAAAAGGGACATTTTTCTTAGCAATTTGCAGAGTGGTGGTATTATTTTTTGTGGGGCACAAATAGGAACTTTATTTTTGTGCCACACCAAAGATCCAGTAATAGGGAAGCAGAAGGCTCCGCATTTAGATGTCAGCAGGATTTAGAGTTTCTGCAGGATGGAAATAGATGGAGACAGTGAAGGAAATGCGAGAAGTCAAAAGTGTCTTTATTGTAATCTTTGCAGATGAGTCAGGGCTGGAGAAGTTGTCATGCCGGTCTAGGCCTGATGGAAAGCCTGTGAAAAGTGAACAACCCCATCAGAATGTCACTTGTTAGTCACTATCTTTATCTACATTGTAATCGCTAATATTTTCTGGAGGATTGCTCTCTACTTCTATATTGTCACTGAATGGTTGTAATTTCAGTGTTGGTCTCTGTATAGAGATTAATTTTCAGTAACAATATGGTAATCTGTTGAGGTTTCCCTATACCCATGATTAGGTTATATCACCTAAGTTGTAAACATGTTTACCTCGGTAGGGGCCACTCAGGAATTTAATCTTCCACTTCATCCCCTGAAATGCACCCTTAACTATGCCTCTGTGTTTACATACAGAAAATATTAATGTTGTATCATCTGCTCACCTGCTTGAGCTGTGTTATTGTCTAGGCACAACTCTAATCATAGCTTGTGAAGTGAACTCTCTCAAGGCAGCTCCTCTTCACTGAAGCTCAATGTCCATGTCATGGGTTTACCGCGACAGAGAGGAACCAGAAGACTGTAGCGTCTGATATCCCCTACTCCTGCACTGATTAGAAGCACTTCTCCATCATATTAAATGGTGCAGGTTTCTTTTATCAGTAATAAATCAGGATACAAATCCAGCTCACCAGACATAGCATTCCAACATCGGAGCACGAGACCGCTCTGTCAAAGCGCACAATCCAAGGCAATGAGAAAAAACTTTGTCCAGCTCCACGATGTAGTGAAAAATATTCTTTATTCACTCAGTAGAAATGAGGTTTAAAAGCCAGCATGAGTTACAAGGCATGCCATCGATCTACGCGTTTCGAGTGGCTAGGCACTCTTAATCATGATATCATGATTGGTGGAGTGACGACTATGGAGAGAGTTGCATTCAGCATGCGGGACTTGGTTGCTGAAAGCTGGACTCAAGCATGCTGGATGTTTTGGCAGAAGCTGAACTCATCTTTGGGACTCTGTTACTGGACAGCTGCAATTGGTGGTGGACTCTGTTCCAAGGCTGCACTATGGTGAAGGATCCAGTTATGGTGATGGATCTGGGTGGAGGAGAAGATGCACACAGGTGGTGGGCTCTGTTGCTAGGAGCGTACGCAACAGAGCAAAGCTAAGTGGTGTTTCCCCTGTTTTGTCATCTTTCCTCATGTGTGTTTTAGTGCAGTGGTGGGATTAGTTTCCACACCAACCAATTCCCCAGTGAGGGTTTAGGTCAGGGCGAGCTAAGGTTTTTAGGTTCCTGTTGCGCGCCCGGTGCGGAACCGGCATAGGGAACGTTAGGAGTGCAGGGACACTGGCTCAGGGGAGCTCAGGAGGTCTCCACTTCCCAATTCCCTATCGCAGGGCCCACCATTGTTAATGTTTCCCAGGTTTCCCTTATTGTTTAAATTCGCATTACTGGAGGCGGGGTTTCCAGACTTGCATATACGTGTAATGTAAATTCGCCAGTTGGAGGTGGTGTATCCAGCTGCACGTGTTTATTATTTAAATTCACCCCACTGGAGGTGGTGTATCCAGGGTCACGTGTGTCACATGGGTTCGCCTTGCGGTACTCGCTGCATCCAGACACGCATGACCGTGACACTAAATAATCTGGGTCCTGGCTAGCACTCATTGTCAGAGATAGCTTTTGCTGCTTGGCTGGGGGTTGTTTGTGGTTATTTGAGAAGATGTTTGGTGGATTTATCTGTGACTATAGGTTTTGGGTGTGTGATAATTCCCCTTCATCTCCTACTTTGGTTTAACCTCATCCTCCACTCCCCACTGCATTCCTCTGTTGTTTGTGTGAGTATATTTGTATGATTGGTATTTTTCATTATCCCTGTTCACATTGCCTTGTTAGTGTGGTTGGTGTATTACAGTACATTACTACTCCCCTCTCCCCTGTGTTGGGGAAGGGTACAGACTGATGGCAGATTCAGGAGCTAAGGCAAGGTTCAAGGCCCCAGAGTCTTCACCATCAGAAGTAATCCGGGTGCACAGTGTGAGCAAGGGAGCCCCTAGCATTAGGGACAGGGAAGGAGCGCCTTGACCCAGAACACCTGACAACAGGGTTGTGACAGCCCGGTTGGTTTCTTCAGCGTTCTCACTGAGATTTCTATGTGGAAAAAAAACATCGCGGGTGCCAACACCTGAAGGGTGTTGACCGACTACGTAGGAATTTTTATCGATTGCAGAAATGCTAAATTTGTTTAGGTAACACATTTTGTAAGTGAGCCACTTACTTCATTACTCTGGACTAATCATTCCCACCTGGATCAGTGATCCACCCACCGAACCTTGTGATCAAGTTAAAAATAAGCTAAAAACATAGTAAATAATTCCAGTGTACAATATTGTTGCATGCACTATAGTTAAGTTTTTACACAACATTTGTTAGGTTATATCTATTTCTTATGAATAAAAAGATAAGTGGATGAAATAGATAAATATATATAATAAAATGAATCTTTACCCAGCCAGTATTTGATAGGAATTCATTGAGATGTGCATTTATTCTCTATACCTTTTTCAGTCTGCTACTTGCTCACTTGCCACTTCTACTAAATGAGTAAAAAAAAAAAAATATATATATATACATATATATATATATATATATATATATATATATATATATATATATACACATATAATACCCAGAGACTATTGGACCAATCAAATGCATAGAAAAATAAAAGTGTTGGCTTCTTCTAACTAGGATTACTTTAGTTGGCCAAGAGGGTTGAGAGTATATCATCATGCAATGTTCAAAATATTTTGCCATGCTATCTTTTTGCATGCAAGTTACATTTATAACAGAACAAACATAAGCCAGCTCACCAGTCATCCACCACAGACCTCGGAACTCCGTTTGGACTGACATGAAACTAATTAGAGAAAGCAATTAGTTCCAGCTGCGTGTAAAATTCTTCTTTATTCCATCATTTAAAATATAGAATCTTCATAGTGTATGCCACAACCACGGACACGGCAACGCGTTTCGATCTATAAGATCTTTGTCAGAGCCATGAAGACACACTGTTCTCAACTGCATTATATGTTACATTTGGTCCAATGGCATTAATGGACTACAATCACATGACAATTCAACCTATAAAACTACAAATCAAAAACAGAGGCTTTTTGGATTTATCATCTCAACACCTGATCTCCGAATGGTCTGAACAAACGTAATGACCTAATGCTTCATTATTGTTGAAAAGGGGAAAAAAATGTCCTTTGCACAATATTTTTTTATTTAATATACACACATTTGTGATTTGTAGTTTTATAGGTTGAATTGTCATGTGATTGTAGTCCATTAATGCCATTGGACCAAATGTAACATATAATGCAGTTGAGAACAGTGTGTCTTCATGGCTCTGACAAAGATCTTATAGATCGAAACGCGTTGCCGTGTCCCTGGTTGTGGCATACACTATGAAGATTCTATATTTTAAATGATGGAATAAAGAAGAATTTTACACGCAGCTGGAACTAATTGCTTTCTCTAATAAGTTACATTTATACTCTACATTCTACATAGGATACGGAAGTAAGAGAAACTGGAGTGCGCGGTGATAGCAAGAAAGATACTTTTTTGTATAAAAATATAAATGTTTATTAAACATACAAAATATATAAATAAATATACATAGTAGAATAGTGCACCAAGGAGCATACAAGCAAAGCACGAGGGCCACCCCTCTGGCGAAACAACCCTATTATAAGCAAATACTCAGGTCAAGTGACCAAAGAAAAAAATATGTAAAAGAGGCAAGTCAGGAGGTTCCTAACATGGGCCACAATGCCACCACAATATGTCCCGAACAGCCAGGTTAAATAAATAATGGTACCGCTTACCAGGATCTGAGAAGCCAGAGAGGGAGCCCCAAGTGCCTAATGTCCACCCCCGACGCGCGTTTCGCTGGCTCTGAAGCCTGCTTCCTCAAGGGGATAGTGAGTAGTGAGGAATAGGACCTTAAAATAGCTCATGTGATGGGTCACGTGATGCAGAAGAGCCAATGGCGGTGATTTGTAACGGCGCATGCGCGGTGTGCGCGCCAGGCCCTCCGCACAGCCCGGGCGTCATGCCAACCAATGCATAAACAGGACAAGAACTATCCCGCTGTGCATGGGGGCATAAAGACGCCCTGCAGCTAGAGGACACAGGCGCCCACCACCGCGGATGCGCACAACCACCTAGGCTCAGTAAAATCTGCCGCCATAATTATAATAATACATATGGGTGAACCCAAAAACACATAGTACACATAAGGGCAGATAATCCGCCCCGCTAGTAATGTTAAAAAAACACCCAAAAATAAGATAAAGGTACGGAAAAGGCAAAACAGAAAAAACAATGAAAAACAATTATGAATAAGTGCACCAGCAACAATACAATGTAGACGATAAATAAGTGATACAAAATAATATAAAGCTCAACAATTTTATATATAGAAATAAAGACAGGCTGCAGAGAAGGTGAGGAAGGAATCATCACAATATATCCATCAATTTTGGTTCTTTTTCCCTCTTTCTTTTTTCTTTTCTCAAAAATTCCGCAGCCGTTTCAGATTTTGAAAATATTAAATGTATCACAAGTTGAGAGATAAGGAATCCTATAATCACACAAAAAATTCAAAAAATTAAAAACAATAAGATAAAAACAAGAATAAGACAAGGGACATAAGGCAATGATAGAACCAGCAGATGACAGACATAAGCCATTTATACAGGAACTAGAACTTAAAGAAAAGGTGCAAAACTAAGATGTTCATTTAGGCCCTTGGGGGCCATAGTGTCCAACAAAACAATCCAACGAATCTCCATCTGGGCCAAAATCTTTTTATAATTACCCCCTCTAATCCCCAGATGGAGAATATCAATACCACGTATTTTGAGAGACCCCGCATCACAATTGTGGTGGGTTTTAAAGTGGCGCGGGATTGTTTTGAGTTCCGAGGGGTCCATAACTGCTTTTGCAGCGCCAATATCACGGACATGTTCGCGCACCCGTATACGCAGTTCCCTTGTTGTCAGACCAATGTATATCCTGGGGCAGCCACAAGTGGCATAATAAACCACATTGGTGCTGCCGCAGGAAATACGATGGCGAATATCAAAGGTGCGCAGACCATCCGAAGCGGTGAAATTTGTACTCCGTTGGACATTGGCGCATGCGAGGCAGTGGCCACACGGAAAAAAGCCCAGAGTTGGACCACGAGAGCTGAAAGCATTACGAGTTGCCGGAACGTAATGACTCTTGACCAGTAGATCACCCAAATTTTTTGAGCGTCGGGACGTCATAGCGGGAAAGTCACCCAGAATGGACTCAAGAACCGGATCAGCTTTTAAAACATCCCAATGTTTAATGAGAATCTGTCGCATGTTTATCCATTGATGGTTGAAGGTTGTGATAAAACGAATGGGACCATCAAGTCCAGCTTTATCATGGCCCTTCTTGGAATGCAATAAAGTGTTACGTGGAGTTTTCCTGGCCCGATCATATCCTTGTTTGATAGATCTGCCACTGTAGCCCCGGGCCTGAAAGCGTTGTTTGAGGTCAACAGCCTGGGCCTCAAAAAGAACATCGGAGGAGCAAATGCGCCTCACTCTTAGGAACTGTCCAACTGGGACGGCCCTAATGGTAGCTGGATGATGTGCAGACTCTGCATGAATCAAAGAGTTAACCGAAGTGGGTTTCCTGAACACATCTGTCCTGACCCGACGTAGGGGGTCAACCTCCAAAGATATGTCCAGGAAGTCCACTCTAGTACTACTATGATGGTAAGTCAATCTAATATTAAGAGAATTTTGATTAAGTTGACTCATGAATTCTCCGAGCTGCTGCACCGTCCCGTCCCACAACATCAAGATGTCATCAATATAGCGAAGCCAGCACAGCACATGGGAAGCGGCCGGCACGCCCGCGTCGCCAAAAATGTGTCTCTCCCAGGAGCCCAGGAAGAGATTTGCATACGCGGGCGCACAGGCCGCGCCCATGGCTGTGCCCCGCCTCTGAAGATAAAAGACATCTTTAAATACAAAAAAGTTGTGGGACAAGACATAGTGCAGCAGCTCGAGAACAAGATCGCACAAAGGGCCGTCCAAGTCGGAGGCCCCCAAGAAGAGGCGCACCGCATCCAAACCGTGAACATGGTCAATGCAGGTGTAGAGTGACTCCACGTCAGCAACCACAAAGATGGTCTCGTGTTCCACAAGGATGCCGTCAACCCGTGCCAGAACGTCCGTTGTGTCACGAACAAAAGATGGCAGGGTCTCTACAATAGGTTTCAAGTAAAAATCAATAAATTTACAGACCACATCACATAAGCCATCAATTCCCGACACAATAGGACGCCCCGGGGGGTTGAGGGCATCCTTGTGGATCTTAGGTAGCAGGTAAAATGTCGGCACCTTTGGATTGGATACAACCAAACCATCAAGAACCTTCTTGGAGATGATATTAGATTCATAAGCCTCAAATAAAATCTTTTGAAGCTCAATTGAGAAGGAAGCCATAGGATTTGATGTTAATTTAGTGTAAGTACTTGAATCCCTAAGTTGCCGAAAGGCTTCACGTTCATACTTATCACAAGGCCAGACGACAATGTTCCCTCCCTTGTCTGCAGATTTAAAAACAACGTCAGGAAGAGCCTGCAACTGCTGGATTGCCTGACGCTGTTTAAATGTTAAATTATCAAATCTCTTTCTAGTGGATAATTTCTTAAAATCATCCGTGACAAGTTTTGTAAAGATCTCAATAGCTGGACTCAGAGACAAGGGAGGGAACCTAGCCGATCTAGGCAACAATGCGACGGGAAACCTACTTGTCTGAGGTGCTGCCTGTTCCTCAAGTAGGTCTTCAAGGTTGTGTAAGGCCTCCATCTCAAGAGTATTCAAAGATGCCGACATTTGACCACGATGATGTAATTTTCTCAATAATAATTTACGAGAAAATAATTGTAAATCTTTCAAAGCTGTAAAAAAATTGAATTGGTTAGTAGGTGAAAACGAAAGACCTCTACTGAGTACATCAATCTGTGCCTCAGTCAAAACATGTTGAGAGAGGTTCAATACCTGTGGTTTATTATGAGATCCATTCTGAGTAGACCTCCCGCTCGACGTCTTGCTCTTTGTAAATTGACGTGTGGCTATGCGTTGACTCAGAGAGTTACTGGGCGACAATCCCTGATTAGGAGTAAATTTACCAGAGGATTCACCCTCAAATGATTTGTTTGAACGTATTGAAGTAGACCTTGATCTAGAAAAAGATGTATTTCTGTATCTTGATCTTGAACGTTCATAACCATGACGCCAATGATATACACGGGACTGCTGTTTATCCAAAATGTCCCGTTTAAACTTTTTCGATTTAATTACTTGTATGTCATGGGCCCATTTTTGCAATTCGATATCAGTTTCTTCATTGAATTTTTTTAGGGAATCGCTTGTCATATTTTTACGCAAATCAGCCTGTAATTGATCAATCTCAGCTTCCAAGGTTCCCAATGTATTATGGTTCATTTCCTTTAATAAGATCATGAACCCTTTAGAACATATATTGGTTAATTCTTCCCACCTGTTTTTGAAATTTTCGTCAGATATAGGGAAAGAAGGGAATACCTGGACACGTAGTCCCCTTGGAATGAGATCAGACTGAATATATCTATCTAAAAACTCGTGGTTCCACCAAACCTTTGTCCGTTTTTTAAGGAGATCCTTAAATTGAGAAATAGATTCCTGTATGGCTAGATTGGAACTATCACTAGAATTGCCTGTACTATCCTGGAGCACTTCATTTATTTGAGCACGCCATGTATTGTCACGTGCACGGAAGTCCATATTGACACTGAAAAAAACTGTGAGAAACACAGAAAGAAACATTAGAAACAAAATCAGTGTGCATAGAAATGCACGGGATGACATCACCACCTGGTGAGCCTCCCAGCAAACAAATACACCAACTCCAATGAATTATGCCATAACAAGAGAAACTGGAGTGCGCGGTGATAGCAAGAAAGATACTTTTTTGTATAAAAATATAAATGTTTATTAAACATACAAAATATATAAATAAATATACATAGTAGAATAGTGCACCAAGGAGCATACAAGCAAAGCACGAGGGCCACCCCTCTGGCGAAACAACCAGTGTTTTTGGCGACGCGGGCGTGCCGGCCGCTTCCCATGTGCTGTGCTGGCTTCGCTATATTGATGACATCTTGATGTTGTGGGACGGGACGGTGCAGCAGCTCGGAGAATTCATGAGTCAACTTAATCAAAATTCTCTTAATATTAGATTGACTTACCATCATAGTAGTACTAGAGTGGACTTCCTGGACATATCTTTGGAGGTTGACCCCCTACGTCGGGTCAGGACAGATGTGTTCAGGAAACCCACTTCGGTTAACTCTTTGATTCATGCAGAGTCTGCACATCATCCAGCTACCATTAGGGCCGTCCCAGTTGGACAGTTCCTAAGAGTGAGGCGCATTTGCTCCTCCGATGTTCTTTTTGAGGCCCAGGCTGTTGACCTCAAACAACGCTTTCAGGCCCGGGGCTACAGTGGCAGATCTATCAAACAAGGATATGATCGGGCCAGGAAAACTCCACGTAACACTTTATTGCATTCCAAGAAGGGCCATGATAAAGCTGGACTTGATGGTCCCATTCGTTTTATCACAACCTTCAACCATCAATGGATAAACATGCGACAGATTCTCATTAAACATTGGGATGTTTTAAAAGCTGATCCGGTTCTTGAGTCCATTCTGGGTGACTTTCCCGCTATGACGTCCCGAAGCTCAAAAAATTTGGGTGATCTACTGGTCAAGAGTCATTACGTTCCGGCAACTCGTAATGCTTTCAGCTCTCGTGGTCCAACTCTGGGCTTTTTTCCGTGTGGCCACTGCCTCGCATGCGCCAATGTCCAACGGAGTACAAATTTCACCGCTTCGGATGGTCTGCGCACCTTTGATATTCGCCATCGTATTTCCTGCGGCAGCACCAATGTGGTTTATTATGCCACTTGTGGCTGCCCCAGGATATACATTGGTCTGACAACAAGGGAACTGCGTATACGGGTGCGCGAACATGTCCGTGATATTGGCGCTGCAAAAGCAGTTATGGACCCCTCGGAACTCAAAACAATCCCGCGCCACTTTAAAACCCACCACAATTGTGATGCGGGGTCTCTCAAAATACGTGGTATTGATATTCTCCATCTGGGGATTAGAGGGGGTAATTATAAAAAGATTTTGGCCCAGATGGAGATTCGTTGGATTGTTTTGTTGGACACTATGGCCCCCAAGGGCCTAAATGAACATCTTAGTTTTGCACCTTTTCTTTAAGTTCTAGTTCCTGTATAAATGGCTTATGTCTGTCATCTGCTGGTTCTATCATTGCCTTATGTCCCTTGTCTTATTCTTGTTTTTATCTTATTGTTTTTAATTTTTTGAATTTTTTGTGTGATTATAGGATTCCTTATCTCTCAACTTGTGATACATTTAATATTTTCAAAATCTGAAACGGCTGCGGAATTTTTGAGAAAAGAAAAAAGAAAGAGGGAAAAAGAACCAAAATTGATGGATATATTGTGATGATTCCTTCCTCACCTTCTCTGCAGCCTGTCTTTATTTCTATATATAAAATTGTTGAGCTTTATATTATTTTGTATCACTTATTTATCGTCTACATTGTATCGTTGCTGGTGCACTTATTCATAATTGTTTTTCATTGTTTTTTCTGTTTTGCCTTTTCCGTACCTTTATCTTATTTTTGGGTGTTTTTTTAACATTACTAGCGGGGCGGATTATCTGCCCTTATGTGTACTATGTGTTTTTGGGTTCACCCATATGTATTATTATAATTATGGCGGCAGATTTTACTGAGCCTAGGTGGTTGTGCGCATCCGCGGTGGTGGGCGCCTGTGTCCTCTAGCTGCAGGGCGTCTTTATGCCCCCATGCACAGCGGGATAGTTCTTGTCCTGTTTATGCATTGGTTGGCATGACGCCCGGGCTGTGCGGAGGGCCTGGCGCGCACACCGCGCATGCGCCGTTACAAATCACCGCCATTGGCTCTTCTGCATCACGTGACCCATCACATGAGCTATTTTAAGGTCCTATTCCTCACTACTCACTATCCCCTTGAGGAAGCAGGCTTCAGAGCCAGCGAAACGCGCGTCGGGGGTGGACATTAGGCACTTGGGGCTCCCTCTCTGGCTTCTCAGATCCTGGTAAGCGGTACCATTATTTATTTAACCTGGCTGTTCGGGACATATTGTGGTGGCATTGTGGCCCATGTTAGGAACCTCCTGACTTGCCTCTTTTACATATTTTTTTCTTTGGTCACTTGACCTGAGTATTTGCTTATAATAGGGTTGTTTCGCCAGAGGGGTGGCCCTCGTGCTTTGCTTGTATGCTCCTTGGTGCACTATTCTACTATGTATATTTATTTATATATTTTGTATGTTTAATAAACATTTATATTTTTATACAAAAAAGTATCTTTCTTGCTATCACCGCGCACTCCAGTTTCTCTTGTTATGGCATAATTCATTGGAGTTGGTGTATTTGTTTGCTGGGAGGCTCACCAGGTGGTGATGTCATCCCGTGCATTTCTATGCACACTGATTTTGTTTCTATAGGATACGGAAGTAGTATATGGACTATAAAAATAATTAAATACATTTTAAAGGGACTCTTTCATAAGGTTTTTGTATTTAGGCCGGGGTCACACTGGCGATTAAATCGGACGAATGCAATGCGATAAAAAAATCGCATTGCATTCGTCCCAATGTTATTCTATGGGGCAGCTCCCATCATGCGATTTTTGATCGGATCCGATCCTCGGACCGAGACAATCGCAGCATGCTGCGATTGTCACCGATTTTCGGATCGGATTCGACAATACAAGTCTATGGGGGCGAGAAAAAATGGGACTAAAAACGGACCAGATGTGTGACTTGCGAAAAAAATCGCACCTGGTGTCCTTTAGCAAAAGCCGGCAATTCTCCAAATACAGTAAAATTACAGAGACCGGTTAAATAAAGAATGAATAGATCTAGACACATATATATATATATATATATATATATATATTATACATGTCATAGAAACACATTAATATATATATATTACAAATTCATACAGTTCATCATTGCAGAATAGCCGCAGAAACATTTGCCGGCTTTTGTATAATTATGCTCCTGCCCGACATGAAATGACACATGGTTTACATATAGTTAACCATTTCATTTCATGTTTTTTTTGTTAGGTATATCACAAATAATTAGATGAGGGTTTGTGGGTAAAATTTTGGACTTGTAGGGGTTAATTTAAGGGGTTAATTCGTTGTGTGAAATTACGGGGACTCCCTGCAGCCTCAATGACGTCAGCGGGAGTCCCTGCAATTTCATACAACGAATTAACCCCTTAAATTAACCCCTACAAGTCCAAAATTTTAACCACAAACCCTCATCTAATTAATAGTGATAGACATAACAAAAAAACATGAAATGAAATGGTTAACTATATGTAAACCATGTGTCATTTCATGTCGGGCAGGAGCATAATTATACAAAAGCCGGCAAATGTTTCTGCGGCTATTCTGCAATGATGAACTGTATGAATTTGTAATATATATACAGTGGGGAAAAAAAGTATTTAGTCAGTCAGCAATAGTGCAAGTTCCACCACTTAAAAAGATGAGAGGCGTCTGTAATTTACATCATAGGTAGACCTCAACTATGGGAGACAAACTGAGAAAAAAAAATCCAGAAAATCACATTGTCTGTTTTTTTTTCATTTTATTTGCATATTATGGTGGAAAATAAGTATTTGGTCAGAAACAAGCAATCAAGATTTCTGGCTCTCACAGACCTGTAACTTCTTCTTTAAGAGTCTCCTCTTTCCTCCACTTATTACCTGTAGTAATGGCACCTGCTTAAACTTGTTATCAGTATAAAAAGACACCTGTGCACACCCTCAAACAGTCTGACTCCAAACTCCACTATGGTGAAGACCAAAGAGCTGTCAAAGGACACCAGAAACAAAATTGTAGCCCTGCACCAGGCTGGGAAGACTGAATCTGCAATAGCCAACCAGCTTGGAGTGAAGAAATCAACTGTGGGAGCAATAATTAGAAAATGGAAGACATACAAGACCACTGATAATCTCCCTCGATCTGGTGCTCCACGCAAAATCCCACCCCATGGGGTCAGAATGATCACAAGAACGGTGAGCAAAAATCTCAGAACCACGCGGGGGGACCTAGTGAATGAACTGCAGAGAGCTGGGACCAATGTAACAAGGCCTACCATAAGTAACACACTACGCCACCATGGACTCAGATCCTGCAGTGCCAGACGTGTCCCACTGCTTAAGCCTGTACATGTCCGGGCCCGTCTGAAGTTTGCTAGAGAGCATTTGGATGATCCAGAGGGGTTTTGGGAGAATGTCCTATGGTCTGATGAAACCAAACTGGAACTGTTTGGTAGAAGCACAACTTGTCGTGTTTGGAGGAAAAAGAATACTGAGTTGCATCCATCAAACACCATACCTACTGTAAAGCATGGTGGTGGAAACATCATGCTTTGGGGCTGTTTCTCTGCAAAGGGGCCAGGACGACTGATCCGGGTACATGAAAGAATGAATGGGGCCATGTATCGTGAGATTTTGAGTGCAAACCTCCTTCCATCAGCAAGGGCATTGAAGATGAAACGTGGCTGGGTCTTTCAACATGACAATGATCCAAAGCACACCACCAGGGCAACGAAGGAGTGGCTTCGTAAGAAGCATTTCAAGGTCCTGGAGTGGCCTAGCCAGTCTCCAGATCTCAACCCTATAGAAAACCTTTGGAGGGAGTTGAAAGTCCGTGTTGCCAAGCGAAAAGCCAAAAACATCACTGCTCTAGAGGAGATCTGCATGGAGGAATGGGCCAACATACCAACAACAGTGTGTGGCAACCTTGTGAAGACTTACAGAAAACGTTTGACCTCTGTCATTGCCAACAAAGGATATATCACAAAGTATTGAGATGAAATTTTGTTTCTGACCAAATACTTATTTTCCACCATAATATGCAAATAAAATTAAAAAAAAACAGACAATGTGATTTTCTGGATTTTTTTTTCTCAGTTTGTCTCCCATAGTTGAGGTCTACCTATGATGTAAATTACAGACGCCTCTCATCTTTTTAAGTGGTGGAACTTGCACTATTGCTGACTGACTAAATACTTTTTTTCCCCACTGTATATTAATGTGTTTCTATGACATGTATAAAATATATATATATATATATATATATGTGTGTCTAGATCTATTCATTCTTTGTGTGCGGAAACCTGTCATTGGGCTCCATTATATGTCCATTTTGCTTTCCTGCGAGAAAATCTCGCCAGACGGATGTCAAACGGATCCTTACATGCGATTAAAATTGCATCAATTAAGAAAAATCGCATAAAAAATGGATCAATGGTTAGGATACCTTTGTGCGATTTCGGACCGTTAAAATGGGACCGTTTTTTTAATGGTTGTGTGTGACTCCAGCCTTAATCTGAAAACAGCATAACATAGGTTATGTGAGCATAATTAAAGGGATGTGTCTCTTACTTGGCTGCATGTTGTATCTTCAATACAATCAAGTGTTTTATTAGCAGGAGAATATCACTGCTTGACCAGGTCTCGCATGCAGGGCAGTCCAGCTAAATTTGAGTAAAGCCCTCGAATTACATACAAAATCTGCTATAATATTCTGTTTAAAGGAAAGAATGGGGAAAATGATTGCCCTGCATTTGAAATGCCACAGTGAATCAAGTTCTGGCAGATGGAACACTTACTTGCTTGGAAATTGTAGCTTTGGTTCTGTCCATGGTGCTGAATTACATTCTATAAGATAGATCAGGAACAAGTTTCATTTCCAGTATTGGGATATATTTCTACTACTGAAATAGGAGAGATGGATTTCAGATTAATTTGATGTGTTCTCGCTCAGATTCGTGATCCTTTTACCTTTGCTGCCATTGCAACTGCTTTAGTCCATGTATAAAAAAAATGTGACTTTAAAGATAGTCTTGATTAAAAAATATCCTTATTTATAAATGCTACTCGTTCAGATCTCCTTTGTTTCAGACCACAAAGAAACGCTGCGCAGAGTCTGATTCTGCACTTATACTCCCTTTCATTTGCCCCTTACATCCTGCTATAACACAAATTTGGTCTGCTAACAAGAATTTGTGTTATAACTTATAATTATTCGCCTAAGCTCCTGATTTATGAATCAGTTGAAAAATATTCTGACATTTAGGCTGCGTGATCTTGTTGCATTTTTTAAGAGTTTCCGCCGTGTTCTTCCCACAGCTTAAAAAACGCTTAAAAAATGCATCCCCATGCAATCCTATGGGATTCCGCAGTTGCTGTGCCCATGCTGCGGATTTTCCCGCTGCGGAATCGCATAGTGGTAAAATCCGCAGCATGTACATTATTTCTGCGGAATCGCGGTGACTCCACAGCCATACAATTGCATTGAAACGCTCACTTTATGCATGTGGCTATAACCACCATGCGTGAAGTGAGCGCTTCATGTGCGGATGGTACCCATAAGACTCTCCTCCATGCCCTGGGTACCATATTCCTGTAAAAAATAGAATTAAAATAAAAAATAGTGATATACTTACCTTCTGTCGGCACCCGGAGCTCTCCCGCCTCTCACCACGCTCCCGGCAACTTCCGTTCCCTGAGATGCATTGCGCGAATCACCTGAGATGATGTCACAGTCTCGCGAGCATGACATCACAAAGGTCCTTCGGGCCTTAAAGCATCCTTGGGAATGGAACGTACCGGGAGCGCCGCTAAGGGCATCGGGGGACATCAGAAGGTGAGAATAATCATATTTTTTATTTTTTATTATTTTTAACATTCTATCTTTTACTATTGATGCTGCATAGGCGGGATCAATAGTAAAAAGTTGGTCACACTTGTCAAGCACTATCCTTGACAAGTGTGACCAACCTGTCAATCAGTTTTCCATGCGATGCTTCAAATCGCTTGGAAAAGCTCAAGCATTCTGCAAGCTAAAAACGCTTGCAAAACACTTGTGTTTAGCGAGAAAATGCATGCGAATTCCACATGCGTTTTACCTGCTTTGGGGAGTTGCAGAAATGCTGCTGACATTTCCGCAGCATTCCTGCAACGTGGACACTTAGCCTTAAAGTTTTGTATACTATTTTCCAAAGCCAATCGAGAGGCTATGAAGACGTATCTTAATTTTCCTTTTAGCGATTATATCAGTATTACATAGCAGCTAGTTTCTCCTGGTTAATTGCTGTCTCTGTATTAATTCTCACTGCACGAATCACTTGCACATTTATTTTGAACATGAGCAATCTGTAGAGAAGATATCTACAGGTAGAATCCTATCTGGTGACTCATCTTCCCTCTGGAGCAGATTGTTGTACAGTTGCGCTTGGAAATTCCTTGGGGTCCAATTACATAACACATAATTCAAGATTCTGGATCTGGTCTTCATTACAGACCATTATCTCAGGTTACGTATAAGTGGACAAAGTTTGATAGTAAAAACCAAAGAACATCATATTGCATTAGGGATATTGAGATTTAATTGTTCACAGAAGTCAAATCCTTTTCATACTTGTTTATATATAGGTGCCATAAAGACAAATGAAGTCCTTTAAGGGTCCTAACCTGGGCTAATAAACTGGCAACGCAAGCAGCCATTATTTATAGGAACTAGATTGTCCCTTACTTTACATGCAGAAATGATCACAATCATCTGCTACAATCATTACTAACTTCCATTCAAGATTCAATTACTGTGCACGATTTGAATCATTGGCCATGTTTCCAGACAGCAAGGATTGGTAACAACTAGGGATGAGCGAGTAGTGAAGTATTTGGACTCGCTGTAATCGTTACGAGTACCTCCTAATACGCGGGATCTTGTAGCGAGTCCAATGTAAGGCTATGGGAAATGCAAGTAATGGGCTGTGTGTGTGCAGGGCTGGGCGGGGACTGTGCGAAGACTGTGCCGGGCTGTGCGGGACTGTGCTGGCCTGTGCAAAGATTGTGCCAGCCTATGTGGGACTGTGCTGGCCTGTGCGAAGATTGTCCTGGGCTGGCGGGACTGTGCGGGACTGTGCTGGCCTGTGCGGGACTTTGCTGGGCTGTGCAGGTACTGTGCGGGACTGTGCTGAGCTTTTCAGGTACTGTGCGGGGACTATGCCGGGCTGTGCGGGACTGTGCTGACCTGTGCGGGACTGTGCTGGGCTATGCAGGTACTGTGTGGGGACTATGCCGGGCTGTGTGGGACTGTGCTGGGCTGTACGGGGACTGTGCCGGGCTGTGCGGCGACTGTGCTGAGCTTTGCAGGTACTGTGTGGGGACTATGCCGGGCTGTGCGGGACTGTCCTTGACTGTGCAGGTACTGTGCTGGGACTGTGCGGGGGATGTGCGGGGACAGTGCAGGGCTGTGCGGAGACTGTGTGGGCTGTACCGAATATTGCGAGGCGATTAGTGAAATACTCGAATACTCGCCAGGATTTGAGTACCGCATTACTCGCCGAGTACCGAATCCTAACGAGAATTCTCGCTCATCCCAAGTAACAACTTAGTATTAAGCCTTTTGAGATGAATTGATTAATATTATGGTAAACTATCAATATTAGGTTGATGGGGATATGACAATCTGACTTTCGTCACCCCCAATGATTAGCTGTTTGAAGAAGCTGTGGCGCTCATTTGCAGCCAAATTGGACTTGATATATACAAAATATTGTTATTCCATAAACTCCCATTAGAATTAAGGTTTAAATTTGCTACAGCTAATCATGATTTCATTGTTTATTCTCTGTGGCTTATATAGTAGTGCAATTAAACTCATATCCCTCAAAAATGTAAATGGAACATAAGGTCTGCTTTATCTGCACATCGAAAAAGCCACTGTAGATAAAATAGCTGTCATGAATCAAGAAATGGCAGTCATGCAGTTACCTGATATGCAAAACCTAAGACAGACACAAAATGAACATATACCCTGGTATAAGTAAAAGCAATAGCGCATATAAATCACCTTGTCACGGTTGATGGGCTCACATGAATTGGCCAATTTAAGCGTAAGAACCTTCACTTTTGTAAGTAATTTAATTTTTTTTTTTTAACTTTTTATTACAGTTTACTCAGCAATTATGATAGATTTTGTGTTCTCATATATTGGTCTCTGCAGAGTGCTGTTGTGTTCCTCCTTTTTTCAAGTCATATAAATAATGTAGAGTACTCAGTAAACAAAATTTTTGATAAAAAAAAAGTGTAAAAGCAATTTCACCAGTACCAAGGTGTACTCAAATCGGTATGGTCCTAACCTCTAGGATTAAAACCTTATCATGTGTCAAAGTGATGTTAATAAGGGTTGAGCAGGACCATGTCTTTTATAAGAATACCAGCCAAATGGAAACCTTTATAAAAGTAATGTCCGGCTTAAAGAAAGGGAGGACACAACCTTGCCTGCGCTAAGTGCAGAAACCTGAAACTTAACTGATAAAAATGAACTGGAGTATGAGTTGGTATGCATGCAAAATAGGAGTATGTTCACACTGCCATTAAATACACAGAACCTAAGACAGAGAAATAATGAATATATACCCTGCTGAAAGTAAATAAGAAAAAGTAATAGTGCATATAAATAACATAGGGTACTTAGTAAACACTGTTTTTGATTTTAAAAAACATAAAAGTCATCCCACCAGCATCAAGGTGTACCCAAATCGAGATGATCCTAACCTCTAGTGTTAACACCTTGCCATGTATCAAAGTGATGTCAATGTGAATAAGGGTCGAGCAGGATCGGGTCCCACTCCAAAATATGGATACCAAGGAGATGGGAAGCTATGTAAATATAATGTCTGGCTCAAAGAAAGGGAGGCCACACCCTTAACTGTACAAGAGGTAGAATATTCAGAAGTGAGGATTAAGTTGAAGAGTCACATTCAGACTTCTGAACTGCAAGTGGCTGGGACTGACCCACTAGAAGGTCAATGAATTCCCTAGTGGTCCCTTGGTCTACTCGTTAGCTCCTAAATGAGTATACTGACCACAAAGACAGAAACAGGATGCCAAAACTGTCATGACTGTTGAAGGCAGTGGCCTCAGGAAGAATGGAAGGACCAATAGAAACTTCCCAAAGCAGATCATAAGAGGTTGCAGAGAGGAAGGAACTGGGAGATTTTATGAAGAGTTGAGGGGCAGCAGAAAATGGAGAATTTGCAAAGAATGGAAGAGTAAAGGGGGTTTTGCACATAGTGATATCGCTAGCAATATCGTTAAAACGTCACTTTTTTTGTGACGTTATAGCGATATTACTAGCGATATCGCTATGTGTGATACTTACCTCCGACCGGCTCCCCCGCTGTCCATCGCTGATCGCGCGAGATCAGGCGGCTCCATTTCTCGTCGGGCGCTTCCTGCTGGGCTTCCTGCTGTGTGAGACGAGCGACGCTGGACGCGGGCGGGAGGACGCCAGGATCGCTGTGTGTGAAAGGTGAGTATCGTGCGCTGCGTCGCTGCTGCATCGCTGTGAGGTCTTTCTGTGTGAAAGCTCACTAGCGATCATTTAGCGATGCACCAGCGATCCTGACCGGGTTGGATCGCTGGTGGGATCGCTGGTGCATCGCTAAATGTAAAAGGGCCTTAACTGAGTTGCATAGGCTACAGCCTGCGGCAAAGGAGTCAAGATTTGCTGTAGCAGGGGATACTGCATTTGTGGAGGTGTAAGCAAGTTACGGGATGTAGTGAAGCAGGGAAGGCAGGGCAAGGGTTATCAGTAGAACAATTTAATTATAAGGGAACTCCTCGCAGGGAGATAACAGCTATATTGAAAACAGGAATTGTAATGTAACAACAGTCCAGTCATTAAAATTATCGTGTCTGTAGGTTCCTCAGCCGCAGGCAGTCCCTTCGAGGTGTTAGTACCAGCAACGGCCAGTATGAAGTCTCCTAGGTGAATCTCAGCAGATCCTGGTTCGGCTTCAGGCGGCAAAGGGCGGTCACCGGTTGTGCCCGCTGAGCCCCATAGTCCATAAATCTGTGCAGCCAAAATGAGAATCACTGCAGGAATCTCTGTCCAAAATGGATACTGCTGTGCGTCTGTGATCAGGGAGGACCGCAACTCAAGGGCCCTGCACGTGGCACCCGCTCCTCCGTGCGAGCACTGTCCCTTGCTTAGCTGGGTACTCAGCGCTCTGCTCCCTTACTGGCTGAATGGCGCTTATGAGAGAGCTCTGCTGCAGCTTAACCCCATGCTGTCTCTCACCCTGCAGAGCAAGCGGCACACTTCCCTCCAACCTCACTGCCAGTGGGAAACTAATGGTTTTTTCCCACGCTTCCTGCCCTCTGCCCGGCTTAGTCACGCCCCTTCTCTTTGGTCATGAAACCTGTCTGGCCTCCCATTCTTTCCCCCCACCCGGCAACACTGGACGCAGCCTCGACAGTTACGGACCCTTGTATCGTTCAAGTACCCACGGCCCGGTCTTCCTCCTTACACTCCCTCCTTTAACTCGCCATTCCATGGGTGAGAGTTCCTTCATCAGATGTTCACACTCTTCCATTTCTTGAATAATTTGCTGCTAAATAAACTGGTCTTGTTCATAACGAGTGTGAAGGTAAGGTATGCCAGCTGTTGTCCGCTCTGTACGGCGTAGTTCAGGTTGAGTGGCAGAAGACGGAAGCATATCTTGATCCGATGAATTTGCCGTCTCTGAGGTTTCTGTCCCACGCACTTCTCCGGGACTATCGGGTGACGGGCTATCCAAGTCTGAGAATGAGACAAGTCTTTCTCATCCTCATCACAGTCGAGAACCGTTGGAGTAAGCGTTTCAGGGTTGTCTGGTACTCTCTTTTCTTCTTCAGTGTCCTGTGGCAAGCAAGGATGCAACATACTATGGTGGACTATTCAGGTATGCGCTCCTTCCTCCCGTTCGGGTTGAACTTCATACACTGGCCAGTCGGACCCGACTCGGCGCTTCACCCGATATGTGTTTTATTCTTATTGATGCTCCAACTTGCCCCAAGGCCCCTTGTCTCAGACCAACACTCGATCTCCGGGCTTGAGAGCTGTCCCTCGAATAGGCATAGTTTCATGGTGTTGGAGTTCCCGAAACTTAGTCTGCACAGCCGATGAAGGGTCTGCAGCCAATGTCAATGTTCTCGGACTCAGGAAAACACCCCGAAAGGATCCTCTTTGGGCAACCATACACGCAGATGAAGTATCGGCAGATAGCCTGTGCAGCTGACTCAGCAGTCTGATCCCAAGTTGGAGCTACCACAGCGAACTTGGTAAAGTGGTCGGTAATCACCAGACAATGTTCATAACCGAGATGAGCTTGGGCCACTGTAAAGTAGTCGACCATCAATAACTCTAAGGGGGTAGAAGTCATGATGGTTTGCGTGGGGGGTTTTGCTTTGAAGGTTTATCTAGTTCACAGCTCTGACATCGCTGACTGGCCTCCTCTACTGCAGTTTTCAATCGAGGGTGATACACCAACTTCTGTAACCAATGGAATGTCTTCTCTGGACCAAAGTGAGCCCCTCTCTCATGGGCCTCCATAGCCATTACATGGATCAGCTTCTCTGGGAGCACCACTTACCAGGTGACCCCCAACCCCTGCACCAACTGCACTTTTCTATACAGCAAGCCTTCTTCTAACTGGAGCCTCTCCCACTGCCCTGGAATCTGCAGAGTCCCCGGGGACAGGCAGTCTCTTTCACTTTGAAGTCGTTTCAAAGTCACCCACTGTCTCAACTCCGCTAGTTCCTTACCTTCCTGCTGGAGTTGCAACCAATCATCTCAATGTTGTCCCAGCACCTGTTCTCCAGACACCTCTCCGAACTGTCCCTGCATCGCCACCAATGACCTAGCAAGGTTCCGAAAACCAGGCATCACCTTTGCCTCTAACTTTTCATTTCGGTCATGGGCAGGCTGCCCATGGGTCACTCTTGACAGAGCTTCAGCATGCGTGTTCTCAGCTCCGGCCCAATACGCGATCTTGTACCTATATTTCGCCATGCTGGCCACCCATCGTTGTTCCAAGGCCCCCAGTTTTCAATATTCCAGGTGGACCAGGGGATTATTATTGGTGTGCACCAAGACTTCGGATCCCGACAGGTATTCGGCGAACTTTTTTGGTCAGACTCATCACCCACAATCACGCTAGTAATTCCAGCTTGAAGGAGCTGTAATTGCTTGGAATCCGTTCTGAGCCATGGAGAGACCGGCTTGCATAGGCAATCACTCGTTCCTTCCCTTCCTGCATTTGTGATAATACGGCCCCCAGACCATGTAGATTTCCATTGGTGTGAAGGATGAACGGCTGTGAGAAGTCCGCGTAGACAAGTACTGAGGCCTCAGTCAAGGCCATCTTAAAGGCTAGGAACGCCTCTCCCTGGCTACTCCCCCATTGGATAGTCCAGTTCTTTAAACCTGATGGCACTCCATTTAGTATATCCAGTAGCGGATTGGCAATGCGAGTGAAATTATTCACGGACCTTCAGTAGTACCCAGTGAGCCCCAGAAAGGCCCAAATGTCCTTCACGATCTTCGGGGTGGGCCAGTCCTGTACTGCCTCTATCTTCTCTCGTGCAGGTCTCACTCCTTTAGCAGATATGAAGTGCCCCAGGTACTCAATCTGCTTACAGAAAAAGTGACATTTTTGGGGCTTCACCTTCAGGCCGTGCTTCTGTAATCGACTCAACACTTGCTCCAGCCACTGGAGGTGCTCTTCAAAGGAGGCTGCATAGACAATGCTATCGTCAAAACAGATAAGTGTTGCTTCGAAGTTCAGATCCCCAAGCACCTTTCCATCAATCACTGAAACATCCTAGAAGCGTTAGTCAGGCCAAAGGGCATCCAATTAAATTCAAACAATACCATGGGCAGTATGAATGATGTCTTTGGCCAGTCGTGTTCAGCCATGGGCACCTGCCAGTATTTGCTGGCCAGATCCAGTCATGAGAAATACTTTGCCTTTCCCAAGGCAGATAACGACTCCTCAATTCTGGTTAAGGGGTAGGAGTCCCTCACCGTACTGGCATTCAGTCGCCTATAGTCGACACATAAACCCAGGGTTCCGTCTGTCTTCTGAACTAGAACAATGGGAGATGCCCACAGGCTCTGACTCTCCTGTATGATTCCACTCTGCAGCATGTGTGCCAACATTTCTTTCACCTCCTTGTATATCTGAGGGGGGATCTGCCGGTATCTCTCCCGCATCGATACGGCACTTCCTGTGGTCATTTCATGGGTTTTGGCTGTAGTGCACCCGAAGTCATCTTCATGATGGATGAAGAGATCCTGGTAATGCTCCAGCACAGCTTCCACCTGTTGCACCTGTTGCGATGAGAGTCCTGTCAATTCAGCCCGCATCTGCTCCATGATTCAATGCCCCTCCTTCATGCTTCCTGGTGGATGCTCTGGGTCATTGTAATGTCTACAGTCCATGGGTCTCCTTGTTTTACTGCCAACTGGACGGCCTCTGGTTGCATCAGCTCTTCTGGCATTCCCAGCACCTGTGCCACTTCTCTCTTGGGTGGGAAAGTAAGATTGTCCTCCTCCAGGTTGACGCACCACACCACCACATTACCATCTTGGACGATGGCTTATTTTCTGTCCTTCTTTACATCAAGCCAATTTCTACAAACTCTAAAAGATGTCTCCTTATTCTGCATACAAATACAATGACACCTGCCTGCTGCCATTCCTGGGCAAGCTCTGCACTGGTGGTGAATCACTCCCATAGCTGAACCTTCTTTAGGAGATGGTCCTGACACTTGCTAGAATTTCTTAGGTGCCTTTAAGCCATCTTTAAAATGATTGAATGTCTCTCTTTGAAGTTCCTCCTTTAAATTACCAGCCCTCGTTTTAACCAACTAGTCTGCTCTTATAATTTATTCAGCATGACACAGTGATATTTGCTGCCTTGTCCTCATTAACACTTTCTCCTGTGCTAATGAGAACATCATGGGAAATGGAGTTGTTAGGTTTAAGACACTTTTCATTGAATGGAATGAAACAGTTTTTTGCAGTTAATCTGACTTCTCTTTATAACAATGTAGATTTAATGCAAATTGCCACTATAAAGCAGCAAATTTTGTAAAAACTAAAATTAGTGTCAGTCTCAAAACATTTGGCAACAACTTTACCTACTTCTTCTGGTCCCGGATCCAACGTGAAAACAATTTTGGGCATCGGTGTAGATGCTTTCTTCCATTGGTTTCTATGAATCTTTGTAGCAGACCTCTGATGCCCATGGAATAGAATATGTGAATAGCTCTGCAGAGTGGACCATCTGTGGTTCCTCACAGTCAGTTGGGCTTTTGGAAATTTGTGAGGTGGGGTTAACAAACACCTAACCCACGTACTCGTTGAACACCAAGTCTATTCTCTCTTCTACCATGACCTCGCTTTTTCTCACTCATGTTGTATATAGCATTCCCCTCTTGTAACCTGCTGTATCAGAACCTTACTCCAACAGCTGTCCGTAATCTGTCACTAAATGAATAATCACTATTTATTTTCTTAGAGAATGTGCATGAACAACACTGTTATACCTAATGATTTTTAAGTGGAAATTTGGCCTTCTGATTTGTCACTGAAACACAGTTTTATCACAATCGATTTGGATTAACTGATGAGGCCTCCTGGTTGCACCCCAATTTTAGGCCTAACAATTTTTAAGTGGAAGTCTGTCCTTCTGATTTCACACTGAAACACAGTTTTATAACAAACTATTTGGATTAGCAAATGGGGCCTCCTGAGACTGCCACACAGTTTTGGCCCAATCTAGCTTGATGCTGGAAGATCGATTTTGCACAGGACAGGATCCTATCTAGCTAAATGACAAGTTCACTTTCAGAAGAAGCAGCAGTAGCAGGAATGGCCTTTCAGCACTGTGACACTGAGCAAATGACGCCAGCAAAACAAGATGTCCACTATTTATATGGACAGGGACATGTGACTTCGGCAGCCAAACACAGAAGACGTTGTGGATGATTTCTGCGCCTGTTTAGCTGCTTGTTTGGCTGCTGGGATCAACACATGAAAAAGGAAAGAGCGTGCCACTCCTCTAACTTCTCCACAGCTCCTCCCCTCATCAAACATGTCTCCCCATCATACAGCACCACTATCCTAGCCAAAGTAATAAAATGATTAGGGGAAGCGCAATGATTTACTGAACTGTAACTGAATATTGTCATATCTGAGTAAAAATGTTTATGAAACCAAACAATTGTAGTGCAGACGTCCTTTGGTCTAAGTAGGGCAGAGAAGTGCACCTGTATAGGAGTGCGATGCTGAGAACACTGTATAGATGATGTCGAGAGCGTCATTCACACGACGCATGAAGAAAGGAGCACCGGATCAAGAACAGCGACATCCAATGGACCAGACTGCTCCATTGGTGAATAAAATAAATGTTAATTTTTGTTTTAGTGGGGACATATAGACAGCATACTAGAAGTGTATTCTAAGGCTTACAGGTGCTGGCCCTGCTTTATTTGGGAAAAACCTGGAGACAGGTTCCCTTTAAATTCAATCTGCATGATAGAGTGATATCCAATGCCTTATCCTCGTTAATCCTTTTCCTTGACTAATAAAAAAAAAACTCTGAAATGATATCTGCAGGTCATTTTGTAGCATAGTTGAAATTCAGTGGAAATGGGGGGTTTGTGTTTAAGTTTATTTTCATGACAAGGAATGACTTTGCTACTGAAGCAGTAGATTTTGTGAAAAACACAATGTGGTTCAGTCTCAAAACGTTTGCCGTTGACTGTATTTTATAAAAGACAAAATAGTATGCACTAAAATTAACAGTGCAAACCACTTACTAGCAATTGAATTGTACATTAACCCATGTATTCATTTTCTAATATTGTGGTCTAAAATTCTGGCATAATTCACAAAAGTTTTCAGCTGAGTAAATGCATAACAGGAGGAGAGCTATGGAGCTACTTGAATGTTTAAGGGACCATTTTACAAAGCAGGAGGAAACATTGTACAGAATGATTGCTAGCAACCATGCCGGTTGTGAGAAAATTGGTAATAATTGCTTCTCAACAAAGGCTGACATTCTCAAACCATTTTCTTCACATACTGCAATCTAGATGACTGTTAGCAATTTGTCTAGAAGAACTTTAAGACTTAAAGTCTTTTGATCTTCTCCTCAAATACCCCTCACAGTCCAGATGATGAGAAATACCATACATACATTGCATATTTCTAGAGTATTAATCAGGAATATTCTGTATTTATAATAAAATAAAAACTATATGGTGTCCAACATTTTTTATTCGTATCTCCCTTCTCCTTTTTTTCACATAAGAGTTCAGCCATATTGCCCATCACTAATGATGAGCGAACATGCTCAGATAAGGCGCTATCCGAGCATGCTCGTGTGCTAACCGAGTGCCTCCGGCATGCTCGAAAAATATGTTCAAGTCCCCACGCCTGTATGTCTTGCGGCTAATGGACATCTGCAACTCATGCAGGGATTGCCGGTTTGTTAGATATATAATAGATATATATATAGATAGACAGACATACAGTATACTGTAGACAGACATACATATAGACATATAATTGCAAAACCCCCAACATATTATAAAATTGAAACCTGTGGAGCTTATTGGACAACTTTTAATGATCAAATAGATAAATAAATGAGTAAAACAATGTGGGGTCCCTCCCAATTTGGTAACCAGCAAAGGTAAAGCAGACAGCTGAGAGACATTATTAGGCTGGGAAGGTCTCTGATTATTTGGAGTCAGGCTAATATGGCTTGGGGTTGATTTCAACTGTAAGTTGCCAAAAAACAATGCTGGTATCAAACGCTGATGTTGGTAGTGCAGAGGTGTCTATGAAACACCGCCATTATTAACCCAGTAATAAAAAAACACACACACACAAAAAATATTTTATTCAAATAAACACTCCCCGATATGTACCCTGATTCACTACTTTATAAAATAAAACAAATCCAACGCAGGTCAAGGGTATTTCAGGGAACGCGACTTAGTCCACCAAATTTGACGTAGTCCGCAAATGAGAACCTGATAAAAACATTAGCAGAGTGAAAAAAAAAACAAAGAAACTTTACCCCGTTCACCCCTCTATTATAAAAAAGTTCCCACGCAGGTCCGACGTAGTCCACCAAACCAGACGTAGTCCAAGCACATCCAGCACAGTCAATCAATCTCTCCATGCAAAGACTATGGAGCCTTGTTATGTTGCTCCATAGTCTTTGTAAACAGACACTTCTCAGTCACACTGTGCTGCATGAGACTAGGTGGCACTAAACAGTGGTGACATCAGTAACGTTACCGCTCTGCAGAGGCATCGGGTCACACTGCTCTCTGCATGACCCGGCTACTCTGATGAGCGGTAACATTAATGATGTCATTGGTCTGCAGAGGCACTGGATCTCGTGTAGTGGGACCTAAGATTGGCAGTTGCTAAAGCCTATAGACTCTGGACAACGGATTATTACAGGAGATCTAAGGCTTCGGTGGAATTAGGTGAGGTCATAAGTATGGTTTAATTAACATTATTAAAGGAGTCTGTGTCATTCTTTAAATTAAAGGACTTTTTTCTGGGTGTCTGTGTTTTCTTACAATGTGACTATGCGGTTAGTAATGGGGATATCTTAATGACGCCTCTTCAATACTAAACTCGGTGCTTGATGACACCTGGCAATATAAAGGTGACATCAACCCCAACAACTATCACCCCACTTGCCACCGCTACAGGACAAGTGGGAAGAGCCAGGCAATGTGCCGGAATTGGTGCATCTATTAGATGTGCCTTTTCTGGGCAGTTGCGGGCTGCTGTTTTTAGGCTGGGGGATCATTATCCATGGCCCCTTACCAGCCTGAGAATACTAGTCCCCAGCTGTCTGCTTTAGCAAGGCTGGTTTTCAAATATGAGGGGACCCCATGCGGTTTTTTTAATTGTATTTTTAGTGGGGACACCTCTATTCTTGATAACTAGCCTTGCTGATGCTGACAGCTGAGGGTTGCAGCCCCCAGCTGTGAGTTTTGCCTGGCTGGTTAGCAAAAATACAGGGGAACCCACTCCTTTTTTTTAATTATTTATTTACAGCACAGGAGCAGCTGATGAATACTCCTATCCACCACTCCTGCTCTCACAGTAATTAGTGGCAGCAGGTGTCGGATGATGGGATCAGTAGCCCCATCAGCTCACACCTGTGACTGGAGGTAAACTGTATACCTCCGATCACAGCTGAGTGCTCACGCTGTCTTTTGACAGCATGGGAACCACGGCTCTCTGACCGGCGGAGGTTATTTCACCGCCAGTCAGAAGTGGTGTTTACCACGCTGTCATACACATGACAGCGCAACAAACACCCGGTGTTCGGGCAGCCGAATCCAAACAATAACACGGACTTCCTGGTGAAGTCTGTGTTTGGTATCCGTCTCTGAACAGTAGGTGTTCGGTACGGTCGCCGAACTTTACTGTTCGGGTTTGCTCATCTCTATAAATAGGTAGAAGTGACAACAAAACCGTAGTGTCTAAGGGGCCCAAAGGCAGAGTATACCATTATTACCACTCTGTTAAAGAGTTTGTGTTGTGGCCCAGAATTTTCAATGTGTGCATCTGTTACTAAGAACCTCAAAAATAAGCAAATACACTAACTTCAACTAATTTTAAAATCTAGATACAGGACAGGAGCCACTGTAAACATTTTTAAAAAGTCCACTTATACTCTGGGTCAGTGTTTCCCACAGTCCAGACTCACAGCCCCCAACCGGTCATGTTCTCAGGCTTTCCTTAGTAAAGCATCAGGAATTCACTTACCTACATTTTTTGATAAAAAAGTAATCCAACCGCGCAAAGGTCACTAATGGTCCCTAATTCTTATGACTAACCATGTTTATGTGCCCAGACAGACTGAAAATAAAATAGGGAAGACTTACGGAAGAGGCTTAGCTCATAATGAAACATTTTTAGGAAAGAATGAGTACTGCAGAAATTCTTTTGTAACCTTGGCCAGATCTGTTCCTTGTCACAATTCTGACTCTGAGCTCCTTGGCCAGTTCCTTTGACCTCATGATTCTCATTTGGTCTGACATGCACTGTGAGCTGTGAGGTCTTATATAGACAGGTGTGTGCCTTTACAAATCAAGTCCAATCAGTGTAATTAAACACAGCTGGACTCCAATGAAGGAGTAGAACCATCTCAATAAGGATCACAAGGAAATGGAGAGCATGCGACTTAAATAGGAGTGTCTGCGCAAAGGGTCTGAATACTTACGACCATGTGATATTTCAGTTTTTCTTTTTTAATAAAATTGCAAAAATGTCTACATTTCTGAGTTTTTTTCAGTCAAGATGGGGTGCAGAGTTTGCATTAATGAGAAAAAAAATGAACTCTTTTGAATTTACCAAATGGCTGCAATGAAACATAGAGTGAAAAATTTAAAGGGGTCGGAATACTTTCCATACCCTCTGTAATAATGGGACTGCATTATATATAACAAGAAAAGACATTTTGTTCCAACGCGATGGTACTATACATTTTAAGGAAGGATGCTATGCAATAAGGGACAGCACAGAACTAAATAAAGGAGGACATTATGCAATAATGGGATGTTAGTATACATAATAAGAGACAATGCTGAATATTAATGAGATGGCACTCTGAATTTACTACTCTCTGCTATTGGTTCAGGTTACTTTGTGATGTTCAGAATTGTGATGTGAGTTGGTATAAAGGTCCAAAGGAAAACTGATTAGACAGCCTGATCATTGACTTTTAACAATAAAACTTGGTTACACCAGAATTATTAAAGTGTTTACATCAAAATTCTGGTGTAAATTATTTTGAAAAGTTGCCTTTTTTGTGCCATTCAGGCTTTTCGCATTTTTCACGCCAGTTTCCTCCAGCTCTGTAAAAATTGGCAGAGTGTGGACATGTCGCCAAGGCTTGTTTAATTCATGACGAGCTAGTTGTGTTTCTTATACACGTCACTAGTCAGACTCTTCTGATTAATTAGAAGGCTGCAGTGAATCTATCCTTAGCTGCTTTCCGTTGCTCTTTTCCTATACTGGAACTAGACAAATGAACGGTTTAACAGTAGTGTGAACAAAGTGTGCAATGGGTTGTCTGTCACTTTCTATCATTTTCTTTATGTAATCAGGGGAGAATGAAATGGCAAAATGGCTGTTGTTAAGACTAGAGTTGAGCTAATAGAACCGCACATGTTCGAATTTCGAATATTTTTATCGAACATTAGCGGTTTTTGCGTGGTTCGATCGATTTCAAACTGGTTGTGCGGTCCGATACTGTTCAAAATCGTGTTCGAAATCGTGTTCGAAATGGCTGTTGTGTTCGAAATGGCTGTTGTGTTCGAAATGGCTGTTGCATCGCACTTTCAGTTTCGCCGCCACGCCCGACATTGTGTCACCGCGAATAGAACCAATCATCACGAAGCGAGGGAAGGGTGCCGAGGCCATGTTCGTTCCTGGCATTACACTGATTGGCTCAGAGCGGCGCATCATCGGTCACGTCAGCGCTCGCGTCCTCGATTGCGTCATCGCCCGTATAAAAGACTCGAGAGTGCGTTCGCCGGACGCTGTTTTGTGGGAACTCAGATAGTAGTAGGTGGTTGGAGAGTTAGAGCAAGCAAAGCAGTCAGTTTCGCAGACAAGTGGCAGTTAGTAGTCAGTGCACACGCGAACGCACTCGCAGATAAAAGTGTATTCGAACAATGTTCTATTTGAATTCGAAATGAAATCGAACATTTTCGAATCGAACCGCACTTTTTGCGGTTCGATTTGAAATTAGATTCGAATAGAACATTTATTTGTTCGCTCATCTCTAGTTAAGACGTGTGCTTAATGGTGTGGCTTAAATCTTTGCTCTTTCTCTCTGTCTTTATTATTCTTATTTGAAAGTTGGAAGTTATGGTATGGATGCGACCAACAGACTGCTAGCCGGCATGGTGCACTACACATATCTGTGTGATAGGCACCTTACATAAGCCTTATCCTTGTGTATGTGTATGTAGGTGTTTGAGGGGCATTTTAGCAATATTTTGCACCTGTACCATCTCCATCTTTTATCACTGGGGTCTGTCTATATCCTGCAGTATATTGGTAAGAAGGCCTTTTTCATTTTTTTTTAAACTGATGTCCTTTTCAGGGAATTGTATGCAATAATATTTACATGCTTTCCTTTTCATCATCCTAAATTGGAACATTTAAGCCCCTTCCCAGTAATGCCCCCAGTTCGCTATGAAATTGCCATTTTTAAGTGACGTTTGTATAAACCTTGACTCTTTTGTACTCCAGATCACGCGATTGCCCTTGAAAAAAAATGGAACTGTTGTCAAGTACTTATGAATTAAAGATAAGTTCATATTTAAAGTGTAACCAATATTATTTTTTCTTTCATAAATCAATAGTGCATATAAAAATAACCAACTTTGAAATATATCTTATTAAAAAAAATTGCTTCTTACACTCTCAAAAATTTTATTTCCATATTTATTTTCCAGAGGATCATGCATGACTTATAAATCTCTTCACTTTGACATGCCAGGCTTGGCTTGCCACTCTCCACAAGGAGTAACGTTACCCCTTAGGGTGCCATCACACTAAACGATGCACCAGCGATCCCGACAACGATACGACCTTGTCAGGATCGCTGGTGCCTCGCTACATGATTGCTGGTGAGCTGTCAAACAGGCAGACTCACCCGCGATCAGGACCAGTGAGGACGCTGGTATCCAAGGTAAATATCGGGTAAGTAAGCGCTCGTCACTTAGTTTCCCGCTGTGTACCTTGGATACCTGCGCGCTCGCGCTGGGAGCTGGTATCCAAGGTAAATATCGGGTAACTAAGCACGTGCGTCACTTCGTTACCCGCTGTGTACTTTGGATACCACCTCCCAGAGCGAGCACACAGGTATCCAAGGTACACATCGGGTAACTCAGCGACGCACGCACTTAGTTACCCGATATTTACCTTGGATACCAGCTCCCAGCATCTGCTTACAGTGCTGGGAGCTCACTGATCGTTGGTCTCTTGCTGCCACATGCAGTGATGCGCGCTGGCCAGCGGGAGACCAACGATCAAAAAATGGCCCAGGACACTCCTGCACGATCAGCAATACCCGGCGGGGAGCCGGTCGCTGATGCATGTCACACAAAGCGATATCGCTGGCGAGATTGCTGATGCGTCAAAAAAACAGTGATCTCGCTAGCGATCTTGCTGTGTATGACGAGGCCTTTAGACTTTAGTCATTATCAAAATTCTCAATTCTAAGGTAAAATCAGTATTCAGTAGGTCATCTCCTTTCCATTGATGACAAAAGAGATGACAGTTGCTACAAATACAATTCTATGTAGGTAGAATAGAGAGGAAAAGGGAGGAGCTCTGTCTTTAGCTCCTCCCTCCTGCCATTTACATGCAATAGAATTCATAGCAGCTACCATCCCCTACCTCAGTAATGGGAGTCTGTCTTCACAGATTTTACCTCCGAATTCAGAATTTAGACAATGACTAATCAATTTTGGCAGAGAAAGAAGCACGCTACCAAACCGGTGGATAGACTCAAACGATGCGCGTTTGCTACAGATATGCTTCATGACATCGACAATGAAGCAAGATTTTTGCAGAAGATTGTGCCTAGCGATGAGGCGACCTTCCATATCTGTGGACATATTCATCGCAATAACGTCCGAATATGGGCTGCTGAACATCCTCATGTCTACATTGAATGCAAACGTAACAACACTAAAGTGAACGCATGGTGTGGCCTGATACTTGATAAGGTGATAGGCCCATTTTTTTTTGCGGAGCAGTCTGTGACGGCAAACACATATCTTGACATGTTGGAATTGTATGCAGTGCCACAATTTCCAGAAGGTGTCATCATTAAATAGGACGGCGCTCCTCCACACTACGCCACCATTTTTTGTGAGTTTCTAGATAGAACATTCCACGGCGGTGGATAGGCAGGGGAACTGTCAAGCTATGGCCACCACGATCCACGGATCTGATGCCCTTAGACTTTTACTTTTGGGGTTATGTGAAGCAACATTTGTACATTGAACGTATCAACGGCATTAATCACTAAAAACAGAGAATCACAGATGTTATTCACTCTGTTACACCAGACGTCCTTACCCGTGTGTGGCAAGAACTTCACTATCGTTTGGATGTGTGTAGGGCAACAAATGGAGCCGACATCAAACTACACTGAATAGGTATGAAACTGGGAGAGTTTTTCTTTTATTTGGAGCACATTTCACATTTCTATCACCTTTTGTCGCTTTCCAGTGACTGGCCAAAACTGCACCATGACTAGAGTTGAGCAAAACGGGTCGGTCAAATTCATAAGTCGCCGACTTTCGCTAAAGTCGGGTTTCATGAAACGAAACCCGACCATAGCGAGAGGTCGGCCACGAGGTCAGCGACCAGAGCATCAAAGTTGCGTTTCAAATGATGCTTCCAGCGCCCTTTTTCAGCCAATGATGGACGACGCACACTGTGGGCAACGCGATGACATGTGCAGCGGTCACCACCATCTTTGAGAAGGGCATGCAACTGATTGGCTGGCTTTGTGTGGCATCACAGGGGCTATAAAAGGGCGTGCACACTGACCGCCATTTTACTTCTGCCGATCTTAGTATAGGGAGAGGTTGCTGCTGCTGATTCTGAATAAGGGAGAGCGTTAGGCAGGGAAGAAGACCCAAAAAACTGCTTCTGCTGGCAGTGATTTCCACTGTACAACACAACACTTTGTGTGCAGTGACAGGGGAGGCTATATTTTTGTGCATCAGCTCTGTTGGTTATTAGGCTGCCTTATAAGGCTCCCTGATAGCTGCACTGCTGTATGCACACTGCTGTGCAAACTGCTTTTTTAAAAGCAAAAATAATTTTCTTCCTCTTTTCTGCACAGTTACCAAGCGTTCAATTTTCCACACTTTTCTGTGCAGCAGTAATGCTTATTAGGCTGCCTGCTGCCATACTTGGACTGAGAGCATCATTGTCAGTGTCCTACAATCTCTAGGGAGCTAGAAATTTGAATAACAGTTGCATGCTTAGACATTTAACCACCATGCACTTGCAAGCGTGGACGGACTACCAAACCTCACGTACCACATGTGCACCTGCTCCGAATGAAGGTATTCAGCAACGCTACATCCAGAGGAATAGCTAGGGGTTCAGCTTAGGGGGGGCAAAAAATCTGAGTGGGCCCCTAACCGGTAACCCTAATTACAACTCAGGTGGCGCACTCTAGTCGTGAGTATAGGAGAACCTCAGCAGATGACCGCGCTGTAACTGAAACAAATATCTAAACAAAAAACAATACTGGTGACCTCATAGTGGCAGATAACAGTCCTGCAGAATATACAAGAGTTTACTATACAGTTACAGATGATAACTTACAGGAGACATTCTTTCTGATAATCGTTCACTTTTGCATCTTACTCAGACCGACATGACGACTTCTCCAGCAGGACTCATCTGCAGAGAATACAACAAAGACACATCTGACTGCTCACATTTCCAGATTAGTACCCATCTATCTCCAACGTGCACAAACTACTCACCCAATACTGAGCCGCTGCTGCGTATATGTCCCTACTATTGTACCTGCTGTGTGGTACTAAACGATGTCTTGTTAAATTTTCAATAAAATAAATGTTTTTTTTAGATAAAAGCAAGATTCTTTTCTCGGGGCATTTTTTGACTCTGGTGTTCTCTGTAGGTTTAGTGTGTGGTACTAAAGCAGAGCTCCTCTAACTGCCTCACATAATAATGCCACCATTGTGCCCTATACATAGCAGAATGTCTCTTTTGTGCCCTCACAATAGCTCCCACACTGTATATAGGCCCCCATACTGTATGATGGCCCCCACAGTAGCCTTGAAACTGTACTGTATAATGACCCCTACATTTGCTCCCATGCTGTACAATGACCTCCGCATTAGCTCATCGGCTGTGTAATGGCCCCTATATCAGCTCTAACACTGTATAATGACCCCTGCATTAGCTCCCATACTGTATAATGACCCCTACATACACTTGCCCCATATTAGCTCCTATACTCTATAGTGACCCCTGCATTAGCTTTCACGCTGTATATTGGCTCTCGCATTAGCTCATCCATTGTACAATGACCCCCGAATTAGCTCTAACACTGTATAATGGCCCCCGTTGTAGCTCCCATTCCTTTGATTCTGGTCTCTGTCGGTCCCTGTCTGTGGGCTACAACTTGCACAGCTCAGATATATAAGACAAAGAACTAAATAGAAGAAACTAGAAACAGCCAGTGGGTGCGTATAGAGGCCAGCGTATGGGTATAGCTCCCTGAATGTGTCCAGATGACCCTAAAAGAAATACTCTTGTCTGGACAAGACCCCATAGAAGAAACCGGAAAGAAAGAGGGAATTAGAAGAGAGGGAGGTAAAATATTACTCATGTAAAGAAGAAGCTGCGCCCCCTGGTATGTCTTCTCTTTTATTCCCTTTTCTGCCTTTGGGGGGGTCTTGTCCAGACTGAGTATGCGTTCAGGGGTCTATATGTGATCAGCTATACGCACCTGCTGGCTGTTTGTATTTTCTTCTATTTGGATCTTTATCATATATATATTCATCCTTATTTGTGGGATTATTTTTTTTAATAAAAAGTTATAAACCGTAATTGGGTTTTCATGCTTGCCACCCTGGATTTAAATTATGAGATGATAGGACCCTCACCCCGGCTACAAGACCAAGTCACAGGGCATGTGTGTATATATGTGTGTATATATACTGTATATGTAGAGATATATGAAATATATGGCTGCCAAACATAACAGGCATTTACCGATCTTCAATATAGCAGCAAAAAAATGAAGGCGGCTCACCATTTATACAAAATGAAAAAAAATGAGTTTTGGTTCTCCTGGAAAAAGGTTCTCAGTAGAACCGAAACATTGCTGAGCCCCAATGAGCTATTAACCACTATTTTTTAATTTTGTTAAAGGTGCCCTGCCTTCTTTTTTTGCTACTATAGATTTTTACATTTACCTGTGTGTAACATATATATATATATATATATATATATATATATATGAAGAGGGAAAGTCACATATTCTTCTCTGTGCTGTCCTGCAGCCGAGGTGACTTCTATTAGAGCAGTGCATGATACTGACTTCTCATGTCAGCTGATTTGCACTGACAGAGACATCTTCTGAGCTGTATAAAACTTCAAGCAGCCGCAACAGGTCTACTATGCCTCAGATACAAGACCACAAACACAAACAATAAACCATCCAGGACTTGTAAGGAGGGGAGCAGTGTCCTGCCCCTCATCACTGCACAGACACCTCAGGTCCCCCGAGTTCTTACTCACAGCTCCATCTAATATCTTGCTCTGTCTGTGGTGAATACTCTACTGTAGAGTTGAGCGAAACGGGTCGAAAAATTTCAAAAGTCGCCGACTTTTGGCAAAGTCGGGTTTCATGAAACGAAACCCGACCCTAGGATGAGGTTGGCCACGAGGTCGGCGACTTAAGCGCCAAAGTCGCGTTTCAAAAGTTTGTTTTGCGCTCTTTTTCAGCCAATCAGGATCCACGGACACTGTGGGCAACGTGATGACATAGGCAGGTGTCACCACCATCTTTCAGAAGGGCATGCAAGTGATTGGCTTGCTTTGGTGGGCGTCACAGGGGGTATAAAAGGGCATACACGCCGACCGCCATGTTACTCATGCTGATCTCAGAATAGGGAGAGCTGCTGCTGCTGATGATTTTGTAGGGAGAGCGTTAGGCAGGGAAGAAGACACCAAAAACTGCTTCTGCTGCTCGCGATTTTGCCTGTACAACACACCAGTCACTGTGTGTGCAGTGCAAGTGGAGGCTATATTTTGCTGGATCAGCGGTGTTGGTTTTTAGGCTGCCTTCTAAGGCTTCCTGATGGCTGCATTGCTGTTTATCCACTGCTCTGCAAACTGCTTTTTTTTTTTTTGTCCTGGTGAGGTACTGAGCGTGCATTTTTTCACACCATACAGCGGTGCACACTCCTCACACAGTACCGTGTAACGGCTGTTATCACAGCCACAGTGAAGCTATCTGTGTGTCACTCTGTGAGAATAAGTCGAGGACATGTTCCGTTCTTACAGACCTGCACCTACTAGTTTTGTCTAGCTTTGAAACAGTTAAATATATTTGCTGTTTGATCACATTCAAAACTATAGAGAGACAGCGTGTGTCAGTCCGTATACTTAAAAAACACGGAGCTTGACAATTTTATGTACACCGGACAGCCGTGTACGTGCACGCTCCTCTCAGTACCGTGTAACGGCTGTTATCACGGCCACGGTGAAGCTATCTGTGTGTCACTGTGGAAGGATAAGTGGAGGACTTGTTCCGTTCTTACAGACCTACACTCTAGGGAGATTCCTATTCTGCCCAATTCTACATACACCTTGTAGTTTGTGATACACTAGCCAGTTTCTGCCTGTGACATAGCGCTGTGATATTCAGTGGGCCTCACACAATCCAAAAGTGTCCAGTGTCCACTAGTGTCTGCAGAAATTCAAAATCTCCGTTATCCTCTAGTGACATTTTTCACACCTGCGACATCGAGCCTGTGACATAGAGCTGTGTTATTCAGTGGGCCTCACACAATCCAAAAGTGTCCAGTGTCCACAAGTGTGTGCAGAAATTCAAAATCTCCCCTGTCCTATAGACACCTTGTACTTTGTTTTACATTACTATATAGTTTTTATTACCCAAGGTGTCATACCTATTTGATCAAACCATCTATTACAAAATCAATTGGGCAACTCCACATGAAACAAACCTACAAAATACAGGAGTTCAAAAGCACCTGGATTCAAAAAATCCCAATTAGGGAGGTTTTAGGTACACTAGTGGTGAGCCTTGTTCTCCCTGTGCACTATGCGGATTGGGATTAGATGCGTCCCTATACACAGTTCTTTTAGGATACACTGTTATCCCTGTAATGTTATATTATGACATCAGGTATTGCCTCTCGTCCGCTTCACCTATATGGTGATAGGTGTTATGATTACCAACTGTACAGGTGATTTTGCTGTTAGTCTTCCACCTTATGTACTCATTGTTCTGTATATATATGTGCTTTTATGAGGACACTAAATAAATGTATTGGACTTTGCATAAGAAAATTGTTCTTTGTGAGTTATTGGGATTTTTTGAATCCAGGTGCTTTTGAACTCCTGTATTTGTAGGTTTATTACTATATAGTTTGCTGGATTTTGTCTACATTTCAACCAAAAATGAGGAAGGCTGGTGGAAGAGGCCGTGGAATTGGGCGGGGGTTGGCAGTTGGTAATGATGGTGTTGGTGGTGGATCTGATGGTAGTGGCAAAAGCAAAATAGGACCGAATGCAGGAAGTGTTAAGCCTGCGTCATCGTCTGGCTCCACAAGGCCTCGAAGGCTTAGTTTTCTAGGAGTTGGAAAACCGCTTTTAAAGCCAGAGCTTCAGGAAAAAGTTTTGTCTTACATTGCTGACTCAGCCTCCAGCTCTATCGCCTCCTCTTCTGAAGTTGTAAAAAATAAAAGCACTGAGTCGTCATTGGAGGCTCATGTTCATGAACCACACCTTTCCTTGTGTCCTTCACCCCAACCAAGATTGAAGGATGACGCAGGCCATACTACTGATTACTCCATGGAGCTGTTTTCACATACCATGCCTGGATTATCAAGTGAAATGGTGAATTACCCAGGCCAAGATGAATCTGACATGGAGTGCACTGATGCACAGCCACTGATAGATGATTCTGCTGGTACATTCACTCAGAGCACTACATTGTCCTCATAGTATACAGAGCCAGATTCTGACCCTGATGAGACTCAGGTGCCCCTTTCCGCACACTATACCACCATACACGGTGACACAGAGGAAGGTGCACATGACATTGAAGAGGAGGTGATGGATGACCCAGTTATGGTCCCAGACTGGCATCCAGTGGGGGAAGAGGGTGCTGCTTCCAATAGCTCAGATGAGGAGGAGGAGCATCCACAGCAGACATCGACATCACAACAGCTGTTATCTGGCAGGCCCTGAGCACTCCAAAGACAGGTTCCAAAAATCAAAAGAGTTGCTGGACAGCTTGTCCAGAGGGTCAAAATATCACAGTGTGCTAGGCCGCAAAATGTCTGCCAAAGTAGGAAGAGTGCAGTGTGGCACTTTTTTGAACAAAATCCTCATGATCAGGCCAAGGTTATCTGTAAGAAGTGCTCAAAGACCTTTAGCCGAGGGAAAAATCTGAAAAATTTGAATACCAGTTGCATGCTTAGACATTTAACCAGCATGCACTTGCAAGCGTGGACACAACACCAAACCTCAAGTACCACATGTGCAACTGATCACAAAGAAGGTAGTCAGCAACGCTACATTGTTTCCCCCACTGTAAGCCCACCGGTTAGCACAGCAGCAAATGTTGAGGTGTCGTTGCAAGGCCACAGCAGTCAGGGAATCCCACTGTTATATCAACGAAAGACTGAATCTAGGCCATCAGAAAGAACACCAACTCCATCACCATCATCAACCCTCTCTCAGTCCGCCCTGTCCACCGCTACTTCCACCATATGCAGCTCTCAAGTCCAGCTCACCCTCCCAGACACTATGAGTAGGTCAAGAAAGTACTCAGTCTCTCATCCGCGTACACTGGGTTTGAACCCCCACATTGACAAACTAATCTCGTTAGAGATGTTGCCCTATCGGTTGGTGGAAAGCGCAGCTTTCCGCGAACTCATGGCCTATGCAGTACCACGCTATGACCTACCCAGTCACCACTTCTTCTCTCGCAAAGCCATCCCAGCCCTCCACCATCATGTGAAAGACCGCATTGTCCATGCACTCAAGCAGTCAGTGAGTGGAAAGGTGCACCTCACAACTGATGCATGGTCCAGTTGGCATGGCCAGGGCCGTTACGTGTCCATCACTGTGCACTGGGTTAATGTGGTGGATGCAGGTTCCACATGGGACAGCGGTGGTGGGACAGTGCTGCCTAGCCCACGGTATAGGAAACAGTTGGCTGTAGGCGTTCGACCCTCCTCCTCCTCCTCCTCCAGAAGTGAAAGCTCGTCCACAGAGCGCAGTCATACGAGCACTCCATCTGCAGCTGCCACTGTTGCACACGAGGTGTCCCCCTATCGAGCAGCTAGTGGAAAGCGTCAGCAGGCTGTGTTGCAGATGATGTGTTTGGGCGACAGACACACCGCCGAGGTGCTGGCCGAGTACTTTCAGCGACAAACTGAGTCATGGCTGGGCAGTGTACATCTTGAGGCAGGCAAGGTAGTTAGTGATAACGGCCGTAATTTTGTGGCAGCCATAGCCCTTTCAAAACTCAGCCACATACCTTGCTTGGCTCACACCTTGAACCTGGTGGTGCAGTGCTTCCTCAATAATTATCCGGAGTTAACAGCCCTGCTCCAGAAGGTGCGAAAACTGTGCGCGCACATCCGCCGGTCGCCTGTACACTCCATTCGTATGCAGAAGCTGCAGCGATTGCTCCACCTTCCCAACCACCGCCTCATTATCGACATTGCAACAAGGTGGAACTCCACCCTGCACATGGTTGAGCGGCTGTGCGAGCAGAGCCAGGCCATAATGCATTTGTGAGAGGATACACGGCCAGGCACTTTGAGAGCAGACATGGAGTTGACAGGTGTGCAGTGGTCGAAGCTGAAAGACCTCTGTAAAGTCCTTCAGTGTTTTGAGGAATGCACACGGCTGGTAAGCGCAGACGACGCCATCCTAAGCATGAGCATCCCACTTATGCGTCTGCTCATGCAAACTTTGACGCACCTTAACCCTGCTGTACTGTTCGGGTCAATATGACCCGAAATGATTTTTGAGACCCTGCAGATTTTTTTTAATGAGGATTTGAAACTAGTGGTTCCTTGACTTCTCCTCATTTGTGGAGCTCTACATTTTTTTTTTGTTTTTGTTTTTTTTTTTGTTTACTTTTTGCTACACGCTGATTGTTACTCTTGTACTGTTCGGGTCAATATGACCCGATAGCATTTTATACTGTTCTACAGGTCTCTGATTATTTCCGACTGCAAAAGCTATGTTTTTTTATGTGTACTTCATCTCAAAATGGTGGTGGTTTCACTGTTCTTATCAGTAAGAAAGTCATTATCTAGTCTGTTTGTGAGAGAGGAGAAAGGTTTCATGAAATTTCTAGAGTACTGCGGTTTGATTCTAAAACAGATAGAATGGAAAGAAGATCTAAAGATAAACTAGCCCCTATTAGAAATGTTTGGAATCAATGGGTAGAGATTCTACCAAAATTGTATAATAGTGGTGAAACTGTAACTGTTGATGAGCAACTAGTGGCATTCCGAGGTAGGTGCCCATTCAGACAATATATATCAAGTAAGCCAGCAAAATATGGCATCAAGATCTGGACACTTTGCGACAGCAAAAGTTCATATGCTCTAAATGTTCAAGTGTATACAGGAAAAACCCCTGATGAAAGACCTGAAAAAAATCAGGGTATGCGTGTTGTTCTCCATTTGACTCATGGACTAAAAGGACAAAATGTCACATGTGACAACTTTTTTACATCCTATCAACTAGGCCAGGTGTTGAAGAAAAAACAACTTACCATGCTGGGTACTATGAGAAAAAACAAACCTGAACTACCGCAAGGTATCCTTAGCAATAGAGAGGTGTACAGTTCTACTTTTTATTTTTCTGGAAATGGAGGATGATGATGGGGATGATTACTTAGGGGAGGAGGATGCATCTCGAGGGGCAAGTGAAAATGTTGGCGTGGCAAGGTCTGGTACAGGGTTTGTGCGTGACTGGAGGGATGTGGATTTGCCAGAAAGTGCTCCTCCACCCAGCACTCGCAGTGCATCATTGACACCGGGAACATTGGCCCACATGTCAGATTATGCCTAGCAGATCCTAAAAAGGGACCCACGCATTGCCAAAATGATGAACGATGATGACTACTGGTTGGCCAGCATCCTGGATCCACGCTATAAAGGCAAATTACAAAACATCATGCCAAAGGAGAACCTTGACCTAATATTGGCTACTAAGCAAGGAACTCTGGTTAACCATTTGGTTGAGGCATTCCCAGAACACAGCAGCGGTGATGGTTCTCACAAGAGCCGTACGGGCCGGGGGCAGCTTGGCAGAGGTGTTCGTGGTGCACACAGCAGAAGTGGCATTGGAGACAGGGGTTTCATGACAATGTTGTGGACTGATTTTTCACGGACCGCTCACACAACTGGTAATACTGCATCGATGGAAAGTGACAGGAGACAGCAGTTGTCAACTATGGTTAACAACTACTTTTCCTCCCATATCGATGTTATCCCGCACAGGTCATTCCCCTTTGACTATTGGGACGCTAAACTGGACACCTGGCCTGAATTGGCACAATATGCCTTACAGGAGCTCGCTTGCCCAGCTGCAAGTGTGCTATCGGGAAGAGTCTTCAGTGCAGCTGGATCAATCCTGACAGAAAATGCGGATGATCTAACCTTCATTAAAATGAACCATGCATGGGTTTCCAAGGATTTTGTCCCACCTTCCCTTGATGACACATAGGTTGCCAGAAAAATGGCTTGCTTTGGTCCTCCTCCTATTCCACGAACTTGACCTATTTCGCCTTTTGCAGCAGCTGAATGACCCACATCTACATATGCCACTTTGTAAACCTCCCTAAGTGGGTGCCCCCCCATGGCCGGGGTCACCACCTAGCGCACAAAACCATGCGAGTGCCGTTGCCCTGGACAGGTGGGTAGGCCGACTCTTGGGTGCGGGCACTGGCATAGGGTCCCTCATAGTCCAATCAAGTGTCTCTGACAGTGGTGGTGCACACCCGCTGTCAGACACACTATGAGGGGCCCAGTGCCAGTACCGACGCCCACGAGTGTGCCCCCCTTGCTTGGGCAGGGCCCCAGCATTTGCAATGTTTACCTCTCCCTGCTCCTCTGCTGTGTAGTCTGGACTGTCAAATCCTTCACTGGGACTGCCACTACAAATTGATTGAACTGAAAGATGATGGTTAAGATATAGCTATGCCCTGTCCTGCTGGCCGGGCTCTAGCTCCAGATGATCAGTGGCTTTCATTTCTTATGGACGTCGACTCACAATTACATGCAGTGGTGGTTTATAATCAGCTTTCACAGTTTTCCTACTCACAAACATGTGACATTCCGGCGAACATTTCAAAATGTGCCCTCTCATGCCAATTAAATAGAATCGCCTACGGCCTGTGGCTTCTGTCTTTTGCACTCCAAAGTTACGTGACAGATCATGATAGCCAGTGAGCACCATGTTTACATCGCTCCCTGTGATAAAAATTGGATTGAGATGAGTAGCAGTGATGGAATCAACGGAAGTGCGATACAGCAAGACTTTATTCACAAAAAAATGTTTTCACTATCTCAACACACAAATTAATTGAGGGTCAGCATCGCCTATGAGAATTGTGACGGAAGTTTTTCCCGTGAATAATAATTCCTAGATTTCTGCAATCAATAGCCTTTATGTCACTAATTGTATGCATCTCATTTCCTATTGCGGAGAGGCTGGACTGTATTACTGAGACAGAAATATATATGAAGATTTAAAAATAACACCAAAAGTATATAGTTGTGTACGCCTCAAATGCATTTCCTTTTTTCCACTTTTTAGATTGCTGTGTAATCCATACTGAGAACACGGAGATTTTACATGTTTAAACTATGCTATATATACCTGCTATCCAGTGATAAAGTACCATTTCTCAACTTTGTACAGTCTGGTCAAATCCATACTGGGCCTGAGAACATCTAAGTCTGCCTCCTGATCTATAGACATATATTTTTAATGTGTAAACTAGGCTACATATATACGTGTTATCCGGTGAAACTGTACCCTTTATCAACTTTCTACAATGTTGTTGAATCCATACTGGGCCTGAGAACGGCTGCCGAGCTGTTAAGCAAGCTACAGCACCTGTGGTTTGGACACGTAATTTTTTCAGGAATGACGGTTAGGCCTAACTCCGGAATTGCGGTTGACCTGAACTTACTGGGAAATCATCGTTCACGGGGAATAATCTGAATCCCAGATCCCCATCACTAACGGAGTTCAGCAGGTTATCTGCACCTGTAAGCGACAAAAGCTGGTCCTTTCAGTGTAGCGTGCATGCAGCCCCGGACATGTACTGGAATGCTAGACCTGTTATTGCTCGATCTCACGTGCCACAGCCTCGTGTATCGCTCTAGTAAGCTTGACGCGTACCGCGGGGCCATGCCGGAGTCTCGGTCGTTAACGGAATAAAGCTGACAAAAATCGCTAGCACAACTACAAACGGACATACCACCCCACACACAGAATCAACAAAGCTTGCAATCTGTCCATCTTTTCTGTAGCTTGTATGGTAGTGGTTTACCGGGTGCAGTCCAATTAAGCCACAGGCTCCACTCCTGGTGGTGCCCTTTTGGACATTCCTTTAAGGTTCAGCTTTGCAATCATACTGCCCCCGGAAACCAAAAACTTTGCCTTCATGGACGCTGTTTGGAGGTTCTTGGGAATAACGCCGCCCGATCAGCAGTCGGCATATGGGTCGCCCTCCCAGGGCTGTGGGGTACTCGGTACCGGGCCGGTGTCAGTGGGATGTGTCACAGCAGCGGTGACCCGGACGGTGGCCCTGGGCGCCCATGTAAATGGCGTGGTATAATGGTAAGGCCTCTTTCACACTTCAGTTTTTTACAATCAGTCACAATCCGCCAGGTTTTGAAAAAAACGGATCCGCAATTTTCTTTTGAGGATCTGTTTTTTTCCCCATTGACTTCCATTATTGGCGGATTGTGATGGATTGCCGACCGTTGCATCCGTTTTTATTGCGGATCCGCCAAAAGTTCCTGTCCGTCACCATCCTCAAAGATTTGAAAACGGAGCTTGCAACATTTTTTTCTGTGGCGGATCCTCCAGACACTCATTTAACCCGAAATTCTTTCTGGGTGCCGGACAAAAAATATTCTTTCTCTCTCTCTCTCACTCTATCTTTTTCCAGGCTGCGATTCCTTTAAAATTCTTCATTTGTCGGATCCGTCAAAAAAACAGACGGGTGCCATCCGTTGTCATCAGTACTAAAACGGATCCGCCATCCGTCCTTTTGGCGGATTGTGACTGATGCAAAAAACTGAAGTGTGAAAGAGGCCTAAAGAGTTTATATAGATAGTTTGACGCCACCTGTGGTGTTCGGCAACATATATGGTGAAGCTCCCCACAGGTGGAGCTGGAGTCCCAGGGAAGTGTAGATGTAGTGATGGGGGAAAGGCACAGGCGGTGTAGGTGCTGGTACCCAGATGTAGCGGTGCTGGAATAACTGTAGGACACCAGAGCGTGCAGTTCCAAAGCTTTACTCACAGTCTGCAGGTTACACAGATGCCTGCCTCCGTGCTGTGTCCTCCGGGTCAGGACCTCTGCCAACCAGAATGGAAAGCTCCCTTCCAACACTCCGCCAACATGTACCTTCCTGAACGTCTCCTTTCTAGCGCTTGTGGGGGAAGCACTCACAGGACCGTGGTTCACCAAAACGCCTCCTGTCTAACAGATGTTCCTCAGACTTTACTTGTATGGCAGACAGCTGTAGCCTTTTCCTTCTGCCTCACACATGTCGATGCTGGGACCTCCGAGCCTTAGTTGGGTACAGAGCATTTATAGCTGCTACTTCCCCCGGTTTCTGCTGCAGGAACGTCAGTGTCCCTACAAACTCGGAGACCGGAATCTGGAACATGCGCTCCAGATAGGAGTGAGCCTTAACTCTGCTCATCCTCCAGCTCCCCTTCTCATGTCCACACACTTCCCCTTCCCTGCACAGAGTGCCCTAACTTACCTCCTCCCGACCACAGAGAGCAGCTCCTCATCAGTCAGGTTCAGAGGTCTCCCTGCAGGCCTGGAGTGGGAAATGTGTTGTGTGTTGGTTTCACTGCTAGACAGATCCTTCGTTGCTCCCAAGCTTGACAACACACTCCCTAGGAGGAAGGCAATGCCACAGTGGCGACCGTACTCTTGGGGACGCCACAAGTGCACTGAGGCCCAGCCACGGCTGGATGATGCTGCTGGTACATTGACCCAGACCACTACATTCCCCTCGCACTCTACACAGCCAGAATCTGACCCAGAGGAAACTCAGGTTCCCCTTCCCGCATACTATACCACCTTACACGGTGACAAAGAGGAAGGTGCAGATGAAAGTGCAGGTTCCTTGAGCGGGGGGGGCATACTCATGGGCGATGGCACTGGCACAGGGCACCGCATAGTACGCAAAAGTGTCTCTGCCGGTGGGAGGGCCTAAACAGCCAAGTGCAGAGAGATGGAAGATGGGGATGACAAGGAGTTCAGAGTAGTGCAGGGATTCCCTAGCAAGGAGACTTATGTAATTGTTTTCAATGTTGGGACAGCAATTTTTGGGGAGCACTATACTCTGGTGAATGATATATGGGGCCCACCATACACTGGAGCATTCCAAAGGTGGATATCAGACACTGGAGCAGCATTTACAGGGCCCATTATACACTAGAGCAGTAGAAATGGGGCCCATTACATATGGACCATTATTTGGGCCCATAAGACAGTGGAGCTTCATCCATTGGGACCAACATATACTGTAGCATTATGTGGAGCTCATTATATACGGTTTGAAACATTATATGGGAATAATGATTCCGTATGGAGAAATATATGGGCCTCATTACTCTGTATAGCGCACTAAGCGCTGGCCATAATACTGTATGGAGTTATATTCTGTCCGTTTTTGGAGGTATTGGAGAATTTAAAATGGATATCAGTCATGAGTAGTGTTGAGCATTCCGATACCGCAAGTATCGGGTATCGGCCGATACTTGCTGTATCGGAATTCCGATACCGACTTCCGATATTTTTTCAATATCGGAAGTCGGCATCGGAATCGGAAGTTCAAAGTTGATTGACAGTCTGACGTCATCATGATGCGCGGTGTGTGCGCATCATGATGCGCCGTCATTTCGGGCCTTCCGGGGGTCTCTGCCGGCCTGCCGGAGGTCTGTACCGGCCTGCCGGGGGGCTGTGCCTGCCTGCCGGTGGTCTGTGCACCCTGTGGGGGTCTGTACCGGCCTGCCGGGGGGCTGTGCCGGCCTGCCGGTGGTCTGTGCACCCTGTGGGGGTCTGTACCGGCCTGCCGGGGGGCTGTGCCGGCCTGCCGGGGGGCTGTGCTGATGTCCGGGGGTCTGTGCAAGCATCGTCCGATGGAACTACAAGTCCCATCGGGCGATGCCTGCTACCATGACAGTGATTGACACATTAGCCAATGATGGGACAGTAGTAGTCCCATCATCCGGCTAATGTGTTAAATGTTAAAAAAAAAAAAAAAAAAATACTACATACATACTACATGCATGCTACATACATACTACATGCTACATACATACTACATACATACCACATACATACCACATACATACCACATACATACCACATACATACATACTACATATATACTACATGCATGCTACATACATACTACATGCTACATATATACTACATACATACTACATACATACATACTACATATATACTACATGCATGCTACATACATACTACATGCTACATACATACTACATATATACTACATACATACTACATACATACTACATGCATGCTACATACATACTACATGCTACATACATACTACATATATACTACATGCATGCTACATACATACTACATGCTACATACATACTACATACATACTACATGCATGCTACATACATACTACATGCTACATACATACCACATACATACTACATACATACTACATGATACATACATACTACATATATACTACATGCATGCTGCATACATACTGCATGCTACATGCATGCTACATACATACTACATACATACTACATGCTACATACATACCACATATATACTACATACATACTACATACAATACATTCATACAATACATACATAGACATACAGTACATATAACATAGAGTAACATACTTACCAATACTTGTCACATTGTTCCCCGAAGCCATTGTCTTTTACGGAATAAATATTAACATAACAAACCACAAAAATACTCACCCACGATCCGAAGCAGTACACGAGTGTGTCCCACGACGATCTTGGGTAGAGAACTGCAGCATCAGCTGTTGCTGCCGTTCTCTACGGGCTGCAGGAATCCAATGACGGAATGTAGGTATCCTTCCGCACTGTATTCCTCCGCCACTTAAAAAAAAAAAAAGTCCCTAGTCTCACTTTATGCCATTGCTGCGTGGGAATTTCCCACACAGCAATGGCATAAAGTGAGACTAGGGACTTTTTTTTTTTAAAGTGGCGGAGGAATACAGTGCGGAAGGATACCTACCTTCCGTCATTGGATTCCTGCAGCCCGTAGAGAACGGCAGCAACAGCTGATGCTGCAGTTCTCTACCCAAGATCGTCGTGGGACACACTCGTGGACTGCTTCGGATCGTGGGTGAGTATTTTTGTGGTTTGTTATGTTAATATTTATTCCGTAAAAGACAATGGCTTCGGGGAACAATGTGACAAGTATTGGTAAGTATGTTACTCTATGCTATATGTACTGTATGTCTATGTATGTATTGTATGAATGTATTGTATGTAGTATGTATGTGGTATGTATGTAGCATGTAGTATGTATGTAGTATGTATGTAGCATGCATGTAGCATGCAGTATGTATGTAGCATGCATGTAGTATATATGTAGTATGTATGTAGCATGTAGTATGTATGTAGTATGTATGTGGTATGTATGTAGCATGTAGTATGTATGTAGCATGCATGTAGTATGTATGTAGTATGTATGTAGTATATATGTAGTATGTATGTAGCATGTAGTATGTATGTAGCATGCATGTAGTATATATGTAGTATGTATGTAGCATATATGTAGTATGTATGTAGCATGTAGTATATATGTAGTATGCATGTTGCATGCATGTAGTATATATGTAGTATGTATGTTGCATGTAGTATATATGTAGTATGTATGTATCATGTAGTATGTATGTAGTATGTATGTAGTATGTATGTGGTATGTATGTAGCATGTAGCATGCATGTAGTATGTATGTAGTATATATGTGGTATGTATGTAGCATGTAGTATACACTCACTGGCCACTTTATTAGGTACACCTGTCCAACTGTGTGTTAAGACTTAATTTCTAATCAGCCAATCACATGGCGGCAACTCAGTGCATTTAGGCATGTAGACATGGTCAAGACAATCTCCTGCAGTTCAAACCGAGCATCAGTATGGGGAAGAAAGGTGATTTGAGTGCCTTTGAACGTGGCATGATTGTTGGTGCCAGAAGGGCTGGTCTGAGTATTTCAGAAACTGCTGATCTACTGGGATTTTCATGCACAACCATCTCTAGGGTTTACAGAGAATGGTCCGAAAAAGAAAAAAAATCCAGTGAGCGGCAGTTCTGTGGCCAGAAATGCCTTGTTGATGCCAGAGGTCAGAGGAGAATGGGCATACTGGTTCGAGCTGATAGAAAGGCAACAGTGACTCAAATTGCCACCCGTTACAACCAAGGTAGGCAGAAGAGCATCTCTGAACGCACAGTGCGTCGAACTTTGAGGCAGATGGGCTACAGCAGCAGAAGACCACACTGGGTACCACTCCTCTCAGCTAAGAACAGGAAACTGAGGCTACAATTTGCACAAGCTCATCGAAATTGGACAGTAGAAGATTGGAAAAACGTTGCCTGGTCTGATGAGTCTCGATTTCTGCTGCGACATTCGGATGGTAGGGTCAGAATTTGGCGTAAACAACATGAAAGCATGGATCCATCCAGCCTTGTATCAACGGTTCAGGCTGGTGGTGGTGGTGTCATGGTGTGGGGAATTTTTTCTTGGCACTCTTTGGGCCCCTTGGTACCAATTGAGCATCGTTGCAACGCCACAGCCTACCTGAGTATTGTTGCTGACCATGTCCATCCCTTTATGACCACAATGTACCCAACATCTGATGGCTACTTTCAGCAGGATAATGCGCCATGTCATAAAGCTCGAATCATCTCAGATTGGTTTCTTGACCATGACAATGAGTTCACTGTACTCAAATGGCCTCCTCAGTCACCAGATCTCAATCCAATAGAGCATCTTTGGGATGTGGTGGAATGGGAGATTCGCATCAGGGATGTGCAGCCGACAAATCTGCGCCAACTGTGTGATGCCATCATGTCAATATGGTCCAAAATCTCTGAGGAATGCTTCCAGCACCTTGTTGAATCTCTGCCACGAAGAATTGAGGCAGTTCTGAAGGCAAAAGGGGGTCCAACCCGTTACTAGCATGGTGTACCTAATAAAGTGGCCAGTGAGTGTATATGTAGTATGCATGTTGCATGCATGTAGTATATATGAAGTATGTATGTTGCATGTAGTATATATGTAGTATGCATGTTGCATGCATGTAGTATATATGTAGTATGTATGTTGCATGTAGTATATATGTAGTATGAATGTAGCATGTATGTAGTATGTAGTATGAATGTAGCATGTATGTAGTATGCATGTTGTATGTATGTAGCATGTATGTAGCATGTAATTTTTTTTTTTTTTTTTTTACATTCAACACATTAGCCGGATGATGGGACTACTACTGTCCCATCATTGGCTAATGTGTCAATCACTGTCATGGTAGCAGGCATCGCCCGATGGGACTTGTAGTCCCATCGGACGATGCCTGCACAGACCCCCGAAGCCGGCACAGCCCCCCGGCAGGCCGGCACAGCCCCCCGGAGCCTGCACAGCCCCCCGGCAGGCCGGCACAGCCCCCCGGCAGGCCGGCACAGCCCCCCGGAGCCTGCACAGCCCCCCGGCAGGCCGGCACAGCCCCCCGGCAGGCCGGCACAGCCCCCCGGAGCCTGCACAGCCCCCCGGCAGGCCGGCACAGCCCCCCGGCAGGCCGGCACAGCCCCCCGGAGCCTGCACAGCCCCCCGGCAGGCCGGCACAGCCCCCCGGCAGGCCGACACAGACCACCGGAGCCTGCACAGACCCCCTGGCAGGCCGGCACAGCCCCCCGAAAGGCCCGTACAGACCCCAGAGAGGCTGTACAAGGGAAAAACAGGATTTTTCTTATTCCGATATCGGAAGTCCCATAGACTTGAATGGGACTTCCGGTATCGGAATCGGCGATACCGATACTTTTTTTTAAGATCGGCCGATCCATTCCGATCCGATACTTTGAAGTATCGGACGGTATCGCTCAACTCTAGTCATGAGATGTAAGAAGTGAAGTATTTTTCATTGTACTATACTGCTATTTCTCTGCCGTATCGGAGCATCATGAGTTGTGGTATGTGTTAAAGGGGCGCTCTTTGGCCCTGGGCCCACGAAAACCTGCAGCCAGCCCTCCCCCCCCACAACTGTAGTCAAATAACCCCCATTTTTCAGTGCGTAACTAGTATTATGAAGTTAATTAAGGTTGACAAGCTTCAGTAACAAGAATGTATGCTTTTGGCATTCAAATGGGCACTGTTGGTGTGTTTCCTGTCCTCCTCTCACTGCCGACTTTAATTCTCCATTGACTTACATTGGGTTTCGTGTTTCGGGACGACCCCGACTTTTCCCTATAGTCGGCCGATTTTGCTCGACAAGTCGGGTTTCATGAAACGAAACTCGACCCTAAAAAACCAAAAGTCGCTCAACACTACACTCCTGCAGTCACACAGGGAGCAGTGTGGGTGTGTCTGCAGTTTGCTGGAGGAAGCTTAAAGGTATAGTGTCCCTTCACTATACAGAGAAGCTTATTTACATTGGTGAGCTGAACACCCTGACATGGTTAACAGTGGCAGAAGCTCTGGGTGTGGGTGGGCCCTGTCAGAGCAAGGGGCCCGGGGCGACATGCCCCCTCTGCCCCCCTGCTAGCTACGCTACTGGCTATATCGCTTCGCCCACTGTAAGCCCACTGGTTAGCACACCACCAGCAGCAAATGTTGAAGTGTCATCGCAAGGTCAAAGTAGTCAGGGAATCACAATGTTATTGCTACGAAAGAATGAATCTAGGCCATCAGCAAGACCATCAACACCATCACCATCACCAACCCTATCTCAGTCCGCCATGTCCACCGCTATTTCCACCTTATGCAGCTCTCAAGTCCAGCTCACCCTACCAGAGACTCTCAGTAGGACAAGAAACTACTCATCCTCTCATCCGCGTACACAGTGTTTGAACGCCCACATTGCCAAACTAATCTCGTTAGAGATGATGCCCTACCAGTTGGTTAAAAGCGAAGCTTTCCGCGAGCTCATGGCCTACGCAGTACCACGCTATGACCTACCCAGTCGGCACTTCTTTTCTCGAAAAACCATCCCAACCCTCAACCTGCATGTGAAAGACCGCATTATCCATGCACTCAAGAAATCAGTGAGTGGAAAGGTGCACCTCACAACAGATGCATGGTCCAGCAGGCATGGCCAGGGCCGTTACGTGTCGATCATTGAGCAGTGGGTTAATGTGGTGGATGCAGGGTCCACAGGGGACAGCGGCGGTGCGACAGTGCTGCCTAGCCCACGGTATAGGAAACAGTTGGCTGTAGGCGTTCGACCCTCCTCCTTCTCCTCCAGAAGCAAAAGCTCGTCCACAGAGCGCAGTCGCACGAGCACTCCATCCGCAGCTGCCAGTGTTGCCCACGAGGTGTCCCACTATCGAACAGCTAGTGGTAAGTATCAGCAGGCTGTGTTGAAGATGATTTGTTTGGGTGACATCAGACACACCGCGGAGGTACTGGCCGACTACTTGCAGCGACAAACTGAGTCATGGCTAGGCAGTGTACATCTTGAGGCAGGCAAGGTAGTTAGTGATAACGGCCGTAATTTTGTGGCAGCCATAGCCTTTTCAAAGCTCAGACACATACCTTGCCTGGCTCACATCTTGAACCTGGTGGTGCAGTACTTCCTCAATAATTTTCTGGAGTTAACAGCCCTGCTCCATAAGGTGCGAAGACTGTGCTCGCACATCCGCCGGTCGCCCGTACACTCCAGTCGTATGCAGAAGCTGCAGCGATTGCTCCACCTTCCCAAGCACCGCCTAATTATCGACGTTGCAACAAGGTGGAACTCCACCCTGCACATGGTTCAGAAGCTGTGCGAACAGAGGCAGGCTGTAATGCATTTGTAGGGAGGATACACGGTCAGGCAGTTTGCGGGCAGACATGGAGTTGTCTGGTGTGCAGAGGTCGAAGCTGAAAGACCTCTGTGAAGTCCTTCAGTGTTTTGAGGAATGCACACGGCTGGTAAGCGCTGACGACCCCATCATAAGCATGTGCATCCCACTTATGCGTCTGCTCATGCAAACTTTGACGCACATTATGGAGCAGGCGTCAGCAGCCGAGGAGGAAGAGGAGGAGGGAAGCCTTGATGACAGTCAGATATTGTCTGTTCAGGGAACTTTCCTGGACAAGGTGGAGGAACAAGAGGAAGAGGAGGAGGAGGAGGATAATGGGGATGATTATTTAGGGGAGGAGGATGCTTCTCAGGGGGCAAGAGAAAACGTTGGCATGGCAAGGTCAGGTACAGGGTTTGTGCATGACTGGAGAGATGTTGATTTGCCAGAAAGTGCTCCTCCACCCAGCACTCGCAGTGCATCATTGACACCTGGTACATTGGCCCACATGTGTGATTATGCCTTGCAGATCCTAAAAAGGGACCCCCGCATTGCCAAAATAATGAACGATGACGACTACTGGTTGGCCAGCATCCTGGATCCACGCTATAAAGGCAAATTCCAAAACATCATGCCACAGGAGAACCTAGAGCTAATATTGGCTAGCAAACAAGCAATGCTGGTAAACCGTTTGTTTGAGGCATTCCCAGCACACAGCGGCGGTGATGGTTCTACCACGAGCCGTAGAGGGCAACATGGAAGAGGTGTTCGTTTTGCACACAGTCGAAGTTGTGTTGGACACAGGGGTTTCATGACCATGTTGTGGACTGATTTTTCAAGTACCACTCACATGACTGGAAGTACTGCATCGATTGAAAGTGACAGGAGACAGCAGTTCTCAACTATGGTTACAAACTACTTCTCCTCCCATATCGATGTTCTCCCTCACAGGTCATTCCCCTTTGACTATTGGGCCTGTAAACTGGACACCTGGCCTGAATTGGCACAATATGCCTTACAGGAGCTCACATAAAATGCATAGAAGTTTAGCCCAATCAAATGGAATAGCAGGAATTATTTTTTTTTTAAGACGTTCGGCGTTACAAAGATATTGACTATGTTATGCTTTTTTAGATTTTGTCAGATATTTATGCTTCACTACTTCCATGCTCTTCACCTTCTTTTTTACTTCTCCCACACTTTCTCCTTCATCATCCTCAGCAGCAGCATCTTTTTCATCAACTTCTTCTTCACCTTATTCATCTTGTTCTTCTTCACCTTCTTCCTATTATTCTTTTTTTTACATTCTTCTTATTCTTCTTATTCAACTATTATCCTTCTTCATATTCTACTTCTTCATCTTCTTCATATTCTTCTTCTTCATCATATTCTTATTTGTGACAGGCATTCCTGTAGTTGTTATCTATAAAAGTTTGAAGATTACACCTTCCATTCTGCCTGTCACAAAAAATTTACAACAGGATTTGTCCGCGTTCAGTTTTGCCTGCAGCAGCAGGTATTTTCCAGGGGCACCACGAGGAGGAACGGACTCACCCCCATACACTGCTTAGTCTTCTCCTGCTTATAATTTAGATAATATCTTTTGCTCTGATTTTTAGTCTTATGCTTAATGTTCTTCTGCTTTTTGTTCTGCAGCTTCTTGTTCTTCTGCTTCATGGTCTTCTGTCTCTTGTTCTTTTATATCTTGGTGGTTGTCTTCTTGTTCTTTGTCCTCTTGGTCATCTTCTTCAGGGTTATCTTCTTGGTCTCCTTCGGGGAGGTCTTCAGGGTTGTCGTCTTCGGGGTCGTCGTCTTCTTCGGGGTGGTCTTCAGGGTAGGCGTCTTTAGGGTCGTGGTCAGGGAGATCCAGAGTGATTACCAAATACCATTTCAAAAAGCTTGAACTTGGAAATGTAGCAGAAGGTACAAGAAGGCTGAGGAACTGCTGAGAACCAGCTGAAGGTACTGGAACCTGGATGGGTAGCCGAAGGTACAAGAGCCAATGGAACTACCGAGGACCAGCTGATGGTACTGGAACCCAGTTACTAAGCAGGAGGTACCTATGCCAGAAAGCACTACCAAGGACCAGCAGACTTTGGTGGAACTCGGATACCGAGAAGGAGGCACCTAAGCCAAAGGCTCTGCCTGGAACCAGCTGACGTTACTGGAACCCAGGGGGACATATTCAAGATTGACTTCCAAAGAACCAGCTAATGGTACTGGAACTCAGATAGGCAGCAGAAGGTACACATGAAAAACAAAGTTGCAAGGCCGCGAGCTGGCCGGAGTACCGAAAACCACAGTCCTACAGGGGGAGCTTGTCCTATTGGCACTACGGAACCAGCCTTCATTGCCAGATCCCGCAACCCACATAGGAAGCACCTAAACTGCAGGCACCATAGATTCGGCTAACCCGACCGCAACATGACAGGACAACGTATTGGAGGCAAAGTGACGTTGACACTACCGAAACAGCTGGCGTGCTGGAACCATGCTGGGCAGGAGGGAGTACCCGTGCCAAAGACACTTCTGAGCACCAGCTGGCGGTGTTGGAGCCCAGGGATTACAGGAGAAGCAGAGTGTAGCCAGAGGCCTAATTGGAGCAAGTTTAATATCTTTAGTAGTGTGAGTGTGGTCGGAGCAGGAGAAATTGCCGGTCACACAGCAGGGGACCAGCTGACGTTACTGAACCCCAATAACACAGGAGCAAGTGTTGACTGTGCAGACGGCACTTCTGAGCAGCAACTAGCGGTATTGGAGCCCAGGGTAAATACTAGATACAGAGTGGAGGCAGAGGCATAATTGGAGCAAGTTTAAAATCTGTAGTAGTGTGAGTGTGGTCGGAGCAGAAGAAATTGCCGGACACACAGCAGGGGATCAGCTGACGTTACTGAACCCCAATAACACAGGAGCAAGTGTTGACTGTGCAGACGGCACTTCTGAGCAGCAACTGGCGGTGTTGGAGCCCAGGGATTACAGTTCAGGTGGTAGAAACATGAACACAGCACGAGACCTGGATACTATTGCCAACCAATTATTTAATCTGGAAGAGGACTGGCAAATTCCTGCGAGATCCAGGCCTTGTTCATTTTCAGAAAAGTAAGCCGGTCAACGTTATCGGAGGATAGTCGCAAGCGACGGTCTGTTAGTACACCACCTGCGGCACTAAAGATGCGTTCCGATAATACACTAGCAGCAGGGCAAGCCAGCACCTCCAATGCATACTGGCTAAGCTCTGGCCATGTATCCAGCTTAGAGACCCAAAACTTGAAGGGGGAAGAGCCGTGTGGGAGAACACTGAGAGAGCAAGACATATAGTCTGTCACCATCTGACGGAAACATTGCCTCCTGATGACTGGAGCCGTCTGTGATGGTGTAGACATTTGTGGCGGCGACACAAAACTTTGCCACATTTGGGCCATACTGGTCTTGCCTTGTGCTGAGGCGCTGCTTCTGCTCCCTCTTTGTGCAGAGCTTCCTCCACTGCCTCGACGCACAGAGCTGCTTTGTAAAGCACTAGCAGCACTGCTCTCAGGTGGAATGGAGAACATGATGGAATGCACCAGTGTGTCTTGGTACTCCTGCATTTTACGCTCCTGCTTCAACGGTGTTATGAGGCTTTGTAAGTTGTCCTGGTAGCGAGGATCTAGGAGGGTGTACACCCAATAATCAGCCGGGTTGAGAATGTGGGTGATGCGGCGGTCGTTTCTCAGTCACTGCAGCATAAAATCAACCATGTGCTGCAGACTGCCAACTGGCCAAGAAACGCTGTCCCCTGCTTGAGGCGTCATCTCTGCCTGCTCTGCATCACACCACCCTCACTCTACATACTGACTACTAGAGCATTGTGTACCTCCCTCCTCTGGACAGATGTCTTCCTCCTCCATTGACTCCTCCTCATCCTCCTCACAAAGTGTCCCTTGCCTATGCCTTTGTGAGGAACCACGTTGCGCAGACTGTCCAGAAGCAGATGGCATTTGTGACTCCTCATCCTCCACCTCTTCCAAAACCTCCCCCTTAGTGCTTGCAGTGTTTTTTCAAGCAGGCAGATAAGGGGGATAGTCATGCTGACTAGTGCATCATCTGCACTCGCCATCCACGTGGAATCATCGAAGGCTCGCAAAACGTGGCAGATGTCCTTCATAGAGGCCCACTCGGTGGTGCTGAAGTGTGAACGGCGCGCAGGGCGACTTGTTTGCGCCTGATGCAGCTGGTACTCCATTACTGCTGCCTGCTGCTCACACAACCTCTCCAACATATGTAACGTTGAATTCCACCTGGTGGGTAGGTCACATAAGATGCGATGTTCCGGATGGCGGAATTGTCGCTGCATAGCTGCAATGCGCGATCTTGCCATGCTGGAACGCCGCGAGTGAGCGCACTCTATGCGGACCTTGTGCAGCAGTGCATCAAGATCCGGATAGTCCCTCAAAAACCTCTGCACGACAAAGTTGAGCACATGTGCCAGACATGGGATGTGAGTGAGGTTGCCTAGGCCCAGAGCTGCCACCAGATTTCGGCCATTGTCACACACTACCATGCCTGGCTGGAGATTCGCTGGCCCAAACCACACGTTGCTCTCCTGCTTGATGGCATTCCAGAGCTCCTGCGCTGTGTGGCTTCGAGTCCCCAAAGAAATTAATTTCAATACAGCCTGTTGACTTTTGGCCATGGCTGTGCTCATATCGGTCGTAACAGGTAAGGGCTCACGGGTCCATGTGGAGGCAGAATGTGATGGCTCCTGCAGCGCTGTTTCAGAGGAACTAGAGTATGAGAAGGAGTCAATGTGTGCAAACTGGATTCCTGCAATCCTTGGAGTTGGCAGAACACGTACAGTGCCACTCTCAAGATCTGTACCCGTCTCCACAACATTTACCCAATGGGCAGTGAGGGAAAGACCACGCATCGGTGGTCAGGTGGACCTTGCTACTGACGGCGTTTAGTAGCGCATGTTTAATTTTTCCCTCCACATGCTTTTGCAGGGCAGGGACGGCTTGCCAGCTGAAATAAAAGCGGTTGGGCACGTTGTATTGTGGGACTGCCAATGCCTTGAAGTTACGGAAGGTGTCAGTCTCCACCAGCCTGAATGAGAGCATTTCAAGGGACAGTAGTTTTGCAATGCCAGCATTCAGAGCCTGTGCTCGGGGGTGATTTGCCGAGTATGGTGCCTTTTCTCCCATGCCTGTACTACCGATGGCTGTAGACTGGCCTGGGAGTGTGAGGATGACAGGGAACGTGGTGCTGTGGGTGGAATGACACTGTGTCTCTGTACAACAGTGCCAGAGGTTCTTCCATGGCGATCCTGTGAGGAAGCCGAACCAGCTGTGTGTGAGCTGGAGGAAGAGGCTACAACACGAGCTGAAGAGGCGGTATGTAGCGCTATAGGTTGGCCTAGGTCTTCAGTGTGTCTTTGTAACTCCACCACGTGCTTGGTCCGCACATGTTTCCACATATTTGTGGTATTGAGGTTGCTGACACTTTTCCCTCTTTTCACTTTCTGATTACACAGCTTGCATTTGACAAAGCAAATGTCATCTGCAACTGTGTCAAAAAAGTACCAGGCACTGCTAATCTTGGGAGCGCCCATTTTGGGATTTGGAAGAGGCATGCTCCGAATGGGTGCCGAAGTGGAGGCTACAGGCAACCGAGTCTGCCCCCTCCCTCTCCCTCCTTTTTTGGCCGTTTGTGGAATCTCTTCCTCAGAGCAGCTCCCACCACCTTCCTGTACCTCACGCCATGATAGGTCAAGGACCTCATCATCTACACTTCCCTCTTCTAACGACTACTTCTCCTGGGTAGTCTCGACAGCACAGTAAACACCAGAAAGTGGCACTTGAGTCTCATCATCAGATGCATACTGAGGTGTGCTGACCATAGGTACTGGCCCACCCGCCTCTTCAGATTCAGAGAGACAAAGCTGTTGCGCATCACTGCATACTACCTCTTCTTCAAATTCTCGAATGCTGCTTGGCTGGCCCCCTCTTTCCAAGCCAACAGATTCAGAGAACAGAAGTAGAGATGGCTCCTGTCCAGGGCTCTCAGACTGCCTGGGCAATTTGGCAGGTGGTGAAGAGACAGATGAGTGCTCTTCAGTGCTCTGGACCTGAGAGGATCTGGAACTAATTGACGTCAATGCGTTAGCTGCCATCCATCCGACAACGGCTTCAATTTGTTCGTCCCGCAGTAGTGGGGTACGGCGATCTCCTACAAATCTGCGCATAAAGGACTGTTCCCTGGTAAAACTGGGGGGATGCTGAGTCACTGGTGCCCGCAGCAGGCACAGAATCCCCACGTCCTCTCCCTGCAGAAACTCCACGCCCACGCCCACGTGCCTTACTCCCTGCCTTCTTCATCTTGGTAGACTGATAAAGATAGGCAGAAAAGTACTAAGGGCTTAGTGTGCTTATTCCTGAACAGCTGCTAACAGGGATAAGAAACACTAATTTTATAAAGTGTGGACTAGACTTTAATATGAGCTAATGTGGCCTACACAACTGTAAAGTGGAGTGTTTGGTGAACTTTATTAACTTTTTTTTTTCACAAAAAGACACTGGATGTGCCCAAAGATGTAAAACCGATAGTATCACAAACTTTTTGTAGCTATTACAATGCAGGAAGGTAACCTACAATGCAATAGATGAGGCTCCAAAAAATAGGCTAATACTAATCTGGCTGGGGCTGCAGGGCACAAGCCAGCAGAAAGGCTCCTCTATCTACTCCTATATAGTGTTTGCAAATATTCTAGCTGGATACGGATGGAACCACACTAATAGGAGAAATCTGGAAAAATGAACAGCACTAATGCAAAAAAGGACAATGTATGAGGCAGTGACGCACGCTGAGCGGACTACAACCAGAGGTGGCTGCAGAACACACTACAGCGTGAGCTGCGCTCACACACAGAGAACTCGCAGACAGCCGTGAACAGTGCTGCAAGGCTGCAGAAAAGCTCCTCTATCTACTCCTATATAGTGTTTTCGAGCAATCTAGATGGATACGGATGGAACCACACTAATAGGAGAAATCAGGAAAAATGAGCTGCACTAATGCAAAAAAGGACAATGTATGAGGCAGCGACGCACGCTGAGCGGACTACAACCGGAGGTGGCTGCAGAACACACTACAGCGTGAGCTGCACTCACACACAGAGACTTCGCAGACAGCCGTGAACAGCGCTGCAAGGCAAAAGAAAGCTTCTCACACAGCGGTTGCTAAAGTAGCCTGGGTAAAGCACAATAAAGCAAATCACTAGCTCAAACTGTCCCTCAGAGTCAGAACAGCAGCGTAATGTCTCTAAGTAAATTCACAGCAGAGTGAACCCAAAATGGCAGCGGCGGCTTTTATAGTGCATCATGACATCATTTCAGCAGCCAATCACAGCCATGCCATTAGTTAACATGCCTAACATGCATAACAGGATGTGCCCACACTTCTTAGGATTCCTCATTGGCTGAATAAAATCAAACTGGCTCATTGCATTATGGGAACTTCCGATTCCGGTATTCGATATTCTAAAAGTATCGGAACTCAGTTTCGGAATTCCGATACCGCGAATATAGGCCGATAACCTTATATTGCAGTATCGGAATGCTCAAAACTAGTAATGTGTAAACTATGCTACGTATATACCGGTTATCCGCTGATACTGTACTGTTTCTCAACTTTCTACAATCTTGTCGAATCCATACTGGGCCTGAGACCGTCTGAGTCTGCCTCCTGATATATAGACATAGATTTTTAATGTGTAAACTATGCTACATATTTACCTGTTATCCGGTGATACTGTACCCTTTCTCAACTTTCTACAGTCCTGTCAAATCCATACTGGGCCTGAGACCGTCTGAGTCTGCCTCCTGATTAGAGATGAGCGGTGTTCGAGTTGACCTGTTCGCCAAGTTCAAATTCGAGCTGTTTTGGGCGGTGTTTGAGCCGTTCTTCGAACTCGAACACTTTGCTTAAAATTCGGCTGTTAGAGGTTCCGTTCGAAAACGGTTCATTCACCAAAAGCGTAACTTTATTTTCACATTAATAATGGTTTTAATTGTTAATAGACAGTTTCATGGCATAGTAGCGGTGTCTGGTAGCCAGCGGAGCAGTGCACCTGTTAAGGAGCTACACCGTGTGTGTTTCTAATAATTTTTACCGCATCTTGTCCAGAAAATCCTTTTGGGCCTTGTAGCACTGTCTGCTACTCAGCAGATGAGCCCACCCGTAATCCTAGCTATGCCGCCTGTTTATGAAAGAACCAGTTTTTGACTGCATTTAGCCCAGTTAATACTTTGGGCCTAGTAACTGTGACTGCTACTCAGCAGAGGAGCCCACCCGTGAACAAAGCTGTGCCGCCTGTTTATGTAAGAACCATTAATTTTTTCATTTTTTCTGGAATGCCGGTTAGGCCTAATTCCGGAATTCCGGTTGGCCTGCTCTTACTGGGAAATCCTCGTTCGCTGGGAAGAATTGTAATCCCAAACCCCCATCACTAACGTGGTTCAGCGGGTTATCCGCACCAGTAAGCGACACACGCTGGTCCTTTCAAGCTGGACGCGGACCGCGGGGTCATGCCAGAGTCTCGTTCGCTAACGGGATTAAGCTAACAAATCGCTAGCACAACTAAAAACGGCCATGCACCACCACCCACAGAAACAACAAAGCTTGCAATCTGTCCATCTTTTCCGTAGCTGGCATGGTTGAGGTTGCCCTTGTGGAGTCCAATTAAGCCACAGACTCCACTCCTGGTGGTGCCCTTCTGGACATTCTTTTAAGGTTCAGCTTTGCCACCTTACTGCCCCCGGAAACCAAACACTTTGCCTTCATGGACGCTGTTCAGAGGGTCGTGGGAATAACTCCACCTGATCAGCAGTTGGCATAATTTATGGTGGGAAGTCCAACGGTTTATGATCATCTTCGATTTTAGAATTTTTGATTTTTTTTATTTTAGATTTTTAGTCCAGCCTTTCTTGACTTTATAAGGGCATGACATGCCTATATCTGTGTCTCCTCCTCCTTTTACTCCTCCACCTCTTTTCTATATGTAGTTGCCCTTTTCCATATGTTATTTTTGTCTTCTGACCATTTTGTCTGCTTTGGGACACCTTTTAAGGTGTTTTGTAATTGTTTTCTATGTGTTTGCATGTGTTTGTGTTTGCCTGCCATTGTTTTCAATGGGGCACGACTGTGTTCGTCGAACGTTCGACGAACATTCGACAAACTTGCCTCCTGTTCGACGAACCGAACTGATCTCGAACACTAGCGGGGTGGCTCAACACTACTCCTGATATATAGACGTACATTTTTAATGTTTAAACTATGCTATATATACCTGGTATCTGGTGATATTGTACCCTTTCTGCCAGGAAGTCCTCCTCCACCCACCACTCTAAGTGTATCGTTGACACCTGGAACATTGGCCCACATGTGTGATTATTTCTTGCGGATCTTCTTTTTATATTGTGGTGTGATCCAACCTGAGCGTGTGAGTCTGTGGTTTACTCCTGCAATTTATGTGTAGATTTAAAAATTACCCCAACACTGTATACAGCTCTACGCATGTGATACATTACCCATTTACTGCTTTTTATATTCTGGTCTAATCCAAAACTGACCAAGTGAGAGTCTGTTTCTGACTGTGGAAATAAATACTGAGATTGACAATGACCCCTACACTGTGTACAGCTGAACGCTTCAGATCCATTACCCTTTAACGGCTTTTTATATTGTGTTGTAATCCATACTGAGCCTGAGAGCATCTATGTCTGCCTCCTGACATATATACAGAGATTTAGAATGTTTAAACTATACTATATATACCTGGTATCTGATGATACTGTACACTTTTTCTACTTTTTATATTCTTGTCTAATCCATACTGAGCCTGTGAGCATCTCTGTGTGACTCATGAAATATATAGGGAGATTGACAATTATCCTTTGACTGTATAGAGCTGTAAGCTTCTGATACAGTACCATATATCTGATGTTATTTTGGGTAAATTTTCTCCAAAATTTGTAAGTATGGTGGAAGAGTCCGCGGACGTGGGCGTGGGGAGGCCAGCTGGTACTGATGGTGGTGGCGCATCTGCTGGTAGTGGCAAAAGCACAATAGCAGCTAAGGCAGGAGGTGTTGAGCCTGCGTCATGGTCTGGCTCCGGAACGCCTGGAAGGATACCTTTTCTGGGAGTAGGTTAACTGCTTTTAAAGCCGGAGCATCAGGAACTGGTTTTGGCTTACATTGCCGAAACAGACTCCAGCAAATATGCCCTCCTCTTCTGAAGTTTAAAAAAATGCAAGCACTGAGTCGTCAAGTGCTGGCTCCTGGTCAGGAAGAAGCCCTTTCCTTGTGTCCTTCACCCCCACCAAAAGTGAATGATGCAGCAGGCCTCACTTCACATTAGTCCATGTAGCTCTTTCCCACATACCATGCCTGGGTTATCAAGTCAAATCGTGAATTCCCCAGTCCAAGATGAATCTGACATCGAGTGTGGTGAATGATACGTGATGCCACCTGTGGTTTCTGATCAGATCAGATTGACCAGCGCTGCAGTGTCACTTCTCTTTGACCGATGTTGTGGTGCAGCTAAGTTGTAGAAGTCCTGCACTGGTAGGGCCGTAGTCGCAGGGCAGATGAAAGTGTTGGTAGATGGTGTGCAGTGCAAGATGTAGCAGAGCCATGCGCCAAGCGCATGAGAAAGATGACAGACATAGTCGTGCAGTTCCTTTACCTGTACTTGGTAAGTGCTGTCCAGGACCCAGAGTACAGATGGAGGAGTTGGTCAGCCGTGAAGCAAATTTGGAATTCTCTCTCTACAGATAGGTAGTGTGGCCTCCGTTCTAGCGCTTATCTGAGGTACTCGCAGTACTGAGTTCACTGAAGTTCCCCCTGTTTACTCTCTTTTGAAACTTTCTTGTATGGCAGGCAGCCGTAGCCTTTTCCTCCTGGCTCACACAAGTCGCTGCTGGGGCCTCCGAGCCTTAGTTGGGAACAGAGCATTTACAGCTGCTACTTCCTCCGGTTTCTGCTGCAGGACCGCCAGTGTCCCTACAAACTCGGAGACCGGAATCCGGACCAGGCGCTTCAGCTAGGAATAAGCCTTAACTCTGCTCATTTTCCAGCCCCCCTTCTCACATCCATACACTTCCCCTTCCCTTCACAGACTGCCCTAACTTCCCTCCTCCCGACCACAGAGAGCAGCTCCTCAGCAGTCAGGTTCAGAGCTCTCCCTGCTGGCCTGGAGTGGGAACTGTGTTGTGTGTTGGTTTAACTGCTAGAGAGATCCTTCGTTGCTCCCAAGCATGACATCACACTCCCTAGGAGGAAGGTAATGCCACTGTGGCGACCGTACTCCCGGGGGCGCCACAAGTGCACTGATGCCCAGCCACTGCTAGATGATTCTGCTGGTACATTGAACCAGACCACTACATTCCCTTAGCACTCTACACAGCCAGAATCTTACCCTGATGAAACTCAGGTTCCCCTTCTCGCATACTATACTACCTTACATGGTGACAAAGAGGAAGATGCAGATGAAAGTGCAGGTTCCTTGAGCAGGTGGGGGGGCATACTCATGGGCAACGGCACTGACACAGGGCCCCTCATATTACGCAAAAGTGTCTCTGCCAGTGGGACACACCGCCGTACAATGAGGGGCCCTGTGCCAGTGCCGTCGCCAGCGAGTGGGCCCCCCCTGCTTGCTCAGGATCACAGCATTTGCAAAGTTGAAATACTTACCTCTCCTTGCTCCACCGCCGTGATGTCTTCTGCGTTTCCTGACAGTGACATTCTGGTCAGAGAGTGCAATGACATCACGTCTGTACGCCCTCTGCCTAAACAGTCCAAGTGCAGAGAGATGGAAGATGGGGACGACAAGGAGTCCAGACTAGTACAGGGATTCCCTAGCGAGGAGACTTATTTAATTGTTTTAAAGGTTGGGAGCAATTTTTGGGGAGCACTATACTCTGGAGAATGATATATGGGGCCCACCATACACTGGAGCATTTCAAAGGTGGACATCAGACACCGGAGCAGCATTTACAGGGCCCATTATACACTGGAACATTAGAAATGGGTCCCATTATATATGGAGCATTATTTGGGCCCATAAGACAGTGGAGCTTCATCCATGGGGACCAACATATACTGTAGCATTATGTGGAGCTCATCATATACTGTTTGGAGCATTATATGGGACCAATGATTCTGTATGGTGAAATATATGGGCCTCATTACTCTGTATAGCGCACTAATCGGTGGCCGTAATACGGTATGGAGTAATATACTGTCCATTTTTGGAGCTATTGAAGAATTTAAAATGGATATCGGTCATGTGATGTAAGAAGTGAAGTATTTTTCATTGTACTATACCGCTATTTCTCTGCTGTATCAGAGGATCATGAATTGTGGCATGTGTTAAAGGAGCCCATTGACACTCTTTGGCCCTGGGCCCGCGAAAATCTGGAGCCAGCCCTACCCCCCCCCACAACTTTAGCCAAATAACCCCCAGTTTTCAATGCCTAACTATTATTATAAAGTAAATTAAGGTTGACAAGCTTCAGTTATTAGAATTGATGTTTTTGGCATTAAAATGGGCACTGTAGGTGTGTTTCCTGTCCTCCACTCACTGCCTACTTTTCTTCCCCATTGACTTGCATTGGGTTTCGTGCTTCAGTCGGCCTTCGACTTTTCATGATAATCGGCCGATTTCGTTCGACCCGACTTTTGCGAAAGTCGGGTTTCATGAAACCCCACTCGACTCTAAAAAAGGCAAAGTCGCTCATCTCTAACCATGACTTTACGGACACACTGTATTACGAATTTTCTCCTTTTCATGTGTACAATTGATCTATGAACTAAAAATTAAAACGATGGTTACGCTTTTAATATTGCTTTTTCCTTTATGTCTTCAAATACAGATTCATGCAAATCTGAGACAATCTCTTTTCTCAATAGTTGAAATGTTTTCATTTAGCCTCACAATGTTAATCCCGGTTTTGTAGATAGACGATCTGAGGTCTGGTACAGTAAATTTTCTAGCCGCATCTGTGTGTAGGGCCTTTTCTGTATGAATGTATTATAACTCAGACATCTGAGTAGCTTATTAGCCTCCACAGGCTCCGGTTTGTGTACATCACAGGCCTGGTTAAGCAGTGTGTCACTGCTGCGAGGACCCATGCAGATGTAATATTATGGAGATACAGACTCCTGCTAAGAGTACCAATTGAATATTGTATGCTTCGGAACACTGTGCTAAGTGATTTTGCACAGAAGGTGCTGTTTTCTTCTCTACTGTTACAAACAAAAGTATGAAAGGACTTATAAAAGTGAAAAATATTACATCAAAAGATGAGGCCCTGTGATATAACCAAATCCGTCATCCAACTCTTTTGCCTTCATCTCGCACTTGAATTATTCATTTACCTAAGTGATTATTTATCACAATGCAAAAAACAATTTAGCACCTACGATTCATCTAAAAAATAAAGGGTTTGAGGGAATAGAAAAAAGCATGAGCCAAAAGATATTTTTGATATTATAGTACCACTCCAGAGGTTTGTTTTATTTGGAATTGCAGTGCTGAAGTGGTGCCCCTAATCTAAGGTCCCTTACCCTAGCCTTATACTTACCCGCCACCGACTTCACCTTTTATGATAGAAGGTAAAGATGATGGCGTGTAAGTATAAGGCTAGAGTAAGGGACCTTAGATTAGAAGCACCACTCCAACGATGTAATAAAATAATGCTAGAGTGGTGTTTTAATGCTCGTACTATGAATATTTTTATTTTAAACTTGACAAATTGTGACTAATCTGGTGGTGGTGGATACATAACACATGTAGAGGACACTCTATGCATGATTGAAAAAGAGGATTCCTCCCCTCTGGAACATCACACAAAATTGAATACACTACTTCAATCTTTACAGAATCTCTGTATATCGGTATGCTGCCCGAAGTAAAATGAGCAATCCTCAAAGATTTCTACACTTGAAGGGAATTTGTCAGTAGGATCAATCCTCCCAAACCATCTATATGGGCATGTAGGTAATAGGAAACTGAATAAAATGATGCCTTGATATCTGAAAGAAATCAATGACTTTCTTATATGCAAATTAGATGTTCCAGGCTATGGGCCAGACACTGATCGGCATGAGGATCTGCCTCCAGGGCTTATTTTAAATGAATGGGGGCATAGCTAGTGTAATCTCCTGATCTCACTGCAGAGTTGTTTGATTATACCTTACACATCTGCAGCTTCCTCTCAGCTTCAGCTTCTATCTCACAGGCAGCCAGTGTTGCAATGTTGTTGCAATACAGCAGAGCTGTGAGAGCTGCAGATGCTAACATGTATGTAAGGAGACAAAGCTCAGTTTTTTGTTAGTTATTATTCCCACACTGGAAACTCTCCCTTTCATTTAAAATAATCTCTGGAGGCAGATTTTTATGCAGATCAGTGTCTATCCCATAGCCCTGAAAAGCTCATTTACATACAGGAAAAATATGGATTTTCTGGTTTAAGACATCGGATTACAGATATCAAGGTACTATTTATTAAGCTTCTTATGACCTACATGTCCTTATAGACAGATCAGGAGGTTTGATCCTACTGACAGATTCCCTTTGACAGAAAATGTCAGCATAATGATTGCAAAAAATTTTTACATAGAAAATAGGGGAATACCACCCATATTGTCAGACCATGTAGCTGCTATGGAGCCGATGAGTTGGACAGACTGGTGACCCCTGATCCATATCCCATTGAGCATCTGAGGAAGGAGCTGAAACATGCAGTCTGGAGAAGGTGTCTTCACACCTGAGATATCTGGAGCAGTTTGCTCATGATGAGTGGGACAAAATAGCTGTCGACAGGTGCAGAAGTCTTGTTGAGAGATACAGTTATTGTAAGGACCTTTTTAATGAAAAGAGATTTTTTTAACGTAGACAACTTCTTTATAGGAATTATCCCATGAGCCAAGTAAAAAAAAGTAAAAAAAAACCTCTTGGACTAACAAATATAAATCACTAGATTAAGGCCCGATGCTATCGCATTGGGAGGATAGTGACACACCTCTTGCCATGTTAACCCTCAACACACACACCTCCTCAACACACACTCCTGTGTGTGTTGAAGAGGAGTGGTGTGTTGAGGGTTAACATGGCAAGAGGTGTGCTGTGACGTCACCAGTTACAACTGGACGGAAGTTGTTACAACCCGGAAGCTGCTTAGTGCATTTATTATTATAGATAATTCTAATAATGCTAGAAACACTGTATATAAGCATTTTTGCCTGTTCCACTAAGTAACCATCCTATGCAGTGGCATAACTTGAAACTTGAGGGCTCCAATGATAAATCTTCAACAGGTCCCCAAACTATTCTGGGTCTTTATTAGTGCTGATCTTTTCACATGGACCAAAGAGATCTTTTGGGCACCCTATAATCCAGGCCACGTGTGACCTCCATCTCTACACTTACCATGATTTCTCCAATGCTCCTACGGTTAATTCTCCAAAGAGTACATTGTAGTTAGGATCATAGCAAAATTGCCCTTAAAAAAAAACAGAACAAAAAGAAGTAGTGAGCTCCTCTTCTCTGATGTCCATATGCCCAGTGAGCCATTTGGGCATGCGTAGATATCATGAGATAGTGCCTTTTATTTTTAAAACCCAATAAACGTAGAAAGTTCGGCCTTAATACAGTCATAATATCTGAATTCTAAGTAGACTCCAAATAAATTCATCCTGGTTTCTCTACACGATTTTCAGTACAACATATCAAATGCATTTTGTTTTGCGAGAAGAGTTAACAGAATAATCACAATCGTAGGTTGCAATTACCATATGTTTGAAAGAAAAAAATAGAAAAAGCTGGCAAATAGTCCCTCCGTGGGAAGGATGATTCCTCTTTTGTAGAACAGAATTGACTTTGTTCAAACTAATGAATCATCTTCCAATAATTTCTATTACTGGGAGAGGAGCGGGCCCAGTGTAATCACTAAATCTGCCTTGTTTTGCACTCCCGGGAGTTGCCAGCTGTAGAATAATAAGAGTCATGCTTTTTCTTCCTCTCCATGTTCAACCTATAGTTATTTTAAGAAGATGAGCGAGAACCGAAGATTAGAACAGTGTAGCGTGGATAGATAAGGTGGTCTGTTGAGAAACTGACTGCTATTTTATACTTGTCTGACTTCACTGCATGGAATAAGTGCTCCCAGCTAAAATATTCTGGTAGCTTCTCACATAGCAGAGAGGCCTTTGCACCACCTCAAACAGGAGTGGGATGGGGTGGGGTGGGATACTATATATATGGCTATACAGTGTAAATCCAGGGCGTGACCTGAAGCTCTTGGGCCCTAATGTAGAATTTGTAACAGGGCTCCAAGCTAACATATGCTGGTGGCTTCTCACCTAGCAGAGAGGCCTTTGCACCACCTCAGACAAGGGTATGATCCGGTTCCCCTTGTTGCATTAAACTGTATCTTCAATTTAAGGCTGGGATAACACTTGCGAGGGAAATGCGAGAAACTCGCGCAAGTCTCTTGCCGCAATACTCAGCACTCGGGACCAGAGTGTGCAGCTGCATATCTTTCTATGCAGCCGAACACTCCGGTCCGAACCACAGGTGGCAGTGCCGGGTATTAAGGCGAGAGACTCACATAAGTTTCTCGCACTGCACTTGTAAGTGTGACCCCGGCCTAAGACAATGGCAGTGCAGTTTTTTTGTTCCTCAGTACAGCGTCTTCTCAGTGAAGCGGGCCTTTTGTTCTGCAATGGGATGGAATACAAAGATTATGGGGTGACTGCATGGAGAGGTGAGGACTTCATGTTGGAGATAAAGGCCACAAGGGACAAATTTTATTTTACGGTCACACTGTGGGTAGCCATATTCCATAAAGGGCAACTGAGTATGTTGGGGGAGGGGCATATTTAGAAGGCATAGTGTAGAGGTTCATTGTGGAGGGCTATGTTTTATAAGAGGGCACTGTGTAGTGGCTATACTTTATAAGAGGGTACTGTATAGGGGTTATAATTCAATCCCTGTGTTATGTGCTGCAGATCTACCAGTTCTCTGAATGCTGAGTATAACCCTGCCCACACCACTGATTGGCAGCTTTTTGTGTACACTGTGCATAGGCAGAAAGCTGCCAATCATTGTTTGGGGTGGTATTATACACAGCTCATGAATATAGGGGACTACATGGCAGCAGGTTTACTAATCCTCTAGTGATAATCTCCTGCTGGTAAAACAGTGAGTTTATCAAACTACAGCAAGCAGCCAGTAATTGACACATCACTGGAATCAGGATACGTGTCATTATGCTATTCTCCGATTAGGTGGCAAAAATCTGGTGACAGATGCACTTTATTAAGGACCTTTTAATATATTTAACAGGTCCAAGTTGACATTAGCAGAGATACTTCCTGCTAATGCCGAACCCACCTGGATGTTTGGGTTCGGCATGTTCAGCCGAACAGTTACAAGTTCGGGTTTGGGTACCAGAACAGTACCCGGACTTGAACCCAGACCCCATTCACTTGAATGGGGGGCCAAACATCCATTGTTTGCCACAGCAGCGGTTTCTACGCTGTCAAAAGACAGTGTGAGCACGCAGCTGTGATTGGAGGTATAACGCTTAACTCCGGTCACTGCTGTCAGCTGATGGGACTACTGCGACTAGACCAGGAGTGGCTGATAAGAGTTTTCATCAGCCGCCACCTGTGCTGTAAATTAATATATCAAAAAAATAAAATGGTGTGGGTTCCCATGTATTTTGGATAACCAGCCAGGCAAAAATCACAGCTGGGGGGTCCAACCGTCAGCTGCCAGCTTCAGCAAGACTGGTTATCAAGAATAGAGGGGTCCGCATGCCATATTTTTTAATTATTTAATTTAAAAAAACGGCTTGGGGTCCCCCCCAATTTGACAGCCAGCCACGATTAAGCAGACAGCTGGTAAGGGGCCATGGATATTGCCCTCACAGCCTAAAAACAGCAGCCAACAGCTGCCCAGAAAATGTGCATTTATTAGATGCACCAATTCTGGTGCTTTGCCTGGCTCTTCCAACTTGCCCCGGAGCAGTGGCAAGTGGGGTTCATATTTGTGTGGTTGATGTCACCTTTGTATTGCCAGGTGACATCAAGCTCATCGCTTACTCCTATCCATTACTAATCCAATAGTTGTATGGTAAATAAAGACACAACCCAAATAAAGTCTTTTGTTTGAAAGAAAACAAAACACTTTTTTATTTAAAAATAACAAACACAGTTATAATCACCTAACGCCTAATTCCACTGAATTCCTCGTCTTCTGTTATAAAACAAAAATAAAAAACAACATTATCCCTCACCTGTCAGTCGTTCCATCCCACGCCATAATCCATGTCTGGGGAATAAATAGATTTCCACCTGGACGGTGCCAAGATGCGACCATTCAGGCTGAGAAACACTGGTGAATTAGTTGCTGCGAACACAGCATCAGTAGACTAGCAATGACTGCTGGTCACTGAGACTGCATTCCTAGCTGGGCTGAACTGCAGTGACCTCAGTGAGACCCCTGCTAGCACTGTGAGAAAAAGTCTCAGGGAACAGAGACAAGTTCACTGCTGTTCAAATTCACCGCAATGAAATTCTCACGGTGAACTGGAGTGAACTCTCCTCTACACCGTGAGACTTATACCTTTGATCATAGCTGCTGCCTCATGCTGTCATTTGAGAGCGTGGAAAGCGTGGCTGTCTGACCAGTGGTGATGATTTTATTGCAGATTAGAAGCGGTGTTTGCCTTAATGTCATGAACAGGGATAAATATATTGAGATGTGTCTCATGTAGATTTGAGCGAAATGGGTCAGTCATATTCAAAAGTCGGTGACTTTCTCTGAAGTCGGGTGTCATGAAACGAAACCCGACCATAGCGTGAGGTCGGCCACGAGGTCAGCGACCACTACCGATTACTCCATGGAGCTCTTTTCACATACCATGCCTGGGTTATCAAGTCAAATCGTGAATTCCCCAGTCCAAGATGAATCGGACATGGAGTGCACTGATGCACAGCCAATGCTAGATTTTTCTGCTGGTACATTCACTCAGAGCACTACATTGTCCTCGCAGTGTACTGAGACAGAATCAGACCCTGATGAAACTCTGGTGCCCCTTCGCGCATACTATACCACCTTACACGGTGACACAGAAGAAGGTGCACATGAAATTGAAGAGGAGTTGATGGATGACCCAGTTGTTGACCCAGATTGGCATCCATTGGGGGAAGAGGGTGCCGCTGCCAATAGCTCAGAAGAGGAGGAAGAGGATCCACAGCAGGCAACGACATCGCAACTGCAGTTATCTGGCAGGACCGTAGCAGTCCAAAAACGTGTTAAAAAAAAACAAAGAGTTGCAGGACAGCTTGGCCAGTCAGTCAAATTAGCACAGCGTGCAAGGCCTCAAAATGTCTTCCATAGTAGGAAGAGTGCAGTGTGGCACTTTTTTGAAGAAAATCCTAATGATCAGGAAAAAGTTATCTGTAAGAAGTGCGCAAAGACCTTTAGCGGAGGGAAAAATCTGAGAAATTTGAATACCAGCTGCATGCTTAGACATTTAACCACCATGCACTTGCAAGCGTGGACGGACTACTAAACCTCACGTACCACATGTGCACCTGCTCCGAATGAAGGTAGTCAGCAATGCTACATCGCTTCCCCCACTGTAAGCCCACTGGTTAGCACACCACCAGCAGCAAATGTCGAGGTGTCGTCGCAAGGGCAAAGCAGTCATGGAATCACAATGCTATTGCTACGAAAGACTGAATCTAGGCCATCAGCAACACCACCAACACCATCAACATCACCAACCCTCTCTCAGTCCGCCATGTCCACCGCTAGTTACACCATATGCAGCTCTCATGTCCAGCTCACCCTACCCGACACTCTGAGTAGGATAAGAAAGTACTCATCCTCTCATCCGCGTACACTGGCTTTGAACGCCCACATTGCCAAACTAATCTCGCTAGAGATGATGCCCTACTGGATGGTTGAAAGCAAAGCTTTCCGCGAGCTCATGGCCTACGCAGTACCACGCTATGACCTACCCAGTCGGCACTTCTTTTCGCAAAAAGCCATCCCAGCCCTCCACGTGCATGTGAAAGACCACATTGTCCATGCACTCAAGCAATCAGTGAGTGGAAAGGTGCACCTCACAACAGATGCATGGTCCAGTAGGCATGGCCAGGGCCGTCACGAGTCCATCACTGTGCACTGGATTAATGTGGTGGATGCAGGGTCCACAGGGGACAGCGGTGGTGGGACAGTGCTGCCTAGCCCACGGTATAGGAAACATTTGGCTGTAAGCGTTCGACCGTCCTCCTCATCCTCCTCCTCCAGAAGTGAATGCTCGTCCACAGAGCGCAGTCGCACGAGCACTCCATCCACAGCTGCCAGTGTTGCACACAAGTTATCCCACTATGGAACTGCTAGTGGTAAGCGTCAGCAGGCTGTGTTGAAGATGATGTGTTTGGGTGACAACAGACACTCTACGGAGGTACTGGCCGACTACTTGCAGCGACAAACTGAGTCATGGTTGGGCAGTCTACATCTTGAGGCAGGCAAGGTAGTTAGTGATAACGGCCGGAATTTTGGGGCAGCCATAGCCCTTTGAAAACTCAGACACATACCTTGCCTGGCTCAAACCTTGAACCTGGTGGTGCAGTGCCTCTTCAATAATTATCCGGAGTTAACTCCCCTGCTCCATAAAGTGCGAAGACTGTGCTCGCACATCCGCCAGTCGCCCGTACACTCCAGTCGTATGCAGAAGCTGCAGCGATTGCTCCACCTTCCCAAGCACCGCCTAATTATCGACTTTGCAACAAGGTGGAACTCCACCCTGCACATGGTTCAGAGGCAGTGCGAATAGAGGCAGGCCATAATGCATTTGTGGGAGGATACATGGGCAGGCAGCTTGCAGGCAGACATGGAGTTGTCTGGTGTGCAGTGGTCGAAGCTGAAAGACCTCTGTAAAGTCCTTCAGTGTTTTGAGGAATGCACATGGCTGATAAGTGCAGACGTCACCATCATAAGCATGAACATCCCACTTATGCGTCTGCTCATGCAAACTTTGACGCACATTAAGGAGCAGGGGGCAAGAGAAAATGTTGGCGTGGCAAGGTCAGGTACAGGGTTTGTGCGTGACTGGAGGGATGTTGATTTGCCAGAAAGTGTTCCTCCACCCGGCACTCGCAGTGTGTCATTGACACCGGGAACATTGGCCCACATGTCTGATTATGCCTTGCAGATCCTAAAAAGAGACCCCCGCATTGCCAAAATGATGAACGATGATGATTACTGGTTGGCCAGCATCCTGGATCCACGCTATAAAGGCAAATTCCAAAACATCATGCCACACGAGAACCTAGAGCTAATATTGGCTAACAAACAAGCAACTCTGGTAAACCGTTTGTTTGAGGCATTCCCAAACACAGCGGCAGTGATGTTTTTTCAACGAGCCGTAGGGGGCAACATCGAAGATGTGTTCATGGTGCACACAGCCGAAGTGGCATTGGACACAGGGGTTTTATGACCATGTTGTGGGCTGATTTTTCAAGTACCGCTCACACGACTGGTAATACTGCATCGATCGAAAGTGACAGGAGACAGCAGTTGTCAACCATGGTAACAAACTACTTCTCGTCCCATATCGATGTTCCCCCTCACCGGTCAGTCCTCTTTGACTATTGGGCCAGTAAACTTGACACCTGGCCTGAATTGGCACAATATGCCTTACAGGAGCTAGCTTGCCCTGCTGCTAGTGTGTTATCTGAACGAGTCTTCAGTGCTGCTGGATCAATCCTGACAGAAAAAAGGACCCGTCTGTCGACCCAAAATGTTGATGATCTAACCTTCATTAAAATGAACCATGCATGGGTTTCAAAGGATTTTGTCCCACCCTCACCTGCAGACACGTAGGTTGCCAGAAAAATGGCTTGCTTTTTTCCTCCTCTTCTGCGGACTTCTCCAATTACTACATTTGCAGCTGCTGAATGTCCAACATCAACATATGCCATTTTTTCCACCTCTCTAACTGGGCTGCCTCCCCCCACAGGGCCGGGGTCACCACCTGGCTTACGCACCCGTGCGAGTGCCGTTGCCCTGGACAGGTGGGTGGGCACACTCTTTGGCAACGGCACTGACACAATGTCCCTCATAGTAGAATCAAGTGTCTCTGACGGTGGGGGTGCAAACCTGCCGTCAGACACACCGGCGTACTATGAGGGGCCCAGTGTCAGCACCGCCTCCCATGAGTGGGCCCCCCCTGCTTGCTCAGGGCACCAGCACTTGAAATACTCACCTCTCCCTGCTCCACCACTGTGTAATCTGGCATGTTAAATACTTCACTGAGACTGCCAATACAAATTTGGTGAAATGATAGATGATGGTTTAGACATAGCTATGCCCTGTCCTGCTGGGCTCTTTCTTCAGATGATCTAAAGCTTCCATTTGTTATGGACGTCGACTCACAATGAGATGCAGTGGTGGTTTATCATCAGCTTTCACGGTTTTCCGACTCACAGACGTGTGACATTCCTGCCCACATTTTTAAATGTGTCCTCTCATGCCAATCCAATAGAATCGCGTATGGCCTGTGGCTTGTGGCTTTTGCACTCCAAAGTTACCTGACAGATCATGATAGGCAGTGAGGACAATGTCTACATATGTCCCTGTGATCACAATTTGATGGAGATGAGTAATGGTGATGGGTTCCACGGTACTGCAATACAGCAAACCTTTCTTCACAAGAACTGTTTTCGCTGTCTCCACAGACTAAGTAATTGAGGGTCAGCATCGCCTCTGAGAATTCTCCCGGGAGTTTTTACCGTGATTAGTAATTCTAAAATTTCTGTCGACTTTCCGTCTGTACTTGTATCCATCTCGTTTCCTCTTGCGGAGAGTCTGGACTGTCTTACTGAGACTGAAATATATATGAAAATTGAAAAATACCTCAACAGTGTACAGTATACTGGTGTACGCTTCGAATACATAACCCTTTTTCTACTTTTTAGATTCTTGTCTAATCCATATTGAGGCTGTGAGTGTCTTTGTCGGACTCCGGAAATATACACGCAGATTTTTAATGTTTAAACTATGCTATATATACCTGTTATCCAGTCATACTGTACCCTTTCTCAACTTTGCACAATTAGGTCAAATCCACACTGGGCCTGAGACCCTCTGAGTCTGCCTCCTGATATATAGTCAAAGGTTTTTCATTTGTAAACTATGCTACATATATACCTGTTATCGGGTGATACTGTACCCTTTCTCAACGTTCTACAATCTTGTCGAATCCATACTGGGCATGAGAACGTCTGAGTCTGCCTCCTGATTAGAGATGAGCAGTGTTCGAGTCGACCTGTTTGCAAAGTTAAAATTCCAGCTGTTTTGCGCGGTGTTCGAGCCGTTCGTCGAACTCGAACACTTTGCTTAAAATTCGGCTGTTCGAGGTTCCGTTCGAGAACGGTTCGTTCACCAAAAGCGTAACTTTATTTTCACATTAATAATGGTTTTAAATGTTAATAGACAGTTTTATGGCATAGTAGCGGTGTGTGGTAGCAAGCAGTGTAGTAAACCTGTCAAGGAGCTACACCGTGTGTGTTTCTAATTATTTTTTACCGCATCTTGTCCAGAAAATCCTTTTGGGTCTTGTAGCACTGACTGCTACTCAGCAGAGGAGCCCACCAGTGAACCAAGCTATGCCACCTGTTTATGTAAGAACTGTGTGCTACTCAGCATAGGAGCCCAGCTGTTAAGCAAGCTACAGCACCTGTGGTTTGGACACTTAATTTTTTCATTTTTTCTGGAATGCCAGTTAGGCCTAATTCCGGAATTCCGGTTGACCTGCACTTACTGGGAAATCCTCGTTCGCGGGGAAGAATTGTAATCCCAAATCCCCATCACTAACGGGGTTCAGTGGGTTATCTGCACCTGTAAGCGACAAACGCTGGACCTTTCAGTGTAGTGCGCATGCAGCCCCGGGTATGTAAAGGCATGACAGACCTGTTATTTCTCGATCTCGCGTGCCAGAGCCTCGCGTGTCCCTCTAGTAAGCTTGACGCGTACCGCGGGGGCATGCCGGAGTCTCGTTCGCTAACGGAATTAAGCTGACAAATGGCTAGCACAACTAAAAACCGAAATCCACCACCACCCACAGAATCAGCAAAGCTTGCAATCTGTCAATCTTTTCTGTAGCTGGCATGGTTGAGGTTTCCCGGGTGGAGTCGAATTAAGCCGCAGGCTCCACTCCTAGTGCTGCCTTTCTGGACATTCCTTTAAGGTTCAGCTTTGCAACCATACTGCCCCCGGAAACCAAACACTTTGCCTTCATGGACGCTGTTCGGAGGTTCGTGGGAATAACGCCGCCCGATCAGCAGTTGGCCTAATTTATGGTGGGAAGTGCGACGGTTTGTGATCGTCTTCGATTTCAGATTTTTAATGTTTTTTGGGATTTTACATTTTTATTCCAGCCTTTCTTGACTTCATAAGGGCATGACATGCCTTTATCTGTGTCTCCTCCTCCACCCTTTACTCCACATCTTTTCTATATGTGGTTGCCGTTTTCCATATGTTATTTTTGTATTCTGGGCATTTTGTCTGCTTTGGGACACTTTTTAAGGTGTTTTGTAATTGTTTTCTATGTGTTTGTATGTGTATGTGTTTGCCTGCCATTGTTTTCAATGGTGTTCGACCGTGTTCGTCGAACGTTCGACAAACATTCGACGAACTTGCCTTGTGTTCGACGAACCAATACGAACTGGAACACTAGCGGTGTGGTTCAACACTACTCCTGAAAATATAGTCGTACATTTTTAATGTTTAAACTATGCTATATATACCTGGTATCTGGTGATACTGTACCCTTTCTGCCAGGAAGTCCTCCTCTACCCACCACTCTAAGTGTATCATTGACACCTGGAACATTGACCCACATGTGTGAATATTTCTTGCGGATCTTCTTGATATATTGTGGTATGATCCATCCTGAGCGTGTGACAGTCTGTGGGTTACTCCTGCAATTTAGATGTACATTTAAAAATTACCCCAACACTAGTGTATACAGCTCTACGCTTGTGATACATTACCCATTTACTACTTTTTATATTCTGGTCTAATCCAAACTAACCAAGTGAGAGTTATTTTCTGACTGTGGAAATAAATACTGAGATTGACAACAATGACCCCTACACTGTGTACAGCTGTACTCTTCAGATCCATTACCGTTTTATGGCTTTTTATATTGTGTTGAATCCATACTCAGCCTGAGAGTGTCTGTGTCTGCCTCCTGAAATATCTACGGAGATTTAGAATGTTTAAACTATACTATATATACCTGCTATCTGATGATACTGAACAGTTTTTCTACTTTTTATATTCTTGTCTAGTCCATACTGAGCCTGTGAACGTCTCTGTGTGACTGATGGTATATATAGGGAGATTGACAATCATCCTTTGACTGTATAGAGCTGTACGCTTCTGATACAGTACCATATATCTGATATTATTTTGGGTTCATGTTCTGCAACATTTTGAAGTTTGGTGGAGGAGGCCGCGGACGTTGGCGTGGGGGGGGCCAGCTGGTGTTGATGATGGTGGTGCATCTGCTGGTAGTGGCAAAAGCACAATAGCAGCTAAGGCAGGAGGTGTTGAGACTGCATCATGGTCAGGCTCCGGAACGACTGGAAGGCTACCTTTTCTGGGAGTAGGTTAACCGCTTTTAAAGCCGGAGCATCAGGAACTGGTTTTGGCTTACATTGCCGAATCAGACTCCAGCAAATATGCCCTCCTCTTCTGCAGTTTCAAAAAATGCAAGCACTGAGTCGTCAAGTGCTGGCTCCTGGTCAGGAAGAACCCCTTTCCTTGTGTCCTTCACCCCCACCAAAAGTGAATGATGCAGCAGGCCACACTTCACATTAGTCCATGTAACTCTTTCTATTATACCATGCCTGGGTTATCAAGTCAAATCGTGAATTCCTCAGTCCAAGATGAATCCGACATGGAGTGTGGGTGGCCAGCCAGGGCAGTGGGGTTAATCGGTACTGGGCCGGTGACTCAGAGGGATGTGTCACGTTGGTGGTGATGACCCATTCCGTGGCCCTGGGCGTCCATGCAAAGGGGTGAATAACATTTATAGGTGAATGATACGTGACGCCACCTGTGGTTTCTGATCAGATTGACCAGCGCTGCAGTGTCGCTTCTCTGGGACAGATGTTGTGGTGCAGCTAAGATGTAGAAGCCCTGCACAGGTAGGGCTGTAGTTGTAGGGCAGATGAAAGAGTTGGTAGATGGTGTGCAGTGCAGGATGTAGTAGAGCCATGTGCCAGGCGCAGGAAAAAGATGACAGACACAGTCGTGCAGTTCCTTTACCTGTACTTGGTAAGTGCCTTCCAGGACCCAGAGTACAGATGGAGAAGGAGTTGGTCAGCCTTGAAGCAAATTTGGAATTCTCTCCCTGCAGATAGGTAGTGTGGCCTCCGTTTTAGCGCTTATATGAGGTACTCGCAGTACTGAGTTCACTGAAGTTCCCCCTGTTGACTCTCTTTTGGAACTTTCTCGTATGGCAGGCAGCCATAGCCTTTTCCTTCTGGCTCACACACGTCGCTGCTGGAGCCTCCGAGCCTTAGTTGGGAACAGAGCATTTACAGCTGCTACTTCCTCCAGTTTCTGCTGCAGGACCGGCAGTGTCTATACAAACTCGGAGACCAGAATCTCGACCATGCGCTCCAGCTAGGAGTGAGCCTTAACTCTGCTCATCCTCCAGCTCCCCTTCTCACGTCCACACACTTCCCCTTCCCTTCACAGACTGCCCTAACTTACCTCCTCCCGACCACAAAGAGCAGATCCTCAGCAGTCAGGTTCAGAGGTCTCCCTGCTGGCCTGGAGTGGGAACGGTGTTGTGTGTTGATTGAACTGCTAGAGAGATCCTTCGTTGCTCCCAAGCATGACATCACACTCCCTAGGAGGAAGGTAATGCCACTGTGGTGACCGTACTCCTGGGGACGCCACAAGTGCACTGATACTCAGCCACTGCTAGATGATTCTGCTGGTACATTGACCCAGACCACTACATTCCCCTCTCACTCTACACAGCCAGAATCGGACCCCGATGAAACTCAGGTTCCCTTTCCTGCATACTATACCACCTTACACAGTGACAAAGATGAAGGTGCAGATGAAAGTGCAGGTTCCTTGAGCAGGTGGGGGGGGCATACTCATGAGCGATGGCACTGGCACAGGGCCCCTCATAGTACACAAAAGGGCCTCTGCCGGTGGGAGGGCCCACCCGCCGTCAGGGCCCACCCGCCGTCAGGGCCCACCCGCCGTCAGGGCCCACCCGCCGTCAGGGCCCACCCGCCGTCAGACACACCGCCGTACTTTGAGGGGCCCTGTGCCAGTGCCGTCGACAACGAGTAGGCCCTCCTGCTTTCTCAGGACCACAGCACTTGCAAAGTTGAAATACTTACCTCTCCCTGCTCCACCGCTGTGATGTCTTCCGTGTTTCCTGACAGTGACATTCTGGTCAGAGAGGAAGATGACATCACGTCTGTATGCCCTCTGCCTAAACAGTCCAAGTGCAGTGAGATGCAAGATGCGGACGACGAGGAGTCCAGACTAGGACAGGTATTCTCTAGCGAGGAGACATATTTAATTGTTTTGCTGATGACACCCAATTATACAATTCTTCCCCTGACATCACCCCTACCCTAATTCAAAATGCCAAGGGTTGTCTGTCTGCTGTCTCTAACATCATGTCCTCCCTCTATCTGACACTAAATCTCTCCAAAACATAACTTCTTGTGTTTCTCCCCTCTACTAACCTCACTCTACCTAACATCGAAATAACCCAGGATGGTTCAACCATAACTTCCAAGCAGCATGCCCGCTGTCTTGGGGTCATATTCGACACTGAACTTTCCTTTACTCCCTATATCCGATCACTCACTCGCTCTTGTCACCTGCATCTTAAAAACATCTCCAGAATCCGACCTTTTCTCACCTTTGAAACTGCTAAGACTCTTAATGTCGCTCTTATTCATTCTCGTCTGGACTACTGCAACTCTCTTCTGATCGGTCTCCCTCCTACCAATTTTTCTCCTCTCCAATCCATCTTGAATGTGTCAGCCAGGGTCATAGTTCTGTCCAGCCGCTTCACCGATGCCTCAATCTTGTGCCAGTCATTACAATGGCTACCTATTCGCTGCAAGGTCCAGTATAAACTCATCTCTCACAAAGCTCTCCACTGTTCTGCACAGCCTTATATCTCCTCTTTCATCTCTGTCTATCGCCCTACACGTGCCCTCTGTTCTACAAATGACCTAAGACTAACATCCCCCATAATCCAAACCTCGCACCTCCGTCTCCAAGACTTCTCTTGTGCTGCTCCAGCTCTCTGGAATGCACTTCCCCAGACGATCAGACTGATACCTAGCCCCGACCTATTCAAGCGCGCTTTGAAAACCCATCTCTTCAAACAAGCCTACCACATCAACTACTCAGTAAAATAACTTTGCCCTGTTCCCTCCTTCCAAATATTATTCTGAATCTGCACCCTACAATTCATCTGTCTCCACACCCTCCATGCACACGATAACTGCACTTGATACTTTACTATTGCACTTAAACACACGGGCTGATGACCGGATCATGCAGCTTTATATGAAAATCCCTATTATAATTGCCAGACCTGAATTAACAAACACTTTTCACCTACTGTGTCCCCCCCCCATTTCCTTGTAGATTGTAAGCTTGCGAGCAGGGACCTCACTCCTAATGTCACTGTTTAAAATGTCTTAACTTGTATTGAATTTATTGTCTGTACATGTCCTCGCTTAATTGTAAAGTGCTGCGGAATATGTTGGCGCTATATAAATAAAAATTATTATTAAAAAATTATTATTATTGTTTTCAATGATGGGACAGCTATTTTTGGGGAGCACTATACTCTGGAGAATGATATATGAGGCCCACCATACACTGGAGCATTCCAAAGGTGGACATCAGACACTGGAGCAGCATTTACAGGGCCCTTTATGCACTGGAGCATTAGAAATGGGGCCCATTATATATGGAGCATTATTTGGGCCCATAACACAGTGGAGCTTCATCCATGGGGACCAACATATACTGTAGCATTATGTGGAGCTCATCATATACTGTTTCAAACATTATATGGCACCAATGATTCTGTATGGAGAAATATATGGACCTCATTACTCTGTATAGCGCACTATGTGGTGGCTAGAGTTGAGCGACATTTGGTTTTTTAGGGTCGCGTTTCGTTTCGTGAAACCCGACTTTTCCAAAAGTCGGGTCGAGCAAGATCGTCCGATTATAGGGAAAAGTCGGGGTCGTCCCGAAACACGAAGCCCAGTGTAAGTCAATGGGGAATAAAAGTCGGCAGTGAGAGGAGGACAGGAAACACACCTACAGTGCCCATTTGAATGCCAAAAGCATCAATTCTTCTTTCTTAAGCTTGTCAACCTTAATTAACTTCATAATACAAGTTACGCACTGAAAAATGGGGGTTATTTGGCTACAAACTGTGGGGGGGGGGGGCTGGCTCCAGGTTTTCATGTGCCCTGGGCGAAAGAGCGCCCCTTTAACACATACCACAACTCATCATGCTCCGATACGGCAGAGAAATAGCGGTATAGTCCAATGAAAAATACCTCACTTTTTACATCTCATGACGAGGCCCATCTATTTCTCCATACAGAATCATTGGTCCCATATAATGTTTGAAACAGTATATGATGAGCTCCACATAATGCTACAGTATATGTTGGTCCCCATGGATGAAGCTCCACTGTCTTATGGGCCCAAATAATGCTCCAAACATAATGGGCCCCATTTCTAATGCTCTAGTGTATAATGGGCCCTGTAAATGCTGCTCCAGTGTCTGATGTCCACCTTTGGAATGTTCCAGTGTATGGTGGGCCCCATCTATCATTCTCCAGAGTATAGTGCTCCCCAAAAATTGCTGTCCCAACATTGAAAACAATCAAATAAGTCTCCTCGCTAGGGAATCCCTGTACTTGTCTGGACAAGTGCTGTAGCTTGCTTAACAGCTCGCCAGCCATTCTCACGCCCAGTATGGATTACACGTGATTGCACAAAGGTGAGAAAGGGTACCGTATCCACAGATAACATGTATGGATAGCGTACACATTCAAAATATATGTCTCAGGAGGCAGGCTCAGACGGTGTTAGGCCCAGTATGGATTGCACGTGATTGCACAAAGGTTAGAAAGGGTACCGTATCCCTGGATAACATGTATGGATAGCGTACACATTCAAAATATATGTCTATACAGCATGAGGCAGGCTCAAACGGTGTTAGGCCCAGTATGGATTGCACGTGATTGCACAAAGGTTAGAAAGGGTACCGTATCCCCGGATAACATGTATGGATAGCGTACACATTCAAAATATATGTCTATACAGCATGAGGCAGGCTCAGACGGTGTTAGGCCCAGTATGGATTGCACGTGACTGCACAAAGGTTAGAAAGGGTACCGTATCCCTGGATAACATGTATGGATAGCGTACACATTCAAAATATATGTCTATACAGCATGAGGCAGGCTCAGACGGTGTTAGGCCCAGTATGGATTGCACGTGATTGCACAAAAGTTAGAAAGGGTACCGTATCCCTGGATAACATGTATGGATAGCGTACACATTCAAAATATATGTCTATACAGCATGAGGCAGGCTCAGACGGTGTTAGGCCCAGTATGGATTGCACGTGATTGCACAAAGGTTAGAAAGGGTACCGTATCACCGGATAACATGTATGGATAGCGTACACATTCAAAATATATGTCTATACAGAATGAGGCAGGCTTAGACGGTGTTAGGCCCAGTATGGATTGCACGTGATTGCACAAAGGTTAGAAAGGGTACCGTAGTTCCGGATAACATGTATGGATAGCGTACACATTCAAAATATATGTCTATACAGCATGAGGCAGGCTCAGACGGTGTTAGGCCCAGTATGGATTGCACGTGATTGCACAAAGGTTAGAAAGGGTACCGTTTCCCCGGATAACATGTATGGATAGCGTACACATTCAAAATATATGTCTATACAGCATGAGGCAGGCTCAGACGGTGTTAGGCCCAGTATGGATTGCACGTGATTGCACAAAGGTTAGAAAGGGTACCGTAACCCTGGATAACATGTATGGATAGCGTACACATTCAAAATATATGTCTCAGGAGGCAGGCTCAGACGGTGTCAGGCACAGTATGGATTTGACGGCCCAGATTACACAGCGGAGGAGCAGGGAGAGGTAAAGATTGCAAATGCTGGGGCCCTGCCCAAGCAAGGGGGGCCCACTCGTGGGCGTCGGTACTGGCACTGGGCCCCTCATAGTACAGCGGTGTGTCTGACGGCGGGTGTGCACCACCACCGTCAGAGACACTTGATTGCACTATGAGGGACCCTGTGCCAGTGCCCGCGCCCAAGAGTTGGCCTACCCACCTGTCCAGGGCAACGGCACTCACACGGTGTCGTGCGGTAGGTGGTGACCCCGGCCATGGGGGGGGAGGCAGCACAGTTAGGGAGTTTTAGAAAGTGGTATATGTTGATGTTGGACATTCAGCTGATGCAAAAGGCGAAATAGGTGAAGTACCAGGAAGAGGTGGACCAAAGCAAGCCATTTTTCTGTCACCCTATGTGTCATCAGGGGAAGGTGGGACAAAATCCTTGGAAACCCATGCGTGGTTCATTTTAATGAAGGTTAGATCATCCACATTTTGGGTTGACAGACGGGTCCTTTTTTCTGTCAGGATTGATCCAGCTGCACTGAAGACTCTTTCCGATAGCACACTTGCAGCTGGGCAAGCGAGCTCCTGTAAGGCATATTGGGCCAATTCAGGCCAGGTGTCCAGTTTAGCGGCCCAATAGTCAAAGGGGAATGACCTGTGTGGGAGAACATCGATATGGGAGGAAAAGTAGTTTGTAACCATAGTTGACAACTGCTGTCTCCTGTCACTTTCCATCGATGCAGTATTACCAGTTGTGTGAGCGGTATTTGAAAAATCAGTCCAAAACATTGTCATGAAACCCCTGTCTCCAATGCCACTTCTGCTGTGTGCACCACGAACACCTCTGCCAAGCTGCCGCCGGCCCGTACGGCTCGTGTGAGAACCATCACCGCTGCTGTGTGCTGGGAATGCCTCAAGCAACCGATTTACCAGAGTTGCTTGTTTATTAGCCAATATTAGGTCAAGGTTCTCATGTGGCATGATGTTTTGTAATTTGCCTTTATAGCGTGGATCCAGGATGCTGGCCAACCAGTAGTCGTCATCGTTCATCATTTTGGCAATGCGGGGGTCCCTTTTTAGGATCCGCAAGGCATAATCTGACATGTGGGCCAATGTTCCCGGTGTCAATGATGCACTGCGAGTGCTGGGTGGAGGAGCACTTTCTGGCAAATCCACATCCCTCCAGTCACGCACAAACCCTGTACCAGACCTTGCCACGTCAACATTTTCACTTGCCCCACGAGATGCATCCTCCTCCCCTAAGTAATCATCCCCATCATCATCCTCCTCCTCCTCTTCTTCCTCCACCTCGTCCAGGAGAGGTCCCTGAGCAGACAATGGCTGAATGTCATCAAGGATTCCCTCCTCCTCTTCCTCCTCATCAACATTGGCTGCAGACGCCTGCTCCTTAAGGTGCGTCAAAGTTTGCATGAGCAGACGCATAAGTGGGATGCTCATGCTTAGGATGGCGTCGTCTGCGCTTACCAGCCGTGTGCATTCCTCAAAACACTGAAGGACTTTACAAAGGTCTTTCAGCTTCGACCACTGCACACCTGTCAACTCCATGTCTGCTCTCAAAGTGCCTGGCCGTGTATCCTCCCACAAATGCATTATGGCCTGCCTCTGCTCGCACAGCCCCTCCACCATGTGCAGGGTGGAGTTCCACTTTGTTGCAATGTCGATAATGAGGCGGTGGTTGGGAAGGTGGAGCAATCGCTGCAGCTTCTGCATACGAACGGAGTGTACAGGCGACCGGCGGATGTGCGCGCACAGTCTTCGCACCTTCTGGAGCAGGGCTTTTAACTCCGGATAATTTTTGAGGAAGCACTGCACCACCAGGTTCAAGGTGTGAGCCAAGCAAGGTATGTGGCTGAGTTTTGAAAGGGCTATGGCTGCCACAAAATTACGGCCGTTATCACTAACTACCTTGCCTGCCTCAAGATGTACACTGCCCAGCCATGACTCAGTTTGTCGCTTCAAGTACTCGGCCAGCACCTCGGCGGTGTGTCTGTCGCCCAAACACATCATCTGCAACACAGCCTGCTGACGCTTTCCACTAGCTGCTCGATAGGGGGACACATCGTGTGCAACAGTGGCAGCTGCAGATGGAGTGCTCGTACGACTGCGCTCTGTGGACGAGCTTTCGCTTCTGGAGGAGGAGGAGGAGGAGGAGGGTCGAACGCCTACAGCCAACTGTTTCCTATACCGTGGGCTAGGCAGCACTGTCCCACCACCGCTGTCCCCTGTGGACCCTGCATCCACCACATTAACCCAGTGCGCAGTGATGGACACGTAACGGCCCTGGCCATGCCGACTGGACCATGCATCAGTTGTAAGGTGCACCTTTCCGCTCACTGACTGCTTGAGTGCATGGACAATGCGGTCTTTCACATGATGGTGGAGGGCTGGGATGGCTTTGCGAGAGAAGAAGTGGCGACTGGGTAGGTTATAGCGTGGTACTGCATAGGCCATGAGTTCGCGGAAAGCTGTGCTTTCCACCAACCGAAAGGGCATCATCTCAAACGAGATTAGTTTGGCAATGTGGGCGTTCAAACCCAGTGTACGCGGATGAGAGACTGAGTACTTTCTTGACCTACTCATAATGTCTGGGAGGGTGATCTGGACTTGAGAGCTGCATATGGTGGAAGTAGCGGTGGACAGGGTGGACTGAGAGAGGGTTGATGATGGTGATGGAGTTGGTGTTCTTTCTGATGGCCTAGAATCAGTCTTTCGTTGATATAACAGTGGGATTCCCTGACTGCTGTGGTCTTGCAACGACACCTCAACATTTGCTGCTGTGCTAACCGGTGGGCTTACAGTGGGGGAAACAATGTAGCGTTGCTGACTACCTTCGTTGTGATCAGTTGCACATGTGGCACTTGAGGTTTGGTGTTGTGTCCACGCTTGCAAGTGCATGCTGGTTAAATGTCTAAGCATGCAACTGGTATTCAAATTTTTCAGATTTTTCCCTCGGCTAAAGGTCTTTGCGCACTTCTTACAGATAAGCTTGGCCTGATCATGAGGATTTTGTTCAAAAAAGTGCCACACTGCACTCTTCCTACTTTGGCAGACATTTTGCGGCCTAGCACGCTGTGATCTTTTGACCCTCTGGACAAGCTGTCCAGCAACTCTTTTGATGTTTGGAACCTGTCTTTGGAGTGCTCCGGGCCTGCCAGATAACAGCTGTTGCGATGTCGATGTCTGCTGTGGATGCTCCTCATCTGAGCTATTGGAAGCAGCACCCTCTTCCCCCAATGGATGCCAATCTGGGTCAACAACTGGGTCATCCATCACCTCCTCTTCTATGTCATGTGCACCTTCCTCTGTGTCACCGTGTATGGTGGTATAGTGTGCGGGAAGGGGCACCTGAGTCTCATCAGGGTCAGAATCTGGCTCTGTACACTGCGAGGACAATGTAGTGCTCTGAGTGAATGTACCAGCAGAATCATCCATCAGCGGCTGTGCATCAGTGCACTCCATGTCAGATTCATCTTGGCCTGGGTAATTCACCATTTGACTTGATAATCCAGGCATGGTATGTGAAAACAGCTCCATGGAGTAATCAGTAGTATGGCCTGCGTCATCCTTCAATCTTGATTGGGGTGAAGGACACAAGGAAAGGTGTGGTTCATGAACATGAGCCTCCAATGACGACTCAGTGCTTTTACTTTTTACAACTGAAGAAGATGAGGCGATAGAGCTGGAGGCTGAGTCAGCAATGTAAGAAAAAACTTTTTCCTGATGCTCTGGCTTTAAAAGCGGTTTGCCAACTCCTAGAAAACTAAGCGTTCGAGGCCTTATGTAGAATCATAGAATCATAGAATCGTAGAGTTGGAAGGGTCCTCCTGGGCCATCTGGTCCAACCCCCTGCTCAAAGCAGGATTCGCTAAATCATCCCAGTCAGATGTCTGTCCAGCCTCTGTTTGAAGACTTCCATTGAAGGAGAACTCACCACTTCTCGTGGCAGCCTGTTCCACTCATTGATCACTCTAACTGTCAAAAAGTTTTTTCTAATATCTAATCTGTGTCTCTTCCCATTCAGTTTCCAGCCAGACGATGACGCAGGGTCAGCACCTCCTGCATTCGGTCCTATTTTGCTCTTGCCACTACCATCAGATCCACCACCAACACCATCATTACCAGCTGCCAACCCCCACCCAATTCCACGGCCTCTTCCACCAGCCTTCCTCATTTTTGGTAGAAATGTAGACAAAATCCAACAAACTATATAGTAATGTAAAACAAGGTACAAGGTGTCTATAGGACAGGGGAGATTTTGAATTTCTGCACACACTTTTGGACACTGGACACTTTTGGATTGTGTGAGGCCCACTGATATCTGAGCGCTATGTGACAGGCTCGATGGCACAGCTGTGTGTGACCAAAGTGACTAGAGGATAAGGGAGATTTTGAATATCTGCACACACTTTTGGACAGTGGACACTTTTGGATTGTGTGAGGCCCACTGATATCTGAGCGCTATGTGACAGGCTCGATGGCACTGCTGTGACAAAAGTGACTAGAGGATAAGGGAGATTTTGAATATCTGCACACACTTTTGGACACTGGACACTTTTGGATTGTGTGAGGCCCACTGATATCTCAGCGTTATGTGACAGGCTCGATGGCACTGCTGTGACCAAAGTGACTAGAGGATAAGGGAGATTTTGAATTTCTGCACACACTTGTGGACAGTGGACACTTTTGGATTGTGTGAGGCCCACTGATATCTGAGCGCTATGTGACAGGCTCGATGGCACTGCTGTGACAAAAGTGACTAGAGGATAAGGGAGATTTTGAATATCTGCACACACTTTTGGACACTGGACACTTTTGGATTGTGTGAGGCCCACTGATATCTCAGCGCTATGTGACAGGCTCGATGGCACTGCTGTGACAAAAGTGACTAGAGGATAAGGGAGATTTTGAATTTCTGCACACACTTGTGGACAGTGGACACTTTTGGATTGTGTGAGGCCCACTGATATCTGAGCGCTATGTGACAGGCTCGATGGCACAGCTGTGACAAAAGTGACTAGAGGATAAGGGAGATTTTGAATTTCTGCACACACTTGTGGACAGTGGACACTTTTGAATTGTGTGAGGCCCACTGATATCTGAGCGCTATGTGACAGGCTCGATGGCACAGCTGTGACAAAAGTGACTAGAGGATAAGGGAGATTTTGAATTTCTGCACACACTTGTGGACAGTGGACACTTTTGGATTGTGTGAGGCCCACTGATATCTGAGCGCTATGTGACAGGCTCGATGGCACTGCTGTGACAAAAGTGACTAGAGGATAAGGGAGATTTTGAATTTCTGCACACACTTGTGGACAGTGGACACTTTTGTATTGTGTGAGGCCCACTGATATCTGAGCGCTATGTGACAGGCTCGATGGCACTGCTGTGACAAAAGTGACTAGAGGATAAGGGAGATTTTGAATATCTGCACACACTTTTGGACACTGGACACTTTTGGATTGTGTGAGGCCCACTGATATCTGAGCGCTATGTGACAGGCTCGATGGCACTGCTATGACAAAAGTGACTAGAGGATAAGGGAGATTTTGAATTTCTGCACACACTTGTGGACAGTGGACACTTTTGGATTGTGTGAGGCCCACTGATATCTGAGCGCTATGTGACAGGCTCGATGGCACAGCTGTGACAAAAGTGACTAGAGGATAAGGGAGATTTTGAATTTCTGCACACACTTGTGGACAGTGGACACTTTTGGATTGTGTGAGGCCCACTGATATCTGAGCGCTATGTGACAGGCTCGATGGCACAGCTGTGACAAAAGTGACTAGAGGATAAGGGAGATTTTGAATTTCTGCACACACTTGTGGACAGTGGACACTTTTGGATTGTGTGAGGCCCACTGATATCTGAGCGCTATGTGACAGGCTCGATGGCACAGCTGTGACAAAAGTGACTAGAGGATAAGGGAGATTTTGAATTTCTGCACACACTTGTGGACAGTGGACACTTTTGGATTGTGTGAGGCCCACTGATATCTGAGCGCTATGTGACAGGCTCGATGGCACAGCTGTGACAAAAGTGACTAGAGGATAAGGGAGATTTTGAATCTCTGCACACACTTTTGGACACTGGACACTTTTGGATTGTGTGAGGCCCAATGAATATCTGAGCGCTATGTGACAGGCTCGATGGCACAGCTGTGACAAAAGTGACTAGAGGATAAGGGAGATTGGATTGCTTTTAAAAAAGCAGTTTGCGGAGCAGTTCGTAAACAGCAATGCCAGCCTGTCAGGAAGCCTTAGAAGGCAGCCCAACAACCAACACCACTGATACACCACTATATAGCCTCCCCTTGCACTGCACACACAGTGACTGGTGTGTTGTGCAGGCCAAATTGCTAGCAGCAGAAGCAGTTTTTTTTTCTTCTCAGCAGGACAAAAAAAAAAAATTGGGATTGCTTTTAAAAAAGCAGTTTGCGGAGCAGTGGTTAAACAGCAATGTCAGCCTGTCAGGAAGCCTTAAAAGGCAGCCCAACAACCAACACCACTGATACACCACTATATAGCCTCCCCTTGCACTGCACACACAGTGACTGGTGTGTTGTGCAGGCCAAATCGCTAGCAGCAGAAGCAGTTTTTTTGTCTTCTTCCCTGCCTAACGCTCTCCCTACAGAATCAGCAGCAACCTCTCCCTATACTAAGATCGGCAGAAGTAAGATGGCGGTCGGCGTGCACGCCCTTTTATACCCCCTGTGACGCCCACCAAAGCAAGCCAATCACTTGCATGCCCTTCTGAAAGATGGTGGTGACCCGTGCCTATGTCATCACGTTGCCCACAGTGTCCGTGGATCCTGATTGGCTGAAAAAGAGCGCAAAACAAACTTTTGAAACACGACTTTGGCGCGTAAGTCGCCGACCTCGTGGCCGACCTCATCCTAGGGTCAGGTTTCGTTTCATGAAACCCGACTTTGCCAAAAGTCGGCGACTTTTGAATTTTTTCGACCCGTTTCGCTCAGCTCTAGTGGTGACCATAATACTGTATGGAGTAATATACTGTCCGTTTTTGGGGTTATTGAAGAAATTAAAATGGATATCAGTCATGAGATGTAAGAAGTGAAGTATTTTTCATTGTACTATACCGCTATTTCTCTGCCATATCAGAGGATCATGAATTGTGGCATGTGTTAAAAGAGCCCAGTGACACTCTTTGGCCCAAGGCCCACGAAAATCTGGAGCCAGCCCTATCCCCCCCACAACTTTAGCCAAATAACCCCCAGTTTTCAATGCCTAACCATTATTATAAAGTAAATTAAGGTTGACAAGCTTAAGGAATATGAATTGATGTTTTTGGCATTAAAATGGGCACTGTAGGTGTGTTTCCTGTCCTCCACTCCCTGCCAACCTTGGTTCCCGATTGACTTGCATTGGGTTTCGTGTTTCAGTCGGCCTTCGACTGAGACAGGGAGATTGGGACAGGAAGATCCTACAGCATGAGACACTTTGGACCTTCTGGCTCGAACCTTAGAGTCCTAAAGGCCTTAATGAACAATTGAACTTTACAAGCTATCTATAACAATGTGGTTCCCGACAGACCCAGCATACTTTAATATGGTTCTGTTTTGAGCAATAACAATTTTGCTATATCTATTATAAATTATAAGTTATCTATTAATTTGTTTCTTGCTTGGATACACGGATGTCTTCCATTGTCATTATTTTTGCTAAGATGGGGCTAAGATATTTAATCATGAGTTATTTCGGTCATTTAAGTATTTATTAGGACTATTCGATTAAGAAATGGGGTGTATTTAATGATATTGATTGATGCACTATGCGTTTGAAATGATAAATTTGATATGGCTATTTTCCTTATGGCTTACTTTAGGAGCGTTAGTGACGTCTTAATTAATTATTACTACTTGATGTAATGTCAGTTTTTCATTCTATTGTTTATTGTAGTGTTCTCAATATAAATCTGCCTGGTTTGAGCGCATCTCTAGCTCTTTATGGTTTTCAGCTTCTTATACTTCCGGCCCTTGGAACGCAAGATGCGTTCCACTATAACATGTGACTGGAAGTTTATATGACAGCGCTTCTTAGTGCATTTCTCCTACTTGGAACGCATGTGGCGCTTGGCTACGCCGCATTCTGACGCACTTCTGGGATTTGGAGTGCATTTGTGTTCCATGTGGACTCCATCTTAGTGCACGTGACCGGAAATAGCGCTGTATCCCTATCGATGGGAATCTTTAAATAATGGCATTAGACGCGCATGGAACACACCACACACTGCATTGATCTTTCAGCCTGGGGGTGATTAGACCCCAATTGCCGACCCCTGATGAACCCTCAACAATCAAGTCTGTTTTTCTAAACACTGGAGTTTACTAATTGAAGAAATTTGATCCCTCTGTATACGTTTTTTTGAGGTATTATGTTACTCTGAGTATTTACCTTGTGGTCTGTCTTTTTTGCCGCATATAAGCATTTTCCTACTACGAGATGTTTATCCATCTGCAACTTCAATATTTTTTACTCCGAGATAAGTCTATGATATTGTATTTTTAACTTCAAGATAAGTTTCAGGCACTTTAGTACTTTTTCAAATGAATGAATTTGATGTCTCCCCACTAGGCGTTGTTTTCGGGTGTTTATGTATGTGTGTGTTTTTCTGTGAATCCCATTTGCTTACTTAGGGTGGTCCAGGGTCTTCTAGGGCAACCGGCGTTGAGCGGGGGTGCCACATCATCAATAACTAGGGTGCCAACCTCCACAGTCAGGAAGGGACTCTGTTAGGGCCCATCAGGGTGAGATTAGTTTGTCCCTATTTTGTATATTTGCCTGGACATTTGTATTTTTCAGGGTTAATTTTTTCTGCTTTCTTGGTTTGCTTTTTGAGTTTTTGATCCCAACAATAATTTTTCCTGAGGTTTTCGTAATGTCATTGCTCATGACAGCGCGACAAACACTCGGTGTTCGGGGGGACCGAACCCGAACAGTAACATGGACTTCCTGGTGAAGTCCGTGTTTGGTGTCTGTGCCTGAACAGCAGGTGTTCAGCATTTTTCATTGTTACAGATTAATCAGTTTATGGTTAGATTTCTTTGCCTATTAAGATTGAATGGGTTGCTACCTTCATCTGTTAAGAATTTCATGTCATTAGCACCTTTACAAATATATTTACTTAGAAAATTGGTGACATGTTCAAAACTTATTTCACCTGCTGTATGATAGTACTGTAATTGTAGATAAGAAAGGATAGCAAAACACCATTGATGCGTATTCTTTATCTTCCACAGAATTACATCCACTGATTGAAGCTAAAATTAAATACATATGACATTCTTTTTATGAATCTTGAATAATATTCCTTTTCGCTTCCCTAAATAGCAGGATCTAAAGGACCCCCAGATTGATAAGATTTTCTAGTGGAAAGATTTTCTTTCCAGGAACATAATCAGTAATTGTCAGTAACTCGAAGTATCTCTTTCATATGTAAACAATTTAATGTATATTCTGTATAGAGAAAAAACCTGTGATATAATCTACTCTTGGCTCTCTCGGGTACGTAGCGTATCTCTGACTTATATAGATTTTCTATGCTCATTTCAAAACTGTGTGAATATGCAAAGCTCTTTATCCATAATAATCTACTGGGTTTATTGTAAAGTTAGAAAAATGGAAACAAAAAAAGCATCGGCGGTTTTCAAAAGAAAGTAATCATGTTTATTATTTTCCACAGGCGAGATGCAGGAAACCGATGCAGCACCACTTATTTTAATTTTTCAAGGGATGCAGCTCAAAAATTCACTTTCACAGGCTTATTAGCTTAATGTTTTTCATATGGCATTTGATAAGATTGGGGGAGGGTTGGATGGTTTGGAGCTAGTGCATCTCTATTGTCATGTCATCCCATTCATCTTCATGTTTAATTCATAACTGAAAACATAGAACCAGTTGTGCTTCACCAGAGGGTATAATTATTCTTAAAGGTCTATTTGAGTCATGGCAATTGATGGCATGACTCCAGGGCCCCCAATAGTGCATGTTTTCTGGCTTTTCTTAATTTTGCACAAGTGATAATTTTAGCACCTGCACAGATGATGATTCCAACTCCGTTTGCTAAGGAAATCCTGAAGACATGCAGTGTTGGTGGCCCTGGAGTTGTGCATCCTTGGTGTATAGTGTCAGTTGGTCAGTGGGAAAACCCTTTAATTAATTGGTGCCAACGATGAACAACTAAACACTTTAATCAATCGATCTTAGAATAAAAATAAGTTCCACAATTGGTTGTGTTTAACAGGGCAGAACTATTACAAAATTCTAAAAATGAAAGCCACAGCACTTGTAAAAATGACTCAGACACCCACTTATCTGATAATGATAGGCTCTACTAAGTATGTACATCAATATTATGATCCCCTCAAAAAAGTCTGTTCTTGCATGTATCCATGATATATCAAATCTGACTTGTGTGTTTTAGCATTCGACATAACATTATCATTCCCTATGATAATAAGATGTGGCCCTTCCCTCTCTGATGCCAGCAATTGGAAATTGTCAGAATATGTAGAGACCCAACCTGTTGATAAGGAAAATTATAACACTTGGTAGCCAATTTTTCATTTATTTCAGGAGGTATAACAGAGGAACACTACAACACAGAGATCCAAGAAAATCTGATTCAAAACTGTCATGAGTTTACAGTGACAGAAAGGATCCAGAAGACTTCAGCATCTGTTTTCTCCTACTCCTGCACTGATGAGAAGCACTTTACCTTCATATTAAATGGTGTAAATTTCTTTTGGCAGTGCACGGGTTATTCTGCTCAGTTGAGAACTCCTGGAAGCTTCCTTGCATTAAGGCTCAAATGTTCATTGTTAGCCACTCCCATATCCTATATAAACTGGGTCCTAGCTAGCACTCATTGTCAGAGCAAGCTTATGCTGCATTGCTGGAGGTTGTTGGTGGTTATTAGAGTAGGCAGTTGATGGATTTATCTATGACTGTTGCTCGGTTTTGAGTGTGTAATAATTCCCTTTGTTCTCATACTTTGGTTTAATCCTATCCTCTACTCCCCGATGCATCCCTCTGTTATTTGCGCATGAATATTTGTATGTTTGGTATTTTTCATCATCCCGATTCGTATTATCTTTTTAGTCTGGTTGGTGTATTATGGTACACTACTACCCTGTTCCCTGGGTGGAGGAAGGGTACAGACTGATTGCGGATTCAGGAGCTAAGGTAAGGTACGTGACCCTGGCGTCATCACCATCAGAAATAAACTGAGGAATGGGGTGAGCTAATGATACTCCTAGCGCTAGGGACAGGGAAGGAGCCCCTGGTCCTGGGACACCGGACAAGAGTCATGACAGCTATTTTAAAGTGAATGCAGATAATTATTGCATATGTTTTCTGGACTTTTTAAGATCATTCATTTTACAATATATTTATTTTTATAGAGTCCAGATGTTACATAAATGAAAATGAGGTTTGATTTCGGATTGTAAAACATACAAAGATATGCTAACATTTTAACAACACTGTATTCATTTATCATACTTTCAGATGTTTGAGAGATAACTGTAAGATAAAGGATGGAATCTCCAGCGCTGGACTTCAGTTAAAAATACATCATTTATTGTAAATTCTTAAAATCGAACAGAAAAAGTGTGGATAAGGACATACAGGCAGATGGGGTCTCTGGTGGTCTCCAACCAACGCGTTTCGACCTAGAGGGTCTTACTCATGGTTCACACTAGACCAATACTGACGACTACAAATAGTACAAAAACTAGTAAATCACAGGTGTTGGACAAAAGAATTAATGAAAATAGGGAGTATCCCTACCAGTTAACTCTTGCAAACACTCAGCCTAATGTGGAGCTGAAACAAAAACTAGTCGGAAAAACAGGGAAAAAAAAAAAAAAAAAAAAAAAAAAAAAACCTAATAAAAAGATATCATAAGAATATAATAACAATCACAAAAATTATCAGAATAACCAGAATTGAATAGGACTAAGTAGAATGTAAATATACAGAAGAAAATATCAATCTAATTGCAATATTAAATCAAGTCGTTTGTTCAGACCTAATGGTACTCTTGTATTTAATTTAAAAATCCAAAAGGATTCACGATTTAATAATTTTCTCCTGAAATCACCTCCCCTAGTAGATCTATAGACTTTCTCTATTGCTATAATTTTGAGGCTATCAGTTTTACCTCCATGAACAGTTTTACAATGATAAGAAACTGCTGAAATATTATAATTGCTACTAGTAGCTTCTGACAAGTGTTTCCTAATTCTCTTTTTAAGAGGTCCTATTGTGCAGCCTACATATTGTAGGTTACAAAAAACGCATTCAATAACATATATTACTCCTTCTGAATTACAATTTATGTGAGACTGAATAGGGTATGATATGCCAGTAACACTAGAAGTAAATCTGCTGGTTTTAACCACATAGTTGCAGACTTTACAGGGATGATGTCCACATTTGGAAAAGCCTTTATATGACAACCAAGTATTATTTTTAATTCTCCTATTACTGATAAAAAGACTGGGGGATAAGATATCGCTCAAAGCAGGAGCTTTCCTGGCTATGTATCGTATCTGGGTATTGTCCAGAATTTGACCAAGTTTATTATCATTGTGTAAAATAGGTAAATATTTTTTGACAATGTCCGTTATCTTATTGAATTGTGGACTGTACATGGTAGAAAAACTAACTATAGGACGGTCATAATTATTACAGGGGGCCCGTGTGCGATTCTTTTTCTTGCTAGCAGTAACTCCAGTGTGTACAGTCCACAATTAGCCTCAAAATTATAGCAATAGAGAAAGTCTATAGATCTACTAGGGGAGGTGATTTCAGGAGAAAATTATTAAATCGTGAATCCTTTTGGATTTTTAAATTAAATACAAGAGTACCATTAGGTCTGAACAAACGACTTGATTTAATATTGCAATTAGATTGATATTTTCTTCTGTATATTTACATTCTACTTAGTCCTATTCAATTCTGGTTATTCTGATAATTTTTGTGATTGTTATTATATTCTTATGATATCTTTTTATTAGGTTTTTTTTTTTTTTTCCCTGTTTTTCCGACTAGTTTTTGTTTCAGCTCCTCATTAGGCTGAGTGTTTGCAAGAGTTAACTGGTAGGGATACTCCCTATTTTCATTAATTCTTTTGTCCAACACCTGTGATTTACTAGTTTTTGTACTATTTGTAGTCGTCAGTATTGGTCTAGTGTGAACCATGAGTAAGACCCTCTAGGTCGAAACGCGTTGGTTGGAGACCACCAGAGACCCCATCTGCCTGTATGTCCTTATCCACACTTTTTCTGTTCGATTTTAAGAATTTACAATAAATGATGTATTTTTAACTGAAGTCCAGCGCTGGAGATTCCATCCTTTATTTTGCTTCAGTCAACACCCCTGATCAAGGTGACTCCGTGCGCAGGAGGATTATGGATCGCAACCGAGACTGGTGAGCTGACCTCCCTTCATTTTCCCTATCCTTCTAAAATTATATTTATGATCTAGTCCTGCTCCCTTACTCTATAATTGTTGTGGACGCTTGTAAACACTAATTCTATGGACATGGATTTGGACAGAAATAGGCAGCATATCTTTGCAGCCATTTTTGACTCTACAGATGATGTTACTAATGTGAGCAGTGGGGTCTCTCAGGTAGAGTCTTTAGAAAACCTTTTTAATAAACTGGAAAATCGGAAAAATAAGGAAACCAGATTATGGTGGGACATGACCTCTCTAAAATCTTATCTGACGAAAAAACTTATCCCTAGGGGATTGAGACTGAATAAAAGACCTACCTTCATCTACTCAGACACTTTCAGATTAGAGTGGGAGCAGATTCTTACACAAAGTTCTTTCAAATTAATGGAGTTGATTATTAAATATGAGGAACTGGAGATGACTTGTGTTAAAGAAGAGATCACTAAGATGCAGACTTCTCTGAACAAACACAATAATGTGAAAGACTTTGACAAATTTAATTCAAGAATGGAAAAAAATCTTTCCAAACTGGAAGAATATATTGCAGATATAAAACGCAGTAAATTCACAAGAGACAAACGCGACTTTGAATTGAACCAGGTCTATTCCTGGAAGAAAAGCCGTCCTTTTCAAGAAGGTAAAAAACTATATCAGCATGGTTTTTCAGGCTTTCACCATAGAGATCGCAGGGTCAGCTTCACCAGGTCTCATGATTCAACAGCGTCTTCCAGTTCTAATCTGAATACGTCAGAAGAGTTCTTAGATGCTTCCTTCAACACTAATCATTCTGAGGATATCCGTAGTGATGGAATTATCGTAAGGAGATCAAAAAACGACGGAGAAGAGCGGGGAGGAAACATAAAAAGAAACTACCACTTCAGAAACCGGAGGAGATATCAACATGCCCTGTAATAAATCTTTCAAGCTATATCCTATCAGAAGCTCATATGACTCTCTTGAGCAAAGGCTTGGGATTTAGTCCAGTCAACAAATTTGATATTTATCAGACTCTTCTAGATGTGAATAAGTTTGCCAGAAATTTAACTTTGAAATGTCATTTTGACTACCAGTCCACCTCTTCAGAGACCTTGTCACTGTCTGGATCTACAAATATTCCTGAGTTAATTTTTCCCTATGGAAATTTTTCTTTTAAAGATCTTATAGGCTATTCCACTCTTAGAGACTTACAATCACATTCCTTACCAAAAAATAGGACTTTAAATGATCTCTTTAAAATGCCCAATCCAGGGTTTTATCCAGTTCAGTCCAGACCTGCTATTCTAGATATATTCCAAGAACTAATAGAGAAAGATTTAGTGGAGCTTGATAAAATAACAGAAATGACATATGACAATTTAACAGCACAAGAGAGAGCAGCTATGAAAGAGTTAAAAGATAATGCTGACATTCTGGTGAGACAGGCAGATAAAGGGGGTGGAGTAGTCGTGCTTAATGCTGGCCTGTATTATTCAGAAAATCTGCGCATTTTGAATGATTCTGCTACCTATTCCAAGATTTCTAGTGATCCCACGTCTAAATTTCAGTGTGATTTGTCAAAATTATTAAACGATGGTTTAGTCACAGGGGCCATAACACAGAAAATTTATGATTATGTTAATATCAAGAACCCTGTGGTTCCCATTTATCATGCGTTTCCTAAAATCCACAAGGATTTGTTCCCCCCCCCCTTTAGAACTATAATTTCGGGGATAGGGTCTTTTTCAGAGAAATTGGCAGAGTGGGTTGATCATTACCTACAACCTTTGGTCATTGATCTTCCAGGATATATCAGAGACACCAAAATGTTAATCTCTGCCTTGGATGATTATCATTGGTCACCAGAATATTCATGGATTACCTGTGATGTGGTGGGTTTATACCCGTCCATACCACATAATGTGATTATCTCTAGTCTCACATTCTTTTTGGACAAATATAGCACATATGTGATAGAAATTCAATCCTTCATTGTGGATGCAGTTTCCTTTCTTCTCTCACATAATTATTTTTCATTTGATGGAATTTTTTTCTTACAAAAACAAGGAGTAAGTATGGGGGGTAAATGTTCCCCAGCTTTAGCTAATATTACAGTAGCTGTTTGGGAAGAGAAATATATCTTATGTAACAATAATCCCTTTTCACAAAATATACAACTATATGGCCGCTTTATAGATGACCTGATTTTGATTTGGAAGGGAGACATCTCAGGGATTAGTGATTTCATTAGCTATATTAATATGAATGATTTTAATCTTTCATTTACATTTACAGTGTCGGATTTTTCTATCAGTTATCTGGATGTGACTTTGTCTGTGAATTCTGACAGCCAAAAGGTTTGCGTTTTTCCTTTCAGAAAACCCACAGATACAAATTCAATTTTACAAGCTTATTCTTGTCACCCCAAGCACGTGGTTAAAAACATTCCAGTGGGAGAATTAATTAGGTTAAAAAGAAATTGTAGTTCACCTATAATATTTGCTAAAGAATCAAACAAAACCCTTTCTAGACTTAAGGACAGAGGATATGCTAATTGGATGCTAAGGAAAGCTGATAATATTGTCAGCAGGATCGATAGACACACCCTGCTGAATGAATCTCCTTTGAGCCTTGTACACACTGGAGTTACTGCTAGCAAGAAAAAGAATCGCACACGGGCCCCCTGTAATAATTATGACCGTCCTATAGTTAGTTTTTCTACCATGTACAGTCCACAATTCAATAAGATAACGGACATTGTCAAAAAATATTTACCTATTTTACACAATGATAATAAACTTGGTCAAATTCTGGACAATACCCAGATACGATACATAGCCAGGAAAGCTCCTGCTTTGAGCGATATCTTATCCCCCAGTCTTTTTATCAGTAATAGGAGAATTAAAAATAATACTTGGTTGTCATATAAAGGCTTCTCCAAATGTGGACATCATCCCTGTAAAGTCTGCAACTATGTGGTTAAAACCAGCAGATTTACTTCTAGTGTTACTGGCATATCATACCCTATTCAGTCTCACATAAATTGTAATTCAGAAGGAGTAATATATGTTATTGAATGCGTTTTTTGTAACCTACAATATGTAGGCTGCATAATAGGACCTCTTAAAAAGAGAATTAGGAAACACTTGTCAGAAGCTACTAGTAGCAATTATAATATTTCAGCAGTTTCTTATCATTGTAAAACTGTTCATGGAGGTAAAACTGATAGCCTCAAAATTATAGCAATAGAGAAAGTCTATAGATCTACTAGGGGAGGTGATTTCAGGAGAAAATTATTAAATCGTGAATCCTTTTGGATTTTTAAATTAAATACAAGAGTACCATTAGGTCTGAACAAACGACTTGATTTAATATTGCAATTAGATTGATATTTTCTTCTGTATATTTACATTCTACTTAGTCCTATTCAATTCTGGTTATTCTGATAATTTTTGTGATTGTTATTATATTCTTATGATATCTTTTTATTAGGTTTTTTTTTTTGTTTTTTTTTTCCCTGTTTTTCCGACTAGTTTTTGTTTCAGCTCCACATTAGGCTGAGTGTTTGCAAGAGTTAACTGGTAGGGATACTCCCTATTTTCATTAATTCTTTTGTCCAACACCTGTGATTTACTAGTTTTTGTACTATTTGTAGTCGTCAGTATTGGTCTAGTGTGAACCATGAGTAAGACCCTCTAGGTCGAAACGCGTTGGTTGGAGACCACCAGAGACCCCATCTGCCTGTATGTCCTTATCCACACTTTTTCTGTTCGATTTTAAGAATTTACAATAAATGATGTATTTTTAACTGAAGTCCAGCGCTGGAGATTCCATCCTTTATTTTGCTTCAGTCAACACCCCTGATCAAGGTGACTCCGTGCGCAGGAGGATTATGGATCGCAACCGAGACTGGTGAGCTGACCTCCCTTCATTTTCCCTATCCTTCTAAAATTATAACTGTAAGATGGCTCAAATTCTACATTTAATTGAGCATTTTCATAAATTGCCAATCTTTGACTTGCTAGTAATAAAACTTTTACAAGGTAATAAAAAGGAATATTTTTTAGAATGGAATTTAGATGAGAAAAATTACATCTCAGATAATGAAATGAACATGAAATACTATCAACAGCTCAATATTGTTTAGGATCTTTAAAGCTGAAGGAATGGAATGACACCTATCACAACAAAGACAGCATGCATTCACATCAAGACTATTACATGGAATAGCAAACATTATCTCATAACAGCATTGATTGCATTTAGGAAGCTGATCCCTATGAATCCTCAATATCCACAAAATGATCTATTTGTTATACGGAATAAAATGAAAGCAGAAAAAAGGCTTATTTCTTTCAATGCAAAACCCCTTGACTTTGTAAAGGACCCATCTTTTTTCTCTGAGAAATGCTTCTTCCGATTCATTTAAGTAATAATGGGGCAGTGGTGGATTATAGTAAAGGCAATCCATGGTCCTTGAAAGCTTACCTGCATTATGATTCTACTTGCTGTGGTATTATTTACTAAACCACCCCCTAAACCTCCCCCATATTCATACTTAGGGCAGATGCAGAGGACTGTATTTTCGGTCTAAGTGCAATCCTTGAAAACATTGGATCACACTCGGACGAATGTTAGTCTATGGGGCTGTGCACATGTCCAGTCTCACTGCATGCCCGAGTTTGATCTGATATTCGAATCGTCCTCTGCCATGCAAGCCAATGAGTCCATGGAAACCATCGGACTTCACTAGTATTTCAACTGCCTGCAGTCTGATTTCCATGAACTGACAGAATGGAGAAGATGAATAAATTGTTGTCTCTATCTTCTTTTCATCTGAGACAATCGGATCACACTATGCTCACATTCTGATTAGATTATAATTTGCATAATCGGCCCGTCAGGGGGTTACCGCAATGGAGGGGAGCCAGAAGATCACAGCATCTGGTTACTCCTACTGTGCTGAGAAGAAACACTTCTCCAGTGTATTAAAAGATGTTTATTTCTTCCAGCAGAACAGGGGTTAATTGGCCATATTGGAATACTCCTACATTCAGCTGTGCTCGGTTAGCCACTTCTTTTCTCTATAGAATCTGGGCTTGATTACCAAGTCTTCATCAGAGTTAGCAATAGCTACATGATCTTGGAGTGGAAGAAGTTGGTGTTGTGAAGGATTGCTGGAGGAATTTATTAGAGACTGTTACCTGGTTACTACACTTGGAAATTCTTTATCTTTCCCTGTTTACTTTCGTCCCCTTCCATACACACCCTGGTGAATACCTCTGTTATATGTGAGTGAATACTTTGTGTGAGTGGAGTTTTCAGTTTACCCTATTTCTGTTACCCTGTCTGTCGGGTTGATGTACTGTGGTACACAGTCGTGTCTCTCTTCCCCTGGTCGGGGAAGGGGACAGTTGAAGGGCTGTTGTAGGAAATAAGGCAAGGACAGAGTCCCCGGCATCTTCGCCATCTGAAGTATCCCAGGAAATATGGCGAGCTAGGGCCCCCCTAGTGTTAGGGCCACAAAAGGTTCCCCCTGGTCCCAGATCACTCATCAGTCCAATCGAGACACGGCCCTATTTTCTTGGATGAATAAACAAATGGTCTTCCGCACATGCTCTCAAGCAAAGCCTCACTATGTTTATGGCTAGAGATGATAAAATTTCCAAAAATTCAATTTGGCCAGCAGGTTCAATTTGGTCCAAAAATATTTAATTTAATCAAAAGTGTCCTGAAAATCCATTTATTGTACTCTGAGGTTTTTTCAGGCCCCAAAATTTAATAAACAGGAGAATAGTGGTTATGGAAACAATTGTATGTCACTTCCCATCCACATAACAATATGAGGCCAACCACATACCAGGCCTCAGCACTGGAATGGAGTGCTGGAAGATCCAAAGACCAGTGGGAGATGCGACTGTGCAGGAATAGGTTGGGAACGGGTGTAGGACAGGTGAGAATATAATGTAATGTATATTATTTTATTTTTTTTATATTTATATTATTTTTTAACCACTTTTACAGTTTTCAAAATACAGCAGCAGTTTGACTCAATTCTTCTTAAACAAATCCCAAAAATTGGGGAATTGCTAGAATCCTAAATGTGAAACTTGATTGCAGTAATAAATAATCAATTTGTTCATCTCTCTGTTTTTGGCACATTAGATGTTATTAATACAGTGCTAGTAAACAAGTTGAAGTTCTTGGTTTTATGTAGAACTCATATTTCATCTTACAGGGGCTTCTGGTCCTTCATTTTAGCAACATTGAGGATGTGGCGGCTTAGGATCAGCACATTGACCTGTTGGAAGGCATCACCACATCTATGCTGCAAGCCACATCATCTAAAAATGAAATAGTATGTGTCCCACAGCTTTTCTTCTAGCTCTCTAGTTTGAGGTCCAGAGGTGGCCTACAGTTAGCCGACTGCAACTCTTCCCTGGATCCCAACTCCACCTGCTGATAGGTTCCTGCAGTTTCTGCCTATGCTAATATGTATGCTCATGAGAGTATTATGTAGACCCTCTTTGACTTTTATGGTTTATGTATCAGGACAAAATGAAAAAAATCTGCAACTTATACTATGTCAGCATTTATTTAACAAAACTTGATCAAAATGCAGAAGCAGTGCATGAAAAATTAAGTAAGCCTCACTGCTTCCATAGGAACTAAGAGGCTAAGTCAGGTGTGGTTGATCACATGTACTGGATTAAAAGTTAACCAGCCTGTGTGACCACCTCCTTTTGTCAGATTGCTGGTGTGGTGCTTTCAGGTGTGTGGTAATACACTGACCATGACCACAGTCACCAACACTGATCTTACAGAGGCAATTGTTGCTCATCAAACTGTGAGGCTGTGTACCCACGTTGTGGATTGTATGCATTTTTGCCATGTTTTTCGCCATGAAAACGCTCTGAAAACACATACAGAACGCACCACAATCATTCCTATGGAATTCCACACATGCTGTGCTAATGCTGCGTTTTTTTCCTTGGCGGAATCATATAGCGGAAAAAAGTGCAGCAGGCTCATTATTTTTACGGAATCACCGTGATTCCGCACACATCGGAATGCATGAGATCCGCTTACTTTCCGCATGTGGCTATGCCCACCATACGCAAAATGAGCGGATCATGTGCAGATGGTACCCATGGTATGGAGGAGAGGAGACTCTCCTCCAGGCCCTGGATATCATATCCCTGTAAAAAAAAGAATAAAAAATAAAAAAATCGGGTTATACTCACCTTCCGGCATCCCGCGCAGCCTTACCAATGCTCCCGCCAACTCCCATTCCAAGTAATGCCTTGCGGTAAGGACCTGTGATGTCGTAGTGGTCTCACGAGACTGCTACAGCATCGTGAGACCACTACATCATCAAAGGTCATGGTCGCAAGGCATCGCTCTGAATGGGAGCATCGCTGAGGCCTGGGGATGGTGCGTGGGACGTCGGAAGGTGTGAATATCACGATTTTTTATTTTAATATTTTTAACATTCTGTCTTTTACTACTGATGCTGCATAGGCAGCCTCAATAGTAAAAAGTTGGTCACACTAGTCAAACACTATGCTTGACAATTGTGACCAACCTGTCAAACACATTCCAAGCGATTCTTCAAATCGCTTGGAATGCGCTTGAATTCCGCACGCGAAAATCGCATGAAAAACTCTTGTTTTCCACAGGAAAAATGTATGCGTTTCTCTGCAATGTGGGTACATAGCCTGAAGGTTCATTAGGCTATTTCTAAGGAATTTAAAGCCTATAGTTCAATAGTGAGAATAATTATTTAAAAGGAAATCACTCACAATTGTTGACAATCTACCAAGGAGCGGACTTCCAGCAAATTCAACTCATTCAGATTATGCAAAGCTAAGAGAAAATGTACCTAAGAGCTAAAGCTCAGACTCTAAAGTCCTCAGTTATAATGTTAAGCATTCACGTTCATGAAATAACAGTTAGCTAAAGACTGAATAAGTATGGTTTGTTTGGAAAAGTTCCTAGAAGAAAGCCTTTCCTTTTCAAAAAGAACATGGCCACATGATAAAAGTTTTCAAACTTGCATTTGAACAAACCACAAGACTTCTGGAACAATGTCCACTGGACAGACAGGACAGAAGGGGAGGTGCAATAGCCCTGGTATGGGGCTATGCCTTTCACTGTTATCCACCCCCACACAGTGTCCACAGCCGATTGAATAACCACAGACAACAGGTCTCGGGGATAACAGCTGCTTTTACTTCAGCAGAACGAGGAGATATAACATGGAGTTATGGTAACAGTCCTTGTGGGGAATCCTCCGCCAATACAGTTCAGGATTGGATTCTGACACAGAATTGAGGTTCTGGAGCTTTAAGAACCTGTATTAGTTAGGAGCAGTACTTGCAGGTAATTATAAGAGAGTTCATAGTCTCTTGGTGGCATAAAGGCAGAAGGGGGAATATATGGGAATATGTACAGACCTGAAATCCCATATTCATTTTCTCAGCTGGTCACGGTACGTGCAGAAATTTACTTGAAGTAAATAATTGATAATTTGCGGTGAGGCGGTGGACCCTCGATTTTCTCAACACACAGAGCAATAGGTTCTTCTGTACACATTTAGTGTGACCTAATGCTGTAGAAGCATGCCTTAAACTGGGCAGTGGGATCCAGGGTTAAAAAAAAGGTTAAAAGTATTCAGCCATCTTGGTTGTAGAAGTCAGGGGAAGATCCAAGGCATTAGGCCTGTCTGTAAGTCTTGAGATGAAGAGAAGGATGAACCTCCAGGCTTGGAGCCTTGAGGGGGTCGGGAGACCCCTCACATGATGTCTGCTCTGGGTCACATCTTGAACCAGACTCCTCAGGGAACCTTCCAGAACCCTGTCTTGTCTCCTCAGATACTGGAGGTAGCTCTTCCCATTGAGCCTTGGTGACAGAGTCACCGACCAATAGGATAACTCTCAATTCTTGTGTCAGACTTCACATTGTGAGATTAATATATAAATCATGAATATACTGTATGAGATCAGTGAGTAATGGATTCTTTTAAACCATATAACAGTAAAAGGATAACTTAGGGGTGAGTTGAGGTGTACAAAAGCTACTCACGGTCCAGGGTTACTTAAAGGGACATACCCAGTCTGGACCCTGTCACTACAGAGGTGTTTGGCTATAATGTTCTGTGTCACAATTGGCAAAAAAATGACCACAGAACTTTTGTACAAACACCTTTTGCTACCTGTCAAGTATTGTGGCGGTTGGTTGATTATTTTGGTTTATTTTGCAGCCACAGAATCTGGGCACCTTGCAATCATTGAGTTGACCATCCTCTTTATAACAAAGTATTCTTGAGTTAATTGTAAGTCCATATATTCAAAAAGCTAAAGCTTGGCTGAAACTGGGTTGTGCAACAGGATAATGATCCCAAGCACTCCAGCAAATCTACACAGAATGGTGGTCTAGTGGCCCAGTCACATGCCAAAGTTGATTCCGTATAAAAAGGCTGGGGAGGAACCTTAAAAAAGCTGTGCACCAAGAAAAACCCACAAGCCTTAATTAACTTAAAGTGAACCTGACAACTGAAATATGCTGCCTAATCCAGGTGCTGGATATATGATCTCAGCCACATTGCAGAAGAAAAATAGTTAAAAGTTGCCTTTTAAAGCAAACCTGTCACTAGTTTTGGCCAATGTGAAGTAAGGCCACCGCCTTTCAGGGTTTATATACAGTATTCTATAATGTTGGATATAAGCCTCCAACCCACCTGTAAGACAAGAAAAATAACTTTTATAACTTTTATTATACTCACCTGCGGGGCAGTCCGGTCCAAGGGATGTCACAGGTCTTGGTTCGGCACGTCCCATCTTCTTACGATCTCCATCCTTCTGCTTGCTTCATGTGGACGATGCGTCCCTACGTCATCCACACAATTTCCTCGGCATCGCGCTCCTGCGCAGGCATTCTTTTCTAACCTGTTGAGGTCAGAGCAAAGCACTGCAGTGCCCAGGCACTGGAAAAATTCGGAGAGCCCTGTCATACGAACATCCGAGTGCTAATAGAGCATCTACAGCGTGCTTGAGTACTACGGTTGAGTAGCTGTGGCTGCATGTCTGGCAGCTGTTCAATAGTCATAACACATGCAGGTAGTGTCTGTCTGTTAGGCAATCCTGGCATGTGTTGCAGCTGCCGAACAGTCGTGAGACATGTAGCTGTGGCGGCTCAAATAGCAGAAACGCGTCAGACTTCGAGGTCCTTTTTAACCTTTTAAAATGGTCTAAATAAAGAAGTTGTTTTATTACTTGGTTGGAATTTACCAATTAAATTTCCTTTGTACTCTTAACTTGAGAATACCACTTTGAGGGAAAATATTTCTAAGCCTACTAGTTTTCAAGAATGAATTAATCGAATAGTCTGGCAAATATTTTTAAAGTGATTGGCTGGATTGATCCCACTCTCTTCACAAAGCCTGTGGCCAACATTACTATTCATCTGACGCTGGGTGGGGGGGGTCTACTGACAAGTTTATATGACAGGACAAACATTTTCTAAAAGTACAGTTAGTTACACTTTAAAGTTGTTTTCATTGGAACCTTCTAACATGGTTTGATCTGCACCATTGGTCACATTACTTCTCTTACAACAGACTGTGATGCTTGCCACGCAAAGTCAAATTGTGCAACGTTTATTGTAACGTGTGGTCCATGTCCATTCTAAACTATGAATCTAAGAGACCCTTTCCCAGATTAATCTCTACAATAAAACCTATTATTTCTTTTAATACCATTCAACATGAATTGCACCTAGAAATATGGTATTTTTCTTTCCATCGGGGCCTTTGATACTGCCGATGTTTCATTCTGTCTTTCCTGTATTTTATGTCAGGAACACAACTGACAAGCGTCTGGCTGTCATATCTATACCTTGGAAAATATAAATGTTCAGACCTAGTACATTATAAATAACCCTTTGTGTTATATAACAGCATCCTACAGCACATATATCTTAATTCCAAGCATGGGGGAAAGTGAGCAATTTCAGTTTACCCTCTAATGCCTGACTATAATGGTTCAAAGGAAAAAAAAAATACTGTAATTTGTACCGAGGTTTGATTGTCAATGATAAACAAGTGTAACACGCACAGAACAAAAATATAGCCAGAGGCAAGTGTGCGCATTCTTCTTGTACGGAAAATGAAAATAGGCTGAACATGCAAAAGACATCATTGCTCTTCTATTACTCATAGTCTATCACTTTAATAACTTTTTTCAATCAAGAAACACATTGTCCTGCTTCTTTTCAAATTGATTTTGTAAATATATTATGTTTCATTTTTTTAATTATTTTTCACTCAAATTTTGACAAAATAAACAAGCACTATAAAGTAAAAAAAAAAGCAAAATGGCAAAAACATTATTACTTTTTACATAAAGAAACAGAAACCGCTAGTGGATCATTCAAATTAGCGTACCAGAAGTTATTTTTAGTTGTATTAGTGTTTACCCCCTTCCAGATGCCTTCTATTATTATATTTTTGTTATTATTAATGGGTTTTGATCTTCACAGAAACTTAAAATAGTAAAGAGAAAATAATAAGTTAAAAAAGTAAAAAAAAAGTAAAAGAAATAATAAGTTACGAAATCAAATATTACGTGAAGCTCCTGTACTCCCATGCAAAATCTATAACAGGGCCCCTTTATCTATTTTAGAAGGGTGTTTTGACTCCCATAGGCACATATAACACTGATTTATTTGTAATGTGGTGTGGGGTGGTAGCCATGGGCCAGATACTAGATTTTCACGCCCAACACACTATATGAAAATTAGGGTCTTGGCTGTGTTTGTGCTCTGGTTACCTGGGCAATACACCTCTGCAGACTTCATGGTGCCGCTATATAGGACAGTCCAGGATCAGATGTTAGGGAGTGCATTGAGGGATACCAAAATCAAACATTAGACTTATTTTACTAAACTTTATAAGAATTGTGTACATCAGATAATAGGCATGTTACTTCATAAAGGTTTATCTTGCTTTAAGCAGGCATGGGCACTTCTTGGATACATTTAATAACACTTCATTTCTCTTGGTTTTCATACTCTTGAATCTCATGACAATCCAGCAAACGATTATGGGAGACTTTGACTACCCCTGAGAGGGCAGCACAGGTTGAGGTGTATTGTTACTGTGCTCCCACCTACTCTTAGTTCCCAACTGACTAATGAGGACCCTTTTGCTTGAGGTGCACTGGTACGACTCCTCTCTAGAAACTTAAAAGTCCATTGTTCTCCATAGGAGACTTTAAAGGGAATCTGTTAGCAGGTTTTGCTACCTCATCTGAGAGCAGTGTAATGTAGGCAAAGAGAAGCTGAATCCAATGATGTATTACTTAGATTACTGGGTGCAGCCGTTCTGACACAATCAGAGCTTTTAGATTAAAGAATACAGCAGAGCTGAGGAAGCTAACCCCGCCCACACCAGCCCACTCCAGGCACTGTAGAATCATAGAATCATAGAATCATAGAATCGTAGAGTTGGAAGGGACCTCCTGGGCCATCTGGTCCAACCCCCTGCTCAAAGCAGGATTCGCTAAATCATCCCAGTCAGATGTCTGTCCAGCCTCTGTTTGAAGACTTCCATTGAAGGAGAACTCACCACTTCTCGTGGCAGCCTGTTCCACTCATTGATCACTCTAACTGTCAAAAAGTTTTTTCTAATATCTAATCTGTGTCTCCTCCCATTCAGTTTCATCCCATTGCTTCTAGTCTTTCCTTGTGCAAATGAGAATAAAGTTGATCCTTCTACAATGTGACAGCCCTTTAGATATTTGTAGACAGCTATTAAGTCTCCTCTCAGTCTTCTCTTTTGCAAACTAAACATTCCCAAATCCTGCAACCTTTCCTCATAAGACAGGGTTTGCAGACCGGTCACCATTCTGGTCGCTCTTTTCTGAACTTGCTCCAGTTTGTTGATGTCTTTTTTAAAATGTGGTGCCCAAAACTGGACACAATATTCTAGATGAGGTCTGACCAAAGAGGAGTAGAGGGAAATAATGACTTCACGTGATCTAGACTGTATGCTTCTGTTAATACATCCTAGAATTGCATTTGCCTTTTTTGCTGCTGCATCACACTGTTGACTCATATTCAGTCTGTGATCTATTAGTATACCCAAGCCTTTTTCACATGTGCTGTCACTTAGCCCTATTCCTCCCATTCTATATATGCTTTTTTCATTTTTATTGCCCAGATGTAGTACTTTGCATTTCTCCTTGTTAAAAACCATTCTGTTAGTTGCTGCCCACTTCTCCATGTCAATGTCCATGCAATGTCCATAGACAGTGAGGTGCCTATCACAGGAGGGGGTGAAGTTGGAATGGCATGCACGCCCTGCTGTGTACCAGCAATGATAAGCTTCTGGTGCTAAAGCAATCATTCTAAGCAAACAAAACCACAGACCTTGATAAGAGAGGCATCATAGAGATCTGCATTTTAACCCCTATCTCATGTTGTTTTCAGATTACATTGCAAAACACTGCTAAGGGATTCCATTTAAGTCCCAATATGGTTACCATTGCTTCCTTTCAATGCACATAATTGAGTTCCCTTTCACCAGAGACAACTGTTCACTAAAGTTTTGCTTATACAATCCCTACTTGTTCAATCCCCTATAAGTGCGCCTTCTACTTCCCCTGTGTTAAGTTTCATACCATTTAGATGGATTAAAAGAACAGATTAATCCAGCTCACCGCACTGCCTTGCTGGTAGGATCCAAATCCTGCGCACGGATTTGACTAGGCAGTCAATCAATAGTAGAAAAAAGGGAAGAAAGTTCCAGCGCTAGGAATGGAAAATTAAAAATCCATTTTATTGTGCCAATGCATATTAAAATTCCAGCAGGTACAGCATATCAGTCGGATGACTGCAGAACAACGCGTTTCGACGCCTCAGGTCTTAATCATGTTCTGACATTAAATGCAACCAACTTCCTTATGTTGGATTCTCCCACCTCCAATAATCAGAAACAGATGTGTGAACTGCTCCAAAGGAGCTCCTGATATGGTAATGGTAGGAGAGCCAGACAGAATGGAAGGAAAAACAGTCAGTGTAGACAACATAACATAAATAACATGCATAATATACTTAATCTTTTTTTCTCTCTTTCTTTCCTTTCCCCTCTCTTTCTCCCTTTTCCTTTTTCCTTTTAAAAGGAGATATAAAAACTCCTAATGTAAAATAAAAAAGATGAATATGAACATCAATAATTGCAACCACATATTTTAAAGTACATAACACATATTCATGTCCCATAAATAATGTACCATAAATTATACTACAAAAGGATATGTACAAAAAAAAAAAAAAACACGCAATCAAATATATAAGTAAATTCAGTATCCACCAAGACATCATCCCATCATTATTAGGGACAATTCCTAAGAGAAATTTTTATCCACATTAAATAAGTATGATGTCTACTGGATACACAAAAATCACATAATCTGAACTGTATCAAAGAGCAGTCTTTTCTCTTCCCTATTTCTCTCCTCCTACCCCTTCTTCCTTTCCTCATTCCTTTCTTTATCATATTTTTATTTATCAGATTAATATAAAGAGAAAAAAAAAAAAAAAAAAAAAAAAACGAAATGAAAATATCTCCCAAAAAACTTTTAAAATTTTTTTTTTCTCTTTTCCCCTTTCTCTTTTCTCCTCCTTTCTCCCTTTCTTCTTTTCCCTCTCTCCCTTTCCTTCCTTTCTCCTTTCCCTTCTCTTTTCTCTTTCTTTCTTTTTATTTTATATAAAAATATTTGATAAATCTCCAAATGAGAAAACCCCAACCAATACACAACAAACGATCCATACAATATATTGCAACCCCTGAATGAGAGTCTGGGATAAACGTATTTAATAATGCAATATAAGATCCTGTCGGCTATTCATTCCATCTGGATATCTTGTGCCCAGGGTGAAGATCCAGAAGGACTCCCTGTTCAAGAGTTTCCTTCTGTGATCTCCACCCCGAATCGGTCTGTGCACCTGTTTTATTCCCATGAAGTAAAAGCCATTGACATCCCCCTTGTGAACTGTGGCAAAGTGCTTTGAAACTGCCGAAACCGCAACAGCATTATGATTAGACACATCTGAGAGATGCCTCCGGATTCTGACCTTCAGGGGTCCCGTGGTGCAACCAGTGTATTGGATGTTACAAATTCTGCATGATATTAAATATACAATGTAGGAGGAATTACAATTTATTAAGTTTTTAATGGTAAATGTTTTTTTATTTACCATAGAAAAAAATGTTTTTCCTTTTTGTGCAAAATTACAGGTTTTACATCTAGCTGCACCACATTTATAAAAACCCTTTAGTGTCATCCATGAGGATCCTTCTGTCTGGCCACTCTCACTAGTAAAAAGACTGGGGGAAAGAATAGTGCTAAGTGTAGGTGCCCGTTTGGCAACATACCTAATATTATTCTGAATCACCTGTTTTAGAATGGGATCCTCATTAAGGATTGGTAGGTATTTTCTCACAATGCTAGTAACCGTATTATACTGGTTACTGTAATTGGTTGAAAAGAAAATATTATTATTAGTTTTATTTTTCAGATAAGATGATTTATGTTTAAACAGTAAGTCTTCCCTGTTGATTTCACGTACAATTGATTTAGCTCTATTAAGAATCCAGGGACGATACCCCCTCTTGGAAAGCCTGCTGCAAACCTGACTTTCTTCCCTATTGTAATCACTGGATTGGGAGCAATTTCGTTTTATTCGAATCAATTCCCCCACCGGAATATTATTCTTGGTCTGTACCCCATGGCAGGAATCTGCCGTTAAGATGGAATTAGTGGTAGTAGGTTTGCGGTAAGGAGTGACTATGACCACATCCGAATCACTAATAGATAAAGTGACGTCCAAAAAATTCATTGTGGTCAAATGATGATAAGAGGTAAATTTTAGATTAAATTCATTAGTATTCAAATATGAAACAAACCCCTGTATACTATCTTCTGGACCACACCAAATCATCAGCAGGTCGTCCAAATATCTGCCATACCATAGCAGGCATTTGGAAAATGGATTCTCATCCGAATACAGGAAATCCTCCTCCCACCTCGCCATAACGATATTTGCAAGGGAGGGGGAGAAGCGAGCTCCCATACTAACTCCTCTGCACTGCAAATAAAAATTTTTGTCAAAAGAAAAATAATTATGCTTTAGGAGAAAATCAGTAGATGAGATTAAAAAATCTTTCAAACATGTGTCATAGTCACTAAATCTGTCTAAGTGTTGGGATAGGCAGCGTAATGCAACGTTATGAGGTATGGATGGATATAAAGATATCACGTCGCATGAGAGCCAGGAATAATGAGATTTCCAACAAAAATTGTCCAGAGCCTTAACCACCTCCTTTGTATCCCTGATATAACCTGGTATATCAAGAATCAAAGGTTGTAGAAAATGATCTATCCAGCCTCCCAAATTCTCCCCCAATGAGCCAATGCCTGAAACTATTGGTCTCAGTGGGGGAGGAAAAATGTTTTTATGAACTTTTGGGAGACAATGGTAAATCGGAACCACAGGGTTTTTATTAAATAAAAAATCCTTAGTTTTCTCACTAATAGCACCTACACAGACTCCTTCCTCTAGATTTTTCAATAATAAATTATTATAATGTCTAGTGGGGTCCTGATCTAACTCTATATAGGTGTCTATATCCTGTAGGTCCTGAAGAATCAATTTTTTATATAAACCTGAATTCAACAGTACAATGGCACCCCCCTTATCAGCCTCCCTGATTATAAGATCAGGGTTAAGTTTTAACTCTTTCAGAGCCAATCTTTCCCTGTGTGTTAGATTATCCTTAGGGGGAACCATTGTATCATTCAATTCTATAAGTTCAGTGACAATAAGCTCCTGGAACAAATCCAGTATTGGGGGTCGTGATTGTACCGGATAATATTCCCGATTAGAAAGTGCAGGTTGAGCAAGCATAATTATTTTTCTTTTAACAAAAATTTTTATTTGCAGTGCAGAGGAGTTAGTATGGGAGCTCGCTTCTCCCCCTCCCTTGCAAATATCGTTATGGTGAGGTGGGAGGAGGATTTCCTGTATTCGGATGAGAATCCATTTTCCAAATGCCTGCTATGGTATGGCAGATATTTGGACGACCTGCTGATGATTTGGTGTGGTCCAGAAGATAGTATACAGGGGTTTGTTTCATATTTGAATACTAATGAATTTAATCTAAAATTTACCTCTTATCATCATTTGACCACAATGAATTTTTTGGACGTCACTTTATCTATTAGTGATTCGGATGTGGTCATAGTCACTCCTTACCGCAAACCTACTGCCACTAATTCCATCTTAACGGCAGATTCCTGCCATGCGGTACAGACCAAGAATAATATTCCGGTGGGGGAACTGATTCGAATAAAACGAAATTGCTCCCAATCCAGTGATTACAATAGGGAAGACAGTCAGGTTTGCAGCAGGCTTTCCAAGAGGGGGTATCGTCCCTGGATTCTTAATAGAGCTAAATCAATTGTACGTGAAATCAACAGGGAAGACTTACTGTTTAAACATAAATCATCTTATCTGAAAAATAAAACTAATAATAATATTGTCTTTTCAACCAATTACAGTAACCAGTATAATACGGTTACTAGCATTGTGAGAAAATACCTACCAATCCTTAATGAGGATCCCATTCTAAAACAGGTGATTCAGAATAATATTAGGTATGTTGCCAAACGGGCACCTACACTTAGCACTATTCTTTCCCCCAGTCTTTTTACTAGTGAGAGTGGCCAGACAGAAGGATCCTCATGGATGACAGTAAAGGGTTTTTATAAATGTGGTGCAGCTAGATGTAAAACCTGTAATTTTGCACAAAAAGGAAAAACATTTTTTCTATGGTAAATAAAAAAACATTTACCATTAAAAACTTAATAAATTGTAATTCCTCCTACATTGTATATTTAATATCATGCAGAATTTGTAACATCCAATACACTGGTTGCACCACAGGACCCCTGAAGGTCAGAATCAGGAGGCATCTCTCAGATGTGTCTAATCATAATGCTGTTGCGGTTTCGGCAGTTTCAAAGCACTTTGCCACAGTTCACAAGGGGGATGTCAGTGGCTTTTACTTCATGGGAATAGAACAGGTGCACAGACCGATTCGGGGTGGAGATCACAGAAGGAAACTCTTGAACAGGGAGTCCTTCTGGATCTTCACCCTGGGCACAAGATATCTAGATGGAATGAATAGCCGACAGGATCTTATATTGCATTATTAAATACGTTTATCCCAGACTCTCATTCAGGGGTTGCAATATATTGTATGGATCGTTTGTTGTGTATTGGTTGGGGTTTTCTCATTTGGAGATTTATCAAATATTTTTATATAAAATAAAAAGAAAGAAAGAGAAAAGAGAAGGGAAAGGAGAAAGGAAGGAAAGGGAGAGAGGGAAAAGAAGAAAGGGGAAAAGAGAAAAAAAAATTTTTAAAAGTTTTTTGGGAGATATTTTCATTTCGTTTTTTTTTTTTTTTTTTTTTTCTCTTTATATTAATCTGATAAATAAAAATATGATAAAGAAAGGAATGAGGAAAGGAAGAAGGGGTAGGAGGAGAGAAATAGGGAAGAGAAAAGACTGCTCTTTGATACAGTTCAGATTATGTGATTTTTGTGTATCCAGTAGACATCATACTTATTTAATGTGGATAAAAATTTCTCTTAGGAATTGTCCCTAATAATGATGGGATGATGTCTTGGTGGATACTGAATTTACTTATATATTTGATTGCGTGTTTTTTTTTTTTTTTTTTTTTTTTTTTTTGTACATATCCTTTTGTAGTATAATTTATGGTACATTATTTATGGGACATGAATATGTGATATGTACTTTAAAATATGTGGTTGCAATTATTGATGTTCATATTCATCTTTTTTATTTTACATTAGGAGTTTTTATATCTCCTTTTAAAAGGAAAAAGGAAAAGGGAGAAAGAGAGGGGAAAGGAAAGAAAGAGAGAAAGAAAGATAAAGTATATTATGCATGTTATTTATGTTATGTTGTCTACACTGACTGTTTTTCCTTCCATTCTGTTTGGCTCTCCTACCATTACCATATCAGGAGCTCCTTTGGAGCAGTTCACACATCTGTTTCTGATTATTGGAGGTGGGAGAATCCAACATAAGGAGGTTGGTTGCATTTAATGTCAGAACATGATTAAGACCTGAGGCGTCGAAACGCGTTGTTCTGCAGTCATCCGACTGATATGCTGTACCTGCTGGAATTTTAATATGCATTGGCACAACAAAATGGATTTTTAATTTTCCATTCCTAGCGCTGGAACTTTCTTCCCTTTTTTCTATTTAGATGGACTCTCTCGCTTGGATTCCAATCTGTCAATTCTCTCCATCAAGTCTCTCTGTGAGATATCTCTCTACGTTTCCTTAATCCTTAGGACGTTGCAGAAAGTCGGCTCACTTAGCTGCTCCTCGAGGTAGACACAGACATGTGTGGTTAAAGTCTCTGGGTAGTTTATTGCATCATAAACCAAAAACCCAAACTGGTAAGAGAACAACAGCCTGTCTGGCTAAAATGAAAATAAAAACTTAATATACAGATCTGCCTTGTTCCTCTGGGACGACATATATAGCAACTCTCGCAGGAGCTAGCAGTCAGGAGGCTTCCTTTCCTCCACACAACACAGACTGAGAAAAAAAAACTGGCAAGACATTTAACTCCCTCCAGACACATCCTGGAGATGGAGATATGGTGGGTAGGCATCCCGCCGATCTCTGAGCTATCCAGCATGAAAGCCAGGCCCATATAGCGACTGGATTGCTCGCAGCACAAATCATGCTGGAGAAAACACATGGCTTTCACAACACTCAGGAAAGCAACGTTTGTGACACATATCTCTTCTCACATACAAATAAGTAGATAGGGTAAGGGGGAGATGGAAAAAGTCATCTCACCAGTCTCAGTAGAAATCCAAAGTTCATCCAAGCACGGAGCCGCCCTGATCACAGGCATTGTCCATTGCAGAGAGAAAAAGGGAGTAGTCTCCAGCGCAGAAATTCATACAGTTAAAATCCATTTTATTCAAGACATTTCTTAAAATATAATTTTCAATTTGTACATATGAAAACTAGGGTCCCTGGTAATCAAACGGCGCGTTTTGACCTATCAGGTCTTAGTCATGATATGAATACGGTCCCTCATCACGAGTATTATATACAAAGCGGCATGCAAAAAACAAGTGCAATCATTTAAAAACATCAGGAGAACAAAAAAATATATTCTCTAATTAATTAACCCCAGTAGGAGACCATAGGAAAACATTGGATAATAAAATTCATTGCAAATACAGTGTTTAGCCAATAATACGTTACAAACCATGACGATGAAACCAGCTGTAACAAAAGTTATGGTAAGAATGAACAATTAGAAAACATGCTAGAAAATCAAGAATTATTTAGGACTAACGAAAAAAATATGAGAATTATTGCTACAAAGTTAAAAATGCACAAAAAAATCAATCATATTGCAAAATTAAGTCTTACAGCTTATTTGAACCTAGCTGTACTCTCGTTTGCAGTTTAACTATCCAATAGGACTCTTGATTTAAAACTTTGCATCTAAAATTCCCCCTCTGAATGATCTGAAGACTTTTTCTATTGCAACGACTTTTAAAAGGTGTTAGTATTCCCTGCGTATGCTAATCTGCATTGGTTAGATACAGACAAAATGTTATAAGTATTAGCGGCTTCAGAAAGACATTTTCTTAATCTTCTTTTTAATGACCCAATTGCACATCTCACGTACTGCACATTGTTAGAAACACTCTCAATAAGGTAAATGACACCCTCCGAATCACAAATCATATAAGTCCTAATGGGGTAAGAAATACCCATCACCTTTGATGAAAATCTATTACGGTAGTTTTTTGTACAATATTACACATTTTGCAGGTGTGGTGTCCGCTAGAGTTGAGCGAAACGGGTCGAAAAAATTCAAAAGTCGCCGACTTTTGGCAAAGTCGGGTTTCATGAAATGAAACCCGACCCTAGGATGAGGTCGGCCACGAGGTCGGCGACTTACGCGCCAAAGTCGTGTTTCAAAAGTTTGTTTTGCGCTCTTTTTCAGCCAATCAGGATCCACGGACACTGTGGGCAACGTGATGACCTAGGCACGGGTCACCACCATCTTTCAGAAGGGCATGCAAGTGATTGGCTTGCTTTGGTGGGCGTCACAGGGGGTATAAAAGGGCCTGCACGCCGACCGCCAACTTACTTCTGCCGATCTTAGTATAGGGAGAGGTTGCTGCTGATTCTGTAGGGAGAGCGTTAGGCAGGGAAGAAGACAAAAAAACTGCTTCTGCTGCTAGCGATTTGGCCTGCACAACACACAAGTCACTGTGTGTGCAGTGCAAGGGGAGGCTATATTGTGGTGTATCAGTGGTGTTGGTTGTTGGGCTGCCTTTTAAGGCTTCCTGACACGCTGGCATTGCTGTTTACCCACTGCTCCGCAAACTGCTTTTTTAAAAGCAATCCAATCTCCCTTATCCTCTAGTCACTTTTGTCACAGCTGTGCCATCGAGCGTGTCACATAGCGCTCAGATATCAGTGGGCCTCACACAATCCACAAGTGTCCAGTGTCCAAAAGTGTGCGCAGAGATTCAAAATCTCCATTATCCTCTCGTCACTTTGGTCACAGGCAGCTGTGCCATGGAGCGTGTCACATAGCGCTCAGATATCAGTGGGCCTCACACAATCCACAAGTGTCCAGTGTCCAAAAGTGTGCGCAGAGATTCAAAATCTCCATTATCCTCTCGTCACTTTGGTCACAGGCAGCTGTGCCATGGAGCGTGTCACATAGCGCTCAGATATCAGTGGGCCTCACACAATCCACAAGTGTCCAGTGTCCAAAAGTGTGCGCAGAGATTCAAAATCTCCATTATCCTCTCGTCACTTTGGTCACAGGCAGCTGTGCCATCGAGCGTGTCACATAGCGCTCAGATATCAGTGGGCCTCACACAATCCACAAGTGTCCAGTGTTCAAAAGTGTGCGCAGAGATTCAAAATCTCCATTATCCTCTCGTCACTTTTGTCACAGGCAGCTGTGCCATCGAGCCTGTCATATAGCGCTCAGATATCAGTGGGCCTCACACAATCCACAAGTGTCCAGTGTCCAAAAGTGTGCGCAGAGATTCAAAATCTCCATTATCCTCTCGTCACTTTGGTCACAGCTGTGCCATCGAGCCTGTCACATAGCGCTCAGATATCAGTGGCCTCACACAATCCACAAGTGTCCAGTGTCCAAAAGTGTGCGCAGAGATTCAAAATCTCCATTATCCTCTCATCACTTTGGTCACAGGCAGCTGTGCCATCGAGCGTGTCACATAGCGCTCAGATATCAGTGGGCCTCACACAATCCACAAGTGTCCAGTGTCCAAAAGTGTGCGCAGAGATTCAAAATCTCCATTATCCTCTCGTCACTTTGGTCACAGGCAGCTGTGCCATCGAGCGTGTCACATAGCGCTCAGATATCAGTGGGCCTCACACAATCCACAAGTGTCCAGTGTCCAAAAGTGTGCGCAGAGATTCAAAATCTCCATTATCCTCTCGTCACTTTGGTCACAGGCAGCTGTGCCATCGAGCGTGTCGCATAGTGCTCAGATATCAGTGGGCTTCACACAATCCACAAGTGTCCAGTGTCCAAAAGTGTGCGCAGAGATTCAAAATCTCCATTATCCTCTCGTCACTTTGGTCACAGGCAGCTGTGCCATCGAGCGTGTCACATAGCGCTCAGATATCAGTGGGCCTCACACAATCCACAAGTGTCCAGTGTCCAAAAGTGTGCGCAGAGATTCAAAATCTCCATTATCCTCTCATCACTTTGGTCACAGGCAGCTGTGCCATCGAGCGTGTCACATAGCGCTCAGATATCAGTGGGCCTCACACAATCCACAAGTGTCCAGTGTCCAAAAGTGTGCGCAGAGATTCAAAATCTCCATTATCCTCTCGTCACTTTGGTCACAGGCAGCTGTGCCATCGAGCGTGTCACATAGCGCTCAGATATCAGTGGGCCTCACACAATCCACAAGTGTCCAGTGTCCAAAAGTGTGCGCAGAGATTCAAAATCTCCATTATCCTCTCGTCACTTTGGTCACAGGCAGCTGTGCCATTGAGCATGTCACAAAGCGCTCAGATATCAGTGGGCCTCACACAATCCACAAGTGTCCAGTGTCCAAAAGTGTGCGCAGACATTCAAAATCTCCATTATCCTCTCGTCACTTTGGTCACAGGCAGCTGTGCCATCGAGCCTGTCACATAGCACTCAGATATCAGTGGGCCTCACACAATCCAAAAGTGTCCATTGTCCACAAGTGTGTGCAGAAATTCTAAATCTCCCCTGTCCTATAGACACCTTGTACCTTGTTTTACATTACTATATAGTTTGTTGGATTTTGTCTACATTTCTACCAAAAATGAGGAAGGCTGGTGGAAGAGGCCGTGGAATTGGGCGGGGGTTGGCAGCTGGTAATGATGGTGTTGGTGGTGGATCTGATGGTAGTGGCAAGAGCAAAATAGGACCGAATGCAGGAGGTGCTGACCCTGCGTCATCGTCTGGCTACATAAGGCCTCGAACGCTTAGTTTTCTAGGAGTTGGCAAACCGCTTTTAAAGGCAGAGCATCAGGAAAAAGTTTTGTCTTACATTGCTGACTCAGCCTCCAGCTCTATCGCCTCCTCTTCTTCAGTTGTAAAAAGTAAAAGCACTGAGTCGTCATTGGAGGCTCATGTTCATGAACCACACCTTTCCTTGTGTCCTTCACCCCAACCAAGATCGAAGGATGACGCAGGCCATACTACTGATTACTCCATGGAGCTGTTTTCACATACCATGCCTGGATGATCAAGTGAAATGGTGAATTACCCAGGCCAAGATGAATCTGACATGGAGTGCACTGATGCACAGCCGCTGATGGATGATTCTGCTGGTACATTCACTCAGAGCACTACATTGTCCTCGCAGTGTACAGAGCCAGATTTTGACCCTGATGAGACTCAGGCGCCCCTTCCCGCACACTATACCACCATACACGGTGACACAGAGAAAGGTGCACATGACATAGAAGAGGAGGTGATGGATGACCCAGTTGTTGACCCAGATTGGCATCCATTGGGGGAAGAGGGTGCTGCTTCCAATAGCTCAGATGAGGAGCATCCACAGCAGACATCGACATCGCAACAGCTGTTATCTGGCAGGCCCGGAGCACTCCAAAGACAGGTTCCAAACATCAAAAGAGTTGCTGGACAGCTTGTCCAGAGGGTCAAAAGATCACAGCGTGCTAGGCCGCAAAATGTCTGCCAAAGTAGGAAGAGTGCAGTGTGGCACTTTTTTGAACAAAATCCTCATGATCAGGCCAAGGTTATCTGTAAGAAGTGCGCAAAGACCTTTAGCCGAGGGAAAAATCTGAAAAATTTGAATACCAGTTGCATGCTTAGGCATTTAACCAGCATGCACTTGCAAGCATGGACACAACACCAAACCTCAAGTGCCACATGTGCAACTGATGACAACGAAGGTAGTCAGCAACGCTACATTGTTTCCCCCACTGTAAGCCCACCGGTTAGCACAGCAGCAAATGTTGAGGTGTCGTTGCAAGACCACAGCAGTCAGCGAATCCCACTGTTATATCAACGAAAGACTGATTCTAGGCCATCAGAAAGAACACCAACTCCATCACCATCATCAACCCTCTCTCAGTCCGCCCTGTCCACCGCTACTTCCACCATATGCAGCTTTCAAGTCCAGCTCACCCTCCCAGACACTATGAGTAGGTCAAGAAAGTACTCAGTCTCTCATCCGCGTACACTGGGTTTGAACGCCCACATTGCCAAACTAATCTCGTTTGAGATGATGCCCTTTCGGTTGGTGGAAAGCACAGCTTTCCGCGAACTCATGGCCTATGCAGTACCACGCTATGACCTACCCAGTCGCCACTTCTTCTCTCGCAAAGCCATCCCAGCCCTCCACCATCATGTGAAAGACCGCATTGTCCATGCACTCAAGCAGTCAGTGAGCGGAAAGGTGCACCTCACAACTGATGCATGGTCCAGTCGGCATGGCCAGGGCCGTTACGTGTCCATCACTGCGCACTGGGTTAATGTGGTGGATGCAGGGTCCACAGGGGACAGCGGTGGTGGGACAGTGCTGCCTAGCCCACGGTATAGGAAACAGTTGGCTGTAGGCGTTCGACCCTCCTCCTCCTCCTCCTCTTCCTCCAGAAGCGAAAGCTCGTCCACAGAGCGCAGTCGTACGAGCACTCCATCTGCAGCTGCCACTGTTGCACACGATGTGTCCCCCTATCGAGCAGCTAGTGGAAAGCGTCAGCAGGCTGTGTTGCAGATGATGTGTTTGGGCGACAGACACACCGCCGAGGTGCTGGCCGAGTACTTGAAGCGACAAACTGAGTCATGGCTGGGCAGTGTACATCTTGAGGCAGGCAAGGTAGTTAGTGATAACGGCCGTAATTTTGTGTTTCCTCAAAAATTATCCGGAGTTAACAGCCCTGCTCCAGAAGGTGCGAAGACTGTGCGCGCACATCCGCCGGTCGCCTGTACACTCCGTTCGTATGCAGAAGCTGCAGCGATTGCTCCACCTTCCCAACCACCGCCTCATTATCGACATTGCAACAAGGTGGAACTCCACCCTGCACATGGTGGAGCGGCTGTGCGAGCAGAGGCAGGCCATAATGCATTTGTGGGAGGATACACGGCCAGGCACTTTGAGAGCAGACATGGAGTTGACAGGCGTGCAGTGGTCGAAGCTGAAAGAACTTTGTAAAGTCCTTCAGTGTTTTGAGGAATGCACACGGCTGGTAAGCGCAGACGACGCCATCCTAAGCATGAGCATCCCACTTATGCGTCTGCTCATGCAAACTTTGACGCACCTTAAGGAGCAGGCGTCTGCAGCCAATGTTGATGAGGAGGAAGAGGAGGAGGGAATCCTTGATGACATTCAGCCATTGTCTGCTCAGGGACCTCTCCTGGACAAGGTGGAGGAAGAAGAGGAGGAGGAGGATGATGGGGATGATTACTTAGGGGAGGAGGATGCATCTCGTGGGGCAAGTGAAAATGTTGGCGTGGCAAGGTCTGGTACAGGGTTTGTGCGTGACTGGAGGGATGTGGATTTGCCAGAAAGTGCTCCTCCACCCAGCACTCGCAGTGCATCATTGACACCGTGAACATTGGCCCACATGTCAGATTATGCCTTGCGGATCCTAAAAAGGGACCCCCGCATTGCCAAAATGATGAACGATGACGACTACTGGTTGGCCAGCATCCTGGATCCACGCTATAAAGGAAAATTACAAAACATCATGCCACAGGAGAACCTTGACCTAATATTGGCTAATAAACAAGCAACTCTGGTAAATCGGTTGCTTGAGGCATTCCCAGCACACAGCAGCGGTGATGGTTCTCACACGAGCCGTACGGGCCGGGGGCAGCTTGGCAGAGGTGTTCGTGGTGCACACAGCAGAAGTGGCGTTGGAGACAGGGGTTTCATGACAATGTTGTGGACTGATTTTTCAAATACCGTTCACACAACTGGTAATACTGCATCGATGGAAAGTGACAGGAGACAGCAGTTGTCAACTATGGTTACAAACTACTTTTCCTCCCATATCGATGTTCTCCCACACAGGTCATTCCCCTTTGACTATTGGGCCGCTAAACTGGACACCTGGCCTGAATTGGCCCAATATGCCTTACAGGAGCTCGCTTGCCCAGCTGCAAGTGTGCTATCGGAAAGAGTCTTCAGTGCAGCTGGATCAATCCTGACAGAAAAAAGGACCCGTCTGTCAACAAAAAATGTGGATGATCTAACCTTCATTAAAATGAACCAGGCATGGGTTTCCAAGGATTTTGTCCCACCTTCCCCTGATGACACATAGGGTGACAGAAAAATGGCTTGCTTTGGTCCACCTCTTCCTGATACTTCACCTATTTCGCCTTTTGCATCAGCTGAATGTCCAACATCAACATATGCCACTTTCTAAAACTCCCTAACTGTGCTGCCTCCCCCCCCATGGCCGGGGTCACCACCTACCGCACGACAGCGTGCGAGTGCCGTTGCCCTGGACAGGTGGGTAGGCCGACTCTTGGGCGCGGGCACTGGCACAGGGTCCCTCATAGTGCAATCAAGTGTCTCTGACAGTGGTGGTGCACACCCGCCGTCAGACACACCGCTGTACTATGAGGGGCCCAGTGCCAGTACCGACACCCACGAGTGGGCCCCCCTTGCTTGGGCAGGGCCCCAGCATTTGCAATCTTTACCTCTCCCTGCTCCTCCGCTGTGTAATCTGGGCCGTCAAATCCATACTGTGCCTGACACCGTCTGAGCCTGCCTCCTGAGACATATATTTTGAATGTGTACGCTATCCATACATGTTATCCGGGGATACGGTACCCTTTCTAACCTTTGTGCAATCACGTGCAATCCATACTGTGCCTGACACCGTCTGAGCCTGCCTCCTGAGACATATATTTTGAATGTGTACGCTATCCATACATGTTATCCAGGGATACGGTACCCTTTCTAACCTTTGTGCAATCACGTGCAATCCATACTGGGCCTGACACCGTCTGAGCCTGCCTCCTGAGACATATATTTTGAATGTGTACGCTATCCATACATGTTATCCAGGGATACGGTACCCTTTCTAACCTTTGTGCAATCACGTGCAATCCATACTGGGCCTAACACCGTCTGAGCCTGCCTCCTGAGACATATATTTTGAATGTGTACGCTATCCATACATGTTATCCGGGGATACGGTACCCTTTCTAACCTTTGTGCAATCACGTGCAATCCATACTGTGCCTGACACCGTCTGAGCCTGCCTCCTGAGACATATATTTTGAATGTGTACGCTATCCATACATGTTATCCAGGGATACGGTACCCTTTCTAACCTTTGTGCAATCACGTGCAATCCATACTGGGTGTGAGAACGGCTGGCGAGCTGTTAAGCAAGCTACAGCACCTGTCCAGACAAGTACAGGGATTCCCTAGCGAGGAGACTTATTTGATTGTTTTCAATGTTGGGACAGCAATTTTTGGGGAGCACTATACTCTGCAGAATGATAGATGGGGCCCACCATACACTGGAACATTCCAAAGGTGGACATCAGACACTGGAGCGGCATTTACAGGGCCCATTATACACTAGAGCATTAGAAATGGGGCCCATTATGTTTGGAGCATTATTTGGGCCCATAAGACAGTGGAGCTTCATCCATGGGGACCAACATATACTGTAGCATTATGTGGAGCTCATCATAATAATAATAATAAATTTTATTTTTATAGCGCCGACATATTCCGCAGCACTTTACATTTCAGAGGGGATTTGTACAGACAATAGACATTACAGCATAACAATAATCACATACAGTAGATTATAACAAAGACCAAGAGGAAAGAGGGCCCTGCTCGCAAGCTTACAGTCTATGAGGAAAGAGGGAGACACGAAAGGTGGGTGGTAACAATTACCCTGATTGTATGGACCAGTCATAATGTTAAGTGTGTAACAGTACAGACACAGAGGGCTAATGGAGGCATAAAGCATGTGGGAACATGATGCGGGGAACCTGGTTATGGTAAAACTTTTGGCTCTGCCACACAGGGATAGATTAGGTTAATGTGTTGGGGTGGTAGGCCAGTCTGAATAAATGCGTTTTCAGGACACGCTTAAAATTGTGGGGATTGGGGACTAATCGTATTGACCTGGGAAGTGCATTCCAAAGAATTGGCGCGGCACGTGTAAAGTCTTTGAGACGGGAGTGGGAGGTTCTGACTATTGAGGATGCTAATCTCAGGTCATCAGCAGAACGGAGGGCGCGGGTAGGGTGGTATACTGAAACAAGGGAGGAGATGTAGGGTGGTGCTGAGCCATGGAGGGCTTTGTGAGTGAGGGTAATAAGTTTATACTGAATTCTGGAGTGGATGGGTAGCCAGTGTAATGACTGGCACAAGGTAGAGGCATCGGTGTAACGATTGGTGAGGAATATGATCCTGGCTGCAGCATTCAAGACAGATTGGAGGGGGGAGAGTTTGGTAAGAGGGAGACCGATTAGAAGAGAGTTACAATAGTCGAGACGAGAATGAATAAGAGAAACAGTAAGAGTTTTTGCAGAGTCAAAGGTAAGAAAAGGTCGAATTCTAGAAATGTTTTTGAGGTGCAGATGACAAGAGCGAGCCAGTGATCGAATGTGGGGGGCAAAGGAAAGCTCGGAATCAAGTATGACCCCAAGACAGCGGGCCTGTTGCTGGGGAGTAATAGTGGAACCACACACAGAAATGGCAATGTCGGGTATAGGTACATTAGTAGAGGGAGGAAACACCAGGAGTTCAGTCTTTGACAGGTTCAGTTTCAGATATAGTGAGGACATGATATTAGACACAGCGTTTAGACAATCGCTGGTGTTTTCTAGAAAGGCTGGCGTGATGTCAGGAGAAGAAGCGTATAATTGGGTGTCGTCAGCATAGAGATGGTACTGGAAATCAAATCTACTGATTGTTTGACCAATAGGGGCAGTGTACAAGGAGAAGAGGAGGGGACCTAGAACCGATCCTTGGGGGACCCCAACAGTAAGGGGAAGATGAGAGGAGGAGGAACCGGTAAAAGATACAGTAAAGGAGCGGTCAGAGAGATAGGAGGAGAACCAGGAGAGAACGGTATCCTTGAGGCCAATGGAACGGAGCATAGTGAGGAGGAGCTGATGATCCACAGTGTCGAATGCTGCAGAGAGATCCAAGAGAATTAGCATGGAGTAGTGACCATTTGATTTAGCTGTTAGCAGATCATTAGAGACTTTAGTGAGGGCAGTTTCAGTGGAGTGTAAAGAGCGGAAACCGGATTGGAGAGGGTCGAGAAGAGAGTTTTCTGAGAGATAGCGGATAAGACGGGAGTGGACCAGGCGTTCCAGGAGTTTAGAGATGAAGGGAAGATTAGAGACAGGTCTATAGTTAGCGGCACAGTTTTGGTCGAGGGATGGTTTTTTAAGTAGTGGATGTATAATGGCATGCTTAAATGAGAAGGGAAAAATACCAGAAGAGAGAGAGAGGTTAAATATTTTAGTTAGGTGAGGGGTGACGGCAGGGGAAAGGGACTGAAGGAGCTGTGACGGAAATGGGTCACTGGTGCAAGTAGTTGGGCGAGAAGATGCAAGGAGCCTGCTTACTTCTTCTTCTGTGACTGGTTCAAAATCAGAGAGTGAGTTCGATGCAGTGGGGGAGGGAGGACAGTGCATGGTATGAGGTGATTGGGAGATAATTTCCTGTCGGATCTGGTCAATTTTTTCTTTGAAGTAATTGGCCAGATCGTCAGCTCGGAGCTCCGTGGTTGGGGCCTGTACTCTTGGATTGAGTAGAGAATGAAAAGTGTCAAAGAGACGTTTCGGGTTATTGGACAGTGAGGTGATGAGGGTGTTGAAATAGGTTTGTTTGGAGAGGTGAAGGGCAGTGTTGTATGTTCTAAGCATAAACTTAAAATGGATGAAATCTTCGGGTAGATTGGATTTTCTCCACAGACGTTCGGCGCACCTGGAGCACCGCTGCAGGAAACGTGTTTGCACCGTGTGCCAGGGTTGTCGCCGTCTGCATTGTGGTGTTCTATTTATAGGGGGTGCAACTTCATCCAGGGCACTTTGAAGTGTTTCATTGTAATGCTTCAATGCAGAATCAGGACAGGAGAGGGAGGAGATAGGGGCCAATGAAGACTGCAAGTTCTTCATAAGTTTCTGGGTGTTAATGGCCTGTATGTTTCTATAAGTATGGACAGTGGGGGTGACCTGAGCAGCATGGCAGTTCTTGATAGAGAATGAAAGAAGATTGTGGTCAGAGAGCGGGAGAGGGGAGTTTGCAAAATCATCCACTCATATATATCATCATATACTGTTTCAAACATTATATGGGACCAATGATTCTGTATGGAGAAATAGATGGGCCTCGTCATGAGATGTAAAAAGTGAGGTATTTTTTCATTGTACTATACCGCTATTTATCTGCCGTATCGGAGCATGATGAGTTGTGGTATGTGTTAAAGGGGCGCTCTTTCGCCCAGGGCACATGAAAACCTGCAGCCAGCCCTCCCCCCCCACAACTTTAGCCAAATAACCCCCATTTTTCAGTGCGTAACTTGTATTATGAAGTTAATTAAGGTTGACAAGCTTAAGTAAGAAGAATTGATGCTTTTGGCATTCAAATGGGCACTGTAGGTGTGTTTCCTGTCCTCCTCTCACTGCCGACTTTTATTCCCCATTGACTTACATTGGGTTTCGTGTTTCGGGACGACCCCGACTTTTCCCTATAATCGGACGATCTTGCTCGACCCGACTTTTGGAAAAGTCGGGTTTCACGAAACGAAACGCGACCCTAAAAAACCAAAAGTCGCTCAACTCTAGTGTCCGCATTTGAAAAAACCTTTATAGGTCAAACAGGTTTTATTGTTGGTTCCTCTACTGTTACTCAAGCATAGACTAGGGGATAAAATATCCCCTAAGGAGGGAGTTTTCTTGGCCACAAAATGTATATTGGAGTTTTTTAATATTTGCGCCAATTTGGAGTCACTATGTAAAATAAGAATATATTTTTTAATAACATTAGTAATAGCACAGTATTGAGGAATTAATTGATGAATTTAATTGGAAATAAAACATGATTTGCATCTAAAAAAAATATTGGTGTCTTTTTACGATGTACCGTAGAAGAAAGCTCTGGATTGTCATTATTACAATTTAGAAAAAGTGTTTCTGTTAGTTTTATTTACTATACTCTTAGCTTTAGTTAATATCCAGTTAGGTGCAGGAAAGATATATATCTTTGTACCGTGTTAGCCAGTAGATAGAAAAATATTCAGAATTGAGAGTCCTCAGTGATGGATTTCTTTTAATGGCTAGCTGAAAAGATGGTAAAAAATTGCAAGCTTTCGAGACTACTCCGGTCTCTTCATCAGGCATTGACTAATACAACATCTGAAAAATCACATATTTATACACAACTTTGCAGAGAAATAATGCAGTAGATAAGACCTTGTACCTTGTTTTACATTACTATATAGTTTGTTGGATTTTGTCTACATTTCTACCAAAAATGAGGAAGGCTGGTGGAAGAGGCCGTGGAATTGGGCGGGGGTTGGCAGCTGGTAATGATGGTGTTGGTGGTGGATCTGATGGTAGTGGCAAGAGCAAAATAGGACCGAATGCAGGAGATGCTGACCCTGCGTCATCGTCTGGCTACATAAGGCCTCGAACGCTTAGTTTTCTAGGAGTTGGCAAACCTCTTTTAAAGGCAGAGCATCAGGAAAAAGTTTTGTCTTACATTGCTGACTCAGCCTCCAGCTCTATCGCCTCCTCTTCTTCAGTTGTAAAAAGTAAAAGCACTGAGTCGTCATTGGAGGCTCATGTTCATGAACCACACCTTTCCTTGTGTCCTTCACCCCAACCAAGATTGAAGGATGACGCAGGCCATACTACTGATAACTCCATGGAGCTGTTTTCACATACCATGCCTGGATTATCAAGTGAAATGGTGAATTACCCAGGCCAAGATGAATCTGACATGGAGTGCACTGATGCACAGCCGCTGATGGATGATTCTGCTGGTACATTCACTCAGAGCACTACATTGTCCTCGCAGTGTACAGAGCCAGATTTTGACCCTGATGAGACTCAGGCGCCCCTTCCCGCACACTATACCACCATACACGGTGACACAGAGAAAGGTGCACATGACATAGAAGAGGAGGTGATGGATGACCCAGTTGTTGACCCAGATTGGCATCCATTGGGGGAAGAGGGTGCTGCTTCCAATAGCTCAGATGAGGAGCATCCACAGCAGACATCGACATCGCAACAGCTGTTATCTGGCAGGCCCGGAGCACTCCAAAGACAGGTTCCAAACATCAAAAGAGTTGCTGGACAGCTTGTCCAGAGGGTCAAAAGATCACAGCGTGCTAGGCCGCAAAATGTCTGCCAAAGTAGGAAGAGTGCAGTGTGGCACTTTTTTGAACAAAATCCTCATGATCAGGCCAAGGTTATCTGTAAGAAGTGCGCAAAGACCTTTAGCCGAGGGAAAAATCTGAAAAATTTGAATACCAGTTGCATGCTTAGGCATTTAACCAGCATGCACTTGCAAGCGTGGACACAACACCAAACCTCAAGTGCCACATGTGCAACTGATCACAACGAAGGTAGTCAGCAACGCTACATTGTTTCCCCCACTGTAAGCCCACCAGTTAGCACAGCAGCAAATGTTGAGGTGTCGTTGCAAGACCACAGCAGTCAGGGAATCCCACTGTTATATCAACTGTTATATCAACGAAAGACTGATTCTAGGACATCAGAAAGAACACCAACTCCATCACCATCATCAACCCTCTCTCAGTCCGCCCTGTCCACCGCTACTTCCACCATATGCAGCTCTCAAGTCCAGCTCACCCTCCCAGACACTATGAGTAGGTCAAGAAAGTACTCAGTCTCTCATCCGCGTACACTGGGTTTGAACGCCCACATTGCCAAACTAATCTCGTTTGAGATGATGCCCTTTCGGTTGGTGGAAAGCACAGCTTTCCGCGAACTCATGGCCTATGCAGTACCACGCTATGACCTACCCAGTCGCCACTTCTTCTCTCGCAAAGCCATCCCAGCCCTCCACCATCATGTGAAAGACCGCATTGTCCATGCACTCAAGCAGTCAGTGAGCGGAAAGGTGCACCTCACAACTGATGCATGGTCCAGTCGGCATGGCCAGGGCCGTTACGTGTCCATCACTGCGCACTGGGTTAATGTGGTGGATGCAGGGTCCACAGGGGACAGCGGTGGTGGGACAGTGCTTCCTTGCCCACGGTATAGGAAACAGTTGGCTGTAGGCGTTCGACCCTCCTCCTCCTCCTCCTCCTCCTCCTCCAGAAGCGAAAGCTCGTCCACAGAGCGCAGTCGTACGAGCACTCCATCTGCAGCTGCCACTGTTGCACACGATGTGTCCCCCTATCGAGCAGCTAGTGGAAAGCGTCAGCAGGCTGTGTTGCAGATGATGTGTTTGGGCGACAGACACACCGCCGAGGTGCTGGCCGAGTACTTGAAGCGACAAACTGAGTCATGGCTGGGCAGTGTACATCTTGAGGCAGGCAAGGTAGTTAGTGATAACGGCCGTAATTTTGTGGCAGCCATAGCCCTTTCAAAACTCAGCCACATACCTTGCTCGGCTCACACCTTGAACCTGGTGGTGCAGTGCTTCCTCAAAAATTATCCGGAGTTAACAGCCCTGCTCCAGAAGGTGCGAAGACTGTGCGCGCACATCCGCCGGTCGCCTGTACACTCCGTTCGTATGCAGAAGCTGCAGCGATTGCTCCACCTTCCCAACCACCGCCTCATTATCGACATTGCAACAAGGTGGAACTCCACCCTGCACATGGTGGAGCGGCTGTGCGAGCAGAGGCAGGCCATAATGCATTTGTGGGAGGATACACGGCCAGGCACTTTGAGAGAAGACATGGAGTTGACAGGCGTGCAGTGGTCGAAGCTGAAAGACCTTTGTAAAGTCCTTCAGTGTTTTGAGGAATGAACACGGTTGGTAAGCGCAGACGACGCCATCCTAAGCATGAGCATCCCACTTATGCGTCTGCTCATGCAAACTTTGACGCACCTTAAGGAGCAGGCGTCTGCAGCCAATGTTGATGAGGAGGAAGAGGAGGAGGGAATCCTTGATGACATTCAGCCATTGTCTGCTCAGGGACCTCTCCTGGACGAGGTGGAGGAAGAAGAGGAGGAGGAGGAGGATGATGGGGATGATTACTTAGGGGAGGAGGATGCATCTCGTGGGGCAAGTGAAAATGTTGGCGTGGCAAGGTCTGGTACAGGGTTTGTGCGTGACTGGAGGGATGTGGATTTGCCAGAAAGTGCTCCTCCACCCAGCACTCGCAGTGCATCATTGACACCGGGAACATTGGCCCACATGTCAGATTATGCCTTGCGGATCCTAAAAAGGGACCCCCGCATTGCCAAAATGATGAACGATGACGACTACTGGTTGGCCAGCATCCTGGATCCACGCTATAAAGGCAAATTACAAAACATCATGCCACAGGAGAACCTTGACCTAATATTGGCTAATAAACAAGCAACTCTGGTAAATCGGTTGCTTGAGGCATTCCCAGCACACAGCAGCGGTGATGGTTCTCACACGAGCCGTACGGGCCGGGGGCAGCTTGGCAGAGGTGTTCGTGGTGCACACAGCAGAAGTGGCGTTGGAGACAGGGGTTTCATGACAATGTTGTGGACTGATTTTTCAAATACCGCTCACACAACTGGTAATACTGCATCGATGGAAGGTGACAGGAGACAGCAGTTGTCAACTATGGTTACAAACTACTTTTCCTCCCATATCGATGTTCTCCCACACAGGTCATTCCCCTTTGACTATTGGGCCGCTAAACTGGACACCTGGCCTGAATTGGCCCAATATGCCTTACAGGAGCTCGCTTGCCCAGCTGCAAGTGTGCTATCGGAAAGAGTCTTCAGTGCAGCTGGATCAATCCTGACAGAAAAAAGGACCCATCTGTCAACCCAAAATGTGGATGATCTAACCTTCATTAAAATGAACCACGCATGGGTTTCCAAGGATTTTGTCCCACCTTCCCCTGATGACACATAGGGTGACAGAAAAATGGCTTGCTTTGGTCCACCTCTTCCTGATACTTCACCTATTTCGCCTTTTGCATCAGCTGAATGTCCAACATCAACATATGCCACTTTCTAAAACTCCCTAACTGTGCTGCCTCCCCCCCCCATGGCCGGGGTCACCACCTACCGCACGACACCGTGCGAGTGCCGTTGCCCTGGACAGGTGGGTAGGCCGACTCTTGGGCGCGGGCACTGGCACAGGGTCCCTCATAGTGCAATCAAGTGTCTCTGACGGTGGTGGTGCACACCCGCCGTCAGACACACCGCTGTACTATGAGGGGCCCAGTGCCAGTACCGACGCCCACGAGTGGGCCCCCCTTGCTTGGGCAGGGCCCCAGCATTTGCAATCTTTACCTCTCCCTGCTCTTCCGCTGTGTAATCTGGGCGGTCAAATCCATACTGTGCCTGACACCGTCTGAGCCTGCCTCCTGAGACATATATTTTGAATGTGTACGCTATCCATACATGTTATCCGGGGATACGGTACCCTTTCTAACCTTTGTGCAATCACGTGCAATCCATACTGTGCCTGACACCGTCTGAGCCTGCCTCCTGAGACATATATTTTGAATGTGTACGCTATCCATACATGTTATCCAGGGATACGGTACCCTTTCTAACCTTTGTGCAATCACGTGCAATCCATACTGGGCCTGACACCGTCTGAGCCTGCCTCCTGAGACATATATTTTGAATGTGTACGCTATCCATACATGTTATCCAAGGATACGGTACCCTTTCTAACCTTTGTGCAATCATGTGCAATCCATACTGGGCCTAACACCGTCTGAGCCTGCCTCCTGAGACATATATTTTGAATGTGTACCCTATCCATACATGTTATCCGGGGATACGGTACCCTTTCTAACCTTTGTGCAATCACGTGCAATCCATACTGTGCCTGACACCGTCTAAGCCTGCCTCCTGAGACATATATTTTGAATGTGTACGCTATCCATACATGTTATCCAGGGATACGGTACCCTTTCTAACCTTTGTGCAATCACATGCAATCCATACTGGGCCTGACACCGTCTGAGCCTGCCTCCTGAGGCATATATTTTGAATGTGTACGCTATCCATACATGTTATCCAGGGATACGGTACCCTTTCTAACCTTTGTGCAATCACGTGCAATCCATACTGGGCGTGAGAACGGCTGGCGAGCTGTTAAGCAAGCTACAGCACCTGTCCAGACAAGTACAGGGATTCCCTAGCGAGGAGACTTATTTGATTGTTTTCAATGTTGGGACAGCAATTTTTGGGGAGCACTATACTCTGGAGAATGATAGATGGGGCCCACCATACACTGGAACATTCCAAAGGTGGACATCAGACACTGGAGCAGCATTTACAGGGCCCATTATACAATAGAGCATTAGAAATGGGGCCCATTATGTTTGGAGCATTATTTGGGCCCATAAGACAGTGGAGCTTCATCCATGGGGACCAACATATACTGTAGCATTATGTGGAGCTCATCATATACTGTTTCAAACATTATATGGGACCAATGATTCTGTATGGAGAAATAGATGGGCCTCGTCATGAGATGTAAAAAGTGAGGTATTTTTCATTGTACTATACCGCTATTTATCTGCCGTATCGGAGCATGATGAGTTGTGGTATGTGTTAAAGGGGCGCTCTTTCGCCCAGGGCACATGAAAACCTGCAGCCAGCCCTCCCCCCCACAACTTTAGCCAAATAACCCCCATTTTTCAGTGCGTAACTTGTATTATGAAGTTAATTAAGGTTGACAAGCTTAAGTAAGAAGAATTGATGCTTTTGGCATTCAAATGGGCACTGTAGGTGTGTTTCCTGTCCTCCTCTCACTGCCGACTTTTATTCCCCATTGACTTACATTGGGTTTCGTGTTTCGGGACGACCCCGACTTTTCCCTATAATCGGACGATCTTGCTCGACCCGACTTTTGGAAAAGTCGGGTTTCACGAAACGAAACGCGACCCTAAAAAACCAAAAGTCGCTCAACTCTAGTGTCCGCATTTGAAAAAACCTTTATAGGTCAAACAGGTTTTATTGTTGGTTCCTCTACTGTTACTCAAGCATAGACTAGGGGATAAAATATCCCCTAAGGAGGGAGTTTTCTTGGCCACAAAATGTATATTGGAGTTTTTTAATATTTGCGCCAATTTGGAGTCACTATGTAAAATAAGAATATATATTTTTTAATAACATTAGTAATAGCACAGTATTGAGGAATTAATTAATTGATGAATTTAATTGGAAATAAAACATGATTTGCATCTAAAAAAAATATTGGTGTCTTTTTACGATGTACCGTAGAAGAAAGCTCTGGATTGTCATTATTACAATTTAGAAAAAGTGTTTCTGTTAGTTTTATTTACTATACTCTTAGCTTTAAAGTTAATATCCCGTTAGGTGCAGGAAAGATATATATCTTTGTACCGTGTTAGCCAGTAGATAGAAAAATATTCAGAATTGAGAGTCCTCAGTGATGGATTTCTTTTAATGGCTAGCTGAAAAGATGGTAAAAAATTGCAAGCTTTCGAGACTACTCCGGTCTCTTCATCAGGCATTGACTAATACAACATCTGAAAAATCACATATTTATACACAACATTGCAGAGAAATAATGCAGTAGATAAGACAAGTGACGTGAAGCAGAACTACCATTATGGGAGAGTGATAAACAGTTTTGGCCGTAAATATTGGAACAGTTCGTAGATAAGGAGTGTGAAAGTTTTATTGTACTCTGATTGTGGTCTGGTTCTGTGTTGTGATGCCCCCACAAGGGTCCACAAAACCTTGTGGGGGCATCACAACACAGATCCTCTGGCTGTGCTGAACACTGGGCTCTAACTAACTCACTATCAGGAAGTCATTTTCTTTCTACCGACATAGACCCTCCCATTTTGGGCTAGTCCCAACTGTTAACTTTACCCAATTTAGTGCATACAAATTACGGTACATACCAAACCACATTTTAAACAGTGGAATGCATTAAATGACAACACATATCTTCAATTGGAGGGGGACGTGTGTTATGAGCTCATTTTCTGCTCCACCAGTTGAGAGTTCTCCTTCTGTTCTCCCTCTGGTGGTGACAGGAGGTAGTGAGGTTGGTTTAATTGGTAGTGATCTGCCACCTGGTGAGGAAGATAACAATTGGATCTCTGGAGTATCAGACTGGATATAAGACAGCTGACACCCTATCCTGGTGCTGGTGATTCAGTCTGCTTCTCAGGTCTTGGACTCAGCTCAGTTCCAGTCTTATCAAGTTAAGTTTGTTTTTGCTAATGTTCACACTTGCTCTTGATGGTCAATTCAGTTTTTTGTGTGGTCAGCCAGCCCGGCTGGGCTTTGCTGAATTTCGACTCTTATTTTTCTGTATTTGCCAAATTGCCATTTTTTTGCCCCTTATTAGATTGGCCTCTTTTTGCTCTGTCTCAGAATATTTCAGAGTGCTGATATAGTGGGAGAAGTCTAGTGACTTCAGGGTTAATTTTGCTATCAGTTGTGTTGGACATTTTGGTAGGGTTTTTGGCAGATTGCAGACAATGTCTTTCCTTTCCTGTCCTTTCTAGTTAGTTTTCCCCCATCGTTTGCTCAGCCTATTTTCCTGCCTTTGTTTGTGTTTTCTTCTTGTTTCACCGTCAATACATGTGGGGGGCTGTCTTTCCTTTGGGGTCTGCTCTGGGGCAGTTAGTTTTCCTCTTTTCCTGCTTTAGGCTTATTTAGCTCTCCGGTTGTGAAGAGGCGTCTAGGACCACCATAGGAATGCTCCACGACTGCTGCTAGTTGTGTGTTAGGATCAGGGGTCTGCAGTCTGCATAGTTACCAACCTCTTTGGTTTTCTGAGACTTAGCTTGTTGTTTTTTATTTCCTCCTCGGCTATCCGTTCATAACAGATGTGGGCATCTCTTCCACTTTCTTGTATCTACTTCCAGAGCAGAAGGGGCTTTGGACACCGTAGGACAAAAGCAAATAGATAAAACTGTTTTCTCTGCACTGTCTAAACCATTTCTCCTGCTTTTGAGTTATTATTTTTGCATTTATTTATTTATTTATTTAAAATACTACTCTAGGTTACTTTTTTATTTCATCATTGGATAGGTACAGACAGGGAACTTACATTACCAATACCTAAATAAGTCAAAACCTGTAGTGGAACTGTGGCGCCCTGCATCTTTACCACGACAAAAGGGTTAAATATGTACTGTTTTGCATATGTTTTGTGAGCAATGGGAGTTATGCTTTTTCTGCTGGAGACCACAACACACACACACACAATTTACCTCACTCCCTTACTTGTCTGAAGCTTATAACTTTGCAGACATACTCTAACTGGGAGGAGAAGGAGTAGAGTTGTTGTTTTCAGTGAAGAAGAAGAAGCAGAAGATGAAGAATGCCCCTGGCAGCAATGATATGTGCTTCCTCCAGAAGTAAAGCTAAGAAGAATCAGGGAGTCAGCTCCTAGGCCATCCACGCTTTCAGAGCAGGGTGGTAAGCTGAGAGACTGTGTGAGTTTATACAACCAACAGCATAGTGTATTCCCCAGGAAGACTGCAGCAAACTAGGATCAGTGAAGGATTGTGCAAGAAGGAACTGGAGCTTCACACAGGATCCAAGCTGCAAGTTGCCAGAGGCGGAATTCACAGTGAGTAGGGGCTATACTGGAAGTTCTAGACTCTGGGAAGCCTTGGTCCCAGAAGGGATTATAATAGCAGGAAGCTTACACCGAGTCACAGCAGAGTGAAGGATAACTCCCATTGTGCAGAGCAGACTGTAACCTGGTGAGAGTTGTAATATCTCCTCTGAACTGCACCTGAACTACAGTAAATGATAAAGTGGCTTTCCTTGTCTCCTGCCTTATTACTCCATGCCTTCTACTTCCATCACAATCTCTGGGGGTTAGCCCTGGTTGGAGCGGGTTAAACATCTGCACTGCCTTCATCATCTACTCCCCCAGGGATCATCTGCAGTGCCGGCTATACTACAGTGGAACACTCCAACTGGCATCACGAATCACTACATAAACTTTATCCCTAATCAATACTCCCCTTTTACATGACTGCCTGGGGCCACAGACCGGGTCACCGCCAGTGTGACACATCTCTTTAAGATGACCAGCCCGGTACCGAGTATCCCACGGCCTCTGGGGCATGTCAGAACCCTAAGTAAGTTATGTCATCACCATCATATCATGCCTCTGCCCTCATATACTGATATATTGTATTGTTTTTGTGCTAGGAATCACAATTGCTGTATAATGTGATCCTAACGCTGTGCAGAAAGACATACCATGGTTATTAGTAGGCTAAGGTCAACAATTAGAGTTCTCTCGGAGATATAACTAAGGACACACAATTGTCTATGAATTGTTACAACACAAATATTTAAAATAATTTTCTCAATGTTTCATTCTGCTTTTTATGGAATTTACTTAAATTCTTTGTACCCGCATATGTTTTATTGGTTGTTACATTGCTCATCTCAAAATTATGCAGCCCTGACAAAGTCAGAAATTAGGCCTGCATAGCAATAGATCATTTTCTTCTGGGAATCAGACATCCTATATTATGTGGTAACCCAAATATCAATGAATATCTGAAATCACAATAGAGAATATACACAGAACCATAAATCACCTCAGGCATCATCAACATGACTCCAATAACTGAAAATATTAACAGGAAAGAAAACATCGAGAATTATTAGCTTTGGACAAATGCATTTTTTACTTTATAATTTACACTCTGAAAGTTTCTGCAATCGGTATTGGTCTGAGTAGTCCAGAAGGTTATCATAGAGCGTGACTTTGATGCAGCCCTTGAAGCAATCCTTCCTGGTCCCATCCATATTGCTATTATATAGTAAGACTTATTGTAGTAATCCCCTTTCCAGAAGAACTTCTTGGCTAAGAAACAAAAATATAAGTAAATTTGCTCACGCATGAGTCATGTAAAGGGCATTGAGGAAGAGAAAAAAAAAGCATCACTTCTTCCTGGATGGCAAATCGTGGAAAAAAAGAGAAGGGGCTATTGAAATATTAGAAAATAACAGTCTTTCTTTTAGGCATCGGGTTCCTGTCGCTGCACAGCAGTAATCCAGAGCCTTGCCTTCGGCAGTCTCCCATTCCTCTCCATCCGCAGAGGAGGCTGCTCAACAGACTCGTCGATCCCGGCGCTCTGCTCAGACTAGCATTGTGGGTTTGGTTGCTGCTGCCACATCTGGTCCAGCTATAGCAATGCATGCTGGTCAGCAGCGAACAACTCCAGGGACTAAGTCTTCCTTTCAATCCATTGAGCATGCCCGTGGGATGATCTCTCATTGGAGATCGTAGGTCACATGCTCAGGTCCTGCTTCTGCTCTGATTGGATCATCAGGAAGGTCCCAGAAGGTCGTGGCTATAAAAGCCTCACATGGTCGCCCCGCCATGCGCTATGATAGACATTAGTTCTTATATTTATAGTGGTGTGTGTGATGATGGATGTATGAGACAGGTGAATGACTCATTATGAAACCCCTTCCCTTTGATACGCGTATTAGTAGGGTTTAGAGGTTAGAGTCAGCACTTAGTACTGGTACTGCCTAGCGCCGCAGTGCATTCAGCTCACTCATCCGTTAGTGCCAGTGGGCGCCAGTCAACACAGGTATCACCGTACCGCTTATGTTGCAGCACTAGTCTGTATGGCGCCGTGCACAGATAGTGTGCTTTCCAGCACTAAGCTCAGGCTGGTTAGTGGCGACCGCAAGGGCAGACACAGTACACGCTCAGAGCGGTAGGCTAATGCTTGCTGCACATGTGACGTTTAACAGGGCACAGCGTTCCAGGGAAAACTTTCCCTGGCTCCGCAGTAGCGGTTCCAGGCACTAGTGGGTGTAGAGGGGCACGCTTCTTGTGTCTCAGAAGCAGTGTCCTGTGACCACATGCTAGCGCTCCTTTAGCCGTAGCCTGTGAGGTTTAACAGGCTTCGGCAATGGTTTCTGCCTACTCTGTGCAGTAACAGAGCCCATTTACTATCACACCGGGTCAGTCGTTATCCGCCGATGTCAAGCGAGCATTTTACTACTCGCTGTCTGTTGTTGTATAGCAGCAGTTTACCATCTCTGCACGGTGGACCCCGAGTTGTGATCGCACCATTTCATAATTTATATTTGGTGCGATCCACAAACCCTAACACTTTCTTTTCTATATGCAATGGGGGAAATAAGTATTTGATCCCTTGCTGATTTTGTAAGTTTACCCACTGACAAAGACATGAACAGTCTATAATTTTAAGGGTAGGTTAATTTTAACATTGAGAGATAGACTATCAAAAATAAAATCCAGAAAATCGCAATGTATAAATTATATGAATTTATTTGCATTTATTTGCATTTTGCAGTGGGAAATAAGTATTTGATCCCTCTGGCAAACAAGACTTAATACTTGGTGGCAAAACCCTTGTTGGCAGGCACAGCAGTCAGACGTTTTTGTAGTTGATGATGAGGTTTGTGCACATGTCAGGAGGAATTTTGGTTCACTCCTCTTGGTAACTTGGAGCTTCAATTCCTGGCCACATTACTGCATAATGTGTTACCAATGGTTTTCTTGGTGACTGTGGACCCAGCTGCCTCGAGTTCATTGCCAAGTTCCCCCCTGCAGTTTTAGGCTGATCTTTCACCTTCCTCATGATCAAGGATACCCCACGAGGTGAGATTTTGCATGGTGCCCCAGACTGATGTCGATTGAAAGTCATTTGTATTTCTTCCATTTTTTATTGCTATTGCACCAACAGTTGTCTCCTTCTCACCCAGCATCTTACTCATGGTTTTGTAGCCCATTCCAGCTTTGTGCAGGTCTATGATCTTGTCCCTGACATCCTTTTAAAGCTCTTTGGTCTTGCCCATGTTGTAGAGGTTAGAGTCTGACTAATATAATTGAGTCTGTGGACAAGAGTCTTTTATAAAGGTGACTATGTAAGACAACTGTCTTTAATACAGGTAACGAGTTGATTAGGAGCGTCTAACTGGTCTGTAGGAGCCAGAACTCTTAATGGTTGGTAGGGGAGCAAATACTTATTTCTCACTGCAAAATGCAAATACATTTATATAATTTATACAATGTGATTTTCTAGATTTTATTTTTAATATTCTATTTCTCAAAGTTAAAATTAATCTTCCCTTAAAATTTATGACTGTTCATGTCTTTGTCAATGGGCAAACTTGACAATCAGCAAGGGATCAAATACTTATTTCCCCCACTTTATGCCTCTATCAAAGAGCAAAACATGACATTTTTTATCAGTTGGTCTGACACTGCCTAGACTGAGACACTGCCTAGACTGGTATGGGGAGTCAAAAGAAACTCTTTGGGGGGCAATTCATCATAGCTTTTTCGTTCAAATTTCTGGAGAATAAATCTTTGAAAAGTTGCAACTTTTTTTTTTGCCCAATGCAAGGTTGCTCAAAAATGCAACTTCTGGCATTTGCACACAATTCTTGCCCCAGCTTTGGCAATGTAGGCGGAGCTGAGACAACACTGGGGTCTGGTGGCCCCCATTTTTCAATTTGCCGCACCACGCACAAGTCTTACTGCATCAAGGGCTGAAGTTAGATTTGTGACGAGGACAACATAGCGGCACACACCACTACATGCCTCACCTGCTTGACCTAGATGCGCACGGATCTTAATGAATTGGGAAACTACAGTTGAAAGTGCCTCCCTCAGCAATACTCGGGAGAGAAACACTCATCTTGATGAATCTGTCCCTCTGTTCTTCATGTTTTCTCAATCAGATACCCAGAATGTAGTCTACCAAATAGTTATAGGTCAGTGAAGGATGCGTAGTAGAAAAGAGTGTGGAACCAAGTCAGGCAACTAGACAAGGGTCACCAGGATGCAAACAACCCAAAGGATGAGACAGAACTGAAATCAGTAAACAGGTCAAGTATCAATAATACCACAAAAAGGACCACAGGAAACAATAGATGATACTACGAGATACCCTACAAGACATGGAAAATGACTAAGGTCATTATCAGGATCAGTAGTTATAAAATGAGCACCATATTTTGTGGATTATAAGACGCACCCCAAACTTTGCAGAGGTAATAGGAAAAAATTATTTTTAAGAAAATGGTTGTGCACCTTATAATCCACTTTTATGTTAACTTACCTGGGGTTCATAGGTAGAGGAATGGGATCCCAGGTAGCAGAGCAGCTGCTGCAGGAAGCTGGTTGTGGCAGCGGCAGGAGATGCTGCGGGCCCAAGGTTGGTAGGAGGTGGTGTTCAGTGGAGGTAGGAGTGGAGCAGTGCTGTGGGTCCCAGGCTGTTAGGAGGTGATGTTTGGCAGTGAGGGGTCTCTCCTTAATTTTCGAGAGACAAGATCTCTGTGCTGGGATCTCAATTTGCACATGCGCCACCTCTGGTGGCTATTTTCCCTGTGTCCACTTCATTGAAAAATATGGAAAGTGCAGGGGCTACGGGATTTCACAAATTGTCAGTGGAGCCCACATACCGGTGAATATCCCTTCCTGCCAGCCTTGATCCCGCAGCATTGTCCTGGGATCTTGCTCCAGCACAGCCAGTAAGCTACATTCTAATTATACGACACACCCCCATTTCCCCCCAAAGAAAATTGGAGAAAAAAGTGCATCTTGTAATCAAACATTTTTTTGCAAGGATTATGCAACAGCACCTTTAGGCATCATGTAGGAGTCAGCAACCCTTTTAAATAGACCACCAGGACCTTTTTTGGACAGTCTTTAGCTTGGCAAGTAAAGGTCAGCTTGCAAAAGCGGACCCAGAACTGGTGCCTGATCCACCTGGGCCACAGCAGAAGACAAGAGATGACATTAGACCACAAGAATTAGAATTGCTTAGTTTAGTGTATCTTGTTTTGAATATTAGTCTTCTAGTAACTCCAAAATTGTATAATGTAATCTCTGGTTAATACTACAAACAAGTGTAGAAAACCAACATCAAGAAAGGATCTAGATATTGGCTAAGGATGAATGAACTGAGGAAATTATTATAGATATACCAGCAAAATACTATAGCGAATTCCATAAAGACCATGTTTAACTGTTCCTTCTCATCTGGATGTGGCTTTCTTCCGTCACTAGTCTTTATATAAAACACATAGTATACACCAAGGGTCCCCAACCTGTGGCTTGTGGATCTATGATGTGTGGCTCTTGGGTGTTTGCCAGCTTAGTGCATTAGCTCCAGATCCAGCAAACACCTATGAAGAGCAGGTCTCCTGATGGTGACTTTTGTGAGTAGCCCCACACAAGAGAACAGATCAGAATGCATGCGTACTGGTCTTGGAGGTTTACTGATAAATTAAGTATAGACATCTGGACACAGTATAATACTGCCAGTCAGAGGAGTTGCTTGATGCGTGAATTGATAGTGTGGTGAAAGAGCTTGATGCAAGTGTAATGACCAGGCCGAACATTCCCTGCTATCCACCCCCACACGGTGTCCGAGGCCGAAGGAATTATGAAACACACCGGTCTCAGGGATAACAGTTGTTTTTACTTCATCAGGAATGAATAACTTGGATCAAATAAGGAACAGTCTCTCATGGGTCGTCCACGGTAATTACAGTTCACACTGAGATGCTGAGATGTGATTGGGGTCTGGAGCTTTAAGAGCACTGGACAGAGTCTTTTGGTATTTTACAGAGGGAGGTAGACGCAGCAATTAGAGGTTACAGACCTGTACTTGGGGTTATCTCCACAGTGTGTCACGGCACGTGCACAAGTACTTATAGGTGAATGTAGAAACTGTGGTGAATCCTGTCAGAAGTACTTTAGATGTGATGAATCCTGTCTGAAATACTTTAGGTGTGGTGAATCCTGCCAGATAGTCTTAGAATGATTTCTGTACAGGTTAGAGGGAACTCAGGCTTTTAGGCCTGCAAGAAATCTTGCAAGGTATCTTGAGGCTCGTGACCCTTTCTCAGAGTTAATTGTGGCTTTCCAGGAAAGAAAGGTTGGGGATCACTGGTATAGACAATTGGATGTTGTCACTGAGGTCTACATCTAGAATGATGTTTTGTACATTTTTCATGCTCTATACTCCCATACATGGCATTGTTCTTTTTTGTAATTTAGCAATTATGTCAAAAGCTAAAGAGACCTCATCGGCCACTTTTAAGCAAGTATGTTACTCTTCTGTTACATGAGAGATTCTATTTTTTATCATTATTTTTTTTATTTGAGAGTACAAAGTTAGTAATACAAATAAGAGAACTTCTTAGAGATTTTGACCGTCAGGTATGACCATGGGGAGGAACTGATGGCTACACACACAGCACCTGATATGTTAGTGCCCTGGGCAAGACTGTGGGGCTAAAGGAACACCTGCCCTAGTTTAGTATAACACTATCTCAGAATTTGCACATGGACATGGCAGTATAAGACAAGCATCTAATACAAGCTTGTTGGCCTCACAAGAGGACATTAGTGATAGATTAAATCACCACAGCCTGGAGGAGAGCCCGGAGCATGAGAAAGAATATCGCTGAACATTTTAGACAAGGGGGTAGATGGACAGGATAGGCTGAGAGCTGGATATCTGATGCAGCTTTGAATTGCTGTATACAAATTCCCATCAAGACTCTGATGGCAATTAAAAATGAAAAAAAAAGATGGATGCCCAGCAGATTTTATAAAAGGAAAGGAAAAAAAAATAGGACGAATACACCATAATGATAATGAAGGAACTACCCTATACTCTAGAGACAATACATCTAGAGAACAGACTCTACTGAATTATCTGGTACTGAACAAATAACTTGAAGGGATCTACCTTTATATCACCAAAGGAGAGAAAACAAGCTGTCCCCGTCATCAGGAACTTTCCTCTACATAATAATACTAATGAAGGTAACGAGTATCTCACAGAGAGCTCCACGGTCAATAATTAATAAGAAAATAACATCTAGAAACCAATTTATTTAAAAAAACTTAAGAAAATACATTATATGTAACTAAAAAGATCCCAGCCAGCCCAATCATGTATATCCATGTACACCTAAACCTTTCTCTCGCACACTGTCTCTTTTCTATCCCTCTTTTTATATATCATTCACTCTTTCTCCTTCTCTCTATGATTTGCCGCAAAGAAAAAGAAGATAAAATATAATAATATATTTGTATGAGTTTTATGTGGATTTGTACAGTATATGCATTATTATAGGGAATCTGTCATGGAGTTACTTGTCATGAAGGGTTCTAGCAGGAACGTGGGATGCAGTAATGGACTAAGGCAGAGCAAGGGTTAAAGGGGGTTAAATATTACAATGGATACTCAACGCAGGGAAAAGTGGGGAAAAAATAAATTCATTCAATGGGTTGATTCAATAGGGGTGATATAGCGAGAATGATAAGCCGATTCAAGCAGCTAGAAGAACAGTTCAAAAGTAAATAAACTTATCAAACCAGCGACTTTCAGTAGTGGAAGTCCTGGGTGCAGGCGTTGGTGCCAAGTCTGTGGCGCATAAGGTTTATGGCATTGTCCTGAAGGAGGTGTTCTGGATCCTGTCGAAGGTGATGAATCCTTGTGGTCCTGATGAGGGATCATGAGTCCGGAGAAACAAAGGGTGTAGGAAGAAGAAAGTCTCTGCACTGTTCAGGGGTTAACGCGTCACGGCGGTTGTGCGTGAGCTTATCTGGCCTCAGTTCACAGGGGTTGGCCCGGCTTCCTTGCCAGCTAAGGTGCGTGTCTACATTTTCACAAGTGGTGATGGCAGCGGCATCAGCGGTGACAGAGGTGTTAGCGGTGTCTGAACCGCTCTCTTTGTCCGTACCTCTCTTCTTCGTCAGGGAAGAAGGGCATGGCTCTTTGAAACGCATTTGTTTGGCCCCCGCGCTGCATCTTTCTGAGCTTATAACACTCTGTACCTGGTGATGTCACCTGTGGGCGGAGCCTATCTGCAGCGCACAGCTCTGGCAACACGACAAGGAAAATGTCCAACCTTGTCTAATACCAAATAGTTATAACAAACAAAATGTGATGCCGCGCTAAAATGACAGCCGATAACAATGACTGCCCCTTATCTCTGACACACAGATCAAAGCCTGTATAAGAAGCAAAAAGATATCTGGACTCAAACTGAGCACAAAAGAAATAGACGAACGTGCCACAAACAAACGGTATTCCAATCAAAGAGAAAGTGAAAAGATTTGAACACTTCAACAGGAATTTTTAGCGCCAGTGTGACCCTTTTTTCTTTTACCTTTTTACTAGTTTAAAAAAAACTGATGTCAGTGGCTGTCTAGCAGTACGTTTTTTACAGCTATATTGCGGATAAAATCAGTGGCAAAGTCCACATAACCACAGATACATGGATCAGTGAGCACGACTAGGGATGTCACCTCTCCATAACTGCCCACTGAGTAAATGTAGTGGTGTCTGGGAAAGAGGCAGAAGGTGTTCCAACTCATCTCCTAGCACCAAGTAGTATTGATAGATATTTACCTGCCCAGGTTGCCTCAGCCTTCTACTCTGCTTCCTCCACCACCTCCTCATTTGGTCACAGGAAGACCTACACCACCAACTTTACCACAGCCAGGGGGGAATGACTGCAGGCTGTTCTTAAACTCCTCTTTTTGGGGGATAAATCCCACAACATGCAAGTGCTGTGGACGGGGGTCAAACAGCGGACAGATGAGTGGTTGGTGCCACTGAACATCCAGCCCAGCCTGGTGGTGTGTGATAACGGGAAAAGTTTTGTAGAAGCTCTGAGTCTAGCTGGTTTGACGCACATCCCTTGCCTGACACATGCGCTAAACTTGGTGGTGCAGAGCTTCCTGAAAATCTACCTAGACATGTTGGAGCTGCTGCTCAAAGTGCATCCAGTGTGTGGGCACTTTCATCATTCTCACCCTACTGGTGCTCACCTGCCTGCACTGCAGCATCACTTCTGCCTTCCCTCTCACCAGATGATATATAACATACCAACAAGGTGGAACTCCACCTTGCATATGATGGAAAGACTGTGCAAGCAGCAGCAGGCAATAGTGGAATTTCAGCTGCAGCATGCACGGCTAAGTGGCTCTGACGAACAACAACACTTCATCACCAATGATTGAGCCTCCATACGGGATGTGCGTGCTATGTTGCCCTGCTTCGAATATTCCACCAATATGGCCAGCACTGATGAGTGAACAATATAATACCGATAAATTTTGAACACTTTTTTGAGGTTTATATACGAACAAAATGTAATCCAGACCACGGAATACCCTATGGGTGAGCGATATAACAACAATAACATTTTGAACAATCTTTTTGAGGATTATGTAGCAATGAAATGTACTCAAGACCACAGAATAGTTTATGGATGATCAATACAATAATGATAAAAATTGAAAAATTAAAGAATTCTTTTGAGGGGTATACATCAACAAAATGTACTAAAAAAGATGTAATGCTGATAAATTTTGAACAAGTTTTTAAAGAGTTTATATAGCAACTGAATTTACCCAAGAAGATGTAATACATTTTGGATGAGCAATATGATACCGATAAATTTGGAACAAGTTTTTTGAGACTGATATATCACCGAAGAAGATGTAATATCCTATGCATGAGCAATTTAATACCAATATATTTTTTAACAAGTTTTTTGAGGCATTTAAAACAGTGAAATGGACTCAACATGTTTTTGGAGGCTTATATAATATCAAAATGGACTACAGACCACAAAATAGTCTATGAGTGAGCAATATGATAACAATAAAATTTTGAAAAAGTTTTTTGAGGGTTATATACCAACAAAATGTACCCAAGAAAAAATAATTTTGAACAATTCCTTTGAGGCTATGGATGAGCAATATAATGCCGATACATTTTAACAAGTTTTTTTAAGGGTTATATACCAAGGAAATATACTCCAGATCACGGAATAGTCTGTGGGTGATCAATATAATAACGATAAAATTTAGAAAAAGTTTTTGGAGGGTTATATACCAACGAACTGTATCCAAGGAAACATAATTTTGAACAATTTTTTTGAGACTTATATAGCAACGAACTGTACTCAAGAAGATGTAATGCCCTATGGATGAGCAATACAATATCAATAAACTTTAAGCAAGTAGTTTTGAAGGGTTATATACTAACGAAATGTACGCAAGAATATATAAGTCTGTATGGCTGAGAAATGTAACCCAGACAAATTTTTAAACATTTTTTTCAGTCTTAAATATCACAAAAATGTACACCAGAACTTAGAATAGTGTATGGGTAAGAAATCTGAAGAAACAAGCAAAATTTTTGAACGCTTTTTTCTACTGTTATATGACACAAAATGTGTCATAGACATGCAATACCGTTTCGATGAGTAATCTAGTCCTGAACTATTTTTCTACGCTTTCTGTATGTTTTACAAACCACTGTAATGCAACAATACCATGTTAAACTGTATGGATGAGTCATTCAATTCATAACAACCTTTTAAGTGAAAATATTTTGAAAGTGTACTTGATGTACTTAGACAGTCATAGAGGCTTTGCAGAAAATACAAAGCCAGATAGAAAATATGATCCATCCATAGACTTCTGAAAGGCAACAACTGGTGGGTCTCATTAAAATATTGAATATTACAAACATTTTTTTGTGCTGCTGTCATCTGGTGTTGTGGAGAAGTGTGGGGTTATCCAGGCTTTGTTCATTTTTATGATAGTGAGCCTATCTACATTCTCTGTTGAATGGCAAAAGCCCCTGTTTGTAATGACGCCCACCTGTCTGCACTAAAACCTTGCTCTGACAAGACGCTAGTGGTAGAGCGTCACAAGACTTCCAAGGCTAAGAGGGCCAGCGCATGCCAGGCATCCAGCTTTGTGAGACCCAATAGTTGAAAGTCGCAGAGGAATTAGGAAGTACGCTGGTTTGGTCGGTCAAGGTGTTACTTGACCATCTTTACAAACTTTTCCTTGTCTTCTGCTAGCGTTGTCTGATGGGAATTTTTTTGACATATTTTCCACAATGGCCTTATGGTATAGCACCATTTTAGAAGACCTCTCCACCTCAGGAACAATAGATGCAAAGTTTTCCTTGTAGCATGGGTCTAGCAGGATAAACAACCAGTACTCTTTTATGGCCAAGATGAATGGAACGCAAGGGTCACGGGAAAGGCAACCTTACATAAAGTCCACCATATGTGCCAAGCTCCTTACAGCCAACAATTTCCTGTGTCCACCATGATGACGAATCTCCATCTCCTCCTCTCTCTCGTTCTCCTTATTTCCATCCTCAACGACCAGCTCCTGTTCCTTCTCTTCTTCCTTATCAGCATCCACCTCTTCATTATTATCCAAACTGCACTGAGCAGATGAAATAAGGCTGGGCTGGCAACAATCTCTCTGTGTTTTGTCTTCCTACATCCCCACCTGGTTTGAATGCAAATCTTCATGTTTAATTATGAACAGTAGGCACAGAAGCATGATAGTGGCGCTGACTATGGTGCTGACTATGGCATCATCAACACTCCTCAAAGTCTCAGAAAATCAAACAAATATCAGACATTCATGCCCACTCTTTGTTATGTGTGGAGGCTGACCAGAATACTGACAGGCGTGTTGGAGCTGGTACTCAACCACTGGCTTCTTCTGCTCACAATGCCTTGCTAGCATGAGTAGTGTTGAGTTCCAGCACCTGGTGAGGTCGCAAACCAGTTGGTCAAGAGAAAACTTGGCACTCAACTTTTGATGATTATGAAAATTTTAATGCAGTCCAAAATCAACAACGTTTCGGTCCCAGAGTGAACCTTCATCAAGTACTGCAACAAATGTGTATCATATACAATAAGTAAGCGACATATCTCAAATACATGATACTCTGAACATAAACATGAGACAAAAAAATATATAAATGTCAAAACTGAAAATTAATCAACCGCCAATCAGGCATCATATATGTGCTTAAAGTGCAAAAGAGAAGTTGGGAAGGAAAAGAGAGGTATGGGGATACCTACCCGACTGCTCAGTGTGAACACACTCCAATATGTTGGGATAGAAACCAGCCTGAAAATATTAAATAATCAACCTGAGTGGTCATGAATACTAGATTGAGGTAAGTATCTCAGGTAAGTGAACGTACTGTGTAGACTGGGGTGCACCTTCAAGAGGTATAGTTAAATGATCAGTGGGTAAATTGACCCTATGGGGATAAATAAATCGATTGACATACCATATTGAGTGTGAGGGATATGTGTCAGTAATGATTTCAAAGCAATGGTACCAACCAAATTGCTCATTTGTATAAATTGCATCTAATGAGCATCCACTACCATGGGTATCAAAAAATCTGTAAAAGGAAGAGATATGTATGAGCATGTAAATAATAAGTAAAGAGCACTCAAAATTAGTAAAAATCAGTGGTGCTTACTTTCATGGATGGCATAAGGCACTTAAATATGGCCAGATGTATTCAGGAGAAAACGTCCTCTAATAGGATAATGGAAAAGTGTTTAAATCTCTAATATAGGGAAAAGTCTTTACCTATAATGATAATATGTCCAATAAATATAAGAAAAGTTATGTCCAGTTAATGTAAGAGGAAACAACAACATATGGGGGAACTGGAACCAGAGATATGCTCACTTATGTATGGTCTCACTGTGTCCCCAGGCAGTATTAGCATCAGTCCTAAGAAAATAATATGGCCCATTACTGCTACTAGTGGAAAGCGTTATAGGGTTAAATGTATTCAGAAGCACAGTGTATCTTACCAGTGGTGGTTCAGTGGGACGTGTGTCAGGCTCATCAGCACGGTGTCCACGGTGCTGTGGTGAGCTGAAGTGTCTCTGAGACGCTGTATAAATGGGAAAGGGGCGGGACATGCCTGTGTGATCATGCAGGAAGTGTGTCACAAGAAGTGATGTCATTTGCAAGGTTTGTGTTCCAGCAGCCATATTTGAATAGGTGTAAGCTAAATCAGTATGTGAAAACAAGAATTAAGCGCTATGTAACTAGAAACGAGCAATCTATATGGCAGTCGAGCCAGGGGGTAGGAATCCCGAGATTCAGAGGGATGAATCAGGTTAGAGAGTTTTCAAGGCGTGTTCAGTAAAGACGGCTCTGTATGGAAAAAGATATAGGTATTAATACAATGCCCATAAATACAGTTGATGAAAGAACATGTCATATAAAGATATACAATTTATATATATATATATATATATAGTGGAACAATATGCAAATGCAGAATTGATTGACTTCAGATAACCACAATAGTTCTCAGAGGTATACATAAAGGATACAGTACAGACAAAAAACTTATATAGAATCATAGAATCATAGAGTTGGAAGGGACCTCCTGGGCCATCTGGTCCAACCCCCTGCTCAAAGCAGGATTCGCTAAATCATCCCAGTCAGATGTCTGTCCAGCCTCTGTTTGAAGACTTCCATTGAAGGAGAACTCACCACTTCTCGTGGCAGCCTGTTCCACTCATTGATCACTCTGTCAAAAAGTTTTTTCTAATATCTAATCTGTGTCTCCTCCCATTCAGTTTCATCCCATTGCTTCTAGTCTTTCCTTGTGCAAATGAGAATAAAGTTGATCCTTCTACAATGTGACAGCCCTTTAGATATTTGTAGATATAACAGAATGTAAATCGTACTCTCTATTTAACCCCTTGGGAGACAAGTTCTGTAATTGATGGATCCAATAGGACTCTCTCCTCTTCAATGCTAGGATCGGTTGCCCCCTCTTCTGGGAATAGAAATGTGCTCAATCACCTGAAATTTCAATTGGGCTATGGAATGCCCCTTGGTGATGAAATGAAACAGAACCGGTAATAACATATTCTTGCAGCAGATGGTAGATTTATGTTTTGAGATGCATTCCTTTATGGGATGTGTTGTCTCGCCTACATATAATAATTCAAAGGGGCATTTTATTAGATAAATCATGAAGGATGAGTCACATGTGGAATAATCTTTTACTGTATAAGTATACTGTAAAAGTTGAGTGCCAAGTTTTCTCTTGATATTACTCACGGGTTGGGATCCTACTTAGGCATCACTCACAGAAGTGCCACGTTATATTTTCTATACTGCAAACCAGTTGGTGACCTGGCACTTGCATGCGCTGCTGCAGCACTGCCAGAACAGCGTCAGCTGTAGCTGACATGTAGAAATGGGCGCTGACGTGGCATACCTTGAACAGAAGCTCTGGAAAATCTGTGTATGCTTTCAGAAACTGCTGAACTAATAAATTTAGTACATGTGCCAAGCATGGTACATGTGTGAGCTTACCAAACTTCACAGCCGACACTCGGTTATGCCCATCATCACACGACCATGCCTGGTTAGAGGTTCAGTTGCAGAAACCACATATCTGTCCAGTCTGCTATTTATTTAGATAACTTTGCCTTTATGTTCGATTTGTCTCCTATATAAATGAACTTCAGCAGAGCCAGTTGTCCCTTTGCTGAGGCAGTTCTGCAGAGCTCCCAGCTGATGTGAACGATGTGCTCTGAGATATCACATCAGAGGTGGAATTTGAGGAGGAGCAGGAGGGGGTGCAGGAACTGCTGTAGGAAGTGGGGAAACCCTGATAGAAGTAGGGCCAGCTATCCTCAGCGTTGGGAGCACATGCGCCATTCCAGGGTGTGACTTGGCCCCAGACTCCACAATATTCACCCAGTGCGCTCTCAGGGAAATGTCCCTGGCCACAAGTGCTTGTCCACATGTCGATTGTTAAGTGGATAATGATAGTAAGTGCATTGGTAAGGGCATGGGTGATGATCCTGGACACGTGCTGGCACAATGCAGGGAAGCCACACCTGAAGAAAAAGTGTGGGCAGGAGACAAAGTACCGAGGGACAGCTGCAGTCATTTGTTGGTAGAAATCCTTCATGTCTACAAACCTATGGCATGCAGCCTGGAAATGTGCCCGTTTAGCATTAGGGCCTGTGGGTGGGTGGCTGGGAACTTTGTTTTTCATTCCAAGGCCTGGGGTAGGGTCAGTTGAATGCTGGACTGTGACAAGGCTTTGAAAGTTCCTGATGATAGTAAGTCAGAATGTGCAAGTATAGGTGCAGAGCAGGTGGCATCTGCACCAGTATTTTGGATAGGGGATTGGCAAGGACCCAGCACAGGGGAAGAGGCAGTGGTGTCACCTGATGGCACCAATCATGGACCCAGGCATTCTGCCCACCGAGTCCGGTGCTTAGATGACATGTGCCTGATCATGCTGGTGGTGGTTATTTTCTTAGTCGTCAGGCAACAAATTGCCATTTTGGTTGTCTCAGAACTCTTTTAGAAAAAGTCCCAGACTGGGGAGCGCCTAACTCTATGATGGAGATATTCAAGACTGTCGGTGCTCTGCCGAACAGTAGCCAGTAGTGATGAGCAAGTGTACTCATTGCTCGGGTCTCCCTGAGCATGCTCGGGTGGTCTCCGAGTATTTTAGCGTGTTCGGAGATTTAGTTTTCGTCACCTCAGCAGCTGCATGATTTGCGATTGCTAGACAGCTTGAATACATGTGTGGAATGCCTGTTTGTTAGGGAATTCCCACATGTGTCAGCCTGTCTGCAAGTCACAAATCATGCAGCTGAGATTACGAAAACTAAATCTCCGAGCACGCCAAAATACTCAGAGATCACCCGAGGAACAATGCAACTCGCTCATCACTAGTTGCCAGCTTTCTCCCTCTGTCACCCCACTGCCTCTTCCTCTCTGTTTCAGTGCTTCCAATCTCTACCCTTCAGCACTGATAGCCTAGCTCTTTATGCCAACTTCCCAGGTTTTATTCAGCGACTTCATCATCCGCCACTTTGTCTTCCACCAATGCACCCTGGTCCTCCTGACTTAGTGGTAACTGTGTCTCATCATCACCATCCTCCTCCTCATTCTAAATTGGGAATTCACCATCGTCATGTCCTTGTGGCCGTGGCTGCTCTAAGTTTTGGGCATCACTAAATAGCACGTCATCCTGTCCCTCTTAGAGCATACAGTTTTTCGGAATGCCCTAGTTTGGGATCACTAGTTTCCTGTGATTCAACATGGTGGGAGGAAGGAGAATCAAGGTGATGAATAATTGATCCAGACTTTAGGCTGGCAAGACTGAACCGAGCGGAAGACCGTGTGGCGCTGCCAAGCCTGCTGGAAGCATTATCTGCTATCCAACTGACACCTGTTCACACTGCTCTGGAATCAGAAGCGGTATACTGAGCCTCCCTTCAAACTGGGACAGGAACCTATGTGTTGTGGATGGGCATGTTTCTTGTGCTCCAGCAACACCCATTGGCGCACCTGCCCCATGTCCTCGGCATCTGCCTGCACCATCATCAGCACCATCCTTTAATGCTCACCTTATGCATTTTTTAATTGCTAAGTCTCTTGAAACCAAGTTTATTTTTAATGAAAGTAAAAAAAATGGTCATGTGCAGCAATCAAAGCAGTTTTTGTGAATTTACTCCTCCATAATGTAACAGAAAGAAGGCAAAAGTGTATGGATGACAATCAAATTCAATCCAGAAAAATCTTTCAATGCTTTTTCTCAGTTTTAGAGATCACAGAAATGTTCACAGATCAAGTAACACTGTATGTCTGAATAAATGGAAGCCTACAAAATTTTTAAAAGCTTTTGTTCACTTTTAGACCTCACAGAAATATTCACACTGTATGTCTGAGAAATGCAGGAATATTCACAAAGTAACACTGTATGAAAAGTGGAGGCATACAATTTTTTTCAAAACTTTTTAGCAGTTTGACACAACACAAAAATGATCACAGACTACATATCAAGGTATGTCTGAGAAATGGAGACCTACAAAATTTTTAAAAGCATTTGTTCACTGAGATTGCAGAAATATTCAAAGACAATGTAACATTATGTCTGAGAAATGGAGGCTTACAAAATTTTTAAAAACTTTTTTCAGTTTTACAGATAACAAAAATGTTTACAGACCACATAACACTAGGTCAGAAAAATGGAGGCCTGCAAAATTTTGAAAAGCTTTTTAGCAAGTTTAAAGGTAACAGAAATGTTCACAGACCATGTAACAATGTATGTTTGAGAAATGCATGTCTACAACATTTTTAAAAACTTTTGTTCACTTTCAGATCTCACATAAATATTTACAAAGTAACACTGTATGTCTGAGAAATGGAAACCTATCATTTTTTTCCAAGCTTTTTAGCAGTTTGACAGATCACAGAAATGTTCACAGACTATGTAACACTATATGCCTGAGAAATGGAAGCATGCAACATTTTTAAAAGCTTTGGTTCACTTTTAGACTTCACAAAACTATTCAAAGACAAAGTAACATTGTGTGTTGGAGAAATGGAAGCCTACATCATTTCTAAAAGCTTTGGTTCACTTTTCTTTTAGACCTCACAAATATTCACAAGCAAAGTAACACAATGTATGTCTGAGAAATAGAGGCCTACAATTATTTTTCAAAGCTTTTTAGCAGTTTGACAAATAACAAAAATGTTCACAAACCACGTAACACTGAATGTCTGAGAAATAGAAGCCTACAAAATTTTTAAAAGCTTTTGTTCACTAAGATCACAGAAATATTTGTAAGAAGATGAGCCGAAACAGAGTCAGCGGTTTCTGGTGCACTTTGGGGCCCAAACTATCGGGACAGTCACCACTGTTGTCAAGGGAGGTTTCTTCTGGGAGGGGAGGACCTTCGCACTGGACAGCAGGGGGCATGGGGGAGATAAAAGGGACTGAGAACGGGATCGGGGGAGACTTGAGGGAAAGCGACAGGAGAATAAGGAGAACTGCTCCCACTGCTGACTTCACGTTATCCATACCCCAGCCCTCTGACTTTCAAATTGACTGTGTCACTACCGAGCTGTCTTTGGACCCTTCCTTGCTGGACAGCTCCTTCCTGCCAACAATTGCAGATAAGCTGACTTGTTCCGTTCCTAGAGACTACTCCAGAGGACCGCATGCTGCCGCAGTCTGTGAGCGTGCCCACAGTTCATGTTCGGCACCATTCCAGAGGAATCTACGTAAAGAACTGTTTCCACATTCCAGCGCACCCAAGCCAAGCGAGACTGGATACATCGGCATGGTCAGGAGATGGTGTTTTTCATTCCTCCATAAGAGAGCCAGAGACATTGTCCACGATCTGCGTCGCAGACGGGAGATATTCCAGCCTTTCCCCAACAAGAACTGCCATGATGCCCATTAAACTAGAGAGCTCCGAGCCTGGGGATGTCACCCGGAGCAAGAATGGAAAGGAAGGAGTAGTGAAAGTCCCACGAATCTGGTGTCTACATGCCCGTTGGTCTAGGCTGAGTTCAATGGCCAGGCTGTGCATTGCCTGGTGGATACCGGGTCTCAATTGACCATGATGCCCAAAGCATATTTCCCCCGACACTTCCCAGAAACTCTCAGGCCTGAATGGGGCCCGGTAGTAAAACTGACTGCAGCAAATCATCTGCACATCCCGGTCGCAGGGTTGGTGTGGATGCAGGTCACCTTGTGCTGGAAGGATCTTGGACGATGGGGTATCGTGCTGACCCTGGGGGAAACCGACCACGGTCATATCATCACCCTGGGAATGAATATCCTGAAAGAGTTTGGAAAACTGCTGAGCGATGAACCTTCTCACTCATCTTTAAAACAGTGGCGTCTGCACACTCTGCAGCGCCAGCTGTTTCAACAGTTAATCCAAGCAGCTCGGGTGCAGGAGATCTCCAGTCAGGGGGAAACGTTAGGAAAAGAGGTTGTGCCGGCAGGGGCGGACCTACCGCCCTTTCAGACCGTGCATTGCACGGGGGCCCCAGGGGAGAGGGGGCCCCTCCAGCCTCCAGCACCGCATGGCTAATTATGTCAAAATACAAATTAGCCATGTGTAGTGCAATGAGGAGAGCAGCGCTGCGGGAGGCAAAGGGGCCCCTGTGAGGCAGGGGGGCCTGCCTGCCCCCAGCGCTGACTCCACCCCCCCTTCCCGCATTGAAGGAGGCAATGATGGAGCCTGGAGGAGACAGCGTCAGCTGATGCTCCCTCTCCCATCATTCCCCGCTCTGCCTCTGACACAGCGGGTGCGCGATGACGTCATCACGCTCTCACTGTGTACCAGGCAGTGCAGGAGAGGAGGCAGGAGCTGGGAGCAACGCAGGCACGAGGAGAAGGTGAGGAGTGTGGGTTTTTTTTTTAAATCAGTGTGAGTATTGGACTGTGGGGCCATGCTGGGGGGGCTATATACCATGCTGGACTGTATCATACCATGCTGGGGGGGCTATATACCATGCTGGGGGGCCTATATACCATGCTGGGGGGGCTATACACCATGCTGGGGGGGCTATATACCATGCTGGGCTGTAAGGCCATGTAGGGGGGGCTATATACCATGCTGGGCTGTATTATACCGTGCTGAGGGGGCTATATGCCATGCTGGGCTGTATTATACCATGCTGGGGGGCTATATACCATGCTGGGCTGTAAGGCCATGTAGGGGGGGCTATATACCATGCTGGGCTGTATTATACCGTGCTGAGGGGGCTATATGCCATGCTGGGCTGCATCATACCATGCTGGGGGGCTATCATACCATGCTGGACTGTAGGGCCATGCTGGGGGGCTATATACCATGCTGGCGGGCTATATACCATGCTGGGCTGTATCATACCATGCTGGGGGGGCTATATACCATGCTGGGGGGGCTATATACCTTGCTGGGGGGGCTATATACCATGCTGGGCTGTATTATACCATTCTGGGGAGGCTATATACCATGCTGGGCTGTATTATGCCATGCTTGGGGGGCTATATACCATGCTGGGCTGTATTATACCATGCTAGGGGGGCTATATACCATGCTAGGCTGTATTATACCATGCTGGGGGGGCTATATGCCATGCTGGGCTTTATCATACCATGGGGGGCTATCATACCATGCTGGGGGGCTATATACCATGCTGGACTGTGGGGCCATGCTGGGGGCGCTGTATGCCATGCTGGGGGGGCTATATACCATGCTGGGGGGCTATATACCATGCTGGGCTTTATCATACCATGCTGGGGGGGCTATCATACCATGCTGGGGGGACTATATACCATGCTGGACTGTGGGGCCATGCTGGGGGGGCTATATACCATGCTGGGGGTGCTATATACCATGCTGGGGGGCTATATACCATGCTGGGTTGTATTGTACCATGCTCAGGGGGGCTATATACCATGCTGGGCTGTATTATACCATGCTGGGGGGGCTATATACCATGCTGGGCTGTATTATACAATGCTGGGGGGGCTATATACCATGCTGGGCTGTATTATACCATGCTGGGGGGGGCTATATGCCATGCTGGGCTTTATCATACCATGGGGGGGCTATCATACCATGCTGGGGGGCTATATACCATGCTGAACTGTGGGGCCATGCTGGGGGCGCTGTATGCCATGCTGGGGGGCTATATACCATGCTGGGGGGGCTATATACCATGCTGGGCTTTATCATAGAATCATAGAGTTGGAAGGGACCTCCTGGGCCATCTGGTCCAACCCCCTGCTCAAAGCAGGATTCGCTAAATCATCCCAGTCAGATGTCTGTCCAGTCTCTGTTTGAAGACTTCCATTGAAGGAGAACTCACCACTTCTCGTGGCAGCCTGTTCCACTCATTGATCACTCTAACTGTCAAAAAGTTTTTTCTAATATCTAATCTGTGTCTCCTCCCATTCAGTTTCATCCCATTGCTTCTAGTCTTTCCTTGTGCAAATGAGAATAAAGTTGATCCTTCTACAATGTGACAGCCCTTTAGATATTTGTAGACAGCTATTAAGTCTCCTCTCAGTCTTCTCTTTTGCAAACTAAACATTCCCAAATCCTGCAACCTTTCCTCATAAGACAGGGTTTGCAGACCGGTCACCATTCTGGTCGCTCTTTTCTGAACTTGCTCCAGTTTGTTGATGTCTTTTTTAAAATGTGGTGCCCAAAACTGGACACAATATTCCAGATGAGGTCTGACCAAAGAGGAGTAGAGGGAAATAATGACTTCACATGATCTAGACTGTATGCTTCTGTTAATAGATCCTAGAATTGCATTTGCCTTTTTTGCTGCTGCATCACACTGTTGACTCATATTCAGTCTGTGATCTATTAGTATACCCAAGTCTTTTTCACATGTGCTGTCACTTAGCCCTATTCCTCCCATTCTGTATATGCTTTTTTCATTTTTATTGCCCAGATGTAGTACTTTGCATTTCTCCCTGCTAAAAACCATTCTGTTAGTTGCTGCCCACTGCTCCAGTTTATTTATATCTTTTTGAATCCTCTCTCTTCTCTAGTATTAGCTATCCCTCCTAGCTTTGTGTCATCAGCAAATTTAATCAGTTTACCCTCAATTCCTTCATCTAAATCGTTGATAAAGATGTTGAACAATACAGGGCCCAAGACCGAGCCCTGTGGTACCCCACTTGAGACATTCTTCCAACTGGATGTGCAGCCATTTACGACCACTCTTTGGGTCCGATCACTAAGCCAGATATGAATCCACCTAACAGTTGCCTTGTCCATTCCATACTTAGTCATTTTTTCAATAAGGATTGTATGAGAGACTTTGTCAAATGCTTTGCTGAAGTCAAGATATACTATATCTACAGCATTTCTTTGATCCACCCAATCAGTGATTCCATCATAGAAGGAAATTAAGTTAGTCTGACATGACTTATTAGTTACAAACCCATGCTGACTCTGTTTAATCACTTCATTCTTATCCAGGTACTGACATACATGTTGTTTAATAATTTGTTCAAAGATCTTTCCTGGTATAGAAGTCAGACTCACCGACCTATAGTTGCCTGGGTCCACCTTCTTCCCCTTTTTGAAGATAGGAACAACATTTGCTCTTCTCCAGTCTTCTGGCACTTCTCCTGTTCTCCAAGAATTTTCAAAGATTATGGAGAGGGGTTCAAAAATTTCTTCTGCTATCTCCTTCAGTACTCTGGGGTGTAATTCATCTGGACCTGGAGACTTGAATTCATTTAGGTTAGCTAAGTGTTTCCTCACTATCTTTCTGTTTATAGATATCCTGGATTCTTCTATTCCCTTAATAGGACAGTGAAGAACAGTTGATGTTACATTTCCTTTCTGAGAGAAAACAGATGCAAAATAGGAATTTAAAAGTTCAGCCTTCTCAGCATCCTGTCTTACCATTTCATCATTTTCATCCTGTAAAAATCCTATAGCATCTTTGATATATATAGTATATAGCCCCCCCAGCTATTATACCATGCTGGGAGGGCTATCATACCATGCTGGGGGTGCTATATACCATGCTGGACTGTGGGGCCATGCTGGGGGGGCTATATACCATGCTGGGGGTGCTATATACCGTGCTGGGGGGCTATATACCATGCTGGGTTGTATTATACCATGCTCAGGGGGGCTATATACCATGCTGGGCTGTATTATACCATGCTGGGGGGGCTATATACCATTCTGGGCTGTATTATACCATGCTGGAGGGCTATATACCATGCTGGACTGTATTATACCATGCTGGGGGTGCTATATACCATGCTGGGGGGTCTATATACCTTGCCTGGGGGTGCTATATACCATGCTTGGCTGTATTATACCATGCTGGGGGGGCTATATACTATTCTGGGCTGTATTATACCATGCTGGGGGGGCTGTATACCATGCTGGGCTGTATTATACCATGCTGGGAGCTATATACCATGCTGGGCTGTATTAAACCATGCTGGGGGGGCTATATACCATGCTGGGCTGTATTATACCATGCTAGGCTATATAATACCATTCTGGGGGGCTATATACCATGCTGGGCTGTATTATACCATGGTGGGCTGTATACCATGGTGGGTTGGGCTATATACCATGTGGTGCTGGACTATATACTATGCGGCTGTGTTATATACCATGGGGGTACATTTTACATTATATTCTATAAGGGGAGGCTGTGTTATATAATATGGGGGCTACATTATATTCTATGGGAGGTGGGCTGTATTATATTCTATTTGGGGCTACATTACATTCTATAGGGGGCTGTATTATATTTATTATATTCTATGGGGGCTGCATTATACTATATGAGGAGGGCTACATTGTATTCTATGGAGGGGCAACATTATATTATATAAGGGTCTGCATTACTTTATATCCTATGAGGGGGTTGCCATATATTCTATTGAGGGGCTGCATTATACTATATGGGGGGACTGCATTATACTATATGGGGGGACTACATTATGTTCTATACAAATATTATATCTAGCCCTGCATAGCCTCAATATTAAGTAACAACAAATAACAAATAACTTTGTTGCCCTATGAAGGTTTGGGGGGCCCGAAAAATTTCTTGCACAGGGGCCCACTACAGTCTGTGTCTGCCCCTGTGTGCCGGCTCCACTCAACTCACCCTACCACCAGGCCATACCCTCCCTGTCCAAGCACATGCCTCGCTGGAAGGGGTGGAAGTACAATTGGAACCCTCGGTAATGGAACAACTGCCTGCAGGACTCTTAGTGGCCCGAACACTGGCCGTGGTATGAGAAGAGACGGTGCTTGTACGCTGCGCAAATTTGACAGACCAAAAGATTGTCGTTCCACACAGGGGTGAAGTGACGTAGGTAGTGGGTATGCCCGAAAAAGTCATACTGCCCCAGGTCATATACAGTAGTTGATGGTGAATCCAGAAGACCCGTGGTTGGTAGAGTTGAGCGACTTTGGTCGGATCGGGTTTCATGAAACAAAATTTGTTTCAGATGAAACTGGTCCGACTAGGGCAAAAAAAGTCGGAGTTTCGTCCGAAACCCGGCCCCAAAGCAAGTCAATGGGGAATAAAAGTCGGCATTGAGTGGATGAATGTCATCCGCTCAATGCCGTCTTTTATTTCCCATTGACTTGCATTGGGGTCGGGTTTCGGACGAAACTCTGACTTTTTTTGCCCTAGTCGGACCACTTTCATCTGAAACAAATTTTGTTTCATGAAACCCGATCCGACCAAAGTCGCTCAACTCTAGTGGTCGGTAAAGGTCACCGACTCTCCGACAGCCGAACCTCAATACATTAAGAGGGTCAGCACATACTGGAACAGATGCACGCTGAACTGTCTGAACTCATGTTCACCCAGGTACAACAAGTGGAAGCGTTACTGGGGTGATCCCAATCTGTTTTTGCAAATCATGAGGATGATTGCACCACAGCGATCACTCACAAGATACCAACAGGGGATGCAGCACCCATTTGAGAGCGTTGCTAGCAGATTCCCCCTCAGTTATATCAGGAAGTGAGAGAGATGCTTGGTCAGATGCTACAGGCGGGCGTCATTAGGGAAAGCCAGAACCCATGGGCAGCTCCCATTGTGCTGGTGTGGAGGAAGGATGGGACACTGAGGTTCTGTGTGGATTACCGCAAGCTCAATGCCTGCACTGTGAGGGACTCATACACTCTAACCCATATTGAGAAATATCTGTCTGCTTTGGGGAAAGCCAAATTTTTCTCAACGCTGGATCTTGGCTAATGGCAAGTGCCCATGTCGGAAAAGGATCAGGCGAAGACGGCCTTTATACTTCCTATGGGCCTCTTTGAATTCAACAGGATGCCATTTGGCCCGGCCAATGCCCCCGGTATGTTCCAACGACTGATGGAGAGGTGTCTAGGTGATTTGAACTTTGAGGCCACACTCATCTACCTGGATGACATCATAGTATACGCTGCCTCATTTGAAGAACATCTGTGGAGATTAGAGCAAGTGCTGAGCCATTTGCAGAAGTATGGGCTAAAGGTGAAACTCCAGAAATATCACTTGTTCTGGACCCAGATCGAGTACCTAGGTCATGTCATTTCCATGAAGGGAGTGAAGCTGTCACAGGAGAAAATTGCGGAGATTCGATATTAGCTGACCCCAGAGATCATAAAAGATGTCAGAGCATTTCTGGAACTGACGGGGTACTATCATCGCTTTGTGAAGAACTTTGCCCCGGTGGTTCAACCTTTACTCAAACTCCATCCATTGGGATTAAAGGCAGGAGACTGGGGCTATGTTGTTGCAGGTGTAGGATGGGAAAGAGAGGGTGATTGCCTACGCTAGTTGGTCCCTTCACGATTCTGTGCGCAACCTGGACAACTACAGTTCCTTTAAGCTGGAGTTGCTAGCGTTGGTGTGGGCCATGACGGAGAGATTCGTAGAATACCTGTCCGGCTCGGAGGTGCTGGTGCGCACTGATAACAACCTGTTAGCACATCTGGGGAAAGCTAAATTAGGGGCCCTGGTACAATGCTGGGTGGCCAGGATGGCAAACTCCGATATAGAATCACTTACAAAAGGGGGAAAGAGAACACCCATGCTGATGCCCTATCCAGAGCAAGACATGCGCCACCCGCAAGGAGTAAAGATGAGATGCTGGAGGGGGAGGAGGTTCCCCAGTTCCGAAAGACCGCAGGGACTGTGATGGCCACGCTGGACCAAATACGGACCCCTCATCATGAAAGAGTGTTGGGAAGATCTCGGGATGAGTGGGTCCGGTTGCAGCAGGAAGATCGTCAACTTGCGCTGTTTAAACAATGGGTGACACTGAAGAAGCTGCCTAGCCAGGAAGAGCGGAGTGCTCTGACTACAGAAGCATTGAACATACTCCGGCAGCAGAAGTGCCTCCAGATAAGAAACGGGCTGTTATATCAGAAGATGCAACTACAGAAGGAGTTGGGAACCTCCTGGGTTATGGTGATTCCAGAAACAGTGCTGTCTACAGTGGCCACTGAAGCTCAAAAAAAGGGGGCTCACTTTGGTCTTGAGAAAACTTTCCAGTGGCTACAGCAGTTTGTCTACCACCCTCGGCTAAGAGCAGCGGTTGAGGAGGCCTATAGACTCTGCCGTGCCTGTGAGTTGGCCAAATCCCCAGAACAAAGAGCTCCTACCCAAACGATAGTGACCTCAGCCCCCCTGGAGCAGTTGACCATCGACTATTTCACCATCAGGCTGGCACAGCAAGGATACGATCACTGACTTGTGATGGTAGATCATTTCATGAAGGTTGCGGCGGTGACACCCACCCGGGACCAAACGGCTGAGTCTGCTGCATATGCTATCTGTAAAAACTTAATTCAAGTATATGGATGAGGCAGCGGATCCATTCTGATCAAGGAGCCTGTTTCTTGGGAAGAGTAATGGATGAGTTACAACAGATCTATCAGTTCAACCAGTCGCACACCACACCGTACCACCCTCATGGAAGTGGGGCCTGTGAGTGGTTTAACTGTACTTTAATCCAGATGTTAAGGACCCTGGAAGATGATAGGAAGCTGGAGGTGGCTGAAGTATGTCTCTGAACTCGTGTAGATTTTCAACAATTGAGTCCATCAAACCACTGGTTACATACCTTACTCCCTACTCTTCGACTGAGCGGGGAAAGAAGTCATGGAGCTGGATCCAGGGGAGGACTACCTACGGACGGAGGTGTCTATCTGGGTCCAAAAAATCGCCACCATCTGCAGACCTTACATCGTCTAGTACAGGCTCAGATTGGCCCACCGGAGAATCGGAGGATTCTCCGGTGCTCCCAGGCACTGACACCTGCTGGCATACTGGCCAGCAAGTGCCTTGGGCCCCTACTGCTCCAAGGGCCCCCACTGCTCGAGGGGCCCCCAAGTCAGTGGGTATGGGGCCCCTGAGTCAAGAGGGCCAGCCCTGTGCCAGCTAGCAGCAGCGGGAGACAAGTTCCTGTCCCCACTGCTAAAGCGAAATGAATATTCATGCTTCTCCACCCCCCTATGGGCGTGGAGAGGCATGAATACCATTCCTCTTTAATAGCGGGCAGCCCATCCCCAGCACCGCACCACACGCACAGCACCGTATCACTCTCTCACACACACACACAGCACCAAATATACACGCAGACACACAGCACATCTCACCTCTCCGCAGCCGCAGCACATCCTGGCTTCCTGCTTTCTGGACGTTTCCTGTCTGACAGCCCAGCAGGATGACATCATCATCCAGCGTGCTGTATCAGAGGGAAAACTGCCGGAGAGAAAGAGGCTTCCGGGATGTGCTGCTGCTGCGGGGAGGTGAGTTGTACTGAGTGCCTGCATGTGTATGTGGTGCTGTGTGTGTGTGTGTGAGAGTGATACGGTGCTGTGTGTGTGTGATGAGTTGCTATGTGAGTGAGTGATGCGGACCAGTGCTCTGTGTGTGGGTGTGAGAGGGGTGGTGGGAGGCAATGATGGAGGTGATGGGCAACAATATTGGTGGGGGAGGCAATGATGGCAGTGGGGGAGACAATGATGGAGGTGATGGGCAATGATATTGGTGGGGGAGGCAATAATGAAGGTGATGGGCAATGATGGCAGTGGGTGAGGCAATGATGGAGGTAATGGGCAATGATGGAGGTGATGGATAATGATGTAGGTAATGGGCAATGATGGTGGTTGGGGAGGCAATGATGGAGGTGATGGGCAATGATGGCAGTGGGGGAGGCAATGATGGAGGTGATGGACAATGATGGAGGTGATGGGCAATGATGGAGGAGGAGGGAGTCAATGATGGAGGTGGGGGAGACAATAATGGAGGTGATGGACAATGATGTGGTGGGGAGAGGCAATAATGAAGGTGATGGGCAATGATGGTGGTGGGGGAGGCAATCATGGAGGTGATGGGCAATGATGGTGGTGGGGGAGGCAATGATGGAGATGATGAAATGGACAATGATGGTGGGGAGGAGGCAATGATTGAGGTGATGGAATGGGCAGTGATGGGGTGGTGGGGGAGAATGATAGGGGTGGTGGGGGAGAAGGCAATGATGGAGGTGGTGATGAGGACAATGATGAGGGTGGAGAGGGGCTGCATTATACTTTATGAGGGGGCTACATTATATTCTGATGGGGACTGCATTATTCTCAGGGGACTACATTATGTTCTGGGGGGCTACATCATACTATATGAGGGGGCTACAGTATACACTATGAGGGGGCTGCATTATATTCTGTGGTGGGGCTGCATTATTCTCTCAGGGGACTACATTATATTCTGGGGGGGCTACATCATACTTTATGAGGGGCAGCATTATGTCCTATTAGGGGGCTACAGTATACTCTATGGGGAGGCTGCATTATATTCTGTGTTGATGCTGCATTATACTATATGAGGGGGCTGCATTATGCCCTATGAGGGTGCTACATTATATTCTATTGTGGGGACTGTGTTATACCTTATGAGGAGGTTGCATTATATTTTGAGGGGTGCTGCATTATACCCTATGAGGTGGGCTGCATTATATTTTATGAGGGAGGCTACATTGTAATCTATGGGAGAGACTACATTATATTCTATGAGGGGGCTACCCCTCTATGATTCTACCCCAACCCCTGCTACATAATTAAGACGTGTGCTATCTTATATTATACACGGTTAGTAGCGTGTTTTACCGCACAATTGGTGGTCTTGTATTTATTTCTATGTAGCTACATAGTGGGTCCCAAGAATGATTTTCTCTGGTGGGCCCAAGGTGCTCCTGTCCGATGCAGGTCTAGTACAGACCTGGCTCCAGGAGCTGTAACACCCTGAGAAGATTCCTTTGCGGGGGGACAGATATCCAGGTTGGTGATCGAGTGTTGGTGTGGGAAAAATGTCCACGTGACAAGCTGGAAAATCAGTGGGAGAGTAGGCCATACAGAGTGAAGCATTGGGTCGGTATGGAGGGACCGTATATGAGATTTATCTGGAAGGAGAGAAGAATGCTCCCACTAGAGTGGTACATAGAAGGAATCTACATAAAGGACTGTTTCCACGTTCCAGCGCATCGGCACGGTCCAGAGACGGTGTTTTTCATTGCCCTGTAACAGAACCAGAGACATTGACCACGATCTGCGTCACCGTCGGGAGATATTCCAGCCTTTCCCCAACAAGAACTGCAAGCGATATGTTACCTTTTTCTTGTATACCTTTTTCTCATGCATTGTTTGTGTGCAATTTTCGTTGTTGCCATTACTGATCTTGTCTCCCTGCGTGGAGTATTCCTTGTATAATAACCTGTTCTAGTAAATCCTGTTAACCCCTTCTCTGCCTCCGGCTCTTCACTGAATCCAAGCAACCTCTCCTTTTACATTTTCACAAAGTAACAGTATGTATGAGAAATGGAGGTCTACAAAATTTTTAAAAGCTTTTATCAGTTTTACAGATAACAAAAACGTTTACAACCACGTAACACTAGGTCTAAGAATTGGAGGCATGCAAAATTTTTAAAAGCTTTTTAGCAGGTTTACAGATAACAGAAATTTTCCCAGACTATGAAACACTGCTTTTCTGAGAAATGTAAGCCTATACATTTCTTAAAAGCTTTTAAAAGTTTTAGGGTTCACAGAAACTTACTGCACACTACAGAATAGGGTATGGCTGAGAAATGTAACCCTGGAAAATGTTCAACTATTTTTGGATGTGTTATGTAACACAAAAAAAGGGCCTCACAACATATAGTACTTGATGGATCAAAATATATTAAATTTTTTAAACCTCCACAACACAAAAAATGCAGCTATATATTTTCCAATGAATGGACTAAACAGGCGTAATCACTGTATATAGACTGGTTTCTGTCACTCTTCCTGCTCCTGCGACTCTCCCTCATTCGCCTAAATGCAGATTGTATGTGCTTCAAATGATTGATTCTTAGAAGCGCTGTTAGTATGAGGGCTCAGCTTCAGCACCAGTTATCTACAGTCATGGCCAAAAGTTTTGAGAATGACACAAATATTATATTTTCACATGATCTGCTGCTCTCTGGTTTTTATGTGTGTTTGTCAGATGTTTTTATCACATACAGAAATATAATTGCAATCATATTATGAGTAACAAAAGGTTATATTGACAGTTAGAATGAGTTAATGCAGCAAGTCAATATTTGCAGTGTTGATCCTTCTTCTTCAGGACCTCAGCAATTCTCCCAGGCATGCTCTCAATCAACTTCTGGATCAAATCCTGACTGATAGCAGTCCATTCTTGCAAAATCAATGCTTTTATTTTGTCTGAATTTGAAGGTTTTTGTTTGTCCACCCGTCTCTTGATGATTGACCACAAGTTCTCAATGGGATTAAGATCTGGGGAGTTTCCAGGCCATGGCCCCAAAATCTCTATGTTTTGTTCCCTGAGCCATTTAGTTATCACCTTTGCTTTATGGCAAGGTGCTCCATCATGTTGAAAAAGGCATTGTTGATTGCCAAACTGCTCTTGGACGGTTGGGAGAAGTTGCTCTTGGAGGACATTCTGGTACCATTCTTTATTCATGGCTGTGTTTTTAGGCAAGACTGAGAGAGAGCCCATTCCCTTGGCTGAGAAGCAACCCCACACATGAATGGTTTCAGGATGCTTGACAGTTGGCATGAGACAAGACTGGTGGTAGCGCTCACCTGGTCTTCTCCGAATAAGCCGTTTTCCAGATGTCCCAAACAATCGAAAAGGGGATTCATCAGAGAAAATGACTTTACCCCAGTCCTCAGCAGTCCACTCCCTGTACCTCTTGCAGAATATCAGTCTGTCCATGATGTTTTTTCTGGAGAGAAGTGGCTTCTTTGCTGCCCTCCTTGAGACCAGGCCTTGCTCCAAGAGTCTCCGCCTCACAGTGCGTGCAGATGCACTCACACCTGCCTGCTGCCATTCCTGAGCAAGCTCTGCACTGCTGGTAGCCCGATCCCGCAGCTGAAACACTTTTAAGAGACGGTCCTGTCGCTTGCTGGTCATTCTTGGGCGCCCTGGAGCCTTTTTGGCAACAAGGGAACCTCTCTCCTTGAAGTTCTTGATGATGCGATAGATTGTTGACTGAGGTGCAATCTTTCTAGCTGCGATACTCTTCCCTGTTAGGCCATTTTTGTGCAGTGCAATGATGACTGCATGTGTTTCTTTAGAGATAACCATGGTTGACAGAAGAGAAACAATGATGCCAAGCACCAGCCTCCTTTTAAAGTGTCCAGTGGTGTCATTCTTACTTAATCATGACAGATTGATCTCCAGCCCTGTCCTCATCAACACCCACACCTGTGTTAATGGAGCAATCACTGAAACGATGTTAGCTGGGCCTTTTAAGGCAGGGCTGCAATGATGTTGAAATGTGTTTTGGGGGATAAAGTTAATTTTCTAGGCAAATATTGACTTTGCAAGTAATTGCTGTTAAGCTGATCACTCTTTATAACATTCTGGAGTATATGCAAATTGCCATTAGAAAAAATGAAGCAGTAGACTTTGTAAAAATTAATATTTGTGTCATTTTCAAAACTTTTGGCCATGACTGTACACTACAGGACTCTGATTCGTTATACTTTGCACTCACAGGACCGGACAAGCACTCTCTCCCTGCAATATGAAGTGTCACTGAGCTGTGCAATGGCGTCAGTGAGCTAAGGCGAGCCTATTCTTTAATAATCTCTGATCATGTCACATGGCCAGCCAATCACAATAATGCCACAACCAAGATGGCTAAGGCATTACAGTGACTCACAGGCAATCCCCGCATGCTTATTGGCTGCACCGCCCATTGCTCGCCAAGTAACGAGCACATCCGAGCACCATGATACTCATGTGATGATAACTGAGTATCAACGAGCAGGTTCGCTAATCCCTATTAATAACCCATTTTCTACTGCAGTTAAACATGTCTTTCTTCTGTTTGAATATATAAGTTAGACTCTTTCATCATATAAATTAATCATATTTTTGTATATACACATATAAGGATACATCATTCTCTATACTGCATTGAATATTTGACTATAAATCCTATAATGAGCCAAACTCCATATGTTGTTTAGTACTGTATATAGTTTATGTAGAAAATGAATCAATGTATGTCAGAAACAGTATCAGAATCTGCAACCGCAAGACACATACAATCTCTTCAGTAACATAAATTTTGGCCATTCAGTTTAGAGTTACAATTATATATATATATATATATATATATATATATATACTGCTCAAAAAATAAAAGGAACACTCAAACAACAGAATTTAACTCCAAGTAAATCAAACTTCTGTGAAATCAAACTGTCCACTTAGGAAGCAACACTGATTGACAATCAATTTCACATGCTGTTGTGCAAATGGAATTGACAACAGATGGAAATTATTGGCAATAATCAAGACACCCTCAATAAAGGAGTGGTTTTCCAGGTGGGGACCACAGAGCACATCTCAGTACCAATGCTTTCTGGCTGATGTTTTGGTCACTTTTGAATGTTGATTGTGCTTTCACACTCGAGGTAGCATGAGACGGACTCTACAACCCACACAAGTGGCTCAGGAAGTGCAGCTCATCCAGGATGGCAATCAATGCGAGCTGTGGCAAGAAGGTTTTCTGTGTCTGTCAGCGTAGTGTTCAGAGGCTGAAGGCACTACCAGGATACAGGCCAGTGCATAAATAATTTAAAAAAAGAACCCGGCGTGAGTTTTTCATAACCAGGCTGCAACACTGACACCTGGGGGCTACAACCCTCAGCTGTCAGCATTAGCAAGGTTGGTTATCAAGAATACAGGGGATCCCCAAGCTATTTTTTTTAATTATTTAAATAATTAAAAATGACGGCGTGGTGTCCCCCCCATTTTTGACAACACACCATGCTAAAGCAGACAGCTGAGGGCTGATAGTCTTAGGGTGCTAAGGGGCCCTTGATTTTTGCACCCCAGCCTAAAACAGCAGTCCTCAGCCTCCCAGAAAAGGTGCATCTATTAAATGAGCCAATTCGGGCACTTTGCCCTGCTCTTCCCACTTGCTCTGTAGAGGTGGCAAGTGGGGTTTATATTGTGGGGTTGAAGTCTCCTTTGTATTGTCCAGTGACATCAAGCCCATGGATTAGTAATGGTGAGACATTTATAAGACACCTATCCATTGCTAATCCTACAGTTGTAAGGTGAATACAAAGCCAGAATAAAGTCCTTTAAATGAAAGACTGACACAGACTCCTTTAGTGATTTTAAATTAAACTATGCTCACATCATTGCCCATTCCATTGAAGACCTCATCTCCCATAATAAAACAAAAATAAAAAAACAACCATATCCCTCACCTGTCCATCATTCTGTTCCACATCATAATCCATGTCTGGGGATAAACGGTTTTCAACCCAGCCAAGATGCGACCGTCTAGACTGAGAACCATCGATTAATGAGCTGATGCGAGCACAGCATCAGTGAGCAGTGGTGACGTCATCGATGTTACCGCCAGTCACTGAGGCTGCTTTCCAGATCGGGCCCCTGAACTCCGATGACCTCTGGGAGAGCCGTGAGACAGAATTATCGACAGGTGAGGAATATTGTTGGCTGTGCTGAAGTTCATGGTGTAGGTGTTTCACTGAGGAGCTGATGGAGAAAGCAGAGTAGGAGGTGGATGCAACATGTACAGAGAAACATCCAAAAAGCATCCATCAATTCTCGGTGGTGGTAGGACATGTGCCAAAACATTTTCTACAGAATGCCCAAATGCCACTACATTTACCCCAGTGGGCAGATAGGGAGATATAACGTCTTTGCCTGTGTGCCTAATTTTCTCCACAGCATGTTCTTGCAGGCCAAGGATGACCCACCTGGAAAACCACGTACTATGGTTCTCATGATCCTAACCTATTGTTACCCCTTTATACAGTGGGAAAACAAGTATTTAGTCAGCCACCAATTGTGCAAGTTCTCCTACTTTAAAAGATGAGAGAGGCCTGTAATTGACATCATAGGTATACCACAATTATGAGAGTCAAAATGAGAAAACAAATCCAGAAAATCACCTTGTCTGATTTGGCAAGGTTTATTTTGAAAATTATGGTGGAAAATAAGTATTTGGTCAACTAAAAACATGCAGGATTTCTGGCTCTCACAGACCTGTAACTTTTTCTTTAAGTGGCTCCTCTGTCCTCCTCTCATTAATAGTAGTAATGACACCTGTTTGAGCTTGTTATAAGTATAAAAGACACCTGTCCACAATCTCAAACAGTCAAACTCCATACTCCACTATGGTGAAGACCAAAGAGCTGTCGAAGTACACCAGAAACAAAATTGTAGCCCTGCACCAGGCTAGAAGACTGACTCTTCAATAGGAAAGTAGCTTTGTGTGATGAAATCAACTGTGGGAGCAATAATAAGAAAATGGAAGACATACAAGACCACTAATATTCTCCCTCAGTCTGGGGCTCCATGCAAGATCTCACCCCGTGAGATCAAAATGATCACAAGAATGGTGAGCAAAAGTCCCAGAACCACACGAGGGACCTACACAAAGGCTACCATCAGTAAAACTACGCCGCCAGGGACTCAGATCCTGCAGTGCCAGACTTGTCCCCTACTTAAGTCAGTAAATGTCCGGACATGCCTGAAGTTTGCTAGAGAGCATTTGGATTATCCAGAAGAGTATTGGGAGAATGTCATATGCTCTGATGAAACCAAAGTTGAACTGTTTGGTAAAAACAAAACTCGTCATGTTTGGAGGAGACAGAATGCTGAGTTGCATCCGCAGAACACCATACATACTGTGAAGCATAGGTGTGGCAACATCATTCTTTGGGGCTGTTTCTCTGCAAAGGGACCAGAACAACGGATCTGTGTACATAAAAGAATGGCTGGGGCCATGTATCGTGAGACTCTGAGTGCAGACCTCCTTCCATCAGCAAGGGCATTGAAGATGAAAGTGGATGGTTCTTTCAGCGTGATAATGATCCCAAACACACTGCCAGGGCAATGAAGGATTGGCTTCATAAGAAGCATATGAAGGTCCTGGAGTGGCCTAGCAAGTCTCCAGATCTCAACCTAATAGAAAACTTTGGAGGGATTTGAAAGTCCGTGTTGCCCAAAAACATCACTGCTGTAGAGGAGATCTGAATGGAGGAATGGGCCAGCATACCACCAACAGTGTGTGCCAACCTTGTGAAGACTTACAGAAAACGTTTGACCTCATTCATTGCCAACAAAGGATATGCAACAAAATATTGAGATGAACTTTTGCTAATGACCAAATACTTATTTTCCGCCATAATTTGCAAAATAAATGTTGCCAAATGAGACAAGGTGATTTTCTGGATTTGTTTTCTCATTTTGACTCTCATAGTTGTGGTCTACCTTTGATGTCAATTACATGCCTCTCTCATGTTTTTAGTGGGAGAACTTGCACAATTAATGGCGGATAGTGTTGAGCATTCCGATACCGCAAGTATCGGGTATCGGCCGATATCAGCGGTATCGGAATTCCGATACTTAATTCCGATACTTTTTTCATATCGGATTCCGGGATCGGAATCGGAATAGGAAGTTCCCATCATGCTATGAGCCTGCTTGCTTTGATTAAGCCAATGGGAATCCTCCGAAGTGTGGGCACATCCTGTTAGGCATGTAGGCATGTTAACTATTGGCATGGCTGTGATTGGCTGCCGAAATGATGTCATGATGCACTATAAAAGCCACCGCAGCCGCCATTTCTGGTCACTCTGCTGTGAATTCAGTTAGGGACAGGCTGCTGTAGAAGACTGTGAGGGACAGTTAGAAATAGCGATTCTAAAAACAATATTGTGCTTTATCCAGGCTACATAAACCACCACTGTAGCTTGCTTTTCCCTAGCAGCGCTGTTTTCACAGCTGTCTGCAAGGGCTGTGTGAGTGCAGCTCACGCTGTGGAGTGGGTCCTGCAGCCACGTCAGGCTGTAGGCCACCCAGTGTGATCACTGCTGCCTCATACATCTTTTATTTTTTGAGCTGCATTTTTTAAATAATTTCAATCTAGTGTGCTTCCATCCGTATCCATATACGTTGGTTGCAAACACTAGTAGTAGACAGCGGAGCCTTTCTGCAGCCTTTCAGTGCTAGTGTCCACTTTGCTGCACTGTTCACGGCTGTCTGAGAGGTCTCTGACTGTGTGTGAGTGCAGCTCACGCTGAGTAGTGTGTCCTGCAGCTACGTCTGGCTGTAGGACGCTCAGCGTGCGTCACTGCCTCACACATATTTTTATTTGAGTGCAGCTCATTTTTTCTTCTATTAGTGTGCATCCATCCTTCTCCATCTACGGTGGTTGCAAACACTATATAGGAGTACACAGCGGAGCCTTTCTGCAGCCTGTCAGTGCCAGTGCCCACTTAGCTGCACTGTTGACGGCTGTCTGAGAGGTCTCTGACTGTGTGTGAGTGCAGCTCACGCTGAGTAGAGTGTCCTGCAGCTACGTCTGGTTGTAGGACGCTCAACGTGCGTCACTGCCTCACACATATTTGTCTCTGAGTGCAGCTCATTTTTTCTTCTCCTATTAGTGTGCATCCATCCGTATCCATCAACATTGGTTGGTTGCAAACACTATATAGGAGTAGATAGAGGAGCCTTTTTTTCTGGCTTGTGCCCTGCCGGCGCAGCCAGATTAGTATTACCCAATTTTTTTGGAGCCTCATCTTTTGCATTGTAGGTTACCTGCCTGCATTGTAATAGCTCCAAAAAGTTGGTGATACTATCAGTTTCAATTCTTTGTTCTCATACTTTGAGTTTGTTTCAAACAAAGAAACCACATAAAAAGTTCACCAAACACTACATTTTGAACTTGTGTAGGCCACATCAGCTCCTATTAAAGTCTAGTCCACACACACACACTTCATAAAATTAGTGTTTCTTGTACCTGTAACCAGCTGTTCAGGAATAAGCACACTAAGGCCCCCCTTTGTCCTTTTTTGCCTATCTTAAGCAGTCTTGCAAGATGAAGAAGGCAGGGAGTAAGGCGCGGGGGCGTGGGCGTGGGCGTGGAGTTTCAGCAGGGAGAGGACGTGGGGATTCTGCAGGGAGAGGACGTGGGGATTCTACAGGTAGAGGACGTGGGGATTCTGGGCCTGCTGCGGGCACCAGTGGATCAGCATCCCCCAGTTTTAGCAGGCAACAGTCCTTTATGCGCAGCTTTGTAGGACCTCAACGTACCCCACTGCTGCGGGAGGAACAAATTGAAGCCGTTGTCGGATGGATGGCAGCTAACGCATCGACTTCAATTACTTCCGCATCCTCTCAGGGTCAGAGCACCGAAGAGCAACCATCTGTCTCTTCACCACCTGCCAAAGTGCCCAGGCAGTCAGAGAGACATGGACAGGAGCCATCACAATCTCTACTTCTGTTCTCGGAATCTGTTGGCTTGGAAAGAGGGGGCCAGCCAAGCAGCATTCCTGAATGTGAAGAAGAGGGAGTATGCAGTGATGCGCAACTTCTTTGTCCCTCTGAATCTGAAGAGGCGAGTGGGCCAGTGCCTATGGTCAGCACACCTCAGTACGCATCAGATGATGACGAGACTCAGTTGCCACTTTCTGGTGCGTACGGTGCTGGCGAGACAACCCCGGAGAAGCAGCTGTTTGAAGAGGGGAGGGAAGATGATGAGGTCCTTGACCCATCATGGCGTGAGCAACAGGAAGGTGGTGGGAGCAGCTCGGAGGAAGAGATTCCCCTACCGGCCAAAACAGGAGGCAGAGGGAGGGGGAAGACTTGGTTGCCTGTACCCTCCACTTCGGCACCCGTTAGGAGCATTCCTCCTTCCAAAGGCAAACCGGGCGCTCACAAGAGTTGCAGTGCGTGGTCCTTTTTTGACACAGTTGCAGATGACATTTGCTTTGTCAAATGCAAGCTGTGTCATCAGAGAGTCAAAAGAGGGAGAAATGTCAGCAACCTCAATACCACAAATATGTGGAAACATGTGCGCACCAAGCACGAGTTGGAGTTGCAGAGACACCCTCAAGACGTAGGCCAACGTACAGCACCACCTACCACCTCTTCAGTTCGTGTTGGGCCCTCTTCCTCCAGCTCACACACTGCTGGTTCGGCTTCCTCACAGGATCGCCAAGGAAGAACCTCTGCCACTGTTGTCCGGAGACCCTGTCAGATTCCACCCATAACAGCACGTTCCCATCCATCACAGCCATCGGTAGCACAGGCATGGGATAAAAGGCGCCCTTACTCGGCAAACCATCCCCGAGCACAGTCTCTGAATGCTGGCATTGCCAAACTTCTGGCAGTTGAAATGCTGTCATTCAGGCTGGTGGACACTGACACCTTCCGGGACTTAATGGCATTGGCAGTCCCCCAATACAACGTGCCCAGCCGCTTTTATTTCAGCAGGCGAGCCGTCCCTGCCCTGCAGAAACATGTTGAGGGCAAAATAAAACATGCGCTACTAAACGCCGTTAGTAGCAAGGTCCACCTGACCACCGATGCGTGGACCAGTAACCATGGACAGGGACGATACCTTTCCCTCACTGCCCACTGGGTCAATGTTGTGGAGCCGGGTACGGATCTGGAGAGTGGCGCTGTACGTGTTCTTCCAACGCCACGGATTGCAGGACTCCAGTCTGTACACATAGACTCCTCCTCCTACTCAAGTTCCTCAGAAACAGCAGAGCAGGAGCCTGTTACGACCGATATGAGCACAGCCGTGGCCAAACGTCAACAGGCTGTACTCAAATTAATTTCTTTGGGGAATCGAAGCCACACAGCGCAGGAGCTCTGGAATGCTATCAAGCTGGAGAGCGATGTGTGGTTTGGGCCAGCGAATCTCCAGCCGGGCTTGGTAGTGTGTGACAATGGCCGAAATCTGGTGGCAGCTCTTGGCCTAGGCAACCTCACACACATCCCATGTCTGGCACATGTTCTTAACTTGGTCGTGCAGAGCTTTCTGAGGGACTATCCGGATCTTGATGCACTGTTGCACAAGGTCCGCATAGAGTGCGCTCACTTGCGACGTTCCAGCACGGCAAGATCGCGCCTCGCTGCTCTGCAGCGACGATTTGGCCTTCCAGAACATCGCATCATATGTGACCTACCCACCCGGTGGAATTCAACGTTACATATGTTGGAGCGGTTGTGTGAGCAGCAGGCAGCAGTCATGGAGTACCAGCTGCATCAGGCGCAAACAAGTCGCACTGTGCGCCGTTCACACTTCAGCACCATTGAGTGGGCCTCTATGAAGGACATCTGCCTCGTTTTGCGTGCCTTCGATGAATCCACGCGGATGGCGAGTGCAGATGATGCACTAGTCAGCATGACTGTCCCCCTTATCTGCCTGCTTCAACAAACACTGCAAGCACTAAGGGATGAGGTTTCAGAAGAGGTGGAGGATGAGGAGTCCCAAATGCCATCTGCTTCTGGACAGTCTGCGCTACGTGTTTCCTCACAAAGGCCTAGGCAGGGGACACTTTGTGAGGAGGATGAGGAGGAGTCGATGGAGGAGGAAGACATCTCTCCAGAGGAGGGAGGTACACAAACCTCTACTCAGTATGTACAGCGAGGGTGGGGTGATGCAGAGCAGGTCGAGGTCACGCCTCAAACAGGGGACAGCGGTTCTTTGGCAGTTGGGAGTCTGCAGCACATGGTTGATTTCATGCTGCAGTGCCTGAGAAACGACCGCCGCATCGCCCACATTCTCGTCTCGGCTGATTATTGGGTGTACACCCTCCTAGATCCTCGCTACCGGGACAGCGTACAAAGGCTCATACCAACGTTGAACCGGGAGCGTAAAATGCGGGAGTACAAAGAGTCACTGGTGCAGTCCATAATGTTTTCCATTCCACCCGACAGCATTGTTGCAAGTGCTTTACAAAGCAGCTCTGTGCGTCGAGGCAGTGGAGGAAACTCTGCACAAAGAGGGAGCAGAGGCAGTGCCGCAGCACAAGGCAAGACCACTATGGCCCAAATGTGGCAAAGTTTTGTGTGTCCACCACAATTGTCTACACCATCAGCGACGCCTCGAGTCAGCAGGAGGCAACGCTTCCGTCAGATGGTGTCAGACTACATGTCTTGCCCTGTCGCTGTACTCCCAGATGGCTCTTCCCCCTTCAAGTTTTGGGTCTCTAAGCTGGATACATGGCCAGAGCTTAGCCAGTATGCATTGGAGGTGCTGGCTTGCCCTGCTGCCAGTGTATTATCGGAACATGTCTTTAGTGCCGCAGGTGGTGTACTAACAGACCGTCGCACGCGACTATCTTCCGATAATGTTGACCGGCTGACTTTTCTGAAAATGAACAAGGCCTGGATCTCCAAAGACTTTGCCATTCCTCTTACAGACTAAATTAGTGGTTGGCAACTGTATCCAGGTCTGCTGGTGTGTTCATTTTTCTACCACCTGAACTATAATCCCTGTGCTTCAACACAGCCAGTTGTCGCTCAGATGTGTCGTCTGCACAGAGAAACACACTAGCTCCTGTGTTACTGGGGTTCAGTAATGCCAGCTGATCCCCTGCTGTGTGGACGGCAGAGTCACCAGCTCCATCAACATTCAAACCACTACTGATTTTTAACCGTGCCCAACTTAGGTCTCTGGCTCCACTGTCTCTACTATTTCCCCTGACCTCCAACCCCGCCATCTACATCTCTGAAGTGGCGTCAGCACAATCTACACTTGTTCCTGTGTTCCTGTGGCTCAGTCCCATCAGTTTATCCCCTGATGTGTGTCCGGCAAGGTCTCCTGCTCTGTCCACATTCCCATAACCAGTAGTGGGAATGAGGACAGAGCTGGCGAACTTGCCGGACAAACATCAGGGGATCAACTGATGGGACTGAGCACCAGTAACACAGGAACAAGTGTAGATTGTGCTGACGCCACTTCAGAGATGTAGCTGGCGGGGTTGGAGGCCAGGGTAAATAGTAGAGACAGTGGAGCCAGAGGCCTAAGTGGAGCATGGTTAGAATCAGTAGTAGTCCACAACCTCCATAAAAACCGCTGCCCATTGGCCTCTGCATGCGGCATGCGTAATCCTGGGCACCAACAGCGTCAGTTGGTGTTCAGAAGTGTCGTCTCCACAGAGCCAAACACATTCGTTCAAGTGTTAGTGGGGTTCAGCACTGCCAGCTGTTCCCCTGCTGTGGAGATGGCAAGTCTCCTGCTGCCTTCACCTGCCAAAATCCAGTAGGCCCCAGCCTGCTCCTCGCCTAATCCTGGGCTCCAACAGCGTCAGTTGGTGTTCAGAAGTGTCGTCTCCACAGAGCCAAACACGTTCGTTCAAGTGTTAGTGGGGTTCAGCACTGCCAGCTGTTCCCCTGCTGTGGAGATGGCAAGTCTCCTGCTGCCTTCACCTGCCAAAATCCAGTAGGCCCCAGCCTGCTCCTCGCCTAATCCTGGGCTCCAACAGCGTCAGTTGGTGTTCAGAAGTGTCGTCTCCACAGAGCCAAACACGTTCGTTCAAGTGTTAGTGGGGTTCAGCACTGCCAGCTGTTCCCCTGCTGTGGAGATGGCAAGTCTCCTGCTGCATTCACCTGCCAAAATCCAGTAGGCCCCAGCCTGCTCCTCGCCTAATCCTGGGCTCCAACAGCGTCAGTTGGTGTTCAGAAGTGTCGTCTCCACAGAACCAAACACGTTCGTTCAAGTGTTAGTGGGGTTCAGCACTGCCAGCTGTTCCCCTGCTGTGGAGATGGCAAGTCTCCTGCTGCCTTCACCTGCCAAAATCCAGTAGGCCCCAGCCTGCTCCTCGCCTAATCCTGGGCTCCAACAGCGTCAGTTGGTGTTCAGAAGTGTCGTCTCCACAGAGCCAAACACGTTCGTTCAAGTGTTAGTGGGGTTCAGCACTGCCAGCTGTTCCCCTGCTGTGGAGATGGCAAGTCTCCTGCTGCATTCACCTGCCAAAATCCAGTAGGCCAGAGCCTGCTCCTCGCCTAATCCTGGGCTCCAACAGCGTCAGTTGGTGTTCAGAAGTGTCGTCTCCACAGAACCAAACACATTCGTTCAAGTGTTAGTGGGGTTCAGCACTGCCAGCTGTTCCCCTGCTGTGGAGATGGCAAGTCTCCTGCTGCCTTCACCTGCCAAAATCCAGTAGGCCCCAGCCTGCTCCTCGCCTAATCCTGGGCTCCAACAGCGTCAGTTGGTGTTCAGAAGTGTCGTCTCCACAGAACCAAACACATTCGTTCAAGTGTTAGTGGGGTTCAGCACTGCCAGCTGTTCCCCTGCTGTGGAGATGGCAAGTCTCCTGCTGCATTCACCTGCCAAAATCCAGTAGGCCCCAGCCTGCTCCTCGCCTAATCCTGGGCTCCAACAGCGTCAGTTGGTGTTCAGAAGTGTCGTCTCCACAGAACCAAACACATTCGTTCAAGTGTTAGTGGGGTTCAGCACTGCCAGCTGTTCCCCTGCTGTGGAGATGGCAAGTCTCCTGCTGCATTCACCTGCCAAAATCCAGTAGGCCCCAGCCTGCTCCTCGCCTAATCCTGGGCTCCAACAGCGTCAGTTGGTGTTCAGAAGTGTCGTCTCCACAGAACCAAACACGTTCGTTCAAGTGTTAGTGGGGTTCAGCACTGCCAGCTGTTCCCCTGCTGTGGAGATGGCAAGTCTCCTGCTGCCTTCACCTGCCAAAATCCAGTAGGCCCCAGCCTGCTCCTCGCCTAATCCTGGGCTCCAACAGCGTCAGTTGGTGTTCAGAAGTGTCGTCTCCACAGAACCAAACACATTCGTTCAAGTGTTAGTGGGGTTCAGCACTGCCAGCTGTTCCCCTGCTGTGGAGATGGCAAGTCTCCTGCTGCATTCACCTGCCAAAATCCAGTAGGCCCCAGCCTGCTCCTCGCCTAATCCTGGGCTCCAACAGCGTCAGTTGGTGTTCAGAAGTGTCGTCTCCACAGAACCAAACACGTTCGTTCAAGTGTTAGTGGGGTTCAGCACTGCCAGCTGTTCCCCTGCTGTGGAGATGGCAAGTCTCCTGCTGCCTTCACCTGCCAAAATCCAGTAGGCCCCAGCCTGCTCCTCGCCTAATCCTGGGCTCCAACAGCGTCAGTTGGTGTTCAGAAGTGTCGTCTCCACAGAACCAAACACGTTCGTTCAAGTGTTAGTGGGGTTCAGCACTGCCAGCTGTTCCCCTGCTGTGGAGATGGCAAGTCTCCTGCTGCCTTCACCTGCCAAAATCCAGTAGGCCCCAGCCTGCTCCTCGCCTAATCCTGGGCTCCAACAGCGTCAGTTGGTGTTCAGAAGTGTCGTCTCCACAGAACCAAACACGTTCGTTCAAGTGTTAGTGGGGTTCAGCACTGCCAGCTGTTCCCCTGCTGTGGAGATGGCAAGTCTCCTGCTGCCTTCACCTGCCAAAATCCAGTAGGCCCCAGCCTGCTCCTCGCCTAATCCTGGGCTCCAACAGCGTCAGTTGGTGTTCAGAAGTGTCGTCTCCACAGAACCAAACACATTCGTTCAAGTGTTAGTGGGGTTCAGCACTGCCAGCTGTTCCCCTGCTGTGGAGATGGCAAGTCTCCTGCTGCATTCACCTGCCAAAATCCAGTAGGCCCAAGCCTGCTCCTCGCCTAATCCTGGGCTCCAACAGCGTCAGTTGGTGTTCAGAAGTGTCGTCTCCACAGAACCAAACACATTCGTTCAAGTGTTAGTGGGGTTCAGCACTGCCAGCTGTTCCCCTGCTGTGGAGATGGCAAGTCTCCTGCTGCATTCACCTGCCAAAATCCAGTAGGCCCCAGCCTGCTCCTCGCCTAATCCTGGGCTCCAACAGCGTCAGTTGGTGTTCAGAAGTGTCGTCTCCACAGAACCAAACACGTTCGTTCAAGTGTTAGTGGGGTTCAGCACTGCCAGCTGTTCCCCTGCTGTGGAGATGGCAAGTCTCCTGCTGCCTTCACCTGCCAAAATCCAGTAGGCCCCAGCCTGCTCCTCGCCTAATCCTGGGCTCCAACAGCGTCAGTTGGTGTTCAGAAGTGTCGTCTCCACAGAACCAAACACATTCGTTCAAGTGTTAGTGGGGTTCAGCACTGCCAGCTGTTCCCCTGCTGTGGAGATGGCAAGTCTCCTGCTGCATTCACCTGCCAAAATCCAGTAGGCCCCAGCCTGCTCCTCGCCTAATCCTGGGCTCCAACAGCGTCAGTTGGTGTTCAGAAGTGTCGTCTCCACAGAACCAAACACGTTCGTTCAAGTGTTAGTGGGGTTCAGCACTGCCAGCTGTTCCCCTGCTGTGGAGATGGCAAGTCTCCTGCTGCCTTCACCTGCCAAAATCCAGTAGGCCCCAGCCTGCTCCTCGCCTAATCCTGGGCTCCAACAGCGTCAGTTGGTGTTCAGAAGTGTCGTCTCCACAGAACCAAACACGTTCGTTCAAGTGTTAGTGGGGTTCAGCACTGCCAGCTGTTCCCCTGCTGTGGAGATGGCAAGTCTCCTGCTGCCTTCACCTGCCAAAATCCAGTAGGCCCCAGCCTGCTCCTCGCCTAATCCTGGGCTCCAACAGCGTCAGTTGGTGTTCAGAAGTGTCGTCTCCACAGAACCAAACACGTTCGTTCAAGTGTTAGTGGGGTTCAGCACTGCCAGCTGTTCCCCTGCTGTGGAGATGGCAGTCTCTCCTGCTGTCTCCGCATTACAAAGACAGTAGGCCTCTGCCTACACCCTCCTATTTCCTGGGCTTCAACACAGCCAGTTGTAGTTCGGAAGTGCCGTCCACACGGAAAGAGACACTTGCTCCCGTGTCTCAGTGGGGTTCAGTAACGTCAGCTGATCCCCTGCTGTGTGGATGGCAGTCTCTCCTGCTGTAAACTCATTCAAAATACAGTAGGCCTCTGCCTACACCCTCCTATTTCCTGGGCTTCAACACAGCCAGTTGTAGTTCGGAAGTGCCGTCCACACGGAAAGAGATACTTGCTCCCGTGTCTCAGTGGGGTTCAGTAACGTCAGCTGATCCCCTGCTGTGTGGATGGCAGTCTCTCCTGCTGTAAACTCATTCAAAATACAGTAGGCCTCTGCCTACACCCTCCTATTTCCTGGGCTTCAACACAGCCAGTTGTAGTTCGGAAGTGCCGTCCACACGGAAAGAGACACTTGCTCCCGTGTCTCAGTGGGGTTCAGTAACGTCAGCTGATCCCCTGCTGTGTGGATGGCAGTCTCTCCTGCTGTAAACTCATTCAAAATACAGTAGGCCTCTGCCTACACCCTCCTATTTCCTGGGCTTCAACACAGCCAGTTGTAGTTCGGAAGTGCCGTCCACACGGAAAGAGATACTTGCTCCCGTGTCTCAGTGGGGTTCAGTAACGTCAGCTGATCCCCTGCTGTGTGGATGGCAGTCTCTCCTGCTGTAAACTCATTCAAAATACAGTAGGCCTCTGCCTACACCCTCCTATTTCCTGGGCTTCAACACAGCCAGTTGTAGTTCGGAAGTGCCGTCCACACGGAAAGAGATACTTGCTCCCGTGTCTCAGTGGGGTTCAGTAACGTCAGCTGATCCCCTGCTGTGTGGATGGCAGTCTCTCCTGCTGTAAACTCATTCAAAATACAGTAGGCCTCTGCCTACACCCTCCTATTTCCTGGGCTTCAACACAGCCAGTTGTAGTTCGGAAGTGCCGTCCACACGGAAAGAGACACTTGCTCCCGTGTCTCAGTGGGGTTCAGTAACGTCAGCTGATCCCCTGCTGTGTGGATGGCAGTCTCTCCTGCTGTAAACTCATTCAAAATACAGTAGGCCTCTGCCTACACCCTCCTATTTCCTGGGCTTCAACACAGCCAGTTGTAGTTCGGAAGTGCCGTCCACACGGAAAGAGATACTTGCTCCCGTGTCTCAGTGGGGTTCAGTAACGTCAGCTGATCCCCTGCTGTGTGGATGGCAGTCTCTCCTGCTGTAAACTCATTCAAAATACAGTAGGCCTCTGCCTACACCCTCCTATTTCCTGGGCTTCAACACAGCCAGTTGTAGTTCGGAAGTGCCGTCCACACGGAAAGAGACACTTGCTCCCGTGTCTCAGTGGGGTTCAGTAACGTCAGCTGATCCCCTGCTGTGTGGATGGCAGTCTCTCCTGCTGTCACCTCATTCAAAATTCAGTAGGCCTCTGCCTACACCCTCCTATTTCCTGGGCTTCAACACAGCCAGTTGTAGTTCGGAAGTGCCGTCCACACGGAAAGAGATACTTGCTCCCGTGTCTCAGTGGGGTTCAGTAACGTCAGCTGATCCCCTGCTGTGTGGATGGCAGTCTCTCCTGCTGTAAACTCATTCAAAATACAGTAGGCCTCTGCCTACACCCTCCTATTTCCTGGGCTTCAACACAGCCAGTTGTAGTTCGGAAGTGCCGTCCACACGGAAAGAGATACTTGCTCCCGTGTCTCAGTGGGGTTCAGTAACGTCAGCTGATCCCCTGCTGTGTGGATGGCAGTCTCTCCTGCTGTAAACTCATTCAAAATACAGTAGGCCTCTGCCTACACCCTCCTATTTCCTGGGCTTCAACACAGCCAGTTGTAGTTCGGAAGTGCCGTCCACACGGAAAGAGACACTTGCTCCCGTGTCTCAGTGGGGTTCAGTAACGTCAGCTGATCCCCTGCTGTGTGGATGGCAGTCTCTCCTGCTGTCACCTCATTCAAAATTCAGTAGGCCTCTGCCTACACCCTCCTATTTCCTGGGCTTCAACACAGCCAGTTGTAGTTCGGAAGTGCCGTCCACACGGAAAGAGATACTTGCTCCCGTGTCTCAGTGGGGTTCAGTAACGTCAGCTGATCCCCTGCTGTGTGGATGGCAGTCTCTCCTGCTGTCACCTCATTCAAAATTCAGTAGGCCTCTGCCTACACCCTCCTATTTCCTGGGCTTCAACACAGCCAGTTGTAGTTCGGAAGTGCCGTCCACACGGAAAGAGATACTTGCTCCCGTGTCTCAGTGGGGTTCAGTAACGTCAGCTGATCCCCTGCTGTGTGGATGGCAGTCTCTCCTGCTGTAAACTCATTCAAAATACAGTAGGCCTCTGCCTACACCCTCCTATTTCCTGGGCTTCAACACAGCCAGTTGTAGTTCGGAAGTGCCGTCCACACGGAAAGAGATACTTGCTCCCGTGTCTCAGTGGGGTTCAGTAACGTCAGCTGATCCCCTGCTGTGTGGATGGCAGTCTCTCCTGCTGTAAACTCATTCAAAATACAGTAGGCCTCTGCCTACACCCTCCTATTTCCTGGGCTTCAACACAGCCAGTTGTAGTTCGGAAGTGCCGTCCACACGGAAAGAGACACTTGCTCCCGTGTCTCAGTGGGGTTCAGTAACGTCAGCTGATCCCCTGCTGTGTGGATGGCAGTCTCTCCTGCTGTCACCTCATTCAAAATTCAGTAGGCCTCTGCCTACACCCTCCTATTTCCTGGGCTTCAACACAGCCAGTTGTAGTTCGGAAGTGCCGTCCACACGGAAAGAGATACTTGCTCCCGTGTCTCAGTGGGGTTCAGTAACGTCAGCTGATCCCCTGCTGTGTGGATGGCAGTCTCTCCTGCTGTCACCTCATTCAAAATTCAGTAGGCCTCTGCCTACACCCTCCTATTTCCTGGGCTTCAACACAGCCAGTTGTAGTTCGGAAGTGCCGTCCACACGGAAAGAGATACTTGCTCCCGTGTCTCAGTGGGGTTCAGTAACGTCAGCTGATCCCCTGCTGTGTGGATGGCAGTCTCTCCTGCTGTAAACTCATTCAAAATACAGTAGGCCTCTGCCTACACCCTCCTATTTCCTGGGCTTCAACACAGCCAGTTGTAGTTCGGAAGTGCCGTCCACACGGAAAGAGATACTTGCTCCCGTGTCTCAGTGGGGTTCAGTAACGTCAGCTGATCCCCTGCTGTGTGGATGGCAGTCTCTCCTGCTGTAAACTCATTCAAAATACAGTAGGCCTCTGCCTACACCCTCCTATTTCCTGGGCTTCAACACAGCCAGTTGTAGTTCGGAAGTGCCGTCCACACGGAAAGAGACACTTGCTCCCGTGTCTCAGTGGGGTTCAGTAACGTCAGCTGATCCCCTGCTGTGTGGATGGCAGTCTCTCCTGCTGTCACCTCATTCAAAATTCAGTAGGCCTCTGCCTACACCCTCCTATTTCCTGGGCTTCAACACAGCCAGTTGTAGTTCGGAAGTGCCGTCCACACGGAAAGAGATACTTGCTCCCGTGTCTCAGTGGGGTTCAGTAACGTCAGCTGATCCCCTGCTGTGTGGATGGCAGTCTCTCCTGCTGTAAACTCATTCAAAATACAGTAGGCCTCTGCCTACACCCTCCTATTTCCTGGGCTTCAACACAGCCAGTTGTAGTTCGGAAGTGCCGTCCACACGGAAAGAGATACTTGCTCCCGTGTCTCAGTGGGGTTCAGTAACGTCAGCTGATCCCCTGCTGTGTGGATGGCAGTCTCTCCTGCTGTAAACTCATTCAAAATACAGTAGGCCTCTGCCTACACCCTCCTATTTCCTGGGCTTCAACACAGCCAGTTGTAGTTCGGAAGTGCCGTCCACACGGAAAGAGACACTTGCTCCCGTGTCTCAGTGGGGTTCAGTAACGTCAGCTGATCCCCTGCTGTGTGGATGGCAGTCTCTCCTGCTGTCACCTCATTCAAAATTCAGTAGGCCTCTGCCTACACCCTCCTATTTCCTGGGCTTCAACACAGCCAGTTGTAGTTCGGAAGTGCCGTCCACACGGAAAGAGATACTTGCTCCCGTGTCTCAGTGGGGTTCAGTAACGTCAGCTGATCCCCTGCTGTGTGGATGGCAGTCTCTCCTGCTGTCACCTCATTCAAAATTCAGTAGGCCTCTGCCTACACCCTCCTATTTCCTGGGCTTCAACACAGCCAGTTGTAGTTCGGAAGTGCCGTCCACACGGAAAGAGATACTTGCTCCCGTGTCTCAGTGGGGTTCAGTAACGTCAGCTGATCCCCTGCTGTGTGGATGGCAGTCTCTCCTGCTGTAAACTCATTCAAAATACAGTAGGCCTCTGCCTACACCCTCCTATTTCCTGGGCTTCAACACAGCCAGTTGTAGTTCGGAAGTGCCGTCCACACGGAAAGAGATACTTGCTCCCGTGTCTCAGTGGGGTTCAGTAACGTCAGCTGATCCCCTGCTGTGTGGATGGCAGTCTCTCCTGCTGTAAACTCATTCAAAATACAGTAGGCCTCTGCCTACACCCTCCTATTTCCTGGGCTTCAACACAGCCAGTTGTAGTTCGGAAGTGCCGTCCACACGGAAAGAGACACTTGCTCCCGTGTCTCAGTGGGGTTCAGTAACGTCAGCTGATCCCCTGCTGTGTGGATGGCAGTCTCTCCTGCTGTCACCTCATTCAAAATTCAGTAGGCCTCTGCCTACACCCTCCTATTTCCTGGGCTTCAACACAGCCAGTTGTAGTTCGGAAGTGCCGTCCACACGGAAAGAGATACTTGCTCCCGTGTCTCAGTGGGGTTCAGTAACGTCAGCTGATCCCCTGCTGTGTGGATGGCAGTCTCTCCTGCTGTCACCTCATTCAAAATTCAGTAGGCCTCTGCCTACACCCTCCTATTTCCTGGGCTTCAACACAGCCAGTTGTAGTTCGGAAGTGCCGTCCACACGGAAAGAGATACTTGCTCCCGTGTCTCAGTGGGGTTCAGTAACGTCAGCTGATCCCCTGCTGTGTGGATGGCAGTCTCTCCTGCTGTAAACTCATTCAAAATACAGTAGGCCTCTGCCTACACCCTCCTATTTCCTGGGCTTCAACACAGCCAGTTGTAGTTCGGAAGTGCCGTCCACACGGAAAGAGATACTTGCTCCCGTGTCTCAGTGGGGTTCAGTAACGTCAGCTGATCCCCTGCTGTGTGGATGGCAGTCTCTCCTGCTGTAAACTCATTCAAAATACAGTAGGCCTCTGCCTACACCCTCCTATTTCCTGGGCTTCAACACAGCCAGTTGTAGTTCGGAAGTGCCGTCCACACGGAAAGAGACACTTGCTCCCGTGTCTCAGTGGGGTTCAGTAACGTCAGCTGATCCCCTGCTGTGTGGATGGCAGTCTCTCCTGCTGTCACCTCATTCAAAATTCAGTAGGCCTCTGCCTACACCCTCCTATTTCCTGGGCTTCAACACAGCCAGTTGTAGTTCGGAAGTGCCGTCCACACGGAAAGAGATACTTGCTCCCGTGTCTCAGTGGGGTTCAGTAACGTCAGCTGATCCCCTGCTGTGTGGATGGCAGTCTCTCCTGCTGTAAACTCATTCAAAATACAGTAGGCCTCTGCCTACACCCTCCTATTTCCTGGGCTTCAACACAGCCAGTTGTAGTTCGGAAGTGCCGTCCACACGGAAAGAGATACTTGCTCCCGTGTCTCAGTGGGGTTCAGTAATGTCAGCTGATCCCCTGCTGTGTGGATGGCAAAGTCTCCTGCTGCCTACACAGTCGTACCACTACTGATTTTTAACCGTGCTCCAATTAGGCCTGTGGCTCCACTGTCTCTCGTATTTCCCCTGTCCTCCAACCCTGCCAGTTACAGCTCCGAAGTGGCGTCTGCACAATCCACACTTGTTCCTGTGTTACAGGTGTTCAGTCCGATCAGTTAATCCCCTGATGTGTGTCCGGCAATGTCGCCTGCTCTGTCCACATTCCCATTATCGGAATGTGGAGAGAGCAGGCGACATTGCCGGACACACATCAGGGGATTAACTGACCGGACTGAACACCTGTAACACAGGAACAAGTGTGGATTGTGCAGACGCCACTTCGGAGCTGTAACTGGCGGGGTTGGAGGACAGGGGAAATACGAAAATCAGTGAATCCACAGGCCTAAGTGGAGCTTGGTTCAAATTAGTAGTCTACAACCGATCTTAAAATTTCTTCAATGCAGCCTAAGCCTGCTCCGTGCTTGTCCCTGGGCTTCAACACAGCCAGTTGTTGCTCGGAAGTGCCGTCTTCACAGAGTAAAACACTAGCTCCTGTGTTTGTGGGGTTCAGTAACGTCAGCTGTTCCCCTGCTGTTTTGATGGCAATCTGTCCTGCTGCCTCCCAATTGACAGCACATCAGGCCTCAGCCTGCTAAGTGCTTGTCCTGGGCTCCAACATCGCCAGTTGCTGCTCATAACTGACTTTGGCACGGGTACTCCCTCCTGCCCAGCTTGGTTCCAGCCCTGCCTGCTGTTTCCGGGAAGTGTCAATGTCAGTTTGCCACCCCAAGTTGCCATGTCGTGTTGCGGTTGGGTTAGCCGAGGCTAGGGTGCCAGCAGTTTAGGTGCTTCCTATGTGGACTGCGGGTTCTGGTAAGAAAGGTTTGTTCCATAGTGCCAGTAGGACAAGCACCCCCTGTAGGACTGTGTGATTCGGTAACTGCGGCCAGCTTGCGGCATGCCAACTTTGCTTTTCAGGGGTAACTTCTGATACCCCTCCGGGTTCCAGCACCGTCAGCTGGTTCTCATCAGAGCCTTTGGCCTAGGTGCCTCCATCTCGGTATCCGAGTTCCAGCAACGTCTGCTGGTCCTTGGTAGTGCTTTGTAGCACAGGTACCTCCTGCTTAGTAACCGGGTTCCAGCACCGTCAGCTGGTCCTCGGTTGTGCCATTGGCTCTTATTCCTTCTGCTGCCCCTCCGGGTGCCAGCACTGTCAGCTGGTCCTCGCTATTTCCATTTGCTCTTGCAGCTTATGCTACCCCTCCGGGTTCCAGCACCGTCAGCTGGTTCTCGTCAGAGCCTTTGGCCTAGGTGCCTCCATCTCGGTATCCGAGTTCCGGCAACGTCTGCTGGTCCTTGGTAGTGCTTTGTAGCACAGGTACCTCCTGCTTAGTAACCGGGTTCCAGCACCGTCAGCTGGTCCTCGGTTGTGCCATTGGCTCTTATTCCTTCTGCTGCCCCTCCGGGTGCCAGCACTGTCAGCTGGTCCTCGCTATTTCCATTTGCTCTTGCAGCTTATGCTACCCCTCTGGGTTCCAGCACCGTCAGCTGGTTCTCGTCAGAGCCTTTGGCCTAGGTGCCTCCATCTCGGTATCCGAGTTCCGGCAACGTCTGCTGGTCCTTGGTAGTGCTTTGTAGCACAGGTACCTCCTGCTTAGTAACCGGGTTCCAGCACCGTCAGCTGGTCCTCGGTAGTGCCATTGGCTCTTGTTCCTTCTGCTGCCCCTCCGGGTGCCAGTACCGTCAGCTGGTTCAAGAGGACAAAGAACAGGAAGACAACCACCAAGATGCAGAACAACAAGAGAGAGAAGACAAAGAAGCATAAAAAAAACAAAGCAGAAGAACATTAAGCATAAGACTAATACTCTGAGCAAATGATATTATCTTATTTATAAGCAGAAGAAGACTAAGCAGTGTATGGGGGTGAGTCCGTTCCTCCTCGTGGTGCCCCTGGAAAAGGCCTGCTTCTGCAGGCCAAACTGAACGCGGACAAATCCTGTTGTAAATCTTTTGTGACAGGCAGAACGGAAGGTGTAAACTTCTGACTTTTCTAGATAACAACTACAGGAATGCCTGACACAAACAAGAATATGATGAAGAAGAATAGGAAGAAGATGAAGAAGCTGAATATGTAGAATAATAATTGTTGAATAAGAAGAATATGAAGAATGTAAGAAAAGGAAGAAGAAGAAGAAGAAGAAGAAGAAGAAGAAGAAGAAGAAGAAGAAGAAGAAGAATGTAAAAAAAGGAAGTAGAAGAAGAAGAAGAAGAATGTAAAAAAAGGAATAAGAAGAAGAATGTAAAAAAAGGAAGTAGAAGAAGAAGAAGAAGAATGTAAAAAAAGGAAGTAGAAGAAGAAGAAGAAGAATGTAAAAAAAGGAAGTAGAAGAAGAAGACATACATGTCTGGCAAAATATAAATGAGGCTAACATAGTCAATATCTTTGTAACTCCTAACATCTTTAAAAAAAAAAGTTTAATTCCTGCTATTCCATTTGATTGGGCTAAACCTCTATGGCTTTAATGTCTCCTCCACCTCCCACAATACATTCTACATTATTCTTAGTTGTTTTTCTTCATGTAGAATTAACCTACAAGGAAAGAAAGGGTTTTTTTTAATTCCGATATTTTGGCCCCATTGACTTGCATTGGTTCCCGGTATCGGAATCGGCGATACCGATACTTTTTTTTAAGATCGGCCGATCCATTCCGATCCGATATTTTCAAGTATCGGCTGGTATCGCTCAACTCTAATGGCGGACTAAATACTTTTTTCCCCATTGTAAATGACTTGAGAGTGGGAGTAAGAGGTCAAGACCAGAGCAGAAGAGGGAGCAGGAGGAAGCTCTGATTTTAACTATTTTTTCAGGTGTGTACTCCACTGCAGCTCTTGTTTTGAATTCAGATGCCTCCTCATACAGAAGGTGCTCAAGTTAAGAACATTTACGACTTGCTTCAGTCTTTTTCAGGATTATATAATATTAATCTAATCTAATCTATAAAAGGATTACCCTTTTAACTTTTATTGTGGCCTTAAGAAGTGGCACAATTTATCCTTGCCCTACTGTTTTAAGGAATATTTAAATTCTTTGGGCTAAAGCATTTGCCACATTGAATGGGCATCTCGTGTTGTTGAAACAACTAGATAAACTTTCTAATAACCATTGTGAAACATGAATGTAATCATAAAATAAAGGCTTATTACAGTACTTGATGGTGTAGCCTTCATGATGCCTGTCTTCAGCATCAATGTATCATGTTATGTGTCACTTTCGTATGTCACATAGTGCAGTTTTCTTACCATTCTCAGCCCAGTCTTGGTGTGATATTTCCAAGATCTCAGACTCTTAAATATACTTTACATTTCATCACAAGGCACTATTATGTTTTATTCATACCTCCAATAAAAGTTTTAGTGACTCTTCCTGACTCTGCTTCATGTGCAGTGTAATTGAGTGCAACCGCTAAGACAGTACTTTTATTTCCTGTCCTCTGTGTTATTTTATATGAAGCATTATTTTAGCTGCTGGTATTGAAGAAACACAAAAATATACTCATATAAGTAAAGAGGCCACAAAATCGTGGAAGAGCAGGTTGTATATTATGCAACGTCGACAAGTATTATTATTTTTTACTTTTTTTTTAAACGTAGCATTAAAGTGATCAAAAATTCTTGTAAATGTATTGGCATCATAATTGTACATAATTGTGTTACATATATCAGTCATGTGCCATATGTTCATCAAACCAAATATTCAACAGAGCATCTTCCATATATAGTAATTATAGAATTGTGAGATTTGGTAGTCTGGCTTGTATTGACACTAAGGTAAAGATTTAGACTACTAGAATATAATCCTCTGTGGCCGCTAATCTATCACTCTTATGTCACTCCAATCCATCCTTAATTCTGCTGCTTTATTAGTCAGTATCTCTCCTTGTTACTCTTCTGCCTCTCTTTGCCAATCCCTTCACCTGCTAGCCAGTGCCAGAGAATATGGTGCAAGATCCTAACAATGGCTTGCAAGACCATCCAAAACTTATCACCTCGATATTTCCGTGACCTCATCCACTGATTCCTCCACACATGTTATTGCTGGAACACATATGATCTACTTTTTTGGTCTCATCTTGTATACACCTTCACATAACCGTCTCAAAGGTTTCTCCCATGCGTCCCCCAAAATCTGGAACACACTATCCCAAACAATCAGACTCTACATTATTGAAAGCCTTAAAACGCAACCTGAGAAAACACCTGTTCAAGAATGACCACAACTTACAATTACCCTGCTGCCATCCCACTGCCATATCAGTAGCTTTTACACTCACCTAATGTATTTTCCCCTCTTTCCATGTTGATTTTAAGCCCTCGTGGCAAGCATCCTGATTCCTTTGTACCTGTCTGTCACTTAGCCGTCTTAAGTTATATTTGTTTTGTACATTTCCATTTATTACTAATTGACTGCAATGTACTGTAAACCCTGCATTGAATATGTACCTTTCCTTGAAATTAAGGGAACTATAAAATATATAATAATTATAATTAAAAAAAATCAGCCCCAAACTTCTATAGCTATCCAAAATGCTTACATGGAAATAGTAAGACACAAGGCCTACCTGGAAGTACTATTTCCAAGGTCACTATCCCACAGTAGTTATTGTTAGCGACAGTCAACAGATAATGCATACCAAGATATAAATCCAAGGCAAGATTGGTGAAGCCTAGCTGGACAGACCAGTGTAAGGGCTGAAAGAGTTCAAACAAAACGAGAATCGGTTAGTGGGTCATGATTGCATTAATCATGAATCGAGGCCAAGGTATAGCCAGAGTGACAACTAAAAGACAATAAAGATATACACCTGTGCACAGACAGGTACTAAAAGTAATTAATAGTGATGAACGAACGTGCTCGCCACTGCTCGGTACTAGCCTGAATATCACGGTACTCGGGGTACTCGACGAGCATCGAGCATTTCCGAGATTACTCAGCAGGTCCACTCAGCATTTTTGGAAGACTTTAGAGACCCAATCACACTGCAGGGATTGTCTGCCAGGCAATGAAATGCCGCAGCCATCTTTATTGTGGTTGTGCAGTGATTGGCTGGCCACACAGCATCATCAGGGGTATAAGAGACCCGACACCGCCCTGCTTGGCCGCTCCTTTCACATATCTGTGCGGGGGTAGGCGGAGGTCTGTGCAGGGGTCTGTGCGGGGGTATGCGGCGCTGTGTGGAGGTCTGTGCGGGGCTCTGTGCGGGGCTGTGCGGGTCTGGGCAGGGGTATGCGGGGGTCTGTACAGGCGTATTCGGGGGTCTGTGCGGGGCTAAGTGCGGGGGGTATGCGGGGCTGTGCAGGGGTATGCAGGAGTATGTGCGGGGGTATGCGGTGTTCTGTGTGGGTCTGTGCGGGGGTCTGTGCGGGGGTATGCAGGCTGTGTCGGCATCGTCCGTTGGGACTACTTGTCCCATCTGGCTATGCCCGCTACAGTGACAGCATTAGCGGATGATGGGAAAGTAGTATTCCCATCATCCAGCTAATGTGATAACTGTAAAAAAAAAGACATACAGAACATAACAACATATAACATACAGTACATACACATAACATACAACACATAACATAGAGTACATACTCACCGCACACACCTAATTCCACGAAGCCTTGGTCTCCTGCAAATAATATTAAAATAATAAACCAACCTATATTCACCTTTCCACCATAATCCATTAATAACGAGGGTCTCCCGTGGAGAGCTGCCACATCAGCTGATGCGACCGCTCTCCATGGGCTCCAACGATACAGTGACAGAGATAACCCTCCACGCTCTATCACTCCACCGAGAGGTCACAGGAGTTCACTTGTGACTTACAGCAGCACTACAGCGTGGGAATTTTCTCACGCAGCAGTGCTGCCGTAAACTGAACTCCAATGATACACTGCGGGAGGGTTATCTCCGGTCAGTGTGTGATTGGAGGCCTTGTAGAGCGGTCACATATGCTGATGTGACTGCTCTATAGAGGAGATCGTCATGGGACACTCGTTTTTAAAGAGGGACTGCATCGGAAAGGTAAGTATAGGTTGGTTTGTTTTTTTTTATTTTTTGCAGGTGATCGATGACTGCGCTAGGATCTGGGCGTACAATAAAAATTATGAAAAACCGTGTCGTCTTTTATTTCATTAAAATTCTATTTTGTGGCTGTGTCTTTTTCTATCTCTTTATTAATATAAGATTAATAATGGATAGGCGGCTTTTTGACACCTCTCCATTATTAACCAGGCTTAATGTCACCTTACAATAGCAAGGTGACCTTAACCTCTTATTACCCCATATGCCGCCGCTACACGGCAGTGGGAAGAGAGGGGCTAAGTGCCAGAATTGGCGCATCTTAGAGATGTGCCATTTCTGGGGCGGCTGCGGGCTGGCATTTATAGCCAGGGGGGGCCAATATCCATGGCCCCTTCCTAGGCTATGGATATTAGCCCGCAGCTGTGTGCGTAGCCTTTCTGGCTATAAAATATAGGGAGACCCCACGTCATTTGTTTTTGGGTCCCCCTATTTTAATAGCCAGTAAAAGCTATGCAGACAGCTGCGGGCTGATATTCATAGCCTGGGAAGGAGCCATTGGGATTACCCCCTTTCCCAGGCTACAAATATTGGCCCTCGGCCATCGGCTTTCCCCCTCTGGTGCAGAAAATTACGTAGGAGCCCACGCCATTTCTTTTAAAATATATATGGCTATATATCTATAGCTATATCTATGGATAAATCTATAGAAATATCTATGGATATATCTATGAATATATCTATGGATATATCTATGGCTATATTTATGGATATATCTATGGCTATATATCTATGGATATATCTGTAGATATATTCATAGATACATCTGTAGATATATCCATAAAAGGAAAAAAAAATAGGCAGCACTCAAATTAAATGAGAAAAAAGTGGATACTTTACTGATCCTCAGATGGCAACGTTTCAACGGTGACCCGTCTTTGTCAAGCCGTTGAAACGTTGCCATCTGAGTATCCACTTTTTTCACATTTAATTTGAGTGCTGCCTATTTTTTTTCCTTTTGTCATTTTGGCTGTTTGGACACTGCTGAATAGGTTTTGCACCTGCTGTATTATTTTGGTAGTGCTGCCCTTATTTCTTGATTTAGATATATCCATAGATATATCTATGGATATATCTATAGATATATCCATAGATAGTTCCATAAATATATCTATAGATACATCTATGGATATATCTATACATATATCCATGGATATATCTATAGATATATCTGTGGATATATCTATCAATATATACTGTATATATATATATATATATATATATATATATATATCTTTTGATATATCTATGGATGGAGATAGATAGATAGATAGATAGATAGATGGATAATAGCAAGGTCGATGTTTATTAATGAACAATATTTTTTATTTAAAAATAAACGGAAATAAAATGGCATGGGCTCCCGTGCAATTTTCTGCACCAGAGAGGGAAAGCCGACTGCCGGGGGCCAATATTTTTAGCCTGGAAAGGGGGTAATACCAATGGCCCCTTCCCAGGCTATGAAAATCAGCCCGCAGCTGTCTGCATAGCCTTTACTAGCTATTAAAATAGGGGGACCCTCAAAAAATGATGTGGGGTCCCCCTATATTTTATAGCCAGAAAGCCTACACAGACAGCTGCGGGCTAATATTCATAGCCTAGGAAGGGGCCATGGATTTTGCCCCCCCCAGCTAGAAATACCAGACCGCACCCGCCCCAGAAATAACGCATCTCTAAGATTTCCCAATTCTGGCACTTAGCCCCTCTCTTCCCACTGCCATGTAGCGATGGCATATGGGGTAATAAGGGGTTAATGTCACCTTGCTATTGTAAGGTGACATTAAGCCTGGTTAATAATGGAGAGGCGTCAATAACACCTAAGCAGAATTATACCTAGCTCATGCAGTGAGGTGGAAGAGAGGGATGAGTCTGATGCTGTAACCCTCTTACTTCTATCTTGAGGTCCTAAACGTGCTCCCAACTGTCCTGAGTACATCTATGATTAAATACAATTTTTTCCAAATGAAGTCCAGCAAAGGTTGAGGTCAACCTCAATATAAACGTAATAGCAACAAAATCCTGGACAGACAAACTTAAAGCGTCCAGTATTTTGAAACCATACAGAATTATTTTACTGTAATTATAGCACAAACATTTAAAACCATGAAAGAGTACCTCTACAAAATGCAGGACATGCCACCAAGTAGAATATATGGAGATACATGACATTTCTTGCTACATTCTATGTAAGTATCAACCCCTCCAAACATTGGCATTTTTTATGCATCAGCACATGCACTTTACTTAGCACCCATTCCCAACAACAGATCAAGGACATACAGCATGGACTGGATTTAGCCTGAGGTTCAGCCAGGTTCTTTGTTATTAGGTTTAGACTGGTATAATACTTAATTTCTTTATATAGGGTTGTGCAATTGATGTATACTTAATTATTGCTCATGCATTCCATATATTCTACTTGGAGGCATGTTCAATTTAGGATCCCCATTGTCCTGCATTTTGTAGAGGTACTCTTTTATGGTTTTAAATGTTTGTTCTATAATTCCCAAAAAATAATTCTATATGGTTACAAAATGCTCTATGCTTTCCTGGATGCTTTACGTTTGTCAGTCTGGGATATTGCTGCTTCTATGACTACAGCAATCGCTTCCCGGTAGCATCTGGTTCTATACAACTTGTCTGATTTCAGTCTGACAGGAGACTCTAGCACAGACTTTGCTCTTGGATGTCCAGGACACAATAGCCACTTTCCCAGTATCCCCTGGGGCTGAGCTAACCACAAATTGTCTGCTGTAAACATTTTAACCCCTTTTATTTGCTAGATGATTCTAAATCAACAGTGCAGCCTTTGTCACATATTTGCTAATTTGTTATTATTATTAGTGTTGATCGAATAGTTTCAGATAAGAGCTTATCCGAATAGCTATAGTACTTACTGAATAGCTGCCTCGGGAACCTGGATACCTGGAGTGCTCCCAATGATCAGCAGTTTAAGATAAGATAAGATAAGATAAGATAAGATAATCCTTTAATCGTCCCACCATGGGGAAATTCAGAGCATTACAGCAGCAAGGCAGGAACAAGTACAGATACAGATGCATAAAGGCATTACATTGACAGTAGGTAGGTACATATACGAAAAAAAAAAAAAAAAAAAATTTGTAACCGGACTGTCACAACTTTGGATCTATCAGTTCTCTGTTTGGGTCGTTCTCCGTTTTGGACAGTGCTGGTTATACAGCCTAACTGCAGCAGGAAGGAAGGACTTTCGATAGCGCTCCCTCTCACATTTAGGATGAAGTAGCCAGTCACTGAAAGTACTGCACATCTTTATCACGGTCTCATGCATGGGATGGGAATCATTCTGCACCATGTAGCTCACCTTGGCCAGTATCCTCCTGTCGCCTACTTCCTGAACTGGATCAAGGGGGCATCCCAGGACAGAGCTGGCCCTTCTAATCAGTTTGTCCAGCCTATTCCTGTCCCTGGTTGATATGCCACTACCCCAGCACGCCACACCAAAGAAGATGACTGATGCCACAACAGAGCTGAAGAAGGATGCAAGGAGTGCCCCTCTAACTCCGAAGGCTCTCAGCCTTCTGAGCAGATAAAGCCTGCTTTGGCCCTTCCTGTACACTGCATCCAAGTGATGGGCCCAGTCAAGCTTATTATTGAGGATCACACCAAGGTACTTATAGGTGTCGACTATCTCAATGTCATTTCCCTGAATGTTCACCACTACTGGTGGATTTTTGCCCTTGCAAAAGTCCACCACCAATTCCTTGGTCTTCCCGGAATTAATCCTAAGGTGGTTCCTCTGACACCACTCCACAAAAGCTTGGTTAGTATCTCTGTACTCTCTTTCATCTCCTCCTGTGATGAGGCCTACTATTGCAGAGTCATCAGAATACTTCTGCAAGTAGCAGCTAGATGAGTTGCACCTAAAATCCGCAGTGTACAGTGTGAAGAGAAAAGGGGCAAGAACTGTACCTTGAGGTGCCCCTGTATTGCAGATCACTGTGTCTGACACACTGTCCCGAACCTTAACAAACTGTGGTCGGTTCGTGAGGTAGTTAAGGATCCAGGTGGAGAGTTGGAGGTCCACACCAACAAGGCCCAGCTTGTCTCTCAGTAGACCTGGCTGTATGGTGTTAAAAGCACTAGAGAAATCGAAGAACATTATTCTCACAGTGTTCCCAGGTTTCTCCAGGTGAGAGAGAGTCCTATCTAGAAGGTGGATAATGGCATCATCCACACCAATGCCCGGCCTGTAGGCAAACTGGAGAGGGTCCATATCCGAGCCCACTAGAGGACGGAGACGTGTGAGAACCAATCTCTCTAATACCTTCATCAGGTGTGATGTCAATGCTACAGGTCTATAGTCATTAAGGTCTTTCGGATAAGGTTTCTTCAGAACTGGTACCACACACGATAATTTCCACAGTTGTGGTACTATACCCATTCTCAGGCTCATATTGAACAGATATGTAATGATCTCACTCAGCTGGTGCCCGCAGGTTTTGATTAGCCTTGCACTGATGCCGTCAGGGCCTGCAGCCTTCAAAACTTTGATCTTATTCAGTTCTTTTGCACCACAATTGCATGTATCATGGCTGTGTGTCAGTCACAACACATGCAAGGACAGCCCAAAAAAACATGCATGTGTTGTGACTGTCACACAGCCATGACACATGCAATTGTGGTGTCAAACCGCTGATTATTGGGAGCACTCCAGGTATCCAGGTTCCCGAGGCAGCTATTCGTTAAGTGCTATAGCTATCCGGTTAAGTGCTTATCCAAAGCTATTCGATCAACACTAGTTATTATTATTTTTATTATTATCACCCCTAATACATATTGGGATAGGATCTTGGGGATGGAAATACCCCTTTAAGTAATAATGCATCCTATGTACACCAATATAGATGATAGAGGTGATTACTATATTTGTGAAAACTGCCACAAGCCACATAGCAAAGGTTTGCAAGCCACATGTGGCTCAAAAACCTCTTGTCAGGGACCCCTGCCATAAGCTGTGGTGGGCACCATTATGTGAGATATTCAGCTCTGATACATAATAAAGTGATTAAAACATAATGTATTATTGCTTTTTGATAAATCTTTTCACATTTGGTCATTATTAGTGATGAGCGAGTATACTCGTTGCTCGGGTTTTCCCGAGCATGCTCGGGTGGCCTCCAAGTATTTTGGTGTGCTCGGAGATTTAGTTTCTGTGGATGCAGCTGCATGATTTGTGGCTGCTGGACAGGCTGAATACATGTGAGGAATGCCTGTTTGTTAGGGAATTCCCACACATGTATTCAGCCTGTCTAGCAGCCACAAATCATGCAGCTGAGGTGACGAAAACTAAACCTCCGAGCACGCCAAAATACTCGGAAGACACCCGAGCATGCTCGGGAAAACCCAAGAAACAAGCATACTCGCTCATCACTAGTCATTAGTGTTGAGCATTCCGATACCGCAAGTATCGGGTATTGGCCGATACTTGCTGTATCGGAATTCCGATACCGACTTCCGATATTTTTTCAATATCGGAATTCGGCATCGGAATCGGAAGTTCAAAGTTGATTGACAGCCTGACGTCATCATGATGCGCGGTGTGTGCACATCATGATGCGCCGTCATTTCGGGCCTTCCGGGGGTCTCTGCCGGCCTGCCGGGGGGCTGTGTGGACTGCCCGGGGTCTGTACCGGCCTGCCGGGGGGGCTGTGCCGGCCTGCCGGTGGTCTGTGCACCCTGCGGGGGTCTGTACCGGCCTGCCGGGGGGCTGTGCCGGCCTGCCGGTGGTCTGTGCACCCTGCGGGGGTCTGTACCGGCCTGCCGGGGGGCTGTGCCGGCCTGCCGGTGGTCTGTGCACCCTGTGGGGGTCTGTACCGGCCTGCCGGGGGGCTGTGCCGGCCTGCCGGGGGGCTGTGCTGATGTCCGGGGGTCTGTGCAAGCATCGTCCGATGGGACTACAAGTCCCATCTGGCGATGCCTGCTACCATGACAGTGATTGACACATTAGCCAATGATGGGACAGTAGTAGTCCCATCATCCGGCTAATGTGTTAAATGTTAAAAAAAAAAAAAAAAAAATACTACATACATACTACATGCATGCTACATACATACTACATGCTACATACATACTACATGCTACATACATGCTACATATATACTACATGCATGCTACATACATACTACATGCTACATACATACTACATATATACTACATGCATGCTACATACATACTACATACATACTACATGCTACATACATACTACATATATACTACATACATACTACATACATGCTACATACATGCTACATACTGCATGCTACATACATACTACATACATACTACATGCATGCTACATACTACATACATGCTACATACATACTACATGCTACTTACATACTACATATATACTACATACATGCTACATGCTACATACATACTACATATATACTACATGCATGCTACATATATACTACATGCATGCTACATACATACTGCATGCTACATGCATACTACATACATACTACATACATACTACATGCTACATACATACCACATATATACTACATACATGCTACATGCTACATACATACTACATACATACTACATACATGCTACATGCTACATACATACTACATATATACTACATGCATGCTACATACATACTACATATATACTACATGCATGCTACATACATACTGCATGCTACATGCATGCTACATACATACTACATACATACTACATGCTACATACATACCACATATATACTACATACATACAATACATTCATACAATACATACATAGACATACAGTACATATAACAGAGTAACATACTTACCAATACTTGTCTCATTGTTCCCCGAAGCCATTGTCTTTTCCGGAATAAATATTAACATAACAAACCACAAAAATACTCACCCACGATCCGAAGCAGTCCACGAGTGTGTCCCACGACGATCTTGGGTAGAGAACTGCAGCATCAGATGATGCTGCCGTTCTCTACGGGCTGCAGGAATCCAATGACAGAAGGTAGGTATCCTTCCGCACTGTATTCCTCCGCCACTTAAAAAAAAAAAAGTCCCTAGTCTCACTTTATGCCATTGCTGCGTGGGAAATTCTGATGCTGCAGTTCTCTACCCAAGATCGTCGTGGGACACACTCGTGGACTGCTTCGGATCGTGGGTGAGTATTTTTGTGGTTTGTTATGTTAATATTTATTCCGGAAAAGACAATGGCTTCGGGGAACAATGTGACAAGTATTGGTAAGTATGTTACTCTATGTTATATGTACTGTATGTCTATGTATGTATTGTATGAATGTATTGTATATATGTAGTATATATGTAGTATGTATGTAGCATGTAGTATGTATGTAGTATGTATGTGGTATGTATGTAGCATGTAGTATGTATGTAGCATGCATGTAGCATGCATGTAGTATGTATGTAGCATGCATGTAGTATGTATGTATTATGTATGTAGTATGTATGTAGTATGTATGTAGCATGCATGGAGTATGTATGTGGTATGTATGTGGTATGTATGTAGTATGTATGTAGTATGTATGTAGTATGTATGTAGCATGCATGTAGCATGCATGTAGCATGCATGTAGTATGTATGTAGTATGTATGTAGCATGCAGTATGTATGTAGCATGCATGTAGCATGCATGTAGTATGTATGTAGTATGTATGTAGTATGTATGTAGCATGCAGTATGTATGTAGTATGTATGTAGCATGTATGTAGCATGTATGTAGTATGTATGTAGTATATATGTAGTATGTATGTAGCATGTAGTATGTATGTAGCATGCATGTAGTATATATGTAGTATGTATGTAGCATGTAGTATGTATGTAGCATGTAGTATGTATGTAGCATGTAGTATGTATGTAGCATGCATGTAGTATGTATGTAGTATTTTTTTTTTTATTTTTTTTACATTCAACACATTAGCCGGATGATGGGACTACTACTGTCCCATCATTGGCTAATGTGTCAATCACTGTCATGGTAGCAGGCATCACCCGATGGGACTTGTAGTCCCATCGGACGATGCCTGCACAGACCCCCGAAGCCTGCACAGACCACCGGCAGGCCGGCACAGCCCCCCGGCAGGCCGGCACAGCCCCCCGGAGCCTGCACAGACCACCGGCAGGCCGGCACAGCCCCCCGGCAGGCCGGCACAGACCACCGGAGCCTGCACAGACCCCCTGGCAGGCCGGCACAGCCCCCCGAAAGGCCCGTACAGACCCCAGAGAGGCTGTACAAGGCAAAAACAGGGTTTTTCTTATTCCGATACCGGAAGTCCCATAGACTTGAATGGGACTTCCGGTATCGGAATCGTCGATACCGATACTTTTTTTAAAGATCGGCCGATCCATTCCGATCCGATACTTTGAAGTATCGGACGGTATCGCTCAACTCTACTAGTCATTATTTAATCTATAATTAAACTGTTGAAACGACAGATCACAAAGAACCTTGCAATAAAAGGGCAGATGATACTAAGACAGCCTAGTTTCAGCTGTGAGAATACAATTATAAAGGTCTTTGAACCACAGTTGCTGCTAGTTAAGGCTCCAGAAAAAAAATCCAAATATTGCTTTATAAATGCAATGTGTTGATATAAGTATAAGACTGAAGTCTGTAGCTGCAAGCGGGCTGTGGGCCACTAGAGCCAACGCTTAGGGATACGTACCATGTGCCTGATCTGCAATCACCATCATTCTGCTGGACATGTGCATGATTTCTGCTTCTGGCAGGAAACACAAAGCATCAGGTCAGATTTTGGGAGCAGACACAAAGTAAGGACGGTTCTCCAGAGCACCGGCTTCGGACATTTATGTATTCATTGAATTAAACAGTGCTCAGCAGAAAGACTTATACATTTACAAATGGTACAGTAAGTGAATTGCAGTTTAAGCCTGCGAGCGTGATTTAACTAACTCTGTCTACTCTCATCGATTACCTGTAAATCTCGCTAATTTAGAGTCAGCCTTACTGACATGTTAAGCATCGCAAGAAATTCGCTCATAAAAATCATTACCACAACTCCTCACTTTGTGGCTCAGAATTTCCTAATTTTGCTGATTTTGGCAATATATAGCTGCACTAAATCTCTTTTTAAACTCGTCACCCAAAGGGATAAAATTAACTAGAGTATATTAGTGCAAAGAAGACATCTACAGACACAGTACAAGGAGCTGCTAATCCGAGCTGGTTAGGCTCACATTTAAAATGATGTGTACGTAGGTCAAAGATAACAACATCGCTAGTCTATGGGATGATTGAATCTTTTGAAATTCCAATTTTCAAGATTCGCCGAAATGTAAGAAAAAAATTAATAGCAGATAATTAATTTGCCAAAAATCGCAAAACTGTGAAATATCTAATTATTCTAAAAAGACGTGTATAAGACTCTGAGGTCTCCTAGGACTGTATTGTAGTGTAATGTCAAAGTGATCGGTACCAACCAACAACCCATTTCGCAATGCAGACTTTTTCTGTGTGAGACATGTACTGACAGACAGCCCTATTTTCCTCCAGGAGATACTTTAATAAAGTATAATATAGTAAAGCGTGCAACAGAAAGAAAAGTATTACATGGTCAGATGCTATGTTATGGAGATATTTTTTCCCAGAATCAATGTTTTGGGAGGAAAATACCTTTATGACACAACTAGAACTATGCAATCTACAGTTTTATGTGTAAAATTCGAGATGTAGATAGTCGCATTCCACCATTAATTGTACTATTTATACTATATTAAGGGAAAAAGTCAAAAAGTTTCTTCCTATTCATTTTCATCTTTCCTAAACGCTATCTCCTCATTGTTATTATGCTCACTGCTTATTTGAATGGCTCATTTCAACTTTGACTGGCACCCTGTCGGAAAGTTAAAAGGGTTTCCCACAAACAAAAGTTAATTTTAATATTAATTTTTTCAATCAATAGATCTTTGAAGAACAATAAGTTTCACAATTGGATGAGTTTTAAAATATGTTCCTGTGCTAAAATAATCTGATAAATGTGCTCCTTCTTGGTGCTGTGTAATGGCTGTGTCTGACCGTATAGGAACATGATCTAAACATACCACAGCTCCTGGGGCAGACCCTGGCGAAGTTTGATGCGAAACACGCGTCGGGTGCATTTTCTTTGATAGGTAAAGTGTACTCCATGCCACTGTACAGTACTCTCATTATATGCACTTTTATATCACTTTCTCCCTGTTTATTTGTATGTGCCTCGAAGAGCCTTAATTTATACATCACTGGCTCTTTTGGATTGTACCTTTTGAGCATTGATTAGTAGTATTCACACAAGGAAGTTTTGTTGTTATCATTTACCTACCTTTAGCATTTTATATGTCTGGCTTTTGTATGACTATATTTATGCATTTAATTATTTTTTTTTATTCAATAAATAATATAACTTTTGTTTTTGAGCCTTGCACATTTCTTTACTTTACAAGCTAGGTATAATGAGTGAAACAGCAAAATACTTCCGGGGCTTAGTTAACCGGCACATGCGCAGTCCGGCTTTTCGTCTTTGCCCTCAGTTGGGGAAAGCATACTGCCCGTGCGCTAGCTATGAATGCTTAGCGCACGCGCAAAAAATGGCGTACACCTACTCCACTTCAGCATTAACTTGCAGACGGCGGGCAAGGATGGGGAGGCGGCACACAATGGGAACACCGCCCATCGGACCAGACCGACCTCGTTTTCATCACCCGCCAAAGAGTAGGTGACAGATTCCCTTTAATTATTTTGACCCCCTTAATTGGACATTGAAAAATTTTAGTTGGTTCTTGTTCCTGTGATAGCCAAGAGTTTTCCTTTTACTGCTACATATAATTAATGCATAAACGTTTCAGTACTTTGAAATATTATTATTTTTGCAAATAAAAGGATGTAGAATATTTTGCTATGTCATTTTTCTGATATTTATTCAGATGAAACTTAACAACAATTCAAATAACTGAAACCTGTCTAAACACTATTGGCAATTAAAAACAATTCAATTGCAGAGATTACACTACAAAATTTGGTCCTCATTCACTGACAACCCTCTTTTGCTTGTCTCTTGTACTCCTGCATTGGATCATCTCTTACAATTGTCCAACAATAATCTGCAAGCATTGATATGGATTCCATTTTCCTTGATATATTTTCTCCATACCCACAGTATCTTGGTGAAATCTCTCAGCTTGTTTTGGATGAATCGACGAAGAACATCCATTCGTCTGGATAATGACTTATCTCCAGAGCTTCCATGAAAGGGAATATGACACCAGCAAAAACTATTAGCCTGTAGATATGGGGTTAATCTGCAGGCTAATAAAGTTACTAACCTACCCGGTGCCTGCACATAGCCGAACATTCTGGGGAAAAAATAAACTGTAATTTCTCCAGCAGCATTCAGTTTCAGTCACAGGGGAGGTGCCAGTTTAGTCACCACTCTAAGTATAGAGAAGGAATGCTGTAACCGCTCCCCCGGACACTTGCTCTGCATTAGGGCTGAATATCAGTCAGAGTCAGGGTCACTGTTATAGCCTCTACTCTCTCTACTAAGAGCGGTGACTGAACCAGTGCTGGTGCCGTCCCCATGACTGTAACCAAATGCTGCTGGGGACAATAAAGTTAATTTTCTCCTAGTAGCATTCGGCTACGTGCAGGCATCGGGCAGGTTATTAATGCTATTAACCTGCAGATTAAGCCCATATCTGCAGGTTAATAGTGTTTGTACTGGTGACAGGTTCCCTTTAAACTATTGATGTTGCTGCATGCCACAAGATTGCCTTCCACAAAGAAGTATTGGAGAAGATCTTTATCACAGTTGCAAACCAAAGAAATCTGAACATTACTCTTGGGCAGATCCAAATCCCTAACAAGATCGTTCAATTCACTTTGTGGTGTGGTTCAGTTGAGGTTACTAACAGATGTCTGAGTTGTGAAAGGAAGATGCTTCATGACGCCAAGCGCCCTCTTCTTCTTCACTTGACTTCATTGAAAATGTTTCTAGTGCTTTTGGAATGAGCAGCTTTTCTGTATGCGGTACTGGGAGTATTGCAGATGGAATGCTTGGATACTATAAAGTCTACTACATCTTCCTTGAAACTCCTTTCTTAATGGGGGGCACCATGCAGAAATAGCAATAGGTAGTGTAATCGACTGGCTCACTACAGAATATTGGAACGGCAAAATGCATAGATTGCCTCTTGCCATGCTTCCATTGGTAGGATGTGATGCATATCTATTTCAGCATCTGCATGGAGCCCAACTCTTGTCCTGATCTCCGATTTGGCAGTCGCAATACAGGTTGTAGGCTTTCCTTATTATGGTAAGCACATTTCGCCTTTGTGATGCAAAAGTGACTTCTCCGCATATGTATAAAAACAATCCACTTTGTTAATTCGGGAGCAAGGCATTTATTTCACTGTAGAGACTGTACTTTGTAGGGTATAAATAAAATGTATTTTTTATTAGATAATCGAAAATAATGACATCTAATACGTGAATAAAACAGTTAGAATCACCATCACCCAAAAAAAAAAGATAATACAGACAACGCAAAGAAAAGGCAAGGGGTTGTGCCTCACCCTGTTCAGCTACTAGGCTGCCCCTGCCTTGCCGCGGAGGCAACCCTACAATTGCACAAGTGGTGCCCCCGCTCACCTATGTCTGACCCTTGTAGCCCTGTTAGGCCCTAAGTGATGGGGTCAAGAAATAAATTGTCAGACCAAGATTGTCATCATAATAATTCTGCAACAGATAAAGTGCTAGCTGCATGTGAGAGGATCAATATTATGCAAATAAAGTTTTTTCTTATTTCCCAGGGAGCAATGCACCTAGGATTTCACTGATTGAGCGCCTATTATCACATATACTTAATGATCACCGGTGCCTGAACACACACGCGGGAAGCAATAGTACTCTCATTCAGCAGATAACCGTATGACCAAGAATAAGGCAAAAAAGTAGCTAGGGGACGGTGCCTCACTCTGCTCAGCCACTGTACTAGCTCTGCCTTCCTGCGGAGGTTGGCACCCTATAAATGCGCAAATGACGCTCCCGCTCACCGATGGTTGACACTTCTAACCCTTTTAAGCCCTAAACAAGATGCAGGTTGTCAGACCAAAATTGTTATCATAATCATGTTTCCAAGACAGATAAAGTGCTAAGTTCATCCATCTGAGGAGATCAAATTATCCCATATACGGTACTTTAAGTGCACTGGTGCCTAAACACACATATGGAAAACAGTAATGCTTACATTCAGCAGTTATCCAACTCACCAAAGCAAGGCCATCCATCTGTAGAGGGTTAAATCTACGAGTAGCTTCTACAGTAAAGAATGCTTAACAGATGATAGTAGAGTTACACCAATCGGTAACATCAGCATACAGAGCTTAATACCATAACACTCTCATAGCAATACATTCTGTACAAAAGCAATTCTCTTGCAAAATAATAATAAACCTTGTTGAATCAAACCTTGTCCCAAGCACTGAACGCTTGCTGCCATAGAAAGGATTGCCATAATATACAAAAATTACTATAACACTCTAGGTGTTTCACCTTTTCAAGATTGATGAAGAGTGAAAGAATGGTAATTGTGGCGCCCCCAGGAGTACGGTCGCCACAGTGGCATTGCCTTCCTCCTAGGGAGAGTGATGTCATGCGGGAAGCAATGAAGGGTCTTTCTGGCAGTTAATCACTGCATGCAGCACAGTTCTCACTCCGGGTCAGCAGAGGGAGCTCTGAACCCAGCACTGAGGGGAGGAGCTGTCTCTGGGGGCCAGGATGGAGTGAGTCAGTTAGTGTAAGGAGGGCGTCGTGTGCAGACGTGGAGGAGAAGAGCTGGGGAGACTGAGGAAGGTGGAGAGCTCAGTCCCAGTGATAGCGCATGATCTGGAGCCTGGTCTCCAAGGGTGTATGGATACTAACGGTCCTGCACCAGAAACCAGAGGAATAGGAAGCTTTAAATGCCCTATTCCCATATAATCCTCGGAGGCACAACAGCGACGGGTGAGCCAAGAGAGATAAAAGGCTACGGCTGTCTGCCATGCGAGTGGAGTGTGGATAACATCAGAAAGGAGGAACTCCAGTGTAACTCAGTACTGGGAGTACTTCATAGTGAGTGCTAGTAAGGAGACTGCACATCCCATCTGCCAGAGTGATTCCTGATTTTCTTCCAGGCCAACCAGCTCCTGTGCCATCTGTACTCAGGACCCTGGTCTGCATTTGCCAAGTAAAGGTAAAGAAACTGCAACCTATTGTGTCCTTGCCTTCTTGCTGCAACCTCCCCGGCACTGCTACATCTCTGTGCCTGACACTGCACCTTCCTTCCCAACACCCACCTACGCTGCCCTGGGACTATAGCCCTGCCTGTGGAGGGCTGTAACATCATTGCTGCACTACACCATCTGTCCCAGATGATCTGTCTGCAGCATCGGCTTAACATTTGCCGAGCACCACAGGTGGAGTCACGTATCATCCACTCATAAACTTTATTCCATCACTTCACTCCCTTACATGGACGCCCAGGGCCACGGACCGGGTCACCGCTGCTGTGACACTTCCCAGTGAAATACCGGCCCAGTACCGAGTACCCCACTGCCATGGTGGCCGATCCATAGTGGTCTAGAAAAAAAGACTACTTAGCTGGCAGTTGTCCATATGTCTCACTGAGCCACAGGATTTAAATGAAAGCTTGAGCGCACAGGATTCATTACCTTATGATGGTGTGCTTAGCTGTTAATAACACCGCTCATCATTAGATAGCCATCTCAAACAGTTTTTATCCTGTTCACCAGTCCAGCGTATGTGTCCCCGCCATTGGTTTATTTTCCCTGATGTTCTAGTCGGCGTGCGTGCTAGGTGCGTTCCAGCAAGCCGGACCAGAACTACATCAGACCGTGTCACTGAACACTTCGACTGTGAGACAGAAGCTGGTGTGAGCATGACCAGGAATGACACATCAGAATGCATTCCACCAAAGAGGAAGCGATAGATAGTTCTTCCATCCACTTGAAGGTGGAACGTAGATCACAACATTATTATTTAACCTGTAAAGTGGTCAGTGTGACCAACATTCAGTGCACATTGGGCACCGCATTATAGTCAAAGCTGTAGAATATACAGGCAGTTGTAATTTAACCTCTAAGTGACAGGAATAATTTTTTAAATTCGGACCAATGTCACTTTATGTGGTGGTGTGGTGATAACTCTGGAACACTTCAACAAATCCCATTGATTTTGAGATTGTTTTTTCGTGGCACCTTATATTTTATGATAATGGTAAATTTAGGTTGATATGTTTTGTGTTTATTTATAAAAAAATATCAGAAACGTGACAAAGATGTAAAAGAACTGCAGTTTTCAAACTTTGAATGGTTATCCCTTTAATCCAGATAGTCATACCACAGAAAAATATTAATAAATAACATTTCCCACATGCCTGCCTTACATCAGCACCAATTTTAAAGCGCTAATTTATTTTGTTAGCCTTGTAGAAGGTTTAAAAATGTAGCAGTAATTTTTCATTTTTCAAGGAAAGTTACAAAATTTATTTTTTTGAGGGACCTATCCAATCCAGGTTTGAAGTGACTTTGGGGGTGCTATATATTGGAAAACCCCAAACATGTTACCATTTTAAAAACAGCACCCCCTGACATATTGAAAACTTCTGGCAGACAGTTTATTAACCCTTCAGGTGATTTTGAAGAATTAATGCAAAGTGGTATAGCCGGAATGAAAAAGTGTTTGTTTACCACCTAAATGTCGTTAACTTCTGAACTGACCGCTATGTCCGGGAGACTCTAAGGCTGCTATTTGGCCATGAACTGCTATGGCAAACATCAGGACCACACAATCATGGTCTCGCTGTGTCAATTAGATTAAAGCGGAAGCCCCCACAATCTATCAAGCATTTATTTGATGCAGTCACTTTTGACAGCAGCAACAGATATGGACGGTGACAACACTGATCGTTGGTAATGCAGCAAGTTGTCAGCTATAGTGTACAGCAGACAGCTGCTGGATTGTCACCTGTATGGGGATGCTATTCTCTTATATCTCAGGTCATTAAAAAGACGTGATTAAGGGGTTAACCTTAGTTATAAGCATCTGAAATATGCAAAATTATGAAAACATAAAATATTGCTGTTTTTCACAGTGTAGAACATTGTGTAGAAAGATATACTCTTGTCCTAGTTTTTGAAATCATGTACCCCACTATTCATCATGGCATAATGTAGATCAGTATAGACTTGCAAGGATCTCAAATCATAAATTCATTATAAATAAGCATATATGTGATGCCATGTACAGTTGAAACTAGACGTTTACATACACTATATAAAAAGACACACATGAACATTTTTCTCAATATCTAACATGAAACCAAAATCACAAAGCCCTGATCTCAATCTTATTGAAAATTTATGGGCAAAGCTTCAAAGGCAGGTGTGAGCAAGGCGACTTACAAACCTGGATCAGTTGTACCAGTTTTGTCAGGAGGAATGGGCCCAAATTCCGACCAACCATTGTGAGAAGCTTGTGGAAGTAGATCCCAAACGTTTCACCCAAGTCATTCAGTTTAAGGGCAATGGTACCAAATACTAACGAAATGGATGTAATGATCAAGAAATGATAAAGACACCATTTTTCTAAAAGCCTGCATGAAAGGTGGCATAAGTAATTACAACCTCCTCTGGATCTTGAAAATGAGAGCCAATTAGCAAATTTAAGTATCATATTCCTTTTCAGCACTATAAAATTAGTTAAGTTTAGGGATGGGCGAGTCTACTCGCTAGGACTCGTTACTCGGCGAATAGTAAGGGACTCGCTACTCGGCGAGTCTCCCAGTGATTACTCGCACAGTAACGAGTCCAATGCAAGTCAATGGCAATCCTAGTTTTGTCAGAGTTTTTTTTTCTCACTCGCTAGACTCGCTATATCACATCGCTGTCAACAGCGAGTCTGAGCGAGTCTACGATTCCGAGTCCTGTATACTGGATTCGGGACTCGCTTATACAGAATCTGTTATGTTCCTACAAGTTTCCAAGACAGCCTATGTCAACACACAGCGATTGTGAGCGAGTCTGAGCGAGTCTACGAATCCCGAGTCCTGTATACTGGATTCGGGACTCGCAAATATAGAATCTGTTATGTTCCTTTGTAATTTGTAAATCGCACATTACTCGCTAAGACTCGCTTCCCCATTCATTAACATTGGACTCGCTAGACTCGCAACGAGTAGCGAGTCCCGGGCTCGGACTCGCTAGAGTCAAGCGATTCCGAGTAATTTAGGACTCGCCCATCACTAGTTAAGTTCAATTGTTTTCATCTCCGAACTAATTTGGTTGTAGAACAGTGAAGTGCTAGACCTGAGTATTTGCTGTGAATTGAATGATCTGTGATATACTACAGTAACAGCATGTTGTAAGGGCAGATACCCTGATTCCAGAGATGTATTGTATTTAATTTTAATCTAATAAAATCACTTTTTTATTTCCTGCAGATCTACCAGTTCTCTGCATGCTGAGCTCTGTGTAATCCCGCCCACATTACTGATTGGCAGCTTACTGTGCCAATCAGTGATGGGGGCGGGGCAGCACACAGCAGGAGGACTAGATGGCACGGGAAAACTAGTTCTCTGGTAATAATCTCTTGCTTTCAAAACTTAGATTTTATTGAACTGCAACAAGCATCTCATTAAGTGACACATTGCTGAACTCAGAGGCTCTGCTCCTATATCATGTTGCCCTCAGATTACATATCAAAACTTGTTGCCAGGTTCCCTCGAAAAACGGCTTTTTTTTATTCTTCACACACTGTAAGCAAGGAGATCAGTTTAATACCCCTCTGTAATAATTTTGCTACAAAAAATATTGAACCCATGGCTTTATTTTAAGTTTTTTAAAATTATGTATTTTTAAATTGGAAATTTTTAATAATATATATATAGATTTTTATAAGCTTTAATGGCATGGTGCGGAGTTATTAGAAAAGTTTTTCTAGAATTCTAGACTTGTTGTTTTATGAGGGATGTATTTTTTTTTTTAATTACTCCAACAGACTTGTCAGGAGAGCAGTTGACAATTTTCAAATTTCTCCGAATGTTGCTTAGTTTTAAGTATATGGGAGAATTGGGATAATCTTCCGTCTTACTAGGCGTTATAAAAAAAATTCTTCCTATGGAACCAAAACAGCAAATCCTTTTCATGAACAGGCGCCATTAACTTTTTCTAGTGAGTGGAAAGTTGCTTTCTGCATGAGGGAGAAACGCTCTCCCTTTCCCTGCACAATGTAAGTGAAATAACTTAGTGGATAAAGCCAAATTTAGACTTCTGTCCTGGAACACCAACTGAGATAATGGATGTTAAGAGCCTGTGTACTATGAATACAGTTGTGCTGCTCACATCTCTGTTGTAAATGAAGTACAGATAGTTTCCTACCCTCGAACCAGAGCTATTAGTAAAAGATTTTTTTATCATTATTGGAGTCTCATTAATAAATATTAACTTATGTACTAAGTTTCCACATCACAATACTGGCTACTGTTAAAGGGAATCTGTCAGCAAAATTTCACACCCTATACTATAGTACATCCCGAAAGATTTGTCAGATAACCTTTAGTTTTCGTTCAGAATGAACATTTTCCATTGAATACCTTACTTCAGTATGCTCCCACAAATATTGGCCGTTGATTGCAACAAAAGTAATTCCCTTACAAATTTATTCAAAACCATTTTAGCAAATATGAGTACACCACAATGAAAGTCTTCGGAATAAAGCTAAAGTTTTGACTACAAAATTCGTATTACCAATAATTCAATCACAGCTAAGTCTAATTATTCACTAAACAGGTGTCCAGCAGGCAGTTAACTACAGAAGAGCATTGCTTAACAAAGAAAACTCTTTTCCCATTTCATGCTGTCAGAAATGGCACCACATGGAAGAGAAATGTCACATGACCTGAGAAAGAAAATGTCTTCCTTTTGCACAAAAAAAAACCATAAAGGCTACAAGAAGAGCAAGAAAGCATTTCTAACCACAAAACTAAAGCTAGGAATGATCAAATGTGCTTGGTGATACTTGGATATCACTCAAGTATCTGGGTGCTAGGATATGGCACTCAATGAGCATTGCCTGTTGCTCAAAATTGAATTTCGAATACACACCCCGCATGTTTAGTGCCGGTTACACAGCCAATAACCATGCTGGGATTGCCTGTCAGTCACTGTAATGCAGTAGTCATCTTGGCAGTGGCTTTACTGTGATTTGCTAGCAGCAAAACCTCATCAGAGGTTGTAAAAGGACAGGCATGGCTATGCTTGGCTCACTGACACCATTGCACAGATCAGGGACAGTTGTGATTGGAAGGAGAGCAGTTGATTAGACATGTGTGTGCACAGTTTAACTAATCAGGCTCCTCTACTCCTTTTAAGGCAGTGTTCCCCAAATCCAGTCCTCAAGAGCCACCAACAGGTCATGTTTTCAGGATTTCGCTAGCATTGCCCAGGTGATGGAATTATTTCCTGTGCAGGTACTGCAATTATCACCTACTAAGGAAATCCTGAAAACATGAACCGTTGGTGGCTCTTGAGGACTGGAGTTCGGGAACACTGTTCTAAGGGCTAATCCTGTGCTTTACTGTTTGCAATAGATGCAGTCTACATTTAGCCTAGGTACAGTTGCAGGACAAGGGAGCGTGGCAGAATACATCTTCTAGGCAGCGCTTAGGGCTTTGCAGTCCTTTGTTAAATACAGTTGCTTCACACAAAATTAGAATATAAAAACATTCATTTATTTCAGTTCTTAAATACAAAAAGTGAATCTCATATATTATACAGAGTCATTACAAACAGTGATCTATTTCAAGTGTTTATTTCTGTTAATGTTGATGATTAAGGCTTACAGCCAATAAAAACCCAAAAGTCATTTTCTCAGTAAATTAAAATAATGAACAACAAACACCTGCGAAGGCTTCCTAAGCCTTTGAAATGGTCCCTTAGTCTGTTTCAGTGATTCTTACAATCATGGAGAAGACTGCTGACTTGACAGATGTTCAGAAGGCAGTGATTGACACACTCCAAAAGGACAATAAGCCACAAAAGGTCATTGCTAAAGAAGCTGGCTGTTCACAGAGTGCTGTATCCAAGCATATTAATGGAACTTGAGCGGAAGGAAAAAGTGTGGTAGAAAAAGGTGCACAAGCAACCGGGATACCGCAGCCTTAAGAACAGGCCATTCTAAAATTTGTGTACTGCTGCTGAAGTCACTGCTTCAAGAGCCACCACACACAGACATATCCAGGACATGTTCTACAAGTGTCACATTCCTTGTTAACCAAAAGACAACGTCAGAAGCGTCTTACCAAGGTAATTAATAGTCATTTATAGACTTTAACGCTGAAGCCTTGCATGCGGACCAGATGGAGGTGGAAGAAACATGAAGCAGGGAGATACTACTCAGCCCAGCCTCATCTCATTTGCTCAGAGCAGATAGGGTAACAATAAAGAGGTGGAGACTGAGGAGGAGTAACAGGAGCTGGTTGCTAGTGCAACAGAGGCTAGTACCAACACAAGCTTCGTCCCATCTCTCCTACGTGGTTGGGCTGAGGAAGGGAATGAGGAAGAAGAGATAGAGGAGGAGGAAATTGAGAGTACTCATCATGGTGGAGACAGGGAAGAGTTGGCTGTAGGGAGCTTGGCACAAAGGTCTGACTTTATGTACTGCTGGCTTACATTCACATTGGCCAAAAAAGTGTGCACACTTATTATGAAGCTAAAAAAACCCCAAATAAATACCACCATAGTATCCATACAGTAGGTGACAGAATGTTTTGCAATTCAAAGCAATGTAAGTGCAGATGCTCTATTTAAGAAAGGTACAGACTCCCAAAAACTTTTTTGCTAATCCAATTAGTCATTATATAAAAAAATGCCATAATGAAGTTACACGAAGTGCGATGTCCAGTCCTCATTCCTCCACCCCGATGCGCGTTTAGTCACACACTTCCTCAGGGGACGCTTTATATGTTTATGTAATTGACATCAGGTATTTTTTGGTATAAAAACAGGCTCTGTTTTATTGCTGTAACATCTGATTTCTGTTTTAGTCTTTAAATATGGTTTTTCTAACTTAGAACCATACATATTGTGTATAATGATGTCCTTAGCCAGTAAAATTACTCACATTGGAGGCACTCTCTTTTCTTGAATTTATTTTTAGTTATATTGTTAATATTGATTTTTTTATTGAAAATTGTTTTGTTGTCTTGTGTTTTTTTGGTCACGTTTCTCTTGGAGTAGAGAAAGAGGAGGCCATCAGGATTTCTAAAAATGAGCAAAGCCTGGATTAGCCCAAAATTTTCCACATCACCAGATGACAATAGCACATAAAGTGCCTTTTAATCTTCAGTATTTGAATGAGGCCCACCAGTTGCTGCCTTCAAGGGTATTTGGATGACTGGATGACCCCAGTTATAATTTTTTCCTGGCTTTGCACTTTGTGCAAAACCATTTTGAGTTAGGAGTGCATCAACTACACTTTCAAAAATTTAAATGAGGCCCACCTGAGCGTCTTAAGAGTCAAATAAAATCGACATGCAAGTTGACTGCAGTTACCTAAAACAGTAGACAGCTAAACAAGAGTGTTTCTGGTCATACAATACAGCGTACACTGCAGATGAATGATATGCATGGGGGTCGTTAACAAAGGAAGCCTCTCTCATGCTAGATTCTAGATTTAGTATTTGATGAGGGGGGTATTCATTTTAGCATCAACTAATTTGAGTAAAACTGAAGATTTTCTAATGAAAGTTATATAATTAACCTTACTTTCATGTTATGGATTAAAAAAATGTCCTATGAAACTCAGTTTTGCAAAATTTTGGAAATTGTTTTTGTTTTCAGAGAGACATTAATTGAAATCTTACTGTGATATACATCATTTCTTCTTAATTATGAATCCAAAGGGAGTTTGTAGCTATATTCCGCGCTGCCGCTTTAGACAAATTCCAGGAGAGTGCTGTATGATTGCAGTGGTTTTATTCTACGCGTTTCAGGGGTCTCATGCCCCCTTCATCAGGAAACGCGTAGAATAAGGTGGTATTTCCTGATGAAGGGGGCATGAGACCCCTGAAACGCGTAGAATAGGTGGTATTTCCTGATGAAGGGGGCATGAGACCCCTGAAACGCGTAGAATAAAACCACTGCAATCATACAGCACTCTCCTGGAATTTGTCTAAAGCGGTAGTATGTATGTAGCATGCATGTAGCATGCATGTAGCATGCAGTATGTATGTAGCATGCATGTAGTATATATGTAGTATATATGTAGCATGTAGTATGTATGTAGTATGTATGTGGTATGTATGTAGCATGTAGTATGTATGTAGCATGCATGTAGTATGTATGTAGTATGTATGTAGTATATATGTAGTATGTATGTAGCATGTAGTATATATGTAGTATATATGTAGCATGTAGTATGTATGTAGTATGTATGTGGTATGTATGTAGCATGCAGTATGTATGTAGTATATATGTAGTATGTATGTAGCATGTAGTATATATGTAGTATGCATGTTGCATGCATGTAGTATATATGTAGCATGCAGTATGTATGTAGTATATATGTAGTATGTATGTTGCATGTAGTATATATGTAGCATGCAGTATGTATGTAGTATATATGTAGTATGTATGTTGCATGCATGTAGTATATATGTAGTATGCATGTTGCATGCATGTAGTATATATGTAGTATGTATGTTGCATGTAGTATATATGTAGTATGAATGTAGCATGTATGCAGTATGTAGTATGAATGTAGCATGTATGTAGCATGTAGTATGCATGTTGTATGTATGTAGCATGTATGTAGCATGTAATTTTTTTTTTTTTTTTACATTCAACACATTAGCCGGATGATGGGACTACTACTGTCCCATCATTGGCTAATGTGTCAATCACTGTCATGGTAGCAGGCATCGCCCGATGGGACTTGTAGTCCCATCGGACGATGCCTGCACAGACCCCCGAAGCCTGCACAGCCCCCCGGCAGGCCGGCACAGCCCCCCGGAGCCTGCACAGCCCCCCGGCAGGCCGGCACAGCCCCCCGGCAGGCCGGCACAGCCCCCCGGAGCCTGCACAGCCCCCCGGCAGTCCGGCACAGACCACCGGAGCCTGCACAGCCCCCCGGCAGGCCGGCACAGACCACCGGAGCCTGCACAGACCCCCTGGCAGGCCGGCACAACCCCCCGAAAGGCCCGTACAGACCCCAGAGAGGCTGTACAAGGGAAAAATAGGATTTTTCTTATTCCGATACCGGAAGTCCCATAGACTTGAATGGGACTTCCGGTATCGGAATCGGCGATACCGATACTTTTTTTTAAGATCGGCCGATCCATTACGATCCGATACTTTGAAGTATCGGACGGTATCGCTCAACTCTACTTGTGAACTATAAAAGGAGGTTTTACCCCTGTCTGCACACACTCTACAGGATATAATCATAAGGGACCAATGCACCAGCTGGAGGAATACTGATGGGCTCCATTGACCATCATTTATCCCTCAAAGATGTTTCAAGAATCCAGGTTGGGATAATCAGGTCACCTGGCCACATATCTCACCGTACTCGGTCAGTTTCCTAAGCCTTCCGGTACTTCCTCTCTGGGTGCCTGAAATAGGATGAGTTTCCCACCAATAATATTAATTATTTAAGGGAAAACTCCAACACCTCTATTGGGTTCTGATATTAATTATTAATGTTGAACTTATTAATAATTAATCTATAAATGTCACTGACAACTTAATGTTTTCTGTTCCTTATACTAGAGAGAGAGAGAGCGTGGGTAAGGAAAGTATTCAAACCCCATTATATTTTTCACTCTTTGTTTCATTGCAGCCATTTGGTAAATTCAATAAAGTGCATTTTTTTCTCATTAATGTACACTCTGCACCCCGTCTTGACTGAAAAAAACAGAAATGTAAAATTTTTTGCAAATGTATTAAAAAAGAAAAACTGAAAAATCACATGGTCATAAGTATTCAGACCCTTTGCTCAGATACTCAAATTTAATTCACATGCTGTCCATTTCCTTGTGATCCTCCTTGAGATGTTCTACACCTTCATTTGGTCCAGCTGTGTTTAGTTAAACTGATATGACTTGATTTTAAATGCACACACCTGTCTATATAAGACCTTACAGCTCACAGTGCATGTCAGACCAAATGAGAATCATGAGGGCAAAGGAACTGGCCAAGGAGCTCAGAAACAGAACTGTGGCAAGACACAGATTTGGCCAAGGTTACAAAAGAATTTCTGCAGTACTCAAGGTTCCTAAGAGAACAGTGACCTCCATAATCCTTAAATGGAAGAAGGTTGGGACCACAAGAAGTCTTCCTAGACTTGGCCGTTCAGCCAAACTGAGTAATTGCGAGAGAAGAGCCTTGGTGATAGAGGTAAAGAAGAATCCCAAGATCACTGTGGCTGAGATCCACAGATGCAGTAGGGGCATGAGAGAAAGTTCCACAAAGTCAACTATCACTGCAGCAATCCACCAGTTGAGCCTTTATGGCAGAATTGCCCAACAGAAGATATCCTAGATGAAAACCTCTTCCAAAGTGCTCTGGACCTCAGACTTGGCCTAAGGTTCACCTTCCAAAAAGACAATGACCGATTTACATTTTCATTCTTTGTTTCATTGCATCCATTCTGTAAATTCAAAAAAGTTCATTTTTTTCTCATTAACGTACACTCTGCTCCCCATCTTGACTGAAAAGAAAACAGAACTGTAGAAATTTTTGCAAATTTAGGAATGATGCAACAAGTTTTTCACACCAGGATTTGAGAATCATCTGCCATTCTTCCTTGCAGATCCTCTCCAGTTCCGTCAGGTTGGATGGTGAACGTTGATGGAAAGCCATTTTCAGGTCTCTCCCAAGATGCTCAACTGGGTTTAGATCAGGTCTCTGGCTGGGCCAGTCAAGAATAGTCACAGAGTTGTTCTGAAGCCACTCCTTTGATATTTTAGCTGTGTGCTTATTGTCATTGTCTTGTTGGAAGGTGAACCTTTGGCCAAGTCTGAGGTCCAGAGCACTTGGACTGTTGGTTGGTGGTTCAGTAAAGTATTGCCACATTTTTTCACCCTCACCATTTGTCTGAGTAGTATTCTGCCTTCTAAAGTAGTGTTCTGGCTTTCTAAAGAGAGCCAGGACAGTGGATGAAAGCATTCACTGACCTTCATGTCTCAACATTTACTTTTTAAAGGGGATGGGAAATCTATTTATTTTTTTCTCTGGTAATGAGAAATCAACATTCAAATTGATATGCAAATGGTCTCAGTCAAGTAGGAGGAGTTGGCACACTAGGTGGGGAATAGAGCTGGAGTGACAGAGGATTCAAACCTTCAATAGCCATTCACCCTATTTGCTGGACTTGTTTTTAAAGAGCTAATTTGGGTGGAGAAATTCTTCTGATAGATTCCGTTTAAGTTAGGCTTTATTTTTCAACGAACAAACCTACACAAAATATAGACAGTATATCAAGTTTTCATTGTACATGTTCAGGCAACAAGATAAAAGAATCATTAAAAATCCTTGGATATCAGTTTTGAAGTCCTTAGTTAACTTCCAGCTAGAGATGAACAGATCTGGCGGATTTTGCATTCTGCAAAGCAGACAGATTTAACAAAGAAATTCGATTTGCACTGAACTTATGTCTGCAAACTGAATGCTTATTATTATCCTCTGGGGTCTTTCCAGGCCTCATAACATAAAAGACATGAGATGTAAGAAAAACTTACTCACTGTTAAACTATCCCGTCACCCCTGTAGCCTGCCATCTGTTCCTTGAGGCCTCTTCTTTTCCTCTTCCCTCTTTGAATGCATTGCTCTTTGGCCTTCATCACTTGAGTGTCTATTTTCCAGTTCGACAAGACCTGTGACTGTTGCCGCTCCGTGACATGCTGTCAAGACTTGTGTCATAATGATGTGACGTTGTAGGGTTCTAGCAGGTTTGCAGGATGCAGTGACGAGACACGAGACTGGGTGTGGTTTGTGAAAATAACTTTTATAAACTGTAGCTGCTGTGGCTATATTGAGCAAACAAAAAGTATGAACAAAACACCAGTCCACGCAGGGACTCAACAAAACTAACAATACTTTCTTGTGGTAAATGCGACTAACCCGGTTGGCCCGGGTGCTATAGGCCATGTATGACCAAACTAGGGGTCCTTATCTCCTTTAGTACACTTATCCTTCGAGGGGTCTGTCAGGATCACAGGCGTGGCTGCGTAGAGGTCGCTGATGCGGCTGCCTTGACGCCTCGATACTCCGGGATGAAACTGGACTCAACAGGCCCTTGAAGAAACGATGACGATGGGGCGCAACAGGCCCTGAAGAAATGATGCCGGTGGGGCGCAACAGGCCCTGAAGAAACGATGATGGTTGGGCGCAACAGGCCCTGAAGAAACTGTGCTGGTGGGGCGCAACAGGCCCTGAAGAAACGGTGTTGGTGGGGCGCAACAGACCCTGAAGAAACAGTGTCGTGGGGCGTGCAGCGTCATGCGCCCGGAGGCGGAGCTATCAGAGGTTTCGTGGCGGGGCGGGGCTTAGCGGCGGCCGTGCGCAGGCCGTCGCTGCGCCCTGAAATGCAAATGTGAAACTAGCCTTAGTTGTATTTATGACAATGAACACAATGTGGTGTTCAAAACAAGTAAATCATGCCATATTTGTCGGTTATGGATTTCTAATCCACATCTAAATAAAAGCTGAGTACTTTTCCTGGAGACGCTGGACTGGATACCCTTTTCATTTGGTATACCAGAACTACTCTGCACATGCTGGTGGAGACGAGCTGGCAAATATCTCATATAAGATCACACTCTCACATAGAAAATTATAGTTACGGTATATAGATTTTATCCTATATTATGATGATTGGTAAATGTTGTAAATAAAAAGGGCAGAATAATAATTTCTGATTTTTTAACCTTTTATAACATTAAATAAAATGAAAACTTATGAATGTGGTGAAATTTTATTCAGCTACATCAATAAAAATTTTTAAAAATCAATTATATATGAGGAAAGACAGAAATGAAAATAAATTCTGGTCTTCTCAATAATAAGTACAACACCTATAGTTCCATACATAAATGAATGACACTTTTCGGCATTTCTGTTGTTATGTTATGTTTGCTTGTTGTATTTTTTGTCCATATGTTGCTAGAAATCAATAAAGAATATTTTTGCATACCTTTTGCAAAAAATAGACAAAACAGAAAAAAGTGCAAAAGACAAAACATTACTCATATATGGTGAACTTGATGGCTAAAAAAATTGAGGCACATTGCCCAATGTTACATGTTAACCTGGAGCTGTTCGGGTATTATTTCTACTGCCTCGTCGATGTCTTTTCTAACTGCAATTTTCAGCGAAACTGTGATGTCATCAAGAATTTAAGGACATAGCTGTCATTATAGCAGATTTTTTTTTCCACATGAAGCAAGTGCTTCCAGCGGTGACATATGCGCAAGACTTGTTTTGAGGTTCTTAAAAGAGCCTCTTACATTCCTTCAGAAAAATGACATCCAGCACCTGCTTGTTTAATTGATGCAGCCATGTACTATTTGACACGTCTCATTACACCGCGGCCTGGTGATGCTCTCTGTTTGACTGCTCCAGAATTGCCCCAGGTATCCCAAACTGAAACAAGCCGAGCAAAACTGATACAAAGTGACTCCGGGTTCCCATAACATCATTTGTATGGATGGCGAGGCAGCGCACGCAACATTGTACAACATAAGGATTTTAAATTGTTAAACTGAACTCTTCTCCTCCCGGCATCTCCTTAGATGCTCCATCCTTCAAGCTATCTGTGTCACACCAGATGGTTTGTTCGCTTGACTCTAAGTTTCAGAAACTGTTGTCTCACACACACAGAGCATGTTTTATGTGGCTCAAAGAAATTAAATTGGGTAAGTGGTGGGAGCTGGCATCATTGTGGAAAACATGACCCCTTTGCCATGCTCTGGGTGAAATCACAAAATGCTTCCTGAGAGAATCTGACCAATTGTTTCTTCTACCTGCCATATAGACATGTCATATTACCTGTGCAGTTCAAATTTAGGTATCCAAGGACACACAATCATATTTCTCATCTTGCATATAGTTCATTATACATATATTCCTTAGTTCATCAAAAACAACTTTTTTCACCTTGATCTTGATGGGGCGGCGTGCTTGTGTTAGAGGGGCTTGATTCATCAAGAGATGCATGCCTCTTAATGAATCAAGCATGGCAGAAAGATGGCTCACCACAAATCATACTCCAGTTATGACCTAGTGAAAGATTTGTGACGTTCGGCACACCGCATCTGATTACGAATTTGATGAGCGTGCGTCGCCACAACCCTTGGCGTTCTCATCCCACTCCATTTTGGCTGGGCTGGATGAAACTGTCTTGAAAATGTCTAAAGCCACTAAATTTTTGAGCAACTTCATGTTGAAAAATGTTGTGACTTTTTTCAGCTTTATAAGACAGAATACTGGCATAATCCCTTTGAAAAATTAGGGCTTTTATTTCAGATTTATTAATGTTTCTGAGAGTCAAAAGTGATGTGGTTTCTCATATTAAAAGTGTGGCAGATGGTGAACCAGAAGATTAAGATCTTAGGATATGCTGCAGACAACTTTTCACACATTTTTATTAGACAAACTCATAAAAATAACAGTACATACATATTGTATACGTACTTGTCGACTTTAATGATTGTCCCTCCAAGAGGTGTTTAATTCTGGCACTGCTGCTGCCAAGTCCCGTCCATGCCTCTGTCACATCCTTATCATGCAACTTTCATTCCCCTTAATATTTGTTTAGACATCTGGGTTGTGTCTATTGACACGGTATCACAGCAGAACACACAATTAACCTTTTTTGATGGGAAATTTGCCAATTCTCAATGGACGAGGTCTCTCTGTATTTCAAGTGACTTATGAACACTCCAGGAGAACAAGCAATTTGTTTTTAACTCAACATAGAAAGCCTAAACATTGTGAACATAAAAATAATATTTTGGAGAACCCCTGAGTTCTCATCAGCAATGACACACCCAAGGCATCCGAGTTTCATATAATTAGTTCTTTAGTTCCGAAGTCCAAAGTAAGCTATATTTTTTAATATACTTGAATTAAAAATTCCCTATCCTTCACTAATTACCGTATCTAACTGCTTTTCTTTTTTTTTTTCCTCTGCATGTGACGTCACTGGCAATGGCATAACTAGAGTCTGATGAGCCCTGGTGCAAAATTTGGACCCCCCTGCATGTTATTTAGATGTATGACCCCTTGTAGCAGTCAAAATCCTATAAGGACATACGAGTTGCACCCTCTTCCCCATTATGTTTTAATGTCCCTCATCTTCAGATCCCTCCTAATATGCAGGTTCTCAATCCTGGCATCCTGATATATATGTGCCTTATCTGGGCCTCATCCTGGTATTCATATCACCCATCCTGGGCCCCATCCTATTATATACAGTGACAGGCAAAAGGGTATTAATGTTTTGAACTTTTAAATTTCAGGCTCCATATTTCACCATCCACTACTACTTCGAACCTGAGACTACAATCATTTTATAGACAGTCATCTTAGCTATTTCATACATAAGTTTGACTTGCAATTATTTAGCATATGATAAGTCCATTAGATGATTGTCTATAAAATGATGGCAGTCCCACATTTGAAGCAGTAGTGGATGGTGAGATGTGGAGACTGAAAATCAAAAGTTCAAAACGTTGTTACTCTTTTGCTCATCACTGTATATCTCCTGTCTGGTATATATATATCCCCTATTCTGGTATGTTCCCCATTCTACCTCTGTTTTTTAATGCATAGAAAAAAAAAATATTCTTCAAACCTTGCCTTGGCCTCCGCACCACATGCCATCCTCTTCTGAATCCGGCAGCTGATTTTAAGAGTCGAAGTGACAGGAATGTGTGATGTCACTGCCATGTGCCCCCAGTCACGTGCATGCCGACATCAGCTACTGGCCTCTGATTGGCAGCGCAAAGTGGACTCTGTGCTGCGAAACACTTAATGTGCGTCCGAGAATGTTCATCCAGTGGACTTTTGTGCTGGTGTCAGCCCTGCACTCACTCGCACAGGCCCCGTTGTGGTCGCTACCTCTGCGATCATGATCATTGCGTCCCTGGTCACTGGTTTTGGCATGTCGGGTATACTGACAATGGGTTCTATTGCCGCCTTGTAAATTATGATTATTGTTATCAGATTGTTTCTGCTGAAATATACTCCGTGCCTACAGTATATACCACTCGTCTCTGTACAGGCATCATTTACTAACTAATTTGTGTGCTACAAATAATTAATATTAACGAAAGTTTGTAAAAAAAAGAATTTCTGCTACATCTCTTGATCGTTCCCAGGGGGTTAATTATTTTGCCTTTGCCATCTGTCCAGCCAGCAGTGACTCTTGATGGACAGCACAATTTTTGTGGCCTTTTTAATGTGGAGCCTTCAGCAACTGAGAATAAACTGTACAGGGAATGATGTTAACCTTTTCTGTGCTCTACTACCCTTCGCCACTCTTCCCTGGCATTACTAAACTTTGCCAACATCAATACCGAGGGAGCACCCTTCTCTCAGCGAGCGGTTGCGTTCTGAAGCTCTACACTCTATAGGTCAAGGTAATCAGATTGGTGTCCATATTTCCCCCAGCTGCCAGATCTCATTGCTTCCTTCTCTTCTCTCTTTAGATGAACCATCCGCTCCTTCTACGCTCCTTATAAATAACTGTTGGAACAGAAGATACATAGCGCAGCTTTTCCCTGTCCTTTGCCATGAGCTCTCACTTATCAACCCTGATGATTCATGTTTCCTATAAATGATTTTTTTTTTGTGATCTACACTAAGTGAGCACTTTATATTATTTCTTATTTAATTAATCAAAGTCACTATATCTGCAAATTGGTTGAACTATACTTCATAAACTTCATAAACAGTGAGCATTATGTGATTATTGCATCGGTACATTATATTATGTGCGTATACTCCACCATTCACTACCAGTTAATCAAGTATACTGGCCCAGCAGCTCATATTAATAATAGTAACAGAGCATTACATTTTGAGTTTGTGCAGAGGACAATATTTTTGGTTCAAATGGAATCATTCAAACATCAGCTTGAATTTGGACCAATGATATTCAATGAGACCATGCACATGTCTGATTATTTCCTTAGACTGAGTCTGTCCAAGGAAAAAAAAAAATCGCAGCATGCACGACTTGACTCCAATCAAGTTGCACTTGGCCATTCAAGTCTATGAGTCCATGATTCCTTTGGACATCAAAGTAATTGATTCTGAGGATGATCCTGCACCAAGTTGAACATTTGAACATCCATGTATAATACTCTATGGGCGGCACAGTGGTTAGTGGTCCTGGGTTCGAATCCCACCAAGGACAACATCTGCAAGGAGTTTGTATGTTCTCCCCGTGTTTGTGTGGGTTTCCTCCGGGCACTCCGGTTTCCTCCCACATTCTAAAGACATACTGATAGGGAGTTTAGACTGTGAGCCCCATCGGGGACAGTGATGATAATGTGGGCAAAGCGCTGCAGAATATGTTAGCGCAATATAAAAATAAAGATTATTATTATTTAGCTACCTTTGGGTGCATTTTATTACTAAGATACAAGGATTTACGTCGATAAAGCATATTTCCAGTAGGTTTTTGATTTTTGTTTTTTTTTTGTCTTTTAAATTTGGAAATATCCATGCAAATTTGAACAATTTACAATTCAATTTACATAGACCATGAAAAAATAGCTGCCATTTTAATTTATTTCAAAAGATTGCATCAGTCTCAGAAGGAGGATGTGACCTAAGGTGCAATCCACGGGCTTCCCTAAAATTCGCATCACATGGTATAGTGCAACCAATTAGGGATAACTATCATAGCCTATATAAAAGCCTAAGCAGGGAATGCGGCAGTCACATTATGGTGATTTGATGGTGGATAATCAAAGGATGTCAGAGCTCACATCACAGCAATCAAGAGAGGAAGAGAAAGAAGCAAAACGTTGAACAAATACTCCAAATGTGTCGTACAGTCGCAGCACTGATGAAGATGAAAGTAGTAGTGTGGGAATAATATAGATTCAATTGATAGGTGGAGAGGTGCAAACAGCAGTAGGGCCAGACTCAGTGTGATTCATCAGTGACATGATATAACATGCATCTGTCCTTCTGTAGTTGACTTACAATTACAGTTTTTTTCTTAATTCATAATGCATTAGAAAACAAGTCATCATAACATTTTTTCCAGAAAATAAATTGATATTAGTGTCACAAGGTGTGCTTGCTTGTCACAAGAAATTGATCTAATTTTTTGCATTATATTCTTATGCAATAGTTTTTGTGAAGCGGAGAAAATTGTTTTTGAAAAATACAAAAGTAAAATCCAGACATTTAATTTCTGACTGTGTAAGGGAATGAAGAAGTGAAGAGACACATATTGTTAGGTGTCGGGTTCCTGTCGCTGCACAGTGGTAATCCCTAGCCTTTCTTTCAGCAGTCTCTCATTCCTCTCTTGCCACAGAGGAGGCTGCTCAGCAGGCTTGTTGGTCCCGGTGCTCTGCTCAGACCAGCTCTGTTGGTTTGGTTGCTGCTGCTGCCACATTTGGTCCAGCTATAGCAATGCATGCTAGTCAGCAGCGAGCTACTCCAGGGACTAAGTCCTCCTTTCAGTCCACTGAGCATGCCCGTGGGACGATCTTTCATTGGAGATCGGAGGTCACATGCTCAGGTCCTTCTCCAGTTCGGATTGGACCACCAGGAGGGTCAGGAAGGTCCCGGAAGGACGCTGCTATAAAAGAGCCACATGGCCACTCGGCCATGCACTGGTATAGACAGTATTTTGCAATTGTGTGTGTGAAGATGGATGTATGCATTCTGGTGACCGACTCATTAAGTCTCCCTCCCTCTGGTTGTGCATGTGTATAGGGTATTGCCTATGTGCCACGGTGCATCCAGTCCTCTGCACCACACTTAGCTCCTAACTGTGCCACCCAGCACAATGCACTACTATACTGCATCAAGCAGCAACCGTTAGTGCGGCGTCGTAAGGTTAGGCTGGTTAGTCGCGTCCGCCAGTGCGGCGCTGTCTGCACCTAGTGTGCTTTATCTTTAAGTGGTTTATGTCCAGGCACTGCAGTAGCGGCGCCGAACGCTAGTGGGTCTAGAGGGACTCTAATCCCGTGTCTTTGGGGCAGGGTCCTGTGACCACAACACTAGCGCTCACTCAGCGGTATCGCGGTCCTGTGAAGCAACAGGGTCCGCTTTCTATTAACCGTGTGAAGTTAACTCGAGTGTACTAGTTATACCGCCTGTTATTGTCCGCCATTACCTAGCAGCAGCATACCACCTCTTCATGGTGGACCCCGGGTTGCGATCGTACTTTCTCATATTTTATATTTAGTGCGATCCACAACCCTAACACATATAATAGTGTTTAAGATGAATGTCTGCAAGTGAACACTACCATCTGCTTGTCAAAGATGAAAGAGAAAGTAAAAGCAAAAAGAGTTGGATTAGTAGAAGCCCAAGAGAGAAGTACCTGTTCCCACAGGGAGAAGATTGGAGAAGAAGTTGGATCAGGTGACAGCTGTGGCTCTGTTAATAATTGTAAAAAGCCCAGGAAGGAGAAGAGATGGCACTTGAACCTGTAGCAGGATGGACGAGCAGTGCAATAGAGTTGGCTTACAGTCGCCATTATGAGTAAGAGGCCATGAGTGAAGAATTGACTACCCAGCTCTAGGAGAAGGATCAAGTGATGAGATATGAGTGACTAGATACCAGAGCTGAGAGATCAGAATCGAATGAGCCCAAGCCAGGACTGAAAGAAAAGGCCAGGCTGCAGAGAGGGACTTTCCTGTGAGCCGTTATATCCAGCACAGAGGTAAGGAACAGAATGTGGGCCTGAGCCATGCTTCAGAGATCAAAGATGGCCAGTGTGATGAGTGCACTGTGTGCCAAGTAACTCACCAATAAGGGACTTGTAGCCTAGTGGGAAATACGGGTGACTCCCATTAGGGCCTATATGACGTTTTGACCCACTTAAAAAAGACTGTGATGACGGGTCCAGTAGTGAGAGGGACTCCCATTAAGAGGCATTAGGCCGGGCATTACTGATAAACAGTCCTTTAACTGCAAGATATAGAGGACAGTATATACTGTATATATAAATAGAACATTGTATAGATATTGTGTTTAGTTGCATCGCTGTGATCTGATTGTGTCATAATTCATTGTACTGCCATTGTTCACTGTTGATCTTAACACTGTCTTTAATTATATGTAAATAGATATTAAACAAAGAAACATGTTATTCCGACGAAGTCCAGGGAATCCGACATAGTACCCAAATCTGAAAAACATAAAAAGAGATTAATAAAATCAAGACACATTATCCATTTGTAGACTATGTCGGATTTGGTATACTATGTCGGATTCCCTATATGTTGGACCAATTATTTTTTTTTTATTAAATTGGTGAACCAAGGAAAGTGTCGGGGAGTGTTTCTTCAGATACCATTTTTTGTGTGGTTTTTTTTGCTGGGTTAGTAATGGTGGCTTTCTGATAGACACCTCTTCATTACTAACACAGCTGACATCAACCCCAAGCCCCATTACCCCAATTGCTAACACACCAGGGAAATTGGGAAAAGTGAAGGCAAAGCACCGGAATTGATGAATCTAATGTGAGAAATCACTTTAGGGCAGCTGAGGGCTTGTATTTATAGGCTGGAAAGGATCCATGAACCATGGACCTTCCCAGCCTAAAAATATCAGCTCACAGCTGTATGCTTCAATTTGATGTTTTCATAAAACAAAGGAGACCTCACATTGGGTTTTTCATTCATTTATTTATTAGGCTAAACAAGGCTAAAAGGCTCAGCAATAAACTCTACATGAAAGGCACTAAAGGGTGCAAGTTTATAAGATGTATTGGGCTTACATATCCGCAGTACATCTATCTAGCCTATCTGTCTGGTATCTATTCTCAGGGTTCTGGCTATGAACTTCATCTGCTTGACTGATGAAATTTTGGGATACCTTTGAGATGTCTGTGTAAAAATCTGACGGCATACACAAGGTCCGTGTGCGGTCCGTTCTTTTCTCACTACAATTGACTTTCATTGGAGAGTCTCGTCTGATGTACGCGGTCACTCGTAGCATGCTGCAATTTTCTCCTTAGCCTGATTACAGCTAAGAAAAACTGGCAGATCAGCTTTAACTTTAATTACTTGAAGTAAAATATTGAGAGACCACTGCCAGATCTGTGCTGCTTGATCCAACCCCAGGGTGTCAAACACTGCCAGCCATGGTGAGTTCTCAGGTGGTAGCACCAACAGCCACATCATGGGTGGTAGATTCAGTTTACGACGTCAACTGCGCATTAAAATTGTCAAATCTATTCACATGTGATATATTTTTAAGAAATAGATGATTTGATCTTACTTGTTCTAATCAAGAATTACATTGTAAGATATTAAATGGATGACCTCTTGGATGGTGGACAATTCCCACCGATAGATACAAAACAGTATATCGTATATTAAAAACGCAGGAATAGAAAATCTACATTTCCATGCACAAGAGGGCACAATGTGTTATTTAGCAGTTTTAAGGAAAATGTCATAGCAGTTGAGCCAAATCATGTTCATTTTCTTTTCAACTGTTTGGCACAGAGTCAAGTCAAACTATTTCTCTGTTTCGTACAATTGTACAGCCATCTAAAGATGTAGTAAATACACCATATATTTTGACTTTATCAAATTTTATTTTAACAATCTGTAGTGAAAAATATTGTGTAGTTACTGTATATATCAAGAGAGAATTCCACACATATCCAGTCTACTTTATCTAGTTATGTACATGCCTTCACAACACCTATAATTACAAGATGTGCAAGTATTCCATGAGTGCCGACCGCCTTTGCGAAAATGTTCCTCTAATAAGCAGGTTTGTCCCCAGATTCCTATCTTCAAAGCAAAATGTGAATTTCCCATCTTGATCTATCTTTTGGATGCTATTGTGTTGGCAGCTTTAATATACAGAGTCTGCCAGATCTTCCTTGATGAAAATCTGTTTCTTTTCTAAATATTCTTTTTTGTCTCACTCCCTCCCCATCTCCTTCTCTCGCAGCATCACATTGTATCCCAATCCAGGCAGTCTGTCTCACACAGACATCATCACCTAATACTGCAGCACTTCCCTGCACATTGTGAAAAAAAGAAGTGATGTGAATTTAAGGGTGTGAGTGTCATGATACCACTTCTGGGGTTAATGTTCTGACCGAAGTGCAGACTCTCACCTGCACACCTGGGACCTATTATGGTGGCCTCTCATTTGTTCTGGGGAGGCTTCTTATAGCCTCAGGATGCTCCCATCCCTGTCAGTTATACTTTCGCCCTTGGCATTGTGTGGTGACCCCTGAGTGTGTTTGTGCTGTGTTCTGGTTGCATGATTCTCTGTGTATGACTCAGTCTGTTCTCTGGATATCGCTTTGATTTCTGCTTGGTACCTTCTATGTCCGTTTGGTTTTTGATCTCTGCTTGGCACTGACTGTCCGTTCTGTCTCATCCCTGGTACTGTACTGATATCTTGTGTATGACCTTTGGCTTTGTCTGACCTTCCATCTGTTCATCCCTCCTATACCTCGCTTGCCTGTATTGTGCTTGACCTCTGCTTTGCCTGACTCTGAGTTTTCTACCTTCTCTGAAAGCAGGATGATAAGCCCCTCCCCCTTGCAGTCACATGACCGTTCACATGACCGTAGGTCCTATGCCGGCTTGCTAAACTTCTACATTCAGGTCCTGTGCATCTTTATTTTCTGGCTGTTCTTGTCCCCAGGAGTCCCTACGGTGCGGGTGAGTCCCTGCATAGTTGAGGCTGTACGCCGGCGCTGTCAGGACCCTGACAGTGAGTGCCTGTAAATCATCAAATTACACTTTGCATGCTATGGGTTCATCATATATTCGGGGAACACTTCCCGATGTATAGATATACATATTCTAAAAGTATGACCTCTTGGTAAATGTATTACAGTCCACCCAATGGAAAACATTTTGTCATGCTTTTCATTACAGGGGAATATCACAATGAACGGCATACTGCACAGCATATGATTTTTTTTTTACAATGAGACAAGCCATTGGAAGTTGTATGCAATGGTACAAGAATACATAGTAGATGTTCACATCTGTGGTATACATTGTGCCAAAAATCTCAAGATGTGCACTTACCGTGAGCATCTGAATGCTTTGCACTTCTCAATAGTGCATCCTCTGTGTGCACAAGAGGATGATTCATCAACGAACAATTATTTTTAACCCAGCATAAAATGACAAGGTCAGCCAAAAAAGATTATCTGCCTTATTGTCAGCAGTAGGAAATGTTAATATTGCCTTTTTTTGCTACAAAACAGTGGCTCCAATGGAAATTCCATTTGAACCCCTGAAACACTTAATTCAGGCACATCCACGGAAAAGGTTAGACAGACAGAATCAGTTTGTGTTCTGTCGAGCTTCCATTTTAGCCCTTTTGTACCTGCCTTAAAAATGCAGATTTTGCCAAAGTGGAGGCCGGACAGGGCTCAAAGTGTCTCCATTAGGCTAGGTTCATATTGTGTTAACCCAGCCCATTCAACGCATAGCATGCTATAACCGCTAGCGCTGATGATTCATCTGTGCTAGCGGTGACGGAGCCTCAGACGCTGCAGTCCGTGCCCGAGGCTCCGTCACTGAATGACGGCACATCGCGAGCGCATGCTGCTTTACGGCATGTGTCGTGATGTGCCTGATAATGGGGGCTAAAGGCAGCATTAATGGACTGCGTTACTGCGTTACACCGCATTATGCCGCGGTGTAACGCAGTCCGTCTAACGGACTGCTATAACGCAATGTGACCCCGGTTTTAGCCTTAATAAAGTCTTTGTCCCATTGAGGGTTGAACTTAAGTCTCAATTCAATGTCTTCAGATCAAATTCCAGAAGGAGCTACTGATGTGTGAGAAAAATTCAATAAAATCATAGCCTTAATTGATAATGTCTATTATAGCAATTATTGGTTCATGTACAGGATCCTTTAAATCAAAGCTAAGAGTTCAAGGTCAAGCTGATGAATTGAAAGAAATGCCTTTTTATCAAGACTGTAAAAGTTTAGTAAGTGCAATGGTCTTTAACCTAACTTAAAAAGAAAAGAAGCCAGCGCTGCTTAAGGTTAGAACGCATAACATAAAGTGCATATGCACATAATATCTAACTGTATTCAAAATGAGATATTTGGCAAAAAAAATGATCAATTCAATTGAGCCACCCCGCCGCGCCAAGGCAATCTCATGTGGGGGGTCCTACTCTACGTTTTTAATAAACACTGTGCCATTACGGCAGATGAAGGCCAACCAGGTCTGAATGCAGACATATCAGGTTTAGCCTCCACACATTGCCCGACCAGCAAACATAGATGAAGGGCAATGCAGGTTCAGACACAGGTGCACAATTAAATAAAGCTTGGGGCAGGGCGGGGCTGCTGTGTGTGTGCACAGCAGCCTAGATCCATCACAGTGAACACAGAAAAAATGGCGAATATAACCCAGCGCGCACGGCAAAAGTGGTGGTCAGCCACATACCAACATACAAAATAAGAAAAGAAGCCAGCGCTGCTTAAGGTTAGAACGCATAACATAAAGTGCATATGCACATAATATCTAACTGTATTCAAAATGAGATATTTGGCAAAAAAATTGATCAATTCAATTGAGCCACCCCGCCGCGCCAAGGCAATCTCATGTGGGGGTCCTACTCTACGTATGTTGGTATGTGGCTGACCACCACTTTTGCCGTGTGCGCTGGGTTATGTTCGCCATTTTTTCTGTGTTCACTGTGATGGATCTAGGCTGCTGTGCACACACACAGCAGCCCTGCCCTGCCCTGCCCCAAGCTTTATTTAATTGTGCACCTGTGTCTGAACCTGCATTTCCCTTCATCTATGTTTGCTGGTTGGGCAATGTGTGGAGGCTAAACCTGATATGTCTACATTCAGACCTGGTTGGCCTTCATCTGCACTTGCTTTTTCTGGCTTCATGGGAGCGATCCAGAAATGCTCAGGTACGGATTGCACTTAAAGTGGTCTTGCTTTTAATGTATCTAGGAGGCCGTAATGGCACAGTGTTTATTAAAAACGTAGAGTAGGACCCCCCACATGAGATTGCCTTGGCGCGGCAGGGTGGCTCAATGTATTGATCAATTTTTTTGCCAAATATCTCATTTTGAATACAGTTAGATATTATGTGCATATGCACTTTATGTTATGCGTTCTAACCTTAAGCAGCGCTGGCTTCTGTTCTTTTTTTTAACCTAAGGCTACTTTCACACATCAGGTTTTCGGCATCAGGCGCGTTCCGGCGTCGTGCCGGAACGCCAGATCCGGCAAATGTTTAGTAAAACCGGATGTGACGGATCCGGTTTTCTGACGGATCCGTCTTGCGCTTGACAGCCAAAACCGGATCCGTCTCATCCGGTTCATCCGGTTTTCGATCCGTTTTTCGACGGATTACGCCGGATTCCGTTTTTAAAATCGCCCCTTGTGGCCTTCCGAAAGGGATTGGCTACTGAAAAACTATATACAGCGTGTTCCTACAGCCCTTCTTTAACAGGTTGTAAAGGAGAAAGTCCAGGTTGGAGAGAAGAGCAAGTTACTGGCGAAGATGGATGTTGTGATTGGAAATATTTTGAAGAATTTGGCGGATTTTACAGCGGAGGTGAATCGTTTGAGGGTGATTGTTCTGGAGAAGGAGAGAGCGAGACAGCAGTGCATCAGGCATCGTAGATGACCTTTGTGGATCCACCCCATCACAGCCAAGAGAATGACGCGTGGGGTCTATTCTACACTCTGCATGGACCTTAGATGAAACCCGGATAAATTTTTTGGATATGTTCGGATGAAAATGGAGAATTTTGATTACTTGGTGGAGCGCATTGCACACCTCATAAGAAAATCGGACACCTATTGCCGCTTCTCTGTTTCACCCGCAGAGCGTCTGATATTGACTTTAAGGTAAGCGACATTTATTGGATATGCTTGCATCAGAGCACACTTTCACTGCAATCTTGTTGGTGGTAGTTTGCAGCTCCAAGTGTTATAGCTGACTTTTGGTATGTAATGCTGTGATTTTAAACTAATTGTTTTTTAATTCCCCACAGATTTCTTGCAACTGGAGAATCCCTTTTGTCACTGCATTTCCAGTACAGACTCGGGATTTCCACCATATCTGGAATAGTGAAGTACACATGCCGTGCACTGTGGGACTCCTTAGCTGAAGAGTTTTTACCAGAGCCCACAACAGAGAGGTGGATTGAAATTTCAGAAAAGTTTCAACAGATATGACAGTTTCCGAACTGCTTGGGTGCTGTGGACGGGAAACATATCCGCATTGTAAAGCCAGCCGGATCGGGATCGGAATATTTCAATTACAAGAAATATTTTTCAATTGTCCTCATGGCCATCGCTGACGCGGAATACAAATTTATTGCTGTTGATATTGGGGCCTATGGCCGCTCCAATGACTCTCAAGTTTTCAAACTGTCTGCCATGGGGCGTAAACTGTATGGAAACACCTTCCAGTTCCCACCCCCTAGACCGCTGCCGCAAACATCTGGTCCACCTATGCCATTTGTCTGTGTAGGGGATGAAGCCTTCCAGCTGTCAGAACACCTTTTGAAACCGTACGGTATTAGAGGATTGTCAAGAACAAAACGCATTTTTAATTACCGCCTCACAAGAGCAAGAAGAATGGTTGAATGTACCTTTGGTATTCTGACAGCCAAATGGCGGGTCCTATTGACTGCGATCAACCTCAAGACAGAAACTGTGGACGAGGTGATCAAAGCTTGCGTGGTACTCCACAATTTTGTTATCTGCAAGGAAACCATTTCCATTGAGGACACCTCTGAAGAAACCACCTTGCAAGATTACCATGACATTACCACTAGAAGTTCTGTGACGGTTTCAGTAATGAGGGACAATTTTGCACTATACTTTATGTCACCTCAAGGCAGAGTACACTGGCAGGATGACAGAGTGTGAAAGATTTGTGCCCTTAACCAAACTTGTGTACCTTCTGTACCAACAGTATATACCTTTGCCAACCAAAGTTGGCTATCTTGTCATGGTCTTACTATTTTTACCTTTAGGCCACAGGTGTGTACCTGGTTGTGTTTTATGCAAAGTATTTCACCTTTTAACAAAAGTTGTGTACATTGTTAGGAAATCACCAACAATAAACACAACTTTTTAGGTGAAATACTTTGCTTCAAACACAACCAGGAACACAACTGTGGCAAAAAGCTAAAATTTACCCACGGTTATATACCTGGTTTTGAATACCTTTTTACCTTTGAAATACCCTGTATTTAACCTTTTTTTTAAACATATTTCGCCGCAGAAAGAAATGACAGACAACCATTGTAAAACGATAATTTAACTTTAATTTAAAATATTTTTTTTTGTAAAATGTTTTTAAAGTGCAAAAAACTTTTTTAATAAAGGTTTTAAACCCAATGGGCATTTTTAATAAAAAACACACATTACAAATCTGTGTAGTGTGGGGTGGAAATACTGCTGGAGGGGCTGCTGGACACTTCGACACTGGGAGTGTGGAGAGAGGACTGGGATCGTGGTGGGGAAGGAACAGTTAGAGGTGAAGGTGTGGAAAAAGCTACAGAATAGGTGGACATGTGGGAGGCAGAAGAGGTGGTGGGCGGTGGAGTGGAGGGTTGGGCAGGGACTGTAGGAGCAGATGATGTTGATGGAAAGTTGTATGGGGAAGGAGTTTGGTACGGGGAAGGAGTTTGGTACGGGGCAGGTTGCTGGAAGTGGGGAGATGTCTGGTACTGGGGAGGTTGCTGGTACTGGGGAGGTTGCTGGTACTGGGGAGGTTGCTGGTATGTAATAAGAGGGGGAGGATGGAAAGTGGCTGGAGGGGGTGCAGGTGGAGGAACTACTGGGGTGGGAGGAGGAGGTTGGGAGGTAACGTGCTGGAGAGTACCGTGGCATGAATGCATTACATGCATCTGCAGGGTAGGAGAGAGCGTTTCCATGCGCTCCACAACAGACCTGAAAAAGGTGTGGTTTGGCGAAGATCTTGCTTCTGAATGCATGGTTTGCAGAAGTGTCTACACCTCCAGAATGCTGGAGTTGATCTGCTGAAAGCCTGCGGAGATTTGCTCTGACAAGACTTTTAGACAGTTCTGGAAAGATGCATTCAGATGCAAGAACTCTGGCGCATAAGTCTTTTCCTGACCCCTCTGCCACTGCCGCCCAGTACCCGCAGGTGTACTAGAGGTGGCAGGGGCAGAAGGGTGGGGTAAAGGGAAAGCAATCTCCTCACCAGCAGCTTCATGTAATGTAGGCGGCCACGATGCTCCTGTGCTGGTGGATGGGACAGATGGGTCGAATGTGTGGGAAGGCTGGGAAGGTGCAGATGTACCGGGGTGGTCGAAGTGTCCCTCGGTGCCGGTCTCCTCAGGGATCGCCTCAGAAGGGTCCAGTCGTGCAGGCTCCCGAGTGCTGCTCACCGTGCTGTGGAATAAAGAGAAAAAAAAACAATTAAAATAGTGACATGGCATGGCCCTGGCTGAAAAAAAATTGTTACATCTAAACATTTTTTTTTCACATGTGGTGTGTAATATTTACCTTCTGGTGACCATTGTATCCCGGAGGAACGACAGGGCTCGTGCGTACTTGTACTTGCTCCTGCGTCCTCCAGATCCACTCAGGGCCCGCATCTCTTTATTGAACTCCTTCTTGAAGCGATCCCTCACAGACTGCCACCGCTTCACAATTCTGTCCCCTGAAACGAGAAAGGACAAAGTGGTTAGTATACAACATCAGTGTTTCCCAAACTCCAGTCCTCATGGTCCCCAGGGGTCATGTTTTCAGGATTTCCATAGTAAATAGAAATCCTGAACACATGATCCGTGGGGACCACGACGACTGGAGTTCAGGAAACACTGGTTTACATCAAGCAACCGGTACTGTATATACTTACGCTCTTTAATCTGGGCCCGAGCATCGAGGGCCTCCCAGCGGGCCACAAGGAGCGAACAGATTTCCTCCCAGAGTCGTCGGGTAACGATCAGGTCTGCATGGCGGCGGTCAGCCATATTCCATAGCGGCTCCCTTTCTCTGACGAGATCGATGAGGTGGTCAACATCAATTCCTCCATCCTCACCGTCTGAGTCGGGAGCACGCTGTGAAGGCTGTTAAAGTAAAATAGAAAAATAGCAAAATTAGTCACCACACTTAAGACATGAAATAAAAAGTGTACCAAAATTTAACTTAAATATTATACTTACACGCTGGTGACCGCCGCGTTGCTGTCGCCGACAACCCTGGGAGGCACTGCGAGGACCTCTTGGCCGAGCACCAGATTGGGAAGACTAGAGAAGAAAAGAAAAAAATTTATGTGTTTGGATGTTGGCATTTGTTTGCTGTGTGTGGTCTGTGGTACATTGTTTTCTATGTTTAGTGTGATGTTGTGTTTCTGCGTTTGATGCAAAAAACGTACCAATTGTGAGCCCACTCCAGGTGTCTGTCCACCCCTTCCTTCTTCTTCTGAGAGCTCCTCTTCAGCTTGTGATTCCTGTTTTGAAATAAAAGGCAATGAATAGACATATATTACAGAGATGATGGATTTTGGAAATAAAAACTTACTGTCAAATGCTGACGATGCGAGGGAGGGCTCCCAGAAGAAGATGTGCTGTCCTCTTGCTGGCCAGACTCCATGGCTGTGGGTGGTGCTGTTGCTGCTGCCAGAGCTGCCACTGCTGCTGCTGCATCTCTTGGGCGGCTGTTGAATAAAGAGAAACAAAGGGCCAATGAATATCTTGATATTCCATGGCCCTAGTTTTGAGGAATGGGGGATTTGATAATTACCGTCTCTCATCTGCTGCTGGACTCCCCTCCCGTTGTTCAGCATGCTGCTCCATTTGGGGTGGTGGTGGTGCTGATGGTGCTGCAGTGGTCTCCTGCCTTCTCCTGCGCCTGGTTGCTGTCTTGGGTGGCATGTTGGGTGTGGCTGAGGGTCCCACTGTCATGCTTTTATATATGTGTCTTGTGGGCAGAGCTACTGAGCATGCTCAGACTCAAAAAACCGGATCCGGCGCATTGCGACACTCATAGACTTTCATTGTGTGAAAAAGCCGGACACGCCGGACACATTGCCGGATCCGGCGAAAACCGGATGAAACGCATGGCCATCCGGCCCGATCCGGCGCAAATGCAAGTCAATGGGGGGGAAACCTGATCCGGCATTGCATTTCGCCGGATCCGATTCTTGTCAAAAGTGCCGGATCGCGCCTGACGGCGAAAACCTGATGTGTGAAAGAGGCCTAACTTAATTTAAATAAACTAGCTGTGGGCATCCAGTGACGACAGTGGAATAAATTTTATATTCTGCTTTGATTGGCTTATTAGCTGAATGTGGAGCTCCTAAGAATGCCAGGTTTTCAGACTGAAAATCAAGACTAGCACTGAGTACTGGGATCTGATCTTTCACAATAAACCCGGCAGAACTCTAATAATTTGGATACAAAAGCCATTAATGTAATATCCCGAAGAAGCCTTCTAAGTTAAGTAATGCTGTCATGAAAAAAAATCAATTCTGCCTGACTATATAGAATAATGGTAAAAAAATTTATATTCCCCTTGAAGTCATAATAATTTTGATTATTTCTAGACGTGTCCTTCCTTTAAAGAGTTGTTCAGTCTGGTGATGTCCATAAGTTCAAGACTTCAGGCAGTCATTGCCAACAAAGGGTTTTCAACCAAGTACTAGAAATGAACATTTTATTTACAATTATTTAATCTGTCCAATTACTTTTGGTCCCTTTAAAAACAGGGTGACACATGTTAAGGAGCTGAAACTCCTAAACCCTTCATCCAATTTTAATGTGGTTACCCTCAAATGAAAGCTGAAAGTCTGAACTTCAACTGCATCTGAATTTTTTGTTTAAAATTCATTGTGGTAATGTCTAGAACCAAAATTAGAAAAATGTTGTCTCTGTCCAAATATATATGGACCTAACTATAACAAACATGATAGATTTTTTTAAAATTTAAGTGGTGAAATAAAATCCGAAATTTGTAAGAAAAAAAAAAGTGCTTATGTCATAATTTTCTGTCATTTTCCGAGACCTGTAGCTTTTTCATTTTTCGGGTGAAGTCTTCTTCTTTGCGCCCTGACATGACGTGCTTATTGATACTATTTTGGGCTAGATGCGATATTTTGATGGTCTCTTATTGCATTGTATTGCAATGATGCGTTGGCCAAAAAAATTGTAATTCTGACATTTTTTTTAAAATGTTATTGTTACACTGTTTACAGATTGGATTAATTTATTTTATATTTTGATAGGTTGAACTTTTTATGACTTTAGCGGTACCAAATATGTATATTTTTTAATTTTTTTTATTTTTAATTGCTCCAAAGGGGGAGGGTGATTTGAGCTTTTGTCTTTTTTTTTTTTAAAGTTTTTTTTTCTCAATTTTTACTGTGTTTAATATTCCCCTTAGGGGACTTAACAATGCGATCTAGCATAGAAATTCAGCCGACAGCACACAGATTATTCAGTTGGATGTGGAGCGCCCTTGGTCACCAGGGCAATGGGGTACTCGGTACCGGGCCAGTTGATTTCAATGGGGGAAGGTCACGGCAGCTGTGACCCGGCCCGTGGCCCTGGGCTCCATTGTAAAAGGGGGATAAAGTCTATTGATGATTCGTGACGCCACCTGTGGTGTTCGGCAAGGGAGGAGTTAAGCCGACGCTGCATGCAGATCCTCTGGGACTGATGGTGTGGTGCAGCAAAGATGTTGTAGCCCTCCAAAGGCAGGGCTGTGGTCCCAGGGCAGTGTGGTAATTAATGAGGCAGGGAATAGGAGCTGACAGTGTAGTGGATGGCACCGAGATGTAGCCATGCTGAATGTGTTGGTGCAGGAATAATGGAGGACATCAGGGCATGTAGTTCCAAAGCTTAACTCACAGTCTGTTGTGCAAACAGGTGCCCGCTTCCGTGGCGTGTCCTCCGGGTCCAGGACTCAGTCAACCTCCAAGCCCGATGAAGCACTCACTTCCAACACTCCGCCAACATATGCCTTCTCTGAACATTTTCTCTTATAGCGCCTAAGAATGAAGTACTCTCAGTACTGAGTTACACTGGAGTGCCTACTGTCAGATGTTCCTATGAACTCTACATGTACGGCAGACAGCTGTAGCCTGCTTCTGGGACTCCTTGCTACTAAGTCCCGGCTCACTTCTCTGATGCTGTTGTGCCCCCAAGTCTTGTGTGGGAATAAAGTGGTCACTACTTCTATTCCTCCGGTGCCTGCTGCAGGACCATTAGTATCCATACAACCTCGGGGACCGGGCCCCGGCCTTGCACTTGGAACTTCTAGGAAGGGTTCTCCTCTAACCCAAGTCCTCTGCGCACTTTTCTCCTCACGTTCCGAACTAATCTTTCCTTCTTATGGAGAATTAGGCTTTCAGTCTTTGTCGCTTTCTCACTCTTCCTTTCCTGTGCCAGCAGACCCAGGTCACTGAGGTCTGCTGCAGCACTTCCTTCAATCCATCCCACTCAGGGGATCTTCTCTCACAGACTGACCCCATCCTAATAATCTCCCGCTCTCTTAATATATACTAACTCCACCCGCCTCCCAGCATGTTTCGTGTTCCAAGCAGGGAGCCACTAATGGGTGCTTTGCTATAATCCAAGCAGGAAGCCGCCAAAGGTGTTTTGCCACACTACTTTGTGGTGTGGGGGTGCAGGTGTTGGAGTTGGGTTAGGAGTCTCCACCTTACCTGGATGGTGGGGCACCACACCTCAGGAGTACCTCTGTGGCGACTGAAGCCTCAGGGGCGCCACAGATGCACGTTCCAAAGTCCCAGGGCCCATTAGGACCAATAACTCAAAGCAAATATGTAGAAGGAACAGCATCCAGTCCGGGTGAGAAAGTTCAAATCCTTTATTCTGCCATCAGTACATCAGTACAACGTTTTGACCATAACGTGGTCTTTTTCAAGTACATCAAGATAGCATATGGAGCGACTTTATATAGTGTGGACTAACCAATCACTTTTCAGGTAACGCCCCTTGGTAATAGATACAAAAAACTGAATCATATAGTACATCAGATAGATAAAGATTCAATTACAGAGTACAGCAACCTTTACACAGACATATACATATCAAAATTATCAAAAACAATAAATATAGATCATAGTAAACAATGCTCCCCGGCATAATCACCCAATCCCCATTAAGCATAACAGTCACATTCAATATACATGTCTACTCATATCAGACTGTCTCACTACCAATCAGAGAACCTCATGGCATTGGCGCCAAGCAAGCAGCCTATAAAAGGTACTCACACATTTGATGGTAGGCAGGAAAGTCACCTACACAATACACTTGATCAGCTCCGGGTTGGTGTGAAGTGCAGGAGAGCAGCCACAGATCGGACGAGACTAGGACGAAGTCTCGCGATGCAATCATGCTCGAGATATTGCGCAAGCGCAGCATCTCAAGCAGGACGCAAACAGTGATAGTAGGTCCCGCCTCATCCACCCACGATCGCCCACGTGCACTGACAACACCACCTAGATCGTGAGCTAGATTGAAGACTCACGCATGTCAGTTAGGATGCAGGCGCCTATCAGAGCATGGGGGCCGTCACCTGACCGGTCATATGACCAGCTATGTAAACAATCCCCATCACTACCGACAAACGCCAGCACACCCCACTCACCAGCAGAGCAATATATACCAAATCCATGGCAAATTCAAAGCCAACGTATCACTACCAAAATTAAACAATTATTGTATTAAACCATGAGACCGCTATCAAATTGGATTACATCACACAATCTATTACATGACAACAATACAGTAATCATATATAGGGAAAGATAAGAGGGCACAGGATTGAACATCACAATAAATCCACAAAAAATAAGCATAGCTTCAGGACTGTTCAGTCCCCATGTCCTCAAGTCGTTCCCATGTGCCAAATCTATGACAAAAAAAGATTAAAAACATATTAGTATGTACAATTAAAAACAACAGAGGATGATCCCATACATCAGGAGAAGGGTTCAAGTGGTGCAAATATGTAGATTATAATCCACATTCAAGCCCCTCGGCTGTAATGTGTCCAAAATAGAAATCCACCTAAGTTCTTTTCTTTTTAATAATTTAACCCTATCACCTCAGAATAGGGACTCCATCAATGACCCTAAGCCTCATTTGGTTAACAGAATGCTTGCAATCAAAAAAATGCTTTGGCACTGGTAATTCTAAAAGCTCAGTCCTAATAGTGCTCTTATGTTTACTGATCCTCGCGCTAATCTCCATTGTCGTCTTACATGCATACATAAGCCCACACGGGCAGGTAATCAAGTAAACAACAAAACTAGAAGAGCATGTGTATCTTTCTTTTATATAAAACTTTGTACCCATTCATTGGTGAGAAAAACTATCATCCTTTATCATGTGACCACAACTTGCCCATCCCAAGCAGGGAAAATTACCAAATTTTGGTGGACACAACGTCTTTTGTATTGAAATTTTAGCCGAGCCCACATCAGCTTTCACAAGCTTGTCCTTTAAATTGAATCCTTGTCTGTAAGAGAAAATTGGTCTATTAGCAAACTCAGTAATTTGAGGTAAACCCCTCTGTAGAATATTCCAGTGTCTATTTAAAATCCCACCAATAGAGATGAGCGACTTTACCTTTTTTTTAGGGTCGAGTCAAGTTTCATGAAACCCGACTTTCTCAAAAGTCAAGTCGAACGAAATCGGCCGACTATAGTGAAAAGTCTGGGGTCTGACTGAAGCACGAAACCCAATGCAAGTCAATGGGGAAGCAAAGTCGGCAGGGAGTGGAGGACAGTAAACACAACTACAGTGCCCATTTCAATGCCAACAACATCAATTCTTATTACTGAAGCTTGTCAACCATACTTTACTTTATAATAATAGTTACGTATTGAAAACTGGGGGTTATTTGACTAAAGTTGTGGGGGGGGTAGGGCTGGCTCCAGGTTTTCGTGTGCCCCGGGCCAAAGAGTGTCAGTGCGCCCCTTTAACACATACCACTAGAGTTGAGCGATACCGTCCGATACTTCAAAGTATCGGATCGGAATGGATCGGCCGATCTTAAAAAAAAGTATCGGTATCGCCGATTCCGATACCGGAAGTCCCATTCAAGTCTATGGGACTTCCGGTATCGGAATAAGAAAAACCCTATTTTTGCCTTGTACAGCCTCTCTGGGGTCTGTACGGGCCTTTCGGGGGGCTGTGCCGGCCTGCCAGGGGGTCTGTGCAGGCTCCGGTGGTCTGTGCCGGCCTGCCAGGGGGCTGTGACGGCCTGCCGGTGGTCTGTGCAGGCTCCGGTGGGCTGTGCCGGCCTGCCGGGGGGCTGTGCCGGCCTGCCGGTGGTCTGTGCAGGCTCCAGGGGGCTGTGCCGGCCTGCCGGGGGGCTGTGCCGGCCTGCCGGTGGTCTGTGCAGGCTTCGGGGGTCTGTGCAGGCATCGTCCGATGGGACTACAAGTCCCATCGGGCGATGCCTGCTACCATGACAGTGATTGACACATTAGCCAATGATGGGACAGTAGTAGTCCCATCATCCGGCTAATGTGTTGAATGTAAAAAAAAAAAATAATAATTACATGCTACATACATGCTACATACATACAACATGCATACTACATATATACTACATGTAACATACATACTACATATATATTACATGCAACATGCATACTACATGCATGCTACATACATGCTACATACTACATACATGCTACATTCATACTACATATATACTACATGCATGCAACATACATACTACATATATACTACATGCATGCAACATACATACTACATATATACTACATGCATGCAACATACATACTACATATATACTACATGCATTCAACATACATACAACATATATACTACATGCATGCAACATGCATACTACATATATACTACATGTAACATACATACTACATATATACTACATGCATACTACATACATGCTACATACTACATGCATGCTACATACATACTACATGCATGCTACATACATACTACATGCATGCTACATACATACTACATGCTACATACATACTACATACATACTACATATATACTACATGCATGCTACATACATACTACATGCTACATACATACTACATACTACATACATACTACATGCTACATATATACTACATACATACTACATGCATGCTACATACATACTACATGCATGCTACATACATACTACATGCTACATACATACTACATACATACTACATATATACTACATGCATGCTACATACATACTACATGCTACATACATACTACATACTACATACATACTACATGCTACATATATACTACATACATACTACATGCATGCTACATACATACTACATGCATGCTACATACAGTACATACTACATGCTACATACATACTACATACATACTACATGCATGCTACATACAATACATTCATGCAATACATACATAGACATACAGTACATATAACATAGAGTAACATACTTACCAATACTTGTCACATTGTTCCCCGAAGCCATTGTCGTCTACGGAATAAATATTAACATAACAAACCACAAAAATACTCACCCATGATCCGAAGCAGTCCACGAGTGTGTCCCACGACGATCTTGGGTAGAGAACTGCAGCATCAGCTGATGCTGCCGCTCTCTCCGGGCTGCAGGAATCCAATGACGGAAGGTAGGTATCCTTCTGCACTGTATTCCTCCGCCACTTAAAAAAAAAAAATCCCTAGTCTCACTTTATGCCATTGCTGCGTGGGAATTTCCCATGAGATTAGGATTGTAGTATGTATGTAGCATGCATTTAGTATGTATGTAGCATGCATGTAGTATGTATGTAGTATATATGTAGCATGTAGTATGTATGTAGCATGCATGTAGTATATATGTAGTATGTATGTAGCATGTAGTATGTATGTAGCATCCATGTAGTATATATGTAGTATGTATGTAGTATGTATGTAGCATGTAGTATGCATGTAGTATGCATGTAGTATGCATGTAGTATGTATGTAGCATGTAGTATGTATGTAGCATGCATGTAGTATGTATGTAGCATGCATGTAGTATGTATGTAGTATATATGTAGCATGTAGTATGTATGTAGCATGCATGTAGTATATATGTAGTATGTATGTAGTATGTATGTAGCATGTAGTATGTATGTAGCATGCATGTAGTATGTATGTAGTATGTATGTAGCATGCATGTAGTATGTATGTAGCATGCATGTAGTATATATGTGGTATGTATGTAGCATGTATGTAGCATGCATGTAGTATATATGTGGTATGTATGTAGCATGTAGTATGTATGTAGCATGTATGTAGTATGCATGTAGTATGTATGTGGTATGTATGTAGCATGTAGTATGTATGTAGCATGCATGTAGTATATATGTGGTATGTATGTAGCATGTAGTATGTATGTAGCATGCATGTAGTATGTATGTATTATGTATGTAGTATGTATGTGGTATGTATGTAGCATGTAGCATGCATGTAGTATGTATGTAGTATATATGTGGTATGTATGTAGCATGTAGTATGTATGTAGTATGTATGTAGCATGCATGTAGTATGTATGTAGTATGTATGTAGCATGCAGTATGTATGTAGCATGCATGTAGTATATATGTAGTATGTAGCATGCATGTAGTATGTATGTAGCATGCATGTAGTATATATGTAGTATGTATGTAGCATGTAGTATGTATGTAGCATGCATGTAGTATATATGTGGTATGTATGTAGCATGTAGTATGTATGTAGCATGCATGTAGTATGTATGTAGTATATATTTTTTTTTTTTTTAACATTTAACACATTAGCCGGATGATGGGACTACTACTGTCCCATCATTGGCTAATGTGTCAATCACTGTCATGGTAGCAGGCATCGCCAGATGGGACTTGTAGTCCCATCGGACGATGCTTGCACAGACCCCCGGACATCAGCACAGCCCCCCGGCAGGCCGGTACAGACCCCCACAGGGTGCACAGACCACCGGCAGGCCGGCACAGCCCCCCGGCAGGCCAGTACAGACCCCGGGCAGTCCACACAGCCCCCCGGCAGGCCAGTACAGACCCCCACAGGGTGCACAGACCACCGGCAGGCCGGCACAGCCCCCCGGCAGGCCGGTACAGACCCCGGGCAGTCCACACAGCCCCCCGGCAGGCCGGCAGAGACCCCCGGAAGGCCCGAAATGACGGCGCATCATGAAGCGCACACACCGCGCATCATGATGACGTCATTTCGGCTGTCAGTCAATCAACTTTGAACTTCCGATTCCGATGCCGATGCCCGATATTGAAAAAATATCGGAAGTCGGTTTCGGAATTCCGATACAGCAAGTATCGGCCGATAACCGATACTTGCGGTATCGGAATGCTCAACACTACATACCACAATTCATGATGCTCTGATACGGCACAGAAATATAGGTATAGTACAATGAAAAATGCTTCACTTCTTACATGACATGACTGATATCTATTTTAAATTCTACAATAGCTCAAAAAACAGACAGTATATTACTTCATACAGTATTATGGCCACCACATGGTGCGCCATACAGAATAATGAGCCCCATATATTTCGCCATACAGAATAATTGGTCCCATATAATGTTCCATACAGTATATGATGAGCTCCACATAATTCTGCAGTATGTGATGGGCCTCATGGATGATGCTCCATTGTATGATGGGCCCAAATAATGCGCCATATATAATGAGCCCCGTAAATGCTGCTCCAGTTCCTGATGCTCCGGCTTTAAAAATAGTTTACCTACTCCCAGAAAACGGAGCCTTACAGGCCTTGTGGAGCCTGACCATGATGCAGGCTCAACACCTCCTGCCTTAGCTGCTATTGTGCTTCTGGCACTACCAGCAGATGCACTACCACCACCACCATAAGTACCAGCTGGCTCCCCACGCCCATGTCCGCCTCATTGATTATGCTCCAGTGTGTTATGGGCCCAAATAATGCTCCATATATAATGGGCCCCTTTTCTAATGCTCCGGTATATAATGGGCCCCATAGATGCTGCTCCAGTGTCTGATCTGCCCCATTTAGAATGCTCCAGTATATGATGGGCCCCATGGATGATGCTCCAGTGTCTTATGAGCCCATATAATGCTCCATATTTAATAAGCCTCATTTCTAATGCTCCAATGTATAATGGGCCCCGTAAATGCTGCTCCAGGGTCTGATGTCCCCCATTTGGAATGCTCCAGTATATGATGGGCCTCATGGATGATGCTCCAGTGTATGATGGGCCCAAATAATGCTCCATATATAATGTGCCCCATTTAGAATGAACCCAGGCATGGTATGTGAAAAGAGCTCCATGGAGTAATCTGAAGTGTGGGCTGCCACATCCTTCACTTTTGGTGTGGGTGAAGGACCCAAGGAAAGGGGTTGCTCCTGACCAGAAGCCTGCACTGATGATTCAGTGCTTGCATTTTTTGAAACTTCAGACGAGTAGGCGATAGAGCTGGAGGCTGTTTCAGCAATGTAAGGCTAAACCAGTTCCTGATGCTCTGGCTTTAAAAGCAATTTACCTACTCCCAGAAAAGGGTGCCTTACAGGCCTTCCGGAGCCAGACCATGACGCAGGCTCAAAACCTTCTGCCTTAGCTGCTATTGTGCTTTTTGCACTACCAGCAGATGCACCACCACCACCATAAGTACCAGCTGGTCCTCCACGCCCACGGCCTCTTCCACCATACTTACTAATTTTTGTGAAAATGTACCCAAAATATAAGCAGATATAAGGTACTGTATCAGAAGCATACAGCTCTATACAGTCTAGGTGATAATTGTAAATCTCTGTATTTGTTTCATGAGTCATACACAGAAGCTCACAGGCTCAGTATGGATTACACAATAATATAACAAGTTGAAAAAGGGTACAGTATCACCAGAACCAAGGTATATATAGTATAGTTTAAACATTCTGGATCTCCGTATATATTTCAGGAGGCAGACACAAATGCTCTCAGGCCCAGTATGGTTTAGACAAGAATATAAAAAGCAGTAAATGGGTAATGTATCACAAGCGTACAGCTGTATACAGTGTTGGTGTAATCTTAAATCTCCAACTATATTGGCGGAGTAACAGACAGACGTTCACAGGCTCATTATTGATTACACCAGAATCAAAATAGCAAAAAGGGTACTGTATCAAAAGCGTAGAGCTGTATACAGTGTTGGGCAAATTTGAAATCTCGGTATATATTTCCTGAGTCACCCTCAGACGCTCACTCAGTCTGCATTTGACCATAATACAAAATGTTGAAAAAAAGGTACTGGATAACAAGATAGCAAGTATATATATTATAGGGAACAATTTAAATCTCCGTATAGATATGCCCGTAGTCACCCTCAGACGTTCACTCAGTATGGATTTGACCGTAATACTAAGTGTCGAACAAAGGTACTGTATAACAAGACAGAAGCTGTATATAGTATAGGGTAAAATTTTTATCTCCGTAAATATAGAAGGAGGAAACCACACACGCTCACTCAGTGTGGATTATACCGTAATAAAAAATTTAGATCAAAGGTACTGTATCAGCAGATACCTGTTGTATCCAGTCTAGGGGTAATTGTAAATTTCCGTCTATATTTCCAGAGTCAGACACAGACACTCACAGGCTCAGTATGGATTACACCAGAATATAAAAAGTAGAAAAAGGGAAATGTATTTGAAGTGTACACCAGTATACATTGTTGGGGTACTTTTAAATCTTCGTATATGTTTCAGTCTCAGTAAGCCACTCAAGACTCTCTGCTACTGGAAACTAGATGGATAAAAGTACAGACGGAAAGTTGAGTGTTTGCAGAAATTTTGGAATTACTGATCATGGGAAAACCTCCCGGTAGATTTCGCAGAGGCGATGCTGACCCTCAATTACTTTGTCTGTGGAGACAGCGAAAACTGTTATTTGTGAAAGGATTGCTGTTTCGCAGTAGCGTGGATCCCATCACCGTTACTCGTCTCCATCAAATTGTGATCACAGGGAGAGATGTAGACAGGGTCCTCACTGCCTATCATGATGTGTCTGGTCACTTTGGAGTGCAAAAAACAGAAGCCACAGGCCGTAGGCGATTCTATTGGATTGGAATGAGAGGAGACATTGAAAAATGGTGGCAGGACTGTCACACGTCTGTGACTGGGAAAACTGTGAAAGCTGATGATAAAGTACCATTGCATCCGATTGTGAGTTGACGTCCATTACAAATGGTAGCCTTTGATCATCTGAAGCTAGAGACCAGCAGGACAGGTCATAGCTACATCTTAACCATCATCGATCAGTTCACCAAATTTGTAGTGGCCGTCCCTGTGAAGGATTTAACTGCCCAGACTACACAGCGGTGGAGCAGGGAGAGGCAAGTATTGCAACTTGCAAGTGCTGTGGCCATGAGCAAGCAGGGGGGGCCCCACTCATGGGCGACAGTACTGGCACAGGGCCCCTTGTAGTGCGCCGGTGTGTCTGACGGCAAGTGGACCCCCTCACCATCAGAGACACTGTATTGTACTATGAGAGGCCCTGTGCCAGTGCCGTTGGCAAAGAGTGGGCCCACCCACCTGTTCAGAGCAACGGCACTTGCCCGGGTTCCCCAGGTGGTGACCCCAGCCCTTGGGGGGGCAGCCCAGTTAGGGAGGTTTAAAAAATGGCATATGTTGATGTGTAGGCTGTACATTCAGCAGCTGCAAATGGAGGAATTTGACAAGTCAGAGGAAGAGGAGGACAAAAGCAAGCCAAATTTCTGGCAACCTATGTGTCATCAGGGGAATGTGGGACAAAATACTTTGAAACCCATGCATGGTTCATTTTAATGAAGGTTAGATCATCAACATTTTGGGTCGACAGACGGGTCCTTTTTTTGTCAGGATTGATCCAGCAGCACTGAAGACTCTTTCAGATAACACACTAGCAGCAGGGAAAGCGAGCTCCTGTAAGGCATATTGTGCCAATTCAGGCCAGGTGTCCAGTTTACAGGCCCAATAGTCAGAGGGGAATGATCTGAGAGGGAGAACATCGATATGGGAGGAGAAGTAGTTTGTAACCAGTTGACAACTGCTGTCTCCTGTCACTTGCAATCGATGCAGTATTACAAGTCGTGTGAGCGGTACTTGAGAAATCAGTCCACAACATGGTCATGAAACCCCTGTCTCCAACGCCACTTCGGCTGTGTGCTCCATGAACACTTCTTCCATTTTGCCCACTTCGGCTCGTGTGAGAACCAGCACCGCTGCTGTGTGCTGGGAAGAAAGATAAAGAACCTTCCAGTCCAGAGAGCGCAAAGGCCCGGGCCCGGTCCCCGAGGTTGATTGGATCTTTATGTCCGGCAACAGACACCGGAGGAGTAGTGAGCCGATAACGCCTTGCTCCCATCATAGACTTGGGACACAACAGCAACTGAATAGAGAGCCGGGATGCAGTGAGGATTCCCTGAAGCAGGCTACAGCTGTCTGTCATACAAGTAAAGACTAGGAACACCTAGAGAGAGGCATTCCAGGGTAACTAAGTACTGGAGTGCTTCGCACCTAAAGGCGCATTGTAGGAGTCGTTCAGTAAGGTACATGTTGGCAGAGTGTGGAAGGGAGAATCCTATCCTGCCTGGAGGTTGGCTGAAGCCCTGACCTGGAGAACACGGTACGGAGGCAGGCAGTTGAGTGAACTGCAAACAGTGAGTAAAGCTTTGGAACCGCATACTCGGGTGTCCTCCAGTTATTCCCGCACCACTACACCTGGGTACCAGCCTCCATACCATTCTGCACCTCTCCTCATCCATTGCACATACACTGCCCTGGGACTACAGCTCCACCTGTGGGGAGCTACACCATCTTTGCTGCACCACACCATCAGTCCCAGTGGATCTGCATGCAGCGTTGGCTCAGAATCTTACTTACCAAACACCATGGGTGGCGTCACGAATTATTCTAATAAACTTTAACGCCATTAACATCACCGCCATTGATATTGGGCGCCCAGGGCCACGGGCCGGGTCACCGCTGCTGTGACACATTCCCACCTTGACATCGGCCCGGTACCGAGTACCCCGCTGCCCTGGGTGTGCGAGGGCGACCCACTTACCAGCCATGTGCATTCCTCAAAACACTGAAGGACTTTACAGAGGTCTTTCAGCTTCGACCACTGCACACCTGTGAACTCCATGTCTGCCCTCAAAGTGCCTGCCCGTGTATCCTCCCACAAATGCATTACAGCCTGCCTCTGTTCGCACAGCCGCTCAACCATGTGCAGGGTGGAGTTCCACCTTGTTGCAACGTCTATAATTAGGCGGTGCTTGGGAAGGTGGAGCAATCGCTGCAGCTTTTGCATACAACTAGAGTGTACCGGCGACCGGCGGATGTGTGAGCACAGTCTTTAAACCTTATGGAGCAGGCCTGTTCACTCCGGATAATTAGTGAGGAAGCACTGCACCACCAGGTTCAAGGTGTGAGCCAAGTGTCTGAGTTTTGAAAGGGCTATGGCTGCCACAAAATTCCAGTCGTTATCACTAACTACCTTGCCTGCCTCAAGATGTAGACTGCCCAGCCATGACTCAGTCGCTGAAAGTAGTCGGCCAGTACCTCCGCGGTGTGTCTGTCGCCCAAACACATCATCTGCAACACAGCCTGCTGACGCTTTCCACTAGCTGATCTATAGGGGACACCTCGTGTGCAACACTGGCAGCTGCGGATGGAGTGCTCATGCGACTGCGCTCTGTGGATGAGCTTTCGCTTCTGGAGGAGGAGGACGAGGGTCGAACGCCTACAGCAAACTGTTTCCTATACCGTGGGATATGCAGCACTGTCCCACCACCGCTGTCCCCTGTGGAACCTGCATCCACCACATTAACCCAGTGCACAGTGATGGGCATATAACGGCCCTGGCCATGCCTACTGGACCATGCATCAGTTGTGAGGTGCACCTTTCCACTCACTGATTGCTTGAGTGCATGGACAATGCGGTCTTTCACATGAAAGTGGAGGGCTGGGATGGCTTTGCGAGAAAAGAAGTGGTGACTGGGTAGGTCATAGCGTGGTACTGCGTAGGCCACGAGGTCGTGGAAAGCTGCGCTTTCAACCAACCGGTAGGGCATCATCTCTAACGAGATTAGTTTGGCAATGTGGGCTTTCAAACCCAGTGTACGCGGATGAGAGGATGAGTACTTTCTTGTCCTACTCATAGTCTCTGGTAAGGTGAACTGACTTGAGAGCTGCATATGGTGGAACTAGCGGTGGACATGGCGGACTGAGAGAGGGTTGATGATGGTGATGGAGTTGGTGTTCTTTCTAATGGCCTAGATTCAGTCTTTCATTGATATAACATTGTGATTTCCTGACTGCTTTGGCCTTGCTATGACACCTCAACATTTGCTGCTGGTGGTGTGCTAAACGGTGGGCTTGCAGTGGGTGAAACAATGTAGCGTTGCTGACTACCTTCTTTGGGAGCAGTTGCACATGTGGTACTTGAGGTTTGGTAGTCCGTCCACGCTTGCAAGTGCATGCTGGTTAAATGTCTTAGCATGCAACTGGTATTCAAATTTCTCAGATTTTTCCCTCGGCTAAAGGTCTTTGCGCACTTCTTACAGATAACCTTTGCCTGATCATTAGGATTTTGCTCAAAAAAGTGCCACACTGCACTCTTCCTACTATGGAAGACATTTTGAGGCCTTGCACGCTGTGCTATTTTGATCATCTGACCAAGCTGTCCTGCAACTCTTTTGCTTTTTGTAACCCGTTTTTGGACTGCTCCGGGCCTGCCAGATAACAGCTGTTGCGATGTGGATGCATGCTGCGGATGCTCCTCCTCCTCTTCTGAGCTATTGGCAGCGGCACCCTCTTCCCCCAATGGATGCCAATCTGGGTCAACAACTGGGTCATCCATCACCTCCTCTTCAATGTCATGTGTACCTTCCTCTGTGTCACCGTGTATGGTGGTATAGTATGCGGGAAGGGGCACCTGAGTTTCATCAGGGTCAGATTCTGGCTCAGTACACTGCGAGGACAATGTAGTGCTCTGAGTGAATGTACCAGCAGATAAATCTAGCAGTGGCTGTGCACCAGTGCACTCCATGTCAGATTCATCTTGGACTGGGGAATTCACGATTTGACTTGATAACCCAGGCATGGTATGAGAATAGAGCTCCATGGAGTAATCTGTAGTGTGGCCTGCCGCATCCTTCACTTTTGGTAGGGGTGAAGGACACAAGGAAAAGTGTTGTTCCTGACCAGGAGTCTCCACTGAAGACGCAGTGCTTTTATTTTTTGAAAGTTCAGAAGAGGAGGCGATAGAGCTGGAGGCTGTGTCAGCAATGTAAGCCAAAACTTGTTCCTGAAGCTCCGGCTTTAAAAGCGGTTTACCTACTCCCAGAAAAGGGAGCCTACGAGGCCTTGTGGAGCCAGACAATGATGCCGGCTCACCACCTCCTGCCTTATGTGCTATTGTGCTTTTGCCACAACCAGCAGAAGCACCACCACCAACACCACCATGAGGACCAGCTGGCAACCCCCGCCCACTTCCACGGCCTCTTCCACCCTACTTCTTCATTTTTTTGAAAAAGGTACCCAAAATAACAACAGCTATATGGTACTGTAAATCAAGGTAAGGGGTCTAGAGAGTATTGGTGAGAATTTGAATCTCACTGCAGATTGGAGGACGCTGAACTATTTTCTCAGGCCCAGTACAGATTACACCGCTATGTGACAGGCAGAAATTGTCTGGTGTATGAGAAGGCAGAAGCTGTATAGAGTATTGGTGAGAATTTTAATCTCACTGTAGAGTGGAGGACGCTGAACTATTGTCTCAGGCCCAGTATAGATTACACCGCTATGTGACAGGCAGAAATTGGCTGGTATATGAGAAGGCAGAAGCTGTATAGAGTATTGGTGAGAATTTTAATCTCACTGTAGATTGGAGAATGCTGAACTATTGTCTCAGGCCCAGGACAGATTACACCGCAATGTGACTGGCAGAAATTGCCTAGTGTATGACTAACTACAAGGTGTATATGGAATTGGGCAGAATTGGAATCTCCCTAGAGTGTATGTCTGTAAGAACGGACAAACTCCTCGACTTTTCCTTACAGAGTCACACACTTAGGCTACTTTCACACATCAGGTTTTCGGCGTCAGGCGCGATCCGGCGTCGTGCCGGAATGCCGGATCCGGCAAATGTTTTGTAAAACCTGATGTGCCGGATCCGGTTTTCTGCCGGATCCGTCTTGTTCTTGACAGACAAAACCGGATCCGTCTCATCCGGTTCATCCGTTTTTCTATCCGTTTTTCGACGGATTACGCCGGATCTGGTTTTTAAAATTGACCCTTGTGGCCTTCCGAACGGGATTGGCTACTGGAAAACTATATATAGCATGTTCCTACAGCCCTTCTTTGACAGGTTGTAGAGGAGAAAGTGCAGGTTGGAGAGAAGAGCAAGTTACTGGCGAAGATGGATGTTGTCATTGGAAATATTACCACTTGAAGTTCTGTGACGGTTTCAGTAATGAGGGACAATTTTGCACTATACTTTATGTCACCTCAAGGCAGAGTACACTGGAAGGATGACAGAGTGTGAAAGATTTGTGCCCTAACCAAACTTGTGTACCTTCTGGACCAACAGTATATACCTTTGCCAACCAAAGTTGGCTATCTTGTCATGGTCTTACTATTTTTAGCTTTAGGCCACAGGTGTGTACCTGGTTGTGTTTTATGCAAAGTATTTCACCTTTTAACAAAAGTTGTGTACATTGTTAGGAAATCACCAACAATAAACACAACTTTTCAGGTGAAATACTTTGCTTCAAACACAACCAGGAACACAACTGTGGCAAAAAGCTAAAATTTACCCACAGTTATATACCTGGTTTTGAATACCTTTTAAATACCCTGTATTTAACCTTTTTTTTAAACATATTTCGCCGCAGAAAGAAATGACAGACAACCAGTGTAAACAATAATTTAACTTTTATTTAAAATATTTTTTTGTGTGTAAACTGTTTTTAAAGTTAAAAAAACTTTTTTAATAAAGGTTTGAAACCAACCAAATGGGCATTTTTATTACAAAAAAAACATTATAACTCGGTGTAGTGTGGGGTGGAAATACTGCTGGAGGGGCTGCGGGACACTTCGACAATGGGAGTGTGGAGAGAGGACTGGGATCGTGGTGGGGAAGGAACAGTTAGAGGTGATGGTGTGAAAAAGCTACAGAATGGGTGGACATGTGGGAGGCAGAAGAGGTGGTGGGCGGTGGAGTGGAGGGTTGGGCAGGGACTGTAGGAGCACATGATGTTGATGGAAAGTTGTATGGGGAAGGAGCTTGGTACGGGGAAGGAGTTTGGTACGGGGAAGGAGTTTGGTACGGGGCAGGTTGCTGGAAGTGGGGAGATGTCTGGTACTGGGGAGGTTGCTGGTACTGGGAAGGTTGCTGGTACTGGTGAGGTTGCTGGTATGTAATAGGAGGGGGAGGATGGAAAGTGGCTGGAGGGGGTGCAGATGTAATAGGAGGGGGAGGATGGAAAGTGGCTGGAGGGGGTGCAGATGTAATAGGAGGGGGAGGATGGAAAGTGGCTGGAGGGGGTGCAGGTGGAGGAACTACAGTGGTGGGAGGTGGAGGTTGGGAGGTAACCTGCTGTAGAGCACCGTGGCACGAATGCATTACATGCATCTGCTGGGTAGGAGATAGTGTTGCCATGCGCTCCACAACAGACCTGAAAAAGGTGTGGTTTGGCGAAGATCTTGCTTCTGAATGCATGGTTTGCAGAAGTGTCTTCACCTCCAGAATGCTGGAGTTGATCTGCTGAAAGCCTGCGGAGATTTGCTCTGACAAGACTTTTAGACAGTTCTGGAAAGATGCATTCAGATGCAAGAACTCTGGCGCATAACTCTTTTCCTGACCCCTCTGCCGCTGCCGCCCAGTACCTGCAGGTGTACTAGAGGTGGCAGGGGCAGAAGGGTGGGGTAAAGGGAAAGCGATCTCCTCACCAGCAGCTTCATGTAATGTAGGCGGCCACGATGCTCCTGTGCTGGTGGATGGGACAGATGGGTCGAATGTGTGGGAAGGCTGGGAAGGTGCAGATGTACCGGGGCGGTCGAAGTGTCCCTCGGTGCCGGTCTCCTCAGGGATCGCCTCAGAAGGGTCCAATTGTGCAGGCTCCCGAGTGCTGCTCACCGTGCTGTGGAATAAAGAGAAAAAAAAACAATTAAAATACTGACATGGTATGGCCCTGGCTGAAGAAAAAAAAGTTACATCTAACATTTTTTTTCACATGTGGTGTGTAATATTTACCTTCTAGTGACCATTGTTTCCCGGAGGAACGACAGGGCTTGTGCGTACTTGTACTTGCTCCTGCGTCCTCCAGATCCACTCGGGGCCCGCATCTCTTTATTGAACTCCTTCTTGAAATGATCCCTCACAGACCGCCACCGATTCACAATTCTGTTCCCTGAAACGAGAAAGGAGTGGTTAGTATACAACATCAGTGTTTCACAAACTCCAGTCCTCATGGTCCCCAGGGGTCATGTTTTCAGGATTTCCATAGTAAATAGAAATCCTGAACACATGATCCGTGGGGACCACGAGGACTGGAGTTCGGGAAACACTGGTTTACATCAAGCAACCGGTACTGTATATACTTACACTCTTTAATCTGGGCCCGAACATCGAGGTCCTCCCAGCGGCCCACAAGGAGCGAACAGATTTCCTCCCAGAGTCGTCGGGTAACGATAAGGTCAGCGTGGCGGCGGTCAGCCATATTCCAGAGCGGCTCCCTTTCTCTGACGAGATCGATGAGGTGGTCCACATCGAGTCCTCCATCCTCACCATCAGAGTCGGGAGCACGCTGTGAAGGCTGTTAAAGAAAAAGACAAAAATAACATAATTAGCCTCCACAAAAGAAATGAAATAAAAAGTGCAAAAAAACAAAGCAAAAATATTTATACTTACACGCTGGTGACCGCCGCGTTGCTGTCGCCGACGACCCTGGGAGGCACTGCGAGGACCTCTTGGCCGAGCACCAGATTGGGAAGACTAGAGAAGAAAACAAAAAATGTTATGTCTTTGGATGTAGGCATTTGTTTGCTGTGTGTGGTCTGCAGAACATTGTTTTCTATGTGTTGTGTGTAGTGTGATGTTGTGTTTCTGCGTTTGATGCAAAAAACTTACCAATTGTGAGCCCACTCCAAGTGTCTGTCCACCCCTTCCTTCTTCTTCTGGGAGCTCCTCTTCATCTTGTGAATCCTGTTTTGAAATAAAAGGCAATGAATAGACATATATTACAGAGATGATGGATTTTGGAAATAAAAACTTACCGTCAAACGCTGACGATGCGAGGGAGGGCTCCCAGAAGATGATGTGCTGTCTTCCTGGTGGCCACACTCCATGCCTGTGGGTGGTGTTCCAGCTGCTGCCATTGCTGCTGCTGCTGCATCTATTGGGCGGCTGTTGAATAAAGAGAAACAAAGGGCCAATGAATATCTTGATATTCAATAGCCCTAGTTTGGAGGAATGGGGGATTTGATAATTACCGTCTCTCATCTGCTGCTGGCCTCCCCTCCTCAGCATGTTCCATTTGCTGCTCCATTTGGGGTGGTGGTGGTGCTGATGGTGCTGCAGTGGTCTCCTGCCTTCTCCTGCTGCGCTTGGTTACTTTCTTGGGTGGCATGTTGGGTGTGGCTGTGGGTCCCACTGTCTTGCTTTTATATATGTCTTGTGGGCAGAGCTACTGAGCATGCTCAGACCAAAAAAAACGGATCCGGCCACCGGATCCGGCTTTCGCTGGATCAGGCGCATTGCGGCGCTCATAGGCTTTCATTGTGTGAAAAAGCCAGACGCGCCGTATCCGGCGTGTCCGGCTTTTTCGCCGGAGACAAAAAACGTTACAGTAGCCGTTTTTTCCAGACGCCGGATCGCGACACATTGCCGGATCCGGCGAAAACCGGATGAAACGCATGGCCATCCGGCGCGATCCGGCGCAAATGCAAGTCAATGGGGGGGAAACCGGATCCGGCATTGCATTTCGCCGGATCCGGTTTCTGTCAAAAGCGCCGGATCGCGCCTGACGGCGAAAACCTGATGTGTGAAAGAGGCCTTAGATAGCTTCAATTGGCCGTGATAACAGCCGTTACACGGTACTGAGAGAGGAGCGTGCACGTACACCGCTGTATGGTGTATGTAAAATTGTCAAGCTCCGTGTTTTTGTATACGGACTGACACACGCTGTCTCTCTCTAGTTTTGAATGTAATCAAACAGCAAATATACTAAACTGTTGGAAAACAGACAAAACTATAAGGTGTAGGTCTGTAAGAACGGACAAACTCCTTGACTTTTCCTTACAGATTCACACATGTAGATAGCTTCAATTTGGCCATGATAACAGTGTCATGTCGGACGCTATTCACACCACAGCGTCCGGCAGGCAGCGGTAGTTCCTTCTCCGTCCACTATAGCCTCAGTGGCGCCGGCTTGATTTTACTCAGGTTATCGGGGGTTAATCTAGCTGGAAATCAGGTGGGATGTTTGGTCACGCCCACGGTCTTTAAATAGTCGTGCTGGCCTGTGGGCGTCGCCGATTATAGCTTGTGTTTTATGCCAAGTGGTTCCGGTCTGGAGAGGAGGTGTTGGAGAGAGAAATTCATATCTGGTGGCGTATGATCCGTTGTTACCTTTTCGCCTTCCTATATTTGTGCTTTGTTTTTGCCCTGTTCACATTACAGTATTGTCCTGTGTGTTGGCGGCGCGGTGTGGTTTAAGTTCTCCCTGTCTGTCATTACTGTGTGGGCTTTGGTGGTTTGACAACTCACTGGGTGGAGGGTGGAGGGTTCAGCTTAGGGCTGAGCAGAAGATAAGGAAAGGTTGGAGGCTCAGGCATTTGCACCATTAGCAAAAACCCTGGGTTGAGGGTCAGACAGGGTTTTCCCTAGTTGGAGGGCCTCCGCAGGGGCCCCGGGTATTTCAGCCTCCTTTGACCTAAGCCCCGCATAACATTATAATCGGCCCAACATTTTTCCATGAATTCCATGACTTCCATAAACCGCCAGTTGGCGGCGCTGTCCTTACAGGTCACCGAGTTGAAGGGGGCAGTTCAGCAGCAGGGCCTGGTTGTAGCTAATGTGCAAGCGGCTTCTGCTGGTGCAGGTGCAGAGCCAAAGATTCCGCTGCCTGAACGATTTTCTGAGGAACTCAGCAAATTTGTCATCTTTCGGGAGGCCTGCAAGTTATACTTTCGCATGCGCCCTGTCTCCTCAGGTAATGAGGCTCAGCGAGTGGGTCTGGTGTTATCATTACTGAGTGGGGACCCTCAAGCATGGGCGTTTTCCTTACCAGCCGACTCTGCTACGTTTCATTCGGTTGAGAATATTTTTTCAGCACTCAGGCTCATTTATGATGATCCCTACAGATTGGCTTTGGCGGAATCTAAAATCCGCGCCCTCCGTCAGGGGGAACGTGTGGCGGAAGACTATTGTTCAGAATTTCGCCGTTGGGCAGTAGATACACAGTGGAACGACCCAGCGCTGCGGAGTCAGTTTATTCATGGGGTTTCAGAAAGAGTTAAACAGGCCCTCCTGATGTATGAGACTCCTGCATCGTTAGAGTCTGCCATGAGTTTGGTTATTCATATTGATCGCCGTTTGCATCAAGGGGCGCAGGAGACGCTGTCCCTGGGGGAAAGCAGGGGTGCAAGTGTGGTTGCTGCAGGTGAGCCCATGGAACCTATGCAAATCGCTGGGGTATCACATGTGCAGCGTCACGTTCCTGGGTTCAGGAAGCATGGAGCATGTCTTTACTGTGGTAAAAGAGATCATTATGTAAATGCTTGTCCTGTGCTACCAAAGAAAGTCGCACCGGCGGAAAACTGGTAAGCTCAGAGGGTATGGAGGAGGCCCAACTGAGCGTATGCATAGCCTCCATGATGGTATCTCAATGTATGCTCCCTGCCAGGGTTATTATTGCGGGCAGAGAGCTACCCATATCAGTGTTTGTGGATAGCGGTTCCACCACCAATCTCATGGATGAGGAGTTTGCACGCACGGCAGGTTTTAAGATCGAAAAACTCCCTCATCCTATTCGCGTGGTTACCATTAATGCCGCTCCCCTCCCACAGGGGGAGATTACTGAGTTTGTAGCTGAGGTTAAACTCCACATTGGGGTCCTACATTCTGAGTGGGTTACATGTAGGGTACTCAATAATCTCCCAGCACAAATGGTCCTGGGTTTCCCATGGTTGTCCAAGCACAACCCGGTGATTGACTGGAGAACCCAGGACATAGTCCAGTGGAGTGGTTTCTGCCAGGAAAATTGCTTGGCCACATGTGTGTCCCCCGTGAAGTCCAGCATTCCGGAGGCATTGCTGGATTTTGCGGACGTATTCTCTGAGAGGGGTTGCTCAGAACTACCTCCACATCGAGCCTATGACTGTGAGATTAGGTTAAAACCTGGGGCTAAATTGCCAAAGGCGAGGATGTTTAGTATTTCTGGTCCGGAGAGACAAGCTCTTAAAGACTACATCGCGGAGAGTTTAAGTAAAGGGCACATCCGGCCTTCATCCTAACCTGTAGCAGCAGGGTTTTTCTTCATTAAGAAAAAAGATGGGGGGTTACGCCCGTGTCTGGATTTCCGGTAGTTAAACCAGATTACGGTCCGTGATCCCTACCCGATGCCTCTGATCCCTGATTTGTTCAACCAGGTGGCTGGTGCGAAGTGGTTTTCCAAACTTGACCTCAGGGGGGCATATAACCTCATAAGGGTCCGTCAGGGGGATGAGTGGAAGATGGCGTTTAATACCCCTGAGGGTCATTTTGAAAGCCTAGTTATGCCATTTGGGTTGACAACCGCGCCTGCTGTTTTCCAACATTTCATAAATGATGTATTCGCTCATGTGCTGGGGAAATTTGTGATTGTGTACCTGGATGATATCCTCATTTATTCGAGCGACCAGGACACTCATTTAGAGCATGTCAGGCAGGTGTTACAGTTGCTCCGTGAGAATAAGCTCTATGCTAAGCTTGAAAAATGTGTATTTTTTGTTCAGGAGTTGCCTTTTTTGGGATATATTGTGTCCGCCGCAGGGTTTAAAATGGACGCCGCGAAGGTGCAAGCGGTGCTGCGATGGGAAAGGCCTGATAATCTAAAAGCATTCCAGCGGTTCCTTGGGTTTGCCAACTATTATAGGAAGTTTATTAAGAACTTTTCTACTATAGCCAAACCGCTCACGGACATGACGAAAAAAGGTACCAATCTCGCTATCTGGTCTGAGGATGCGGTGCGTGCATTTGAGCTTCTGAAAAACCGTTTTGCTTCAGCCCCCATTCTGGTGCAACCGGATGTATCTAAACCTTTTACGGTGGAGGTCGATGCATCTGAGGTGGGAGTGGGGGCAGTACTGTCACAGGGCTCGTCCTTGAGCAATATGCGTCCATGCGCCTACTTCTCCAAGAAGCTGTCGCCTGCCGAACGGAATTACGACATCGGCAACAGGGAGTTGTTGGCCATCAAATTGGCTTTTGAGGAATGGTGACTAGAGTTGAGCGATACCGTCCGATACTTCAAAGTATCGTATCGGATGGTATCGGCCGATCTTTAAAAAAAGTATCGGTATCGCCGATTCCGATACCGGAAGTCCCATTCAAGTCTATGGGACTTCCGGTATCGGAATAAGAAAAACCCTTTCCTGCCCTTGTACAGCCTCTCAGGGGTCTGTACGGGCCTTTCGGGGGGCTGTGCCGGCCTGCCAGGGGGTCTGTGCAGGCTCCGGTGGTCTGTGCCGGCCTGCCGGTGGTCTGTGCAGGCTCCGGGGGGCTGTGCCGGCCTGCCGGGGGGCTGTGCCGGCCTGCCGGGGGGCTGTGCAGGCTCCGGGGGGCTGTGCCGGCCTGCCGGGGGGCTGTGCCGGCCTGCCGGGGGGCTGTGCCGGCCTGCCGGTGGTCTGTGCAGGCTCCGGGGGGCTGTGCCGGCCTGCCGGGGGGCTGTGCCGGCCTGCCGGGGGGCTGTGCAGGCTCCGGGGGGCTGTGCCGGCCTGCCGGGGGGCTGTGCCGGCCTGCCGGTGGTCTGTGCAGGCTCCGGGGGTCTGTGCAGGCATCGTCCGATGGGACTACAAGTCCCATCGGGCGATGCCTGCTACCATGACAGTGATTGACACATTAGCCAATGATGGGACAGTAGTAGTCCCATCATCCGGCTAATGTGTTAAATGTAAAAAAAAAAAAAAAAAAATTACATGCTACATACATACAACATGCATACTACATACATGCTACATTCATACTACATACTACATACATGCTACATTCATACTACATAAATACTACATGCAACATACATACTACATATATACTACATGCATGCTACATACATACTGCATGCTACATACATACCACATATATACTACATGCATGCTACATGCATGCTACATGCTACATACATAACACATATATACTACATGCATGCTACATACATACTACATGCTACATACTACATGCATGCTACATACATACTACATGCTACATACTACATATATACTACATGCATGCTACATACATACTACATACATACTACATATATACTACATGCATGCTACATACATACTACATGCTACATACTACATGCATGCTACATACATACTACATGCTACATACTACATATATACTACATGCATGCTACATACATACTACATGCTACATACATACTACATATATACTACATGCATGCTACATACATACTACATGCTACATACATACTACATATATACTACATGCATGCTACATACTACATGCTACATACATACTACATATATACTACATTCATACTACATACTACATATATACTACATACATACTACATACATACTACATACATACTACATGCATGCTACATACATACTACATACATACTACATGCATACCACATATATACTACATACATACAATACATTCATACAATACATACATAGACATACAGTACATATAACATAGAGTAACATACTTACCAATACTTGTCACATTGTTCCCCGAAGCCATTGTCTATTCCGGGATAAATATTAACATAACAAACCACAAAAATACTCACCCACGATCCGAAGCAGTCCACGAGTGTGTCCCACGACGATCTTGGGTAGAGAACTGCAGCATCAGATGATGCTGCCGTTCTCTACGGGCTGCAGGAATCCAATGACGGAAGGTAGGTATCCTTCCGCACTGTATTCCTCCGCCACTTAAAAAAAAAAAGTCCCTAGTCTCACTTTATGCCATTGCTGTGTGGGAAATTCCCACACAGCAATGGCATAAAGTGAGACTAGGGACTTTTTTTTTTTAAGTGGCGGAGGAATACAGTGCGGAAGGATACCTACCTTCCGTCATTGGATTCCTGCAGCCCGTAGAGAACGGCAGCATCATCTGATGCTGCAGTTCTCTACCCAAGATCGTCGTGGGACACACTCGTGGACTGCTTCGGATCGTGGGTGAGTATTTTTGTGGTTTGTTATGTTAATATTTATCCCGGAATAGACAATGGCTTCGGGGAACAATGTGACAAGTATTGGTAAGTATGTTACTCTATGTTATATGTACTGTATGTCTATGTATGTATTGTATGAATGTATTGTATGTATGTAGTATATATGTGGTATGTATGTAGCATGTAGTATGTATGTGGTATGTATGTAGCATGCATGTAGTATGTATGTAGCATGCATGTAGTATGTATGTAGCATGCATGTAGTATGTATGTAGTATGTATGTAGCATGCAGTATGTATGTAGTATGTATGTAGTATATATGTAGTATGTATGTAGCATGCATGTAGTATGTATGTAGTATGTATGTAGCATGCAGTATGTATGTAGCATGTATGTAGTATGTATGTAGTATATATGTAGTATGTATGTAGCATGCATGTAGTATGTATGTAGTATGTATGTAGCATGCAGCATGTATGTAGCATGTATGTAGTATGTATGTAGTATATATGTAGTATGTATGTAGTATGTATGTATGTAGTATGTATGTAGCATGCAGTATGTATGTAGCATGTATGTAGTATGTATGTAGTATATATGTAGTATGTATGTAGCATGCATGTAGTATGTATGTAGCATGCATGTAGTATGTATGTAGTATTTTTTTTTTTTTTTTTTTTAACATTTAACACATTAGCCGGATGATGGGACTACTACTGTCCCATCATTGGCTAATGTGTCAATCACTGTCATGGTAGCAGGCATCGCCCGATGGGACTTGTAGTCCCATCGGACGATGCTTGCACAGACCCCCGGACATCAGCACAGCCCCCCGGCAGGCCGGCACAGCCCCCCGGCAGGCCGGTACAGACCCCCACAGGGTGCACAGACCACCGGCAGGCCGGCACAGCCCCCCGGCAGGCCGGTACAGACCCCGGGCAGTCCACACAGCCCCCCGGCAGGCCGGCACAGCCCCCCGGCAGGCCGGCAGAGACCCCCGGAAGGCCCGAAATGACGGCGCATCATGATGCGCACACACCGCGCATCATGATGACGTCAGGCCGTCAATCAACTGAACTTCCGATTCCGATGCCGAATTCCGATATTGAAAAAATATCGGAAGTCGGTATCGGAATTCCGATACAGCAAGTATCGGCCGATACCCGATACTTGCGGTATCGGAATGCTCAACACTAATGGTGACACTTCCTGGAAGGGGCGGCCCACCAGGTCACAGTCATCACTGACCATAAAAACCTGCTCTATCTGGAGTCGGCCAAGCGTCTGTCTCCCAGGCAGGCTCGCTGGGCAATGTTTTTTACACGTTTTAACTTTCTGGTGACTTACCGTCCTGGGGCTAAAAACACCAAGGTGGATGCCTTGTCCAGGTGTTTTCTGGGGGGAGAACCTCGGGAAGATCCGGTACCCATCCTCCAGGAAGGTGCAGTGGTTTCGGCTCTCACGACTGAGGTAGAGGCGGAGATTGCTGAGGCCCAGGAGGAGGTACCGCCAGGACTTCCCGCTAATAAGTCATTCGTACCCCTTCATCTTCATCTTAAAGTGTTGAGGGAACACCACGACTCTGTCCTGACCGGTCATCCAGGGGTTAGGGGCACCTTGGAGCTGGTATCGCGCCGCTTCTGGTGGCCAAAATTCCGGCAGGACGTGGTCTCGTACGTGACAGCTTGCATCACATGCGCCAGGGCCAAGTCGCCCAGAACCCGTCCTGCTGGCACTCTACAGCCTCTGGGGGTACCTAGTAGGCCATGGACAGAAATCTCCATGGACTTTATCACGGACTTGCCTGCCTCGGCGGGGAACACGGTCATCCTGGTGGTGGTTGATCGATTTTCGAAGATGGCGCATTTTGTGTCGTTGCCTTCCTTGCCCAACGCGAAGACGTTGGCTCAGGTCTTTGTGCAGGAGGTGGTCAGACTACACGGAGTTCCGTAGGACATAGTGTCTGATAAGGGGACCCAGTTTGTGGCGAAGTTTTGGAAAGCTTTTTCCTCACGATTGGGGATCAAGTTGTCTCATTCGTCGGCGTTTCATCCGCAGTCAAATGGTCAAACTGAGCACATGAACCAAAATCTGGAGCAGTATTTGCGATGTTTTGTGTCTGACAACCAAGAGGAGTGGTTGACGTTCCTTCCCTTGGCCGAGTTCGCATTAAATAATCACCGCCAAGAATCATCAGGCGAGTCTCCGTTCTTTTGTGTTTATGGGCACCATCCTCAATTTTGTACCTTGCGCCAGGGGGGCTCTGGGGGCGTCCCAGAGGAGGACCGGTTAGGAGTTCAACTATCATCGGTCTGAAGGAGTGTGAAACAGCGATTGCTGAGCATGAGTGCAAGGTACAAACGTGTGGCTGACGCTAGACGCGTGCCAGGTCCGGACCTGTGTGTGGGTGATTGGGTGTGGTTAGCTACTAAAAACATAAAACTCAAAATTCCATCATTGAAATTGGGTCCAAGGTTTATTGGCCCTTTTAAGATTGCTGCCATCATTAACCTGGTTGCTTATCGGTTGGAACTTCCTGCGGTATACAAGATACACAACGTGTTTCACAGGGCTTTATTGAAAAAGGTGGTAGGCTCTGTGGACACGACGCTGATGCCACCTCCAGTCATGGTGGATGGCGATTTAGAGTTTTAAGTCTCCATGGTGGTGGACTCTCGAGTACTGCGCCGTTCTCTTCAGTATTTGGTACACTGGCGGGGGTATGGTCCGGAGGAGAGGTCTTGGGTACCAGCCTCGGACATACATGCGGATCGGCTGGTCAATTCCTTTCATCACCGTCATCCGGACAAGCCGGGTCCTATGAGTCTTGAGGGCCCTGGGGTCCCTCGTAGAAGACGGGGTACTGTCATGTCAGACGCTATTCACACCACAGCGTCCGGCAGGCAGCTGTAGTTCCATCTCCGTCCACTATAGCCTCAGTGGCGCCGGCTTGATTTTACTCAGGTTATCGGGGGTTAATCTAGCTGGAAATCAGGTGGGATGTTTGGTCACGACCACGGTCTTTAAATAGTCGTGCTGGCCTGTGGGCGTCGCCGATTATAGCTTGTGTTTTATGCCAAGTGGTTCCGGTCTGGAGAGGAGGTTTTGGAGAGAGAAATTCATATCTGGTGGCCTATGATCCGTTGTTACCTTTTCGCCTTCCTATATTTGTGCTTTGTTTTTGCCCTGTTCACATTACAGTATTGTCCTGTGTGTTTGCGGCGCGGTGTGGTTTAAGTTCTCCCTGTCTGTCATTACTGTGTGGGCTTTGGTGGTTTGACAACTCACTAGGTGGAGGGTGGAGGGTTCAGCTTAGGGCTGAGCAGGAGATAAGGAAAGGTTGGAGGCTCAGGCATTTGCACCATTAGCAAAAACCCTGGGTTGAGGGTCAGACAGGGTTTTCCCTAGTTGGAGGGACTCCGCAGGGGCCCCGGGTATTTCAGCCTCCTTTGACCTAAGCCCCGCATAACAAACAGCCGGTACTGTGTGAGGAGCGTACACCGCTGTACGGTGTGTGAAAAAATGAACGCTCAGTAACTCACCAGGACAAAACAATAAAATTTGGATTGCTTTGAAAAAAGCAGTTGCTCAGCAGTGTGAAAACAGCAATGCAGCTATCAGGGAGCCTTAAAAGGCAGCCTAATAACCAACAGAGCTGATGCACCGAAATAGAGCCTCCCCTTGCACTGCACAGTAACTGGTGTGTTGTACAGGCAAAATCGCTAGCAGCAGAAGTAGTTTTTGTTATCTTCTTCCCTGCCTAATGCTCTCCCTACAGAATCAGCAGCAGCAGCAGCTCTCCCTATTCTGAGATCAGCATAAGTAACACGGCGGTCGGCGTGCATGCCTTTTTATACCCCCTGTGAAGCCACACAAAGCAAGCCAATCACTTGCATGCCCTTCACAAACATGGTGGTAACCGCTGCCTATGTCATCACATTGCCCACAGTGTCCATTCTTCCTGGTTGGCTGAAAAAGGGTGCAAAAGCATCTTTTGAAACGTGACTTTGGTGCGATGGTCGCCGACCTCGTGGCCGACCTCACGCTAAGGTTGGGTTTCATTTCATGAAACCCGACTTTGGCAAAAGTCGGCGACTTTTGAATTTTTTAGACCCGTTTCGCTCAACTCTAGTTGTTTACTTGATTACCTGCCCATGTGGGCTTATATATGTAGGTGAGACGACAATGGAAATTACAGCGAGGATTAGTAAACATAAGGGCACTATTAGGACTGAGCTTGTAGAATTACCAGTGCCAAAGCATTTTTTTCTATTGCAAACATTCTGTCAACCAATTGAGGTTTAGGGTCATTGATGGAGTCCCTATTCTGAGATGAGGTGATGATAGGGTTAAATTATTAAAAAGAAAAGAACTTAGGTGGATTTCTATTTTGGACACATTACAGCCGAGGGGCTTGAATGTGGATTATAATCTACATATTTGCACCACTTGAACCCTTCTCCTGATGTATGGGATCATCCTCTGTTGTTTTTAATTGTACATACTAATATGTTTTTAATCTTTTTTTTCATAGATTTGGCACATGGGAACGACTTGAGGACATAGGGACTGAACAGTCCTGAAGCTATGCTTATTTTTTGTGGATTTATTGTGATGTTCGATCCCCGTGCCCTCTTTTCTTTCCCTATATATGACTACTGTATTGTTGTCATGTAATAGACTGTGTGATGTAATCCAATTTGATGGCGGTCTCATAGTTTAAATCAATAATTGTTTAATTTTGTTAGCGATACGTTGCCTTTGAATTTGCCATGGATTTGGTTTATTTAGATGTATGGCTGTGCTGGTGTTTGTTTACATGCCTGGTCATGTGACTGGTCAGGTGACGGCCCCAATGCTTTGACGGGCGCCTGCATCCTAACTGACATACGTGAGTCTTCAATCTAGCTCACGATCTAGGTGGTGTTGCCAGTGCATGTGCACGATCGCGGGTGTATGAGGCGGGACCTACTATCGCTGTTTGCGTCCTGCTTGAGATGCTGCGCTTGCGCAATATCTCGGGCATGATTGCATCGCAAGGCTTCGTCCTAGTCTCGTTCGATCTGCGGCTGCGCTCCTGCACTGCACACCAACCCGGAGCTGATGATGTGTATTGTGTAGGTGACGTTCCTGCCTACCATCAAATGTGTGAGTACCTTCTATAGGCTGCTTGCTTGGCGCCAATGCCATGAGGTTCTCTGATTGGTAGTGAGAGAGTCTGATATGAGTAGACATGTATATTGAATGTGACTGTTATGCTTAATGGGGATTGGGTGATTATGCCGGGGAGCATTGTTTACTATGATCTATATTTATTGTTTTTGTTAATTTTGATATGTGTATGTCTATGTAAAGGTTGTTGTACTCTATAATTGAATCTTTATCTATCTGATGTACTATATGATTCAGTTTTTTGCATCTATTACCAAGGGGCGTTACCTGAAAAGTGATTGTTTTGTCCACACTATATAAGGTCGCTCCATATGCTGTTTTGATGTACTTGAAAAAGACCACGTTATGGTCGAAATGTTATACTGATGTACTGATGGCAGAATAAAGGATTTGAACTTTCCCTCCCGGACTCGATGCTGTTCTTTCTACATATTTGTTGTTAACAATGCGATCATCTAATCACCTGTGCTATACTTAGCTGTGCTGTGTGGAGAATAAATCACGATCCCCTATGAATGTGAGCCATGGCAGTCATCACAACCCATTGGAGCCCTGCGATCACATGACAGGGGTGCCAATGGGCGGGAAGAATGACGTGCTTCCGGCCAGCGCGTGTTAAAGCCCACAGTCAGTAATTGAAAACAGCATTTAACTGGTTGACAGCTGCGGGTGGAGCACCGATCTACCATTGAATGTTCAAGGCACATGATGGCTGATTACTTCTGTCATCAAAGTCGGGGAAAGATGTGGGCTCACCCGCATCAAAGGTAGGGAAGCGATCTTTGATGTAAACATATATCAAAGGTGGCGAAGGGGTTAAAGTGAATGGGGCTGGACTGCAGTATACAAACAATTTGTGAACATGTGTTTTTGGACTTGTTTATCTACTCTTTAGCAACCCAATTCATTTCTCACATTGTAGAAGACAGATGTGACAACCCGTTGTAGAAGACAATTTGATAAATGTTTATATGCATTAGTGTTGTAACATGTTATTGTCCTTTTTGTTATCTCATAGATTTATCCGACCAACTAGAGAGTTACTTTTAATTGTACAAAAACCGCTTAACCTGCTCCTTAACTCCATGTCTATAAAGACATAGTTTTGTGGGAACAATACTAAAAATATTGTTCAGTAAGTGATGTGTGAACTTCTGCCTATGACCACAGGGAGAAAAATACCCTGCAAAATAGCTGGATGGTTGTACATAGAGTTAATTAAGGATATGTTAGCCCCTTAGCAATTTCAGCAAAAACATGAAAATACTGGCGGCTGCTCTCTGGAGAAGATACAGAATGTTTCTGTCCTTGCCTCCCCACCTCAGTAATATTGTATGACAAGAATGAAGCATTAGTCAGACCTCAAACTGCCAGGAACAAGCAGGTTATACTGATGTGTGCCGAACATGGAAAAATAGTGTTCAAAGGTTGTAGACTACCTCATATTAGTATGGTGGACTGAATACACACTCTACACTTCCCATACTTAATTTTTGCAAGTTTTCTCTATAAAAAAGCACATTTTCTGTCTGTTCTCACTACCATGTTATTTTTATTTTAAAACCTTTGAAATCTATTAGTGATTTGTTGGAATTCTGCAAATTTTAACAAATTTGACCCAAAGTTAATTTGCAGCGGATCAACCTAATTATAATTATCGTAACTCAGTTGCTAACCCTATGTATAAATAAATATAAATTTATAAATTTATAGTTATATGACATCTGGAAGTGAACTTCCTCACCCTCATGGACCAAAACTCACCCATTACTCAACCGCTTCCAGCTTTCCAAGGAAACAGTGAATGGATCGCCCCCAGGGCAGTGGGATACTTGGTACCGGGCCGGTGTCTCAGAGAGATGTGTCACGGTGGCGGTGACCCAGTCCGTTGCCCTGGGTGTCCATGTAAAATGGGTGGAATGAACTAGAGTTTATAGGTAGGTAGTTCGGGACGCCACCTGTGGTGCTCGGCAAGGAGGGTGTTAAGCCGACGCTGCGGTGTAGATCCTCTCGGACAGATGGTGGGGCGCAAAAAAGATGTAATAGCTCTCCACAGGTAAAGCTGTAGTCCCAGGGCAGTAGCAATAGGTGTTGAGATAGATGGTGCAGTGTTAGGCACAGAGATGTAGCAGTGTTGAGTGGGTTGAGCAGGAAGAAGGCAATGACACAGCTGAATGCAGTTCCAATTCTTTAACTCACATTCTGGCACAGACAGGTGTCCGCTTCTGTGCCACAGCCTCCGGGTCAGGGACTCAGCCAACTCCCAGGCAGATAGATTAACCCTTCCAGCACTCCCTTCCAAATATGCCTTTTCTGAACGTCTCCTTTCTAGCGCTAATCTGAACAACTTGCAGTTCTGAATTACACTCAAGTGCCTCCTTCTTGATGTTACTTAAACTCCACTCGTATGACAGATGGCTGTAGCCTGCTTCAGGGACTCCATCAATCATGTCCCGACTCACACATAGGTTGCCACTGTGTCTTCGAGTCTGTGGTTGGAATAGAGCGGTCTCAACTTCTATTCCTCCGGTTTCTGCTGCAGGATCTGTTATGAGCTCATTTCTGCTCCACCAGTTGAAAGTTCTCCTTCCGTTCTCCCTCTGGTGGTGACAGGAGGTAGTGAGATTGGTTTAATTGGTAGTGATCTGCCACCTGGTGAGGAAGAGAACAATTGGATCTCTGGAGTATCAGACTGGATACAAGACAGCCGACGCCCTATCCTGGTGCTGGTGATTTAGTCTGCTTTTCAGGTCTTGGACTCAGCTCTGTTCCAGTCTTCTCAAGTTAAGTTTGTTTTTGCTAATGTTTACACTTGCTCTTGTTGGTCAATTCAGTTTTTTTTGTGGTCAGCCAGCCCGGCTGGGCTGTGCTGAATTTCCACTCTTATTTATCTGTTTTTGCCAATTTGCCTTTTTTTGTACCTTATTAGATTGGCCTCTTTTTGCTCTGTCTCAGAATATTTCAGAGTGCTGATATAGTGGGAGAAGTCTAGTGACTTCAGGGTTAATTTTGCTATCAGTTGTGTTGGACATTATTTTTGGTAGGGTTTTTGGCAGATTGCAGACAGTGTCTTTCCTTTCCTGTCCTTTCTAGTTAGTTTGGCCCCATCATTTGCTCAGCCTATTTTCCTGCCTTTGTTTGTGTTTTCATCTTGTTTCACCGTCAATACATGTGGGGGGCTGTCTTTCCTTTGGGGTCTGCTCTGGGGCAGTTAGTTTTCCTCTTTTCCTGCGTTAGGATTATTTAGCTCTCCGGTTGTGACGAGGCATCTAGGACCACCGTAGGAAGGCTCCACGACTGCTGCTAGTTGCGTGTTAGGATCAGGGGTCTGCAGTCTGCATAGTTACCAACCTCTTTGGTTTTCTGAGACTTAGCTTGTGTTGTTTTTTATTTCCTCCTCGGCGACCAATTCATAACAAGGATCATTAGTATCACAAAGATCCTCAGATACTGGTGCCCGGCCTTGACACAATTAACTTAGGGAAAGGCTCCGCACTAGCCCTCGTCCTCAGTCTCTCTTCTCCTCACGTTCCGTTCTTATCTATCTTCCTTCTGAACAACTGATCCTTCTTTCTTCCTCTCTCCTTGCAAACAGCTCCAGCTTACAGGAGACTGCTGCAACTATGCCTTCTCACTATCTCCCTCTGGGGATTATCACTGACGAGAGCTCTCCTCTCTGCTCCCTCCTTCGGGGAACCACTGCCTTCCACCCCTCTCAGGGGATTCTGGCCTAACTTCCTGTCAGCTTTCCCCTCTAGTTTTTCTTAGCTCCACCCACCACCCTTCGTGAATCAAAGCAGCTGCCATAAAGGGTGCTCTGCTGTTCTAAGGTGTCTATGCTGGATGTAGGTGCTAGAGTCTGGTCAGGTTTTACCATCTTACCTGGGAAGTGGGATACTACACCTCAGGAGGAGGTTCAGTACCTCTGTGGTGACTGAACCCTCAGGGGTGCCACATGAACATACAATAGACTTAACAGAACACTTTGCCTAAAGGGTTATTCGTTACTGGACAATCTTTATTATTAAGCCCCAGAAGGAGAAAAAAAGTTAAAATATTCATCCTGAACCATCACTAATCTTCCATAGTCAGTGCTTGTCTAACATGCTGGTCAGCTGGGATGAACACCTCAAATGATCATGATTATTCAGAAAACGTTTGCCAATCTCTAATTTGGTTACGAACGTTGCACATTCAAAGTCAGCAAAATTCGGTCACAGTTCGGTAAATGATCATGTCTCTACTAATTTCAAAAAATTATTGTCTCTCACTACTAAAGTGGCATCAATTTCCACAGAGTAGAAACAATATAATAGGCCTCTGTTACACCTTTCACTACAGGCAACCCGCCAGATGGACACCCAACTTGGAGTCTCCACATTTCAAAAAAAGTTTGTAACATTAGCAGCAGTAGCAACAGCAGGTACAGAAGGTACAACAAAGATAGCATTGACTGCACTAACGCTAGATCAATGCATGGCACCATCGCCTAGTCTGCTCAGTCTGCGACTGGGGTGCAAAAGTAATTAGAGATCCATGACTTGTTCATTTTGATGTAAATTAGGCGGTCTACACTTTCAAGGGACAGCCGGATGTGCATATCTTTCTGGACTGGAGATGTTCGGCATCCGTACCGAATACCTAATGTTCGAGCACAGACACCAAACATAGACTTCACCAGGATGTCCGTGTTACTGTATGCATTCAGACAGTAACTGTCCGTGTTACTGTCTGATTAGCTACTCATCTGCTTTCCTCTACGTTCACACCAAGCTGGATCTACAACCTCATTGTCATCCTCTCTGTTCTCACCCTCCTCACCCTAAGAGTCACCCTCCTCATCTTCCTTCCCTGACACCACAATACAATCCAAGTGTGCCTCTGGTATCTGAGTTTCATCAGGATCACCTCCACCCCCAGATGTTAACATCTGGTGAAGAGGGCCTGGATTTTGCTTGGACCCTATTTCGTCTGGCCCCAAAATGAAATAATTTTGGGCATCAGTACAGAAGCTTTCCTCCTCTGTATTATGTGAATCTTTGGAGCAGACCTCTGATGCCCATGGAATAGAATGTGTGAACAGCTGTGAGGAATGGACCATCTGTGGTTCCCCACAGTCATTTGGGCATTTGGAAATTTTTGATGTGGGGGAAACATGGGTGATTGTGGTGCCACATCTGAGGTTTGTACTGTGTGTAATGTTAAGGTGGAGGAAGAGGAAGAGAGGCCACTTGTGCAGCACTTGCCATCCACTGGAGCACATGCTTTTTCTGGCCCTCATCTACAAGGCTGTGTGGCTGCCAAAGAAAGTGAGTGGAGTACCCCGTCCAGTAACATATGTTGCCAGTGGTCTTTGGATAGGACGAGATGGTGTTTGTTAAGTTGAGCTTTCATTAACACCTAATCCACCTACACGTCGAACACCAAGCCTATTATCCCTTCCACCACAACCTCGCTTTTTCCCACCCATGTTTTATGTACCTTTCCCCTCTTGTAACCTGCAGTTTCACAACTATAGGCTCACACCTGTCAGTCACCTGTCAGTAAATGAACATTCACTATTTATGTTGTTAGATTGTGTGCCTGAATAACACTCTTATACCTAACTATTTTTAAGAGGAAATGTGTCCTCCTGATATCTCAGTGCAACACAGTTTTATTGCAATTTGGATGAGCAAATAGCGCCTCCTGGCTGAACCCATGTATTAGGCCTAATGATCTTTAACCTTCGTCAGGCTGCATAATTTTACAACGTTAACAGGCTGCAGAGGTACAATTGTACCTTCATATATACCTCCACTGTGGGAAGACTTTCTCCTTTACTTGGTTTCAGAAACTAAAGTTCATTCAGCTACAAATGTTATGCTGATATCTATTGGCCAGTGTTGTTACTGTTCACTTATGTTGCTGTCAATTAAGTTGATTCAAACTGGGAGTGGCTTCTTCTCTTCCTGCCTCCCTCCTTTCAGTAGCCATTTTGCTGTTCATCTCATTGCTGTGAGCACACACATTTCTAGGCTTGTGAAGTCTTCAATTTCTTGGATACGAAGGTAGGAAAGTCTCACAGCATCTAACAGACAGTTATACCTTCATTCACCTTATGTGGGGACAGAACAGTCAGAAATTGTCTTTGAGCCTGGACTTGGCTTACATATATTTTGTATGAAACTTATCACTATAGGTATGATTTTTATACGAAAAATAGATAATAATTAGTATCTACATATTGTTTTACGATGTTTTACTTATATTCAGCACAAAATAAAGATGGTGGCTCTGTTACAATTTTCCTATTGGTCGAAAAAACAGTCGAAGATGGAATGAAAATTCTGAAACCGTATACGGTTTACATAATATATAAATGACATTTATAAATAATTATCACTAGAAATAATTTACTTTTTTATCTGCACTTTAGAATCGAGTTTCATTCTACTTGCCACGTGTTACTGAACTAAATTACGAAGCCAAAATTCATCTACCAAGTCATCATGAATGATAATGATGCTGGATCTAGTTTCCGCCATAATCCAAGAAAACGTGTTTGCAGGTTAGTATCATTTTGTGAAAAGCCAATAATGTAGTATTGTGTAGTATTTCAGAAAATTATTTATTTTTCATTTTTTCATATTTACAGATTTACGTCTGACGAAATAATGCGAATGCTTGAAGAATCTGATTCTGAGCATGAGGAAGAACCATATGTTGCATCTGATGATGAAAACTATGTACCACAAGTGGATGTTACTGAAGAAGATTCAGACATTGAACAAGAAATGGTCATAGAGCAGGAAAAAGAATACGACTCAGACGAAAGTGTTGAGGATGAGTCTGTGCCTCAAAGTGCAGGCGACATTTGGACTACTAAGGATAAAACTCAATGGTGTAGTGATCCACTGCCAAATGCAAAAAACAAAAGCTCGTAATGTCCTACGACAAAGAGGTGGCCCTGCAGCAATCCGCAACCTGTATACAGCAAAAGAGATATTCAAGTCAATCATGACTCCCGAGTTCATTCAGCTACAAATGTTATGCTGATATCTATTGGCCAGTGTTGTTACTGTTCACTTATGTTGCTGTCAATTAAGTTGATTCAAACTGGGAGTGGCTTCTTCTCTTCCTGCCTCCCTCCTTTCAGTAGCCATTTTGCTGTTCATCTCATTGCTGTGAGCACACACATTTCTAGGCTTGTGAAGTCTTCAATTTCTTGGATACGAAGGTAGGAAAGTCTCACAGCATCTAACAGACAGTTATACCTTCATTCACCTTATGTGGGGACAGAACAGTCAGAAAAAGAATACGACTCAGACGAAAGTGTTGAGGATGAGTCTGTGCCTCAAAGTGCAGGCGATATTTGGACTACTAAGGATAAAACTCAATGGTGTAGTGATCCACTGCCAAATGCACAAACAAAAGCTCGTAATGTCCTACGACAAAGAGGTGGCCCTGCAGCAATCCGCAACCTGTATACAGCAAAAGAGATATTCAAGTCAATCATGACTCCCGAGATGTGTGACATCATATTACGAGAAACGAATCGAAAGGCCAAGAGAGTTTGTGATGCTTACAACAACGAACTGGTACAACGTTTTCCTTATTCTTCTGAACGGCCACCACAAAAAACATTCAACAATTTACTGATACTGAACTCCATGCATTTTTGGGCATACTGATTGCTGCTGGTGTACACAGAGACAACAAAGAGAATCTGGAGGAAATGTGGAATGTTGATGCTCTGCCTCTTATACGTGCAGCCATGTCTCGTGACCGCTTCAAGATGATACTCAGATTTATCAGATTTGACAACGAAAATACACGTGCAGAACGTGTGCAAACAGATAAAGCTGCCCCAATACGGGACATCTGGACAATGCTGAACAGAAATCTGAAGAAAGCCTACAAGCCATATAATTGTATCACCTTCGACGAGCAATTATTTCCATTTAGAGGCCATACTAAATTTACCCAGTATATACCTTCAAAACCAGCTAAATATGGCATAAAGATTTTCTGGGCTTGTGACTCGTCAAACGCCTACCCATTACAAGGTCAGCTCTACACTGGGAAACCAACTGATGGTCCTCGACAAGTAAACATTGGTGAACGAACAGTATTGGACCTAGTGAGCTCGTATAAAGGCTCTGGAAGAAATGTCACCACTGATAACTTCTTTACAACCATGGAACTAGCTAAGGTATTGAACTCCTGGAACATGACACTAGTTGGTACAGTGAGAAAAAACTAAAGGTTCCTACCTAGCAGCATGCAGCCTGCCAAAGAAAGGCCTGTAAACTCGACAAATTTTGCCTACATTCATGATGCAACAGTCTGTTCATATGTACCAAAGAAGAACAAATCAGTCGTGCTTCTATCATCTATGCACATGATGGGAGAAGTTGAAGAGACAATAGCAGACAAGCCAGAGATAATAAAATACTACAACAAAACAAAAGGCGGAGTTGATGTTATGGATAAAATGTTGGGAGAGTACACTGTGAAACAACGAACATTACGTTGGCCTCTGGCATTTTTCTACAATATGATTGACGTCACTGGGTTTGCATCCTACATCATCTACAGAAAACACAATCCAAGCTTCAGGACCAAGGATCAACGAAGAAAGTTCCTGAAAGATCTCGCAAATCAGCTGTGTATGCCTGCAATTGAAGAACGTAGTACAAACCGAATGATGATGAGAAACCATTTTCTTCGAGGTGCAGTAGAAATGGTGCTTGGACGATGCATTCTGGTAGCATCGCAAGCAGCAGCCGGCCCTCAAATAAATCATGGTAGTCATGGACCCTCCCCTGTTGTTGGTAGTTGCTATGTCTGCCGAGACCTGAGGCGAAAACAACGTCAGACTAGAAAGTCTTGTGTGGTTTGTGTGAAACCCATTTGCGATGAACACTCGGTAGCAAAGACAACATGCATTACTTGCGAAGAAAATCAATAAAAAAAGTTTCTTACATTTTCTTTTATAATGTAAATGAACAGTTTTTTTACTTGTTTATAATAATAAAATAGCATTATCATTAAAAAAAATATTATTCTTTTTTCCTTGCATTATCTTCATTCAAAATATATGAGGGTACATTTGTACCTATGCAGCTTGTTATGGATGCAAAAATATCTCGACCCCTTATCTCGGAAGGGGGTGGAGATATTTTATTGAAATTTGGCCAATATGTTCTGGACCAAAACTACAGAGATGTCACGAAATTTCAGCCCTCTACGGCTTTTTGGAAAAAAGTTATTGCAATTTTAAAACGGAATAGGTACAATTGTACCTACTCAGCCTGACAAAGGTTAAGAGGAAATGTGACCTTCTGATTTCTCACTGCAACACAGTTTTATCACAAGCTATTTGGATTAGCAAATAGGGACTCCTGGCTGAACCGCTATATTAGGCCTAATGATTTTTAAGAGGAAATGTGGTCTTTTGATTCCTCATTGCAACACAGTTTTATCACAAATTATTTGGATTAGCAAATTGCTAACTGACAAGTTCACTTTCAGCAGCAGCAGCAGCAGCACTGGCATGAGCAGCTTCTTTGTGCTGTGGCACTGAGAAAATGGTGACAGCAAAGCATGATCATTTTTTATATGGATAGGGACATGTGACTTCCGCAGCCAATCACAGAAGACCTTGTGTCATGATGTTGTGGATGGTTTCTGCACCCTGATTGGTTGCTGGAATGTACACACATTAAATTATTAAAGGGGAAAAAAATTACACTCCGCAGCTCCTCTGACATAGACACACTCCCTCCCCTCATAAAACACATCCCCCTGCTCATCATACAGTACCACTATCCTTGACAAAACAAATCCAAGTTGGGTCTCCATCTGGTATGTTGCCTGTAGTGGAAGGTGTGTCAGAGACCTATTATACTGTTGCTACTCTGTGGAAATTGATGCCACTTTAGTGGTGTGACAATTTTTAAAATGTAGAGAATCCAAGTTGGGCCTCCTTCATGTGTGTTGCTTGTAGCAGTAAGGCTCCCAGACAGGCAGGCCTACACTAACTTTCACACAACAACCTGTGTTACTACCCTTACATTTTTCTTCCAATAGTACTCTATGAAACTGATGCTTGTGCCATCTGAGTGTGGCTGGGAAAAAAAAATAAAAAAAATTGTTGCATGAGGTATCAGGGCTCTCAGCAAACAAGGCTTACATCGCTCCTTTAACCACCAGATCTTCATTGAAACTTCATTTCAAAGCTGTAAATTCTGGCCCGGACCCTGATACCTCGTGCATGGCCCATGATCGACTGCCTCTGTGCTATTATGAAATGTTCTAATGTGGGTCAGTTGATCAGTCATCTATATGTGTTACTTTCTTATATTTATCTACCAATAGTATGTCATGAAACTGAAGTTTGTGCCGTTTGAGTGTGCCTGGAAAAAAAAATTAAAACTGTTGCATGAGGCATCGGGGCTCCAAGCAAAGAGGGCTTACACCACTCCCGTGACCACAAGGTCTTCATTGAACATTGAAACTTCAGTTCAAAGCAGTAAATGCTGGCCCAGACCCTGATACCTCATGCATGGGGCTTGATTGACTGCTGCTGTGCCATAAGCAAATTTCTACTGTGGGTCAATTGATGCCATTTTTCATTGTGTCTGCAACTAATTTTAGCTGTTGGAAAGCTTTCTGTCACCCCTTAAGGTTTTGTGTATACATTTGGTTTGGCCTTCAATTGAATTTAATGGATACATTCATTGAACTGTTCGTCGAATGCAACCAAACTTTGAAATGTTCATTTATCTCTACTTTGCAGCAGCAAATTAACAATGTGATAAAATATGAGGTCAGAAGCAATTCTAAGCCTCTGGCAGATGTTGATCTCAATAGACCCGTGGGGTTTGCAGAACTGACTTTAAAGGAGTGACATTCTGGGGAGTATAATTGTCACGGTCACGTGTGTCTGGACGCAGCGAGTACCGCAAGGCGAACCCATATGACACACGTGACCCTGGATACACCGCCTCCAGTTTGGCGGATTTAAATAATAAGACATGCAGCTGGATACACCTCCTCCAACTGGCGAATTTAGGTATTGCACGTATTTATGCAATAGTCTGGAAACCCCGCCTCCAGTAGGGAGAATTTAAATAATAAAGGGAAACCTGGGTAACATTAACAATGGTGGGCCCTGCGATAGGGAATAGGGACGTGGAGACCTCCTGCACTCCCCTGAGCCAGAGTCCCTGCACTCCTAACGTTCCCTATGCCGGTTCCGCACCGGGCGACGCACAGGAACCTTAAAACCCTGACTTGCCCTGACCCTAAACCCTCACTAGGGAATTGGTCGGTGCGGAAACTAATCCCACCACTGCCCTAAACACACACAAGGGAAAATGACAATACAGGAGGAACACCACTTAGCTTTGCTCTGCTGCGTATGCTCCCAGCAACAGAGCCCACCACCTGCGTGCATCTTCTCCTCCACCCGGATCCATCACCATAACCGGATCCATCACCATGGTGTAGCCTTGGAGCAGAGTCCACCACGAGTTGCAGCTGCCCAGTAAACAGAGTCCCAAAGATGAGTCCAGCTTCTGCCAAAAAGTCCAGCATGCTTGAGTCCAGTTTTCAGCAACCAAGTCCAGCATGCTGAGTGCAACTCTCACCATCATCGCCACTCCACCAAGCCATGCAAGCACCTCCTGCTGACACCATAAACTGCGATTCCACCACCCCATGCCAGCCCTCCATGCAGACTCCATAGCTGACTCAACCCCTCTGGCTGGGCTGCCCAGGACTCTCATTTAGCTCTTTCTTTCACCCAGGCTTCCTTGAGAATGACTAACTCACAATATCACCAACAGTGAACAAACACACCTGAACTCTTTTATAGAGCCTCACACCTGATTTGTAATTAAGTGCACATTAAACCAAAGAAACTAAAGTGCACTACCGCTCACCACCACTGGGGCAACTTAGAATGAGCGACACCATGTGTAATAATTCTAATGGCCACCAGGGGCAATCACACCACTTTGGCACCAAGCCAAAGGAAAAAAGTTCACTTTGTTCATTTACTTGTCAGATCCACCTTGGATCATGACAATAATTTTGTTTAGTCCTCCAAGGGCCAATTAATAAGTGGTTGTCCAGCAGTGAACATTCTGAATTGTTGCATCATCACATGCAGTAAAAGAATATAACTTTTCAGAAATAAATTTGAAGAAAGGCATGTGTTGCGGATCTGCAACACAGGACTAGGGTAGAATGGAGAAAACTGACCCTGCACTATGACTAGGCTGATACCCTATGAACAGACCCACCGACAATCCTAGGTTAATCTCTAGCGAAGACCTATAGATGGGGGAAGGGGGTCCCTGAAAGATCTAAGGACTGGGCACAAAACGGGTGACCTCCTAATAGATAGCACAGAGAAAGCTGCAGATACCAGCACTGCACAAATTACACACATGGAAGGCAAAGCAAAGCACCAAGCCAGAAGTCAAACAGATTAACATTGTTGTCCAGCAAGGGCTGGGAGGCAGCTGCTGGGTAATTAAAGAGTGATACAATCACCTGACCCAAGGCAAACCCAGCACCAGAGGATAAAGACCAGCAGCCAGAACACCACAAGAAAATGGCAGATATTCACAAAGTAAACAGATTCTAACAGTATCTCCCCTTTAATAAGGATCCCCGGGATCCTCTAGGCCGGGACTTATTCGGAAATCTCCTGTGAAAAGCCTTAATTAACCTTAAGGCTGAGACGTTCACAGCTTTCACCTAGGAATTGTCCTCAGGACTGAAACCCTTCCAGGACACGAGATACTGTAACCCTCCTCTGTGCCACCTGGAATCAAGAATGCGTGAAATACCAAACTCGCAGACCTCATCAATTGGAGGTGCAGATGGTATAACCACCTTATCTGGCGTGTCAACTTTCTTCAGCAAAGATACATGAAAAACTGAATTAATTTTCCAGGACGAAGGAATGTCTAATCTCACCACTGCCGAGTTGACAAGCTGAACCACTTTGAAGGGTCCAACAAACTTAGGCCCCGACTTTTTAGGAGGGATCTTCAAACACAGATTCCTAGAGGACAACCAAACCATGTCCCCAACAGCAAACCTCGCCTCCCTTCTTCTCTTGTCAAAACATTTGTTAGACACCATGGAGCCTGACAATCTCCTTCACAAATTCCCTGGCAAGTGTCTTAGCACAGGGTAATTTATTGAACGGGACCAGATGACACATCTTACTAAACCGGTCCACTACAACCCAGATGACAGAAAAACTCTCAGAGACCTGCAGATCGGTGATAAAATCCATTGCAAGATGCGTCCATGGAGAACTAGTAACCTCTAAAGGGCAATGCAACCCTGCAGCCAGAGCATGAGAAGCCTTAGACCTAGCGCACACGGTACACTGACGCACCCACTTGACGATTTCTTTTAGCCACCCTGGCCACCAGGAACTTCAACCGATCGACTTTCTGGTTTCGGCAATACCTGGATGACCTGCCAAACGAGACTCATGACATTCCTTAAACAAAGGTCTTCTCAGGGCTTTAGGCACAAATAATTTCCCATACAGAGTGTTAGTTGGTGCAGCATCCTGGGCTTTAAGAATGCTATTTTCCAACTCAGAACCTAATGCTGCCACCACCATCTCTCTCTGCAGAATAGATTCCTTCTTTTCAGTATTAACTGCTGGGGAGAAACTTCAAGACAAAGCATCAGCTTTAACATTCTTTATCCCAGGGATATGTCACAGAGAAATGGAACCGGGCAAAAAAGCAATTCCCACCTAGCTTAACGGGCATTCAAACGTTTAGTAGCATCCAGATAGGTCAGATTCTTATGATCAGTAAAGACTTGTATAGGATGTCTAGCGCCCTCCAAAAAATGTCGCCAATGCTCAAACACAAGCTTAATAGCCAGCAATTCTCGGTTCCCAACATCGTAGTTAAGCTCCGCCTCCAAAAATGTCTTAGAAAAGAACACACAGGGATGCACCCCATCTTCTCATTCCTGGGACAGAAGAGCCACCACTCCTACTATTGAGGCATCCACCTCTACCAGAAAGGGCTTAGTCTCATCTGTCTGGATCAAAACAGAAGCAGAGCTAAATCTCTGCTTGAGATGCTCAAAAGCCTTAACAGCCTCAGGGGACCATTGGACTGTATTGGAACCCTTCTTAGTAAGATTAGTAAGGGATTTTCCGATAACAGAAAAATTCCCAAGAATCTCTGAATCGAGTTCAAGCATTCAGGTCTAGGCCACTCCAATACCACCTGAACCTTCACCGAGTCCATCTCAAACCCATCACTGGAAACAAATTACCCCAAAAAACTAATATTCTGTACTGCAAACTTGCATTTTCCCAGTTTAGCAAACATTGTGTTTTCTCTCAGAATCTGCAGAACCTCACGGACTCTCTGCCAATGCGACTCCAGATTGGGTAAGTAGATCAAAATATCATCAAAATAAACAATAACACTCCTACCGATCAACGGTCTCAGAATGTCGCTAATGAAATTGTGAAAGAATGCCGGAGCATTTGTAAGACCGAAAGGCATTACTAGACACTCAAAATGACCTTCTGGGGTATTAAAGGCTGTCTTCCATTCATCGTCTTCTTTTACCTGCAGCAAATTATATGCCCAACGGAGATCAATCTTAGAGAACCACTTGGCTCCAACTAATTGGTTAAACAAATCCGGAATTAGCGGCAAGGGGTAAGGATTGCGCACAGTGATCTTATTAATCTCCCTGAAATCCAGACACAGCTAAGACCCCCATCTTTTTTTTTTTACGAAAAAGAATCCCACGGCCGCAGGGGACTTAGAGGGTCTTATATGACCTGCAGCAAGACTAGTCTGCAGGTATTCCTTTAAGGCTTGGGAATCGTCAGATTAAATAAACGACTCTTAGGGAGAGTAGCACCTGGGACAAACTCAATAGCGCAATCATAATCTCTGTGAGGTGGTAGAGCTTGTGACTCAACTTCTGAAAATACTTTCCAGAATTTCTGAATGGCTTCAGGTAGCTCACTCTTCACAACAGCAGCAATGTGTACATCACAACATTTCCCATAACACCCCTGACCCAGGATCTTATCGTACTTGACGACCAGTCCAGTACAGGATTGTGCATTTTTAACCAGGCTAACCCCATGACAACTGGAAAAGGCAATTTATCAAGTCAATTTATCAAGTACAAACAAATCTAAAGATTCCTGGTGTTCCATATTCACAGTGAGTGGAAACCCGGCGACCTTTCGAGAAACGCACCCATGCTCTGGAGGAGTGTTATCAATCGCCACTACAGGAAAAGGGGATGAAAAAGGTACAGAATCAATCTTATACTTGTCTAGAAATTGTTGATCAATCAAATTAAGTGCAGAACCACAGTCCACCATCACTTGAAAATCAATAGAATGACCACGACAGGTAGAACTACCAGAAAAAGAAACTCCTGCGGAGCGTAAAAATGCAAAACGAATGGGAGGGTTACTCTGATTGACCTTTTTTCTCTTTTCCTTGCTTATGCGTCCTTCAAATTGCTTAATAAAATGGTCAGCCTTACCTCAATAAAGGCATAGCCCCTCAGAGAAGCTGCTCTCCCTTTCCTGGGAATGAGAGGACATCGCCCCAAGTTGCATTGTTTCCCCACAATCAGCAGGGCTCTCCTGAGAGACTGGGTCCAGCAAAATTAAAACCTTCTCCTCATTCTGTCTGTCTATCTCTCAATCTTCTATCCACCTGGATAGCTAACTGCATAGCAGGTTCCAGCGTAGCAGGTGCAGGATATGCAATGAGTAATTCTTTAACCCTGTCATTCAAACCTGCTAAAAACTGACTCGAGTGCTGGATCATTCCAGCTGACTTCTGCAGACCATCGTCTGAACTGGGTACAATATCTCTCAGCGCCACCAGAACCCTGTTTCAGCCATCTGAGTTCTGCCTCTGCTGTAGTGACCCGATCAGGATCATCATATATTAACCCCATAGCAGAAAAAAACGCTTCTATTGACATCAAACAAGGGTAATCTGGATGCAATGAAAATGCCCAAACTTGCGGCTCACCTCGCAATAATGACATAATAATCTCCACACGCTGTAATTCAGCCCCTGAAGACCTGGGTCTAAGCCGAAAATAAAGTAAACATGCATTTTTAAATGAAAAAAATTCCTGCCGTTTACCAGAAAGACACTCAGGTAAACCCACCTTAGGTTCTTCAGAGCAGACTCCAGGGCAATTATTCCCTTGCTGTTGTAAGCTGGCAACTTCCAACATTAACCCTTGCTGGCGTTGAGCAAGATCTTGAACTCTGTTCATATTGCAGAAATCCAGGAGGGTTTTTTTGGGGGGCTGGATAAACTGTTGCTGATCTGCAACACAGGACTAGGGTAGAAGGGGGAAAACTGACCCTGCATTATGACTAGGCTGATACCCTTATGATGGAGAGGGCGACCAATTCCTTGCGAATAGACCCACAGACGATCCTAGGTATTAATCTCAAGTAAAGACCTATAGTTGGGGGAAAGGGGTCCCTGAAAGATCTAAGGACTGGGCACAAAAATGGGTGACCTCCTAATAGATAGCACAGAGAAGGCTGCAGAAACCAATGGAATACAGAAACAAAGTCTAGCGGAACCAAAGGTCCCAGCACTGCACAAATTACACACACGGAAGGCAAAGCAAAGCACCAAGCCAGAAGTCAAGCAGATTAACACTGTTGTCCAGCAAGGAATGGGAGACAGGTGCTGGGTAATAAGGAGTGATACAATCACCTGACCCAAGGCAAACCCAGCACCAGAGGAAAAAGACCAGCAGCCAGAACACCACAAGAAAATGGTCACAAACTAAACAGATTCTAACAGCATGTTTCCTCAATTACAGTTGCTTGCTAATAGAACGTTGCATGTGCTTAGGAACATGTTCTCTCAATGTGCAATGCCAACCACATGCCTCTCATTCATGATGCCTTTTCCATGAAGAATGAGTGCAGTACTATCAGATAGGACTAACGATATATCCTCTAGTTTGGTTCCTGATGGATATCTAGGCTATAAAATCTTTTGGAACTGAACAAAAGGACAAAATCCAACTACATTTGGTTGCCCTTTCTTGCATCTATGGCACATTGTATGCTAAGAAAGCTTCATTTTTTAGGCAGAGCAATGTCCGAAATGTGCCAGCAAAGTGATTCTAACATTTCCTTTTATCTCTACATGGTTATGAATACTCAAAAAATATAGCAAATGTATTATGCAACAATACCGCTAGCTGTCTAGTAAGTAAAGCTGCACGAAACAGCAATTACTATTGTTTTCCTTAATACCCCATAGTTTTAACATAACAGTAGATTCACTCTTACACATGCAAACATTAAGGGATTTAAAATGAAGATCATGTAAAAGGTTATAAGCACAAGCATGTTATTATGTTATTACCTGGAGAGCCCTCTAATAACAAATGGGAGAAAAAAGGTATTTTTCCTCTTCACAATGAATTACATAGAACACTTTTCTGATAGTCTGTCCCTCCTCTCCATGTAACACTATTAAATTATATTAAAGTCTTTAATCTCATTTAAATACCAATGTCTAGTAACTGAGCTGGATCCTTTTGTATTTCCTTTCATTGCATTGTATTCCAAATAAAAGCTCTTTATATTCTAACGTTTGAACCATGAAAGTAGATTTCTTCATAATTACTTCACCTGAACAAGATATCTTGTACTAAGTCAATAGAGAAAGCGCCGTCTCCACCATTAATTATAGGACATCGCCATTTTGATATTTCCATTAAATATCATTTATAGTTTTGTCTAAACCAACCACATTTTTACTTTTTATGTAATCCAGAAGTATGCGAAGATCATAGTAAGAAGGTCAGAGAGGGAAAGTATTGGTGTTCGGGAGTGTTCTGATCAATAATGCGCAACTTTACAGACCACCATTGACCGCTACATAGTGAAGCATATGTTCTGTTCGTGCATGCCAACAGCAAGTTGACGGTCTCCACATGCCAATTTCCCTGATAAATTTTACGAATAAATATACCCATTTTCTAGTTTTTTCTTGACTAATTGATCACCTATTTTTAAGATATTTCATTAATATAACTTCAGTGAGGGTGTGACACCTGGAACTCCAGAATATCGGTCATTGTCTGCTCCTGGGGTGGTTGGAAGACCCCAGTGTACAGAACCAGAATAGTAGAGCTTGATGCACTATGCAATGGTCATTCTCAGAAGCTGAGCTTCAATTCAGTTTAAATATGTCTCTGCGCACAATGTCAATCCGTCCATCTTGGGAGATCCACTTGATTGAAGGGGGAGCTAGGTGTCAGACTCCCTCTAATCTGATATTGATGACCTATCCAATATATAGGTCATCAATGTTTATGTCCTAGAAAAAACTTTTATGGGAAAACAGCATCTTAGAAATGACAGGAAAACTTTTTTCCTTCCCTTAAAAGTCCAACTGGTGGTGCGCAGAGATTTGAGGCATTTAAAGAAAAACTGTCAGGATTTTGCTAAGTAAAGTGCACACATGGCCACATTGGTGCTATGACAATACAGATTAAAATGATACCTGTGGTGAAGAAATCCATTTTGTGGATATCGTGTAATCAGGGTTTGAAGTTTTCTTATACTCATTGTGTGTAGATGGGTAGGTAGCTGGCTTAGTAATAGAAAACAAAGAGTGGTTATTAATGGGGCATACTCAGATTGGGCCAGGGTTACTAGTGGGGTACCACAGGGTTCTGTATTGGGCCCCCTACTATTTAATATATTTATTAATGATCTAGTGGATGGCTTACACAGTAAAATATCAGTATTTGCAGATGATACAAAACTATGCAAGGTAGTTAACACAAAGGAGGACATTTTGCAACTACAGACAGATTTGAGTAAATTGGAGAATTGGGCTGAAAAATGGCAAATGAGGTTTAACACAGATAAGTGTAAGGTTATGCACATGAGAAGGAGAAACAGATGCTACAATTACTTACTAAATGGGAAACTGCTGGGGAAATCAGACATGGAAAAAGACTTAATAAGGAAGAGGAACAGCATCCGGTCTGGGTGAAAAATTGTATCAAAAATTTATTCTGCCAGTACAAAATACAACGTTTCGGCCATATTGTGGCCTTTTTCAAGTATAACATAACAGCACAAATGGTGGCCTTGTATAGTGTGGCACAGCCAATCACCATTTAGGCAACACCCATCACAGAAAATCCATACATAAAATACATATAAATACATCCATCAGATACATATATGTTCAATAGCACAGTTTATCTAGTCGTTAACAATAATGGTCATATTCATATTAGAAATATTGCAAAAGAATTTCATATATAAACAACGATCCCCAAATCAGCCCACCAATGATCGTGATGCATCAAAGGTATCCATAGAAATAACGCACCAAACACTTGCAGTAATACATATCCATATATAAACCGCCAATCCCTAATCACATAATAGTGGTGCCAACCCCAATTGACCAATCATATGAGGACTCACAAATCCCTATATCGGCAGAGTTCCCTCTCCCTATATGACAACATCAGCCAGAGCCAGGTTGTATCAGGAGCGCAGTCTAATGACGCGCACCACCAGGTCACGGTGCGCGCGCCGCCCATCCCCGCAGGTCCAGTCACGTGACGTCTCCGTCACAGAGCACCGCACATGCGCGGTGCTATGCAAGGGATCAGCCACGCGAACTGCCCACCGGGGAGGACCGCGCACGCGCAGAGGCCCAGAGCACGCGATCACATACCGCACTCCCTCACAAACCCGCGCATGCGCTGATTAACGAAAACAAGTGTAATACCACACTTGAATAAATGAGTCCACACAGATAGGCCAAAATGCTCCCAAACAATGCAGCATATAAGAGACATTTGGAATCAAGGAACCATATCCAAAAGAAAAAGAAAAAAGGAAAAGAGGGCCCGGGGAATGGCAGGCAAGAAATCACGATCAGAGTGTAGACATTCAGTGAACCAGTTACGATTTAGAGTGATAGATGGGGTTGCTGTATTGAGACGTGGGGGTGATAGGGTTAAGATGTTGAAGAAAAATGAGTTGAGATGGATATCGATTCTTGATACGTTGCAACCAAGGGGTTTGAACTTGGATTACAATCTACATACTTGTGTCACTTAATCCCTCACTTTGTACTATTATCATTTGTTGTGGGTATATACTTATCTATGTGGCCTTTATGGTCTTTTAATCAAATGTTTTTTTATTTTCAGTGTTTACAGGTGATACATTTGGATGGAGTGGAGGACACGGGGACTGAACAGTCCTGAATTACGAAGAGGATGTTGTCCTTTGTGAATTTTAGTCGTTATTTCTTGCCTGCCATTCCCTGTGCCCTCTTTTCCTTTTTTCTTTTTTCTTTTCTGTAATTATCCCAGTTTTGCTCCTTATATAATGTGCAACGTATGCGAATTTTGTAAAGTATGGAATATTATTAAAGTTACTATGGATGTGGTTCCTTGATTCCAAATGTCTCTTATATGCTGCGTTGTTTGGGAGCATTTTGGCCTATCTGTGTGGACTCATTTATTCAAGTGTGGTATTACACTTGTTTTCGTTAATCAGTGCATGCGCGGGTTTGTGAGGGAGTGCGGTATGTGATCGCGTGCTCTGGGCCTCTGCGCGTGCGCGTGCGCGGTCCTCCCCGGTGGGCGGTTCATGTGGCTGATCCCTTGCATAGCACCGCGCATGCATGTGCTCTGTGACGGAGACGTCACGTGACCGGACCTGCGGGGATGGGCGGCGCGCGCGCCGTGACCAGGTGGTGCGCGTCATTAGACTGCGCTCCTGATACAACCTGGCTCTGGCTGATGTTGTCATATGGGGAGAGGGAACTCTGCCGATATAGGGATTTGTGAGTCCTCATATGATTGGTCAATTGGGGTTGGCGCCACTATTATGTGATTAAGGATTGGCGGTTTATATATGGATATGTATTACTGCAAGTGATTGGTGCGTTATTTCTATGGATACCTTTGATGCATCACGATCATTGGTGGGCTGATTTGGGGATCGTTGTTATCTAGTCGTTAACAATAATGGTCATATTCATATTAGAAATATTGCAAAAGCATTTCATATATAAACAACGATCCCCAGTAATACATATTTGTAATAGACTCAAACCTACTGCAAAATTGTGAATTATCTGCAAGCAATGTAGGACGTAAATGCGGTCTTAAACCACATGGAATCCTACGGACTTTATAATATTCACATAATGTGGTAGCATGCAATTCATACGATATGCATTTCCTTCTTTCTGTTTCATATTTCTATTTAAGCATATCAGCAGTAGGTTTGTTTAAAAAGGACATATCTGTCCGGGCTCCAGACAAAATCCTTTTCGCATCATCCTCTGTGTAGGAAAAAATCATGGCAGTATCCAGCTCACCCACCTCTGGATTAGTAGTTTCCATATTCAATCCGGTCACGTGACGTCTCCGTCACAGAGCACCGCGCATGCGCGTTGCTATGCAATGGATCAGCCACACGAACTGCCCACCGGGGAGGACCGCGCACGCCCAGAGGCCCAGAGCACGCCATCACATACCGCACTCCCTCACAAACCCGCGCATGCGCTGATTAACGAAAACAAGTGTAATACCACACTTGAATAAATGAGTCCACACAGATAGGCCAAAATGCTCCCAAACAACGCAGCATATAAGAGACATTTGGAATCAAGGAACCATATCCATAGTAACTTTAATAATATTCCATACTTTACGAAATTCACATACGTTGCACATTATATAAGGAGCAAAACTGGGATAATTACAGAAAAGAAAAAAAGAAAAAGAAAAAAGGAAAAGAGGGCACGGGGAATGGCAGGCAAGAAATAATGACAAAAATTGACAAAGGACAACATCCTCTTCGTAATTCAGGACTGTTCAGTCCCCGTGTCCTCCACTCCATCCAAATGTATCACCTGTAAACACTGAAAATAAAAAAACATTTGATTAAAAGACCATAAAGGCCACATAGATAAGTATATACCCACAACAAAGGATAATGGCACAAAGTGAGGGATTAGGTGACACAAGTATGTAGATTGTAATCCAAGTTCAAACCCCTTGGTTGCAACGTATCAAGAATCGATATCCATCTCAACTCCTTTTTCTTCAACATCTTAACCCTATCACCCCCACGTCTCAATACAGCAACCCCATCTATCACTCTAAATCGTAACTGGTTCACTGAATGTCTACACTCTAAAAAATGCTTCGGAATCGGCAACTCCACAAGTTTAGTCCTAATTGTACTCTTATGTTTACTAATGCGGGCCCTAATCTCCATAGTGGTCTCTCCTATATACATAAGCCCACATGGGCACAAAATCAAGTAAATTACAAAACTTGACGAACACGTATACCTCTCTTTAATAGAAATTTTTTTTCCGGTTCGAGGATGATTGAAACTATCACCTTTTAACATATTGCCACAACAGGCACATCCCAAACATGGGAAATTGCCCATCTTAGGAGGACATATTGTCCTTTGTACGTTGACTTTTGATGAACCAATATCTGACCTTACCAATCTATCTTTAAGATTGTGTCCACGTCTATATGAAAGCAATGGCCTGTCCACAAATTCTGATATCTGAGGCAGACCCTTTTGTAAGAGGCTCCAATGTTTGTTCAGGATACCTCCAATCCTGCCACTAACTGGGCAATATGTTGAGACAAAAGGAACACGTCTCATAGGCCCTTTAATTCGCTTACGGCTAGAATCCTCCACCGATATATTTTGAGCCTTAACTCTATAAGAATTAACTCGATCCATCTGGTAACCCCTATTGACAAATTTTGTACACATCTGGTCCAATCTTAGATCCAACTTATCATCCTCTTTGACAATCCTCCGTACACGTAACATCTGACTCCATGGAAGTGACTCCACCATCTGTCTTGGGTGATTACTATCATACACCAAAAGACTATTCCTATCTGTCTCTTTTACAAAAAGATCAGTATACAGAGACTCATCTTTCTTATAGACCAAAAATTGGACCTGATCATAAGAGTGGGTCAATGTAAACTTCAGCTCAGAGAATACATTGTTCAATTCATTTTGAAAATCAAGAAGATCCTCCAGACTACCATCCCAGATACAGAAGATATCGCCGATGTAGCGCCACCAGGCCCGGGCATGGCACCAGTAGGTGGAATTGTACACATACCGGTCCTCGAATACCGCCATACAGATGTTAGCATAGGTTGGGGCCACATTGGACCCCATGGCGGTACCCCGCAACTGTAGGTAATGATCATCCCCAAAGAGAAAAAAATTTCTCCTGAGGATGAAACCTAACAGTGCTAGGACCAGTTGTGCACACTCTGGTGCCATGTCCGAGCCTGTCAGCACCACATCGACGGCCTCCAAACTCCTATCATGCTCAATGGACGTATATAGAGAAACCACATCAAAGGATGCAAGCATCATATGAGGAGTAACTTTAACATCACTAATTTTCTGCAAAAAATCATTCGTGTCTATAATATAAGACCGTGCTGAGGTAGCAAAATGTCGCAATACTTTGTCAAGAAAAATCGAAACCTTACTACATAATGACCCCCTCCCAGATACTATGGGACGCCCAGGTGGATTCTCCAAACTTTTATGTATTTTCGGTAACGTATATAATATTGGTATCTGGGGAGCATCCACCACCAAATATTCAGATAGCTTCTGATCAATGAGTCCATTAAGCAAGGACTCATCTACCAAGAGCCGCAATTCACTCAAGAAACGGGGGGTGGGGTCACCAGTCAATCTAACATAGACTGCAGTATCGGAAAGTTGGCCAAGAATCTCCATCTTATATTTGTCTGTATCCATAACAACTACCGCACCACCTTTATCTGCAGCTTTTATCGTAATAGCAGTATTTTTTTAAAGATTATCCAATGCCTGTTTTTCAGAGTATGTAAGATTCCCCCTATGTTGACCCTGAAACTCTCCCTTCAATTGTGCAATATCTCTCTCGACCAACTGAATATATGATTCAACAAAGTTATTCCTAACAGGTGGTTGAAAATTACTCTTACTGTATAATCCAGCACCCTGGAGCGTAAAACCAATAGACTTATCATCATCACTAATTGCACATGATTTTTCTTCCTTATCAGAGAAAAAGGATGCCAATCGTAGCCTCCTAAAAAAAGAGAACAAATCACACTCGATTTCAAACCAATCAGGGGAATTTGTGGGACAAAACGACAGTCCCTTAGACAATACTTCATAGTCCACTTCAGATAACACACACGACGAGATATTTACCACCAAGTCTCGCTGTGTTACTGAGTTCTCTTTTTCACCTCCATATTCCTCGTTCGCATTGGTGCTTTGCGTGACATTCCTCTTTCTCCTGTGCTTTCTACCTCCTCAACGGGTCCTCCTTTTCTTGTCATATTGTCCATCTTGTCTTTTCCTAAAAAAATAGAAGATGAAGATGCTGCACCCATATTAGAGTCATTCGTTGAATCAGACTCAGCAGTAGTGAACCCAAATCTTTGATCCTTAACTGGTGGTCTCCTCCTTCTACGCATTGGCAAAGGTCGATCTCTCCTAGGGTATGGAGTATTTTGCTGACCCATTTGCCATGAGAAAATACGACCAGATCTGTAATCATCAGCATCACGAAACCATTTTGTACGTTTCGTTTTCTCTATATCACCTCGGTATTTCACCAACTTATCCTCCAACTGAGATTTGAATAAGTCCACCTCCTGTGTTGTCAATTCAGCTGTCAATTGCTGCTCCAGATCGGCAATGTTTCTCTTCACAGACTCCACCTCTATATGGAGAAACTCAACATTCAGAAGCATTAAATCAAATGCAAACTTATTTGTAATAGACTCAAACCTACTGCAAAATTGTGAATTATCTGCAAGCAATGTAGGACGTAAATGCGGTCTTAAACCACATGGAATCCTACGGACTTTATAATATTCACATAATGTGGTAGCATGCAATTCATACGATATGCATTTCCTTCTTTCTGTTTCATATTTCTATTTAAGCATATCAGCAGTAGGTTTGTTTAAAAAGGACATATCTGTCCGGGCTCCAGACAAAATCCTTTTCGCATCATCCTCTGTGTAGGAAAAAATCATGGCAGTATCCAGTTCACCCACCTCTGGATTAGTAGTTTCCATATTCAATCCAGTGCAAGCCCGCCAGAGTCCAAACGATAAACAGCAAAGAGCAGCTGACAGCACAATGGAGGGGTGGATGCCAGTTCAAAGGTTAATGGACCCAAAAGAACAATAGTCCAAATAAGGAAGAGGAACAGCATCCGGTCTGGGTGAAAAATTGTATCAAAAATTTATTCTGCCAGTACAAAATACAACGTTTCGGCCATATTGTGGCCTTTTTCAAGTATAACATAACAGCACAAATGGTGGCCTTGTATAGTGTGGCACAGCCAATCACCATTTAGGCAACACCCATCACAGAAAATCCATACATAAAATACATATAAATACATCCATCAGATACATATATGTTCAATAGCACAGTTTATCTAGTCGTTAACAATAATGGTCATATTCATATTAGAAATATTGCAAAAGAATTTCATATATAAACAACGATCCCCAAATCAGCCCACCAATGATCGTGATGCATCAAAGGTATCCATAGAAATAACGCACCAAACACTTGCAGTAATACATATCCATATATAAACCACCAATCCCTAATCACATAATAGTGGTGCCAACCCCAATTGACCAATCATATGAGGACTCACAAATCCCTATATCGGCAGAGTTCCCTCTCCCTATATGACAACATCAGCCAGAGCCAGGTTGTATCAGGAGCGCAGTCTAATGACGCGCACCACCAGGTCACGGTGCGCGTGCCGCCCATCCCCGCAGGTCCAGTCACGTGACGTCTCCGTCACAGAGCACCGCACATGCGCGGTGCTATGCAAGGGATCAGCCACGCGAACCGCCCACCGGGGAGGACCGCGCACGCGCAGAGGCCCAGAGCACGCGATCACATACCGCACTCCCTCACAAACCCGCGCATGCGCTGATTAACGAAAACAAGTGTAATACCACACTTGAATAAATGAGTCCACACAGATAGGCCAAAATGCTCCCAAACAATGCAGCATATAAGAGACATTTGGAATCAAGGAACCATATCCAAAAGAAAAAGAAAAAAAGAAAAGAGGGCACGGGGAATGGCAGGCAAGAAATCACGATCAGAGTGTAGACATTCAGTGAACCAGTTACGATTTAGAGTGATAGATGGGGTTGCTGTATTGAGACGTGGGGGTGATAGGGTTAAGATGTTGAAGAAAAAGGAGTTGAGATGGATATCGATTCTTGATACGTTGCAACCAAGGGGTTTGAACTTGGATTACAATCTACATACTTGTGTCACTTAATCCCTCACTTTGTACTATTATCATTTGTTGTGGGTATATACTTATCTATGTGGCCTTTATGGTCTTTTAATCAAATGTTTTTTTATTTTCAGTGTTTACAGGTGATACATTTGGATGGAGTGGAGGACACGGGGACTGAACAGTCCTGAATTATGAAGAGGATGTTGTCCTTTGTGAATTTTTGTCGTTATTTCTTGCCTGCCATTCCCCGTGCCCTCTTTTCCTTTTTTCTTTTTCTTTTTTCTTTTCTGCAATTATCCCAGTTTTGCTCCTTATATATTGTGCAACGTATGCGAATTTTGTAAAGTATGGAATATTATTAAAGTTACTATGGATGTGGTTCCTTGATTCCAAATGTCTCTTATATGCTGCGTTGTTTGGGAGCATTTTGGCCTATCTGTGTGGACTCATTTATTCAAGTGTGGTATTACACTTGTTTTCGTTAATCAGTGCATGCGCGGGTTTGTGAGGGAGTGCGGTATGTGATCGCGTGCTCTGGGCCTCTGCGCGTGCGCGTGCGCGGTCCTCCCCGGTGGGCGGTTCATGTGGCTGATCCCTTGCATAGCACCGCGCATGCATGTGCTCTGTGACGGAGACGTCACGTGACCGGACCTGCGGGGATGGGCGGCGCGCGCGCCGTGACCAGGTGGTGCGCGTCATTAGACTGCGCTCCTGATACAACCTGGCTCTGGCTGATGTTGTCATATGGGGAGAGGGAACTCTGCCGATATAGGGATTTGTGAGTCCTCATATGATTGGTCAATTGGGGTTGGCGCCACTATTATGTGATTAAGGATTGGCGGTTTATATATGGATATGTATTACTGCAAGTGATTGGTGCGTTATTTCTATGGATACCTTTGATGCATCACGATCATTGGTGGGCTGATTTGGGGATCGTTGTTTATATATGAAATGCTTTTGCAATATTTCTAATATGAATATGACCATTATTGTTAACGACTAGATAAACTGTGCTATTGAACATATATGTATCTGATGGATGTATTTATATGTATGGATTTTCTGTGATGGGTGTTGCCTAAATGGTGATTGGCTGTGCCACACTATAAAAGGCCACCATTTGTGCTGTTATGTTATACTTGAAAAAGGCCACAATATGGGCGAAACGTTGTATTTTGTACTGGCAGAATAAATTTTTGATACAATTTTTCACCCATACCAGATGCTGTTCCTCTTCCTTATTTGGACTATTGTTCATTTGGGTCCATGAACCTTTGAACTGGCATCCACCCCTCCGTTGTGCTGTCAGCTGCTCTTTGATGGAAAAAGACTTAGGCATCTTAGTCAATAAGAAGCTAAATTGGAGTGCCCAGTGTCAGGCAGCTGCCACCAAAGCGAATAGGGTCATGGGATGCATTAGAAGAGGTCTGGGGACACGAGATGAAAACATAATTCTCCCTCTGTACAAATCACTCGTCAGACCACACTTGGAGTATTGTGTGCAATTTTGGACGCCGGTGCTCAAGAAAGACATTACTGAACTTGAAAGGGTTCAAAGGCGGGCTACTAAAATGATAAATGGAGTTGGTTCACTACAATACCCAGAAAGGTTATCAAAATTAGGTCTGTATACTCTAGAAAAGAGAAGACTTAGGGGAGACTTAACATATATGTACAAGTATATCAGAGGGCAATACAGAGATCTCTCCAATGAACTGTTTGTACCAAGGACTGTGACAAGAACAAGGGGGCATTCTCTTCGTTTGGAGGAAAGACAATTTCGGCACCAGCGTAGAAGAGGGTTCTTCACGGTAAGAGCAGTGAGGCTCTGGAATTCTCTTCCTGAGGAAGTGGTGATGGCCAACTCACTGAATGAATTTAAGAAAGGAATGGATGCTTTTCTTGTGAGTAACAGTATAGAAGGTTACGAATAACAGAATATTATAGGTAGATGGTTGACCCAGCTTATGGGAAGGAATTTTTTTTCCCTATGGAGAAAATTGGCTTCTACTCTGTGGGTTTTTTGCCTTCCCCAGGATCAACAATGCAGAACAGCTGCACTAAAAATAGGCTGAACTAGATGGACATAAGGTGTTCCTTCAGCCTTCAAAACTATGTTACTATGTTACTATGTTCGTGCATCGGGGTGGAACTTTGACTCTGGCACGGCCCCTCCGCTGTTCTTGCTGTTTTTATCATCCTCCTGGTTTAAGCTTTGCACTGGCGCCATCCCAGAATTAGGCGGCGGATGCACACATTCATCTCCTGGCAGCTATCAGGAAAATAGCGCCAGTGGCGCATGTTCAGATTTAGATCTCATCACAATGATGAGCTGAGACCTCCATTTGCACATGCACTGCCACAGGTGCCATTTTTCTGAAGGCTAAGTAGATCAATGCAAGGGTCGCCCTCGGCTAGGATGATAAAGAAAATTGGAGTAGCAGAGGAGCCATGTCAGAGCCACAGTCCATTCATGAAGTTATGACTATAAGAAAACTTCAAACCTGATTACACAAAATCCACAAAACAGATTTCTTCACCATAGGCATCATTTTAATCAGTATCACAGCGCCAATAAGGTCATGTTTGTACTTACAAAATCCTGCTGACAGGTTCACTTTAAAGGCATGGGCACGGACACAACAGTCAGTGGTCTCAAGACAATTACAGCATAAAACTACCAACATTATACCCCTCTAAAAGGCTTATTCCCACAATCAGACTATTTTTCACAGAGAAAAGCAAATTTATGCTTAGATATTGTTAATATCCAGATTAAGCCCAACATAGAATTTTTTTCTTGTGTATGTGTGAAGTTTTATTATCTCTGTTCCTCTGTACATCCAGTTTCACTCAGCTGTATAAGAGGTCTTAAAACTACACTTTCCAGGGGCCCTTGCTTTTCCTCAGTGCTACAGACCCCTGTGTGCTGGTGACTAGCCTCACCTCTTTGAGTTATCATTAAGCTAACCTACTGTAATTGTAGAATTCACCTTATCCTTTGGTACTCTTGTAGAATACTCTGCTTTTTATAGCCAATATTATCTTTTGTATGTACTGTACATCAGTATACCTGCTGAGGCACAACCCTCCTGCACTCCACCCCAAAGGAGCTTGCAATTTCAAGGCTGTGCAGAGCTGTGTTTGATGCTTGCTGCTTACAAATCAATGATGTGAAACTACAAATATTGTTCTATCAATCCTTATGGCATAAAATTGTCTTCTGCCATTGTAGGGGAGTGGGTCCAAGAAAGAGGACCGACCGTGTTTCCAGGCCAGGACTAAGGAGGCTGTCACCAGTGTTCCCGGGGGGTATGATTACAGGTCATGACCGACCTTTGACCGGGCAAACAGGGGCGGGTCCACCATAAAACGTGCGGTGCAGGTAAACAAGAGAGACTGGGCAGGAAGAGAGACGAGGCATAGGGTGGAGGAGCTAAGTGGAACTCTCCCGACAGGTGTGAGTCAGCACTTCCGAGCGAGAGGAGACAGGACCGGACCCCACCAGGTGGAGGCCCCTGACTGCATGCACGGAGCAGAAGTCTCTCCCCGAGCCGCTATGGAACACGTGTGGGAGAGAGGGTCCCCGCCGAGTGTCCGGGTCAGAACCAAGGGGACCGTCACCTAGGTTCCAGGGGAAACTGTTTCCGGGGGACAGAGTTCAGGGACGGACCGTGGAGACTGACAGGTGGGCTGGGGGAGAAGCGAATATAAAAGGGGCGGGGAGCGCTAGTCACAGTGAGTCAGCAGAACGGGACAGAAGGAACAGGAGACCGTGGGAGCGACTGAGAGCCAGAGCAACTCACCGGAGCCAGGAAGGAGGCCAGAGACAGGAGAGACGCTCCCCCTGGACATCAGTGGGACGGTGCCGAGATGACCATCCGAGAACCTCTCCCTTGCATTGACCAGCCGCCCCTGCCACCTCACTCAAGCCCGCGGCTGCGGCCTGCCCACGGACACTCGCAGCCATTGCCACCTTGCTCCTGCCCGCGGCTGCGGCCTGCCTGCGGGTCCCAGGGACCGGTGCCACATCACATCAGCCCATGGCTGGGGCATGTCCCCCATCGCCCGCAGCTGCCCCGCTTCTACCCATGTCCGCGGCTAGTTCAGTGCCGTCGGTGGCCACCACTGTCCCTTTGCAGTCCGTGGCAAGGGCCGGGCCATTGCTCGCCGCTGGTCCTCCGCTGCAGTCACTGGCTGCACAGGTGGCCTGCCAGCCGCCACCCCGCATTGCCGCTGCTTGCCCCTATCCGGGGGCTGTGGCCCATCTGTCCAAGGACTCCTCCAGGGCCTGTTGTTCCCCAGCTTCACCGGAGCATTGGAACGCTCGAAGACTACGAAAGATCTTCAGCGGCTGGGCCCAGCGGCTGCTACGCCGAGGAACCATCATCCAGGACGCAGAGGGATGTCGGGATGGTTAAGTGACACTATATAGCTAAGGACTCGTAGTCGGCCATACCGCGGCCCTATAGTGACCGGCTTTGCCGGACATAGTCGTGTTCTTATACTTCCGTGTTTGTTTGTATTGAGTGAGTCCCTGCGAGGACAATCCCTGTTATTTGTGTGGTTGCTTAGACTACCCCTGCGAGTAGTTACCTATAAACCTACAAGAGTTATTACCAAAAACACAAAACCGTCTTGCGTCTCGTCACTGCATCCTGCGTACCTGCTAGTACCAAACACAGTCCGCCTGCAGCCTCCACATCGGGCCCCGCGGCCGCTGCTGCCCCGCTACTCCCCTTAACTGCGGCCGCCACATCGAGACCCACGGCCGCCTTAGCTCCACTACACCCCGCGGCTGCGGCCTCCACATCGGAGCCCATGGCCACTTCTGCTCCGCTACACATCTTGGCTGCGGCCTCCACATCGGGACATGTGACCGCTTCTGCTTCACTCCACGCTGTGGCTGCGGCCTTCTCACCAGGACCCGCGGTCCCCTCCTCTCCCCACTGCGGAAGGCCCGGTGTCAGGGGAGCTGCACGGGGCCAGTGTACGCCCCGCGGTACCAGAGCGCAAGGACTTCCAGAGGCTCCGGTAACGCTTCCTCAACTGGACATGTCGACTGAGGTACCGCCGGAACATTACTCATCCACCAGGTCTGCAGGACGTCAGACACCGATAAGTTGTCTCTCCGTTGTTCGTTCCCAGTCCAGACCCCAAGGTTCCTTAGTTGCCCAGTTCGTGGCTGCATAATGGTCACTTCTCGCCCCATATTGTTTATTCTGTTTGCGATTATGTATTTGTGTTTTGCTTCCCTACGTGGAAAACTTGTTGTCAGCTTTAACCTATATATACATATATAAAACTTCCGTTTAACCATTATTCTGCCTCCTGCTCGTCACTGCATCCTGCGTACCTGCTAGTTACCACACCATATGTATCAACAGAGCAGTATATGCAGTTTTACATTACTGATCACTCAGTGGCAGCCAACAAACAAGCTCATCTCCTTGCGACCCCATATTAATAGAACTCATCTGACAGTATATCTCTCCTTTGTGCCCCTCTCTACACAGCCTTATCCTGCACTAAATCATATTTTAGCCCTATTACATACAGCCCCATCATGGAGCACATCATTTCTGAAGCACACACAGACTTGGTATCGCTGCACTCTAATGTGGAATGATTAGGCTTCACGACATTGCCAGTGAAACATGTTATGACATTGCAAGATCTAGTCAGTGGCAGAGATTTGGAGATTAGTCCAGAGGTGTTGTTTTTTTGAATATTATATCTCTAATCTGATTTATATCTAATAAACTGCTATATTTAGCCTAGCTCCCTTTTCAGCTTGAGGAGCTATTTCCATTGTCATCTCTATGATTACTTTTGGTTGACACACTTGTTATATATGCCCATTCTTTATTAGTTTTACGGTACAATTTTATCATATTGAGGGTGTTTATTAAGGTACTCAGGGTTACAAACATTGAGCGGGGTCACTATACCAATTAACATTAGTGTACTAACCTCCGCAACAAGGTTGGGAAAGTGATAGGGAACACTAAGCAATTCATAGTCCCTTACACGCCTCACCCGAAAACATTTTGATTAACCCATGATGTTGTATCCTAATGACACCCCTCTAACCATCTTTATCATTATTATTGGTTGATCTACCTTTATTTATAAACCCATATTTTCTTGAACACTTTATTGCACTTTGTTCACTTTATGTATTATATTTTAACTATAGTTAGGGTTTATATTAGGGCATTCAGAGACACCGCGGGGGTGCCGTACTATTAAACATTAGGGTGCCAACCTCCGCAGTAAAGCAGGGTGTCTGACAGGGAGTACTAGGGAATTGACAATCTCTTGCACACACTACCCAATATATACATACACATTTCTTTATTAACCATGATACTGTATCTCAATTACACAACCTGAAGTTCTTGTGTTTGTTGTGAGTCTTTCATACTTTTAATATATATTAATAAAAGTACATTTTTACGGGTCTAGTTTGTTTGTTGGTTTTATGGTTTATGAGACCCAACTCTCTATAGTTTAGCAGGTTTTGCTTTGCCTAGTCAGAGACAGAGGCATCAAACATGACAGCAGACAGAGTCAGATTGATGAGCATACCAGAATTGAAAATTGCTTTGGGACAAATGAGGTCCTTGGTGTGGTGAGTATGATTTTTTTTAACCATTTTTAACCCTTCCTAAATAGAGATAGGCAAATTTATGAAACTGAAAATGAATTCAACTTAAATTTTACAAAAATCTGCATTATGGAGAATATGGATTTTTTTGCAATTTGCTCCTCGCAAATTCAGCAAAATGTCTGCTGCTGCCATCTTGCTGAACAGTAGAGGACAAGGAAAAGGTTAAAAAGAAAATATATACATTCCATAGATCACCTCTCTAGCCCCCTCGCTGCTCCCTGTCCAATTCTCTATACCTCTGTGACTGTTTCTCCACATTGTGACTGTCTTTCCACATCTCGGTTTCACCATGGAAACTATTAGGGTCTGTGGCCGGAATTCCTGGCCTAGTGTTCACTTCTGACCTCAAGCAGGCCCTGTGAGGTTAAAGCAGGCACATGACTTTCAGGACCTTCACATAGATTGAAATCCTGGCCTGGAGGTTTGGATTTTCCTGATAAAATCCACACAATTTTGACAAATCCACCCTTCAACCTCTATTCTTGACCTTTTCAAATCTAGCAAAATGTCAACACTGCAGGTCTGCCACCAGTTTGCTGGATTCTTCCGAAAAGATCGGTCCATCCTGTGTAATTACCATATACTGTACTGACTCGCCCGCAGAGGCTGTGGGGTACTCGGTGCCGGGCCCGTTGATTTCAATGGGAGATGTCACAGTGGCAGTGACCCAGTCCATGGCCTCAGGCAGTCAATGTAAAAGGGGTAGAGTGATGGGGATAAAGTTATTGAGATGATTTGTGACGCCACCTGTGGTTCCTGGTCATTTTGACCAGCGCTGCAGGGTTGCTTCCCTGGGACAGATGTTGTAGTGCAGCTATGATGTTGAAGCTCCCCACAGGTGGAGCTGTAGTCCCAGGGCAGATGAAGAGAATTGGTAGATGGTGAGGTAGTGTAGGGCGAAAGATGCAGCAGTGCAGGGGACGTGGCGCAGAAAGAAAGCGGAGGACACAGTGGGATGTAGTTCCAAGGCTTTACTCACAGTCTGGTGCACACAGGTGCCCGCATCAGTGCCAGGTCCTCTAGGTCAGGGGCTCAGCCAACTCCCAGGCAAGATAGAGTACACCTTTCCAGCACGCCAACATATGCCTTTCCTGAACGTCTCCTCACTAGCGCCTAAACTGAGGTACTTGTAGTCGTGAATTAGACTCAAGTTCCTCCTTCCAGATGTTACTTGGAATGCCACTCGTGCGGCAGACAGCTGTAGCCCGCTTCGGGGACTTCCTACTATGAGGTCCCGGCTCACACATGTTGCTATTGTGCCCCCGAGTCTTAGGTGGGAATAAAGTGGTGACAACTTCTATTCCTCCGGTTTCTTCTGCAGGACCATCAGTATCCATACAACTTCGGATACCGGACTCCGAATCATGCGCTTTAACTTAAGGAAGGGCTCTGCGCTCACCCTTGTCCTCAGTTCTCTTCTCCCCACATTCCGCACTAATCTATATCCCTTCCAAAGAATCAGTCTCTCTCTTGATCTTTCCCGTGCCAACAGCTCCGACTCAACAGTCTGCTGCTGCACTTGCTTCCACTCCATCCCTCTCTGGGGATCTTCTCTCACTAACTGATCCCTTCATAACCTTCTTACACTCTCTTGTGTAGTCTAAGCGCCACCTGCTTCCCCAGCACCCTTCGTGAACCAAAGCAGCTGATTTACTGGGTGCTCCGCTATTCTAAAGTGTCTGTGCTGGGTGCAAGTGTTGGAGTGTGGTCAGGTGTCTCCACCTTACCTGGATAGTGGGGTACCACACCTCAGGAGGAGGTGCAGTACCTCTGTGGCAACTGAATCCTCAGGGGCGCCACAGTACAGCTTTGGAATTTTTGAATTTAGGTCTAGAAGTTAATACTGAATAACTTTTGCTGCTGAAGGTGATTCCTCAGAATAGTCAATGCTAACATCTTTCACATCATGTTTCAATAAAAGTAAGACTTGCAGAACTTAAAACTATATTAAAATATTTGTACAGTTCGTGACAAAGATCTCATAAGAACAATTCCCACCGGTGTCAGATTGATGAACACTTTAAGACGGGGAATGCCTGGACCTGAAGGTGGATGATGGACATCTCCCCCTATCATTGCATCTTTATCCTGACGTTTCATTCTGTACATTGTAGATTCAAAAGAAGGATTTAGCTTTAGCGGATAGATTTTATCACCGCAAGATGGAATATGATGGGATGTTTGAAGGCAGTTTCACACTGAGAAGTATTTATGTCCAGAAATTAAATGTGTGTTGGTGTTTGGCTTAGCTAAGGATCCAAAAGACATCTTAAATATCTAGAGAGCAGTTGTTAACAATTGCAAGAATATTTCATATTGCTATATATTTTTAAAGGGAACCTGTCAGGTCCCCCATGCCCTCAAATCTAGCAGCAATCAGCCATGTGTGATTAATCTCCCTAACCAGCCCTGTATAACATAATTCAGGTAAATAAATGCTTTAAAAAAGCATTTATAACCATTGCTTTTCATATGCTAATGAGAGCTTTGACTAGTCAATGGGACATTTGTTCTTCAGACTAGTCAGCCCTCTTTCCATTTTATTGTAAAGGCCCCGTCACACTAAGCGACTTACCAGCGACACTGACATCAACGTGTCAGGATTGCTAGTAAGTCGCTATGTGATCGCTGGTGAGCTGTCACACAGACAGTATCACCAGCGATCAGCACAGCGATGCCGAGCGCCCGGCATCGCTGGCCAACCCTGTAAAAAATAGAATCAAAATAAAAAATATAGTTATTATCACCTTCCGACGTCCCGTTCAGCCATCCTGCCTCTCTCCACGCTCCAGTCCCAGTGATCCTTTGCGAGAATGACCGCGAGATGTCACGGTCTCGAGGGATAACAAAGTCTCTCGGTCATTCGTGCAAAGGATCACTGGGACCGGAGCGTGGAGAGAGGCAGGATGGCTGAATGGGACGTCGGAAGGTGAGAATAACTATATTTTTTATTTTTTTTATTATTTTTTACACCTGATCGCTGGTCTCCCGCCTGTCACACACAGCGATGCTTGCTGGTCAGCGGGAGACCAGCGACCAAAGAAATGTCCAGAGGTTTCTTCCAGCGATCAGCGATACCAGCAGGGGGGCCGCTCGCTGATCGCTGTCACACACAGCGATCTCGCTGGTGAGATCGCTGTTACGTCACAAAAGTTGTGATTCAGCAGCAATCTCGCTACCGAGATCGCTTAGTGTGACGGGGCCTTAAGGGGAAGGAACTAAGTAGGCATGTCTCCTCCATGAAGGGTCCGGAACCGTCGGGGCTGTCACCTACAGTCATGGCCAAAAGTATTGACACCCCTGCAATTCTGTCAGATAATATTCAGTTTCTTCCTGAAAATGATTGCAAACACATTCTTTGGTATTATTATCTTCATTTAATTTGTCTTAAATGAAAAAACGCAAAAGAGAATGAAGCAAAAAGCAAAACATTGATCATTTCACACAAAACTCCAGAAATGGGCCGGACAAAAGTATTGACACCCTCAGCCTAATACTTGGTTGCACAACCTTTAGCCAAAATAACTGCGACCAACCGCTTCCGGTAACCATCAATGAGTTTCTTACAATGCTCTGCTGGAATTTTAGACCATTCTTCTTTGGCAAACTACTCCAGGTCCCTGATATTTGAATGGTGCCTTCTCCAAACTGCCATTTTTAGATCTCTCCACAGGTGTTCTATGGGATTCAGGTCTGGACTCATTGCTGGCCACCTTAGAAGTCTCCAGTGCTTTCTCTCAAACCATTTTCTAGTGCTTTTTGAAGTGTGTTTTGGGTTATTGTCCTGCTGGAAGACCCATGACCTCTGAGGTAGACCCAGCTTTCTCACACTGGGCCCTAAATTATGCTGCAAAATTTGTTGGTAGTCTTCTGACTTCATAATGCCATGCACACGGTCAAGCAGTCCAGTGCCAGAGGCAGCAAAGCAACCCCAAAACATCAGGGAACCTCCGCCATGTTTGACTGTAGGGACCATGTACTTTTCTTTGAATGCCTCTTTTTTCTCCTGTAAACTCTATGTTGATGCTTTTGCCCTAAAAGCTCTACTTTTGTCTCATTTGACCAGAGAACATTCTTCCAAAATGTTTTAGGCTTTTTCAGGTAAGTTTTGGCAAACTCCAGCCTGGCTTTTTTATGTCTCGGGGTAAGAAGTGGAGTCTTCCTGGGTCTCCTACCATACAGTCCCTTTTCATTCAGATGCCGACGGATAGTACGGGTTGACACCGTTGTACCCTCGGACTGCAGGGCAGCTTGAACTTGTTTGGATGTTAGTGGAGGTTCTTTATCCAACATCCGCACAATCTTGTGTTGAAATCTCTTGTCAATTTTTCTTTTCCGGCCACATCTAGGGAAGTTAGCCACAGTGCCATGGGCTTTAAACTTCTTGATGACACTGCGCACGGTAGACACAGGAACATTCAGGTCTTTGGAGATGGACTTGTAGCCTTGAGATTGCTCATGCTTTCTCACAATTTGGTTTCTCAAGTCCTCAGACAGTTCTTTGGTCTTCTTTCTTTTCTCCATGCTCAATGTGGTACACACAAGGACACAAGACAGAGGTTGAGTCAACTTTAATCCATGTCAACTGGCTGCAAGTGTGATTTAGTTATTGCCAACACCTGTTAGGTGCCACAGGTAAGTTATAGGTGCTGTTAATTACACAAATTAGAGAAGCATCACATGATTTTTCGAACAGTGCCAATACTTTTGTCCACCCTCTTTGTTATGTTTGGTGTGGAATTATATCCAATTTGGCTTTAGGACAATTCTTTTTGTGTTTTTTCATTTAAGACAAATTAAATGAAGATAATAATACCAAAGAATTTGTGTTTGCAATCATTTTCAGGAAGAAACTGAGTATTATCTGACAGAATTGCAGGGGTGTCAATACTTTTGGCCATGACTGTATATTGCTGGGTAGAAAGCTTGAGACTCCAGACCGTACTCTGTTTGAGAAAAGGTGGCGTGGCTAAGTGGACAGAGCTGCAGTGCGAGTGACCAGACAGTTTGGGCGTGAACTTCGGGCTCAAGGGACGCCTGTGAGGTAAAATCAGCTGAGAGGCTTCTGGGCAGAGCAGAGCCTGGGGTGGCAGAGCGCTTTGACAGGAGACCGTCGACCGAATACCACTCAAACACTGCTGTCCCAGCCGACATCACTACCCTTGCTGAAACCGCTGACACAGCCGACAATGCTGCCACAGCCGCCCCTGCTGACAGTACTGACCGTGAGAGGCAAGGTCTGTGAACAGGACTTAGGCATGTGTCGATTCAGCACAGCTAACGGCTGCCCATTGCAAACTGTGTTTTGGCAGTGCTGCAAATCTCCATAGTGTTTGGACACTCACCGCTGAGGATAAGGACATATCCATCTTCATCACCTCATCTGCTGGACCCAAGAACCCGCATCAGGATCCTGAGGATTTGCCGCCATTGCCAGGACCACGGGAGGACACTGCCAATGTCAAAAGATACTACATCATTTACCTTAGGATTGTGACAGACCCCCACTGCGACACAATCTAGGCAGCACCAGTCACAGACAGAAGTTCATCCGTGACTGACGCCTGAGTGATAAGTTATATTTTATTGTATTGTCGGCTTTACTTGTCCCTGTTCCTTCAGTTATCCCCATTAGCCTTTTGCTGTATTAGGGAATATTATCCCTCCATTTTCTCCCTGCGTGGAGTTTCTACTTTATAATAAACCCCTTTCAACCTTGGTCTGTGTGCAGTCCCTTACTGCATCCTACGTGCCTGCAGTCTCCTCACATTATCACACCCCTACTGGCCTAATAAAATAATCTGTATGACCCGACCTCATCGCCAGCTCATACAAATCTGTGCACGCATGCCCCTCATTTCCGGCAGCATCACTGAGTCTCTGAAACAGGTGTATGCTTCCTGGCTTCAGAGAAGTGCACTGTGCATGATCGGAAGTTAACTTCTAAACTTCCGGACATACACTGTGCACGTCTCTGAAGCAGAAAAGTTTACACCTTGCTTCAGAGATCCCAGAGATCCAATTAAAGAAACCGGCATATATCAATAGCATTTCCAACAGTATGAGAATCCGAAAACAAGGGGAAGCAGAAACAGCTATCAATGTAAAAAAAAACAATTTTATTTTTTAAAAGTATATATAAAAATATAAAGTTAAAGTGGCAAAGAGATCCCATACCTCCAGGTTGACAGGGGAAGTAAAAAAAATATATATATATATATATTTACTGTATATACAAAATATAATTAGCAGTTTGTGTGAAAAAGATCCACCTGTGATAGAAGCGCGTTGTCGTTATACCAGCAGCTGTATGTACACTCACTATATTGGAGTCTTTTTCTGCAAATCTATGATATTTTAATATTTTTTTCAATAAAGAAAATTGTTTTTATGGAGCTGGAGCGTAAATCCTTTTTTGCTTCTTGTGGATCTTATGTATACCTAAGGCCAGACAGGAGATTGCCAAAGGTAAATGTAAAGCAATTATTCTATCCATCTCGTCTGTATCTCTAGGTCTCAGTCCATTGCACTCCTAGCTCTAGGACCATTGTATGGATGGGGATAGAAGACCTAGGAGATCCGACACCACAGGGGTCTCACATGCAATCCTAGGTAATGGGCTTATGGAATATGATTCATTCTGTGTGCTAAGTGCAAATGTTTAAGGGGGACAGAGAAAAAGATGCCACAGGTTTAGTCAGGCAGTTGTTGGAGTGACTTCTAATGGAGAGGATCAAAGCAGGGATGGATGGATAGTTTACGGAGTTTTGGAGATCGGTTGCCAGCTGAGCTGGATCCTCCTGCTACGGTTAAGGGATTTGTCATCTGGATTTTACAAACTTTCTTAAGAATTGTTGGTCCTGGATACATGGACATCGGTTGTGCTATTTGTCGTCTGCAGGAGCCTGGACTGTGACTACAGACTAAACTGGCATGAGATAAGAAATCTGTGGGCCAATCAAAAGTTGGAAGTGGGTATTGCCTGGTACGGAGGCAATGGAAATATCGGCCCGGGGGAGGGGATCTTGTGACTGAGGACATTGTATTTTGTCCATCTATCTGGATTTGTTTTAAAACCATAGATGTATGGAATAAAATATAGTTTCATAGTTAACCTGCCGAGGTGATTATTACAGATTTCCTCAGATCTCCACAGTTTACTTCACTAACTTTCTCTACCACCTCATAGGGGTCCTACCACTTGCCCATGAACTTGCTCTCCACTGTGGACACCAACACAAGTACTCAATCCCCTGGACTAAACTGTCTTACCTTGGCTGACCTATTATACACCCTGGTCTTTGCTTGCTGTGCTTTGAGGAGGTACTCCTTCACAATGAAGGTCACATTGGCAATCCTCTCTTGAATCTGGGCAACATGCTCCACCACGCTTGTGTAGGGAGTGGTCTTAGCTTATCAGGATTCTTTCACCACATCCAGGAGTGCTCGATGGTGTCGGCCATAGAGTGGTTCAAACTGGGAGGAGCATGTGGAAACATGTGGAAATTCGCTGATGGGGAACGCCAGATAGGGATGCAGATAGTTCAAGTCTCTGCCGTCCTTCTCCACTGCTGCTTTCTTGTACATAGACTTAAAAACTCTGTTAAACCTCTCCACCAGTCCGTCAGTCTGGGGATAGTACACTAAGGTTCTGTTTTGTGAAGTCTGCAGTGTCTTGCACAATTCACTTATGACCTTTGGCATGAAGGGGTCCCTTGATCCATCAGTATCTCTTTTGGCAGACTGGTTTCTAGAGAAGATATGGATATCAGCTCCCAAGAGATACACTTTGCAGAGGATAACATAATCCAGGACCACCTATATATTGATGTCCTCTTGCAGACTTCACCAGGGGCCTCAATAAATCCATCGCTATGCGTTCGAATGGAACCTAGATGTTGGGCAACGGTACTAGGGGACTGCAGAAGTGGGTCACTGAGGGGGTTAATTGGCAGGTGGGGCAGGAACAACAATAATTCATACATTTTTTGTAGCACCCAGGCCAGTAGAATCTATGAAGGATCTGTTCCTTGGTCTTATCTGCCCGATGTGACCACCTAACACATGGGAGTGAGCCATGTCTAACACCTTGCATCTATGGGGCCCTGGCACCGGTAAATGCTGCCTCACCTCACCCCTTGGCTTGCTTCCTCTATAAAGCAGCTCCCCATTCATAGCAAAATGAATGAATGGACTATTGACCCCCGGATCCTGAGGCACCTCATTTAACACTGTCACATTTTCAAATGCCCATTTAAGAGTTAGGTTCCTTAGTTCAGCAGTTCCAAAGATTCCCTCAGACACCTCCAGCTCAGGGAGTTTGGCCTAAGGGGATGCTACCTCATCCTCATCTCCAATAAGCACATTCAAGGAAAGCAACAAGTCCTTGACAACCCCAACTTCCTGATAGGCAGTGCCACAGTCGGCAATTATATCCACAGAATATTTTTTATTGTCCTCATAGACACATTGGACACCCAACACCTTCCTAGGGACCAGCTGATGACAAATCATAGCCCTTATCAGGGTCACCAAACTTCCTGAGTCCAACAGTCCAGTCACTTGCACCCCATTTACAGACACTGTGGGTCGGATTGAGGCACTGCGCTGCATGTGGGGTAAGCAAAATAGGAGCAATGCCAGGCTATGCTGCAGTCCATTGGCTCAGATTTCAAGGGACAGTGGGCAGCTATATGGTCTGGGCTGTGACATTTCCAGCATATAATGTTGCCATCAGGGAACTTCGGCATTATTTCCCTCGATCCTTTGAACCTTGGATACCCCACCCACTTTGGAGCCTCTGCCCCCTATTTGGATCCCCAGTATGAAATGGGCTAATTTCACAAGGAACCTTTGACCCCATGATACCTATTGACCAGACCGACCAGTTCATCAGCAATACAGGGATTACCCTGGGCAGCCCAAGCCTGTATTGTCCTTGGAATGGAATGCACGAATCACCACTCACTCTACTATCTGTGCAGGGTTAGAGGTCACTGGCTGCAACCATTTTTGGACCAGGTGCAGTAGGTTAAACATTTAGGAGCAATGGGTTAATCTCTGCTATACGCCCAGTGGTGGACCTATTGTGCCCTGGCAGTCATCGTCACCTCGCCAAAGTTTCAGTTTTTAGCGTGCCATATTCCTTGGCATCTTGCAAGGCCAAGTCATAGTATAATATACCTTTCTGGGGCTCACTCATCAAGTGTGGTGCCTGGACCTCTGCCCATTGATCTGGCATAAGTTTGTCCCTCTCTGCGATCCTTTCAAAGACAGTCAAAAAGAAGTCTGTCGTCACTCGGGGTCATTTTCTGCAGTGCTCTCCTTACCGCCTTCCGGATGGAAAAATCGTCTACTGATCTTGGTGTCAGAGCTGTTGCCATGCCACGAACTGCCTCTGTTGAGCAAATAAATCTGCTGCTGCTGTTGTTACTGCTGGTCCTGTTGCTGCTGGAGCTGGATCTGCTGCATAAGTAGCTTACTCATCTCCTTTTGCACCAGCTATTTCTGCGATAGATGTTGCTGGTGCTGCTTCTTAGCTTGCATTAAGTGTTTCAGCAGATCCTCCATGCTGTCTGATGTTGTTTGCTGACTTATGTCCGCCTTCCTATAGGACATGCAGTGCCTGTGTAGCAGTCACACGTTTTCGCTGGAAATGCTACCTGCACTTCAACAATTGTGAGGGATAGGCACTGTGGTAGACACCCGTTCACTCACAGAATTCAGTTCTTTGATGCAAAACAAACTGATGGTTTACTAAAAGTTCATAAACTGACAGAGTTAAAATCAAATAGCCTCGTCCAGGAACAAAAAAGTATAACATAACAAAAATGGAAAATAAACAGTCCATATAACACACGGGCTCAGCTGTCCTTTTCTCTCTGACTCCAGCAGGGTCTGAGCAGCATATGTGAGGCCTCCTCACCTTGCAAACAACGCCCTCTGTGAGACAGCACCAGCTCCCTTAAATTAGCCATTCCAAGACCTAGTCTTGAGGTAAATGAGCAACTGATCCCACGCAGCTCTTTCAGCTGCTCGTAAAACCAAGACCCATTATCCAGGCACACTAAACACCTCTCAGTACTCTGTATGCTGGAGCCTGCTTCTCCAGGTCCTACATCACCAAGGCTAGGCACCTCGGGGGACACATACCTCCCATCCACGACCTGTCCAGCTGCCACCTTACAGTATGTTCATGTACCGAAGGCAAAATGTAGTGACAGTTCGATTATAGCAAGAGCATGTAGAGTAGGCAAATTGGACAAGTAAAATATTTATGCAAAAACAGACATGCATAGGCAAATGTCTATATTTTTTAAATATCTTTGTCTATTTTATTTTAAACTAAAATCAACCCCCTTCCCAAAAATGATGTGATAATAAATGCTAGGAATGTACATGTCCCAAAAGTCAGCACCCGCAAGAAGGACAAATTGGTGGGGTGTGAAAAGTTTGGCAAGCAAAACAAATGTGCAAAAAAATATTGTTTGAGACAAACACAATGTGTGAGGTAGACAGTTGAAGTTATGGGTCTTGATTTTGGGGGGATTTTTTTTCATAGTGAAGCTCATACAGTCATGCCTGAGGTCATGTCAGTCTTCTGTGGCTGAATCAATCTTCTGAGATGTTTAAAAATGTGATGGGCAATTTTTTTTAGCAATACGTTCAAGTTAAATTGCAAATTGTTTGAATTTTCCAGCGCCTGAGAATGTTGTAAAATTCAACTCAAATTTTATTTGCACTGAATCGGTTTGCTTCTGTATGGCACCAACGGTAATTGCATGTCCACCCCTGCACCACACTATTCCTTTGTTTTTTTTCCACTGGTCATGTTGAGGGCAAAGAGCAAAGTAATGAAAGACACATCTGTTATTGTAAGCTGTCAATTTATACTTTGCATTCTGTTGTCTGCAGGACTGTTGTTTTTTCACACTTGATAAAGATGCCAGTATGGCATTGAAATGTGTAGTGGATAATAAAGAACCTTCTATGAATATCGCAGTAAGAGATTTCTTCCCTGCAGCGCAACCAATTTTTAAACGTGTTTTTATCCTGTTTTATTAGCCACCATTTCTAAACATGAAAAGGCCATCAAAAGGTTGAAAAATACCTAAAAAACATTTATAGTTACCTTACTGCTCACCTTTCTGGCCTGTTTGCTACCCTCCATCACACCACTGGTCCTCATCACATATTTTGATTAAGTTGAAATCCATCTTTTGCGCGCTTGTGTAGAACCCTCCTGGTGTTTCAACGTGACCGATCAGAAGATGTGGCAATGACTGGAAAAAGTGACAGTGAGGAGCAGAGGGGGAGATAGGTGAATGATGATGTGAGTTTAAGTTCCTTTTTACATCTTGCTCTGGGGTCTGGAGAGAATGAAATGTCTTGAATTCAAATTTTGCCTGATCCGCTCATCTATATTATTAAATATTATGCAATAGGCAATAGCACTCAATATATGAAACCTGTACCAAACCACTACAGAGTGGATAGCACTGAATTTAATTTTCACTTCAACATTGCTAAAAACAGTGAAAAGTCCAAAGAGGGAGAGGCAGTTTATGGCACCAATGATTTGTTATTTTGGACATAACTGGTTTTGAAGATACAAAAATGCATACGCAAAAGTTAAATCAACTGGAACAAAAGGCAGCATTTCCTTTTAAGAGAAGTCTGGTCAGAAAGGCGGTATAGAAACAGACAGGTGCAGAAGCTGTGGATCTATCAAACAGGGACGAAATGTCTGAAAGAGTGTTGTGCAGGGTATAGGCTTCTACAGTAGCTGCACAAAGTGAGAGGTTTTTTTTGTGGTACCAGTTATCAAAGTTACAGTCAAAATGCTGTTGACCACAGATTGTTCTACCTACCTATGGAACCTTAGGCAGATTGTCGTGGAGTATGGAGACATAAGCAAGAATGACTCATATATAGTCAAACTGCACTCATTTATGAGCAGAAATTGATCTTTCTTCAGATCTTTTCTACAGAGGAGTAAACCCGGACTTAAAAGTTCAGGGTTCATACTAGACAGTTAGTGTTCGAACACGGACTTCTCACGGAAATCTGTTGCAATGCCTGAAGTTGCGGGGGAAGATAGAGAGAGATTCTCCAGCTTGAAAGTTTGGGTCCCCATTCCTTTCAATTGGGTTCAGTTTCTGGTTCAATTTTGGGTACAGTTCTGGTATTCAAACAGAAGTTTGGAATAAACTTTCACAGGTCCGCTCATCCCTAGTCTTTTCTTTAGTGGTAATGAACACTTGAAAAGAAAATAGTCATTTCAACATAATATTTTTCTATTTTTTGTCATAATATCACTTCTTTGAATATCAGACATGTTCACAAAACATTCAAGTTCCAATTCTTCATGAACTTAGACCCCGGCAAACGAAACATGTCCAAATCCCATGGTGCCTTGTTCATATATTTCTGGCAATTACCATTTCGATTCAACTAATTCCCTGTGTGCCCACTCTCAGCAGCCAACTGTTGGTCTCCTGCCATATTTTCAAAGACAAAACTCGCTTTTTAACTGATAAACATTGATGAAAAGCCTCTGCTCCCCTGATGCTTCGTCAGGCACAATTAATGAAAGCATTATGTTATTCCAGATATAAGTCACATTTTTGGACTTGTGCCTCATCTTAGTCTGTGGCCTCATTTTACAGCCGCTTCAGATATCTAATGAATAACATGAAACTCAACCCGTTTGTTCTGCCCACATCAACTCTGGGTGTGTGCATTGTTGTGGGATTAAAGAAGAATTTTTTTTCTGTAATTTGTTGGTTTTTAGGCAGCTATCATTCCTGCCTCCCCATGATATAGTGGCATTTATAGTCGGCATGTGCTCTCATTTGGGAAAGGCTGATGTTGGGAGTTTGTAATTAAGACTGCAGTGAAGCATTTGGGAAGTGAATAGCTGAAGGTATTATCCCCCCAGGATTCTTCATTTCAAGGGCTTTTTGGCTTGGAGCCAGCTTGTTTCTTAAAGCAGGTCATTAAGCTTATAAGTTTTCATTGGGTATTGGTAATGCCATGCAGCCTCATCTCACTATTTACAGTCTCATGCTGTCTGTTATCAGACAGTTAAAGAAAAAGGGATGGATAGTCCATTAAAAGGACTTAAAATCACTTAAGAACAGTGGGAGTCATCTTTAGGAAGTATGTATAGCAAGCGCTAGGCTAAAGTACTTTTACCAAGGGAGGCAAATTAACAGACCGAAGCTTAAAAATCAACACAACCATTGCATTCACGGAGTTCTCGGGGCATCACTGGAAAAGGCATTAACATTAATATTAAGACAAAAAATGCCAATCCTCAGGAAGAAAGCACAAAAATAATTCACATAGCTAAACAGAGAAATGGACAGAAAATTAATAATTGGTCCGCAACTTTTTCATATTGTGCTTCATTTGATGACTTGAATACACAATGGAGAAAATAATGGATCTCTCTACAATGGAGGGCTACGATTCCTATTTTTAAAGGATTAATGATGATGACTATTATTATTATTATTATTTATTATTATTATAGCATCACTTATTCCATAGCGCTTTACATGTGAAAAGAGTTACACATAATTAAAAACAAGTGCAATAATCTTAAACAATACAAATCACCACTGGTACAGGAGGAGAGAAGACCCTCACAATCTACAAAGGATGGGTGAGGATACAGTAGGTGAGGGTAGAGCTGGTTGTGCAGCGGTTTGGTGGATCGGTGGTTACTGCAGATTAATAATAATAATAAATTTTATTTTTATAGCGCCGACATATTCCGCAGCACTTTACATTTCAGAGGGGATTTGTACAGACAATAGACATTACAGCATAACAATAATCACATACAGTAGATTATAGCAAATACCAAGAGGAAAGAGGGCCCTGCTCGCAAGCTTACAGTCTATGAGGAAAGAGGTAGACACGAAAGGTGGGTGGTAACAGTTGCCCTGATTGTAGGTTTGTCAAAAGATGTAGGTCTTCAGGTTCATTTTGAAGGTTTCCACATTAGGCGAGAGTCTGATATGTTGGGTTAGAGATTTCCAGAGTATGTAGGATGCGTGGGATAAAACTTGTATGCGATTGTTGGAAGAGGAAATAAGAGGGGAGCTCTTGTGAGGATGGGAGGTTGCACGCAGGTAAGAACCAGGAGTTTAGGTCACATATGTATGTAGGAGACAGGTTGTGAATGGATTTATATGCCATGGTTATGGTTTTGAACTGGAGTCTCTGGGTAATGGGGAGCCAGTGAAAGGATTGACAGAGAGAAGAGGCCGAGGAATAGTGGGGGGACAGGTGGATTAGTCGAGCAGCAGAGTTTAAGATAGATTGGAGGGGTGCTAGAGTACTAGAGGGGAGGCCACAGACCAGGAGGTTGCAGTAGTCAAGGCGGGAGATTATGATGGCATGGACTAGGGTTTCTGCAGTTCCTTGGTTGAGGAATGTATGGATCTGGGAAATATTTTTGAGTTGAAGTCATCAGGAAGTGGAAAGGGCTTGGATATGTGGTTTGAAAGAGAAATCAGAGTCATAGAATCATAGAATCGTAGCGTTGGAAGGGACCTCCTGGGCCATCTGGTCCAACCCCCTGCTCAAAGCAGGATTCACTAAATCATCTCAGTCAGATGTCTGTCCAGCCTCTGTTTGAAGACTTCCATTGAAGGAGAACTCACCACTTCTCGTGGCAGCCTGTTCCACTCATTGATCACTCTGTCAAAAAGTTTTTTCTAATATCTAATCTGTGTCTCCTCCCATTCGGTTTCATCCCATTGCTTCTAGTCTTTCCTTGTGCAAATGAGAATAAAGATGATCCTTCTACAATGTGACAGCCCTTTAGATATTTGCAGACAGCTATTAAGTCTCCTCTCAGTATTCTCTTTTGCAAACTAAACATTCCCAAATCCTGCAACCTTTCCTCATAAGACAGGGTTTGCAGACCGGTCACCATTCTGGTCGCTTTTTTCTGAACCTGCTCCAGTTTGTTGATGCCTTTTTTAAAATGTGGTGCCCAAAACTGGACACAGTATTCCAGATGAGGTCTGACCAAAGAGGAGTAGAGGGCAATAATGACTTCACGTGATCTAGACTGTATGCTTCTGTTATTACATCCTAGAATTGCATTTGCCTTAATTGCTGCTGCATCACACTGTTGACTCATATTCAGTCTGTGATCTATTAGTATACCCAAGTCTTTTTCACATGTGCTGTTGCTTAGCTCTGTTCCTCCCATTCTGTATATGCTTTTTTCATTTTTATTGCCCAGATGTAGTACTTTGCATTTTTCCCTGTTAAAAACCATTCTGTTAGTTGCTGCCCACTACTCCAGTTTATTTATATCTTTTTGAATCCTCTCTCTCTTCTCTAGTATTAGCTATGCCTCCTAGCTTTGTTTCATCAGCAAATTTAATCAGTTCACCCTCAATTCCTTCATCTAAATGGTTGATAAAGATGTTGAACCATATAGGGCCCAGGACAGAGCCCTGTGGTACCCCACTTGAGACATTCTTCCAACTGGATGTGCAGTCATTTACGACCACTCTTTGGGTCCGATCACTAAGCCAGTTATGAATCCACCTAACAGTTGCCTTGTCCATTCCATACCTAGTCATTTTTTCAATAAGGATTGTGTGAGATACTTTGTCAAATGCTCTGCTGAATTCAAGATTGATCCACCCAATCAGTGATTCCGTCATAGAAGGAAATTAAATTAGTCTGACATGACTTATGAGTTACAAACCCATGCTGACTGTTTAATCACTTCATTCTTATCCAGGTACTGACATACATGTTGTTTAATAATTTGTTCAAAGATCTTTCCTGGTATAGAAGTCAGACTCACCGGCCTATAGTTGCCTGGGTCCACCTTCTTCCCCTTTTTGAAGATTGGAACAACATTTGCTCTTCTCCAGTCTTCTGGGACATCTCCTGTTCTCCAAGAATTTTCAAAGATTATGGAGAGGGGTTCAAAAATTTCTTCTTCTATCTCCTTCAGTAATCTGGGGTGTAATTCATCTGGACCTGGAGAGTTGAATTCATTTAGGTTAGCTAAGTGTTTCCTCACTATCTTTCTGTTTATAGATATCCTGGATTCTTCTATTCCCTTAATAGGACAGTGAAGAACAGTTGATGTTACATTTCCTTTCTGAGAGAAAAAAGATGCAAAATAGGAATTTAAAAGTTCGGCCTTCTCAACATTCTGTCTTACCATTTCATCATTTTTATCCTGTAAAAATCCTATAGCATCTTTGACCTTTCTTTTACTTTTGACATATCCCCAAAATCCTTTATTATTGCTTTTGACCTCTCTTGCAAACCTCAATTCATTGTCAACTTTAGTAATCTGATTTGTGCCCTGCAGGTTCTGCAGACTGCATAATATTCTTCTTTAGATATGCCTCCCTCTTTCCATTTTGAAAACATTTCTTTCTTCCTTTTTAGCATGTGCTTAAGTTCTGTGTTCATCCATCCTGGTTTCATTAAATGCTTCCTATTCTTCCCTCTTTTCCGAATTGTTAACAATTGTGCTTTGAGAATTTCATTTTTCAACATTTCCCATCCTCCCTGGACATTTTTGTCTTTAAGGGTATCCAGCCATTGGATCCCTCCATTTCTCTTTCTGAATCCCTTATAATCTGCCTTTCTGAAATCTAACCTTGACGTCTGAGTCTTCACAGGTCTTCCTCCTCTAGTTATCCAAAATTCTAAAATAGCATGGTCGCTACCTCCTAGGGTCGCAGCCACTTTTACCTCCTCAACCATTTCCTCCCTGTTTATAAGGATTAGATCCAAGGTAGCAGATCCCCTTGTTTTCTCCCCTACTTTTTGGAAGGTAAAGTTATCAGCAAGAGAGGATAAGAATTTCCTTGACCTGTTAGTTTTGCCTGAGAGAGAGAGTCCCAACAAACGTCTGGATAGTTGAAATCTCTCATGACAACTATGTCATATTTTTTGGAGTACTTGGCCATTTGATGCATAAAGAGTTCCTCCATATCTGCAGCTTGCACAGGTGGCCTGTAGTAAATGCCTACAATGGTGTCTTTTCTATTGTTCTGTCCTTGTATTCTTACCCAAACAGTTTCCACAGAACTCCCAGTCTCTGAAGCTTCAATCTCTGTGCAGATATACGCATTTCTAACATACAAAGCGACACCTCCTCCTCGTTTATCAAGTCTGTCTCTTGCAAATAAGTTGCATCCTTCTAGCCTTGTATTCCAATCATGTGTATCGTCCCACCAAGTTTCAGTGATTCCAATGACATCATATGTATTTTCCTGTGTTAGTAGTTCCAGTTCTCCTTGTTTGTTGCCCATGGTTTGTGCATTAGTATAGAAACATTTTAATTTGTGATTGGTTTCTCTTTCTCCAATATTTTTATTATTTAGATTCTTTTGTCTTTGTTCTTCCTTTACACTTCTAGTAGCAGAGTTCTCAATAATATTTGTCAGGTGTATGGCTTTTTCTGGCCTTTTGCTTCCCTTCCCGCATTGTTCTAGTTTAAAGCTCTCCTGATGAGTGTAGCAAGGCGACTTCCAAATACATGTTTTCCAGTCTTCGTAAGGTACACCCCATCTCTAGCAAGTAGTCCATCGTATAGGTAATTCACTCTGTGATCCAGAAATCCAAATCCTTGCTGACGACACCATCGACGTAGCCAGTTGTTCACCTGCAGATTCTTATTCCACCTCCTTGTTCCATGGCCATCCACTGGGAGGATGGAAGTGAAGACCACCTGCGCTCCCAGTTCTCTCACTTTCTTGCCTAAGTTTTCAAAGTCACTGCAGATGGTTTCCAGGTCGTTTCTTGCGGTGTCATTTGTCCCCACATGTAGTAGCAGGAATGGGTAGTCATCTGTAGGTCTGAAGAGTCCTGATATCCTGTCAGACACATCTTTAATTTTTGCACCTGGAAGACTGCACATTTCTCTTGAAGTTATATCCGGACTGCAGATAGCGGCATCTGTTCCTCTCAACAGGGAATCCCCCATGACAACCACTCTCCGTTTCTTCACAACATTTTTCTTTCTCCATCCAGGAGGACTCTGAAGGCGTACAAGGTTGCTGCTTGTTGGCAAAGTCTTATCCTGATGTATTTGTTCATTGTTTTCCTGCGTTAGAGCCTGGTACTGGTTTCTGAGCAGTATGGGTGCTGACTGCCTCCTGATCCTCCTGCTTCTCTGGGTCACATGTCTCCATTCCTCTGTTTCTTCAGGTGCACTTCGAATTTCTTCTCTTTCTGTAACATGAAGAGATAATTCTGCTCTGTCCAAGAACTCTTCACCTTCCTTAATGATCTTCAACGTAGCTAACCTCTCTTCGAGATTTTGCAACTTTTCCTCCAACAGGGACACAAGCTTGCATTTGTGGCATGTGAAGTTTGGCTTTTCCACTGGTAAGTCTGTGAACATGTAGCAAGAAATGCAGCTCACCAAATGGCTTCTGTATTGAGATTTCTTAAAAACGATGAAAGATGAGCCAAAATTCGCTGTTTACCGATTTCCTCTTTTCAGCTGCAGCGGCCAAAACCCAGTGATCGTTGAGCTCATGGAGACTCTTCACTTATCCCTGAAGGCACTGAGAAAATACAAATGATCTCCTCAGGAATCTTCCCCAAGGATTACCCCGCGGCATTGAGCTTGTGGGACTAAGGAGAGTGAGCAGCCATTTACTTTACTGTTGGGGGAGTCGAGTGAGGTGGGGGAAAGATGATGAATTCTGTTTTGTCCATGTTAAGTTTTAGAAATCTAGTGGAGAAGGATGAAATAGTGGACAGACGTTGTGGGATTTTTTATAAGATAAGTGAATCAGTTTGTAACTAATTGAATTTGTCCCAATTTCAAGATTATCTTTGCAGCAATCCAAGATTCTAAGATTTGAAGATTCATTTTGCACAAATCCTTCAAAATGTTGGTCAGCCAACTGGTAAGTTCATGCAATCTTTTGAGAGGTGGAAAAGAATTAAAACTAAGAATATATTATACTTGTGTAAGGTGGAAGACCAGGCTGCAGGTGCCTGCATCATGCTGGGTCCGGAACTGCTGAGGCTGCATCTCATGTTGCCTGGGGGAAATAATAGGGGACAGGACAAGCTCCATGACCCAGGAAGAGGAGGTGTGGCTAAGCCAGGCAGTGAGGAGAAAGCACGCGAAGAAAGAGTTAGTTCCCTGCCAGCAGTGAGAGCGGAGACAGTTGTGCGGCAGGCTCTGCAGCGAGAGAGGCAGTGCGGAGCTGTGCTACAGCAGAATTTCAGCGGACGCTCCAGTGAGACAATGTGTGTGCAGAGTGCCATGTGTCCGGCTGTGCAAAGCACGGTGCTCGTGCGGAGGAGTAGGATCCTGTGGTGTGTTCCCCAAGACTGATAGACGCGCAGCAGCACCCGTGTTGGTCAGAGTACTCTGAGTGAGAGTTGGTTGGGAAAAGCTCCCGGCCGCAGAGCACAGATTTGGGACAGCTGTGTGAGAGACTTACTGCATGAGAGATTTACTGGTATCGGTGGATGCGCAGAGCAGCGCAAATCAAGCAGAGCCGTGCAGAGCAACCATTAAGGTTATGGCAGTTGCTCAGAGAAAGACACGTGCGCTCCGTGACTGTTAGTACAGCTCATATAACCCATAGAGAAAGCCGAGTACTAGACAGACATTTGCGGCCTACCTTGCCAGTTGACACTTGCCAGTCCATGTTGGACTCTGTCAGTGCTGCGACCCTGTTTACTTTGGCCGCATCAACTTATGGACTAGGGGCTCAGTGGAAGGTGCCGGAGACCAACCACTGTCACCAGAAGGCGGACCATTGTTTGCAGGACCCCATTGGAACAGCTTCGCACCAGCCATTGTTAGCGCCACTGCCTTCAAAGCTTCAGTTGTGGATTGGAAAGCCTCTGAGACGATAAGTGTTTTAAATAACTACCATTATCTTGTTTATTGCTCATTTACTTTGCCTATTGCTTGCCAATGAACTGTTTAACCCTCATTTAACCATTTATCTCCCTGCGAGGAGTTAACCTCCTGTTAAATTTTTTAACCCTTGCCTTCTGACTGTCACTGCATCCCACAACCTGCTTAACCTTGCCTGACCTATAGCTACCCTGCACCTGTCCTGCTTTTCCAGTTCCAGTTCCCTAATTGCCTATCCTCTCGCTCCGTCTAGTCTTCAGATAACTAGGTCTCACATGGTCTTGGGAAGCTGAGCATATGTCATTGGCTATCAAATCCCTTGCACTATGCCCTAGTGATGCCAAAGAAATCATAATATTAAACCTGGTCAAAGCAATATCACTAGCATTTAATAATAGAATTCATGATATACTGTGCTGTGCAAATTAATTGGGACAAAGCATTTTTTTAAGTAAAATTGTAAGTTCGTTACCAGTCAGTGATTCGTACCAGTTTAAACTGCTTTGAACAGGTGTGAGTGCCTGTTCAAAGCAGTTAAAACTGGTTTGAATTACTGACTGGTAACCAACTTACGATTTTACTTAAAAAAATGCTTTGTCCCAATTAATTTGCACAGCACTGTATCTATGTGTCACATGTCTACTGCACTAAACTTGTGATGTATTACTACATTAAACATCTAAAAGTGACCATTAAAAGGTTTGGCCACCTAATCTTTTTACAGATATGATGGCGACATGATTTTGTGGCAGTTACTAATACATCAGTATTATAGGTTTTCTTTTTGCACTTGCTTGTACAGCCTCCTCACAGACTGCATAGCTCTCCTGTTCTCATAATGAGTGGTGATAGCGAAACATATGACTAGACCTGTCCATCAGACTCCTCCAATTGAAAACGACTTTCCCTTTTGCAGTATTTTCCAATCGGTGGAGGTTGGTGGACAGGTCTGGTCACAGGATCCCCATGAAAAGCCATTTTGTGGATAGGAAATCTTTGCAGTCTTTGAGTAAGGTGGCAATGACAAGTAAATGAGTAGAGTTTTACAATTCTTTATGTGTAAGTACCACAAAATTATTGTGAGAATCATGTGGGAATAGTGGATGAGGACAGGTATATCTCGCCCAGATTCCTTTCCTATGTGGCCTAGTCTGGTCAGTATCACACCTGCTTGCTAAAGAATAATGGGAGGTGGATATAAAAGGATGCCAGGTGGTTGTGTGAGTGTCTCAGCCTGGGAACACAGAGAGCCTGTCTGTGTGAGAGACACACGTAAGTGAAAGCAGTGCCCACTGCAACTGTGGTTTGGCTGGACGGGAGAAGCCCGCCAGTTGGTAGTTAGGTTGTCCATTGTTTAGTTAGTGCCAGACAGGCAAGGATTTGTTTTATGTTTTATTTCCTTTTTGCATTGCTTTCACCTTTAATAAACCTGACCCAGGGTCAGTTACACCCGAATCCCAGCTCTGCGCCTGAGTTTCATGCTGAACGCACGTGACCTTTGACCCCAGCAAAGCCGATCCCGGAGTGTTTTATCACATTGTGGTGGAGAACGTGGGCAACACGTTGCAAGCATGAGCATGGAGGACATGGTGAAAGCGCTGGTACAGTCCACCGCCGTCCAGCAAGAAGCTAATCGGGTGATGATGGCCCAGCTGAAGGAGTTGGTGGACATGACAGTTACCGATCGTTCGCTTCTCCAGCAGGTGGCGCAGCGCTTGGCAAGCTTACCTGAGCTTAACCTGGAAGCCGAGTCGAGAGTGATTCACGTGAGTCGGTACTGGCAGAAGATGACGACCAAAGATGGCGTCGAGGCATACCTGACCACGTTTGAAAGGACGGCGGTGCGGGAAAAATGGCCGAAGGCACGATGGGCAGGCCTGATTGCCCCGTTTCTTTCCGGTGAGGCCCAAATGGCATATTATGACTTAGAGCCTGAAGCCGCGCAGGACTTTGACAAACTGAAAGCCGAGATCTTGGCCCGGCTGGGAGTGTCGACCGCTGTCCGTGCACAGAGAGTGCATCAATGGACTTATCAGCCGGATAAACCACCGCGGTCACAGATGTTCGACCTGATCCACGTGACGAAGAAGTGGCTACAACCCGAGGTGCAGACAGCGCCAGAGATAATCCAGAGAGTCGTCATGGACAAGTACCTGAGAGCTCTACCGCCAGCCCTGAGGAAGTGGGTAAGCCATGGAAATCCTACGACGGCAGATCAACTGGTGGATCTGGTTGAACGTTACTCCGTGGCGGAAGGACTCCGAGACGACGCTACCCCACCTCCTTCTTCATCATCTCCACGTGGAACCGGTAAGACTGTTCCAGGGAGTAGGGGAGATGGAAAAATCCCTAAGACAGTGGGGGAGGAAAATGGGACTGCCCGCACTGCGAGGCCGAGAGTAACGAACTATGGTCTAAGCAAGGGGCCCGTTTGGTGTTTCCGCTGCCAAGAGATGGGACATATTGCTGTGAACTGTCCAGTCACTACTGAACCCATGCAGTGCAACGTCACAGACTCTAAAAACCGCATGTCTATGGTTGCACGGGTAGTGAGTGTGAATGCCGGTCAAAAGGATGTAGAAAAACACTTGTGTGATTTAACTGTTGATGGCAAAAATGTGGTGGCATTGTTAGACTCGGGAAGTGTGGTGACTCTGGTGAAGGCCAGTCTGGTGTCAGCCCCGACTGGACCATCAGACAAATTTTCTGTAACGTGTGTGCATGGAGACACCTGTTCGTACCTCACCACGGTCATATGCATTACTACTTCCTATGGGTCTGTGCAACATAAAGTGGGACTCGTCCCGGCGTTATTGCATGATGTTATCCTGGGCTGGGATTTTCCCCACTTCTGGCAATTGTGGGAGAATCAGTTGATGCCCTCAGGTAATAGTGTACATGGTTCTTCTCCCAGGGCGCATGTGGGTCCCGAACTCCTGGAAGAGGTCTCCCCGGAAGACTCAGGGGAAGAGTCTGCGGGAAATGACCTGCAGTTCTCGTTTTCAGTCATGGCGGGTGATACGGAGGAGACCGGGGAGAGGAGGAGGCCGACAGCCGTCCACCTCCCCATTTGCCGGATTTAGAAGTTCAGAAAAATGACTTCCAAAGCGAGCAAATAAAGGATCCTACCCTTTCTCAGGCTAGGACAAATGTAAAAGTGATAAATGGGGTACCCGTAGAACCTGGCTCTAGGCTGGCATATCCTTACATGGTTCTGGAGAATGATTTACTCTATCAGATAGAGAAAAAGGGGGAAGATACGGTGCAACTATTAGTCGTGCCAAAACCCTACCGGCGGCAGGTGCTGGACCTGGCCCACGGACATGTGATGGGAGATCACCTGGGAGTCCAGAAAACCACCGAAAGGATATTACACTGTTTTGTTTGGCCAGGCATGCATCACGATATTCGTGTATATTGTGAGTCTTGTCCTGACTGCCAAGCCTCTGCACCTAAGCCCCGGTTCTGTAGCCCTTTGGTACCCCTACCTATTATTGAAGTCCCATTTGAGAGGATTGGGATGGATTTAGTTGGGCCCCTTCCACGGTCGGCACGAGGACAGCAACATATCCTGGTCATCTTGGATTATGCCACCCGTTACCCGGAGGCCATCCCTTTGCGTAACACGGCCACCAAGACGATTGCCAAGGAACTGGTGCATGTGTTTAGTCGGGTCGGTATACCAAAACAGATACTCACCGACCAGGGGACCCCCTTTATGTCCAGGGTAATGAAGGAGCTCTGCCGATTGTTACAAATCGAACCGTTACGCACATCCGTGTATCACCCTCAAACAGACGGGTTGGTCGAACGGTTCAATAAAACTCTGAAGCAGATGCTGAGAAAGGTGATAGACAAGGATGGGAAGAACTGGGACTATTTACTTCCGTATTTGCTTTTTGCCATCAGGGAAGTACCCCAGTCTTCCACGGGATTCTCGCCTTTTGAGTTATTGTACGCCCGACGTCCTCGCGGACTGTTAGACGTTGCAAAAGAAACCTGGGAGGGTCAGGTCACTCCGTTTAAAACGGTGATAGATCACGTCACACAAATGCAGGACCGTATTGCGGCTGTTATGCCTATCGTCAAAGAACACATGATACAGGCTCAAGGAGCCCAAAAAAGAATCTATGATAGGGGCGCCAAGATCCGTACGTTTGCACCCGGAGATAGGGTGTTGATCCTGGTCCCCACGGTGGACAGTAAGTTCCTGGCAAAGTGGCAGGGCCCCTTTGAGATTAAGGAAAGAGTTGGTGAAGTAAACTACAAAGTGTACCAGGCAGGTAAACGGAAACCTGAACAGATTTATCATGTAAATCTGATAAAACCCTGGAAAGATCGGTCTGCCTTGTCAGCGGAGCTGGCCCGTCCCGTCTGCTCGCATACCGTACCGGAGGTACGGGTGGCAGAGACTCTCTCGGAGCGGCAAAAGACTGAGGTCAGGCAGTTTCTACTTCACAACCAAAAGTTTTTCTCAGAAAAACCTGGGCAGACTACGCTAATGAAACATGACATCGTAACGGAACATGGTGTCACAGTTCATGTAAAGCCCTACAGAATCCCGGAAGCGCGCTGTGAAGCCATTTCCCGAGAAGTGAAGGCAATGTTAGAGTTAGGTGTCATTGAGGAATCGCACAGTGCTTGGTCCAGCCCGATTGTGCTAATTCCTAAACCGGACGGCACCATCCGGTTCTGCAATGACTTCAGGAAACTGAATGCGGTCTCAAAATTTGATGCCTACCCTATGCCCCGGGTCGACGAGTTAATAGATCGGTTAGGAAAAGCCCGGTATATTACGACCCTAGACCTAACAAAGGGGTATTGGCAGATCCCTCTGGCGGAGGCTGCCCGAGAACAGACGGCATTTGCTACCCCAGAAGGTCTATTTCAGTATGTGTATATGCCGTTTGGACTGCACAGAGCACCGGCGACCTTCCAGAGACTGATGGATCGAGTCCTGAGGCCACATAGGCAGTACGCTTCGGCCTATTTGGACGACATTGTCATTTACATCTTGGACTGGGAGACTCATCTCCAGAAAGTACAAGCTGTGATTGACGACCTGTGGGAGGCAGGTCTAACCGCGAACCCCAAGAAATGTCACATCGGGCTAGAAGAAGCCCGGTATTTGGGGTATGTAATTGATAAGATTCAGGCGGTTCAGGACTGGCCACAACCTGTCAACAAGAAGCAGGTGCAAGCCTTCCTGGGGATCGCTGGCTATTATCGCCGGTTCATACCCAATTTTGCAGCCATCGCTACCCCCCCTGACGGATCTTACAAAAGGGAAAGACTCCGTCATGATTAAAAAGGAGTTTAGCGGCTGAAGAAGCCTTCCATAGCCTAAAACGGGCACTTTGCTCTCAGCCTGTACTGGTGACTCCGGACTTCCGCAGCGAGTTTGTGGTACAAACGGATGCCTCTGATACCGGTATCGGGGCCGTACTGTCACAAGTGAGGGACGGAGTGGAACACCCAGTCCTCTATCTCAGCAGGAAGCTGAATAAACACGAGCAAAGGTATGCAGTCGTAGAAAAAGAGTGCCTCGCCATTAAGTTGGCTCTAGAGGCCCTCAAATATTACCTGGTGGGCCGAAAGATCAGGCTGATCACGGACCATGCCCCTCTCAAGTGGATGCACTTGAACAAGGAACGGAATAGCCGGGTGACCCGGTGGTTCCTTGCCCTGCAGGCCTACACTTTTACGGTGGAGCACCGCCCAGGGGTACAGATGGGGAATGCAGATGCCCTGTCCCGAGTGCACTGTTTGGAAGGTGTCATTGCTCGACCGGAGTGGTCTGAGCAGAGGGGGGATATGTGAGAATCATGTGGGAATAGTGGATGAGGGCTGGTATATCTCGCCCAGATTCCTTTCCTATGTGGCCTAGTCTGGTCAGTATCACACCTGCTTGCTAATGAATAATGGGAGGTGGATATAAAAGGATGCCAGGTGGTTGTGTGAGTGTCTCAGCCTGGGAACACAGAGAGCCTGTCTGTGTGAGAGACACACGTGAGTGAAAGCAGTGCCCACTGCAACTGTGGTTTGGCTGGACGGGAGAAGCCCGCCAGTTGGTAGTTAGGTTGTCCATTGTTTAGTTAGTGCCGGACAGGCAAGGATTTGTTTTATGTTTTATTTCCTTTTTGCATTGCTTTCACCTTTAATAAACCTGACCCAGTGTCAGTTACACCCGAATCCCAGCTCTGCGCCTGAGTTTCATGCTGAATGCACGTGACCTTTGACCCCAGCAAAGCCGATCCCGGAGTGTTTTATCACATTATGCTCAACATATTTGTTAAAATAAAGTGGTCAACCACTTTAAGCTATGAAAGGTAGAGAGTAGCGATGAGTGAGTATACTCGTTGCTCGGGTTTTCCCGAATATGCTCGGGTAGTCTCAGAGTATTTTGGCGTGCTCAGAGATTTAGTTTTCCTAGCCTCAGCTGCATTATTTGTGGCTGCAAGAAAGGCTGAATACATGTGGGAATTCCCTAACAAATAGGCAACTCCCACATGTATTCAGGCTGTCTAGCAGTCACAAATCATGCAGCTGCAGTGACGAAAAATAAATCTCAGAGCACCCAAAATACTCGGAGGACCCCCGAGCATGCTCTGGAAAGCCCGAGCAACGAGTATAATCGCTCAACACTAAGTAGTGAGCTCTACTGTCTAACATACAATGATTTTACAATCTAATAAAATTAAAATGGGGTAAGTAAGTGTGAAGCTATGGCGTTGTCTACAGTATGTCCATAGTCACTACAATGGTGTTGAGACTGAACAAGGCTACTCAGTCATTGACATTTTATGCATGAAATTATCTCAATCCTGGACCTGCACTATGTTGGATGCCAAGTCTCCTCATTACTATTTTAAACCCTTGGCAACAAGAGTTTGGAGAAAGTGTGATTCTTCTGGGATCCCTACTGGAATATATAGATATTTTATGTCCAGATGGCTAAACAGATGAGCCAGTTATAACCTGTATATAAAGATTTCTTGAGAAATGTTTTCTATATTCAACCAAATTCAACATTCTAGATGGATGACCCGGAACCAGGATCCAAATGCCATACAGGAAAATGATACAGGAATGTTCATGTTTATTAAACCCAAGATTTTGGTGTCAGATGGGAATATATTCCAGAACACTGCTACTGGAATTATAAATCCAAGTCACGTCATTTTCCATTCTTCTCAGTTGTAAAAGCTCCAGAGAGAAATATGAGAAGCAGTGAGATCTTGCCTCTGAGGAGATGGACTGTGACAGAGTAAGCAGATTAACAGAGGGAAGATTGTTCATGAGGAGGTTCAGTGGACCTATGCTCTCCATTCTCCCATGAGAAGGCTTGGCGGTGACTCTCAAACACTCAAAAGAGTTCTGCTCACAGATTTAGCTACAGAACTAGAATCTCCCTGTTTGGCAATTCATTCAAAGTCTTATTCTCCCAAGAATTCACTTGGTGGAAGCATAAAGAGAAAATACTGTAACGTGCAAAAGACAGGCTCTGACCTATGAGATTCTGTTTTCTACATTTCTTAGGTAATTCTTCTGTCACAGGTCAAGTATTTGAAGTCAACTTAAAGAAACAATGAAGAAAACTCACACTGGATTGTAGCTGTCGATATTATCCTGAAGAGCGTTTATAGTTTGGTTGTTGATTCTTTGCAGATGTTTGTGGAGTTTTGCTTTTCTCAATGATATATAATTAGGGATGAGCTTTCCGATATTGAAATATCAGAAATCGGCCCGATATTTGTGATATCGGAATTCCGATTTCCGACTCAGATATTTTTTTCATATCGGAAATCGGAAATCCCATAATCCTTCAGCCTCTGAGCGCTCCGTGGAACCAATCAGTAGCTGAAGAATTGCTGACAACATTGTGTAACTCCCCTAAGCTTGGTAGGAGGCGTCCAAACTGCTAGCTAGGGGCTGCGCTGTGATTGGCTGGCTGGATGGTGTGATCAGGCAGTATAAAAGGCTGCGCCTGCCATTTTAGCCTCACTCTACTGTGAAAGCAGATAGGGATAGGTTGCTGTTGGAGATTGGGAGAGATCTCGGATCTTATAGCGATACCAATTGTTTTTCAGCGACTGTAGCAGCCCCTGTGTGTTACAGAAGCAGTCTTTTTCCTCACTGACCCCGCTTAGTTTCATTTTTTGTGCTGTGCAGGCTCTCAGTGAGGTGCTTAGTGAGACAGTGCAGAGCACATTCACTGCAACTGCTGCATTTCTTCTTGCTGCAGCACTGTGTGGTGTGTGTCTCACTGCCTTTTCTTTTCATCCCTTAAATCTCCTTACCCTATTTTTTCCTAAAAATTAAACACTATATAGGGATTGTGCTGTGAGGGACCCAAACAACCTCTGTGGCTGGTACCACACAGCACCTGGCCCAGTCCCGGAGAATCCTTTTTTTTGCATCACAGCAGTGTCATTTACTTATCTGTGACATCTGACCGTAACGTGTACACCAATACCACAAACACACGTTACTCTTTGTGTAGGCCACACTAGATTCAAATAAAGTGTAGCAGACACACCATCATAATACAGTGCCATTAGTGTTTCTTATACCTGTTTGTAGTCCTACAGGAATAAGCACACTAATTCCTAATAATTACTTTCCTGCCATTCTGAATCCATCGATAGAGATGAAGAAGGCAGGGAGTAAGGGATGTCCCCGCGGCGGCCGCGGAAGAGGTGCATCAGCAGCTAGACATGGTGCACATCCAGAGCAAGCAGCAGGCCCAAGTCATTCAGCACCTACTTTCACCCGGCAGCAGTCATTTATTCGCAGCTTGTTAGGAGTGCAGGGCCATAGGCTGATGAGAGGATCAAGTAGAAACCGTTGTTGGTTGGATGGCAGCTGAGGAATCCACCTCAATGAGCACAGCATCCTCCCAGGACCTCTCCACCACATCGGGTCAGGCCACTGAAGAGCAGCACACATCTGCTTCTTCACCGCCCACTAAATTGCCCAGACATTCAGAGGGCAAGGAGCCAACCTTAATCCTCTTCTAAGAATCTGTTGGCTTGGAATCTGTGTGCCATCCAGACAGCACTCCTGCAGCTGAAGAAGAAGTAGTGTGCACAGATGCGCAAACACTGTGTCTGTCTGAGGAAGAAGTGGAGGGTGGGCCAGTGCCCACAGTGACCAGACCCCAGTCAGCAGATGATGATGAAACTCAGCTGCCAGTTTCTGCTGACGAACGTGTACTGGATGATGAGGTCCTTGACCCATCATGGCATGCTGAGGGGCAGCAAGCAAGTGGGGATAGCTCAGAGGAAGAGCTTGCAGGTGTGGCGCAGCGTGGCCGTCCACGTGGGAGAGGAAGAGGGAAAAATTGGTTGTCGGCTCCCTCAACTTCAGCACCCGTTAGGAGCAGGGCTCTTTTAAAAAACACAAGGGGTGCGTCCAAGAGTTGTAGTGCATGGGCCTTTTTCGACCATGTTGCAGATGACGTTACAGTAGTCAGATGAAAGCTTTGTCGACAAACTGCGGAGAGGGAAGAACGTCAGCAACCTTAATACCACCAATATGTTGACGCATGCCAGGAAGAGTCACCCTGTGGAGTGGCAGCATCACACCCAAGATAATTTGCCAACTGCAGCTTGTTCCCCACCATCCACCTCTTCAGCCACAGCGGCCACCTCTTACTCCAGCTCGCAAACAGCTGCTCCCGCTTCCTCACCAGAATGCCAGGGTGCATCTGCAGGCAGTATTGTGAGGTGGCACACTGTCTGTACTACGTCAGCATCAGCATCCCAATCGCTGGCATCCTCACACTCCCAATCCAGTGTGCAGCCATCTGTCACACAGGTGTGGGAGAAGAGGCGCCCGTACTCGGCAAACCACCCAAGAGCGTGATGGTGAGCGTGGATGCTGCCCTACTCAGCCTGACTATTCCCCTTATATGCCTTATAGAATCATCACTTAAAGCACTAAGAGATGAGGTTTCTCTGGAGGAGGAGGAGTGTGATGAGACAATTGGACTAACCAGGCAATCTTCATCGGCCCGGTTGGTACAAAGCTCTGTGGGTGCCTCACAAAGGTCCAGGCAGGACACAGCAAGCGAGGAGGATGAGGACTATGAGGATGAGCCAGAGGAGGAAAGTACACAGCGCTCTACTAGTAGTCATCAGATAGAGCAAGGATGGGGTGATGCAGAGCACCCAGAGCACATTTCTCCAGCAGGTGACAGCGATGTATGGTCAGTTGGCTGTCTTCAGCACATGAGTGACTTCATGCTGCAGTGTCTTAGAAACGACCCACGCGTGGCTCGTATTCGCCACACAAATGACTACTGGGTGGCCACCCTCTTACATCCATGTTACCGGGACAGCCTTCAAAGCCTAATTACACCGTTGAACCGGGCACGTAAAATGCAGGAGTACCAAGATGCACTGGTTAATTCACTCATGTACTCTTTTCCACCGCATAGCAGTGATGCGCGTGCACTAGCAGGCACCTCAGTGCGTCCTGGGCCCAGCGGAATCCGTTCAGAAGCTGGTAGCAGAAGCAATACATCTGCTACTGACAGGTTCAGTACACCCAACCTGTTCCAACAGTTTCTGAACCCGCAAACAGTTCGGGCACCATCAGCACAGACAGTGCAATGCACTAGGAGGCAACGTTACCGTGACATGGTGGCACAATACCTCTCCACCCCTGTCAGTGTGCTTCAGGATGGATCTGCCCCCTTCAAGTTTTGGGTCTCCAAGTTGGATACATGGCCCGAGCTTAGCCAGTATGCCTTGGAGGTCCTGGCTTGTCCTGGTGCCAATGTGATTTCTGAAAGTGTCTTTAGTGCAGCTGGCAATGTACTAACAGACCAACGTACCAGACTATCCGCTGCAAATGTGGACCCGCTTACATTCCTAAAAATGAACCAGGCCTAGATTTCTGGTGACTTTTGCTGCTCTGGGCCAGAGTAGACAGGTTACATGCATGGTTGGTAGCAGTATGCATGCTCTGTCATGTGCCTATGTTGCACACAGCGTCATCTGTTATGCCAGTGCTCTGGCCTCTGCTACCAACATCTAGCTCCTGGTTCTGTGACTGACTCTTTCACCTCATACTGTTTTCCATGGGCTCTAGTACCGCCAGCTAGTGCCCATTTCCGTGACTGCTGATTTCACAGCATGCCGTGTTTCTGGGCTCTAGCACCGCCAGCAAGTGCCCATTTCCGTGACTGCTGATTTCACAGCATGCCGTATTTCTGGGCTCTAGTACCACCAGCTAGTGCCCATTTCCATGACTGCCACTTTCACAGCATGCTGTGTTTCTGGGCAACAGTAACGCCAGCTGTACCTCGTTAGACCAAAGTGGAAAAAAAGGACGACAGATGCCAAACACCTATAGGCAGAAGCACAAGAGGCAGGATCCAGCCACGCCGGCTGTTTCCTGGCAGGTGCCTCCCCAGAGGGGTAAAGCGAGTTCCAGCATCGCCAGCTGGTTCTCGGGAGTGTCCAAGAGCACGTGTACCTCCTGCTCCAAACCGTGTTTCGACAACGCTCACCGTTACACGGTTGTGTCCGCTGCACTGTTCCACGCCCCCGCCGTACATCATTCGGCTCAGTTTGCAGTTATCCGTGGTGTCGGCAGTGTTGGAGCACCCTACGTGGACTCTGGGACCTGGCACTCAAGGCTGGTCTCGACAGTGCCAGTAGGCCCTCCTCCTCCCCTGCTGTGACTGCGGAGTAAAGAAGACTGTGTCCGGGTTGCGGGGGCAAATGTGGCTCTTGCACCTTCTGCCGAGAAGACATTACTCCGGTAGAAGACCCAAGACAGGAAGACAGATGGAGATGTCCCCGGACTCCTGTCTTTTTGCTCTTGAACTTGCATCTTTGTGTGGTTTTTTGGGCTTCTCGGCAGTGCTTTTGGCTTATGTCACTAGTACATTGTGGTATCCGGGCTACAGTAATGTCAGCTGTTGCCCAGTACAGCCACTGGCACTTTTACCTTCTGCTGCTTATCTGGGTTCCAGTAACGTCAGCTGGTTCTCAGTAGAGTCAATGGCTTAGGTCCCTCCTTTGTGGTATCCGAATTCCAGTAACGTCTGCTGGTCCTTGGTAGTGCATTCTGGCACAGGTTACCTCCTGCTTAGTTATCGGCCTCCGGTAACGTTAGCTGGTGCCCGTTAGTTCCATTGGCTCTTATGCTGATTTCTGCTGCCTATACGGGTTCCCGACTCACCAGCTGGTTCTCTCAAGTTCTTGTGCCTACGGTTACTTCTGCGTATTTCCTCTGGGTTTGGGAAATTCTGCGACCAGCCAATAGCAGGATAACCATAGACAGAGGTTTAGGAAGCAGTAGGAGCAGATGTACATGAACCAAAAGCAGAATATCAATATGTAAAATTACTGAATAACAGTAATATAATCAGCAGAAGAAGACTAAGCATGGTTTAAAGGGAGTGTATCCATTCCTCCACGTGGTGCTCCTGGGAACTCCCTGCAAAGCAAGGTGAGCTGAACGCGGACACATGTCAGTCAAAGGGCATATTGATGCCACCACCAGCATTTTTAATTTAAAAATGTAAAATCATTAATCCTAACTATCCCTAACTATCCATAACCCTTACCCTAACCCTTACCCTACTAACCATAAACCCTAACCCTACCCCAACTAATCCTAACCCAAAGAAAAAACACCGCTGTTAAGAAGATGTTTTCCTGCTACAGCTTTAGCTCTGTGCATTTTTCTAGCGATTTTTTTGATCCTCTGCCTCTGCAAACTCCTTCCCTTTATCCTGAGGTGTTTCCCCTCCATTTTATCCATTATATAGCACTGTAGTGGTCATTTTGTAATTCCGATTTTTTTCTCCCATTGACTTGCTTTGATATCGGAAATCGGAAATTCCGATATCCGATATTATTACAATATCGGAAATCGGAATTCAGATACGATATCGGGCAATATCGCTCATCCCTATATATAATATCTAGAACGATTAAGTAGAAAAATAAATAGTAATAATATCACAATTAGAGATGAAAAAACATGAGACTAGAGAACTAGAGTCAAATTTTGGTTTTGCTGAAAAAGAGAATGGATAGCACCTCCCAAAAACCATACATTGATCTAATGCCGCTAGGCAAAAATATATATAACTGAACATGAGGTTCTTAGTTTAGCATTCTGATCAGACTATATGAAGCCCACTGGCACTTCACGGTGAACCTCTTAGTGGGACCCTATCACCCTAATGGAGTGGAGCCGTGTGTCGATCACCGCCGCAGCGACAATGCACCGGCAGGGCGGATGGCTTGGTGCCTCACAGCGCTCATGCTGCAAGATACAGTCCCCATGAATACAGACTGCGCTGCCCCACCAGCACAAAACCACAGCAACAATGGCCCCCACACAGCGCCAACGCCAGATGAAAGGAGCACTGAATCTCACCTTCCACAAGCTCTCCAATGAGAGCAAAAATAGGCTGGACCCTTTTCTTTTTGGAGGTGCTGTCCGTTCTCTTTTTCAGCATATTGCATGATCTGTCCTTTTTCTTTTCAGTTGTGCACTCCTCCCATTTGGTACGGGTGATTTCAAATTAGCAGGAGACTGCAAAGAAAAGGGTCTAGCCTGTTTTTGCTCTCACTGGAGAGCTTGAGGAAGGTGAGTTTCAATGATCCTTTCATTTGGTGTTGGTGCTGCGTGGCGGCCATTGATGCTGTGGCTTTGTGCTGGTGGCGTGGTACGGTCTGGAGTCATGGGGACTCTGTCTTGCAGCATGGATGCTGTGAGGCATCAGTCCGTCTGCCCTGAAGGTGCATTGCACTGCAGCGGTGGTCAGCGCATGGCTCCGCTCCAATTGGGCATTAAGAACCGACTACGAGGTTTGCCATGAAGTGGCAGTGGGCTCCATACAGTCTGATCAGATTGTTAAACTATGAACAAGAACCTCATGTTCAGTTATATATATATTTGTCTAGTGGCATTAGAGCAATGTATGATTTTTGGAGGTGCTGTCCATTCTTTTTTCAGCAAATTTTGGTTTAATTTTCAAGCAGCATTTAAGGACTTGTTGATAAAGGCCTATAATCGATCCACATATAATACGGACAGCACATTAATATAGTGTGCCCAGAATATTACATGATATTATTCAATGAAATTACCAAATCCTGCAATAAAGTGGCCAAAACAGACCTACTAAAAATACTTCTAAGAATGGAAGAGGGTTTGAAATTAATGCACACTAGACCCAATATCCACCCAGGATTATATCAGAATCCAAATAAATATAGAGGCCAGGTGGCCGGCAGAGCATGTATTATCATAGGAGACCAACCTTAAATGGAACGCGGACAGGGAAGACACCCAACGCGCGTTTCGCAATTATGCTTCTTCGGGGCAGCCACGTTCCTTGTCCACATTCCATTTAAAGTTGTTCTCCTGTGATAAGACATGCTCTGCCGGCCACCTGGCCTCTTTATTTTGACTCCGATATAGTCCTGGGTTGATATTGGGTCTAGTAAGAAGTATTTTGAGTAGGTCTGTTTTGGCCATTTTATTGCATTTGCACTTTATATAAATTAATAATCACTTTGAATAATGGAGAAGGATTTGGTAATTTTATTGAGTAATATCATGTTGTAATATTCTGGGCACACTTTATTCTTCCCCACCTCCAATTTTCTTTCATTTCCGGGAGATTATTATTTGAGTCCATCTTATTGACATATTCATGATTCTATATACCAGCTTTTCTGGATGTGGATTCTAGGTGTCGCTAATGCCCTTGTTTGTTTTATTGCTATATTAAAACCTTTTTATTATGCATGTGTATTTATGTAACAATAAAATCTGAATACATTTATTTTTTCTAATACTTGCTCTTAGTCCATTTCTTCTTTATATATATATATATATATATATATATATATATATATTTAGCTCTGGCTGGGATAGCACGCATGCGGGTTCACGCGTGCAACAGATATTAAGTGCAACAGGATAAAGTGCCTTGCAGTTAGACAATGCATTGAAGCTGATGTTCCTTCTCTTCTTCTCACAGGTATTTCATTCCATCATCCATGTGTGCTGTCTGACAAGTGTGAACTGCATCATATATTGCCAGATATTTTTATGGTATTTCATTCCATCATCCATGTGTGCTGTCTGACAAGTGTGAACTGCATCATATATTGCCAGATATTTTTATGGTATTTCATTCCATCACTCCTGTGGTGGGTCTTTCTTTTTTTATCTATTTGGTTTCTGCTTTGAAGTGTAGAAAGGTTTTTTTTTTTTTTTTCCCTTTCTCTGTTTTATGGCCTTGTCCAGTGTTAGTTATTTACCCTGCATAGTAATGCCTGCTCTGGCCTTGTGCTAATTGGTTAATTACTGATTGTGGCCTTTTGGTGGCTGAAGCAAGCAGACATTTCATTTCATATATATTTAGCTCTGGCTGGGATAGCACGCGTGCGGGCTCACACGTGCAACAGATATTAAGTGCAACAGGATAAAGTGCTTTGCAGTTAGACAATGCAGTTGGACAGGACAGGAGACAGGTAAGGTGCATAAGCTTTTCATGCACGCATGCTTCTTGGTCAGTCGTACTACATTTGCATTGATCATATCAACCTGCTGCTTTTTTGTCTTCACCTCTGCTTTCTAACAACTCGCCTGCCCTTTTACACATTCTGTGCACTCTCTGCATATCCACCCCTCCCTTTTCCCTTTTCCCATGTATAACTCTGAGGCTCTATTGACATTTCCTACCCACACCAAACCATCCAAAACCACCATGCAGCACTCAAAACGTTCATACAAATCATCCCACCACCTGCTTTTTCTGTTTTTTCTCCTTTTAATAGTTGCAGGTGACATCTCCCCCAACCCTGGGCCTCCCTCCACCAGCATACGTTACTCTCCTCCAGCTGCATATAGAAACCCTGCTAATCTTATTAACATTCAGTGCATGCCTTCTCCTCTCACTTTCCAATGTGCTCTCTGGAATGCACGGTCTGTGTGTAACAAACTGACTTACATTCACAATCTTTTTCTCTCTAATTCCCTTAACCTTCTGGCTATTACAGAAACCTGGATCCAGCATTCAGACACCACCGCTGCTGCCGCTTTCTCGTTTGGTGGGCTGAAATTTTCACATACCCCCAGACCTGAGAACAGACAGGGTAGAGGTGTTGGTTTGCTCCTTTCATCACAATGTGCTTTCCAGGTCATCCCCCCGGTTCCCTCACTTACATTTCCTTCCTTTGAAGTCCACGCCGTCAGACTCTTTAAGCCTTTCTCCTTACGAGTGGCGGTTGTTTATCGCCCTCCAGGCTCCTCCCGCCAGTTTCTAGACCACTTCACCACCTGGCTTACTCACTTTCTATCCTGTGACATCCCCACCCTCATCATGGGAGACTTTAACATCCCCATCAATGATCCGCTCTCCCAGTCTGCCTCTCATCTTCTTTCTCTAACTTCTTCATTCGGCCTCTCACAGTTTACTAATTCTCCTACACATGAGGACGGGAATAATCTGGACCTGGTTTTCTCCCGTCCCGGCTCGCTGCACAACTTTACTAACTCGCCTCTCCCGCTCTCGGACCACAACCTTCTTTCCTTCTCTGTCAAGAATTGTCTCCTCACCCGGGACACCCCCACTTACCACACTTATCGGAATACATGTACCATTAATACCCAACAGCTTAGAGACAATCTCCACACATCTTTAGCCCCCATCTCCACCCTCTCCTGTCCAGACATAGCATTGTCACACTTCAATAATACACTGAAGAATGCCCTAGATGAAGCAGCACCTTCTATACGCAGAAAGACCCGACACAGACAACGGCAGCCCTGGCACACAACGCAAACACGCTTTCTTCAGCGCTGCTCGAGGTGTGCAGAGCGGCAGTGGAGAAAATCTCTCTTAGCAGAAGACTTCATCCACTATAAGTTCATGCTCAAAACCTATAACTCTGCCCTTCATCTGGCCAAACAATCCTACTTCACCACCCTCATCACCTCACTATCCAACAACCCAAGACGACTTTTTGAAACCTTAAACTCCCTCCTGAAACCTAAAGTACAGGCCCCCATCACCAACCTCAGCGGTGAGGATTAGAGTTGAGCGATACCAGCCGATACTTGAAAATATCGGATCGGAATGGATCGGCCGATCTTTAAAAAAAGTATCGGTATCGCCGATTCCGATACCGGGAACCAATGCAAGTCAATGGGGCCAAAATATCGGAATTAAAAAAAACCCTTTCTTTCCTTGTAGGTTAATTCTACATGAAGAAAAACAACTAAGAATAATGTAGAATGTATTGTGGGAGGTGGAGGAGACATTAAAGCCATAGAGGTTTAGCCCAATCAAATGGAATAGCAGGAATTAAACTTTTTTTTTTAAAGATGTTAGGAGTTACAAAGATATTGACTATGTTAGCCTCATTTATAATTTGCCAGACATGTATGTCTTCTTCTTCTACTTCCTTTTTTTACATTCTTCTTCTTCTTCTTCTTCTACTTCCTTTTTTTACATTCTTCTTCTTCTTCTTCTACTTCCTTTTTTTACATTCTTCTTCTTCTTCTTCTACTTCCTTTTTTTACATTCTTCTTCTTATTCCTTTTTTTACATTCTTCTTCTTCTTCTTCTACTTCCTTTTTTTACATTCTTCTTCTTCTTCTTCTACTTCCTTTTTTTACATTCTTCTTCTTCTTCTTCTACTTCCTTTTTTTACATTCTTCTTCTTCTTCTTCTACTTCCTTTTTTTACATTCTTCTTCTTCTTCTTCTACTTCCTTTTTTTACATTCTTCTTCTTCTTCTTCTTCTTCTTCTTCCTTTTCTTACATTCTTCATATTCTTCTTATTCAACAATTATTATTCTACATATTCAGCTTCTTCATCTTCTTCCTATTCTTCTTCATCATATTCTTGTTTGTGTCAGGCATTCCTGTAGTTGTTATCTAGAAAAGTTAGAAGTTTACACCTTCCGTTCTGCCTGTCACAAAAGATTTACAACAGGATTTGTCCGCGTTCAGTTTGGCCTGCAGAAGCAGGCCTTTTCCAGGGGCACCACGAGGAGGAACGGACTCACCCCCATACACTGCTTAGTCTTCTTCTGCTTATAAATAAGATAATATCATTTGCTCAGAGTATTAGTCTTATGCTTAATGTTCTTCTGCTTTGTTTTTTTTATGCTTCTTTGTCTTCTCTCTCTTGTTGTTCTGCATCTTGGTGGTTGTCTTCCTGTTCTTTGTCCTCTTGAACCAGCTGACGGTACTGGCACCCGGAGGGGCAGCAGAAGGAACAAGAGCCAATGGCACTACCGAGGACCAGCTGACGGTGCTGGAACCCGGTTACTAAGCAGGAGGTACCTGTGCTACAAAGCACTACCAAGGACCAGCAGACGTTGCCGGAACTCGGATACCGAGATGGAGGCACCTAGGCCAAAGGCTCTGACGAGAACCAGCTGACGGTGCTGGAACCCGGAGGGGTAGCATAAGCTGCAAGAGCAAATGGAAATAGCGAGGACCAGCTGACAGTGCTGGCACCCGGAGGGGCAGCAGAAGGAATAAGAGCCAATGGCACAACCGAGGAACAGCTGACGGTGCTGGAACCCGGTTACTAAGCAGGAGGTACCTGTGCTACAAAGCACTACCAAGGACCAGCAGACGTTGCCGGAACTCGGATACCGAGATGGAGGCACCTAGGCCAAAGGCTCTGACGAGAACCAGCTGACGGTGCTGGAACCCGGAGGGGTAGCATAAGCTGCAAGAGCAAATGGAAATAGCGAGGACCAGCTGACAGTGCTGGCACCCGGAGGGGCAGCAGAAGGAATAAGAGCCAATGGCACAACCGAGGACCAGCTGACGGTGCTGGAACCCGGTTACTAAGCAGGAGGTACCTGTGCTACAAAGCACTACCAAGGACCAGCAGACGTTGCCGGAACTCGGATACCGAGATGGAGGCACCTAGGCCAAAGGCTCTGATGAGAACCAGCTGACGGTGCTGGAACCCGGAGGGGTATCAGAAGTTACCCCTGAAAAGCAAAGTTGGCATGCCGCAAGCTGGCCGCAGTTACCGAATCACACAGTCCTACAGGGGGTGCTTGTCCTACTGGCACTATGGAACAAACCTTTCTTACCAGAACCCGCAGTCCACATAGGAAGCACCTAAACTGCTGGCACCCTAGCCTCGGCTAACCCAACCGCAACACGACATGGCAACTTGGGGTGGCAAACTGACATTGACACTTCCCGGAAACAGCAGGCAGGGCTGGAACCAAGCTGGGCAGGAGGGAGTACCCGTGCCAAAGTCAGTTATGAGCAGCAACTGGCGATGTTGGAGCCCAGGACAAGCACTTAGCAGGCTGAGGCCTGATGTGCTGTCAATTGGGAGGCAGCAGGACAGATTGCCATCAAAACAGCAGGGGAACAGCTGACGTTACTGAACCCCACAAACACAGGAGCTAGTGTTTTACTCTGTGAAGACGGCACTTCCGAGCAACAACTGGCTGTGTTGAAGCCCAGGGACAAGCACGGAGCAGGCTTAGGCTGCATTGAAGAAATTTTAAGATCGGTTGTAGACTACTAATTTGAACCAAGCTCCACTTAGGCCTGTGGCTTCACTGATTTTCGTATTTCCCCTGTCCTCCAACCCCGCCAGTTACAGCTCCGAAGTGGCATCTGCACAATCCACACTTGTTCCTGTGTTACAGGTGTTCAGTCCGGTCAGTTAATCCCCTGATGTGTGTCCGGCAATGTCGCCTGCTCTGTCCACATTCCGATAATGGGAATGTGGACAGAGCAGGCGACATTGCCGGACACACATCAGGGGATTAACTGACCGGACTGAACACCTGTAACACAGGAACAAGTGTGGATTGTGCAGACGCCACTTCGGAGCTGTAACTGGCGGGGTTGGAGGACAGGGGAAATACGAGAGACAGTGTAGCCACAGGCCTAATTGGAGCATGGTTAAAAATCAGTAGTGGTACGACTGTGTAGGCAGCAGGAGACTTTGCCATCCACACAGCAGGGGATCAGCTGACATTACTGAACCCCACTGAGACACGGGAGCAAGTGTCTCTTTCCGTGTGGACGGCACTTCCGAACTACAACTGGCTGTGTTGAAGCCCAGGAAATAGGAGGGTGTAGGCAGAGGCCTACTGTATTTTGAATGAGTTTACAGCAGGAGAGACTGCCATCCACACAGCAGGGGATCAGCTGACGTTACTGAACCCCACTGAGACACGGGAGCAAGTATCTCTTTCCGTGTGGACGGCACTTCCGAACTACAACTGGCTGTGTTGAAGCCCAGGAAATAGGAGGGTGTAGGCAGAGGCCTACTGTATTTTGAATGAGTTTACAGCAGGAGAGACTGCCATCCACACAGCAGGGGATCAGCTGACGTTACTGAACCCCACTGAGACACGGGAGCAAGTGTCTCTTTCCGTGTGGACGGCACTTCCGAACTACAACTGGCTGTGTTGAAGCCCAGGAAATAGGAGGGTGTAGGCAGAGGCCTACTGTATTTTGAATGAGGTGACAGCAGGAGAGACTGCCATCCACACAGCAGGGGATCAGCTGACATTACTGAACCCCACTGAGACACGGGAGCAAGTGTCTCTTTCCGTGTGGACGGCACTTCCGAACTACAACTGGCTGTGTTGAAGCCCAGGAAATAGGAGGGTGTAGGCAGAGGCCTACTGAATTTTGAATGAGTTTACAGCAGGAGAGACTGCCATCCACACAGCAGGGGATCAGCTGACGTTACTGAACCCCACTGAGACACGGGAGCAAGTGTCTCTTTCCGTGTGGACGGCACTTCCGAACTACAACTGGCTGTGTTGAAGCCCAGGAAATAGGAGGGTGTAGGCAGAGGCCTACTGAATTTTGAATGAGGTGACAGCAGGAGAGACTGCCATCCACACAGCAGGGGATCAGCTGACGTTACTGAACCCCACTGAGACACGGGAGCAAGTGTCTCTTTCCGTGTGGACGGCACTTCCGAACTACAACTGGCTGTGTTGAAGCCCAGGAAATAGGAGGGTGTAGGCAGAGGCCTACTGAATTTTGAATGAGGTGACAGCAGGAGAGACTGCCATCCACACAGCAGGGGATCAGCTGACGTTACTGAACCCCACTGAGACACGGGAGCAAGTATCTCTTTCCGTGTGGACGGCACTTCCGAACTACAACTGGCTGTGTTGAAGCCCAGGAAATAGGAGGGTGTAGGCAGAGGCCTACTGAATTTTGAATGAGGTGACAGCAGGAGAGACTGCCATCCACACAGCAGGGGATCAGCTGACGTTACTGAACCCCACTGAGACACGGGAGCAAGTATCTCTTTCCGTGTGGACGGCACTTCCGAACTACAACTGGCTGTGTTGAAGCCCAGGAAATAGGAGGGTGTAGGCAGAGGCCTACTGTATTTTGAATGAGTTTACAGCAGGAGAGACTGCCATCCACACAGCAGGGGATCAGCTGACGTTACTGAACCCCACTGAGACACGGGAGCAAGTGTCTCTTTCCGTGTGGACGGCACTTCCGAACTACAACTGGCTGTGTTGAAGCCCAGGAAATAGGAGGGTGTAGGCAGAGGCCTACTGTATTTTGAATGAGGTGACAGCAGGAGAGACTGCCATCCACACAGCAGGGGATCAGCTGACGTTACTGAACCCCACTGAGACACGGGAGCAAGTATCTCTTTCCGTGTGGACGGCACTTCCGAACTACAACTGGCTGTGTTGAAGCCCAGGAAATAGGAGGGTGTAGGCAGAGGCCTACTGAATTTTGAATGAGGTGACAGCAGGAGAGACTGCCATCCACACAGCAGGGGATCAGCTGACATTACTGAACCCCACTGAGACACGGGAGCAAGTATCTCTTTCCGTGTGGACGGCACTTCCGAACTACAACTGGCTGTGTTGAAGCCCAGGAAATAGGAGGGTGTAGGCAGAGGCCTACTGAATTTTGAATGAGGTGACAGCAGGAGAGACTGCCATCCACACAGCAGGGGATCAGCTGACATTACTGAACCCCACTGAGACACGGGAGCAAGTATCTCTTTCCGTGTGGACGGCACTTCCGAACTACAACTGGCTGTGTTGAAGCCCAGGAAATAGGAGGGTGTAGGCAGAGGCCTACTGTATTTTGAATGAGTTTACAGCAGGAGAGACTGCCATCCACACAGCAGGGGATCAGCTGACGTTACTGAACCCCACTGAGACACGGGAGCAAGTGTCTCTTTCCGTGTGGACGGCACTTCCGAACTACAACTGGCTGTGTTGAAGCCCAGGAAATAGGAGGGTGTAGGCAGAGGCCTACTGTATTTTGAATGAGGTGACAGCAGGAGAGACTGCCATCCACACAGCAGGGGATCAGCTGACGTTACTGAACCCCACTGAGACACGGGAGCAAGTGTCTCTTTCCGTGTGGACGGCACTTCCGAACTACAACTGGCTGTGTTGAAGCCCAGGAAATAGGAGGGTGTAGGCAGAGGCCTACTGTATTTTGAATGAGTTTACAGCAGGAGAGACTGCCATCCACACAGCAGGGGATCAGCTGACGTTACTGAACCCCACTGAGACACGGGAGCAAGTGTCTCTTTCCGTGTGGACGGCACTTCCGAACTACAACTGGCTGTGTTGAAGCCCAGGAAATAGGAGGGTGTAGGCAGAGGCCTACTGTATTTTGAATGAGTTTACAGCAGGAGAGACTGCCATCCACACAGCAGGGGATCAGCTGACGTTACTGAACCCCACTGAGACACGGGAGCAAGTATCTCTTTCCGTGTGGACGGCACTTCCGAACTACAACTGGCTGTGTTGAAGCCCAGGAAATAGGAGGGTGTAGGCAGAGGCCTACTGTCTTTGTAATGCGGAGACAGCAGGAGAGACTGCCATCTCCACAGCAGGGGAACAGCTGGCAGTGCTGAACCCCACTAACACTTGAACGAATGTGTTTGGCTCTGTGGAGACGACACTTCTGAACACCAACTGACGTTGTTGGAGCCCAGGATTAGGCGAGGAGCAGGCTGGGGCCTACTGGATTTTGGCAGGTGAATGCAGCAGGAGACTTGCCATCTCCACAGCAGGGGAACAGCTGGCAGTGCTGAACCCCACTAACACTTGAACGAATGTGTTTGGCTCTGTGGAGACGACACTTCTGAACACCAACTGACGTTGTTGGAGCCCAGGATTAGGCGAGGAGCAGGCTGGGGCCTACTGGATTTTGGCAGGTGAATGCAGCAGGAGACTTGCCATCTCCACAGCAGGGGAACAGCTGGCAGTGCTGAACCCCACTAACACTTGAACGAATGTGTTTGGCTCTGTGGAGACGACACTTCTGAACACCAACTGACGTTGTTGGAGCCCAGGATTAGGCGAGGAGCAGGCTGGGGCCTACTGGATTTTGGCAGGTGAATGCAGCAGGAGACTTGCCATCTCCACAGCAGGGGAACAGCTGGCAGTGCTGAACCCCACTAACACTTGAACGAATGTGTTTGGCTCTGTGGAGACGACACTTCTGAACACCAACTGACGTTGTTGGAGCCCAGGATTAGGCGAGGAGCAGGCTGGGGCCTACTGGATTTTGGCAGGTGAATGCAGCAGGAGACTTGCCATCTCCACAGCAGGGGAACAGCTGGCAGTGCTGAACCCCACTAACACTTGAACGAATGTGTTTGGCTCTGTGGAGACGACACTTCTGAACACCAACTGACGCTGTTGGAGCCCAGGATTAGGCGAGGAGCAGGCTGGGGCCTACTGGATTTTGGCAGGTGAATGCAGCAGGAGACTTGCCATCTCCACAGCAGGGGAACAGCTGGCAGTGCTGAACCCCACTAACACTTGAACGAATGTGTTTGGCTCTGTGGAGACGACACTTCTGAACACCAACTGACGCTGTTGGAGCCCAGGATTAGGCGAGGAGCAGGCTGGGGCCTACTGGATTTTGGCAGGTGAATGCAGCAGGAGACTTGCCATCTCCACAGCAGGGGAACAGCTGGCAGTGCTGAACCCCACTAACACTTGAACGAATGTGTTTGGCTCTGTGGAGACGACACTTCTGAACACCAACTGACGCTGTTGGAGCCCAGGATTAGGCGAGGAGCAGGCTGGGGCCTACTGGATTTTGGCAGGTGAATGCAGCAGGAGACTTGCCATCTCCACAGCAGGGGAACAGCTGGCAGTGCTGAACCCCACTAACACTTGAACGAATGTGTTTGGCTCTGTGGAGACGACACTTCTGAACACCAACTGACGCTGTTGGAGCCCAGGATTAGGCGAGGAGCAGGCTGGGGCCTACTGGATTTTGGCAGGTGAATGCAGCAGGAGACTTGCCATCTCCACAGCAGGGGAACAGCTGGCAGTGCTGAACCCCACTAACACTTGAACGAATGTGTTTGGCTCTGTGGAGACGACACTTCTGAACACCAACTGACGCTGTTGGAGCCCAGGATTAGGCGAGGAGCAGGCTGGGGCCTACTGGATTTTGGCAGGTGAATGCAGCAGGAGACTTGCCATCTCCACAGCAGGGGAACAGCTGGCAGTGCTGAACCCCACTAACACTTGAACGAATGTGTTTGGCTCTGTGGAGACGACACTTCTGAACACCAACTGACGCTGTTGGAGCCCAGGATTAGGCGAGAAGCAGGCTGGGGCCTACTGGATTTTGGCAGGTGAATGCAGCAGGAGACTTGCCATCTCCACAGCAGGGGAACAGCTGGCAGTGCTGAACCCCACTAACACTTGAACGAATGTGTTTGGCTCTGTGGAGACGACACTTCTGAACACCAACTGACGCTGTTGGAGCCCAGGATTAGGCGAGGAGCAGGCTGGGGCCTACTGGATTTTGGCAGGTGAATGCAGCAGGAGACTTGCCATCTCCACAGCAGGGGAACAGCTGGCAGTGCTGAACCCCACTAACACTTGAACGAATGTGTTTGGCTCTGTGGAGACGACACTTCTGAACACCAACTGACGCTGTTGGAGCCCAGGATTAGGCGAGGAGCAGGCTGGGGCCTACTGGATTTTGGCAGGTGAATGCAGCAGGAGACTTGCCATCTCCACAGCAGGGGAACAGCTGGCAGTGCTGAACCCCACTAACACTTGAACGAATGTGTTTGGCTCTGTGGAGACGACACTTCTGAACACCAACTGACGCTGTTGGAGCCCAGGATTACGCATGCCGCATGCAGAGGCCAATGGGCATCGGTTTTTATGGAGGTTGTGGACTACTACTGATTCTAACCATGCTCCACTTAGGCCTCTGGCTCCACTGTCTCTACTATTTACCCTGGCCTCCAACCCCGCCAGCTACATCTCTGAAGTGGCGTCAGCACAATCTACACTTGTTCCTGTGTTACTGGTGCTCAGTCCCATCAGTTGATCCCCTGATGTTTGTCCGGCAAGTTCGCCAGCTCTGTCCTCATTCCCACTACTGGTTATGGGAATGTGGACAGAGCAGGAGACCTTGCCGGACACACATCAGGTGATAAACTGATGGGACTGAGCCACAGGAACACAGGAACAAGTGTAGATTGTGCTGACGCCACTTCAGAGATGTAGATGGCGGGGTTGGAGGTCAGGGGAAATAGTAGAGACAGTGGAGCCAGAGACCTAAGTTGGGCACGGTTAAAAATCAGTAGTGGTTTGAATGTTGATGGAGCTGGTGACTCTGCCGTCCACACAGCAGGGGATCAGCTGGCATTACTGAACCCCAGTAACACAGGAGCTAGTGTGTTTCTCTGTGCAGACGACACATCTGAGCGACAACTGGCTGTGTTGAAGCACAGGGATTATAGTTCAGGTGGTAGAAAAATGAACACACCAGCAGACCTGGATACAGTTGCCAACCACTAATTTAGTCTGTAAGAGGAATGGCAAAGTCTTTGGAGATCCAGGCCTTGTTCATTTTCAGAAAAGTCAGCCGGTCAACATTATCGGAAGATAGTCGCGTGCGACGGTCTGTTAGTACACCACCTGCGGCACTAAAGACACGTTCCGATAATACACTGGCAGCAGGGCAAGCCAGCACCTCCAATGCATACTGGCTAAGCTCTGGCCATGTATCCAGCTTAGAGACCCAAAACTTGAAGGGGGAAGAGCCATCTGGGAGTACAGCGACAGGGCAAGACATGTAGTCTGACACCATCTGACGGAAGCGTTGCCTCCTGCTGACTCGAGGCGTCGCTGATGGTGTAGACAATTGTGGTGGACACACAAAACTTTGCCACATTTGGGCCATAGTGGTCTTGCCTTGTGCTGCGGCACTGCCTCTGCTCCCTCTTTGTGCAGAGTTTCCTCCACTGCCTCGACGCACAGAGCTGCTTTGTAAAGCACTAGCAACAATGCTGTCGGGTGGAATGGAAAACATTATGGACTGCACCAGTGACTCTTCATACTCCCGCATTTTACGCTCCCGGTTCAACGTTGGTATGAGCCTTTGTACGCTGTCCCGGTAGCGAGGATCTAGGAGGGTGTACACCCAATAATCAGCCGAGACGAGAATGTGGGCGATGCGGCGGTCGTTTCTCAGGCACTGCAGCATGAAATCAACCATGTGCTGCAGACTCCCAACTGCCAAAGAACCGCTGTCCCCTGTTTGAGGCGTGACCTCAACCTGCTCTGCATCACCCCACCCTCGCTGTACATACTGAGTAGAGGTTTGTGTACCTCCCTCCTCTGGAGAGATGTCTTCCTCCTCCATCGACTCCTCCTCATCCTCCTCACAAAGTGTCCCCTGCCTAGGCCTTTGTGAGGAAACACGTAGCGCAGACTGTCCAGAAGCAGATGGCATTTGGGACTCCTCATCCTCCACCTCTTCTGAAACCTCATCCCTTAGTGCTTGCAGTGTTTGTTGAAGCAGGCAGATAAGGGGGACAGTCATGCTGACTAGTGCATCGTCTGCACTCGCCATCCGCGTGGATTCATCGAAGGCACGCAAAACGAGGCAGATGTCCTTCATAGAGGCCCACTCAATGGTGCTGAAGTGTGAACGGCGCACAGTGCGACTTGTTTGCGCCTGATGCAGCTGGTACTCCATGACTGCTGCCTGCTGCTCACACAACCGCTCCAACATATGTAACGTTGAATTCCACCGGGTGGGTAGGTCACATATGATGCGATGTTCCGGAAGGCCAAATCGTCGCTGCAGAGCAGCGAGGCGCGATCTTGCCGTGCTGGAACGTCGCAAGTGAGCGCACTCTATGCGGACCTTGTGCAACAGTGCAGCAAGATCCGGATAGTCCCTCAGAAAGCTCTGCACGACCAAGTTAAGAACATGTGCCAGACATGGGATGTGTGTGAGGTTGCCTAGGCCAAGAGCTGCCACCAGATTTCGGCCATTGTCACACACTACCAAGCCCGGCTGGAGATTCGCTGGCCCAAACCACACATCGCTCTCCAGCTTGATAGCATTCCAGAGCTCCTGCGCTGTGTGGCTTCGATTCCCCAAAGAAATTAATTTGAGTACAGCCTGTTGACGTTTGGCCACGGCTGTGCTCATATCGGTCGTAACAGGCTCCTGCTCTGCTGTTTCTGAGGAACTTGAGTAGGAGGAGGAGTCTATGTGTACAGACTGGAGTCCTGCAATCCGTGGCGTTGGAAGAACACGTACAGCGCCACTCTCCAGATCCGTACCCGGCTCCACAACATTGACCCAGTGGGCAGTGAGGGAAAGGTATCGTCCCTGTCCATGGTTACTGGTCCACGCATCGGTGGTCAGGTGGACCTTGCTACTAACGGCGTTTAGTAGCGCATGTTTTATTTTGCCCTCAACATGTTTCTGCAGGGCAGGGACGGCTCGCCTGCTGAAATAAAAGCGGCTGGGCACGTTGTATTGGGGGACTGCCAATGCCATTAAGTCCCGGAAGGTGTCAGTGTCCACCAGCCTGAATGACAGCATTTCAACTGCCAGAAGTTTGGCAATGCCAGCATTCAGAGACTGTGCTCGGGGATGGTTTGCCGAGTAAGGGCGCCTTTTATCCCATGCCTGTGCTACCGATGGCTGTGATGGATGGGAACGTGCTGTTATGGGTGGAATCTGACAGGGTCTCCGGACAACAGTGGCAGAGGTTCTTCCTTGGCGATCCTGTGAGGAAGCCGAACCAGCAGTGTGTGAGCTGGAGGAAGAGGGCCCAACACGAACTGAAGAGGTGGTAGGTGGTGCTGTACGTTGGCCTACGTCTTCAGGGTGTCTCTGCAACTCCAACTCGTGCTTGGTGCGCACATGTTTCCACATATTTGTGGTATTGAGGTTGCTGACATTTCTCCCTCTTTTGACTCTCTGATGACACAGCTTGCATTTGACAAAGCAAATGTCATCTGCAACTGTGTCAAAAAAGGACCACGCACTGCAACTCTTGTGAGCGCCCGGTTTGCCTTTGGAAGGAGGAATGCTCCTAACGGGTGCCGAAGTGGAGGGTACAGGCAACCAAGTCTTCCCCCTCCCTCTGCCTCCTGTTTTGGCCGGTAGGGGAATCTCTTCCTCCGAGCTGCTCCCACCACCTTCCTGTTGCTCACGCCATGATGGGTCAAGGACCTCATCATCTTCCCTCCCCTCTTCAAACAGCTGCTTCTCCGGGGTTGTCTCGCCAGCACCGTACGCACCAGAAAGTGGCAACTGAGTCTCGTCATCATCTGATGCGTACTGAGGTGTGCTGACCATAGGCACTGGCCCACTCGCCTCTTCAGATTCAGAGGGACAAAGAAGTTGCGCATCACTGCATACTCCCTCTTCTTCACATTCAGGAATGCTGCTTGGCTGGCCCCCTCTTTCCAAGCCAACAGATTCCGAGAACAGAAGTAGAGACTGTGATGGCTCCTGTCCATGTCTCTCTGACTGCCTGGGCACTTTGGCAGGTGGTGAAGAGACAGATGGTTGCTCTTCGGTGCTCTGACCCTGAGAGGATGCGGAAGTAATTGAAGTCGATGCGTTAGCTGCCATCCATCCGACAACGGCTTCAATTTGTTCCTCCCGCAGCAGTGGGGTACGTTGAGGTCCTACAAAGCTGCGCATAAAGGACTGTTGCCTGCTAAAACTGGGGGATGCTGATCCACTGGTGCCCGCAGCAGGCCCAGAATCCCCACGTCCTCTACCTGTAGAATCCCCACGTCCTCTCCCTGCAGAATCCCCACGTCCTCTCCCTGCTGAAACTCCACGCCCACGCCCACGCCCCCGCGCCTTACTCCCTGCCTTCTTCATCTTGCAAGACTGCTTAAGATAGGCAAAAAAGTACAAAGGGGGGCCTTAGTGTGCTTATTCCTGAACAGCTGGTTACAGGTACAAGAAACACTAATTTTATGAAGTGTGTGTGTGTGGACTAGACTTTAATAGGAGCTGATGTGGCCTACACAAGTTCAAAATGTAGTGTTTGGTGAACTTTTTATGTGGTTTCTTTGTTTGAAACAAACTCAAAGTATGAGAACAAAGAATTGAAACTGATAGTATCACCAACTTTTTGGAGCTATTACAATGCAGGCAGGTAACCTACAATGCAAAAGATGAGGCTCCAAAAAAATTGGGTAATACTAATCTGGCTGCGCCGGCAGGGCACAAGCCAGAAAAAAAGGCTCCTCTATCTACTCCTATATAGTGTTTGCAACCAACCAATGTTGATGGATACGGATGGATGCACACTAATAGGAGAAGAAAAAATGAGCTGCACTCAGAGACAAATATGTGTGAGGCAGTGACGCACGTTGAGCGTCCTACAACCAGACGTAGCTGCAGGACACTCTACTCAGCGTGAGCTGCACTCACACACAGTCAGAGACCTCTCAGACAGCCGTCAACAGTGCAGCTAAGTGGGCACTGGCACTGACAGGCTGCAGAAAGGCTCCGCTGTGTACTCCTATATAGTGTTTGCAACCACCGTAGATGGAGACGGATGGATGCACACTAATAGAAGAAAAAATGAGCTGCACTCAAATAAAAATATGTGTGAGGCAGTGACGCACGCTGAGCGTCCTACAGCCAGACGTAGCTGCAGGACACACTACTCAGCGTGAGCTGCACTCACACACAGTCAGAGACCTCTCAGACAGCCGTGAACAGTGCAGCAAAGTGGACACTAGCACTGAAAGGCTGCAGAAAGGCTCCGCTGTCTACTACTAGTGTTTGCAACCAACGTATATGGATACGGATGGAAGCACACTAGATTGAAATTATTTAAAAAATGCAGCTCAAAAAATAAAAGATGTATGAGGCAGCAGTGATCACACTGGGTGGCCTACAGCCTGACGTGGCTGCAGGACCCACTCCACAGCGTGAGCTGCACTCACACAGCCCTTGCAGACAGCTGTGAACACTGCTGCTAGGGCAAAGAAGGCTACAGTGGTGGTTTATGTAGCCTGGGTAAAGCACTAGATGTTTGGTGGAATCGCTATTTCTAACTGTCCCTCACAGTCTTCTACAGCAGCCTGTCCCTAACTGAATTCACAGCAGAGTGACCAGAAATGGCGGCTGCGGTGGCTTTTATAGTGCATCATGACATCATTTCGGCAGCCAATCACAGCCATGCCAATAGTTAACATGCCTACATGCCTAACAGGATGTGCCCACACTTCGGAGGAATCCCATTGGCTTAATCAAAGCAAGCAGGCTCATAGCATGATGGGAACTTCCTATTCCGATTCCGATCCCGGAATCCGATATGAAAAAAGTATCGGAATTAAGTATCGGAATTCCGATACCGCTAATATCGGCCGATACCCGATACTTGCGGTATCGGAATGCTCAACACTAGTGAGGATCTGACCACTTATTTCCCAGAAAAAATCAACCACATCCATCAGGATATCTCAGCCCTATCTCCTCAGTGCCTGGATCCCCTTCCCTGCCGCACCTCAAGCTCACTAGACATCTTTGAGCCTGTTTCAGAAGAAGAAGTTTCCAAGCTCCTCGCTTCTGCTCGGCCTACAACCTGCAACAGTGACCCTATTCCTTCACAGCTCCTGCAGTCTCTCTCACCAGTGGTCACCACTCACCTGACTAAAATATTTAACCTCTCTCTTTCTTCAGGTATATTTCCCTCCTCATTTAAACATGCCATCATAACCCCTTTACTTAAAAAGCCATCCCTGGACCAGAACTGCACTGCTAACTACAGACCTGTCTCTAACCTTCCCTTCATCTCTAAACTCCTGGAACGCCTGGTCCACTCCCGTCTAATCCGCTATCTCTCGGATAACTCTCTTCTCGACCCCTTACAATCTGGTTTCCGCTCTTTACACTCTACTGAAACTGCCCTCACTAAAGTCTCTAATGATTTAATAACAGCTAAATCGAAAGGTCATTGCTCCCTGCTGATTCTCCTGGATCTCTCTGCTGCATTTGACACTGTGGATCACCAGCTCCTCCTCACTATGCTCCGCTCTATAGGCCTCAAGGACACAGCCCTCTCCTGGTTCTCCTCCTACCTCTCTGACCGCTCCTTCACTGTATCTTTTTCCGGCTCCTCTTCCTCTTCTCGGAGCCGGAAAAAGGCCCCCTCCTCTTCTCTTTATACACTGCCCCTATTGGACAAACAATCAGCAGATTTGGGTTCCAGTATCATCTCTATGCTGATGACACCCAATTATACACTTCTTCCCCTGACATCACCCCTACCCTAATTCAAAATACCAAGGATTGTCTGTCTGCTGTCTCTAGCATCATGTCCTCCCTCTATCTGAAACTAAATCTCTCTAAAACTGAACTTCTTGTGTTTCTCCCCTCTACTAACCTCACTCTACCTAACATCGAAATAACCCTGGAGGGTTCAACCATAACTCCCAAGCAGCATGCCCGCTGTCTTGGGGTCATATTCGACACTGAACTTTCCTTTACTCCCTACATCCGATCACTCAGTCGCTCTTGTCACCTGCATCTTAAAAACATCTCCAGAATCCGACCTTTTCTCACCTTTGAAACTGCTAAGACTCTTACTGTCGCTCTTATTCATTCTCGTCTGGACTACTGCAACTCTCTTCTGATCGGTCTCCCTCTTACCAAACTTTCTCCTCTCCAATCCATCTTGAATGCGGCAGCCAGGGTCATATTGCTGTCCAGCCGCTTCACCGATGCCTCCATCTTGTGCCAGTCATTACACTGGCTACCTATTCGCTACAGGGTCCAGTATAAACTCATCTCTCTCACCCACAAAGCTCTCCACTGTTCTGCACCGCCTTATATCTCCTCTCTTGTCTCTGTCTATCGCCCTACACGTGCCCTCCGTTCTACAAATGACCTAAGACTAACATCCCCCGTAATCCAAACCTCGCACCTCCGTCTCCAAGACTTCTCTCGTGCTGCTCCAGCTCTCTGGAATGCACTTCCCCAGACGATCAGACTGATACCTAGCCCTGACCTATTCAAGCGCGCTTTGAAAACCCATCTCTTCAAACAAGCCTACCACATCAACTACTCAGCAATCTAACTTTGCCCTCTTCCCTCCTTCCAAATATTATTCTGAATCTGCACCCTACTATTCATCTGTCTCCACACCCTTCATGCACATGATAACAGCACTTGATACTTGTCTATTGCACTTAAACACACGGACTGATGACCGGATCATGCAGCTTTATATGAAAATGCCTATTATAATTGCCAGACCTGAATTAACAAGCATTTCTCACCTACTGTGTCCCCCCATTTCCTTGTAGATTGTAAGCTTGCGAGCAGGGACCTCACTCCTAATGTCACTGTTTGAATTGTCTTAACTTGTATTGAATTTATTGTCTGTACAGGTCCCCGCTTAATTGTAAAGTGCTGCGGAATATGTTGGCGCTATATAAATAAAAATTATTATTAATTATTATTATTATTCTTTGGGGTATTAATTATGTATTTATGGATGAGCTTTGTTGTTTGATTAGCCTTCTTTTTGGGGGATTATAACTGATTTACTTGCTGTAGAGTATATTCCCAGTTAGTTTTTTTGCTTGTTTCTTGGGTTTTGTCAGTGAAATGACCACAATGTGAACATGCTCTTAGTTTTTTGCACATATACCAGCTTATAGTCCAGCTCAGTTTTTGCTATAAATATATGCAGTAAGGATCAAAGCTCGCTTCATAGGGATTCTGTCAGAAGGTTTTCACTACCAAAACTATTTTAATGTAGCTCCATCAACCACAAGTCTATCTCTACCTTTACATGGCCAGTCTGAATTGATATGCAAATAGGTATGGTAAATCTGAAGCCTCTGTCACTTCAGCCTCCCAGTGCTAACTCCTCCTGCTTGACTAATGTATCCTTTGCCAGGAGTCACACAGTATAGATGCTTTCAGTCAAGCAGCAGGAGGTGGCCATGGGTGTGGAAGAGCTGGAGTGACATGGGTTTCAGATCCACATCCTCATTTCCATATCAACTTAAATATTAATTTCTCAGTAATGGAGGAATGCACTGGCCATGTAAAAAAAGTGGTTGACTTGCCTTTTAAAGAGCTACATGTGCAAATATGTGGTTTATTAAAAGATTTCACTCTCCAATTATTAAATTGCTGTAACGTTAAGTAAATAAATGAATAAAAAGAAACGTGGACCTAACTCTCTGTTCAGACCAACTATGGGCTAGAAACCGCTTTCCAACCATTTGCTACATATGTCTTCCAGGTGGCTCTAACAAGCAATGAAATAGCCTGCTTCCAGGGGTAAACATTCTCCTGAATAAGGCTAGTTTCACACTAGCATTTATGAGCGCAGCGACGGCCTGCGCACGGCCGCCGCTAAGCCCCGCCCCCTGCTGCGCCCCACCGTTAGCTCCGCCCACCGGCGCATGTCGCTGCATGCGCCCTGCGTCCCCTATCTTTATCACAGGGGGCGCAGGCCGTGCGCAGTATGCGTTTGGCGGCGCATGCGTCCTTTTGACGGTGCGCCGACCTGCGCCAAACGCAACCTGCTGCAGTTTGGTTGCGTCGGCACACCGTAAAAAAAGGCGCATGCGCCGCCAAACGCATACTGCGCACGGCCTGCGCCCACTGTGATAAAGATAGGGGACGCAGGGCGCATGCAGCATCATGCGCCGGTGGGCGGAGCTACCGGCGGGGCGCGGCAGGGGGTGGGGCTTAGCGGCGGCCGTGCGCAGGCCATCGCTGCGCTCATAAACGCTAGTGTGAAACTAGCCTAAGGCCTCTTTCACACATCAGGTTTTCGCCGTCAGGCACGATCCGGCGCTTTTGACAGAAACCGGATCCGGCGAAATGCAATGCCGAATCCGGTTTCCCCCCCATTGACTTGCATTTGCGCCGGATTGCGCCGGATGGCCATGCGTTTCATCCGGTTTTCGCCGGATCCGGCAATGTGTCGCGATCCGGAGTCTGGAAAAAACGGAGACTGTAACGTTTTTTGTCTCCGGCGAAAAAGCCGGACACGCCGGATCCGGCACGTCCGGCTTTTTCACACAATGAAAGCCTATGAGCGCCGCAATGCGCCGGATCCGGCGAAAGCCGGATCCGGTGGCCGGATCCGTTTTTTTTGGTCTGAGCATTCTCAGTAGCTCTGCCCACAAGACATATATAAAAGCAAGACAGTGGGACCCACAGCCACACCCAACATGCCACCCAAGAAAGCAACCAAGCGCAGCAGGAGAAGGCAGGAGACCACTGCAGCACCATCAGCACCGCCACCACCCCAAATGGAGCAGCAAATGGAACATGCTGAGGAGGGGAGGCCAGCAGCAGATGAGAGACGGTAATTATCAAATCCCCCATTCCTCCAAACTAGGGCTATTGAATATCAAGATATTCATTGGCCCTTTGTTTCTCTTTATTCAACAGCCGCCCAATAGATGCAGCAGCAGCAGCAGCAATGGCAGCAGGTGGAACACCACCCACAGGCATGGAGTGTGGCCACCAGGAAGACAGCACATCATCTTCTGGGAGCCCTCCCTCGCATCGTCAGCGTTTGACGGTAAGTTTTTATTTCCAAAATCCATCATCTCTGTAATATATGTCTATTCATTGCCTTTTATTTCAAAACAGGATTCACAAGATGAAGAGGAGCTCCCAGAAGAAGAAGGAAGGGGTGGACAGACACCTGGAGTGGGCTCATAATTGGTAAGTTTTTTGCATCAAACGCAGAAACACAACATCACACTACACACAACACATAGAAAACAATGTTCTGCAGACCACACACAGCAAACAAATGCCTACATCCAAAGACATAACATTTTTTGTTTTCTTCTCTAGTCTTCCCAATCTGGTGCTCGGCCAAGAGGTCCTCGCAGTGCCTCCCAGGGTCGTCGGCGACAGCAACGCGGCGGTCACCAGCGTGTAAGTATAACTATTTTTGCTTTGTTTTTTTGCACTTTTTATTTCATTTCTTTTGTGGAGGCTAATTATGTTATTTTTGTCTTTTTCTTTAACAGCCTTCACAGCGTGCTCCCGACTCTGACGGTGAGGATGGAGGACTCGATGTGGACCACCTCATCGAGCTCTGGAATATGGCTGACCGCCGCCACGCTGACCTTATCGTTACCCGACGACTCTGGGAGGAAATCTGTTCGCTCCTTGTGGGCCGCTGGGAGGACCTCGATGTTCGGGCCCAGATTAAAGAGCGTAAGTATATACAGTACCGGTTGCTTGATGTAAACCAGTGTTTCCCGAACTCCAGTTCTCGTGGTCCCCACGGATCATGTGTTCAGGATTTCTATTTACTATGGAAATCCTGAAAACATGACCCCTGGGGACCATGAGGACTGGAGTTTGGGAAACACTGATGTTTTATACTAACCACTTTGTCCTTTCTCGTTTCAGGGAACAGAATTGTGAATCGGTGGCGGTCTGTGAGGGATCGTTTCAAGAAGGAGTTCAATAAAGAGATGCGGGCCCCGAGTGGATCTGGAGGACGCAGGAGCAAGTACAAGTACGCAGAAGCCCTGTCGTACCTCCGGGAAACAATGGTCACTAGAAGGTAAATATTACACACCACATGTGAAAAAAAATGTTAGATGTAACTTTTTTTTTTCAGCCAGGGCCATACCATGTCAGTATTTTAATTGTTTTTTTTTCTCTTTATTCCACAGCACGGTGAGCAGCACTCTGGAGCCTGCATGATTGGACCCTTCTGAGGCGATCCCTGAGGAGACCGGCACCGAGGGACACTTCGACCGCCCCGGTACATCTGCACCTTCCCAGCCTTCCCACACATTCGACCCATCTGTCCCATCCAACAGCACAGGAGCATCGTGGCCGCCTACATTACATGAAGCTGCTGGTGAGGAGATCGCTTTCCCTTTTACCCCACCCTTCTGCCCCTGCCACCTCTAGTACACTTGCGGGTACTGGGCGGCAGCGGCAGAGGGGTCAGGAAAAGAGTTATGCGCCAGAGTTCTTGCATCTGAATGCATCTTTCCAGAACTGTCTAAAAGTCTTGTCAGAGCAAATCTCCGCAGGCTATCAGCAGATCAACTCCAGCATTCTGGAGGTGAAGACACTTCTGCAAACCATGCATTCAGAAGCAAGATCTTCGCCAAACCACACCTTTTTCAGGTCTGTTGTGGAGCGCATGGAAATGCTCTCTCCTGCCCAGCAGATGCATGTAATGCATTCATGCCACGCTGCTCTCCAGCAAGTTACCTCCCAACCTCCTCCTCCCACCACAGTAGTTCCTCCACCTGCACCCCCTCCAGCCACTTTCCATCCTCCCCCTCCTATTACATCTACACCCCCTCCAGCCACTTTCCATCCTCCCCCTCCTATTACATCTACACCCCCTCCAGCCACTTTCCATCCTCCCCCTCCTATTACATACCATCCACCTCCCCAGCACCATCCACCTCCCCAGCACCAGCAACCTCCCCAGCACCAGCAACCTCCCCAGCACCAGCAACCTCCCCAGCACCAGCAACCTCCCCAGTACCAGCAACCTCCCCAGTACCAGCAACCTCCCCAGTACCAGCAACCTCCCCAGTACCAGCAACCTCCCCAGTACCTGCAAACTCCCCAGTACCAGCAACCTCCCCAGTACCAGACATCTCCCCACTTCCAGCAACCTGCCCCGTACCAGACATCTCCCCACTTCCAGCAACCTGCCCCGTACCAGACATCTCCCCACTTCCAGCAACCTGCCCCGTACCAGACATCTCCCCACTTCCAGCAACCTGCCCCGTACCAAACTCCTTCCCCATACAACTTGCCATCAACATCATCTGCTCCTACAGTCCCTGCCCAACCCTCCACTCCACCACCCACCACCTCTTCTGCTTCCCACATGTCCACCCATTCTGTAGTTTTTTCCACACCTTCACCTCTAACTGTTCCTTCCCCACCACGATCCCAGTCCTCTCTCCACACTCCCAGTGTCGAAGTGTCCCGCAGCCCCTCCAGCAGTATTTCCACCACACACTACACAGATTTATAATGTGTGTATTTAAATAAAAATGACCAGTTTTATGGTTTCAAAGCTTTATTAAACAAGTTTATTAAAATTTTAAAAAAGTTTACTAAAAAAAACATTTTTCAATAAAAGTTAAATTATTTTACACTGGTTGTCTGTCATTTCTTTCTGCGGCGAAAAAGGTTAAATACAGGGTATTTAAAAGGTGAAATGGTATTCAAAACTAGGTATATAACTGTGGGTAAATTTTAGCTTTTTGCCACAGTTGTGTTCCTGGTTGTGTTTGAAGCAAAGTATTTCACCTGAAAAGTTGTGTTTATTGTTGGTGATTTCCTAACAATGTACACATCTTTTGTTAAAAGGTGAAATACTTTGCATAAAACACAACCAGGTACACACTTGTGGCCTAAAGCTAAAAATAGTAAGACCATGACAAGATAGCCAACTTTGGTTGGCAAAGGTATATACTGTTGGTCCAGAAGGTACACAAGTTTGGTTAGGGCACAAATCTTTCACACTCTGTCATCCTGCCAGTGTACTCTGCCTTGAGGTGACATAAAGTATATTGCAAAATTGTCCCTCATTACTGAAACCGTCACAGAACTTCTAGTGGTAATGTCATGGTAATCTTGCAAGGTGGTTTCTTCAGAGGTGTCCTCAATGGAAATGGGTTCCTTGCAGATAACAAAATTGTGGAGTACCACGCACGCTTTGATCACCTCGTCCACAGTTTCTGTCTTGAGGTTGATCGCAGTCAATAGGACCCGCCATTTGGCTGTCAGAATACCAAAGGTACATTCAACCATTCTTCTTGCTCTTGTGAGGCGGTAATTAAAAATGCGTTTTGGTCTTGTCAATCCTCTGCTAGAGTACGGTTTCAAAAGGTGTTCTGACAGATGGAAGGCTTCATCCCCTACACAGACAAATGGCATAGGTGGACCAGATGTTTGCGGCAGCGGTCTAGGTGGTGGGAACTGGAAGGTGTTTCCATACAGTTTACGCCCCATGGCAGACAGTTTGAAAACTTGAGAGTCATTGGAGCGGCCATAGGCCCCAATATCAACCGCAATAAATTTGTATTCCGCGTCAGCGATGGCCATGAGGACAATTGAAAAATATTTCTTGTAATTGAAATATTCCGATCCCGATCCAGCTGGCTTTACAATGCGGATATGTTTCCCGTCCACAGCGCCCAAGCAGTTTGGAAACTGACTTATCTGATGAAACTTGTCAGCAATTTCAATCCACCTCTCTGTTGTGGGCTCTGGTAAAAACTCTTCAGCTAAGGAGTCCCACAGTGCACGGCATGTGTACTTCACAATTCCAGATATGGTGGAAATCCCGAGTCTGTACTGGAAATGCAGTGACGAAAGGGATTCTCCAGTTGCAAGAAATCTGTGGGGAATTAAAAAACAATAAATTAGTTTTAAATCACAGCATTACATACCAAAACTGACCTATAACACTTGGAGATACAAACTACCACCAACAAGATTACAGTGAAAGTGTGCTCTGATGTGAGCATATCCAATAAATGTGGCTTACCTTAAAGTCACCATCAGACGCTCTGCGGGTGAAACAGAGAAGCGGCAATAGGTGTCCGCTTTTCTTATGAGGTGTGCAATGCGCTCCACCAAGTAATCAAAATTCTCCATTTTCATCCTAACATATCCAAAAAATTTATCCGGGTTTCGTCGAAGGTCCATGCAGAGTGTAGAATAGACCCCACGCGTCATTCTCTTGGCTGTGATGTGGTGGATCCACAAACGTCGTCTACGATGCCTGATGCGCTGCTGTCTCTCTCTCTCCTTCTCCAGAACAATCACCCTCAAACGATTCGCCTCCGCTATAAAATCCGCCAAATTCTTCAAAATATTTCCAATGACAACATCCATCTTCGCCAGTAACTTGCTCTTCTCTCCAACCTGCATTTCTCCTCTACAACCTGTCAAAGTAGGGCTGTAGGAACATGCTATATATAGTTTTCCAGTAGCCAATCCCGTTCGGAAGGCCACAAGGGTCAATTTTAAAAACCGGATCCGGCGTAATCCGTCGAAAAACGGATAGAAAAACGGATGAACCGGATGAGACGGATCCGGTTTTGTCTGTCAAGAAAAAGACGGATCCGGCAGAAAACCGGATCCGTCACATCCGGTTTTACGAAACATTTGCCGGATCCGGCGTTCCGGCACGACGCCGGATCGCGCCTGACGCCGAAAACCTGATGTGTGAAAGTAGCCTAAGTTGTACAACTTCCCAAGGTATGACATGCAGTTTCAGCCACACACTGACTGCACACCCTGACCACAGCTCTTATATAATCTCGATAGTGTCTGAAGCAAGATTGATATTTAGTGATAATAACCCTTAGGGTGTGTGCACACGCTGCAGATTCTGCTGCGGAATTTTCAGTGCAGATTTTGCAAAATCTGCAGGTCTTTAGCCTGCGGTTTTCCCCTGCGGTTTGACACCTGGACAATGGAGCAGGTGTAAAACCGCTGCGGATTCCGCAAAAAGAAGTGACATGCTGCAGTTTTGAAACCGCAGCCAATCCGCACAGAAAATTCCGCACCGTGTGCACTGCGGTTTTTATTTTCCATTAATTATAATGGTACTGGACAATGCAGCAGAAACTGCACACAACCTTAGGCTATGTGCCCACGTATGCAGAAAATTCCTGACTAAAAACCGGACTCCTCAGGAAAAACTCATTTTTGCATGTTTATGCATTTTTTCCGGAGCATCCACATTCTCATAGACTATAGTTGGAAATGAATTTTTTACTGCAAAATTAATGAACAAGCTGCGTTTTTTACCGCAATGCGTTTTTTTGCAGAAAAAAGTGCATCATGTGCACAAAAATTGCAGAATGCATTATAAGAATGGGATGCTTAGTGTATGCGTTTAAGCATTTTTGCATGGAAAAAATGCTTAGGAACCGCGAAAAAAACGCTTATGTGGGCACGCAGCCTTAATAATACATAGTTCACACATGAAAGCGGCAAAAGAGAAACATGATTTAAATGGAAATACACACATTCTTTTTTTTGTAAAATGGAATATAGGTGCAATAGAGAACAATTGAATGAATTAATACATATACACGGTATACAGTTGTGGCCAAAAGTATTGACACCCCTGCAATTCTGTCAGATAATACTCAGTTTCTTCCTGAAAATGATTGCAAACACAAATTCTTTGTTATTATTATCTTCATTTAATTTGTCTTAAATGAAAAAACACAAAAAGAATTGTCCTAAAGCCAAATTGGATATAATTCCACACCAAACATAAAAAAGAGGGTCGACAAAAGTATTGGCACTGTTCGAAAAATCATGTGATGCTTCTCTAATTTGTGTAATTAACAGTACCTGTAACTTACCTGTGGCACCTAACATGTGTTGGCAGTAACTAAATCACACTTGCAGCCAGTTGACATGGATTAAAGTTGACTCAACCTCTGTCCTGTGTCCTTGTGTGTACCACATTGAGCATGGAGAAAAGAAAGAAGACCAAAGAACTGTCTGAGGACTTGAGAAACCAAATTGTGAGGAAGCATGAGCAATCTCAAGGCTGCAAGTCCATCTCCAAAGACCTGAATGTTCCTGTGTCTACCGTGCGCAGTGTCATCAAGAAGTTTAAAGCCCATGGCACTGTGGCTAACCTCCCTAGATGTGGACGGAAAAGAAAAATTGACAAGAGATTTCAACGCAAGATTGTGCAGATGTTGGATAAAGAACCTCGACTAACATCCAAACAAGTTCAAGCTGCCCTGCAGTCCGAGGGTACAACAGTGTCAACCCATACTATCCGTCGGCGTCTGAATGAAAAGGGACTGTATTGCAGGAGACCCAGGAAGACCCCACTTCTTACCCCGAGACATAAAAAAGCCAGCCTGGAGTTTGCCAAAACTTACCTGAAAAAGCCTAAAACGTTTTGGAAGAATGTTCTTTGGTCAGATGAGACAAAAGTAGAGCTTTTTGGGCAAAGGCATCAACATAGAGTTTACAGGAGAAAAAAAGAGGCATTCAAAGAAAAGAACACGGTCCCTACAGTCAAACATGGCGGAGGTTCCCTGATGTTTTGGGGTTGCTTTGCTGCCTCTGGCACTGGACTACTTGACCGTGTGCATGGCATTATGAAGTCTGAAGACTACCAACAAATTTTGCAGCATAATTTAGGGCCCAGTGTGAGAAAGCTGGGTCTCCCTCAGAGGTCATGGGTCTTCCAGCAGGACAATGACCCAAAACACACTTCAAAAAGCACTAGAAAATGGTTTGAGAGAAAGCACTGGAGACTTCTAAGGTGGCCAGCAATGAGTCCAGACCTGAATCCCATAGAACACCTGTGGAGAGATCTAAAAATGGCAGTTTGGAGAAGGCACCCTTCAAATATCAGGGACTTGGAGCAGTTTGCCAAAGAAGAATGGTCTAAAATTCCAGCAGAGCATTGTAAGAAACTCATTGATGGTTACTGGAAGCGGTTGGTCGCAGTTATTTTGGCTAAAGGTTGTGCAACCAAGTATTAGGCTGAGGGTGCCAATACTTTTGTCTGGCCCATTTTTGGAGTTTTGTGTGAAATGATCAATGTTTTGCTTTTTGCTTCATTCTCTTTTGTGTTTTTCATTTAAGACAAATTAAATGAAGATAATAATACCAAAGAATTTGTGATTGCAATCATTTTCAGGAACAAACTAAGTATTATCTGAAAGAATTGCAGGGGTGTCAATACTTTTGGCCACAACTGTATATACTGTAGTATAATATAATTAATATATGAAATAGGAAAGCTAGATTGTGAATATCTTTTGCGATAGGGAGTAGTGATGAGCGAGTATAATCGATACTCGGGTTTTTCAAAGCATGCTCGGGTGTCCTCTGAGTATTTTGGCGTGCTTGGAGATTTAGTTTGTCGCTACAGATTCATGATTTGCGACTGCTGGACAGCCTGAATACATGTTTGGAATGCCTGTTTGTTAGGGAATTCCCACATGTATTCAGCCTGTCTAGCAGCCACAAATCATACAGGTGCGGCGACACAAAATAAATCTCTGAGCATGCCAAAATACACAGAGGACACCAGAGCATGCTCGGAAAAACCCGAGCAGCGAGTATACTCACTCATCACTAATAGGGAGTAGTTATGATCTTTACACAGCCTGTAGAATATAAGCATTGGAAAGTGACTAAATTAGGTACGTGGTGAGCAGAATATCACTGATTCTGAATAACCTCTATCTAACCTGGAGTAGTCTGGTTTGCACTGCGCTAAATGTTAAATAAGTAAGTTGGATTTTTCCCATGTACAATACTACAGTACTTGAGGGAGAGAAAGCATCTCTCAAAATCTATCTTTAAAGATTAACTGTTAGTCCAAAAATGAGAAGTGTCATAAACCACTGCATTCATTTCTACACATTACATATTTAGCAGAATGCTTTGCAATATTGCATCGCAGATCACTGAAACATCACACTCAGCCAAAATCAATGAGTCTCAAAAGATATGGAGGCGCAATTTTAACAGGTTTCATTCTTCCAACAGTTCTTTGTCAGCAAAAATTGAACATTTATTACATTATAGGAGGTATGTCACATACACTGTATGTAATGTGTCTAAGTCAGTAAGTTATGTTTTTGCTGGAAAAAATGTAGATCATGTTTTATGAATTTGTTTTAAAACCGTCGGCCATAAGGAAGTCATACAAAAAATGGATTTAGGAGTTCAACTAATTAAATGGCATGGTTGTTCTTTTTACTTTACAATTAGTACTTTAAAAATGAATAAAAACTGAAAGACAACATGTCACTTGCTCTAAAAATTGAGGTAAATATTTTTGTGATAGTCGCTAAGTGCTCCTGATTTTGCTGCTCTTTTCTGTTTTGCGCTGCTTCGTTCCAGGCAGATACACTGTATTCACATTTGTTGCTTGTGGAGCACAATATGTGAAATCTCTGCTTGCAGCCTATCTGGGCATTTCTTCAGTCTTCTTTGGGGGGGTGTTCGATTTCTCCCCTCTTCCAGATGCTGCCAATAACAGCTTGGCAGCTGATCTAGAACCCTAGAAGTCTGTGACCCTGACAGAATGTGATTGGCAGTATTTTGAAGGAAGAACAGAAAACGTTTGTCCCTAGAAAAGGCTGTGTAGAAACAATGAGTTGCACGACATGCAGAGATTTCTCATACTGCTCTCAGGATGAAAAATATATGAATATCTCTGTAATGGAGTTACACAGTGCAAAACAGAAATCAGAATCACGTGAACTCGGATTTTTACAACGCATTCATCTCAATTATTTTAAGCAAGTGACAAGTCCTTTGTATAAAAAAAGATTTCTGTTGCCATTTTCTGAGAGTCATCTTTTTTTTACATGAATGTAGCTGTGTTAGACCGTGTAAACATCAGTTTCATTGGTACCATATTAGGGTGCATACAACTTTTTGGTTGTGTAACGTTCCACACTGTCTGTGGACGGGGGTTACTCACTTTGCAGGTCTTGGAGGTAAACACCGACACACGCAGGGTTAAAACGAGTCCATTCGGTTTATTTTCTCCATAAACCATTGAAGCTTGAACAATAGGCAAACAGTCTTACAGCAACACAAAAACAGTCCTTAGCTGGACTTTGTTCCCTCAGGTCCTGTGCACACACAGGCCAGGGCAATGTCCATAGCCGAGCTCTAACTGTAGCCACAGACACAGGAAGGCTTCTCCTTCTTTAGAACACAGACCACTCTGTAGTGTCTCACCTGGACACTTGGAAGTCTGTCCGCACTCTGACAGACTCTCTCACATGTGCTAAACACCTCAATTACATAGCCCTGTAACCACACCCATAGGTGAGGTATGGATCCCATGAGCTGGTCACATGGTCAGGACCTCACCACAGGTCCTGAACATGCACATATCTTCAGGCAAAATGGGGTACAGTCCACACCCTCACCCAAAGTTGAGGCAATGTGGGTAGCCAGACCCTCCCATCTCTCATAGCTACCCGCAACCCGGACCCAGTGCACTAAACGCCATATTAGTGCTCATGTGCACTAACAACAAAATACTCTGGGTTGCATCGCAGGGAGCATCCATCCATGTGACATATACCTCCAATTAACCACGTGACCACCCATCACATCACAGTTGCATTTAACTTCACTTCTTGAAAAAACAAATTGAGAGCGAAAAAGTTGACAACTAGAGCTTGTTCATGTGAACATATTTTGGCCCGTGTGATGTTGATGAAAATAAGGACAGCACTTGGACCAATGATATTCAATGAAGCAGTACAGGTGAACTTTTTCAGTAAAGAAAGAGCATTTTTTGTCAGTGTCCGAATCTGCGTGTGAAAATTTTGCAGCATGAACGAATTTCCTTTGTAAATCGGATTAGACTCACACATTGAAGACTAGGGGTGCGCAAATAAAAATCGGATGCTATACAAAGTCACAGCACAGAAGCCAATTTCTGCAAATACTTTGCAATTATATATTATAGGAATCTGTTAATGGTCTTGTAAATGATTAATAGTTGCTGTTAAAAAACAGGTTGTATGCAGATGACAGGTGAGAAAAATCGTCCAAGTTTTCTGAACGAAACTCTGAACAATTTCTTATACGCTCGTGATAACCTACCTTTATGGTGTTTTTTATGATGTTGATTGTGTGAGAAAAAAATAATATGATATTTAACTAATGTTTTACAAATAAGAAATTATTATTATTATTATTATTATTATTATTATGCATTTATTCCATGGCGCTTTACATGTGAAAAAGGGAAATATAGACAAGTATAATAAACATGTACCAATTACCAAAAGTACCAATTGTGTTATTTCTTTAGATTTTTTAATTGAAAATAGTTAAAGTGTTATTCATATTTTTATGGTTCTTGGTTCTTGCCATATATATTTGATAATTGTTAGACTTTTCTTTTTTACATTTTTAGTTTTAGTCCCCCTACAGAGCTTGAACGCATTATTATTTGATGTCCAAGCATGAGAAAAATGAAGAATGCCACTCACCCTTCTAAAATACAGCATTTATTTCAATATTAAAATCTTCAGCAGGGAAGCAATGTGTGAAGTAGGAGGACGACGGCCGTTTCACCTTTAGCTGATACATTACTATTGTTATGTATTGTCCCTATAGCACTTGGGCATTGATTTTTACTGCGTGTCTTTGACACTTCAGTTCCTTTTTTTAAAATATCGGGTTTTATTTTTATAATTGTCTTGACTCCCTTTTTTGGTCTGCCATTTATTATACCGGGCTTATATACACAATCATATCCTTTTTATAATATTTTATTTTTTGTCCTGGGATGGGCACATGCCTTGTATGCAGTACTACTCTTTGCCATTTTTATTAAATAAAGGAAATTTCAAAAACAATATTCCTTGTCTGGGCTTCTCATGGCTATCCATTGTTTTGGATTTGGTAATTGGTTTTCCTACTTTTGAGTGGTTTTCATTCTCTTTTCAGGGCGCCAAGGCTATTCTCTCTCTCTCTCTATATATATATATATATGTTTTGCTGTGTCTGTCAGCGTAGTGTCCAGAGGCTGGAGGCGCTACTAGGAGACAGGCCAGTACACCAAATGTGGAGGGGGCAGTAGGAAGGCAACAACCCAGCAGAAGGACCTCAGCCTTTGTGCAAGGAGGAACAGGCGAAGCACTGCCAGAGTCCTGCAAAATGACCTCCAGCAGGTCAAAAATTTGCATGTATCTGCACAAACGGTTAGAAACCGAGTCCGTGAGCATGGTCTGAGTTCCCGACGTCCACAGATGGGGGTTGTGCTCACAGCCCAACACCGTGCATTTGCCACAGAACACCAGGATTGGCAAATTTGCCATTGGTGCCGTGTGCTCTTCACAGATGAAAGCAGGTTCACACTGAGCACATGTGACAGACGTGACAGAGTCTGGAGATGCCGTGGATAGCGATCTGCTGCCTGCAACATCCTTCAGCATGACCGGTTTGGCAGTGGGTCAGTAATGGTGTGGGGTGGCATTTCTTTGGAGGGCCTCACAGCCTTCCATGTGCTCGCCAGAGGTAGCCTGACTGCTATTAGGTACCGAGATGAGATCCTCAGACCCCTTGTGAGACTATACGCTGGTGCGGATGGCCCTGGGTTCCTCCTAATGCAAGATAATGCCAGACCTCATGTTGCTGGAGGGTGTCAGCAGTTCCTGCAATATGAAGGCATTAAAGCTATGGACTGGCCCTCCCACTCCCCAGACCTGAATCCAATTGAGCACATCTTGGGCATCATGTCTCGTCCATCCACCAATGTCACATGGCACCACAGACTGTCCAGGAGTTGGTGGATGATTTAGTCTAGGTCTGGGAGGAGATCTCTCAGGATAACATCCACCACCTCATCATTACCGTGCCCAGGCGTTGTAGGGAGGTCATACACACTACTGAGCATCTTTTCCTTGTCATGAGGCATTTCCACTGAAGTTGGATCAGCCTGTAATTTGATTTTCCACTTTGATTTTGAGTATCATTCCAAATCCAGACCTCCATGTGATATTCACTTTGATTTACGTTGATAATTGTTATGTTTTATTGTTCTGAACACATTCCACTATGCAATTAATAAAAATTTGCAACTGGAATATTTCATTCAGAGATATCTAGGATGAGTTACTTTAGTGTTCCCTTTATATTTTTGAGAAGTGTATATATATATTTTTTTAAATTGATTTATTATATGTATTTGGAACCTAGTGGTGTTACTGTCTGTTGATCTGAGATGTGCTTCAGAAGACAAGCAGTGTAGGTTAGAGCAGCAGGGAATGAGGAAGAGAGGTAAATATTATATTTGGACTATGGGATGCATTATACTGTATGGACCTTGGGATGCACTATACTCTATGGGCTATGGGGTTAATTGTACTATATGAACTATGAGGTGCATTATAATATATGGACTATGAGGTGCATTATACTTTATGGAATATAGGGTATATTATACTGTATGGGCTATGGGGTGCATTATACTATATGGGTTATGGGGTGCATTATGCTATATGGACTGTGGGATGCATTATACTATATGGACTATGGGGTGCATTATACTGCTAGGCTAAGGGGTGCATTATACTATATAGACTATGGGGTGCATTATACTGTATAGATTATGGAGTGCATTGCACTGGATGAGCTATGGGGTACATTATGCTGTATGGGGTGAATTATGCTGTATGGGCTGTGGGGTGCATTATGCTGTACAGGCTATGGGGTGCATTATAATGTATGGAGGTCTATGTTGGGGCAGTTATAATATTTGGAGGGCCATGTGGGAGCCTTTAAACTGTAAGCAAGCCATTATACAGTGTTAAGGTTTGTACAGAGGCCATTATATTGTGGGCCATCATATTGTATGTAGGTAAATTATACTGCACGGAGGTCTGCGTGAAGTCATTTTTGGGAATAATAATTTGTTGGGATTACCATACTTTTCTCGGGCAGTTTAATGGTAGGGTACTGTAGGGTCTTCACACTGTGCATGTGGAGGGGACTGTGGAGGAATTCATTGTAGTGGTATCTTAGTGTTTGTGGGGCACTTTTGTTGACATCATACTTTATGAGTGCAATGAAAAGGGAATTTATAGCTCCATTTGGAGGAAAATTATAGGGCACCCCGTACCACACAGTAGGTGCAGTAATAGGGACACATGTAGCCACAGTGGCTCAGCATTGGGGTATCAGTAGGATGAGGAGTTTGTGCTAGTTGGGGATGTATGGGGATGGTGCCTGCAATGTGAGAAGTTATGTGTCTCTGCTGTTTTCTCTGCACCTGAGTCCTGGCTGGAAGAAGTTGCCATGTCCGTTTGTGCCAGATGGAAAAGACAGGATATGTGAATGACTCCACCACAAAGAACGTCAGATGTAAGTCTTCATCATTAACTGTACTGTGATCGCTTATCTATTCTGTCGGACTGGTATTTACCACTTGCAACAAGGTGGCATGGCGTGGTAGTTATGGCCGAGTCACCTAAAGTTACAGACAACAAAAAGAGTCCACTGAGCCAACAGTCAGTGAACACTCCAGCCCCCTTTTACATAAAAAAACGGACAGGACGGATGTAACGCACACGATTTACCTCCACTCTGCAGTCACTGCAGCCTGTCAGGATCCTGTCAGCGCCGGCCTCCGCTGAGCAGGGACTCACCCACACTGTAGGGGGGCCCGGGGTCATGTACATCTGGAAAGTACAGATACACAGGACCTGTGGATGCTGAAGTTTATCAAGCAGTCACAGGACCTATGGTCCTGTGACTGCAAGGGGGCAGGGCTAAGCATCCTGCTTTCAGAGATGGCAGGACATTATGCAGAATTACTCAGAGTCAGGCAAAACGGAGGTCATACACAGAGATATCAGTAAAGTACCAGGGATGAGACAGAACGGATAGTCAGGGCCAAGCAGAAGTCAAAACCAAACAGACATAGAAGGTACCAAGCAGAATCCAAAGCAATATCCAGAGAACAGACCGAGTCGTACACAGAGAATCAAGCAACCAGAAAACAGCACAAACACACTCAGGGGTCATCACACAAATGCCAAGGGCGAAAGTATAACTGACGGGGATGGGAGCTTCCTGAGGCTATAAGAAGCTTTCCCAGAACCCATGAGAGGCCACCATAATAGGTCCCAGGTGTGCGGGTAAGAGTCTGCACTGAGATCAAAACATTAACCCCAGAAGTGCCGGTAAACCCAGCACTGGTATCATTACAGTACCCCCCTCTCAACGGGGGGCCTCTGGACCCCCAGGCTTGCCCGGGTACCTAGCATGGAAAGCCCGAACCAGGCGATCCGCATGCATCAACCGGGCCAGCACCCATGACCTGTCCTCCGGCCCATACCCCTTCCAATAATCAAGGTACTGTACTGACCGCCGTACCAACCTAGAATCTGCGATGTGACCAATCTCATATTCCACATGTCCCTCAACCAAAACCAGAGGAGCACCGGACTCGGATTCTCCCCGGACTGCTTCAAAAGGCTTCAGTAGAGATCTATGGAAGACGTTAGGGATCTTGAAAGAGGGTGGAAGGCACAGCCTGTACGCTACTGGGTTGATTTTTTTCCACAATCTTGTACGGGCCAATGAATTTGGGGCCCAACTTGGCTGACAGAATCTTTAACTTAATGTTTCTCGTGGAGAGCCAAACTTTCTCTCCAACCTGAAACATGGGACCAGGTGTTCGTTTCCTGTCCGCAAAAAACTTATACCTGCCTTGAGACCTAGATATACGCCGCTGGACTTCTACCCAAGTATCTTTTAACCGCTGAACAGAGTCCTCAGCCCCAGGACACGCCGAATCCAGACGAGAAAACTCACCAAAATGAGGACTGAACCCATAGTTGATCAAGAAAGGGGACATACCAGTGGATTGACTCACCCGACTATTGAAGGCAAATTCAGCCAATGGCAGTATATCACACCAGTCATTCTGTCTAGCAGAAGTCAGACATCTGAGGATCTGTTCCAGAGACTGATTAGTGCGTTCCGTCTGACCATTACTCTCATGATGGTATGCGGACCAAAAGGACAGAGATATCCCTAATTTTTTGCAGAATGCACGCCAAAACTTAGCCACAAACTGCACACCATGATCAGACACCACATTAAGGGGTACCCCATGCAAGCGGACCACATGCTGCACAAACAATCTGGATAAGGTCTTGCGGACAGGGGAACAAAATGAGCTTGCTTTGAAAATCTGTCCACCACTACCCATACCACCGTATTACCCCTGGAAGAGGGAATTTTAGTAATAAAATCCATGGACAGGTGGGTCCATGATCTTTCGGGAACTTCCAAGGGCATCAGCTCCCCCGCCAGCCGGCTATGGGGGCTTTTAGAACGAGCGCAGACCCCACAACCAGAAATGAATTTCTTTATATCAGAACCAAGGGTAGGCCACCAGAAGATCCTAGCCACCCCCAGTCGCGTGGCTGATATACCAGGGTGACCACGCAACTTGGATTCGTGGAACTCTTGCAAGAGTTTAAGGCGAAGTTGCTCTGGGACAAACAACTTACCCCCTGGCTTGGCCGCAGGAGCCAGTGACTGGGCCCCCTCAATTTCCCGTTCCAATTCAGAGGAGATCTCTGCTAACACCACCCCAGGATGCAGAATGGAGGACGATGGCTCTGGGGCAGACACGGTGAAAACTACGAGATAAGGCGTCAGCCTTGACATTCTTTGACCCTGGACGGAATGTATTAGTAAACTGGAAACGAGAAAAAAAAAGTGACCAACGGACCTGTCTGGGCGTTAATCTTTTAGCAGACTCAATGTATGACAAATTTTTGTGATCAGTGATCACAGTAAACGGGTGACTGGCCCCCTCCAAAAAGTGCCTCCACTCCTCAAAAGCCAACTTGACCGCAAGAAGCTCTCTATTGCCTACATCATAATTTCTTTCAGCAGCAGAGAACTTCCTGGAAACGAAAGCATATGGCCTGAGGTTGGTTAGAGTGGCAGACCCTTGGGACAACACTGCCCCACCCCCACCTCGGAGGCATCCACCTCCACCACAAATGGTTTGGACGGATCTGGCTGTACCAACACAGGAGGCCTCTTTTGCGAGCGAGGACCAATTTCTCACATCCGCACTTTTGCATGATAGATCCGTGAGAGGTTTGACCACCTGCGAAAACCCCTGGATAAATTTGCGGTAATAATTGGCGAACCCCAAGAAGTGCTGAAGACCCTTAATATCTCGGGGTTGCACCCAATCCGCAATGGCCTGCACCTTCTTGGGGTCCATGCGAAAACCCTCACAGGATACAATTAATCCCAAAAAAGACAATTCTTGCACACAAAATACACATTTCTCCAATTTGGCATACAGATGATTTTCTCTCAGTCTTTGGAGAACAGTTTGTACATGTTCCAGATGAGAATGCCTGTCAGAGGAGTATATCAAAATATCATCTAAGTAGATAACGACAAAACGACCAATGAGATCTAAGAATACCACGTTGATGAAATTCTGAAATATGGCGGGGGCATTGGTAAGACCAAACGGCATGACTAAATTTTCAAACAGTCCCTCGGACGTGAGGAACGCAGTTTTCCATTCATCCCCCTCTCGGACCCTTATCAAATTATATGCCCCCCCGAAGATCCAGTTTAGAAAACCACTTTGCCCCTGATAGTTGGTTACACAAGTCGGGAATCAACGGAAGGGGGTACGTATTCCGTACAGTAATCTGATTAAGCTCCCAAAAATCGAGACAGGGACGTAACCCGCCATCTTTTTTCTTTACAAAAAAGAAACCTCCCGCCACAGGTGAGACTGAAGGACGTATGTGTCCTTTGCGCAGACTTTGAGCAATGTACTCCTTCATAGCCAAGCGCTCAGGGCCGGATAAATTGAACAGACGGGATTTAGGTAATTTAGCCCTGGGACCAGCTCGATAGCACAGTCAAAGGGTCTATGTTGCGGTAACGTCTCGGCCTCGCTTTCAGAGAATACATCTTCGAAGTCCTTCAGGCATTCCGGAATACCTTCCAGCTCGACAGATGATACAGACACAGATTTAACAGGTTCAACCAGCAGTGCGGATTTATCATATAACTTAAAATCATTAAACCCCCATTGTCTCTTTGCTGCGCGGCGATCCCAAGGATTGGCCGTTTTCTTTGAAACCTGATTATCCTATTCTGAATAATGTGAACGCATTTTTTCAAGCCTTGGGGTTGTTGTATGATGAACCTAATACTATTGATCAGGCTGAAAAGACCCTGTTGGCATTAAGCCAGGGTCGGGATTCGGCAGAGTTGTACTGTCAAAAATTCTGAAAGTGGGCGGTCCTTACTACCTGGAATGATGGTGCCTTGGCAGCCCTCTTTCGGAAGGGTTTGTCAGAAACTGTAAAAGATACTATGGTGGGATTTCCTGTTCCCTCTGGTCTTGACGATTCTATGTCATTAGCCATTCAGGTGGATCGGCGTTTACGTGAACGCAAAACTACACGAGAGATGTTGCCACCTGTTGAACAAATGTCTGAACCTATGCAATGTGATAGAGTTTTGTCTAGGGTGCAACGTCAGGAGTTCAGCAGGCGTAATAAGCTGTGTTTTTTTTGTGGCGATGCCTCGCATATTATTTCTGTCTGCCCTAAACAAGAGAAACGTTGTGCACACACGTTTTCTGTGGGTGGTGTTCAACCTAAGTTTCTTCTGGCAATTACTCTGATCTGCTCCCTGTCCACATTTTCCGCCAAGGCTTTTGTGGATTCGGGAGCAGCTCTGAACCTGATGGACTTGGATTTTGCTAAACGTTGAGGATTTCCTATGACACCTCTCCGGACGCCTATCCCTTTGAGGGGTATTGATGCTACTCCTTTGGCAAAGAATAAACCTCAGTTTTGGACCCAGGTGTTAATGCGGGTCGCCCCAGACCATCAAGAAAATTGCAGATTTTTGGTGTTGCATAATTTGCATGATACCATTGTTCTGGGGTTTCCCTGGTTGCAAATCCATAATCCAGTTCTGGATTGGAAATCTTTGTCTGTGGTGAGTTGGGGTTGTCGGTGTGCCCTTAGTGATGCTCCTGTTTTCTCCACCTCTCCCCAGTCGCATGATGTTCCTGACTATTTGGCTGACTTTTATGATGTATTTAGTGAGAATGAGTCTGCGTCTTTGCCTCCTCATAGGAGTTATGACTGTGCAATTGAGCTGAACCCAGGGTATAAATTCCCCAAGGGTCGGCTTTTCAATTTATCTGTACCCGAGCATGAGGCTATGCGATCCTATATTAAGGAGTCATTGGAGAAGGGTCATATTAGACCATCCTCTTCACCCTTAGGTGCTGTTTTTTTTTTCGTGGCTAAAAAGGATGGTTCATTAAGGCCTTGTATTGACTATCGTGCCCTCAACAAAATTACTGTTAAATATCAGTATCCGTTACCCCTGATTTCTGATCTATTCTCCAGAGTTAAAGGTGCTTGCTGGTTTACCAAGCTTGACTTCAGGGGGGCGTATAATCTTATTCGCATTAAGCATGGGGATGAATGGAAGACGGCGTTTAATACTCCGGAGGGACATTTTGAGTACCTGGTGATGCCTTTTGGGCTCACTAATGCCCCTTCTGTCTTCCAGTGCTTCATGAACGATATATTCCGAGACTTTGTGGATACATTTTTGATTATCTATCTGGATGATATTTTGATCTTCTCCAAGAATTGGGACTCTCATGTGGAACATGTTCGGACTGTGTTCCAGATTTTGAGGGAGAATTCCCTGTATGTCAAGGGATCGAAATGCCTTTTTGGGGTACAGAGGATTTCATTTTTGGTATTTATTTTGTCTCCGTCAACTATTGAAATGGACCCGGCCAAGGTACAGGCCATTTATGATTGGGTTCAGCCCACTTCGTTGAAGGCCCTCCAGAAGTTTTTGGGTTTTGCTAATTTTTATCGGAAATTTATAGCTAATTTTTCTGGGATTGCCAAGCCATTGACGGATTTGACTAGGAAGGGTGCTGATGTGCTGAATTGGTCTCCGGAGGCTGTTTCTTCCTTTCAGGAGCTGAAGCGAAGATTCACTTCTGCTCCGGTTTTGCAGCAACCTGATGTCTCACTCCCATTTCAGGTGGAAGTGGACGCTTCTGAGATTGGTGCAGGAGCAGTGTTGCCCCAAAAAGATCCTGTGACATCTAAAATGAATCCTTGTGCTTTCTTTTCCCGAAAGTTCTCCCCATCCGAACGTAACTATGATGTGGGGAATCGGGAACTGTTGGCCATGAAATGGGCATTTGAGGAGTGGAGACATTGGTTGGAGGGAGCCAAACACCAAGTCGTGGTCCTTACTGACCACAAGAATTTGATTTACCTGGAGTTGGCCAAGCGCTTGAATCCTAGACAGGCTAGGTGGGCCTTGTTTTTCACACGTTTTGATTTTGTGGTCTCTTTTCTTCCGGGCACTAAGAATGTCAAGGCAGACGCCCTCTCTAGGAGTTTCCTTGCTGATTCTCCTGTTGTGACTAAGCCTGCTACCATCTTAGGCGAGGGGGTAGTTCTTTCTGCCATCTCGCCCGATTTGAGACGTGCTCTGGAAGAGTTTCAGGAGGACAAACCTGAGCGTTGTCCCAGTGGAAAGTTGTATGTTCCTGACCAGTGGAGGAAGAGAGTGATGTCTGAAGTTCATTGCTCTGCATTGGCTGGTCATCAAGGTATTTTTGGTACTAGAGATCTGGTGAGTCGGTCTTTTTGGTGGCCCGCCTTGTCTCATGATGTCAGGAATTTTGTGCAGTCCTGTGGGACTTGCTCCCAGTCTAAACCTTGTTCTCGCTCTAGTGGCTTGTTGATACCTTTGCCAGTGCCCAAGAGGCCATGGACCCATATTTCAATGGATTTCATCTCTGATATGCCTGTCTCTCAGAGAATGACTGTTATTTGGGTGATTTGTGATAGATTCTCTAAGATGGTCCATCTTGTACCACTGCCTAAGTTGCCTTCTTCCTCTGAGTTGGTGCCCTTGTTTTTGCAACAGGTGGTTCGCTTGCACGGGATTCCTGAGAACATTGTATCTGACAGAGGAGTTCAATTTGTGTCTAGATTTTGGAGGACTTTCTGTTCCAAGCTGGGAATACAGTTGTCCTTCTCCTCTGCGTTTCACCCTCAGACCAATGGGCAGACAGAGAGAACAAACCAGACTTTGGAGTCGTATTTGAGATGTTTTATTCTGCCGATCAGGATGATTGGTTTCATTTTTGCCCTTGGCCGAATTTGCTTTAAATAATAGAGCTAGTTCTGCCACTTTGATGTCACATTTTTTTTGTAACTTTGGGTTTCACCCTTGATTTTCTTCAGGGCAGGTGGAGCCTTCTGCCTGCCAAAGTGTTGACACTGTGGTGGAGAGAATGCACCAGATCTGGGACCAAGTAGTGGATAAGTTGTCTCTCTCCCAGGAAAAGGCCCAGCGGCTTTCCAACCGGCGTAGGACCGTTGGTCCCCAGTTTAAGGTGGGTGATATGGTTTGGTTGTCATCAAAAAATATCGCTATGAAGGTGGCTTCTCCTAAGTTTAAGGCTAGATTTATTGGACCTTACAAGATTTTGGAGATTATTAATCCGGTCTCTTTTCGGTTGGCTCTTCCTGTCACATTTAAAATTCATAATGTGTTTCATAAGTCCTTGTTGAAGAGGTTTGTTGAACCAGTAGTTCCTGTGGTGGCACCTCCTGACCCTATATTGGTTGAAGGTAACATGGAATATGAGGTAGAGAAGATACTGGATTCCCGTCTGGCTAGACGGAGACTCCAGTATTTGGTTAAGTGGAAGGGTTATGGTCAGGAGGATAATTCCTGGGTCTCTGCCTCTGTTATTCATGCCGAAAGATTGGTTCGTGCCTTTCATCGGGCTCACCCGGATCGCCCTGGTGGCATGGATGAGGTTTCGTGACCCCTCCTCAAGGGGGAGGTACTGTTGTGAGTTCATTTTTCCCTTCACCATTGAGGTCTGATGAACTCCCTCCTCTGGTGAAGGAAGGTAGTGAGGCTGATTACCAAACACCTGGGCAGCTAGATGATGACTGGGTGGCTGGAATTGAGGACTGGATATAAGGCAGCCGACGCCCTTCTGCCTTGCTGGTGATCCTGCTGGATTCTTGGAGACCAGTCTGATTCCTGCGTCTCAAAGCTAAGTTTTTCTGCTCTTCTTTGTACTCTTCAGTTTTGTTTTTGTTTTGCCTTGTTTTTTGGGAGTTCTGCCATCCCCGGCCGGGGGTGAGCTGAATTCCATTTTTGTCTCTGATCTGTTGATCTTTTGCTCTGTCTTCAGAATATACCTGAGTGCTGATATAGTCTTTTGAAGCCTAGCGACTTCAGGGCCTGTTTTTCCTATCAGTCGGTTGGCTCATTTTGGATAGAGTTTTTTGCGGATGGCAGACAGCAGCTTTCCTATCCTGTCCTATTTAGTTAGCTTGGGCCCCATCATTTGCTCAACCTATCTTTCTATCTGTGTTAGTGTTTTCATCTTGCTTCACCGTCATTATATGTTGGGGGCTGCCTATTGCTTTGGGGTCTGCTCTGGGGCAGTTTAGTTTTTCCCCTTTCTGTCTTTAGGCTATGTAGTTCTCCGGCTGTGATCGAGGGGTCTAGGGCACCGTAGGAACCCCCCACGGCTACTGCAAGTTGTTGTGGATAGGTTCAGGGGTCTGCAATCCAATAGCTGCCAACCTTTTTGGTTTTTCTGGACTTAGCTAGTATTTTGTTTTTTCCTGCTTCGGTGACTCATCATAACACCTGAGAGTCTGAGAAGTCTTCCCGTTGACTACCCAGACCTAGTCGTTTCTCGCCGACCGGTTCGAAGATGGGCAATCAGGACACTCCCTTTTCCAATATCCCCTTTTACCGCAGTAAAAGCATAACTGCTTGTCCTTCCGGCATTTCCTCTCCGTATCCTTCAGGGAGAGGGCGCCTACATCCATGAGCTCAGGGGCAGTCTCTTTTCCACTGGGGAACAATGGAGTCTCCACCTGCATCACCCCTCTTGCCCGCAGCCTGCGGTCCATCCTGATGGCCTGGGTCATGGCGTCCTCGAGAGAGTTAGGTGGGGGATGTAATTCCAAAGCATCCTGCAGCCGCTCGGACAAGCCTCTGCGAAAGAGTCCTCGGAGTGCGGCATCGTCCCAAGAGACCTCTGCGGCCCAGCGGTGGAATTCAGTACAAAACCTCTCAGCCGAGTGTTTCCCCTGACAGATGCTCATCACCATGTCCTCTGCCAATCGCACTCGGTCAGGCTCATCATAAATGTGCCCGTGGGCCTCAAAGAATGCATTCACAGACAGTCTCTCAGGGGCAGTGGGAGGAAGGGAGAAAGCCCAAGCTTGTGGGGACCCTCTTAATACCGACATAATGACCCCTACCTTCTGGGGTTTTTGTCCCCAGAGGAACATGGTCTCAAACTAAAAAAAGTTTGCACCCCTCCATGAAGACCCTGAACTCCTTTTTGTTCCCAGAAAAAAAGTCAGGCAGTTTAACAAGTGGTTCTGGGGACACCAGAACAACATCCCTCGCCCCAGCCCCCGGAGACCCAGCAGATAAAGCCCCTCGCACTGTCTCAGAATCCTGCTGCTGAGAACGAGCCAGAGCTTGCTGCTCCAGAGAAAAACCCTGAAACATCTGAGTCAGACTTTTCATCTGGTCAGCCAGAGACTGTATGGGATCCATAACTCTCTGCACAAAAAACCCCAAAAACTTAACGGTCAGTTATAATGTCAGGATCCTGTCAGCGCTGGCGTGCAGCCTCCGCTGAGCAGGGACTCACCCGCACTGTAGGGGGGCCAGGGGTCAGGTACAGCCGGAAAGTATAGATGCACAGGACCTGTGGACGCTGAAGTTAACAAGCAGTTACAGGACCTATGGTCATGTGACAGCAAGGGGGCGGGGCTTAGCGTCCTGCTTTCAGAGATGTCAGGACACTATACAGAAATACTCAGAGTCAGGCAAAACAGAGGTTATACACAGAGATATCAGTAAAGTACCAGGGATGAAACAGAACGGATAGTCAGGGCCAAGCAGAAGTCAAAACTAAACAGACATAGAAGGTACCAAGCAGATTCCAAAGCAATATCCAGAGAACAGACCGAGTCGTACACAGAGAATCAAGCAACCAGAAAACAGCACAAACACACTCAGGTGACACCACACAATGCCAAGGGCGAAAGTATAACTGACGGGGATGGACGCTTCCTGAGGCTATAAGAAGCTTTCCCAGAACCAATGAGAGGCCACCATAATAGGTCCCAGGTGTGCAGGTAAGAGTCTGCACTGAGATCAAAACATTAACCCCAGAAGTGCCGGTCAACCCAGCACTGGTATTATGACAGCCCATGTAAACAGGGTCCAGAATCACAGTTAGGATCTAGCAGGGATAACTTTTATTGATTGATGAAGGAGGTATTAAAAGGTAGAAAATGACAGTAAAAATCTAGTTGCAACAGTTCAAATGACCTTCCTGCTCTCACCATAACAACATCCATGGCCGTACCCACAACAGCCACAGCGGCCGAAAGAGGCGGTAGTCCTTATACCGGAATCTGGACGCTTGAAGTCCTTTCGGCGGAGCCCGTCAGAGTATGGGGCCCATGTTGATGTCCTTAAGTCCGGTCAACAGATTCTTTCTCCCTCCTGGGGTCTGGCAATGTCATGGCTGTAGCTGCACACCTGCCCAGGGAAAACGTGCCCGGGCGTCTGACAGGAAACAGGAGCTCCCTGCTCTCTTGACGCTGCAAGTCCAGCCCACAAAGTTAACCAGTTCCTTTCCCTAAGCTAACATATATGGCAATACATCAAAAACAGGGCAAACACAGCACAGACACATAGCAAACATTAATACACATAATACAATAGCACACAGGTACATAATACAGTGAAGTGCACATAGGAGAGAGGGGCAGAAAGGGGTTCCTCACACCTCCTTACCCACTATATGTCGCCATATGGTTGTAATATCAGTGTTGGTGTTTGTATAGAGATTTTTTTTTAGCAACAGCTCTGTCATCTACTGAGGATCTCCTACATCTGCTATTAGGGTGTATTACCATATTTTTAATCAGAGTTACATGGTTAGGGACCCACTCAGAAGGTTCACTTCCCCCTCAACCAAACCTCTGGCAATGCCTTAGTATTGACTGTAACATGTAAGAGCGTGAAACTATTGCAATCTGAGATGTCTCCAACAGTAAGTATCAGTTGTGAACAATAGCTAGTACCCATCATTTCAGGTCCATACCAAGTTCTTAGAAGGAAAATCATTTTAGCAGTCCTTTTACAGAAAGGGGTTAATAACTCCCTATTTTACTCACTTGTCTTTCCAACTAAGTCCAGGACATGGAGTCATCTTCTATGTCTACCTCTAACTTCATAGATGGAAACTTCATGCCTTGTTCTCTTTCTTGGTTACTCCGAAACAGGAAGTACTGTCATATTTTAGAGAAATTGGAGGGATGACACAGGAAATGACTGCAATCACCATGCATCTATTAGAATATCACATGGTTTATAACTCAAAAGGGTTGTACAGGTTTGGAATAAAAGACTGACGTTAATCTATGTGACTGCATACTTTCAAATCCTGACAGTGTGCGGTGCCTACTCTTTCATTGATTCCCTCTGTATTGCCGGTGAGACCGAGCAGTCAAGTTGCCGCAGGTGCGCAACTTGCATACTTGCGGTCACATGCTGACTAGACATGATCGTCCACACTCAGTAGGAATGCATTGAGAGCAGACAAGCACTTCTAGTCAGAATGATAGCATAAGTATGCAAATCACATGCCTAATAATAATAATAATTTTATTTCTATAGCGCCGACATATTCCGCAGCACTTTACATTATACAGGGGACTTGTACAGACGATAGACATTACAGCATACTAATAAACACATAGATCAAAACAGATACCAATAGGAGTGAGGGCCCTGCTTGCATGCCTACAATCTATGAGGAAAAAGGGGAGACACGAAAGGTGGATGGTACCTGAGGTCAAATGATTGCCCGCTCTCATCGGCAATACCGGGAAAACCTGACACCACACTCTGTCCAGATTCATATGTCTGTTCTCATATAGAGTGACTGTAGACTTTTGTCAGAAGACCAGACAACTTCTATAACTTAGGCATTAAAGGGGTTGTCAGGTACAAAATGATAAGTCTGCAGTCACTCTGTGTGACTTCAGACTGATGACTCTCCCAAGTGCACGCAATGCAAGGATTTGCTGATTTCTGAGCCAGAAACGGCGGAGGTAAATATGCATTCTCCCAGCCAGATCCTGACGAGTGGGTGCAGCCTTGCTCCACACACTTGTACTGAGCAAGCCAGAATCCCCCTAGTGCACAGTGCATGCACTGGTGGAGTCATAAGTCTGCAGTCACACAGAGTGAGTGCAGGCTTATCATTTTAGACCGAACAATCCCTTTAACCTAAAGTCTATAATGGGCCTGGATGGCGTATACTCAGGTTACCAACCAAAGCTTTTAGATATTACTTAGTGGCACATTGTCATGATGTGACAGTTCCTTTAAGCTGTATAAAAGAACTGTTTTAATAACTTGTGTTGTGCCACTGAGATACCATCTGTTCTGTTCCTAGCGAGTTGTGAATGTGTTCTTTCATGTACTGAATTATTTGGTCATAATTTACTAAGACATTTACAAGTGTGTAATGTTTCATTATGAGAGAGTATTTAGGAAGAAGAGGACTGAAATAAGCAACAAACGTTTTTAGGTCATTTCAAATAATGATACCAAATAATATGTCTAAATCATATTACTACTTCCAGCTCCCTAAAATATAGAACTAGGTGGATCCTGGCAAGAAAATACATAGAAAAATATCTGCTACACAACACTCTAATTTTGCCTGCATTTTCATCAACTTGAACAATGTACTGGCGTAAACTGGATCAAAAGTTATTTGTTTAGTATACAATCCCAAAAAAAGTGTATAATGCTGTGTATAATGTAAAGAAAACAAGAATGTAATGGTATGGAAATCTCTTATAGCAATATTTTACTGACAACAGAACATGGAACACAAGTCGGAAGGGACAATTCGACAATTTTCCGTTTCATTTGAAAAAAATTAAGTCATTTTGAAATTGATGGCAGTAACACATCTCCAAAAAGTTGCAACGGGGCCATACCTACCATTGTGCAGGAAACAAATAGCTGGAGTTAGCCTGTAGGATTTTAGCTTCTCAACTATCCGAGGTCTTGGTGTCAGGAACACCGCACTGCACTTGCTCACTGAACCAGTGCGCGTGTCCTTAGTAAGACAAACTGTGCTCAGCGATACGTGTGGAGCTTGCGGTAGCAAAGAAGGTGCGTACCTCAGACCAGCAGGACCTAAATCATGTGACTGCTGGGGGCGTGGCCTTAACCTCACAGAGCTAGGATCTGCAAGAAAACTCATAGCAGGGTAACTACGGGACAAAGTTACCAAGGGGCATAGACAGGCTGGGGTCAAAGCATGAGATAGCATGACAAAACCAGAGGGTAGACAGAACGGGGAGTCAGGACATAGCCAATAAGTCATAGATGGAGATAGCTGCAAAGTACAAGAGAGGCGAGCAAAGAATAGTCAGGTCACAGGCAAGGAGTCATACACAGAGAGGGTAGCGCACTACAGAATCAACAGGCAAACTCACAACGGGGGACAGAATCGGGTCAGAACCATATAAGCAAGCTAGAAGACAACGAACAGGCACAGGCAAACAGGGGTCTACACACTCGGCCAAAGGCAAAAGTATAACTGACGGGGATTGGAGTTTCCCAGGGCTATAAGAAGCTCTTCCTGGACCAAAGAGAGGCCACAATAATTAACCCCAGGCGTGCAGGTCAAAGCCTGCACTGGGCTCAAGACATTAACCCCTGACGTGCAGGTCAAAACCTGCACTGGGATCATGACACTTGGGCCGTATTTTTTGTTTTATAATGTGACAAATGTTTTCTATTAGTAAAAGGTCTTTCATTAGAGGAGGAAAAGAAAACAAGTTGCAAGTATGGCATGTACCATAATTTTTGACCTTTATGCACCTCAAATCTGACATAGGAAAATTATAAATTCATCCCTTTTTTCCTGTACTGGATGAACAGTAGAATTTTTTTTCAGTTTCAAATTTGGTCAATTAAGAGGATGTCTGCTTCTTAACAGTCCTTTATTATTAAAATAATCCTCTTAAAAGTCAAGGTGAGTCTTTTTGTTGCCTAATAATTAAAAAAATGTATCTTCTTAAATTTAAGCCAAGTTAAGAAAAGCACAAAAAATATCTCATCTAACATGAGTTAAAGCTTGATGCTACGTCTCTACTTCTGTTCCATTCTACTTTGGAATGGATAGAAATAATGTAGACTTGTTGCATTTACAAGGTCAAAAAACATTTAGGGCTCATACTCATTTGCAAGGAAAATGGACGAGTGAAATTCGATTGTACAGACAAAAGATCAGGTGGCCTAGAGCTATATGTTGACTTTTATTTGAGCAATTGATGGTAACTTTAGTTGATAGAGCTTTTTTGAGCCCTACCTGCTATGTTGGCTCTCTTGAAAAATATATATATCTTACACGTGTATAATATAATCAGCTGTATCTGTAAACATTAGCAGAAAGACATTCAAGCATTTTTCAGAAAGAATCTTGAGAAAAAAGCTACAGAATTTAAAATTTAGCACCCGTGTCTGAGATGCTTAATCAATGACACATCTTCAGGGCAGATATTCCAAATACTTAATTTATCTGTAAGTATACCTCCTTCTGTACTAAGTTCAAACTGGCATGAGCCTTCAAACAAGTTGATGGAATGACTGACGTCTGTAAGAAGAAAGACAGTTTTAAAAGTATAAATCAAACCTGCCGCTCTTGAGCTCATCTCTACAGATTCACCAAGGAAATCGATATCAACTCAAGAAACTCATGTTTTATTAATGCCTACAGTGGCAGAATGCTTCATTGTAGCTGCCGCCAGTTTTGTTCCATTTAAAGGGAATTTCCTGTCGAAATAAATACTAAATATCTGATGCTAGAAAACAAAAGGCCTGTTTCAGTGCTCTCTATGTGCCAATTGAAAGGACATAACTATGTACTATAAAATGTTTTATTAAACTTCTCCGAATATCAGTTTAAACCAGATTTGAAGATTAGAAAGCTGTTTGTCTTGCTTTCTTCTTCTTTCTAACCCAACCTACAGCCCTGTTTTTTGTTACCTTTTCTTTTAGCTAAACAGATCCTGAGATAAGTGACAAAAAGAAAAAAAATAAGGTTTTGTGATGCTATTTTGAGCGATTGTTACTCACCTCTCCTTGGTCCAGAGCTGGACCATATATGCTTTGTCCTCTGTTTGGGAGGCCATTAGCTCATCTACTCTTTTGAAGCTCTCTTGTGGCGGGAAGCCTGGTTATTGCAGGAGAATTGAGGTTGCAGGAGTATTGAGGATTTGGACAATCTTGGTCCCTAAACTGCAGCACCACTGCTAATTCTACTATGTTATTCCAGCCATCCCAGTTCCAGCACCACTACATCAAGCCTCGCTGTACAACTCAATCTACTACTTCATGATTCCAGCACTTCTGCATAAGCCTCTATTGCAAACACAGCTCTGCTACACTGTTTTAGTTTCCAAGAGTCAACTTTGCTAATTTTTGTGTCAGTTCTGTTTCTCTTTGCCCTCTAGCCCTGGAATATTGGGCCTCCATTGTAAGCTCAGCTGTGCTACACTAGTTCTTCATCCCTGAGTTAACTCTGTTACATTGCGGGGGCCAGTTATACTACACTGCACTTCTGTTGTTAACGCTGCTCTGCTACACCAGTTTCTCTTTACTGAATAAACTTTGCTATTAAGCTGTGTCAGTTCTTTTGTACTAAGCCTTCATTAAAGACTGTGTAAACTTAGCAGCTCTGCTACACTGATACTGGTTTTTCATCCCAGAGAAAACTCTGCTACATTTCTGTACAAGCTCTGCTGCCGTGGTTCAGGCTCAACTTGTCCAGCTGCCATTGTTCCCCCTCAACCACATTTGCTCCTGTTTTTCCAGCTAGATTGCTTTTCTGCACAGTGTCACTTGTCCGAGTTCCTCAACTGGATCAAGGCCCTCGAGGATCCACCTCACCATAGACATAACGGAGATGTTTATGCTGTAGGTGTCTAAAGTCACCCGATGGTTGTCATGTGAATTTCAGCCTTTCAAGGGTTGCGTTATAGTGTTGTATTTTCCTCATAAGAAATTGAAGGTAAAGGTTGATACTCCATGAAAACATTTATAATCCTAGTCGCTAATTAACAATAATTGCTGTTATAAGACGTTATACAATCAAGACTTGATAATAGAATGGTCTATTTCAGACTCAAGATTAGTTGACTGAGATTACTCACCAATTATGTGAAGCATTATTCACTGTCTGAGACTCACGCAGATCTTTACACTCATTTGGCACATTACTTTTATTGCAATGCGGCTTATGAGTCACAGAACTTAGTCAAAGGAGCAATGATGTAATTCATCTTCCAATGATTCCCCTGCGCTAAAGATATGAAAACAAGTAGATGAAATCCATTAACTGTATTAAATATGAACTGCAGGTAATCCCTGTATATTAAAGGGAACCTGTCGCCATGCGCCATCACCATCACCATGAGCCTCTTCTTGAATCTGGAGCCTCTGACTCCCATAGGGGGCTCAACGTTGAAATTTAACATGCCTGAAGCTTCTTTCTAGAATCTAATGGTGGCCAAACACATGATTGGGTAGTTCTGTTAGAATCATCAGAGTCATCCAACTTGAGTCTAGTTTATAAAGTATGGGGTTCAATCACATGACAGAGGTGACAGACTGAAGTTGAGTTAGAGGTGTATCAAGATAACTCCTCCAGATTAATTATACAATGTTGCTGGAGGTCAAGTCTAAAGGACAGATTACACTTTTGCACATTTTTTTATGATTTTTTTTATTTCATCTGAAAATGTCTCTAGTAACATTTTGCTTCAATGAAAATACATTCTAGAAGATGGGAAAATAAGTTGCTAAAATAAGTGAATGTGTTACAAAGCAATTTCTAAAGCTCTTGAAGTCATCGAATCAGACTAGTAACCATTGCCTCCAAATGGAGAAGACATAGAACAGCAGTGAATCTTTCCAGAAGTGGCTTCCCTGACAAGATCTCCACAAAGGTGCAGTAACCATTCATCAAGACATAAAACATCAACAATGAACCTTCGCAGCTCAGATCATTGTCCATGACTTGACAAGAAGAAAACCAAACCTGCAAAATTACTTCAAAATATACCATATCCTCACAGTAAGAATCAAAAGCCAAGAAAGCATTCTACATGAAAATAAGGTATAACATAGTAATTAATAAAAGTCCACATCTCGATGCAGAATGGAAATTTATGGAAAGCCTAATGACAGCCATAAACTGAGTTTTTGTGTCAGGTGTGGAATGTAGTAGACCTTGCACTATAAAGTGTCCAAAATAAAGCAGTTCTGCCAAGTTACTGCTATCTTGGTGATGACCTTCAAAATGCAAACATGCAATGTATAATTTACAACTGTTTTGCATGCAATGTGGTGCTGGCAGTAGCCATGAGCTACAAGTACTCATTTTCCAAGCCCGCCGCCACGCTACATGAGAATGCAGGTCCTGGCTAGGTGTGTTGTGGAGACACAGCATTGTATCTTAATTAACCAGACGTCTATTTTTAGCAAACCAAGAAGAATAGACTGTAATCGAGCATATGTATACTACAATTACATCCCATGACTCTGCAGAGAGCTAAGGCTGGTTTCACACTTGCTTTTTTTTGCAGCGCGTTTTCCCGCAAAAAAACGCATTGAAAAAACGCATACAAAAGCATACAACTGCTGCGCTTTTTTCAAGCATTTTTATGAGCATGCATGAAAAAAACGCAGCGTTTTTATGCGTTTGTATGCGTTTTTAGTGCGTTTTTACCGCGTTTGCATTTTTTTCCAACATTAGGTGGCCCCTCACACTAACCCAAACCATGACTTTACTAACCCTAACCCTGACCCTAACCCTAACCCTGACCCTAACCCTAACCCTAACCCTAACCCTGACCCTAACCCTTAACCAAACCATACTTAACCCTAACCCAAACCCTAAACCCTAACTAACCCTAACCCTGACCCTAAACCTAACCCTAACCCTAACCCTTACCCTAACTCTGACCCTAACCCTAACCCTAACCCTAACCCTGACCCTAACCCTTAACCAAGCCATACTTAACCCTAACCCAAACCCTAAACCCTAACTAACCCTAACCCTGACCCTAACCCTGACCCTAAACCTAACCCTAACCCTAACCCTAACCCTAACCCTGACCCTAACCCTTAACCAAGCCATACTTAACCCTAACCCAAACCCTAAACCCTAACTAACCCTAACCCTGACCCTAACCCTGACCCTAAACCTAACCTTAACCCTAACCCTAACCCTGACCCTAACCCTAACCCTAACCCTGACCCTAACCCTTAACCAAACCATACTTAACCCTAACCCAAACCCTAAACCCTAACTAACCCTAACCCTGACCCTAAACCTAACCCTAACCCTGACCCTAACCCTAACCCTAAACCCCCTTAACTAACCCTAACTCTAACCCAAACCCCTAAATTCCATGGTTAACAAAAAAAACGCATGTGCAAAAAAACGCATACATAAGCATGCCAATGCGCACATATGCGCACCCATAGACTATAATGGGTGTCTTGCTGTAAAAAAACGCATTGCGCGCATGCGTTTTTTTGAGGCAAGTCGGACGCACCAAAAAATGCAACAGGTTGCATTTTGTGCGCCCGAGCGCATACCGCAAAAAAACACATGCGCGGTAAAACGCGTACAAACGCATGTGTATGCGCACATAAGCGCATCCCATGCAAAGTATAGGAAAAAAAAACGCATGCGCTATTTAGCGCTAAAATACCGCGAAAAAAAACGCAAATGTGAAACCAGCCTAACTTAGAAAACTTTTTTTGTGTTTTTCCACATGTATCTGCCAAGGTTGTAATACAGAAAAACCCTTATTCCAGATTCCTACCATGTCCTTTATATGTATCAGGTTTCCTGTAAACAACGGTATGTACTATATCTAAATTATGTGCTTTTTTTATGGATTTGTTTGTTTTCTTTTGCATTTGTCTACATGCTGTTTGATGAATTAGGCAAAACTAGGACAATAGCATGCAATTCCCAAGTCTCATACTTTTTATTCCAACATGATGTTCTGTTCCCATATTATGTAGTAAACTCATTTCTGTTTCCAAATCTATGCAGTTAATTTGGTTGTGGTACTGTGCCTATGCAGTAAGCCTGGCGGTGGTACCATATTTATGCAGTGAGCTTGGCTCTGGTACCATATGTATGAAGTAAATATAGTCCTGTTCCCATATCTATGTAGTAAACTCTGGTCTGTTGATGCATCTGTGTATCACAGTAAGTGTGGTTCTGTTAATGCATTGCAGTAGTAAGTTCAGTTCTGTTCTCATATCTGAGCACTAAGCTTTTTTCTTCTCTCTAAACTATGTAATAAACCTGGTTCTGTTGCTGTATCTGTGTAGTAAATCATGTTTTGTTCTCATATCTATGTAGTAAGCTCTGTTCTTGTCTCATCTTCATCAGAACCTGCTCTTCCAATGTCTGCTTCTATCATCGCCATATTCATTCTGAGGGCAGCACTGGTGATAGAAGAGATATTGGGACCAGAAGCGCTGGATGGCACAGACTTTATCCAACCACTTAGATTTGTGTGACGGAGACCTGCACTGCTGTCCAGTCTGGTAGCATGTGTGCGTGTGCTGTTCAGGGGAGTTACTAGCTCTCTGCTTCAGTCAATGGGAGAGCACCACACCCTACTAAAACTAAGTTTACTGCTGGAAGCCACCAGATATAGGTGTGTGCATCCCCAGTTTAGGTCGGTGGTTTTTACTCCTGTGTTGTATTTTTGCTTTTTTGTTTTGACCTTGGCTTGTTCATTGATGCTTCTCTGACAATTTTATAACTTGCTTCCCTCTAGGTTCTGACTCAACTACCTTCCTTCCCTTCTTGCTAGCTTGCACCACCAAATAGCAGCTGACTCTGTGGCCCTTGCTCAAGGACTACTCTGTAAGTTCAGATTCCTGTATAGGGATTAAAGAGTGAAGGCCAGGGCAGCCCCAGGACTAAGAGAAATGATGTAGCTTGGCCAAGCCTGACTGTAATAGCCATTTTAGAGTTTCCAGACCACCACCGACAGAGCCACCTTACAGTTCTGCTCCCATATCTATGCAGTAAGCTCATTTCTCTGTTCCCATATCTATTTGTTAATCTTAGTTCTGATGCTGTATCTAATAAGTTTGTTCAGTACCCATATCTATGTAGTAAGCTTGGTTCTGTTCCTGTATGAGTACAGTATGCTATAAGTGCAGTATGCTTGTTTCCACTCCTGTATCTATTTAATAAGCTAGTTTCTTTTCCAGAATCTGTGTAGTAAGATTTATCATTTTCCCATATCTACAGTGCCTTGTGAATGTATTCGGCCCCCTGGAACTTTTCAACCTTTTCCCACATATCATGCTTCAAACATAAAGATACCAAATGTAAATTTTTGGTGAAGAATCAACAACAAATGGAACACAATTGTGAAGTTGAACGAAATTTATTGGTTATTTTACATTTTTGTAAATGTATATATATATATGTCTATAACAGTTTTTACCAGAGAGTAGATAGAGAGATAGAGTTATACTATGAGCAGAATACATTTTGCAGTCAGGTATCTGATTGGACCTTCTACACTATAACAATTGTATTTTCACTTGACTGCTTCATCCACCAGAATTAAATGAATTCAGGTGAATATTGCAAGCAAGAGATGTATTAAATTACATTTAACCACAATTTTCACTAAAAATGACTCATGTTCCATTACAGATCGACTTTGAGCTTTTGCTCCTATTTACATGATTTACTTTTGCTGGAATGTCACACGGCGACATTGATTAGCCATAGAAAAAAATTAATTATTGTTCCATTTTGCAGAAACACAACATGACAAATCATATTTCTACTAAAGAAAAAGTTACATTGACACCTGTACTGATTCATTTGTTTTATAGCCTTGCGTATAGTCACAGGAAGATAATGGATCACTATAATACTAAACAGGTATGGTAACTATAACCTGCGGCATGTATATATTACAGCAATATTAGTGTTCCTTAACATTATACCTTCTCTCTAACTGATTTACATTCTTTTACACTGCACCTATCCTACAGTGTATAGGGTAGGAACAGTGATGAGCGAGCGTACTTGCCACTGCTTGATACTTGATTGAACATCGGGGTGCTCGAGTATGCTCATTACTTCATCGTGTTTTGTGGGTGCTTGAGTCACCAACGCACGTTTCATGACTGTTCGAAAACCAATAAACATGGGAGGATTTCCCGCCATACACAGTAATGCCGTAGCTATATTGCTGTGTTGTAGCCCAGGATCAATGCTCAGAGCAGGCTGAGGCCTACTTGGAGCAAGGAGAAAATACGATGTAGTGTGAGTTTGGAGGCAGCAAGAGACTTTGCCATCCACACAGCAGGATGACGCATGGAGCAGGCTGAGGCCTGACGGTGTTGGCATGTGGATGGAGCAGGAGACTTTGCCATCTACACAGCAGGGGAACAGCTGGCATTACTGAACCCCACTAACACAGGAGCTAGTGTGTGTTTCTCTGCGAAGACGGCACTTCTGAACACCAACTGGCGTTGTTGGAGCCCAGGATGAGGCATGGAGCAGGCGGAGGCCTGATGGTGTTAGCATGTGGAGGCAGCAGGAGACTACTAGCAATGGGAATGTGGACAGAGCAGGAGACCTTGCCGGACACACATCAGGGGATCAACTGACGTGACTGAGGCCAAGTAACACTGGAACAAGTGTGGATTGTGCAGATACCACTTAAGAGCTGTCACTGGCGGGGTTGGAGGCTAGGGGAAATACTAGAGACAGTGGAGCCAGAGGCCTAAGTGGAGCAGGGTTAAAAATCAGTAGTAGTTTGAATGTGGATGGAGCAGGAGACTTTGCCGTCCACACAGCAGGGGAGCAGCTGGCGTTACTGAACCCCACTAACACAGGAGCTAGTGTTTTTCTCTGTGCAGACAACACATCTGAGCGACAACTGGCTGTGTTGAAGCCCAGGGATTATAGTTCAGGTGGTAGAAACATGAACACAACAGGAGACTTGGATACAGTTGCCAACCAATTATTTAGTCGGGAAGAGGACTGGCAAATTCTGGGGAGATCCAGGCCTTGTTCATTTTGAGAAAAGTAAGCCGGTCGACATTATCAGAAGAAAGTCGCGTGCGACGGTCTGTAAGTACACCACCTGCGGCACTAAAGAGGCGTTCCAATAATACACTGGCAGCAGGGCAAGCCAGCACCTCCAATGCATACTGGCTAAGCTCTGGCCATGCATCCAGCTTAGAGACCCAAAACTTGAAGGGGGAAGAGCCATCTGGTAGTACACTCACAGGGCAAGACATGTAGTCTGTCACCATCTGACGGAAACGTTGCCTCCTGCTGACTGGAGCCGTCAGTAATGGTGTAGACAATTGTGGCGGACACACAAAACTTTGCCACATTTGGGCCATAGTGGTCTTGCCTTGTGCTGAGGCTCTGCCTCTGCTCCCTCTTTGTGCCGAGTTTCCTCCACTGGCTTGACGCACAGAGGTGCTTTGTAAAGCCCTAGCACCACTGCTGTCGGGTGGAATGGAAAACATGATGGACTGCACCAGTGTGTCTTGGTACTCCCGCAGTTTACGCTCCCGGTTCAACGTTGGTATGAGGGTTTGCAAGTTGTCCCGGAAGCAAGGATCTAGGAGGGTGTACACCCAATAATCAGCCGTGTAGAGAATGTGGGTGATGCGGCGGTCGTTTCTCAGGCACTGCAGCATGAAGTCAACCATGTGCTGCAGACTCCCAACTGCCAAAGAACCGCTGTCCCCTGTTTGAGGCGTGATCTCTGCCTGCTCTGCATCACCCCACCCTCGCTGTACATACTGACAAGAGCTTTGTGTACCTCCCTCCTCTGGAGAGATGTCTTCCTCCTCCATCGACTCCTCGTCATCCTCCTCACAAAGTGTCCCCTGCCTAGGCCTTTGTGAGGAAGCATGTAGCGCAGACTGTCCAGAAGCAGATGGCATTTGAGACTCCTCATCCTACACCTCTTCCAAAACCTCATCCCTTAGTACTTGCAGTGTTTTTTGAAGCAGGCAGATAAGGGGGACACTCATGCTGACTAGTGCATCATCTGCACTCGCCATCCACGTGGAATCATCGAAGGCACGCAAAACGAGGCAGATGTCCTTCATAGAGGCCCACTCAGTGGTGCTGAAATGTGACCGGCGCACAGTGCGACTTGTTTGCGCCCGATGCAGCTTGTACTCCATGACTGCTGCCTGCTGCTCACACAACCGCTCCAACATATGTATCGTAGAATTCCACCTGGTGGGTAGGTCACATATGATGCAATGTTCCGGAAGGCGTAATTGGCGCTGCAGAGCAGCAAGGCGCGACCTTGCCGTGCTGGAACGCCGCAAGTGAGCGCACTCTATGCGGACCTTGTGCAGCAGTGCATCAAGATCCGGATAGTCCCTCAGAAAGCTCTGCACGACCAAGTTTAGCACATGTGCCAGACATGGGATGTGAGTGAGGTTGCCTAGGCCAAGAGCTGCCACCAGATTTCGGCCATTGTCACACACTACCAAGCCCGGCTGTAGATTCGCTGGCACAAACCACACGTCGCTCTTCTGCTTGATGGCATTCCAGAGCTCCTGCGCTGTGTGGCTTCGATTCCCCAAAGAAATTAATTTGAGTACGGCCTGTTGACGTTTGGCCACGGCTGTGCTCATATCGGTCGTAACAGGCTCCTGCTGCGCTGTTTCAGAGGAACTTGAGTAGGAGGAGGAGTCAATGTGTACAGACTCGATTCCTGCAATCCGTGGAGTTGGTAGAACACGTAGAGCGCCACTCTCCAGATATGTACCTGGCTCCACAACATTGACCGTGAGGGAAAGGTATCGTCCCTGTCCGTGGTTACTGGTCCACGCATCAGTGGTCAGGTGGACCTTGCTACTGACGGCGTTTAGTAGCCCATGTTTTATGTTTGCCTCCACATGTTTCTGCAGGGCAGGGACGGCTCGCCTGCTGAAATAAAAGCGGCTGGGCACGGTATATTGTGGGACTGCCAATGCCATGAAGTCCCGGAAGGTGTCAGTCTCCACCAGCCTGAATGAGAGCATTTCAAGTGCCAGTAGTTTGGCAATTGCAGCATTCAGAGCCTGTGCTCGGGGATGGTTTGCCGAGTATGGCCACCTTTTCTCCCATGCCTGTGCTACCGATGGCTGTCGAGTGGCCTGGGAGTGTGAGGATGACTTGGAACGTGGTGCTGTGCGTGGAATGTCACAGGGTCTCCGAACAATAGTGCCAGAGGTTCTTCCTTGGCGATCCTGTGAGGAAGCCGAACCAGCTGTGTGTGAGCTGGAGGAAGAGGCCCCAACACGAGCTGAAGAGGTGGTAGGTGGTGCTGTACGTTGGCCTACGTCTTCAGTGTGTCTGTGTATCTCCACCTCGTGCTTGGTCCGCACATGTTTCCACATATTAGTGGTATTGAGGTTGCTGACATTTTTCCCTCTTTTGACTCTCTGATGACACAGTTTGCATTTGACAAAGCAAATGTCATCTACAACTGTGTCAAAAAAGGACCACTCACTGCAAGTCTTGGGAGCGCCCTTTTTGCCTTTTGAAAGTGGAATGCTTCTAATAAGTGCCGAAGTGGAGGCTACAGGCAACCAAGTCTTCCCCCTCCCTCTCCCTCTGGTTTTGGCCATTCAGGGAATCTTTTCCTCAGAGCTGCTCCCACCACCTTCCTGTTCCTCACGCCATGATGGGTCAAGGACCTCATCATCTACACTCCCCTCTTCAAACACCTGCTTCTCCTGGGTTGTCTCGCCAGCACCGTACGCAACAGAAAGTGTCACCTGTGTCTCGTCATCATCTGATGCGCACTGAGGTGTGCTGACCATAGGCACTGGCCCACCCGCCTCTTCAGATTCAGAGAGACAAAGTAGTTGCGCATCACTGCATACTCCCTCTTCTTCACATTCTGGAATGCTACTTGGCTGGCCCCCTCTTTCCAAACCAACAGATTCTGAGAACAGAAGTAGAGACTGTGATGGCTCCTGTCCAGGGCTCTCTGACTGCCTGGGCACTTTGGCAGGTGGTGAAGAGACAGATGGTTGCTCTTCGGTGCTCTGGCCCTGAGAGGATGTGGAAGTCATTGAAGTCGATGCGTTAGCTGCCATCCATCCGACAACGGCTTCAATTTGTTCCTCCCGCAGCAGTGGGGTACGGTGAGGTCTTACAAAGCTGCGCATAAAGGACTGTTGCCTGCTAAAACTGGGGGATGCTGACTCACTGGTGCCAACAGCAGGCACAGAATCCCCACATCCTCTCTCTGCAGAATCCCCACGTCCTCTCCCTCCAGAATCCCCACGTCCTCTCCCTGCTGAAACTCCACGCCCACGGCCACGTGCCTTACTCCCTGCCTTCTTCATCTTGCTAGACTGAGAAAGAAAAGCAGAAATGTACAAAGGGGGGCCTTAGTGTGCCTATTCCTGAACAGCTGGTTACAGGTATAAGAAACACTAATTTTATGAAGTGTGTGTCGACTACACTTTAATGGGAGCTAATGTGGCCTACACAACTTTCAAATGTAGTGTTTGGTGAACTTTGTTGTTTTTTTGGGGGGAAAAAAACTAAAAGGATGTGACCAAAGATTTGAAAGTGAGAGTATCACCAACTTTCTAGAGCTATTACAATGCAGGCAGGTAACCTACAATGCAAAAGATGAGGCTCCAAAAAAATTGGGTAATACTAATCTGGCTGCAGCTGAAGGGCACAAGCCAGAAAAAAGGCTCCTCTATCTACTCCTATATAGTGTTTGCAACCAACCAATGTAGATGGATATGGATGGATGCACACTAATAGGAGAAGAAAAAATGAGCTGCAATTAAAGAAAAATATGTGTGAGGCAGTGACGCACGCTGAGTGGCCTACAACTAGACGTAGCTGCAGGACACACTACTCAGCGTGAGCTGCACTCACACACAATCAGAGACCTCTCAGACAGCCGTGAACAGTGCAGCTAAGTGGGCACTAGCACTGAAAGGCTGCAGAAGGGCTCTGCTGTGTACTCCTAGAGTGTTTGCAACCACCGTATATGGATATGGATGGATGCACACTAATAGGAGAAGAAAAAATGACCTGCAATTAAAGAAAAATATGTGTGAGGCAGTGACGCACGCTGAGTGGCCTACAACCAGACGTAGCTGCAGGACACACTACTCAGCGTGAGCTGCACTCACACACAGTCAGAGACATCTCAGACACCCTAGAACAGTGCAGGTAAGTGGGCACTAGCACTGAAAGGCTGCAGAAAGGCTCCGCTGTCTACTACTAGTGTTTGCAACCAACGTATATGGATACGGATGGAAGCACACTAGATAGAATTTAAGAAAAATAAGCAGCTCAAAAAGAAAAATATGTATGAGGCAGCAGTGATGCACGCTGGGCGTCCTACAACCAGACGTGGCTGAAGGACCCACTCCACAGCGTGAGCTGCACTCACACAGCCCTTGTAGACAGCTGTCAACACTGCTGCCAGGGGAAAGCAAGCTACAGTGGTGGTTTATGCAGCCTGGGTTAAGCACTATATGTTTTGTGGAATCGCTATTTCTAACTGTCCCTCACAGTCTTCAACAGCAGCCTGTCCCTAACAGAATTCACAGCAGAGTGACCATAAATTGCGGCGGCGGTGGCTTTTATAGTGCATCATGACATCATTTCAGCAGCCAATCACAGCCATGCCAATAGTTAACATGCCTACATGCCTAACAGGATGTGCCCACACTTCTGAGGATTCCCATTCGCTGAATCAAAGCGAGCGGGCTGATAGCATTATGGGAACTTCCGATTTCGGTATCCGATATGAAAAAAGTATCAGAAGTCAGTATCGGAATTCCGATACAGCTAATATTGGCCGATACCCGATACTTGCGGTATCGGAAAGCTCAACACTACTCATTCCTCAACCACAAAACCACAAAAACACTAATGCATGCTCTAATCATCTCCCGCCTCGACTACTGCAACCTCCTACTCTCTGGCCTCCCCTCTAGCACTCTGGCACCGCTCCAGTCCATCTTACACTCTGCTGCCTGACTAATGCACCTGTCTCCCCGCTATTCCCCAGCCTCCCCCCTAATCCAGGCCCTTCACTGGCTTCCTATTGCCCAGAGGCTCCAATTCAAAACCCTAACCATGACATACAAAGCCATCCACAACCTGTCTCCTCCATACAACTGTGACATGGTCTCTAGGTACCTACCTGAACGCAACCTTCGATCATCTCAAGATCTCCTTCTCTACTGCCCCCTTATCTCTTCTTCCCACAAACGCATACAAGACTTCTCCCGTGTTTCCCCCATACTCTGGAAATCTCTGCCGCAACACATCAGACTCTCACCATCAATGGAAACCTTCAAGAAGAACCTGAAGACCCACCTGTTCTGACAAGCCTACAGCCTGCAATGATCCTCGGTCTACTAAACCACGGCACAACCTGCTCTACCCACTCCTACTGTATTCTCACCCATCCCTGTAGACTGTGAGCCCTCTTGGGCAGGGTCCCCTCTCCTTATGTACTTGTGTGTCCCTTCCCCTTTTCTCATGTAAAGCTCCATGGAATAAATGGCGCTATATAAATGCATAATAGTAATAATAATAATGCATGTATTTGCAATTTCATGCATGTAGTTGTCAAGTTATTGCAATTTTTGCCTCTACTGATTTTTTTTTCAAATTTGACAGATAAGGAGTGTTTGTTCATCCTTTGCGGTCTCAAGAAAAGTGCAGGCTTGGCTACCCTTGCTGTCCCAGAAACTGCACACATGTGACCGATGCTGTGTGTGTTTGAAGCAGCAATATAACCTACTCATCTTTCTTCTCCTCCACCTCCTCTGCTGAGCTACTCAGCTGCTTAACTCTGGGTTCACACCAAGTTGGATCCACAACCTCACCGTCATCCCATTTGTTCTTACACTCCAAACCCTTAGAGTCACCCTCCTCATCTTCCTGCCCTGACACCACAGTACAGTTCACGTGTGCCTCAAGTATCTGAGTCTCAACATGATCTCCTCTTTTGTGAATTTTTTTGATCTGACTTCTGAGTCGGGGCTCCCTCTGGTGGTTACTGCGGATAGAGAAGCTGGCCGGGATGACAGAAGTCTGCCACCTGACAACGATGATTGGAAATCAGGGATTACTAACTGGGAGGATATAAGCGAGCAGGCTTCCCTCAGTTGCTGCTGGTGATTGTTTCTTCCTGTGCATTTTGAGGTCTGCTTTCTCCTACCTGATCCTGCATTTTTCAGTTAAGTTGTTCATTTGCTAATCCTTTGCATCTGATCTGGTTTTGTCTCTTTCTGCTTTGCTGAGGGTTCAGCATGCTCCCTGCTGGGGCTGTGCTGAACCCCGCTTCATATGTTACAGCTTCTGTCGGTTTGTTCAGTCTCCTGTTATATTAGTCATTTTTGCTTTGCTGCCAGTTCACACCAGAATGCTGATATAGTGGGGAAAGGTCGTGAGACCTCAGTGTTTTTTGTACATCAGATGTGTTGGATTTTTTAGGGTTTTTGGGTGATTGCAGACAGTTTCTTTCCTTTTCTATCCTATCTAGACAGTTTGGGCCCCATCATTTGCACAGTCTATTTTCTGTCTGTGTTTGTGCCTTATCTTGTCTCACCGACAATATATGTTTGGGGGCTATTTCTTTGGTGTTCTACTCCAAGGCAGTTTAGATTTCACCTTTCTTGCTTTAAGCTTAGTTAGTTCTCCAGCTGTGCCGAGGTGTCTAGGGCTCGCAGGTAGGCCCCAATGCTACTGCAAGTTGTGTTGTTAGGATCAGGGGTCTGCAATCTGCTGAGTTACCAAACTTTCTGGTTTCCTGGTGGCCTAGCCTATTCCTGTTATCCTCCTCGGTGACCTATTCATAACACACGTCCACCCTTGGTAGTTAACGTCTGGTAACGATGGTCTGGATTCTGCTCTGACCCTACTTTGTCCGGGCCAGGAACCAACATGAAAAAATTTGGGGCATCAGCGAAGAGGCTTTCTTCCATTGGATTCTGTGATTCTTTGAAGAAGTCCTTTGATGCACATGGAATAGAATGTGTGCACAGCCCTTTAGAATGGCTCATCTGAGGTTCCCCACAGTCAGTTGGGTGTTTGGAAATCTTTGACATGTGGGGAACAAGGTTGATTAGGGTGCAACCTCTGAGTATTGTACTGTGTGTAGTATTATGGTGGAGGAAGAGGAGTGTACACTTGATGCTGTGCTTGCCATCCACTGTAACACAAGCTCTTTCTAAGAATCATCTACAAGGTGTACCGCTGTGCAGCTGCCAAAGAAAGGGAGTTGAGTAGCATGGTCAGTAACAGCTGTTGTCAGTGGTCTTTGGATAGGACAAGACTGCGTTTGTTCAGTTGCTCTTTCATTCACATTAACACCCAACCCACGTACGCATCAAACACCAAGCCTATTCGCCTTCCACCATGACCTTACTTTTTCCCACTCATGTTGTAAAGGTACTGTCACACTTAGCGATGCACCAGCGATCCCGACCAGCAATGTGACGTGGTCAGGATTGCTGGTGCATCGCTAAGTGGTCGCTAGTGAGCTGCCACACAGGCAGATCTCACAAGCGACACCGCAAGGGTCGGGGGTCGCTACTTACCTGTCAGACGAGGCGATCCTGACGTCCTCCCGCCCGCGTCCATGCGTCGCTCGTCTCCACAGCAGGAAGCTGATGACGAGAAACGGTCCAGGACGTTCTCGCGCGATCAGCAATAACCAGCGGGGAGCGGTCGGAGGTAAGCATCAGACATAGCGATGTCGCTAGCAATATCGCTGTAACGTCACAAAACCTTAGTGTGACAGGCCCTTAAGTCTCCTACCAATCTTGTAACCTGCTGTTTTACAACGTTAGACCCACAGCTGTCAGTCACTAAAAGAACATTCACTATTTATTTTCTTAGACAGTGGGCCTGAACAACACTGGTATACCTAAAGATTTTTAAGTTGAAATCTGGCCGTCTGATTTCCCACTGAAACACAGTTTTATCACAAAGGATATGGAGTAGCTCATTTGGCCTGGTGGCTGCTCCTCAATATTAGGCCTAACAATTTTTAAGTGGGAATCGGGCCTTCTGATTTGCCACTGAACACAGAGTTTTATCACAAACGATTTGGAGTAGCTAACTGGCCCTCCAGGCTGCAACACAATATTAGGCCTAAAAAATTTTAAGTGTTTAAGTGAAAATCTGGCCTTCTGATTTGCCACTGAAACACAGTTTTATTGCAAACAATTTGGATTAGCTAATTGGTCCTTCAGGTTGCACCCCAATAATAGGCCTAACAATTTTTAAGTGGAAAATTGGCCTTCTAATTTGTCACTGAAACACAGTTTTATCACTATTTGGAGTAGCTATTTGGGCCTTGTGGCTGCACCCCAATGTTAAGCTTAGTGATTTTTAAGTGGCTATCTGGCTTTCTGATTTGCCACTGAAACACAGTTTTAGCACAAACAATTTGGTTTAGCTAATAGGACCTCATGGCTGCACTCTAATATTAGGCCTAACAATTTTTAAGTGGAAATCTGTCCTCCTGATTTGTCACTGAAACACAGTTTTATCAGAAATGATTTGGAGCAGCAAATGGGCCTCGGGAGACTGCCACACAGTTTTTGTACAGTCTAGTTCAATCCATGGAAGATTGATTTTACACAGGACAGGATCCTCTCTAGTTAACAGACAAGTTCACTTTCAGCAGCAGCACTAGCGCAGGAGCAGCCTAACTGCACTGTGACCATGAGACAATGGCGCCAGCAAAACAAGATGTCTACATTTTATTTGGCCAGGGACATGTGACTTTGGCAGCCAATCACGGAAGACCTTATGTCATGATGTTGTGGATTGTTTCTGAGCCCTGATTTGCTGCCAGAATCAACACACATAAAGTTAAGGAGAAAAGAAAAGCTTCTTTAACCTCTCCACACCATCTCCCCTCATCAAACTCATCTCCCCACTCCACCTGCTCATCATACAGCACCACAATCCTAGCCAAAGTAATCCAAACTGTTGCAAAAACACACTGAAGGAGACCTAGCTATTCATTTAATAGGCAATATGTAGTACTGCATTTCCCAGGAAGCTCCTGATAGTTACTGCTTTCTACAAAAGTTGGACAAGTGGTGATCAGACAATCAACAGGCTGCCTTCAATTTGAAATAAAAAAAGGATAAAATCTGAACAGAGTTAAATTTTGTAAAACAAAACTCCAAATCATGAAAAAATAAAAAAACTTTAATACAGTGGCAATTCTCTGTACATGCATACATAGTTGAGATGAGAGAAATGATAAGATGCATATAAAATTCTTATCAAGTTTAAGGAAATGTGCTCTTTTGAACAATTTGCAATCTTTACTCATATGATTGCCAAAAAAAGGCCCAGAGCTATTTTTCACAAGGCAGAAGATTGCATGAGCCAGAGTGGGCAGACATGATCTCATTTACAGTCATGTGGGCTTACCCATAATGTCTTACAATTATCAGTACACATAGTATATCACAGCAAGTCAGGAGGGACTGTAAAAAAGCAGAGGCAGGGAATGCAGCTGACATTTTGTAGTGAATTTGAATAAATGAGAGCTCACAGATTAACAATAGAAATAAAGAGAGAAAAAATTAAAGCAGCAAATAATTGTTATGCATTGTGTATGTCACAGGACAGCAGTAATAAACATCCATTTACCCATAGCCATATATATTGAAGTCACATGGACATTACTATGACTTGAAATATGTTCTGTACAGTCTTAAGAGATGTCACAGTGTTAAAATAGAAGGCTTTGCTGCACTTGAGGTTTTGGTGAATTGATTTGGAGAATCAAGTTATCACAATATGAGTAAAATTATGGTCTTCCACTGAAATTAAAAATCACAGACGTGAGTATCAGAAACAAAATGGAAATAATTGTGTTCTTTTTATGGGTTGCTGAACTGAGTTTTAACATTTAATTCCCATCTGCTTATAACATTTGAACAAAAACCAAGATGAGCCAAGTTTATCTCAGTAAATGTTGTCATATTACGTGGATCAGTAGCCGATACTTAGTAGAACATCAGAAGAGGTGATGTTGGGTACTGCGGACTGTTATTTCTGTTATTTGACCCCAAAGTGATCCAATATCTAGAAATAAAGTGTTGATTGCAATGTTATTTGTTAAATTTGAACAGAATTAGCATTATGCTGTCCAAGGATAGCTTAGCAGCTTGCCAGTATGATATGGCCTTAGTCTTTCCTTCCACATTTCGTGCCCGTCTCGGTTTTCAGCTGGCACATGGGATGTTTGCAAACAAAGGTCTTTTAATTAGAATCTCTCGCTCTGTTTAATGATACTGCTGTCCCTTTGCCCATTCTATCCGCCACACTTAGTCTTCTTATGAAAGGCTTGCAATAGTATGCTAAAATTCTCAACTGGTGCCAAATTCCTAGTATTTTATGAAAACAATTTGAAATTTATCTTAAAATATTTAACCCTGTTGCATTCATGAGCAGCCAGCTCATATTTTGCATCTTCAGAAGCATCATAAGAGAATGGTATGAAATGGTAAGGTTCTTATAATTGGAATAATAATGGTAGGTTGAAACAGTAGATTTAAGTAAAAAACAAATTCCTAAATATCTACCTGGGTGAAACATATAGAAGACTAAGCACAATCTGCAATTTACATACTGTAATTTTCAAAATTAAGAGCAAGTGTTACAAATTATGGAGTGCCAAAAATTCAAGTTAAAACTCTGGTTGACAAGGAAGTAATAAGTTTTTACCTACATCACTCACAAAGAAGCGCAAACTAACATCAATGATTGTAGCATAGGGACAGTTTAAAGCCCCCATCACACATAGCGACGCACCAGCGATCCCGACAACGTTATGACCTGGTCAGGATCGCTGGTGTGTCGCTACATGATCGCTGGTGAGATGTCAAACGGGCAGATCTCACCAGTGATCAGGACCAGCGATGACACGGGTAACAAGCATGCGTGTCGGTTAGTTACCTGCTGTGTACCTTGGATACCAGCGTGCTCACGCTGGGAGCTGGTATCCAAGGTAAACAGTGGGTAACTAGGCGCGCGCAGTGCTTAGAAACCCGCTGTTTACCTTGGATACCAGCTCCCTGCATCTGCTTACAGCGCTGGGAGCTCGTTGATCGATGGTCTCCCGCTGCCACACGCAGCGATGCATGCTGGCCAGCGGGAGACCAATGATCAAAAAATGTCCTGGACATTAGAGCACAATCAGCGATAGCTGGCGGGGGGGGGGGCGGTTGCTGATAGGTGTCACACACAGCGAGATCGCTGGTGAGATCGCTGTTGCGGCACAAAACTTGTGACTCAGCAGCGATCTCGCTAGCGATCTCGCTGTGTGTGAAGGGGGCTTAAGTCCAACCACAAGCCCAGCCCAGGAAGGTCCACACCTACTTCAAACAAAGTTACACAAACCCACCCCCTTTCCTGCCAAACCCAAAGTGTAAAGTTAAAATCCTTTAGAAAGAGTGACTTGAAGGCAGTTCTATCTGTACCTATATCATGTACAAGGAGAGACAATGAGCCCTAACATTCTTTACCTACATTATTTACATGTAGAATGAGTGAATCCATTTGAGGTGAATCAAATTCACCTTGAATTTTCCCAAAAATATTCAGATGTCAGAACCCCAAATTTTTGCAGATGATATTAGATGATAATTGCTTCAAAGGGGCAATTGATACACGATATCAACTTATAACTACGTACCCAAGCAGATGCAAAACCAATCGGTGGCCAATAGTTTAATGTTACAACATTGTTGATGTATCTGCTTAGATGCATTTATTTTATGGCCTGAAATAGATCTGGATTGAAACGTCAATAAACTGCCTAAGGCTGGTTTCACATTCGCGTTAAAACAACGCTGTGCACTGCGTCGTTAAGCCCCGCCCCGATCCGGCTCCCTGCCCGCCTCATCCGGGATCACCGCCTACTTTCGCATTTGCACGCATGCGATCGGCGCACCCTATCTTTAGCATAGGGTGCGCAGATCATGCGCTGCCAGTGTGAAAGTAGCGTGCTGCACACTTTTGACGGTGCGCCGTGCGCGCCGAAATGCAGCATGTTGCATTTCGGCGCGCACGGCGCACCGTCAAAAGTGCGCAGCACGCTACTTTCACACTGGCAGCGCATGATCTGCGCACCCTATGCTAAAGATAGGGTGCGCCGATCGCATGCGTGCAAATGCGAAAGTAGGCGGTGATCCCGGATGGGGCGGGCAGGGAGCCGGATCGGGGCGGGGCTTAACGACGCAGTGAGCAGCGTTGTTTTAACGCGAATGTGAAACCAGCCTAAGTGAAGACTCTTTCTAGAAGAATTAAGAAAGTCACTTGCCGTGCCATCTATTTTAGAAAGAAAAGTAAAACTCCGAAGTGAAGGAGCAGCAGTCATAGTAAACCGTAACCAAGTCGACAAATTGAACCCATAACCTCAACCAGCACTGGGGGCCAGGCTGGGGGTGGTCCCTCTGTGTACCACGCAGTGACATACAGACACAAGATGGAGGCAAGTTTCGGGTGCAACAGGGCCAAGTTTATTCTCTCTCCATCCACATGATGGCCTCACAGCACACCACAATACACTTCCAGGCTCTCCGGTTACAGAACACATCGACATACCATACTTTTCAACTGGGACATATATCTACGCACCGTCTCTTCGCACTTAGTGATGCTCTGACAGCTCCGTCACTGTGGCTGCCTTAGGCCTGTACACCAACATTAATTTTACTGGTCAAACGTCGTTCCCTATACGGTATCCTTCACCCGGAGCCTCGTCTATACTGCGGTACTTCGTTTCCTTTCTCCTCTGTCCCCTGGTTAGGTTCTCCTCACAGTGCACCAACTGTCACAGTCTCCTCATCACTTGAGCTCCCCCTGGGGACTGGAATCTTCTGGAACCCTCCTGTCAAATTTATAGCTTTCCCGCTTCCCTGTAACTCCGCCCCCTATGACCAATGGTTTCTTTGCCCTAAGCTGATGTCAAGTCCTATGCTCACACTCCCCCCTGCCCTCTAATGTCAATTCCAGGTACCGCACGTCACCTACACTTTCCTAGCTGTTTTCCCCTCTGTCATAACTGACATCCTGCCTGACAAGTGCAAACCCCTTTGAAACCTGACCAGTCAGTCCGTCCGTCAGGTCACCTTCCCTACACTGGAAAAAGACTAAAAAATAATTTTCTAGTTGTAATAAATGTTTATGTACCGCACATGTGAATTATTTCTGTGCAGAATGTAAGAATGCCTGAATATAGCAATGAGTGAACCCGTGCAACCTTTTTCTAAAGAAAATAGCGCAAACTGAAGTTTTCATTTTGATTTATCATTTGTTTTTGACTAACCATGTTCACGTGCAATTAAATAATGCATATGGTATTCAAATAATATGCATAGAGCTGCTAAATATAAAAATTAGCAGACTTTAATAGGTCGGGTCATATTGACCTGAACAGTACATGTGTATAGCCAATACGAATAAAACAGCAGAGTTATTAATGCACCAAATCATTTTTCTTTTCGAAAGATCTGGTGACAATTTCATAACTCAAGTTTTTTTTCATAGCCATGCTGGTGTGATCAATGTAGTGTGTGGTTTAGCATTGTCTTGCTGAAATATGCAAGGTTTTTCCTGATGGGAGCATGTGCTGTTGTAAAACCGCTATGTAATGCTCAGCATTGATAGTCCCTTTTAACATGCCTTTCAATTTTGCATCAGTCCATTTGACATAAAGTTTGGCCCAGAGAGCACAAACAGCATTTTTGGATTGTGTTAATATACAGCTTCTTCGTTGCATGACACAGCTTTAATTTTCATTCGTGGATTGCATGACGAACTGAGTTCATAGACAATGATTTATGGAAGGACTCTAAAGGCTGAAGGCTTGTAGATCACAAGCATCTAGTATTCACTATCCCTTGTACACATGGATTTCTCAGAGTCTCTCAATCTTTTGAAGGGATCTAAGGAGTAAGGTTTCTCCTTGTGGAGAGTGATATGCCTAGCCTGGCATGCCAATGTAAGGAGACTTGCAATGCTGCTTTTGGAAATTAAATATGCAAATTGCCTCTTCAGAAAAGAAGTACTGCAGATATAGGGATACTCAAAGTTTTTGCAATTTTATGTTGGGGAAAATTTTTCTGAGATTGTTCTACAGATTTTAGACACATTTGTTCACAGATTGATGAACGTCTGACAATCTTTGCTTCAGAACACACAATTGGTTGAAAACAAATGGGAACGTTCTCACCCATTCATTGGTCTGTGCTGTAGGTAGAGATACACTTCATTGTGGCAGATGTGATCCAGGCGAAAAAAGGGGAGTACAGTCTATCCACAGTTCCCTACAGGAGCACCGCTAGACCGCTTCCCCCAAAGCTCCCACCTAAAAAGGCAGTCCACAACTAGTCCTAATTTGGAGGCCCTTCACCCTCCCTTATTTTACCCCGATGCGTTTCTTCACAAATGGATTCATCATGGAGCGCTTAAAGCCCGCCTTCTTCTGTTTGCGCTTACGGTCATTGATCCGCATGACAGCATCATTTCAATTATTTGGAATGCGATACTCTTCCAATAGTAATGATCTGCGATGTAATCTAGGCAGACACAACTCACCCATTCTCAATGGATGCTATAATCATCATCCATACTACAGCAATACCACCTCAAAAAACTATATGTTGTTTCAATATTTAAATTACACAATGGCACCATATAAATTGAATATGTGAAATAACTAGATATGGGTGAACCTGAATAGTAAAGTTCGGTGTCCGTACCGAACACCTACTGCTCAGGCACAGACACCAAACACGGACTTCACCATGAAGACAGTGTTACTGTTCAGATTTGGGCCCCCGAGCATCGGGTGTTTCTTGCGCTGTCATGTGCATGACAGCATGACAAACACCACTTTTGATCAGAGAGAAGCGGTTCCCACACTGTCAAAAGACAGCGTGAGCGATCAGCTGTGACTGGAGGTATAAAGTTTTTTATTGAGACTATGTTGATGTATCATAAATATATTAAGGTTAGAAAACCAACCTCTTCAATCAACTGTATTTCTAAGACAGCAAATCATAATTTACTTCATATACATTAACCCCTTAACCCACGGAGCTTGTTTTCGGCTTTGCGTTTTTGTTTTTCTCTCTCCTCCTTCCCAGAGCCCTAAATTTTTTATTTTTCCATCAATATGGCGATGTGAGGGCTTAATTTTTGCTGGACGAGTTGTACTTTTGAATGACAACATTGGTTTTACCTTGTCGTGTACTAGAAAATGGGAAAAAAATTCTAGGTACGGTGAAATTGCAAAAAAGTGCAATCCCACACTTGTTTTTTTTTTTTAAGCTAGGTTCACTAAATGCTAAAACTGACCTTCCCTTATGATTCTCCAGGTCATTATGAGTTCATAGACACCAAACATGTCTAGGTACTTTTTTATCTAAGTGGTGAAAAAAAAATTCCAAACTTTACTAAAAAAAAAATTGCCATTTTCCGAGACCCGTAGTGTCTCCATTTTTCAGGATCTTGGGTTGAGTCAGGGCTTATTTTTTTGTGCGCTGAGCTGACGTTTGTAATGATACCATTTTGGTGCAGATATGATCTTTTGATCGCCCATTATTGCATTTTAATGCAAGGTCACGGAATCTAAAAAAACTGTAATTCTGGCATTTTTAATTTTTTTCTTGCTACGCCGTTTAGCAATCAGGTTATTTTTTTTATTGATAAATTGGGTGATTCTGAACGTGGTAATACCAAATATTTTAAAGTTTGATTTTATTTTTATTGTTTTATTTTGAATGGGGCAAAAGGGGGGTGATTTACACTTTTATATTTTTTCTATTTTTTCACATTTTTAAAAACATTTTATTTTACTATTGCCATGCTCCAATAGTCTCCTTAGGAGACTAGAAGCTGGCACAACTAGATTGGCTCAGTTACATAGAGGCAATGAGCAGATCGCCTCTATGTAGCTGAATTACTTACTTGCTATGAGTACCGACCACTGGGTGGCACTCATAGCAATCTGGCACTGACAATCATAGAGATCTCCAAGAGACCTCAGATTGTCATGCCGACACACTGGCGACCTGCGATCACGTGACGCGGGTCACCGGTGTGCATATTTCTGGCCCGATGGCCGGAAGTGCAATTTAAATGCCGCTGTCAGCGTTTGACAGCGGCATCTAACTAGCTAATAGCCGCAGGTGGATCGCAATTCCACCCACAGCTATTGCGGGCACATGTCAGCTGTTTAAAACAGCTGACATTTCCCGGGAAAGATGTGGGCTCACTGCCATAGCCCACATCAAAGGGAGGGATACTGACATCGGCATAAATATAAGCGCAATTATTTTATTGGCAGGGGATTATCACTAGTAGACTAGTAAACCTGCTGCCATGTAGTCCACTATATTCATGAACTCAGTATAACCTCACCCCCACCAAGGATTTGCAGCTTTCACAGTGTGCTCAGAAAGGTGCCAATCAGTGGTATGGCTGGGGTTATGCAGAGCACAGCAATCAAAGAACTGGCAGAGCCAAAGATAAAACATTTTTTAATCAAAACTGCAGCAACCAGTATGTGACACATTTCTGAAATCGCAGTCTCTGCCCTACTTTATGCCGCTCACAGATGGGGTAGCAAATACCTGATGACAGATTCTCTTTAAGCTGTACATTCAACAGAAATGCTTTGTCCATTATAATGGAATCCCACTGTCTTGATCCCACCACACTAATAGCAAATTCGGCTTTCCCTTTCGTATATGTATTTTTTTTTATGCATTTCTGTTGTCCACATATTCTTTCATGCGTAGTGAGATCTAGACACCTAAGACATAATATAAAGGGTTGAATCAATTCATACAAACAAGTCCTTATATGTCAATAAATTGAATAACTCCTCACAAGTACAGTGTAATGTCATCCCCCATAATAACGTGATAAAAGACTTTACTGGGTCTGGACCTAAAAGTCATTGCTTCCATGCCACCCTCTAAGAGGATAAATAGATTTTCCAATTAAGTCCTGATAACACTGCTTGAAAAATGTATTATCACGAAAGTGTCCTCTTGTATTAACTATTGTCATATTTTTTCAGCCATAAATGAGGTTTTTGAGAACATGAGATTGGTGAATAAGAGATCACCTAATACAGTTTATATAAGAAGAACCAATGTAACCAGGAGTGTAACAACAGCCAGTATATAGGTGGGAGTAGCTGCTCAGGAGCTCAAATAACAGCACTGAGTGTAACATAGCTTTCTATATAAATGTAATGCCATAAATACCCAAATCTTTTTTTTTAACTGTTTTTATGATGAAACTTTGAGGCAACATGGTGGCTAAGGATAGGTGTGGTTGTTTGGGATCTCTATAGTCTTAAGTTTGAATCCCACCAAGGTCAAAATTTCCATCAAACTTTTATGTCCTTCCTGTGGTTGGTTAGATTTTCATGAGGTACTTTGGTTTTCTTCGACACACCACAATAATGAATTAATCAGCTTCCTGTGAAGTCGGCATTGGGAACTCACATTGGAGACAGAATAATGAATGGTACTGCAATGAATAAAAGGTTTGCTGTTATGAATGAGTCACCGAAGGAGGAAAAAACAAAAATACAAGCTAAGTCCAGAAAACCGGAGAGGTTGGTAGCTATCGGATTGCAGACCCCTGATCCTAGCCACAACAACTAACAGTAGCCGTGGGGGGTTCCTACGATTCCCTAGACCCCTCGATCACAGCCGGAGAACTAAATAGGCCTAAAGAAAGAAAGGGGAAATCTAAACTGCCCCAGAGCAGACCCCAAAGCAATAGGCAGCCCCCAACATATAATGACGGTGAAGCAAGATGAAAACACTAACACAGATAGAAAGATAGGTTGAGCAAACGATGGGGCCCAAGCTAACTAAAAAGGACAGGATAGAAAAGCTGCTGTCTGCAATCCGTAAAAAACCCTACCAAAAAATGTCCCAACCGTCTGATAGGAAAAAACAGGCCCTGAAGTCGCTAGGACTTTAAAAAGATTATATCAGCACTCAGGTAAATTCTGAAGACAGAGCAAAGAGACAAACTGATCAGAGACAAAAATGGAACTCAGCACACCCCCGACCAGGGATGGCTGAACTCTGAAAAACAAGGTAAACAAAACAAAACTAATAAGTTCAATAGCAGAACAAAAACTTATCTTTGGGAAGCAGGAATCAGACTGGTGTCCAAGAATCCAACAGAGAAATCACCAGCGACTCAGAAGGGCGTCGGCTGCCTTATATCCAGTCAGAAATTCCTGTTACCCAGTCATCATCTACAAGATCAGGTATTTGGTAATCAGCCTCACTACCTTCCTTCACCAGAAGAGGGAGTTCATCAGACATTGACGGTGAAGGGGAAAATGAACTCACAACAGTTTGCACACTTTTCACAAGAAAAAAAATGAAGATATTGAAGGTCTGCATGGAAAACATAAAAACCTTGTTTTGCAATTTTTTTGCACTTTTTGAACATCTTAGTGATCACCAGCACAACTTACAATTGACCTGAGATAAAAGTGAATAGCATCCCCCAATGTTTAAAAATTTAGTCACCGTAAACACTATAGACTGACAGAGTACTGCATCTGTCACATTCAGTGTTGGCACCGACCATGGCCATTTAGCCCGTTAGATAATGCTGTCAATAATGACTACAGCATATAGATGGTTAACCCCTCTTAGCCCACCAGTGCCCCGTGATCAGGATTCTCTGATCCTGATGGCTGCCATGGTAATTCACGGCCAAGTAACCTAGTGGCATGTTCAGAAGTTAGCACAAAATTAGTGGGAGCATATAGCCCACTTGCAAAAAAAAAATACACCTCACTGTATCAACACGGAAAAGCAGTATGTGAGTATAATAAAACCTGACTAGGATCTGAGCTGCGGTTCTGGGCAGACACTTCTATACGATGAATAAAGCTATGCTGTTCATGCATCTTTACACATGTCAGCCATAGGACCTGATAACAGCTGATCGGTGGGGATGCTGGCTGTCAGACCTCCGCTCATTCCTTATTGACTAATGCTTAGGAAAAAAATGCTCGATAACTATAACACTCAATATGTGAGCGAGAAATCAATTAGTATAATAGATGAATACTGACAGCATAAAGTACATTTAATTAATTAGTTTATAGCATGAAAATTATAATAAGAATTATTAGAGATTATGGAATCTGGCAAGGCACAAATTCGACAAATTGTTAGGATTTACTTGGAAATTCCATTCTACTTCACCTCTCCAGGTGCACCTACTGCTCAATGTCCACCATTCGGTCCTTTGTGCCTTTTCTTACTGCCACCAGGTGCTGAAACATCAGGTTTCTTCACACTAGGTCAGGATTTCCAGTTACAACCAGGCCCGGAGGGGGGGACATCCCTGCGCATGTGCGACTTAAGGTTGTGGAGCATGTTCTGTTATCTTGATGTCTCAACTTTTCCAATAATCCTATATATCATTATGCTCAGCTTCTTTATTATACCATAAGATCCACAGATCAGACAGAATGTAAAATGGGACAAATTCCCTTTAATTGACTCAATATAATGAAATTCAACATGTAACCAACATGATTTCATAACAAGGTAATATGTGGGTTCTAGTAAGTTCATTTATTTTAAACCCCAAAGAATGAGCTGGAGCATATGTGCACATTCACATTGTGGCCATTAATAAACAGAACCAAGGATTAAAGCAAAATGTGCAAACACCTTCATTAGGTAAATAGTAATAATACATTTAAATAGCATAGGGGTGACACAAATATTTGATACTATTTTGATCAAAAAATTGTAAAAGCCATCCCACTGTGACAAGGTGTAGCAAATCAGGATGGTCCCATCTCTAGTATTAAACCTCTCTATGGGTAAGCAGGCCTCAATAGATAGGGCAAAAACCTAAAGAGATGAACTGGAATATAAGTTGGCGTGCATACATCATGTAGTCGCATGTTCACACTGGCCAATAAACAGACAAAACACAAGATAAATACACTACAGAACCACGCCTCCCCCATTGATGGACAGGCAAAGAATTGTATCGTTTAAACATATATTTTATTTATATCACAGAATGAAAATATCATTAAAATTCACAAATAATGATGCCTCCTGTCATAAACAGATCAATAAATGGTCCCCAGTATGTTGACAATGTATATTAGCATACAAATAATAGTATAGCCTCAGCAATGCCACTCATAGAGAATGAAAGAGTTCTATGCAGGAGCATTCGATGATGCAGTACACATGGTGCTGTCTCCCATTTCTATATTTTGGGGGCTCTGGCACTACAGGAAGCTGGGACACTTCCAGCCCAGGCACCTGGGAATCTTGATCCAAGAAGCAGGTGGAGGAAGTCCCCCCAGCTACCTGAGGAAGGAGAAGAAGAAGGGGAGACCTGAAGAGAATTACAGTATTATCCTATAATTTTTTACTGACTTTGTACCTTGTGCAAAGCGTTTATGAGTGTATAACAGTATAACAGTAAAGTTCAGAGTCAGTACCGAATACCTACTCTTCGGGCATGAGCCCCAAACACGGATTTCTCCAGGAAGTTTGTGTTACTGTTTGGGATCAGCACCATGAACATTGGGTTGTTTCCAATGCTGTCATCAGCATGACAGTACGAGAAACAACGACGGTTCTGATAGGTGGTAAAATTCTTACCACTGATCAGAGCGCCAGCAGCTGTGATAACCTGTAAAAAAGTTTACCTCTGGTCATAGATGCGTCAGCTTATGTGAGTGCTACTCCCATCAGCCTATGGTTGCTGCTAGTAACCGCTGATGGCAGTATTCGTCATAAATAAATACATCTTTTTTAAATGACGTGGGGTTTGTTCAATTTTGCTAACGAGCATGGCAAAACTGACAGTCAGCTTTATCATGGCTGGTTATCCAGAATAGAGGAGTCCCTATGCTGTTTTATAAATTATTTAAATAAACAGTTAAAAAAACAACATGAGGCCCCCCATTTTTGCAATATGAAAATTATAATCCTTAAGGGTTCTCAAATCAAACTCATATATAAATCCCTAGAACAATACTTTATTATTTAAAAACCACAGATGTGGTACACACCGGAAAAATGTGACAGTAATAGAAAAAATGAAAAATAGGTGTTCAAAATAAAACCCACACTAGGGTAACCCCTACGAGTCCCTATTAGGTAACTATACTGTACCCTGCCTGGCTGCGGAGGTTGGCACCCTAAGGGGGGAACGTTGTGGCGCCCCCGCTCACGATGGCTATCCCTGGGGGCCCTGATAAACCCTACAGCCACTAGTGGTCCCTTCTACCCAATGTAAGGGAACCCCTCGTTCTAGACAGAGATCAGACCTGCTCTATAGAGGACCCTGTGTCCCAAAAAGAGAGGTTAAAAACAAATTAGAACACACATGGCATAGAGTGGCATATTTGAAGTCCCACAGAAAGATACAGGCAAACTTCAAGGCAGACCAGTGGGGTATCTCAGTTCAGATCATGCCTAATTCTTATATACACAATAAGGAGATGCCATCAATAGTCTCCCACTAATATATGGGAAACGCAGAGCTGCAACAGCGGTACTTATCTGCGTTTTTCGCCACCTGCCATCAATTTATGAATGCCTCAAACAAATTAGAACACACATGGCATCGAGTGGCATATTGAAGTCCCACAAAAAGATACAGACAAACTTCAAGGCAGCCCAGTGGGGTATCTCAGTTCAGATCATGCCTAATTCTTATATACAAAATAAGGAGAGGCATCTTTTACAAAAATCGATGTAGAAATAGCTGAAAGATGCCATCAATAGTCTCCCACTAATGAAAATATATGGGAAACGCAGAGCTGCAACAGCGGTACTTATCTGCGTTTTTCGCCACCTGCCATCAATTTATGAATGCCTCAACGCGTTTCGCCTTCCAGGGCTCATCAGGAGGCCCGATGCTACGATATTTCGTGTCCAATATAGGTGCAAATAGCTTACCGATATTCCATAGGTCTCCACTCTTATAATCTGCCGCGCAGAGCCTAAGCTCCGCCCACTGCAATCCCATTGCCTCTTACAACACCACCCATTTTCTGCTGCCCCAATCGGTTACCAGATCTCTGATGCACCGTCATACTAACCAATCACGTGTCCTCACACACAGGGTTCCCCATAGCTCCCCTGTCATCCTGACTTCGATTGGTTTCTGCACCTAGCCTGCATGCAGCGTCACTGCTGACTCACCAATCCCATATCTTTAGACGGAGAGTCTCTCAGCAATCACCGATCACTGCACCCAAGGCATATTATCATCTCTGCACTTTAACCCCATATGTGCAGCAAACGTTCCACAGACCAGGCGTGTATACCCACATCGCTACATTTAAGAGCTCATGTCTGACGATCTCATTTAATGTGTTATATTGATCATGATAATTAGCGTTCTGCTTGATATATATATATGTATACAAAACCGCATCATCGCCCACAGCAATGTGAGCAGGCGTCTACAGCTACCCATCTCAATATATGTAAACAGCATATGATGTAAATATCTTTTAATATGACCAGGCGTCGATATGCAACTACCCCATCAAGTTCAAAATATCTAATCTCCCAAGATAATCACTGTGAGGCAAAAATGTACAGATATCTATCTTCAGATAATCTATGCAATCTAAAGATGATCCACACTGAAATAATATGCAACCGCCCCGTCAAAGTAATATAAAGAGGCAGCAAGGGTTCAGATTCAAAAATGCTCCTGAATCATATAGGGATCTATGTCTGCGGCAGTAAAGAGGGACATTCTATATAAACAATATTCCACGCCAATACATGGAGATTCCACTACAACAGGGAACCAATAGAACAAAATCAAGTAGGCTGGTATCCTCTAGAAGAGGAACATATAATTCAATTGTGGCTCATAAGAAACAGGCATATGACAATTGCTCATTCAGCCCTCTCGGTTCGAGTGACTCCATCCTGAATATCCATTCACACTCCCTCCTAAGCATCACCTTATCCACATTCCCTCCTCTTGGGTTTACATGGACTACTTCTACAGCACAGAATTTTATGTCACCAAGATCACCATTATGATACATCCACATGTGCTTTGCGAGCGGGGTTTCTCTTTTATGTCTGATATCTCCAAGATGTTCTCCTACTCTTCTTCTGAATTCTCTCCTGGTCTTTCCTATATAATTTTTAGGGCATGAGCATGTAGCCATATAGATGACCCCTGTGGTTTTGCAGTTTGAGAAGCCACGATGAAAAAATATCCTACCAGTGCTCGCACTGCAGAAAGACTTCCCCGGTCTCATATAATTACAAAAACTGCAGTCCCCACATTTAAAAAAACCACATGGTCGCCTATCCAACCAGGTACCACCAGCCAATGGTCTCCTATATTGGCTGTGGACCAACATGTCCCTAATAGATCTACCCTTTCTAAAGGTTATGTTGGGACGCTCGCCAATTATATTCTTCAAATCTGGATCCAACCTGAGGACATCCCAATGCTTAGATAGAACCTTTCTGACCTCCTGATGGTTGACGTCAAATGTCCCAATTACTCTTATTAGTTCCGTCGAGTCTTTAATCTCACGTTTCTGCAGCAATTTGGACCTATCTGCTTTTCTTGCAAAATCATATGCAGTGTCTAGAACATGTTGCGGATATCCCTTGTTCTTAAACCGACAGAACATATCCCCAGCTTGCCTCTGGAACAGGTCATTCCTGGAGCAATTCCTTCTCAACCGTAGGAATTGTCCCTTCGGAATACCTCTCTTAGGCTGGTTTCACATTTGCGTTTTTTAGCGCTGGAAAAAAACGCATACCTGCGCATGCGTTTTTTCCCCTATATTTAACATGGGTGCGCATACCTGCGCGCTGGTAAGCGCATGTATGCGATTTTCATGCGCTGCGTTTTTTTGGGGTGTGCGTTTGGATTTTCCAGACGCAGCATGTTGCATTTTTTGGCCCTGCAAAAAAGCGCATGCGCACATATGCGCACGTTTTGCGCTAAAAATGGCCATTATAGCCTATGGATGTGCATACATGCGCACTGGCATGCTCATGTATGCGTTTTTTTGCACATGCGTTTTTTTTTTTTAACCATGGAATTTAGGGGTTTAGGGTTAGGGTTAGGGTCAGGGTCAGGGTTAGGGTTGGGGTTAGGGTCAGGGTTAGGGTTAAGTATGGTTTGGTTAAGGGTCAGGGTCAGGGTTAGGGTTGGGGTTAGGGTCAGGGTTAGGGTCAGGGTTAGGGTTAAGTATGGTTTGGTTAAGGGTTAGGGTCAAGGTTAGGGTTAGGGTTAGGGTCAGGGTTAGGGTCAGGGTTAGGGTTAAGTATGGTTTGGTTAAGGGTTAGGGTCAGGGTTAGGGTTAGGGTCAGTGTTAGGGTTAAGTATGGTTTGGTTAAGGGTTAGGGTCAGGGTTAGGGTTAGGGTTAGGGTTAGTTAGGGTTTAGGGTTTGGGTTAGGGTTAAGTATGGTTTGGTTAAGGGTTAGGGTCAGGGTTAGGGTTAGGGTCAGGGTTAGGGTTTGGGTTAGGGTTAAGTATGGTTTGGTTAAGGGTTAGGGTCAGGGTTAGGGTCAGGGTTAGGGTTAGGGTTAGGGTTAGGGTTAGGGTTAGTTAGGGTTTAGGGTTTGGGTTAGGGTTAAGTATGGTTTGGTTAAGGGTTAGGGTTAGGGTCAGGGTTAGGGTTAGGGTTAGGGTTAGGAAAGTCATGGTTTGGGTTAGTGTGAGGGGCCAACTAATGTTGGAAAAAAACGCAAACGCGGTAAAAACGCACTAAAAACGCATACAAACGCATAAAAACGCTGCGTTTTTTTCATGCATGCTCATAAAAATGCTTGAAAAAAACGCAGCAGTTGTATGCTTTTGTATGCGTTTTTTCAATGCGTTTTTTTGCGGGAAAAACGCGCTGCAAAAAAAAGCAAGTGTGAAACTAGCCTTAAGAGGGACTGGATGGTGGCTCTGCCAATGTAGTAAGCTGTTCGTACTCGTAGGTTTCCGAAATATACTAGTAGAGATGCCTCCCATCCTATCTTTCTGGATTTTAATGTCCAGGAACGGTATTTCCGTTTTCTGAATTTCTGAGGTAAATCTCAAGTTAACACTATTTCGATTCAACTCTCTCACAAATTCTTCAAATTGATCTTTATCCCCTGTCCATACCATGAAGACATCATCTATGAACCTATACCACAGAGCAATCAAGCAGTGCCACCACTTCTCCTCTCCTCCAAAAATGATAGTCTCCTCCCACCAGCCCAGAAACAAATTTGCATACGAAGGGGCACAAGGGCACCCCATCGCGGTGCCCCTGAGCTGATGGTAGAATTTGCCATCAAAGCAGAATGCATTATGGGTCAATATAAACTGCAGAAGGGAGGTCAGAAAACTATTGTGCCCTCTACACGCTATGGACCTCTGACTAAGAAAATGTCCCACGCCTTTAATGCCCACATCATGTGGTATGTTACTGTAGAGTGCTTCTATGTCAATGGAGGCCAACCAAGCATTCCCTTCCAGATGAACGCCCTCCAATTTTAGCAGTAAGTCTGAAGTATCCCTCAAATATGACGGCAAACAAACCACAAAGGGACGTAATATCTGGTCAATATACAGGCCACTATTCTGTGTCAGCGAATCCACACCTGATACAATCGGCCTCCCCTTAAGGGGATTCAGGCCCTTATGTATCTTTGGTAGAGCATAAAATGTGGCCACCAAAGGGAACTTAGGAAGAATAAAGTCAAATTCAGTCTTAGAGACCACACCCTCTGCTAAGGCCCCATTAAGGATCAGCCGCAGTTCCTCTCTATAAGAGGCCATGGGGTTCTCTTTTAGCACCTCATATGTTGAATTGTCCTGCAGTATAGTATAGCACATATCACGATATTCAATGTGGTTCAGAATTACCATATTACCCCCTTTATCGGAGGGTTTAACCACTATTTGATCATTTTTCTTTAAAGCCTCAAGTGCTAATCGCTCACTGGCCAACAAATTATCCTTATTTTCCCACTCCGGTCCTACTAATTTCTTCAGGTCCCTCTCCACCAAGCTGGCAAATATATCGATATTTCCCATATCACCTGCAGGCGGCATCCTTTCACTTTTATTTCTCAAGGTAGTAAAGGGGCCCTTCCCAGCAGTGGGAACTCTATCATTTTCATTCAAAAGTCCAATGAGCGCCTCATATCCTTCAATATCTTCCTCGTTGAGGCCCTGTTGTTTGCAGGCCTCTCGACTATTGTGTCTGAAAAACTTTTTCCACTTGAGTTTTCTACAAAACAAATTCAAATCTTTAACCCATTCGAAGCAGTTGAACCTATTCACTGGCACAAAGTCTTTACTGCCGCAGACATATATCCCTATATGATTCAGGAGCATTTTTGAATCTGAACCCTTGCTGCCTCTTTATATTACTTTGACGGGGCGGTTGCATATTATTTCAGTGTGGATCATCTTTAGATTGCATAGATTATCTGAAGATAGATATCTGTACATTTTTGCCTCACAGTGATTATCTTGGGAGATTAGATATTTTGAACTTGATGGGGTAGTTGCATATCGACGCCTGGTCATATTAAAAGATATTTACATCATATGCTGTTTACATATATTGAGATGGGTAGCTGTAGACGCCTGCTCACATTGCTGTGGGCGATGATGCGGTTTTGTATACATATATATATATCAAGCAGAACGCTAATTATCATGATCAATATAACACATTAAATGAGATCGTCAGACATGAGCTCTTAAATGTAGCGATGTGGGTATACACGCCTGGTCTGTGGAACGTTTGCTGCACATATGGGGTTAAAGTGCAGAGATGATAATATGCCTTGGGTGCAGTGATCGGTGATTGCTGAGAGACTCTCCGTCTAAAGATATGGGATTGGTGAGTCAGCAGTGACGCTGCATGCAGGCTAGGTGCAGAAACCAATCGAAGTCAGGATGACAGGGGAGCTATGGGGAACCCTGTGTGTGAGGACACGTGATTGGTTAGTATGACGGTGCATCAGAGATCTGGTAACCGATTGGGGCAGCAGAAAATGGGTGGTGTTGTAAGAGGCAATGGGATTGCAGTGGGCGGAGCTTAGGCTCTGCGCGGCAGATTATAAGAGTGGAGACCTATGGAATATCGGTAAGCTATTTGCACCTATATTGGACACGAAATATCGTAGCATCGGGCCTCCTGATGAGCCCTGGAAGGCGAAACGCGTTGAGGCATTCATAAATTGATGGCAGGTGGCGAAAAACGCAGATAAGTACCGCTGTTGCAGCTCTGCGTTTCCCATATATTTTCATTAGTGGGAGACTATTGATGGCATCTTTCAGCTATTTCTACATCGATTTTTGTAAAAGATGCCTCTCCTTATTTTGTATATAAGAATTAGGCATGATCTGAACTGAGATACCCCACTGGGCTGCCTTGAAGTTTGTCTGTATCTTTTTGTGGGACTTCAATATGCCACTCGATGCCATGTGTGTTCTAATTTGTTTGAGGCATTCATAAATTGATGGCAGGTGGCGAAAAACGCAGATAAGTACCGCTGTTGCAGCTCTGCGTTTCCCATATATTAGTGGGAGACTATTGATGGCATCTCCTTATTGTGTATATAAGAATTAGGCATGATCTGAACTGAGATACCCCACTGGTCTGCCTTGAAGTTTGCCTGTATCTTTCTGTGGGACTTCAAATATGCCACTCTATGCCATGTGTGTTCTAATTTGTTTTTAACCTCTCTTTTTGGGACACAGGGTCCTCTATAGAGCAGGTCTGATCTCTGTCTAGAACGAGGGGTTCCCTTACATTGGGTAGAAGGGACCACTAGTGGCTGTAGGGTTTATCAGGGCCCCCAGGGATAGCCATCGTGAGCGGGGGCGCCACAACGTTCCCCCCTTAGGGTGCCAACCTCCGCAGCCAGGCAGGGTACAGTATAGTTACCTAATAGGGACTCGTAGGGGTTACCCTAGTGTGGGTTTTATTTTGAACACCTATTTTTCATTTTTTCTATTACTGTCACATTTTTCCGGTGTGTACCACATCTGTGGTTTTTAAATAATAAAGTATTGCCCCCCATTTTTGACAACCAACCAAGCTAAAGCAAACAGCTGAGTGCTGGTATTCTCAAGCTGGGAAGGATGGATGGATATTGCCTTCCCCTGCCTAAAAAAAAGGAGCCTGCAGCCACCCCAGAAAAGGCACATCTGGGGGGATGCCGTAAGTGAGTTCACCAGGTTTCAGCTATGAATGCCGGTGGATTTTCATTGCAGAAGCTCGGCGCTAGAAACTGACAGGAGCAATTACGTTCCTGTCAGTGTGTGTCGACTGGCAGGGAGAGCGGTCACTAATGTCACCGTTCTCCAAATCATCCAAATCATCATGAGACAGTATGGATTAGCTTCACTTCAGACAGGTCAGAAATATGGTTGCTTATTATTTTTATTTTTACAAGGGGACTTGAGCATCGATTGATTAGGTGCAAGGTACCGTAAGTATTTTAATTTTTTATTTTCTGTTTTTTTTTTTTTACAGGTGACAAGGGCTTCAGTTGACTAGGTGTAAGGTATGTGTAACTTTGAGTGTTATTTTTAAATACATTTGTAAAACAGGGTGTGGATTTTTATTTCAAATAAAGGGCTTTATTCTTGGCATTTTTTTATTTACAATATGACTCTGGGGTTATTAATGAATAGGCGTCTTACAAACACTTCTCCATTATCTACCTATTGGCTTGATGTCACCTGATAATACAAAAGTGACATCATCCCCCCTCAAATATTAACCCCACTGCAAGTGGGAATAGCTGGCTAAAGTTGGGCCACAGGACACCACTCACGCTAATGAGCTAATGTCACACAGTTGGATTACGGGATGGGAAACTCTGGATTCTTTCAACTTTGGACAGGTGAAGGGTATTATAATATTCTGCCCGTTACACTATCACGCCCATCTGAAGGGAGTGAACAGAAAAAGCACAACTCCAAGAAAAGAATGAAATAACATTTTATTAAGGACTTATAAATACAAAGACCTGAGATAAAACCAAAATTCAAAAAAGTGACCTCAGATGTAACAGACCCTTAAGGCTACCGACCCCTTTAAACACACTTCATTTAGTGTTTAAATACAATGGAGTGTGCAAAGAATGTACTGAAAGGAGCAGTCTATTGCAAATAAATCATACTGGAGGCAACAAAATTAACAAAATAAATAAAGTGCCTTGTGCAAACCGGGAAAGTATTTATGCACCTAAATTATATATAGGAAAAAGGTTGGTAATATCCATGGCCTATAAAACATTCTAAGTATTGGTGCAATTGACTCTTAAGCGTAAAGGCAAACAAGTCCCAACAGTGATAATATAGATATAGACTGCAAACCTCTCAACATGTCCTCACATGGTGTGTGAAGTCTGTGCCGTGTCCCTCCACCCCGACGCACGTTTAGTCCACACTTCTTCAGGGGGCATAAAGATGTTTTTACCTTTTAACAATAGATTCTGGTCTCATTGATTCATGAGATATTTCTAAGATCCTCATACCATCAAACCACTTGTGAACCAAGCCTCACCATGAAAGGTCTTTATAGGCATGGCACCCTCTCATTTTGACAAGTGTTTTCAAAATGCACTCTCCCCATACACCGTTGGGGCTGAAGCATCATATTATTACTTCCTGTTGGACAATAATTACCTCTGTCCTATCTTACCAATCTTTTGATTGCCATGTGTGTTAAGGCCATGTTAACATGCAGTGGTCATACTGTGGGTTTAAACTGCAGCAGCCCTGTACCACTGTGGTCTTTCATTGTTTTCCTACACAATCACTTAATTTTGAAGGGAAACAGCAAAATTGAGGGGCTATTATGATAAATGAACACAACCTTATAGTACAATCTACATATATTCCATTATCCCTTTGCATATATGATTTTTTTTCTGACAAAAATCTGTATGGCAACATTCCTTCTCCATTGGAGCCAATGGTAGCATGCATAGGATTCTGACCCAATACATCATTATCAGTCACTCTGACTAAATGAATGAAGTTATTCAAAGGCAGAGAATTTATTACTCAAAAAAAGGCACTCACCTCACATTTGTGCCCTAGATCAGGGGTCCCCAACCACCAGTCCGCGGCCCAGCACCGGGCCGTTGCAGTGCCCTTGCCGGTCCGCGGACAGAAGGGGAGCCGGCGGCGGTGCAGCAGCTGATACTCACCCTGCATCCCGCGGCGGCTTCATCCAGCGCTGAGCGGTCACGTGCTACCACTCATTTAAGGTCATGAATATGGACGCCACTCATCTCCCATAGGCGTGGCGTCCATATTCATAGACCTTAATGAGCGGTAGCGTGTGACTGCTCCGCGCAGGAAGAAGCTGAAGTGCCGCGAGATGCAGGGAGGGAAGTTCAGCAATGGGAAGGAAGGTCAGCGACGTGAGGGTAAGTATGATGGGGGAGGATGAGGGAGCCGAGCGGAGCCATATATACAAGGGAGGGAGAGTGGGAGCAGAGCCATATATACAGGGGAGGCCGGGAGAGTGGAAGCAGAGCCATATATACAAGGGAGGCCGGGAGACTGGGAGCGGAGCCATATATACAAGGGAGGCCGGGAGACTGGGAGCGGAGCCATATATACAAGGGAGGGAGAGTGGGAGCAGAGCCATATATACAAGGGAGGGAGAATGGGAGCGGAGCCATATATACAAGGGAGGGAGAATGGGAGCGGAGCCATATATACAGGGGAGGGAGAGTGGTAGCGGAGCCATATATACAGGGGAGGGAGAGTGGTAGCGGAGCCATGTATACAGGGGAGGGAGGGTGGGAGCGGAGCCATATATACAAGGGAGGGAGAGTGGGAGCGGAGCTATATATACAAGGGAGGGAGAGTGGGAGGGGAGTGGGAGCGGAGCCATATATACAAGGGAGGGAGAGTGGGAGCGGAGCTATATATACAGGGGAGGGAGAGTGGGAGTGGAGCCATATATACAAGGGAGGCCGGGAGAGTGGGAGTGGAACCATATATACAAGGGAGGGAGAGTGGGAGCGGAGCCATGTATACAGGGGAGGGAGAGTGGGAGCGGAGACATATATACAGGGGAGGGAGAGTGGTAGCGGAGCCATGTATACAGGGGAGGGAGGGTGGGAGCGGAGCCATATATACAAGGGAGGGAGAGTGGGAGCGAAGCCATATATACAATGGAGGGAGAGTGGGAGCGGAGCCATGTATACAGGGGAGGGAGGGTGGGAGCGGAGCCATATATACAAGGGAGGGAGAGTGGGAGCGAAGCCATATATACAATGGAGGGAGAGTGGGAGCGGAGCTATATATACAAGGGAGGGAGAGTGGGAGGGGAGCCATATATACAAGGGAGGGAGAGTGGGAGCGGAGCCATATATACAAGGGAGGGAGAGTGGGAGCGGAGCTATATATACAGGGGAGGGAGAGTGGGAGTGGAGCCATATATACAAGGGAGGCCGGGAGAGTGGGAGTGGAACCATATATACAAGGGAGGGAGAGTGGGAGCGGAGCCATGTATACAGGGGAGGGAGAGTGGGAGCGGAGACATATATACAGGGGAGGGAGAGTGGGAGCGGAGCCATATATAAGGGAGGGAGAGTGGGAGCGGAGCCATGTATACAAGGGAGGGAGAGTGGAAGCAGAGCCATGTATACAAGGGAGGGAGAGTGGAAGCAGAGCCATGTATACAGGATGGGAGAGTGGGAGAGGAGCTATATATACAGGGGAGGGAGAGTGGGAGCGGAGCCATATATACAGGGGAGGGAGAGTGGGAGCGGAGCCATACATAAGGGAGGGAGAGTGGGAGCGGAGCCATATATACAAGGGAGGGATGGTGGGTGCGGAGCCATATATACAAGGGAGGGAGGGGAGCCATGCATACAGGATGGGAGAGAGGGAGCAGAGCCATGTATACAGGATGGGAGGGTGGGAGCGGAGCCATGTATACAAGGATGGGATAGGGGAGCCATGCATACAACAGGGGGAGCCACACAGAGCTGGACAGGACGGGGGGAACCACACATACATTTTCTGATGATTAGAAAATAATCAGCATGTACAGTTCTCCAGTACAGTTTTTCTTAAGTGCTCAATGCTCCATTTCCTTGTAGGTTCCAATCATCATTAGCAGTGATGGTCATCAGTAGAAGTAGCCCAGTGCTCCCACTGAAACAGAGAAACAAGCCAGGTGCTCCCACTCATTCAAAACCTATGGTGAGTTGAGTCACATTAAAAATGTTATAATTAAATTATAAGTATGCACTGCTAAACTACAACCGCGTCCATAGCCCCGCCCCCTTATGAACAAAGCCCCGCCCCAGGTCACACCTCCATCCCCGCCCTGCCGGGCCATGGAAGAATGGTCTTGCTTCAAGCCGGTCCCTGGTGCAAAAAAGGTTGGGGACCACTGCCCTAGATGATTACTTATGTTTTGTCCCACCTTTGGTTTATACATCAACAAACAAAGAAGACGAAAGATGGAAGATTGTAGCACACATTCACAGTATCTTAGATGCATTGATCTGTATCGATGCTGTATCAGGACTTTATGGAAGTAGTATCTTTTTGATGTAAGATGCATCAAAGTGATAAATAATTTGAGTTGCATAGGTGGACGTGGCCTTTAAATCAGAATTGGCTGAGATACGCGCTTAATCCTATAGATGAAGACTTGTACCTCCAAAAATGTGCATTAGAAATGAAATGACTCAAGTAATCTGCCCCTTTTGCGACATCTGCCTGACACAAGTCTTGGTCTTCAGATGCTAGAAACGTGACTGATATTTCAACATGTTTTCACTCAACTTAGTAGACTGATGAATGTCTACGTTTCCTTAAACATCTTCATGCCAGGGAGGAATAATATGATTTTGATTTTTCCTAAATATTGTAACATCTCTAACCCTTTCTCAATTTTAGTCTTCTTTTATGTTCACAACGTCAATATTCAGATTCCACAGTGAAATTAATTTATTGGTGCCATGACACCGAATAGCATTTAGTATTATGATCCTGAACACAAGAAACCCCAGAATTGGCGCATAATGCTAGAGATGGATCTTCATTGCAGATGCCTCAGGAATGTGCTGGCAGAAAACGACATCAATTTACATACTGCAAATATTGACAAGGTCCATGATTGCTTTTGACTGCCATACAAAACCCATAACCATTCCCAACCTTCTGCGCAGCAAACGACATCGTCAAACTGCCTTGGAACCGTTCACTAAAGCTCTGGTGCACTCGGCTCAATTCAGTGTGGAGCAACACGGTGGAAAGAAGGTATCAGTGAGAGTTTAGCTTACTGTAATAATTGCCTGAAAATTGCTGTAATTAGAGTTTCTGGACAGAGATATTGCAGCCGGCTTGGAAGAAGAAAATGGAGCGACCAACAGGTCTCAGGAACATCATGTGTATGTCCCTGCCAATTTTTGTCTCCTTCTCTTCTTTTAATACATACGAGAAAAAAAATGTAAAAGAAGTCAAGCTGAATTTTTTTATAGTGGTTGTCAAGTTTATTTTTCCTGGAATAATAACATGCAGCAGGAATTTAGTATGTCCTTGCCATATTCATTTTTTTTATATAATTATTTACTGAGGTTTTAAACTTTTAAGACTAAAGTCTTCTGATGCTGAAATGTCCAAAACAATGTTTTACCTTTTGGAATGCCACACTCTAAACTTGAATATATATTTTTTTATTTTTGTATTTTGATCCAATTTTTACTGACTGAAGGCATGTATAGATCTTTAATGTGGTAGTAAGTAAGAACAAGTATCATTTTATTTTTTAAAGTGTACCTGAATTTTTAGGTAATAATTCAGACTAAGCTTTTATGTATATATGACAATTGCCCTAAAATTTTCATCAGTGTTTCACTTTGCAAACTACAGTATGTCTTTTATTTTCAGTTGACGCTGAGCTAGTGGGTGAGGCCTAGCTGCCATGGTGTCTTCCATATAAAATAGACACAGAAAGAAGGGATCCTGTTCTTTTTTTCTCTCTATGTAGGACATACAAGATAAATCACTTGTTAGAAGATGCAACACTATCTGCCTACTTGTATAACTGTCTGTTCATTCATTGGGCTCCACACTCCTCCCACTCCCTCTTTTAGATAAGTAGCAACATGATCACTTAGGGAGTTGATAGTTGTTCTTGTTCTGACTACTCTGAATTTTAGATGTTTTATGAGTTAGTGATAGTGATGAGTTAAGGAGGCAGGGAGAAGAGCAAATGGCTCGTAAGTTGAGAAAAAAAAGTATATTTATTTGATAAAATATATAACAAAGGGTCTTATATTCTCTTGTAGTATTGATTTACTGTATGTAAAGTTTGATAAAAAGAAAGTGATCATTTAAAGGATATGTGCCACCATAGATTATATAAGTAATGCTGTAGACATCATGTAAAGAAATGATTTTGTAATTAAACATATTGCAAATGATTCCCCATTTAAAACACATGTACCTTTGATGGGCAGTATGGTGCACCCTAGTGATGACATTACTGGCATCTATGTTTGTCCATGTAGAGGCCGAGCATGCGTAGTTCCTTCTCCCTTTCAAATGACCATGTAGATTGGATCCCTCATTGCTTCAGCAGGACGGATCTCATCTAGCTGACTACTGAAAGCAGTTAGTCGCAGGAAGCATCTGAAGTCCCTGCGCATCTACTTCCTTCTTCTGGAAGATGGCTGCTGGCAGCACAAAGAGTAAAAATTGTAAAGAGCTTGTCATCAGGTTGCTGGTCTACATATACGCAGCATTCGAGATGACAGAGTTTTGTCTCAGAGTACTGTCATCTTGATCTCTGCCAATGTAAGGGGAAGGAACTAACTAGGCATGTCTGCTCTGTGAACGGTCCGGAACCATCGGTGCTGTCTAGAGTTGAGCGACTTTTGTTTTTTTAGGGTCGAGTTTCGTTTCGTGAAACCCGACTTTTCCAAAAGTCGGGTCGAGCAAGATCGTCCGATTATAGGGAAAAGTCGGGGTTGTCCCGAAACACGAAACCCAATGTAAGTCAATGGGGAATAAAAGTCGGCAGTGAGAGGAGGACAGGAAACACACCTACAGTGCCCATTTGAATGCCAAAAGCATCAATTCTTCTTACTTAAGCTTGTCAACCTTAATTAACTTCATAATACAAGTTACGCACTGAAAAATGGGGGTTATTTGGCTAAAGTTGTGGGGGGGGGCTGGCTCCAGGTTTTCATGTGCCCTGGGCGAAAGAGCGCCCCTTTAACACATACCACAACTCATCATGCTCCGATACGGCAGAGAAATAGCGGTATAGTACAATGAAAAATACTTCACTTTTTACATCTCATGACAAGGCCCATCTATTTCTCCATACAGAATCATTGGTCCCATATAATGTTTGAAACAGTATATGATGAGCTCCACATAATGCTACAGTATATGTTGGTCCCCATGGATGAAGCTCCACTGTCTTATGGGCCCAAATAATGCTCCAAACATAATGGGCCCCATTTCTAATGCTCTAGTGTATAATGGGCCCTGTAAATGCTGCTCCAGTGTCTGATGTCCACCTTTGGAATGTTCCAGTGTATGGTGGGCCCCATCTATCATTCTCCAGAGTACAGTGCTCCCCAAAAATTGCTGTCCCAACATTGAAAACAATCAAATAAGTCTACTCGCTAGGGAATCCCTGTACTAGTCTGGACTCCTCGTCGTCCCCATCTTCCATCTCACTGCACAGTATTTCAACCTTGCAAGTGCTGTGATCCTGAGCAAGCAGGGGGGGCCCACTCGTTGGCGACGGCACTGGCACAGGGCCTCTGATAGTACGGTGGTGTGTCTGATGGCGGGAGGGCCGAACCTGCACTTTCATCTGCAGCTTCCTCTTTGTCACCGTGTAAGATGGAACTGTATATGGGAATGGTAACCTGAGTTTCAACAGGGTCAGATTCAGGCCGTGTAGCGTGCGAGGGGAATGTAGTGGTCTGGGTCAATGTACCAGCAGATTCATCGAGCAGTGGCTGGGCATCAGTGCACTTGTGTCGCCCCCAGGAGTACGGTCGCCACAGTGGCATTACCTTCTTCCTAGGGAGTGTGATGTCATGCTTGGGAGCAACGAACGATCTCTTTAGCAGGTTAACTGATTGGGCGGCGTTATTCCCACGAGTCATGACCCTCCAAACAGCGTTCAAGAAGGCAAAGTGTTTGTTTTACGTGGGCAGTATGGTTGCAAAGCTGAACCTTAAAGGAATGTCCAGAAGGGCACCACCAGGAGTGGAGCCTACGGTTAAATTCGACTCCACCTGGGAAACCTCAACCATGCCAGCTACAGAACAGATGCACACATTGCAAGCTTAATTCCGTTAACGAACGAGACTCCGTCATGCCCCGCGGTCCGAGTCCGACTTACTAGAGGGACACGTGAGGCTCTGGCACATGAGATTGGCCAATAACTGGTGTGTCATGCCCTTACATGTCCGTGGCTGCATGTGCGCTACACTGAAAAGGCCAGCGTTTGTCGCTTACAGGTGCAGATAACCCGCTGAACAACGTTAGTGATGGGGATCACTGATTACAATTATTACCCGCGAACAATGATTTCCCAGTAAGTGCAGGTCAACCGCAGTTCCGGAATTAGGCCTAACCGTCATTCCTGAAAAAATGAAAAACTTACATATGCAAACCACAGGTGCTGTAGCTTGCTTAAAAGCTCGCCAGCCGTTCTCACGCCCAGTATGGATTACACGTGATTGCACAAAGGTTAGAAAGGGTACCGTATCCCCAGATAACATGTATGGATAGCGTACACATTCAAAATATATGTCTATACATCAGGAGACAGGCTCAGACGGTGTTAGGCCCAGTATGGATTGCACGTGATTGCACAAAGGTGAGAAAGGGTACCGTATCCCCAGATAACATGTATGGATAGCATACACATTCAAAATATATGTCTATACATCAGGAGGCAGGCTCAGACGGTGTTAGGCCCAGTATGGATTGCACGTGATTGCACGAAGGTGAGAAAGGGTACCGTATCCCCAGATAACATGTATGGATAGCGTACACATTCAAAATATATGTCTATACATCAGGAGGCAGGCTCAGACGGTGTTAGGCCCAGTATGGATTGCACGTGATTGCACAAAGGTGAGAAAGGGTACCGTATCCCCAGATAACATGTATGGATAGCGTACACATTCAAAATATATGTCTATACATCAGGAGGCAGGCTCAGACGGTGTTAGGCCCAGTATGAATTGCACGTGATTGCACAAAGGTGAGAAAGGGTACCGTATCCCCAGATAACATGTATGGATAGCGTACACATTCAAAATATATGTCTATACATCAGGAGGCAGGCTCAAACGGTGTCAGGCACAGTATGGATTTGACGGCCCAGACTACACAGCGGAGGAGCAGGGAGAGGTAAAGATTGCAAATGCTGGGGCCCTGCCCAAGCAAGGGGGGCCCACTCGTGGGCGTCGGTACTGGCACTGGGCCCCTCATAGTACGGGGGTGTGTGTGACGGCGGGTGTGCACCACCACCGTCAGAGACACTTGATTGCACTATGAGGGACCCTGTGCCAGTGCCCGCGCCGAAGAGTCGGCCTACCCACCTGTCCAGGGCAACGGCACTCGCACGGTGTCGTGCGCTAGGTGGTGACCCCGGCCATGGGGGGGGGAGGCAGCACAGTTAGGGAGTTTTAGAAAGTGGCATATGTTGATGTTGGACATTCAGCTGATGCAAAAGGTGAAATAGGTCAAGTCCCAGGAAGAGGTGGACCAAAGCAAGCCATTTTTCTGTCACCCTATGTGTCATCAGGGGAAGGTGGGACAAAATCCTTGGAAACCCATGCATGGTTCATTTTAATGAAGGTTAGATCATCCACATTTTGGGTTGACAGACGGGTCCTTTTTTCTGTCAGGATTGATCCAGCTGCACTGAAGACTCTTTCCGATAGCACACTTGCAGCTGGGCAAGCGAGCTCCTGTAAGGCATATTGTGCCAATTCAGGCCAGGTGTCCAGTTTAGCGGCCCAATAGTCAAAGGGGAATGACCTGTGTGGGAGAACATCGATATGGGAGGAAAAGTAGTTTGTAACCATAGTTGACAACTGCTGTCTCCTGTCACTTTCCATCGATGCAGTATTACCAGTTGTGTGAGCGGTACTTGAAAAATCAGTCCACAACATTGTCATGAAACCCCTGTCTCCAACGCCACTTCTGCTGTGTGCACCACGAACACCTCTGCCAAGCTGCCCCCGGCCCGTACGGCTCATGTGAGAACCATCACCGCTGCTGTGTGCTGGGAATGCCTCAAGCAACCGATTTACCAGAGTTGCTTGTTTATTAGCCAATATTAGGTCAAGGTTCTCCTGTGGCATGATGTTTTGTAATTTGCCTTTATAGCGTGGATCCAGGATGCTGGCCAACCAGTAGTCGTCATCGTTCACCATTTTGGCAATGCGGGGGTCCCTTTTTAGGATCTGCAAGGCATAATCTGACATGTGGGCCAATGTTCCCGGTGTCAATGATGCACTGCGAGTGCTGGTTGGAGGAGCACTTTCTGGCAAATCCACATCCCTCCAGTCACGCACAAACCCTGTACCAGACCTTGCCACGCCAACATTTTCACTTGCCCCACGAGATGCATCCTCCTCCCCTAAGTAATCATCCCCATCATCCTCCTCCTCCTCTTCTTCCTCCACCTCGTCCAGGAGAGGTCCCTGAGCAGACAATGGCTGAATGTCATCAAGGAATCCCTCCTCTTCTTCCTCCTCATCAACATTGGCTGCAGAAGCCTGCTCCTTAAGGTGCGTCAAAGTTTGCATGAGCAGACGCATAAGTGGGATGCTCATGCTTAGGATGGCGTCGTCTGCGCTTACCAGCCGTGTGCATTCCTCAAAACACTGAAGGACTTTACAGAGGTCTTTCAGCTTCGACCACTGCACACCTGTCAACTCCATGTCTGCTCTCAAAGTGCCTGGCCGTGTATCCTCCCACAAATGCATTATGGCCTGCCTCTGCTCGCACAGCCGCTCCACCATGTGCAGGGTGGAGTTCCACCTTGTTGCAATGTCGATAATGAGGCGGTGGTTGGGAAGGTGGAGCAATCGCTGCAGCTTCTGCATACGAACGGAGTGTACAGGCGACCGGCGGATGTGCGCGCACAGTCTTCGCACCTTCTGGAGCAGGGCTGTTAACTCCGGATAATTTTTGAGTAAGCACTGCACCACCAAGTTCAAGGTGTGAGCCAAGCAAGGTATGTGGCTGAGTTTTGAAAGGGCTATGGCTGCCACAAAATTACGGCCGTTATCACTAACTACCTTGCCTGCCTCAAGATGTACACTGCCCAGCCATGACTCAGTTTGTCGCTGAAAGTACTCGGCCAGCACCTCGGCGGTGTGTCTGTCGCCCAAACACATCATCTGCAACACAGCCTGCTGACGCTTTCCACTAGCTGCTCGATAGGGGGACACATCGTGTGCAACAGTGGCAGCTGCAGATGGAGTGCTCGTACGACTGCGCTCTGTGGACGAGCTTTCGCTTCTGGAGGAGGAGGAGGAGGAGGGTCGAACGCCTACAGCCAACTGTTTCCTATACCGTGGGCTAGGCAGCACTGTCCCACCACTGCTGTCCCCTGTGGACCCTGCATCCACCACATTAACCCAGTGCGCAGTGATGGACACGTAACGGCCCTGGCCATGCCGACTGGACCATGCATCAGTTGTGAGGTGCACCTTTCCGCTCACTGACTGCTTGAGTGCATGGACAATGCGGTCTTTCACATGATGGTGGAGGGCTGGGATGGCTTTGCGAGAGAAGAAGTGGCGACTGGGTAGGTCAAAGCGTGGTACTGCATAGGCCATGAGTTCACGGAAAGCTGCGCTTTCCACCAACCGAAAGGGCATCATCTCAAACGAGATTAGTTTGGCAATGTGGGCGTTCAAACCCAGTGTACGCGGATGAGAGACTGAGTACTTTCTTGACCTACTCATAGTGTCTGGGAGGGTGAGCTGGACTTGAGAGCTGCATATGGTGGAAGTAGCGGTGGACAGGGCGGACGGAGAGAGGGTTGATGATGGTGATGTAGTTGTTGTTCTTTCTGATGGCCTAGAATCAGTCTTTCGTTGATATAACAGTGGGATTCCCTGACTGCTGTGGCATTGCAACGACACCTCAACATTTGCTGCTGTGCTAACCGGTGGGCTTACAGTGGGGGAAACAATGTAGCGTTGCTGACTACCTTCGTTGTGATCAGTTGCATATGTGGCACTTGAGGTTTGGTGTTGTGTCCACGCTTGCAAGTGCATGCTGGTTAAATGTCTAAGCATGCAACTGGTATTCAAATTTTTCAGATTTTTCCCTCAGCTAAAGGTCTTTGCGCACTTCTTACAGATAACCTTGGCCTGATCATGAGGATTTTGTTCAAAAAAGTGCCACACTGCACTCTTCCTACTTTGGCAGACATTTTGCAGCCTAGCACGCTGTGATCTTTTGACCCTCTGGACAAGCTGTCCAGCAACTCTTTTGATGTTTGGAACCTGTCTTTGGAGTGCTCCGGGCCTGCCAGATAACAGCTGTTGCGATGTCGATGTCTGCTGTGGATGCTACTCATCTGAGCTATTGGAAGCAGCACCCTCTTCCCCCAATGGATGCCAATCTGGGTCAACAACTGGGTCATCCATCACCTCCTCTTCTATGTCATGTGCACCTTCCTCTGTGTCACCGTGTATGGTGGTATAGTGTGCGGGAAGGGGCACCTGAGTCTCATCAGGGTCAGAATCTGGCTCTGTACACTGCGAGGACAATGTAGTGCTCTGAGTGAATGTACCAGCAGAATCATCCATCAGCGGCTGTGCATCAGTGCACTCCATGTCAGATTCATCTTGGCCTGGGTAATTCACCATTTCACTTGATAATCCAGGCATGGTATGTGAAAACAGCTCCATGGAGTAATCAGTAGTATGGCCTGCGTCATCCTTCAATCTTGGTTGGGGTGAAGGACACAAGGAAAGGTGTGGTTCATGAACATGAGCCTCCAATGACGACTCAGTGCTTTTACTTTTTACAACTGAAGAAGAGGAGGAGATAGAGCTGGAGGCTGAGTCAGCAATGTAAGACAAAACTTTTTCCTAATGCTCTGGCTTTAAAAGCGGTTTGCCAACTCCTAGAAAACTAAGCGTTCGAGGCCTTATGTAGCCAGACGATGACGCAGGCTCAACACCTCCTGCATTCGGTCCTATTTTGCTCTTGCCACTACCATCAGATCCACCACCAACACCATCATTACCAGCTGCCAACCCCCGCCCAATTCCACGGCCTCTTCCACCAGCCTTCCTCATTTTTGGTAGAAATGTAGAGAAAATCCAACAAACTATATAGTAATGTAAAACAAGGTACAAGGTGTCTATAGGACAGGGGAGATTTTGAATTTCTGCAGACACTTGTGGACACTGGACACTTTTGGATTGTGTGAGGCCCACTGAGTATCTGAGCTCTCTGTCACAGGCTCGATGGCAGAGCTGTGACCAAAGTGACTAGAAGATAAGGGAGATTTTTAATTTCTGCACACACTTGTGGACACTGGACACTTATGGATTGTGTGAGGCCCACTGAGTATCTGAGCGCTCTGTCACAGGCTCGATGGCAGAGCTGTGACCAAAGTGACTAGAGGATAAGGGAGATTTTTAATTTCTGCACACACTTGTGGACACTGGACACTTATGGATTGTGTGAGGCCCACTGAGTATCTGAGCACTCTGTCACAGGCTCGATGGCAGAGCTGTGACCAAAGTGACTAGAGGATAAGGGAGATTTTTAATTTCTGCACACACTTGTGGACACTGAAAAATATTCAGGATTGAGAGTCCTCAGTAGTTGATACCTTTTAATGGCTAACTGAAAAGATGGTAATACATTGCAAGCTTTCGAAACTACTCAGGTCTCTTCATCAGGCTAGACTAATACAAAATCTGAAGTCACATATTTATGAACAATACAACATAGAAAAAATGCAATAGATAAGACAAGTGACGTGAAGCAGAACTATCAATATGGGAGAGGGAGAAACATAAATATAAACATTGGACCAGTTCATAGATAAGGAGTCTGGATGTTTTATGGTCCTCTGATTGGGGTCTAGTTCTGTGTTGCCCCGCAAGGTTTTAAAAGGAAATTCCTTAATTGATGTAAAAAGACATAAATCCATGCGACACATTCATTCCAGCACTGAGAGTGTCAAAGTTCGTCATAAATTTGTACTCCCAAACTCGTCTCTCTCTCTGAGATGTGAAGTTACCTTTCAATACCAGTAATTTCATATCCATGCTGCTGTGATCAGGGATACAGAAATGTTTTGCCACAGGTAGATCCATTCTTTTTTCTCTTATTGTGTGACGATGAGCATTCATCCTTGTTCTAAGCTTTTGCCCTGTCTCCCCCACATACAGACCCCCAGTTGGACATTTAGTACAAATAATTAAGTATACCACATTAGATGTAATGCAGGTGAAAGTACCTGGACACTTATGGATTGTGTGAGGCCCACTGAGTATCTGAGCGCTCTGTCACAGGCTCGATGGCAGATCTGTGACCAAAGTGACTAGAGGATAAGGGAGATTTTTAATTTCTGCACACACTTGTGGACACTGGACACTTATGGATTGTGTGAGGCCCACTGAGTATCTGAGCGCTCTGTCACAGGCTCGATGGCAGAGCTGTGACCAAAGTGACTAGAGGATAAGGGAGATTTTTAATTTCTGCACACACTTGTGGACACTGGACACTTATGGATTGTGTGAGGCCCACTGAGTATCTGAGCGCTCTGTCACAGGCTCGATGGCAGAGCTGTGACCAAAATGACTAGAGGATAAGGGAGATTTTTAATTTCTGCACACACTTGTAGACACTGGACACTTATGGATTGTATGAGGCCCACTGAGTATCTGAGCGCTCTGTCACAGGCTCGATGGCAGAGCTGTGACCAAAGTGACTAGAGGATAAGGGAGATTTTTAATTTCTGCACACACTCGTGGACACTGGACACTTATGGATTGTGTGAGGCCCACTGAGTATCTGAGCGCTCTGTCACAGGCTCGATGGCAGAGCTGTGACCAAAGTGACTAGAGGATAAGGGAGATTTTTAATTTCTGCACACACTTGTGGACACTGGACACTTATGGATTGTGTGATGCCAACTGAGTATCTGAGCGCTCTGTCACAGGCTCGATGGCAGAGCTGTGACCAAAGTGACTAGAGGATAAGGGAGATTTTTAATTTCTGCACACACTTGTTGACACTGGACACTTATGGATTGTGTGAGGCCCACTGAGTATCTGAGCGCTCTGTCACAGGCTCGATGGCAGAGCTGTGACCAAAGTGACTAGTGGATAAGGGAGATTTTTAATTTCTGCACACACTTGTGGACACTGGACACATGGATTGTGTGAGGCCCACTGAGTATCTGAGCGCTCTGTCACAGGCTCGATGGCAGAGCTGTGACCAAGGTGACTAGAGGATAAGGGAGATTTTTAATTTCTGCACACACTTGTGGACACTGGACACTTATGGATTGTGTGAGGCCCACTGAATATCTGAGCGCTATGTCACAGGCAGAAATTGGCTAGTGTATCACAAACTACAAGGTGTATGTAGAATTGGGCAGAATTGGAATCTCCCTAGAGTGCAGGTCTGTAAGAACGGAACATGTCCTCGACTTATTCTCACAGAGTGACTCACTGATAGCTTCACTGTGGCTGTGATAACAGCCGTTACACGGTACTGTGTGAGGAGCGTACACCGCTGTATGGTGTGAAAAAATGCACGCTCAGTACCTCAGCAGGACAAAAAAAAAAATTGTGATTGCTTTTAAAAAAGCAGTTTGCGGAGCAGTGGGTAAACAGCAATGCAGGAATGTCAGGAAGCCTTAGAAGGCAGCCCAACAACCAACACCACTGATACACCACTATATAGCCTCCCCTTGCACTGCACAGTGACTGGTGTGTTGTACAGGCAAAATCGCTAGCAGCAGAAGCAGTTTTTTTTTCTTCTTCTCAGCAGGACAAAAAAAAAAATTGGGATTGCTTTTAAAAAAGCAGTTTGCGGAGCAGTGGGTAAACAGCAATGCAGGAATGTCAGGAAGCCTTAGAAGGCAGCCCAACAACCAACACCACTGATACACCACTATATAGCCTCCCCTTGCACTGCACACACAGTGACTGGTGTGTTGTGCAGGCCAAATCGCTAGCAGCAGAAGCAGTTCTTGGTGTCTTCTTCCCTGCCTAACGCTCTCCCTACAAAATCAGCAGCAGCAGCAGCTCTCTCTATTCTGAGATCAGCATGAGTAACATGGCGGTCGGCGTGCACGCCCTTTTATACCCCCTGTGACGCCCACCAAAGCAAGCCAATCTCTTGCATGCCCTTCTGAAAGATGGTGGTGACCCGTGCCTATGTCATCACGTTGCCCACAGTGTCCGTGGATCCTGATTGGCTGAAAAAGAGCGCAAAACAAACTTTTGAAACGCGACTTTGGCGACTTTTGAATTTTTTCGACCCGTTTCGCTCAACTCTAGTGCTGTCACCTATATTGCGGGGTAGAAAGTTTGAGACTCCAGACCGTACTCTGTTTGAGAAAAGGGGGCGTGGCTAAGCGGACAGAGCTGCAGCGCTCGAGTGACCAAACAGTTTGGGCGGGAACTTTGGGCTTACAGGACGCATGTGAGGTAAAATCAGCTGAGAGGTGTCTGGGCAGAGCAGAGCCTGGGACGGCAGAGCGCTTTGACAGAAGACTGTCGTCTGAGTACCGCTGCCACAGCCGCCCCCGCTGACAGTACTGATCGTGAGAGACAAGGTCTGTGAACGGGACTTAGGCATGTGTAAATTCGGCACAGCGAACCGGGCTGCCCACTGTAAACTGTGTTTGGACAGTGCTGCAAATCTCCATAATGTTGGGACACTCACCGCTGAGGATAAGGACGTATCCCTCATTATCACCTCATTTGCTGGACCCAAGACCCACATCAGGATCCTGAGGATTCGCTGCCATCCTCAGGACCATGGGAAGACACTGCCAACATCAAAAGGTACTACGTCGCTTACCTCAGGATTGTGACCCCCACTGCGACGCAATCTAGGCAGCACCAGTCACAGACAGAAGTTCAACCGTGACTGACGCCTGAGTGTTAAGTTATATTTTATTGTAATGTTGGCTTTACTTGTCCCTGTTCCTTAAGTTATCCTCATTAGCCTTTTGTTGTATTAGGGAATATTATCCCTCCCTTTTCTCCCTGGGTGGAGTTTCTACTGTATAATAAACCCTTTCACCCTTGGTCTGTGTACAGTCCGTTACTGCATCCTATGTGCCTGCAGTCTCCTCACACTTTTACAGATTGTAGCAACCAGATAACAAACTCCGCACAAGTGTTGTGCTCTCTGCAATGGCAGCAGCAATTGAGAAGACAAAGCACTTAGACTAGGTTCACATTAGTGTTTGAGTCTGCAGCGTGATGCTGCTGCTCTGCTATCTTAAACATTGTGTACGCAGGGACATGCGTTGTATGTGGATGTGTAATGACCAGTCCGAACGTTCCCTGCTATCCACCCCCACACGGTGTCCGCAGCCAATGAAATTGACACACACCGGTCTTGGGGATAACAGTTGCTTTTACTTCAACAGGAACAGGAATTATAACTTGGAACAAATAAGGAACAGTGTCTCATGGGTAGTCCATGGCAATAACAGTTCACACTTAGATGCTGAGATGTGATTGGGGTCTGGAGCTTTAAGAGCACTGGACAGTGTCTTTTGGTATTTTACAGAGGGAGGTAGATGTAGCAATTAGAGGTTATAGACCTGTACTTGGGGTTATCTCCACAGTGTGTTACGGCACGTGCACAAGTACTTATAGGTGAATGTAGAAACTGTGGTGAATCCTGTCATAAAGACTCTAGATGTGGTGAATCATGTAAGCAATTCTTTAGATGTGGTGAATCCTGTCAGCAATACATTAAATGTGGTGAATCCTGTCAGCAATTCTTTAGATGTGGTGAATCATGTCAGCAATACTTTACATGTGGTGAATCCTGTCAGCAATACTTTACATGTGGTGAATCCTGTCAGAAATAGAATGATGTCTGTACAGGTTAGAGGGAACTTAGGCTTTTATGCCTGCAGGAGATCTTGAGGTAAAAACCTCCTTCACGTGTGTTCTGCTCTCCCTGAAGGCATCCCTCAGACTAAAGAACATTCTAGACTTGCCTGGAAAAACAGCTCCTCCTGTTGACCATGTGACTAGGAGCTGGCCAATAGGAGACCGAATTCACATGTCAGATCCTTACAAAACAATAATTCAGCCATTGTACACTTTCACCATTAGATGGCGACAGAACACAGCAAACGAGAAATGCATTGCATCTAAAATTAAGGTGACTAGAAATGGAGAATTACAGCTCACATATAATGTAGTGGGCCAGTTAGAGAGTGAGCAGTAGTGTACAGAAGCTACTCACAATTCAGTAATACTTAAAGGCACAGACACATTCTTGACTGAATCACTACATAGATGCGTCAGAGTGCGTCATTTTGAAGTGCCCTCCGAATGCAACATGTTGCATTTTCTTGAGTTCGGCAGGCACATCAAAACGGCACACATGGACGCAGCCGCATACAACACATGTCCCTGCACACAATGTTAAAGATCGGTATGCAGGATGCATGTAGAAGTAGGTGGAGCTTAAGGAAAGAAGTCTGCAGCTCCATGCTGCGTACTCAAACGCTAATGTAAACCCAACCGTAAGGATGGCTTTACTAATTAATCTCCTGTTCTCCCATTAGGAGCCTACCTACCTCTTCCACCACAGCTCTCCCAGTGCTGATCCCACCTCCAACATCTCATGCTGTCCACCTTATTTCCCAGTGTTTTCCCCCCTAACTGAGTTAAGGAAGCAGTCAGTAAGTGCTCTGCCATCTCAACCGCTGCTGCCCGTGCAGAGATCAACAGTTGTGATGAAGTTGACATCCAGTTTGATGCTTCCTGTACAGGGAAGGACAGAGATGACAAAGCTCCTTACACTCACAGCTTTATCATCTTCGCTTCAGTTTATGCACAGCAACCAGATGACAAACTCATCAACCGTTGTGCTCTGCACTGGCAGCAGCGATTGAGAAGGTAAGGCAACTTATTGACTGCTGCAATGATATTGCTCCTACTAGAACTACTCAGCTTCCCAGCTCTACATCCATGGTTCCCCCATGCCTTGTATGTCCACCCACTATTCCCCTTATCCTTGTCTCTTCTCTTACTTCACAAGATTAAAGAAGTGTCTCCTTTTTTTTTTTTTAATCCCAACATAATGAACAATTTTTTATAACATACTAATATTCTAAACTTTTCATTTTTGCATACTTTTTCAAATGCTAACTAGGGTTAGGGCTAAGATTAGGGTTAAAACTAAGTTTAAAGGGAACATGTCAGTAGAAAAATGCTATTAACCTGCAGATATGGGGTTCATCTGCAGGTTAATTGTGTTATTAACCTGCCCATTGCCCGCACTTACCTGAATGCTGTGAGGAGAAAGTTAACTTTATTCCCCCAGCAGCTATCCGGTTTCAGTCATGGGAAGGCCAAAACGCAGGGTTCAGGCACCGCTCTGAATATAGAAAGCAGCGGCTGTAACCCTTGCCCTGGCTGACAGTCAGTCCTAATGTAGAGCCAAAGTCAGTCAGGGCTTGGGGTACGGTTACACACACACTGGTTCCACCCCCATGACTGAAACTGAAATGCTTTCGGGAGAATAAATTTAGTTTTCTCTGCAGTGTTCAGCTATGAACTCCGCTCAACTTTTGACGTCAGCGCTTGGCACTGAAGCTGAGTTCTCAGGCTCAGCTCAGTGTATGTTACTTTACTATGTGTTTGTTTTTATTGCATTTGACTATGGTGTTAGTTACGGGGGTGTCCTATAGATGGCTCTCCATTACTAACCTGTTGTTAGGGTTGGCAGATCGCACTAGATTGAAATAAATTATAAAGTGTAATCTCAACCCAGGGTACACCGTGCTGCTAGAAAGCAATGACAGAACATACAGCTGGCAATGGATTGTACACATAGAGTTATCGCCACTAAAGTGTGAACAGGGAGCTGAGTTACAAGCTCTGCTACTCCACAGAGCGGAACTACAAACAGTAAGCAAGTACTAAACCTTGCTAAGCATCACATGGGTAAAGGCTAATAGGATGCTAGGTGTGGAACCCTATCGCACTCCCAGGGAAGTCTAGGCTGAAGGTTGGACTTGCTTTGTAACTCAGCTGTGCTAACTGCACACAAGACGGAAACAGATGCTACGCCAAGTGAGGGTTTCCTACACAACCTGTATAGACACACAGACACTGGAATAAGAGCAGCACACACACACAAGTAAACAGAGTGGTAGCGTATCCACTAACAATTACAAAATGATACTAGCGCGCCCACCAGCGCTATTAGGGGTCTTTTATACAAAATACTCCACCCCAAATACTCATGCCAAGTCAGCCGACACATAACCCACGGGTCAATCCAGAGCTGCCACATCACCAGAGCAGGAGGCGTCTGACCACCAGTAAGAAGACGCCACATCACAGACATGCTCAGTAAGGTGATTTCTGAACTTAGATTGAGGAACGTCAAGCCACAGCGGCCTATCGCTGGGTACCATAGACTTAGCTGGAGAGCCAGCAGTAACCAAATGAACACCTCGAGCCTGAGCAAGACCCTGAGACCAATGTTTATGCTGAGCAGCTCCTGCAGTGGTTGAGCCTGAATGGGAGACAGCAGAGGCAGATAAGGCTTGGGATCTATACTGTGCAGCAGGAGAATTCCGACACCTAACACTTGTGGCCTGATGTCAGCTGACATTACAAAGCTGACATCAACTCCACAAATATTACCCTATTTGCCTCCGCACCAGGTCACGTGGGAAGAGCAAGGCAAAGAACCAGAATTGGCACATCTAATAGCTGTCCCTTTTCTGGGGAGGCTGCAGACTGATATTTTTAGGCTGGGGAGAGCCAATATCCATGGTGCCTTCCCAATCTGAGAAAATCAGCCCCCATATATGTGCTTTAGCTTTTCTGGTTGTCAAAAATGAAGAGATTATTTAAATAATTAAAAAATACAGTGTGCGGATCGCTCTCTTTTTGATAACCAGCTAATATAAAGGGGTCCCTGCCTCTTTTTTTTATTTTATTTGTAACACCCCTTTAGGGCTACCTCTGTACCATGGGTGTTATGGTGGGTCTCACCTCTTTCATACGCAGTGCCTCCACCTGAATCTTGATTGAAGCTCTGTCTCTTGGCTGCAGAAGAACAGTTATCTTCTGCCAGGGGCTGATTCGGGAAACCCCTGCTACAGCTCGGTACATACTCAGGAAGCAGGAGTAAAACAGTTTAACAGATTTATTGGTATAAAGCAGAATTGAGGTGGGTCTAAAGGAATAAACATGCAATGTAATTAACTGTGCTCTATAAAAGTCATATACACATCACCGTCTAATTAAACTCCAACCCTGCAAATATAACGTGGCAAAGTCCCCCTCTTCTGTATTTACTCAGTCCAAACGTTGGGGCCCAGTTGCCGCGGATGTTGGTGCGCAAAGTAACAATCTTGGGTGCACTTAGATGAACATTGATGTCAATAGTTTATGTTGCCTTGTACTCACTGTAAATAGCGCTGATAGAACCACAAGTCTCATAAGGGCACTTATTGTGTCTCTAATGACTGGAGGATTTTTTGGACTCCAGCTGGGGGCTGCAGGATTTAGACCTTTATCCGATGGGAGTGCCGGCTGGACTCTCTGGATCTTTGCTCTCTCCAGCAACACAGGTATCTCCGCGGGGTCCCCTACTCTCTGCAACTTAGGGGAATCAAGATCCACACTGCTCTGTCTCTCATAACCAGCAGTGTTGTGAGTTCATTTTCCCCTTCGTCACTGGGGTCTGGTGAACTCCCTATTCTGGTAAAGGAAGGTAATGAGCCTGATTATCAGGCACCTGAGTCTAATGAGGATGACTGGCTGAGTGGAGTCACGGACTGGATATAAGGCTGCCAACGCCCTTCTGCCCTGCGGGTGATTTCTCTGTGGACTTCTAGGACACCAGTCTGATTCCTGCTCCTCTAAAGCTAAGTTTCTGTTTTGCCTGTTAGCTTTTTGTTTTGTTTTTTGTTTTCCTTGCTTTTCAGTATTCTGCCATTCCCTGCTGGGGTGAGCTGAATCTCCTTTTGCCTGCAGCTCTGTCTTCAGTATATTCCTGAGTACTGACATAGCTTTTTTGAAGCCTAGCGTCTTCAGGGCCTTTTTCACTGTCAGTCTGTTGGCTCTTATTTTCATAGGGTTTTTCACGGATTGCAGACAGCAGCCTTCCTGTCCTTTTCTATTTAGTTAGCTTGGGCCCCTCTTTGCTCAGTCTATCTTTCTGTCTGTGTTAGTATTTTCATCTTGCTTCACCACCATTATATGTTGGGGGCTGCCTATTGCTTTGGGGTCTGCTCTGGGGCAGTTTAGATTTCCCCTTTCTTTCTTTAGGCCTATTTAATTCTCCGGCTGTGATCGAGGGGTCTAGGGCATCGTAGGAACCCCCCACGGCTACTGCTAGTTGTGTTGATAGGTTCAGGGGTCTGCAATCCGATAGCTGCCAACTTCTCTGGTTTTCTGGACTTAGCTAGCCTTTCTGTTTTTGCCTCTTACGGTGACTCAATCATAACACAGCAGCAGCCACGTTTTTCCTCCTCTCACCATTTGCTTTCACTTTCTCTCCAGCATCCTCCCCCAAGTACCTCCTCCTCCCTTCTTCTATCATCTCACTGGAACAAGGATCCCTGGGAGTTGTTGTCTTCTGCCACTCAGGAGAAAAATGAATAGTGTCTGTAGGTCCCTGTTTAACAGCCACTGCAAAACTCTTCTTAGAGTGTGTAAGCTCCAGCATGCTGGTAGATGCTCTGACAGTTCCCTGTGCAGGTGTTACATATTTATTTATTGCTGGTGCTGGCTGGTGAATACAGTGCATGCCTGCTCTCAATGATATCAGCATGACCAAGCCTACGATGATGAGAGTGATACTCTCATCAACTGAAGCCTTTGACCAGAGGTAATGTTTTTACCGACAGCCAGGGCTACTGGTTCATATGCTGTCATCTGTGTGACAGCATGGGAACCACAGAGCTCTGATCAGTGACAATGAACTTACAGCCGATCATAGCAGGTGTTTCTCGTGCTGTCACATGGATGACAGCATGGGAAGCACTGGATGTTCGGGGGGTCCCCCCATTCATTTGACTGAGGATCAGGTTCGGGTTCCATTCAGTTACCTGAACCAAGCTTTTTATATATGTTTGGCCAAACCGGACAGACCAGAACATCCACAGGTCCGCCCATCACTACTGTCTGTAGAATAAAAAACAGACAACAATCAGAAAAATTTGGCAGTTCAGATAAGCATTGCTTTCTCATTGACCTAATCTGCATGAAAAAAATGGCACCATGCACTAGTTTGTTCAGTAAATCAGATGACATTCAGCCATTTAAGTCTATGGTGCAAGAAAATAATTGAATGCTGTACAGAGCAACAGTAGAGCATCAGATTTTTATGGATACATTGCATTTTTTTCACTTAGGAAACTATAAATGGTCCTGAAAATCTTCTGCTATGAAAAAAGGATTAAAAGTGATTTAAAAAATCGTCCCACTTTGCTGAATAAAAATTAGACACTTTCTTTATATGGTTATGTGGACCTAACCTTAGGACAAGGGTTAGGACTAAGACTGACAAGGGTTAGGACAAAGATTTGGACCAGGGTTAAAATACAAGGAGAGTTAGAACTAGGGTTAGGGGGGATAGGGAAAGGGTTGAGATCATAATACACATATACTGCAATATTGGCAGGATTGGTTCACAGACTAATGTGTATTGGGCCTGAGAAAGCTGATTTTTTAGCAACCTTAAAAATCATTCCACCTGATGAAAGATTTTATTTGTACGTTGAGTGATTGGTGACCTCTTTAAAAAGGTTGAGCAAGCATTGCTAGGAGTGCCTGTTGCAGCTTGTGTAAATGTGCTCTAAGATGGCATGAAATACTTGCCATGCCCCATGCACCTGTATCCCACGCTATGCCATTGTGTGCATTCACAAAATAATGCCAGATTTTCATATTGACAGCATTCAGCTAAACAACTCCATCACATGATTCCAAATCCAAGACAAAAAGGAGTGAAAGCTCAGTAAAAATTATAAACTTTTATTTAGTTAATTAAAAAAAAATATTGACGTGCCAAACATTAATCACTGGTGAAAAAGTGGTGATGAGCTGAACAATACCTTTTCCCACATATCATGCTTCAAACATAAAGATACCAAATGTAAATTTTTGTTAAGGAATCAACAACAAGTGGGACACAATTGTAAAGTTGAACGAAATTTGTTGGTTATTTTAAATTTTTGCAGTGGTATGATACTCCTTCCATTTCAATATGATCGCTTGCACAGTGCTCCTTGGGATGTATAAAGTTTTGGAAATGATTTTGTATCCAAATCCGGCTTTAAACTTCTCCACAACAGTATCACAGACCTGCCTGTTGTGTTCCTTGGTCTTCATGATGTTCTCTGTGCTTCAAACAGAACCCTGAGACTATCACAGAGCAGGTGCTCTGATTACACACAGGTGGATTATATTTATCATCATTAGTCATTTAGGACAACATTGGATTCAGTGATCCACAATGAACTTCTGGAGTGAGTTTGCTGCACTGAAAGTAAAGGGGCCGAATAATATTGCACGCCCCACTTTTCAGTTTTTGAATTTCCACAAAAATTTAAAATAACCAATACATTTCCTTCAAGTTCACAATTGTGTTCCACTTGTTGTTGATTCTTCACCAAAAATTTACATTTGGTATCTTTGTGTTTGAAAAAGAGGGGACACAGTGTGAGCACCTATTCCCATTAATCAATGTCCATACAATGTCTGACGGTATTATGCCCCATAAACTTAGCCCTGCCATGGCCTCTGAGGAAGCTACCGCGAAACGCGCCTAGGGGCGTGTGCCTGCACATGGACACTAGCACGCATAAGGGATAAAGCCATCCATGTAATCTACCTATTCCTCCCTTTTTCTCCCATCTTGTGTTCCTGCCCATTGATTAACGGGAATAGGTGCTCACACTGTGTCCCCCGTTTTTCGGGTTTTAGTCTGCACTGTCAGTATGCACATTTATGGACAACTATGCGCTATTACTATGCTCTATACAGATGACCCTACCCATGTGTAGTGCTCATGAAGCGGCACGTTTTTTCTATACTGGTGCATTCTCACCCTTGTCAAATAGTTCTGTGTTTGTTTGCTAACTTTTGTAATAATTGTGATTGTAGTCTATCTCTTAAATATTTGTATCATTAAAATCTTTTTTTTTTTATACTTTTTGGACTTCAATATTATGGTTTATACGCTCCAATTTTGTTGTGTGTTGCTCATTATACACAATGCGCATAACAAGCTGAGACATTTTATCACGGCCTTAAATATTCACGTATGAGGCAATTCTGTCACACAAACCAAAACAAACAAAGAATGCAATTAAAAAGTTACTACAACACATAACAGTATGTTTTCAGCTTGTAAATACTTAATTTATCTCGACTTTACAGTTTGACACCTCAAGTGGGTTAACACATTTTAAATTAATATATTTAAGATAAAATTGGCTTAAACAAAAAAAGAACGTTAACACTCGTGAGTGTGAATATCCCTATATTAGATTAGCTGTATTCCCTCGCCTACATCACTCATCCACAGCTTTAATTAACTGATCAGATTGCCCGCTAGGCATCTTAATTAGTTTCTATAAAATTAGGATGTTTCTACTGGGCCAGCTGAAAAAAAAGGCAATTGAATGGCCAGAAGGGGGTTAGAAGTGACAACACGGAGGGATCACTGTGTACCCGAGTTGTGCCAAATAAAGATTTTTATATTATATGTTATTTTTCTTGAAGGCTTTAGAAGCGTTGGCCGAATACGTTGCAAATTCTACTATTTTTTTTGCAAGAAAGCCATTACTATATTAAAAGTTTTCTGCTATGTAGATTATCTAAGGAGATAGAAGATGTACCTGGCAGTCGGCATGCACAGAGACTATGCCAACCATATTAATCTTATGACCACATGATCAATTTTTCACTAAAATCAATGAAAAAGTCTACAAGTCTGCAGAGATAAAAAAGTCCTGACTGATATTTCCTCTATATTGTGATATATGACAGCATCACCAGAACCCAGCTTGTTTCCTTTCTTGGAATATCACTTAGACTGACCATGTGTTTTTAATGTTTTAAACTGGATTTTTAAAGCATTTTTGTAGTGATTTTTTTATGTACAACTGTAAGGCTGCGTTCACACGTTGCGTTTTTTTCACGTTTTCGCGGCGATTTTTAACGTGCGATTTTGCTGCTAAAACGCAAAAAAACAGCATCCCATGCAATCCTATGAGATTCCGCAATGCTGTGCTAATGCTGCGGACTTTCCCACGGCGGAATCGCATTGCGGAAAAATACGCAGCATGCGCATTAATTTTGCGGAATCACGGCGATTCCGCCCACATAGGAAGGCATTGTTCTGCTTACTTTCCGCATGTGGCTGTGCACACCATGCAAAAAGTAAGCAGAACATTTGCAGATGGTACCCACGGTCCGGAGGAGAGGAAACTATCCTCCGGGCTCTGGGTACCATATCCCTCTAAAAAATAGAATTAAAATAAAAAAGTGGGTTATATTCACCTTCCGGCGTCCCGCGCAGCCATACCGATGCTCCCGCCAACTCCCATTCCCAGTAATGCCTTGCGGCAAGGACCTGTGATGACGTAGCGGTCTAGCAAGACCACTACAGTATCGTGAGACTGCTAGGTCATCAATGGTCTTGCAAGGCATTACTGGGAACGGGAACATCGTGATGATCAGAAACGCTGCGCGGGACGTCGGAAGGTGAGAATAAAACGATTTTTAATTTTTTTAAATTATTTTTAACATTAGATCTTTTTACTACTGATGCTGCATAGGAGGACTCAATAGTAAAAAGTTGCTCACACTAGTCAAACACAGATTGCTTTTAAAACACTAGCATTCTGCAAGCTAATTACGCTTGCAAATCGCTAGTTTTTCCGTGGGAAAATCGCGGGAATTTAAAATGCGGTTTTCCCGCGGAATGGAATTCCGTAATTCCCATGGTAACTTCCACGGAATCTCTGCAACGTGTGCACATAGCCTTAAACTCCTTCCTGCCAAGAATGGGAGTGCTGTATGGAACAGAGTCTGTTGCAAATTTAACCTGTGCTAGCTGTATTATACTTCTATTATGGTAACCTCATGTGGTGTACGGTAGAGGGTTGTGCTCCTGGCAGGGTATGATCTACCTCACGGTGGTCAAACTTTTTGTCAAGATGACCCTTTTTCGCTCCCCAATTCCACACACACAAAGTCCCATAATATATAAAAGGAAAAGGGATATAATGCGAGTAAAGGGACATAATTTGTCGTTGTGCCTGATGCGTATCAGACCTTTTGAGACATGCTCCTAGACATAGGGTGGATGGTAAATCCCAAATCTGCGCACATCTGAAGGGGTAATGTGGAAAATCATGATTTACACAGTAGCTGCCTCTTTTAGTAGAGGATGATGGTAATTTGTGCAACTAATACCCAATCATGAAGAAGCAGTGCTAACTTGAAAAGAACAGTCTCTTTAATAGTGATAACGGGCAAGTAATTATATGAATATAGTAGGTAATTGATGGTCAAGTTTACACACTCACAGTTGAAGATTAACTCATACATGCAGACAGGCAGATCTCTGTGGAACACTTGTTTTATTAAATCAGAGTATTTTTAGGGCTGAGCTATACTTCTGCTTTGAGACAGCTTTTTATTCTAGGAAATCTTCCTAAGACGAAGGCTGTCAGCTCACCTTCTTGTATTGCTCTGTTCTAGTCCCAGTAGTGAGGGAGAGAACAAGCTTTATCCTTCAATCTACCTTTCTTTTCTCACTCATCTCATGTAATTGCTGACCCCTTACACAGGACTCAGTTTTTACTGCCTCACAGGAGTTGGCTCCTCCCACTCTCGTGTGACTCTTACTGCTGCAGTAATTGGCTGCCTGCCCAGGGGAGTTTGTTCCAGCTCTTTACATAATCTGCTATATACCAAGAAGAGCACTGTGGGTAAGATTAACGCTTTTAGTGTTGCCTGTCATCAGTTTCCACAGTATGTTGCAGCATACAATTTACACAGATATCACAGTATTCGCTGGGATCACACTATACTTCTGGCATCTCAGGGATACCACACTATCATGCATCTAGAACTGAGAGGCTCAAAGTCAGATCAAGACATGCTGGATGTCATTATGTGTCACCATATTTGCTCCTTGCGGAGTGATTGCAAGGCGCTAATGAGTTGTTTCCTAGTTGCCGTAAATATAAGATAAAAAAAAAACAAAGACATAAAAGGTCAAAAACTCATTTTTTCAACTTTTTTAACCCCTTAACGACCGCCGATACGCCTTTTAACGGCGGTAATTAAGGGTACTTAAACCACAGCGCCGTTAATTCACGGCGCTGTGATTTAAGTGAATAGTGCCCCCCAGTGTCGGATTTTCTCCGGGGTCTCGGCTGCCAGGGGTAGCCGAGACCCCAGAGAACATGAATCGGTCAGTTTTTACCGACCCCTGCTTTTGCGATTGCCGTTATTAACACTATAACGGCGACCGCAAAAAAAAAAAAGCCGCGATTTTACATTTAATTTCTCTTTCCTCTGATGTGATCGCACATCAGAGGATAGAGAAATAGGGTCCCCGATCTCCCCGGTCCCCTCCCAGTACCTCTCCCTTGTCCTCCGTCCCCTCCCGGTGGTCCCGCGCCCGCCGGCGTCATCCGATGGGCGCCGCCATCTTGAAAATGGCTCTGGCTGGCAGATTCCATTCATTATTTTGATCACTATGATAAACGATCATAGTGATCAAAATAATAAAAATAGTACATAACCCCCCCGTTTATCACCCCCTTATATAGGCACACATAATGAAATAAAAAAATATTTTTTTTTTCAGTTTTCCATAAGGGTTAGGGTTAGGGTTAGGCTAGGGCTAGGGTTAGGGTTAGGCTAGGGTTAGGGTTAGGCTAGGGTTAGGGTTAGGCTAGGGTTAGGGTTAGGCTAGGGTTAGGGTTAGGCTAGGGTTAGGGTTAGGCTAGGGTTAGGCTAGGGTTAGGGTTAGGCTAGGGTTAGGGTTAGGCTAGGGTTAGGGTTAGGCTAGGGTTAGGCTAGGGTTAGGGTTAGGCTAGGGTTAGGGTTAGGCTAGGGTTAGGCTAGGGTTAGGGTTAGGCTAGGGTTAGGGTTAGGCTAGGGTTAGGGCTAGGCTAGGGTTAGGGCTAGGGTTAGGGTTGGGCTAGGGTTAAGGGTTAGGGTTGGGCTAGGGTTAGGGTTGGGCTAGGGTTAAGGGTTAGGGTTGGGCTAGGGTTAAGGGTTAGGGTTGGGCTAGGGTTAAGGGTTAGGGTTGGGCTAGGGTTAGGGCTAGGGTTGGGCTAGGGTTGGGCTAGGGTTAGGGTTAGGGCGAACTAGGATTAGGGTTAGAGTTAGGATTAGGGATTAGGGTTGGGATTAGGGTTAGGGGTGTGTTGGGGTTAGGGTTGGAGCAAGAATTGAGGGGTTTCCACTATTTACCAACTTTGGGGGTCTAAAAATTGGGGTCTAAAAAATCACTTTTGTGGAAATAAAAAATACTTTTTATTTTCACGGCTCTGCGTTTATAAACTTCTGTGACGCGCTTGGGGGTTCAAAGTGCTCACCACACATCTAGATAAGTTCCTTAGGGGGTCTAATTTCCAAAATGTGGTCACTTGTGGGGGTTTCCACTGTTTAGGCCCATCAGGGGCTCTGCAAACGCAACATGATGCCCGCAGACCATTCCATCAAAGTCTGCATTCCAAAATGGCACTCCTTCCCTTCCGAGCTCTCCCATGCGCCCAAACAGTGGTTCCTCCCTACATATGGGGTATCAGCGTACTCAGGACAAATCGCATAATAACTGTGGGGGTATGATTTCTCCTGTTACCCTTGTAAAAATAAAAATTTGGGGGCGAAAAGATCATTTTTGTGGAAAAAAAAATGGATTTCTTATTTTCATGGCTCTACGTTATAAACTTCTGTGAAGCACTTGAAGGTTCAAAGTGCTCACCACACATCTAGATAAGTTCCTTAATGGGTCTAGTTTCCAAAATGGGGTCACTTGTTGGAGTTTTCCACTGTTTAGGCACATTAAGGGCTCTCCGAACGCAACATGGCATCCGATCTTAATTCCAGCCAATTCTGCGTTGAAAAAGTCAAACGGTGCTCCATCCCTTGCGAGCTCTGCCGTATGCTGAAAAAGGGGTTTACCCCCACATATGGGGTATCGGCGTATTCAGGAGAAATTGTACAACAAATTTTGTGGTTGATTTTCTCTTTTAACACTTGTGAAAATAAAAAAAATTGGTTCTGAAGTAATTTTTTTCCAAAAAAAAGTTAAATGTTAATTTTTTCCATCCACATTGCTTTCGTTCCTGTGAAGCACTTAAAGGGTTAATAAACTTCTTGAATGTGGTTTTGAGCACCATGAGGGGTCTAGTTTTTAGAATGGTGCCACTTTTGGGTATTTTCTGTCATGTACACCCCTCAAAATGACTTTAAATATGATGTGGTCCCTAAAAAAAATGGCTTTGTAAATTTTGTTGTAAAAATGAGAAATCGCTGGTCAACTTTTAACCCTTATAACTTCCTAACAAAAAAAAATTTTGCTTCCAAAATTGTGCTGATGTAAAGTAGACATGTGGGAAATGTTATTTATTAAGAAATTTATGTGACACATCTCTCTGATTTAAGGGCATAAAAATTTAAAGTTTTAAAATTGCAAAATTTTAAATTTTTTTGCCATATTTCTGTTTTTTTCATAAATAAACACAAGACTTATCAAATAAATTTTACCACTAACATGAAGTACAATATGTCACGAAAAAAGAGTCTCAGAATCAGCAGGATCCATTAAAGCGTTCCAGAGTTATAACCTCATAAAGGGACAGTGGTCAGAATTGTAAAAATTGGCCTGGTCATTAAGCTGCAAACTGGCTCTGTCGCTAAGGGGTTAAAATAAAAATATTTAAAACTAAAGAAAACATATTTGGTATTGCCATGTGTCTAAAACTCTGAATTATGCCAATTATTGGAGATGAGTTGATATTTTGAAGTTCAAATATTCAAAGTTTGACAAATTTTTCCCCTAAATGTGCTTTTTAACCTATGAATTCTCCACATCTAAAGGAATTCTATGGGGTTAATCTGGGAAAATCTGCACGTGCATGTCAGTGTACCCATAAGAGAAACTGGCATGTTGTATGTAATTAAAATGTTCTCCCAGTCAGTTTACAGTGTTAAAAAAGCATAGCGGCAGGAGATTTATATATAGACCATCCACTTTGCTGGAACTGTAGGATGAGGGAAGGAGGAAAATTCAGCTCACAAGACGCAGAGTTCCGTTAAAATTAAAATGATTAAAAACCTGTGAATATCCAGACAAATGTTTGCTATCATAAAGAGCTAGAGTCCATGATGGAAAGGATGTGGGAACTTGGGGAAGAAAGTGGCTATGATTACCAGATGCATTTCAAACATTGTTCAAGTTCTTAAACTTGACCTATTCATATTCATACCAAGTTTAACCCCTTCATGACCCAGCCTATTTTGACCTTAATGACCAGGCCATTTTTTGCAATTCTGACCAGTGTCCCTTTATGAGGTAATAACTCAGGAATGCTTCAACGGATCCTAGTGTTTCTGAGACTGTTTTTTCGTGACATATTGGGCTTCATGTCAGTGGTAAATGGTTGATAATTTTTGCGTTTATTTGTGAAAAAGTCAGAAATTTGGCAAAAATTTTGAAAATTATGCAATTTTCAAATTTAGAATTTTTATTCTGTTAAACCACAGAGTTATATGACAAAAAAAAATGTTACTAAATAACATTTCCCACATGTCTACTTTACGTCAGCACAATTTTGGAAAAAAAAATTTTTTCGTTAGGAAGTTATAAGGGTTAAAAGTTGACCAGTGATTTCTCATTTTTACAGCAAAATTTGCAAAACCATTTTTTTAGGGACCACCTCACATTTGAAGTCACTTTGAGGGGTCTGTATGGCAGAAAATACCCAAAAGTGACACCACTATAAAAACTGCACCCCTCAAGCTACTCAAAACTACATTCAAGAAGATTATTAACCCTTCAGGTGCTTCACAGGAACTAAAGCAAAGTGGAAGGAAAAAATGGACATTTTAATTTTTCCAACAAAAATTTTCTTTTAGCATCAATTTTTTCATTTTCACATGGGCAACAAGATAAAATGGATCCTAAATAGTGCATAGTAAGCACTTTGAACCCTCATGTGCTTCACAAATTGATCCGTAAAAAAAAGTACTTTTTTTCACAAAAAAATTCTTTTAGCCTCAGTTTTTTCATTTTCACATGGGAAACAGGATAAAATGGATCCTAAAATTTGTTGGACAATTTCTCCTGAGTACACTGATACCTCATATGTGTTAATAAACTACTGCTTGGGCGCACGGCAGAGCCCGGAAGGGAAGGCGCGCCATTTGACTTTTTGAATGGAAAATTAGCTCCAATCGTTAGCAGACACCATGTCGCGTATGGAGAGCCCCTGTGTGCCTAAACATTGGAGCTCCCCCACAAGTGACCGCATTTTGGAAACTAGACCCCCAAAGGAACTTATGTGTGGTGAGCACTTTGAACCCCCAAGTGCTTCACAGAAGTTTATAACGCAGAGCAGTGAAAATAAAAATCATTTTTTTTCCACAAAAATTATTTTTAGCCCGCTATTTTTTTTTTACAAGGCTAACATGAGAAATTGGACCACAAAAGTTGTTGTGCAATTTGTCCTGAGTACATCGATACCCCATATGTGGGGGAGAACCACTGTTTGGGTGCATGGGAGAGCTCAGAAGGGAAGGAGTGCCATTTTGGAGTGCAGACTTTGATGGAATATTCTGTGGGCGTCATGTTGCGTTTGCAGAACCCCTGATGTGCCTATACAGTGGAAACCCCCACAAGTGACCCCATTTTGTAAACTAGACTTATCTAGATGCGTGGTGAGCACTTTGAACCCCCAAATGTTTCACAGAAGTTTATAACGCAGAGCCATGAAAATAAAAAATCATTTTTTTCCTCAAAAAATCATTTTTTAGCCCGCAATTTTTTATTTTCACAAGGGTAGCAGGAGAAATTGGACCCTAAAGATGTTGTCCAATTTGTTCTGAGTACGCTGATACCCCATATGTGGGGGGGAACCACTGTTTTGGGCACACATCGGGGCTCGGAAGGGAAGTAGGGATGTTTTGAAATGCCGACTTTGATGGAGTGGTCTGCGGGCGTCATGTACATTTGCAGAGCCTCTGATGTGCCTAAACAGTAGAAACTCCCCACAAGTGACCCCATTTTGGAAACTAAAACCCCCAAGGAACTTATCTACATGTGTGATGAGCAGTTTGAACCTCCAAGTGCTTCACAGAAGTTTATAACGCAGAGCCGTGAAAATAATAGAAAATCATTTTTTTCCTCAAAAAATGATGTTTTAGCCCACAATTTTTTATTTTCACAAGGGCAACATTAGAAATTAGACCCCCATCGTTGTTGTGCAATTTTTCCTGAGCACGCTGATACCCCATATGTGGGAGTAAACCACTGTTTGGGCACACGTAGGGGCTTAGAATGGAGGGAGCACTGTTTGACTTTTTGAACGCAAAATTGGCTGGAATAAATGGTGGCACCATGTCACGTTTGGAGACCCTGTTATGTGCCTAAACAGTGGAAACCCCTCAAATCTAACTCTAACCCTAACCCCAACACATCCCTAACCCTAATCATAACCCTAACCACAACTCTAACCCCAACACACCCCTAACTCTAATCCCAACTCTAACCCTAACCACAAGCCTAACCCTAATCCGAACCCACCCCTAACCCTAATCTTTACCCTAATTCCAACCCTAACCCTAATTCTAACCCTAACTCTATTTCCAACCCTAACCCTATTTCCCACCCTATTTCCAACCCTAACCCTAATTCCAACCCTAACCCTAATTCTAACCCTAATGGAAAAATAAAAGTATTTTCTTTATTTTATTATTTGTGCCTACCTATGGGGATGGGGGTGATATAGGGGGGATTTATTTACTTTTTTTTATTTTGATCACTGTGAAAGTTTATCACAGTGATCAAAATGAATTAATGAATCTGCAGCATTGCAGATTCCGGCAGGCGCACTTTGCAGGTGCCAGCCATGTTCCAAGATGGCGGCGCCCATGATCTGGGACGCTGGGACGGTCAGAGGGACATACTATGTACCGGGAGGTGAGGGGGAGATCGCCCCCGTTAGCCGTGGGGGGTCGGATCGGTGTCTCCAGCCATGTCTGATGCTACTGCAGCATCAGCCATGGCTGGATTTTAATATTTCATTGATGAAATATTACTATCACTCTGATTGGCTGTTTCAATTTAACAGCCAATCAAAGTGATCGTAGCCATGGGGGCGCGAAGCCACCCCTCCTGGGTGAAGTACAAAGCCCCCTGTACCTGCGGGTCAGGTGACCTTTCATTGATGCCAGTCACCTGACCCGCAGAGGGGCTTTCAAGTCATGACACAGCAATATGCGTCATTGGTCGAATTGGCACCGACTTTCATGATGCATACGCTGTGTCACTGGTTGGGAAGGGGTTAAGAACGTGAACAAAGTTCAAAACGCATCTGGAACCATAGCCATTGGAATAATCATAGGCATAGCATAGCCATTGAAATGAAGAAGTTCACAATTTTACCAGAATTCGGCATCTACTTGAGTACCAGCAGCAGAGTCCAGGATTGAAGCAGCAGCAGGGTGAGCTGGTTTTTCCCCTTTTTTCTTTTAAGGACCTGTAAGACACTGTGTTTTTTAAGCAGCAAAAACATGCAGCATCAAAGACTCACTAGATACTCATGGTAGGAACTTAACCAAAAAACTCCATAGCTACATGTGCAGTATGCTCATGTGGCGCCCCTGAGGCTCAGTCGCCACAGAGGTACTGCACCTCCTCCTGAGGTGTGGTACCCCACCATCCAGGTAAGGTGGAGACTCCTGACCATGCTCCAACACCTGCACCCCACACCACAAAGTAGTGTAGCAAAGCACCTTCGGCAGCTCCCTGCTTGGAGTATAGCAAAGCACCCATTGGTGGCTCCCTGCTTGGAACACAAAATGTGCTGAGAGGTGGGTGGAGTTAGATTACATTTCAAGGAGCGGGAAGAGTTAGAGTTTTAGGTAGTCAGTAGTAGGTTGGAGAGAGAAGAAGATCCCTAGAGAGAGGGATAGATGGATGGAAGTGCTGCAGCAGATCCCAGTGATCTGGGTCTGCTGGCACGGGAAAGAGAGAAAGAGAGAGCAACATAGACTGAAAGCTTGACTCTCCACAGAAAGAAAGGATTAGTATGGAACGTGAGGAGTGAAAGAGAACAGAGGATGTGGGTGAGAAGAGAACCCTTCCTAGAAGTTCTAAGCGCAAGGCCGGGGCCTGGTCCCCGAGGTTGTATGGATACTAATGGTCCTGCAGCAGACACCGGAGGAATAGAAGTAGTGACCACTTTATTCCCACACAAGACTTGGGGGCACCACAGCAATTGGATAGTGAGCCGGGACATAGTAGCAAGGAGTCCCCGAAGCAGGCTACAGCTGTCTGCAGTACAAGTAGAGTTAATAGGAACATCAGACAGGAGGAACTCCAGTGTAACTCAGTACTAGGAGTACTTCATCTAAAGGCGCTATAAGAGGAGACGTTCAGAAAGGCACAAGTTGGCGGAGTGTTGGAAAGTATTCCATCTGGCCTGGGGGTTGACTGAGTCCTAGACCCGGAGGACACGGCACAGAAGCAGGCACCTGTTGGTACGACAGACTGTGAGTAAAGCTTTGGAACTGCATGCCCTGGTGTCCTCCACTTATTCCTGCGTCAAACTGCCCGGCACTGCTACCTCCCCTGCGCCTGACACTACACCATCTAAGTGTCACCATATCTACTCTGCCCTGGGACTACAGCCCTGCCTGTGGAGGGCTGTACCATCACTGCTGCACCACACCATCTGTCCCAGAGGATCTGTCTGCAGCGTTGGCCTAACATCTACATTGCCGAACACCACAGGTGGCGTCACAACTTATTAATTCACATTGAACATTTACAATGGGCGCCCAGGGCCACGGGCCGGGTCACAGCTACTGTGACAACTTCCATTGAGATCCACCGGGCCCGGTACCGAGTACCCCACAGCCCTGGGTGTGAGGGCGTCCCACTCATGTACAAAAACATTTCCTGTGTTTTATATAAAATGATGTTGAAAATGCATTTGTTTTAGCACTTTTAATACTTTATATTATAGTTTACTGTATATTCTATTTTATTTTATTCTTTGTTATCTTCAGAGGTGACTCAAGTTTTATGCACTCTATTAATACAAGCTGACAGCTCCTGGTAGACCCTTGTTCTGCTACTGCTGGTATTCAGAAGCTTTTATTAACAACCCTCCCCATTTACGATTTTCCATGTAGTGCCCAGAAAACACAATTATGCAATGCTAGTATATAACATTCATACAGTGCCCACAAAATGTCTGTTAAGTACCGTGTTTCCCAAAAAAAGTCCTGCCGAGAAAATAAGTTCTAGTATGATTTTAGAGGATTTTTGGAGAATGCTTTAAATATAAACCCTACACCAAAATGTAGCCCTAGTTACATTCAGGACTTGAGTTAGCAGAGGGGCTGTCAAATTGCCAAGGGCACCTCTCTGTTGAGGGCCCCCGAGTATTTCTATTCTGAGGTTAAGACTGCTTAAGATCCTTGGATGATATCATGGTCATGTCACCATGATGTTAACAAATGTCATTTAACTTCGGGAGTCTAGAGGAACTGAAGAACTGAAGAGAAGATAGGCTGGTATGTACCATATGTGCCGTGTTAATATACATGTGTATGTATGTGCAGTGCATGTGCATATACTCATGAATATGCAGTATGTCTGTGTGTATATACACAATCGCCAAGCATATATACATGTGTATATGCAGTGGGTGTGTATATACATGTATATATATATATATATATATATATATATAAAAAATCACTCAAGGAGGTTAATTAAATAACCATAAAGTATATAACCTTAAGAAATTAGATTTTATGTAACATTTTTAAAACCAACATAAAGTAAAATGGAGGCAAAGAACAGTCTCTTATACCATAATCTACTTGGTCTAAACTGTTGGGGATGTTTTTACCCCTAATTTTACTAGTAGTATTGCCTTACTTATAGATTGATTAGTTATGAAATGCAAATTACCTTTTGTATCTTGTATTATGTCTATTCAGCAGCCTTTTTGTCTCCCTTAAATTTTATGTTGGTTTTAGCATGTTCAATCAAAATTTTTAAGGGTGTATATACACTATGTTTATTTATTTAACCTCTTCTGGTTTTTATACATATTTAGTGAGTTTGCTTTTCCTAAGTTTAACCCTGCTGTTCTGTTCATTTCCACTATACACTTGTACTGCTCCAGTCATTTTTGACCGGACGTATTAAAATGCTGTTTTAGCTACTTAAAAAAATTGTTTTGAATACCTGTTGCATTATTATACTGTATGTGAACATGGTTGGTCATTTTAAAAAAAAAACGTAAAAAACTCAATTTTTTTATTTATTTTGTGTTTATAATGGTTACAAGGGCTTATTGAATTCTGCACAGAAATTACAAATTTGAGCTTAACTAACTAAAACAACTACTACTATTACTATAACAACTATAGCTAATTATAACTATAACTAAAATTAACTATAGTATAAAATGCGTGCAAACTTTTTGAAAAAAATAGTAAAAATAATAAAAAAAATAAAAAAAAAAAACAACTGACAACTGAATTTATTTATTTTTAGAGGAAAAGCAGGGTAAATAACATACAGAGAAAAAAAATTGCACAGAACTGTACTGAAAGCCAATGTGTATGGTTTGTACTGAAAGCATGTGTAAATCTGCACCTAAAGCAACTGTTTACTTCATAAACAATAGTAGATGCAATAAGTAGTCTCAAAAGAAATTATAACTCATTTGTTTTACTCAAAAAATGGCTGAAATTAGCATAAAATGCTATTTGGTCATTTTTGACCGGAACAGTACAAGTGTAAAAAAAAATGTGGCGCAAAAACTAAACCAAAAAAAAAAAGTACCCTTAGAAAGAACCCCTCAAATTAGGAAAATAGAAGTAACCACAAGTTTCAGAACCGCATAATGAATTTTTTAAAAAATATCAAAGTTCAAAAATGGTCATTTTCGACTGAACAGAACAGCAGGGTTAAAATCCAGTGGGTAATTTTTTTACATATTTACAATACATATACAGTCTTTTTTTCATTTTCAAAAATTACAGAAAGGAAAATGGGCCAATGCAAAAGTTTGGGCACCATTGGAGATTTGTGTGATCAGTAGAGTTGAGCGATACCATCCGATACTTCAAAGTATCGTATCGGATGGTATCGGCCGATCTTTAAAAAAAGTATCGGTATCGCCGATTCCGATACCGGAAGTCCCATTCAAGTCTATGGGACTTCCGGTATCGGAATAAGAAAAACCCTTTCCTGCCCTTGTACAGCCTCTCTGGGGTCTGTACGGGCCTTTCGGGGGGCTGTGCCGGCCTGCCAGGGGGTCTGTGCAGGCTCCGGTGGTCTGTGCCGGCCTGCCGGTGGTCTGTGCAGGCTCCGGGGGGCTGTGCCGGCCTGCCGGGGGGCTGTGCCGGCCTGCCGGGGGGCTGTGCCGGCCTGCCAGGGGGTCTGTGCAGGCTCCGGTGGTCTGTGCCGGCCTGCCGGTGGTCTGTGCAGGCTCCGGGGGGCTGTGCCGGCCTGCCGGTGGTCTGTGCAGGCTCCGGGGGTCTGTGCAGGCATCGTCCGATGGGACTACAAGTCCCATCTGGCGATGCCTGCTACCATGACAGTGATTGACACATTAGCCAATGATGGGACAGTAGTAGTCCCATCATCCGGCTAATGTGTTAAATGTAAAAAAAAAAAAAAAAAAAAAAATTACATGCTACATTCATACTACATACTACATACATGCTACATTCATACTACATACTACATACATGCTACATTCATACTACATGCAACATACATACTACATATATACTACATGCATGCTACATATATACTACATGCATGCTACATACATACTACATGATACATACTACATATATACTACATGCATGCTACATACATACTACATATATACTACATGCATGCTACATACATACTACATGCTACATGCATGCTACATACATACTACATACATGCTACATATATACTACATACATACTACATATATACTACATGCATGCTACATATATACTACATGCATGCTACATACATACTACATATATACTACATGCATGCTACATACATACTACATGCTACATGCATGCTACATACATACTACATGCTACATACATACCACATATATACTACATACATACAATACATTCATACAATACATACATAGACATACAGTACATATAACATAGAGTAACATACTTACCAATACTTGTCACATTGTTCCCCGAAGCCATTGTCGTCTACGGAATAAATATTAACATAACAAACCACAAAAATACTCACCCACGATCCGAAGCAGTCCACGAGTGTGTCCCACGACGATCTTGGGTAGAGAACTGCAGCATCAGCTGATGCTGCCGTTCTCTACGGGCTGCAGGAATCCAATGACGGAAGGTAGGTATCCTTCCGCACTGTATTCCTCCGCCACTTAAAAAAAAAAAAAGTCCCTAGTCTCACTTTATGCCATTGCTGTGTGGGAATTTCCCACACAGCAATGGCATAAAGTGAGACTAGGGACTTTTTTTTTTTTAAGTGGCGGAGGAATACAGTGCGGAAGGATACCTACCTTCCGTCATTGGATTCCTGCAGCCCGTAGAGAACGGCAGCATCATCTGATGCTGCAGTTCTCTACCCAAGATCGTCGTGGGACACACTCGTGGACTGCTTCGGATCGTGGGTGAGTATTTTTGTGGTTTGTTATGTTAATATTTATTCCGGAAAGACAATGGCTTCGGGGAACAATGTGACAAGTATTGGTAAGTATGTTACTCTATGTTATATGTACTGTATGTCTATGTATGTATTGTATGAATGTATTGTATATATGTGGTATGTATGTAGCATGTAGTATGTATGTAGTATGTATGTAGCATGCATGTAGCATGTAGTATGTATGTAGCATGCATGTAGTATATATGTAGTATGTATGTAGCATGCATGTAGTATATATGTAGCATGCATGTAGTATGTATGTGGTATGTATGTAGCATGTAGTATATATGTAGCATGCATGTAGTATGTATGTAGTATGTATGTAGTATGTATGTAGCATGCAGTATGTATGTAGTATGTATGTAGTATATATGTAGTATGTATGTAGCATGCATGTAGTATGTATGTAGTATGTATGTAGTATATATGTAGTATGTATGTAGCATGTAGTATGTATGTAGTATTTTTTTTTTTTTTTTTTTTTTTTTTTTTTAACATTTAACACATTAGCCGGATGATGGGACTACTACTGTCCCATCATTGGCTAATGTGTCAATCACTGTCATGGTAGCAGGCATCGCCCGATGGGACTTGTAGTCCCATCGGACGATGCTTGCACAGACCCCCGGACATCAGCACAGCCCCCCGGCAGGCCGGCACAGCCCCCCGGCAGGCCGGTACAGACCCCCACAGGGTGCACAGCCCCCCGGCAGGCCGGCACAGCCCCCCGGCAGGCCGGCAGAGACCCCGGGCAGTCCACACAGCCCCCCGGCAGGCCGGCACAGCCCCCCGGCAGGCCGGCAGAGACCCCCGGAAGGCCCGAAATGACGGCGCATCATGATGCGCACACACCGCGCATCATGATGACGTCAGGCCGTCAATCAACTGAACTTCCGATTCCGATGCCGAATTCCGATATTGAAAAAATATCGGAAGTCGGTATCGGAATTCCGATACAGCAAGTATCGGCCGATACCCGATACTTGCGGTATCGGAATGCTCAACACTAGTGATCAGATAACTTTGACCAAGGTTTCAGACCTTAATTACAATAGCCTGTTAGGGATATGGCTTGTTCACTATCATTGTTAGGAAAGGCAAGGAGATTCAAATTTCCCAGCTTTATAAAAACCCAGCCTCCTTTGACCTTGTGCTAAAAAACAGCAGCCATGGGTTCTTCTAAGCAGCTGCCTAGTACTCTGGAAATGAAACTGGTAAGGGCTCACAAAGCAGGAGAAGCTATAAGAAGATAGGAAAGTGTTTTCAAGTTGCCCTTTTCTCAGTTCGAAGTGTAATTAAACAATTAAACAATCAGCAGATTTGGTTTCCGGTATCATCTCCATGCTGATGACACCCAATTGTACACTTCTCCTGATATCACGCCTGCCTTTTTAGAAAACACCTGCAATTGTCCAAATGCTGTGTCTAACATCATGTCCTCACTACGGTATATCTGAAACTGAACCTGTCAAAGATTGAACTCCTCGTGTTTCCTCCCTTTACTAACCTACCTTTGCCCAACATTGCCATTTCTGTGTGTGGTTCGACTATTACTTCCCAGCAACATGCCTGCTGTCTAGGGTTCATACTTTATAAGAGAAAACAAGGGCGGGGGCGCAGACATAGGGCTTCACCTGGTATAAATCAATTAAAATATAAAAGTACTCTGGAGTACTCTCCCTTTTAACAATTCTGTACTGTAACCTGAAGATCTGTTGATCTTTTGCTCTGTCTTCAGAATATACCTGAGTGCTGATATAGTCTTTTGAAGCCTAGCGACTTCAGGGCCTGTTTTTCCTATCAGTCGGTTGGCTCATTTTGATAGGGTTTTTGCGGATGGCAGACAGCAGCTTTCCTATCCTGTCCTATGTAGTTAGCTTGGGCCCCATCATTTCCTCAACCTATCTTTCTATCTGTGTTAGTGTTTTATCTTGCTTCACCGTCATTATATGTTGGGGGCTGCCTATTGCTTTGGGGTCTGCTCTGGGGCAGTTTAGTTTTCCCCTTTCTGTCTTTAGGCTATGTAGCTCTCCGGCTGTGATTGAGGGGTCTAGGGCACCGTAGGAACCCCCCACGGCTACTGCTAGTTGTTGTGGATAGGTTCAGGGGTCTGCAATCCGATAGCTGCCAACCTCTCTGGTTTTTCTGGACTTAGCTGGTATTTTGTGTTTTCCTCCTTCGGTGACTCATCATAACAAAATCACCAGCCAGGAAGGAGGGCGCCGGCAGCCTTATATCCAGTCCTCAATTCCAGCCACCCAGTTATCACCTAGCTGCCCAGGTGTTTGGTAATCAGTCTCACTACCTTCCTTCACCAGAGGAGGGAGTTCATCAGACCTCAATAGTGAAGGGAAAAATGAACTCACAACAGTGCATATTATTTCTGTCTGCCCTAAGCGAGAGAAACGTTGTGCACACACGTTTTCTGTGGGTGGTGTTCAACCTAAGTTTCTTCTGGCAATTACTCTGATCTGCTCCCTGTCCACATTTTCCGCCAAGGCTTTTGTGGATTCAGGAGCAGCTCTGAACCTGATGGACTTGGATTTTGCTAAACATTGTGGATTTCCTATGACACCTCTGCGGACGCCTATCCCTTTGAGGGGTATTGATGCTACTCCTTTGGCGAAGAATAAACCTCAGTTTTGGACCCAGGTTGTAATGCGGGTCGCCCCAGACCATCAAGAAAATTGCAGTTTTGGTGTTGCATAATTTGCATGATACCATTGTTCTGGGGTTTCCCTGGTTGCAAATCCATAATCCAGTTCTGGATTGGAAATTTTGTCTGTGGTGAGTTGGGGTTGTCGGTGTGCCCTTAGTGATGCTCCTGTTTTCTCCACCTCTCCCCAGTCGCATGATGTTCCTGACTATTTGGCTGACTTTTATGATGTTTTTAGTGAGAATGAGTCTGCGTCTTTGCCTCCTCATAGGAGTTATGACTGTGCAATTGAGCTGAACCCGGGGTGTAAATTCCCCAAGGGTCGGCTTTTCAATTTATCTGTACCCGAGCACGAGGCTATGCGATCCTATATTAAGAAGGCATTGGAGAAGGGTCATATTAGACCATCCTCTTCACCCTTAGGTGCTGGGTTTTTTTTCGTGGCTAAAAAGGATGGTTCATTAAGGCCTTGTATTGACTATCGTGCCCTCAACAAAATTACTGTTAAATATCAGTATCCGTTATCCCTGATTTCTGATCTATTCTCCAGAGTTAAAGGTGCTTGCTGGTCTACCAAGCTTGACCTCAGGAGGGCGTATAATCTTATTCGCATTAAGCATGGGGATGAATGGAAGATGGCGTTTAATACTCCAGAGGGACATTTTGAGTACCTGGTGATGCCTTTTGGGCTCACTAATGCCCCTTCTGTCTTCCAGTGCTTCATGAACGATATATTCCGAGACTTTGTGGATAAATTTTTGATTATCTATCTGGATGATATTTTGATCTTCTCCAAGAATTGGGACTCTCATGTGGAACATGTTTGGACTGTGTTCCGGATTTTGAGGGAGAATTCCCTGGATGTCAAGGGATCGAAATGCCTTTTTGGGGTACAGAGGGTTTCATTTTTGGGATTTATTTTGTCTCCGTCAACTATTGAAATGGACCCGGCCAAGGTACAGGCCATTTATGATTGGGTTCAGCCCACTTCTTTGAAGGCCCTCCAGAAGTTTTTGGGTTTTGCTAATTTTTATCAGAAATTTATAGCTAATTTTTCTGGTATTGCCAAGCCATTGACGGATTTGACTAGGAAGGGTGCTGATGTGCTGAATTGGTCTCCGGAGGCTGTTTCTTCCTTTCAGGAGCTGAAGCGAAGATTCACTTCTGCTCCGGTTTTGCGGCAACCTGATGTCTCACTCCCGTTTCAGGTGGAGGTGGACGCTTCTGAGATTGGTGCAGGAGCGGTGTTGTCCCAAAAAGATCCTGTGACATCTAAAATGAATCCTTGTGCTTTCTTTTCCCAAAAGTTCTCCCCATCCGAACGTAACTATGATGTGGGGAATCGGGAACTGTTGGCCATGAAATGGGCATTTGAGGAGTGGAGACATTGGTTGGAGGGAGCCAAACACCAAGTCGTGGTCCTTACTGACCACAAGAATTTTATTTACCTGGAGTCGGCCAAGCGCTTGAATCCTAGACAGGCTAGGTGGGCCTTGTATTTCACACGTTTTGATTTTGTGGTCTATTTTCTTCCGGGCACTAAGAATGTCAAGGCAGACGCCCTCTCTAGGAGTTTCCTTGCTGATTCTCCTGTTGTGACTAAGCCTGCTACCATCTTAGGTGAGGGGGTAGTTCTTTTTGCCATCTCGCCCGATTTGAGACGTGCTCTGGAAGAGTTTCAGGAGGACAAACCTGAGCGTTGTCCCAGTGGAAAGTTGTATGTTCCTGACCAGTGGAGACAGAGAGTGATGTCTGAAGTTCATTGACCTGCATTGGCTGGTCATCCAGGTATTTTTGGTACTAGAGATCTGGTGAGTCAGTCTTTTTGGTGGCCCGCCTTGTCTCGTGATGTCAGGAATTTTGTGCAGTCCTGTGGGACTTGCTCCCGGTCTAAACCTTGTTCTCGCTCTAGTGGCTTGTTGATGCCTTTGCCGGTGCCCAGGAGGCCATGGACCCATATTTCAATGGATTTTATCTCTGATATGCCTGTATCTCAGAAAATGACTGTTATTTGGGTGGTTTGTGATAGATTCTTTAAGATGGTCCATCTTGTACCACTCCCTAAGTTGCCCTCTTCCTCTGAGTTGGTGCCTTGTTTTTGCAACAGGTGGTTCGCTTGCACGGGATTCCTGAGAACATTGTATCTGACAGAGGAGTTCAGTTTGTGTCTAGATTTTGGAGGACTTTCTGTTCCAACCTGGGAATTCAGTTGTCCTTTTCCTCTGCGTTTCACCCTCAGACCAATGGACAGACGGAGAGAACAAACCAGACTTTGGAGTCGTATTTGAGATGTTTTATTTCTGCCGATCAGGATGATTGGGTTTCATTTTTGCCCTTGGCCGAATTTGCTTTAAATAATAGAGCTAGTTCTGCCACTTTGATGTCACCTTTTTTTGTAACTTTGGTTTTCACCCTCGATTTTCTTCAGGGCAGGTGGAGCCTTCTGCCTGCCCAGGTGTTGACACTGTGGTGGAGAGAATGCACCAGATCTGGGACCAAGTAGTGGATAAGTTGTCTCTCTCCCAGGAAAAGGCCCAGCGGTTTTCCAACCGGCGTAGGACCGTTGGTCCCCAGTTTAAGGTGGGTGATATGGTTTGGTTGTCATAAAAAAATATCGCTATGAAGGTGGCTTCCCCTAAGTTTAAGCCTAGATTTATTGGACCTTACAAGATTTTGGAGATTATTAATCCGGTCTCTTTTCAGTTGGCTCTTCCTGTCACATTTAAAATTCATAATGTGTTTCATAAGTCCTTGTTGAAGAGGTTTGTTGAACCAGTAGTTCCTGTGGTTGCACCTCCTGACCCTATATTGGTTGAAGGTAACATGGAATATGAGGTAGAGAAGATACTGGATTCCTGTCTGGCTAGACGGAGACTCCAGTATTTGGTTAAGTGGAAGAGTTATGGTCAGGAGGATAATTCCTGGGTCTCTGCCTCTGATATTTATGCCGAAAGATTGGTGCGTGCCTTTCATCGGGCTCACCCGGATCGCCCTGGTGGCATGGTTGAGGGTTCGGTGACCCCTCCTCAAGGGGGAGGTACTGTTGTGAATTCATTTTTCCCTTCACTATTGAGGTCTGATGAACTCCCTCCTCTGGTGAAGGAAGGTAGTGAGACTGATTACCAAACACCTGGGCAGCTAGATGATAACTGGGTGGCTGGAATTGAGGACTGGATATAAGGCTGCCGACGCCCTCCTTCCTGGCTGGTGATTTTCCTGCTGGATTCTTGGAGACCAGTCTGATTCCTGCATCTCAAAGCTAAGTTTTTCTGCTCTGCTTTGTACTCTTCAGTTTTGTTTTTGTTTTGCCTTGTTTTTTGGGAGTTCTGCCATCCCCGGCCGGGGGTGAGCTGAATTCCATTTTTGTCTCTGATCTGTTGATCTTTTGCTCTGTCTTCAGAATATACCTGAGTGCTGATATAGTCTTTTGAAGCCTAGCGACTTCGGGGCCTGTTTTTCCTATCAGTCGGTTGGCTCATTTTGATAGGGTTTTTGCAGATGGCAGACAGCAGCTTTCCTATCCTGTCCTATGTAGTTAGCTTGGGCCCCATCATTTCCTCAACCTATCTTTATATCTGTGTTAGTATTTTCATCTTGCTTCACCGTCATTATATGTTGGGGGCTGCCTATTGCTTTGGGGTCTGCTCTGGGGCAGTTTATATTTTCCCCTTTCTGTCTTTAGGCTATGTAGCTCTCCGGCTGTGATCGAGGGGTCTAGGGCACCGTAGGAACCCCCCACGGCTACTGCTAGTTGTTGTGGATAGGTTCAGGGGTCTGCAATCCGATAGCTGCCAACCTCTCTGGTTTTTCTGGACTTAGAAGGTATTTTGTTTTTTCCTCCTTCGGTGACTCATCATAACAAGAGAGATTGATTCTGCCGCCAGAACGGAATTTGGGGTTAAAGTTCTGGCAAGGAAATCATTCTGGGCATGCTCAGTGTAAAAAAGTGGATCCGCCGCACGTAGGCGACCATTATAACGAATGGCGGATAGCGGCGGATGCGTTGCTATCCGCTATTGACGCAGACAAAAAAAAGTTTCATTGTCCTTCCACTCAAGTCAGCGGACGCCAAAATTTTGGCGGATCAGTCAAATAACGGATCCAACGGATGACCATAGAATCATAGAATCATAGAATCGTAGAGTTGGAAGGGACCTCCTGGGCCATCTGGTCCAACCCCCTGCTCAAAGCAATATTCGCTAAATCATCCCAGTCAGATGTCTGTCCAGCCTCTGTTTGAAGACCATCTGTCAAAATCCACCGCTAATGCAAGTCAATAAGAAAAAAATGGATCCGCCAAAAAAATGGCGGATCCGTTTTTTTTGCAAAACAGCGGATTTTAACTGATGGCAACAAACGGAAATGTGAAACAGGCCTTAACTGTTCACAATGATAGTAATTTTGAACGGGGGTGCTCAAAGTTTTACATGCCACTGTAAATGGGTCCAATGTGCAACCAGAATTAAATAAAAACTCAGAAAATATATCTATAAAAATCAAAGTTTTTGTAAGAATAAAAGTAAACACAGTACGTCCAAGTAACACAAAGCTGTCAGGAGATACATGCTGAGATTTCTTTCCATCTATACACTGTTTAGCCAGAGTAGTCAAGACACTTATGATTTAGCACAGAAGGAACCTTGAAATTTCAATGTGTATGAACCGAGCTGCCTCCGATAAGATGGGGAAGCATCAATTTGCAAGCAAGGTCTCAGAGGAGGCAGGCAAAGGAGCAAAGAGATTTACAGGTGATATCCAGCTAGGATAGTGGCTCGACCGCACCAAGGTTAGCTGACACCAGCACGAAAATGCAATAGTCGTAAATTCTATATCTACAGGATGTTACATCTCCAAAGAGAATCTATTTCATCTTCCAATAGAGAAATATTCGCTGGTATTATTAGATGAGTGTCTTGTGAACAGGACATCTGGGAAGAAAGAAAGTCGAAAGGTCAGAGAACAAAAACCAAGACATGACGGTAAAAAATGAAATTTCCTCCACTACATGCTGAAGAGATGGGAGGGATGTTTAGACAGAGTAATTATCAATACCGAGAACTTGCTCTCATTGCAAGTAATGTAACATTCTACAACTCATGTGAATATATCACGGGAAAGTCTATTTCGATCATCTTACAATCAGCGACCTAAGCTCATTACCTATGGTTGTAATGACTGAAAATGAGCATTAATGGACGCCTACAACTGCGTCAAGTGGTAGAAGCTGTTAGCAAATCAATAAAACTGCAATCTCTATGCATAGAGTCCCAGGTACTAATACTAACCAATTTAGTTTGGAGTTCTGCCATAAACAGTAGTAATGAGTTAACCCTTTATTTTCATCTTTAAACATGGCTGTGAAGAGAAATTCTTAGTTTAAAATGTATAAAACAGCCCAATTTCAATGGAAAATTGAAATCTGTTTCTGTTACATTCAGCCGCCTGTATTGTAATGCCAAGTATATACTAAGAGCACAATAAACTTAGCGTCCATATCCAAATTAATGATGAGAAAGGAGTCAAATACATGTTTTGGTGTCGGCTTGACTATACCATAAATTGATCGTCTATCATATATTTACCAAATCAAATGACTTTAAAACCCCTTCATGACAGCCAATATGTATATTTACTGACCTGAGATATAAGGGAACATCATCCCCATACAGGTGACAATCCAGCAGCTGTCAGCTGTCAACTATATCTGACAACTTGCTGTATCACAAATGATCGGTGTTGGCACCATCCACATCTATTTAACCCCTTAGTTGCTGCTGTCAAAAGTGACTACATCAAATAAATGGTTAATCGATTGTGGGGGCTTGCACTTTAATCTAATTGATACACCGAGATCATGATTGTGTGTTCCTCATGTTTGCCTTAGCAGTTCATGGCCAAATAGCGGCCTTAGAGTCTGCCGGCTCTAGCGGTCAGTTCAGAAGTTAGCGACATTTAGGTGGTAAACAAACACTTTTTTATTCCGGCTATACCACTTTGCATTAATTCCTGAAAAACATCTGAAGGGTTAATTAACTACCTGACAGCAGTTGTTAATATGTCAGGGGGTGAAGTTTTTAAAATGGTAACATGTTTGGGGTTTTCCAATGTATATGACCCCCAAAGTCACTTCAAACCTGGATAGGTCCCTCAAAAAAATAAATTTTGTAAATTTCCTTGAAAAAATGAAAAATTATTGCTACATTTTTAAACCTCCTAAAAGGCTAACAAAATAAATTAGCGTTTTAAAAATGGAGCTGATGTAAAGCAGGCATGAGGGAAATGTTATTTATTAATGTTTTTCTGTGGTATGACTATCTGGATTAAAGGGATAATCATTCAAAGTTTGAAAATTGCAATTTTTTTTTGCATTTTTGTCAAGTTTCTGATATTTTTCATAAATAAACACAAAATATATCAATCTAAATTTACCGCTATCATAAATTATGATGTGCCATGAAAAAACAATCTCAAAATCACTGGGATTTGTTGAAGCGTTCCAGAGTTATCACCGCATAAAGTGACATTGGTCAGAATTTAAAAAAATTGGCCCGGTCACGAAGGGGTTAAAGGGTCTTCCCAATCATTTAACACCTATCCATTAGGTCAGTAATAATTTTATATACTGCAGCAATGAGGAGATCTTTAATTGGACCAGCATTCAAATACTATATGTGTCATAATTCTCCATTTTATTTCAGACTCTGGTTTTGTTGCAGAAAAGATCCCTTGTTTGGCAATCAGTATTTTTTATCAATGCAGATTTCTGCTTTGGATTTTTTTTAAATACCTAGATGCTGTATTATTTAAGTGCAGGCAATGATCCTTACATAATGTTCTAATTTAGTCAGTTTCTTTTAGAGAAGTTTTCCAACCTTAAGCTACAAGTCTGCAGTCACTCTATGTGTCTGTAGACTTGTGAATCCTCACATTGCTTGCGATGCGTGCTCTGAGGACTCTTCTGTAATGGCATTGAAAGCAGCTGATTGTGTCACATTTCAACTAGACTGTATTCAGCCTCGCTCATACACTTGCATTGAATGAGGCCGCACTCATGTAGTCAACCGGTGGCAACATGTGTGCAAATCAGATACTGGTGTTCTAGCACCCACTTCTCCCAGTGCTGGCACCAATTGTTACAGGAGCACAGAATGCATAATGTGAGAGTTCTCAAGTCTGGAGTGACATGGAGTGACTGCAGACATGTAGCTTAAGACTGGACAACCTCTTTAAGTAGTGAAAATGGGCTCCACTGTGAAGCTCTCTCTAGTCTTCATTGGTATCTAGCTGCTCAAAGGAAAGGCTGAAATTACTATACCATCTACTAGATGATTTCTCTGCCTACAATGGTAGACTAAGGAGCATTCTCTCCTTCCTAGCTAATTATCAAGTGGAAGACGAAATACCAAACTCTAAAAGTTTCCCCTTAATGACTTTTTCCACTGTAAGGATTTTGGACATATTAGTTGAATAAATATTACATTTTTGCTCCTGGAGCTGAATCCCTTTGTACTTTCATGAATAAGGAGAATGCAGTCGCCTGGCCCCCAATCCTAGCAGAGAGATATCTGTGATTTGCTATGAAAAAAAAAGATAAATAGTACAGAGAATGTGCCTGGATGTTTTTGTCCTCCATCATTAATATATGCCTTATCAGAAAAAAAACCCATAAAAAATGAAAACTTTGACCATTTCTGGAAACGTGAAGGAGAAGGAAGTGTGGTGGAACAAGGGTTCTTCTGCTGACAAAGGTGGGTCCAGATGATGAGTTGAAAAAACTGGCTTCAATTTATTAAAACAACATGTTTCGGAGAAGGTTCTACTCAGATGCCTGACGAAGGAGTAGAACCTATTCAGAGTTCCGTTGCGTTAACAAATCAAAGTCAGTTTCTCTTACTCAATGCCTGGAATCACCTTTGCCAGCGGCAGTGCCTGGCATCCACCGCACTTCATTTTCCTTCATTTCTCATGTCCTCCATCTTATCAATGTGAGCACAGCGGCCAGAGCGGCATCCACACTTGAGATTCAAACTACTCTACCACAATGCTGAGCACAACCTAACCAGGTGACCTTCCAATCGTCCGATTTAATTCCATCTGCTGTCAGTGATGTTGCACAGGGAGCGCCTCCCGTCTTTACTTTCTCAAGATTTCTGGAAACGTATCACAGAAAATTAGCCGGAGGAGTGTCTGCTTCAGTAAGGGGGATAATAGGAGAGTAGGGCAGGCCAGACAGGTTCTGGTAGTGGGAGACTCAATTATTAGGGGAACAGATAGGGCAATCTGTCACAAAGACAGGGATCGTCGAACGGTGTGCTGCCTACCTGGTGCTCAAGTCCGACACATCGCTGATTGGGTTGACAGATTACTGGGAGGGGCTGGTGAGGATCCAGCGGTCATGGTGCACATTGGCACAAATGACAAAGTTAGAGGTAGGTGGAAGGTCCTTAAAGATGATTTCAGGGAATTAGGCTGTAAGCTTAAAGCAAGGACCTCCATGGTGGTATTTTCGGAAATACTTCCTGTACCACGTGCCACGCCAGAGAGGCAACGGGAGATTAGGGAGGTTAATAAGTGGCTCAGGAATTGGTGTAGGAAGGAGGAGTTTGGGTTCCTGCAGAACTGGGCCGACTTCTCAGTTGGCTACAGGTTCTACGCTAGGGACAGGCTGCACCTCAATGGGGAGGATGCAGCTGTGCTGGGAGAGAAAATGGCTAGAAAGTTGGAGGAGTGTTTAAACTAGGGACGGGGGAGGATAGTCCTTTTATAGGAGGGGAAGACAGTGCAGATAGAGACCTTGGCACAAATAATGAAATTGGGGGTGGGGGTGGCATGGGGGTGGGGTTAGAACAGTTAATAATTTAAGAAAGAATAGAGGTACAGAGAGATACATAAAGTGCATGTATACTAATGCCAGAAGCCTCGCAAACAAGATAGAGGAATTGGAGTTAATGTTGTTTGAGCATAATTATGACATGGTGGGGATATCTGAGTCATGGCTGGATGAGAGCCATGACTGGGCGGTTAATTTACAGGGCTATAGTCTGTTCAGAAATGACCGAACAAATAAGCGAGGGGGAGGAGTGTGTTTATATGTAAAATCATCCTTAAAACCCATCCTTCGTGATAATATATATGAATCTAATGAAAATGTGGAGTCCCTGTGGGTAGAGATAAGGGGAGGGGGGAAAAATAATAAATGACTGATAGGGGTTTGTTATAAGTCTCCAAAAATAATGGAAGCGACAGAGAATATCCTCATAAAGCAAATAGATGAAGCTGCGACTCAAGGAGAAGTCATTATTATGGGGGACTTCAACTACCCTGAAATACATTGTGGAACCGAAACCCGCAGTTCCAGCAAAGGTAATAGGTTTTTGACAACTATGAGAGACAATTACCTTTCACAACTGGTTCAGGACCCAACAAGAGGGGGGGCACTGCTAGACCTAATATTAACCAACAGGCCAGACCGCATATCAAATGTAAGGGTTGAGGGTCACTTGGGTAATAGTGATCACAAAATAATAAGTTTTCATGTATCCTTTAATAAGATGTGTAGTAGAGGGGTTACAAGGACACTAAACTTCAGGAAGGCAAATTTAAAACGGATGAGAGATGATCTTGGTGCAATTAACTGGGACGATATCCTGAGACATAAAAATGCACAAAGAAAATGGGAGACGTTTATTAGCATCCTGAATAGGACCTGTGCACAATATATACCGTATGGGAATAAACATGCGAGAAATAGGAGGAAACCACTATGTTTAAATAGAGCTGTATGGGGCGCAATAAGAGATAAAAATAAAGCATTTAGAGAATTAAAGCAAGTAGGTAGTGATGAGGCATTAACTAAATACAGAAGATTAAATAAATTCTGTAAAAAGCAAATCAAGACAGCAAAGATTGAGACAGAGAGACTCATTGCCAGAGAAAGTAAAAATAATCCCAAAATATTCTTTAACTACATAAATAGTAAGAAGCTAAAATATGATAGTGCTGGCCCCCTTAAAAATAGTCTGGGTGAAATGGTGGATGAGGATGAGGAAAAAGCCAATATGCTAAATGACTTTTTTTCAACAGTATTTACACAAGAAAATTCCATGACGGATAACATGATCAGGGATAAAAATTCTCCATTAAATGTCACCTGCTTAACCCAGCAGGAAGTACGGCGGCGTCTAAAAATCACTAAAATTGACAAATCCCCGGGCCCGGATGGGATACACCCTTGAGTACTACAGGAATTAAGCACAGTCATAGATAGACCATTATTTTTAACCTTTAAAGATTCCATAATAACAGGGTCTGTTGTTATGAATGAGTCACCGAAGGAGGAAAAAGCAAAAATACAAGCTAAGTCCAGAAAACCGGAGAGGTTGGTAGCTATCGGATTGCAGACCCCTGATCCTATCCACAACAACTAACAGAAGCCGTGGGGGGTTCCTACGATGCCCTAGACCCCTTGATCACAGCCGGAGAACTAAATAGGCCTAAAGAAAGAAAGGGGAAATCTAAACTGCCCCAGAGCAGACACCAAAGCAAAAGGCAGCCCACAACATATAATGACGGTGAAGCAAGATGAAAACACTAACACATATAGAAAGATAGGTTGAGCAAACGATGGGGCCCAAGCTAACTAAAAAGGACAGGATAGAAAAGCTGCTGTCTGCAATCCGTAAAAAACCCTACCAAAAAATGTCCCAACCATCTGATAGGAAAAACAGGCCCTGAAGTCGCTAGGACTTCAAAAAGACTATATCAGCACTCAGGTAAATTCTGAAGACAGAGCAAAGAGACAAACTGATCAGAGACAAAAATGGAACTCAGCACACCCCCGACCGGGGATGACTGAACACCAAAAAACAAGGAAAACAAAACAAAACTAATAAGTTCAAAAGCAGAGCAAAAACTTATCTTTGGGAAGCAGGAATCAGACTGGTCTCCAAGAATCCAGCAGAGAAATCACCAGCGACTCAGAAGGGCGTCGGCTGCCTTATATCCAGTCAGAATTTCCTGTTACCCAGTCATCATCTACCAGATCAGGTGTTTGGTAATCAGCCTCACTACCTTCCTTCACCAGAAGAGGGAGTTCATCAGACATCGACGGTGAAGGGGAAAATGAACTCACAACAGTCTGTACCACAGAACTAGCATATAGCAAATGTGGTGCCAATATTCAAAAGGGGACAAAAACTGAACTTGGAAATTATAGGCCAGTAAGTTTAACCTCAAGTAAAATCCTGGAGGGTTTTCTAAGAGATACTATACTGGAGTATCTGAAGAAGAATAACCTCATGACCCAGTATCAACATGGGTTTGCAAGGGACCGTTCCTGTCAGACTAATCTGATAAGCTTTTATGAAGAGGTAAATTCAGGACTGGACCAAGGGAATGCAGTGGACATGGTGTACATGGACTTTTCAAAAGCTTTTGATACGGTGCCAAACAAAAGGTTGATACATAAAATGAGAACAATGGGGATAGGGGAAAATATGTGTAGGTGGGTTAAGAGCTGGCTCAGGGACAGGAAACAAAGGGTGGTTATTAATGGAGCACACTCGGACTGGGTCACGGTTAGCAGTGGGGTACCACAGGGGTCAGTTTTGGGCCCGCTTCTTTTTAACATATTTATTAATGACCTTGTAGGGGGCATAGAGAGTAGAATTTGTATATTTGCAGATGACACTAAATGCTGCAAGGTAATCAATACAGAGGAGGACAATTTTATATTACAGGAGGATTTATGTAAACTAGAAGCTTGGGCTGATAAATGGCAAATGAGCTTTAATGGGGATAAATGTAAGGTCATGCACTTGGGTAGAACGAACAAGATGTATAATTATGTGCTTAATTGTAAAACACTGGGAAAAACTGTCACTGAAAAAGACCTGGGTGTATGGGTGGACGACAAACTCACATTTAGTGGCCAGTGTCAGGCAGCTGCTGCAAAGGCAAATAAAATAATGGGATGCATTAAAAGAGGCATAGATGCTCATGAGGAGAACATAATTTTACCTCTATATAAGTCACTAGTTCGACCACACTTAGAATACTGTGTACAGTTCTGGTCTCCGGTATATAAGAAAGACATAGCTGAACTGGAGCGGGTGCAGAGAAGAGCGACCAAGGTTATTAGGGAACTAGGGGGTCTGCAATACAAGGCAGGTTATTACACTTGGGGTTATTTAGTTTGGAAAATCGAAGGCTATGGGGTGATCTTATTACAATGTATAAATATATGCAGGGACAATACAGAGACCTTTCTAATGATCTTTTTACTCTTAGACCTGTGACAAGGGGACATCCTCTACGTCTGGAGGAAAGAAGGTTTAAGCATACTCACAGGCACGGATTCTTTACTGTAAGAGCAGTGAGACTATGGAACTCTCTGCCATATGATGTTGTAATGAGTGATTCACTAATAAAATTTAAGAAGGGACTGGATGCCTTTCTTGAAAAGTATAATATTACAGGGTATATACACTAGTTTCCTTAATATTGCGTTGATCCAGGGAGCTAGTCTGATTGGCGTATGTGGAGTCAGGAAGGAATTTTTTTCCCCCATGTGAAGCTTACTGTTTGCCACATGGTTTTTTTTTGCCTTCCTCTGGATCAACATGTTAGGGCAAGTTAGGATAGGATATGGGTTGAACTAGATGGACTTAAAGTCTTCCTTCAACCTTAATAACTATGTTACTATGTCTTCTTATCTCCTTACCTAGTACACCCATTTTAGCTGTACATTTTTACCTTTTGTACCATAGGGTGTAAACTTAAATGTTTTGTACCTGATTATTATTGTTATTATATCTAATGCACCAAAAACTAAACCAGTTAGTGCCATTTTATACCACCTAATAAAAGTGAACTTTTCTACTGTACTGTACTGTACTTCATTGAGCAGTCAATACAAGAAAAGATAGTATTCTGTTACAGATGGATCTGGATAAGTTGGGAACTTGGGCCGAAAAATGGCAGATGCAGTTTAACAATGATAAATGTAAGGTTATACTGTACACAAGGGAAGAAGGAATCAATATCACCATTACACACTGAACGGTAAACCACTGGGTAAATCTGACATGGAGAAGGACTTGGGGATCCTAGTTAATGATAAACTTACCTGGAGCAGCCAGTGCAAGGCAGCGGCTGCCAAGGCAAAAATGATCCTGGGGTGCATTAAAAGAGGTCTGGATACACATGATGAGAGCATTATACTGCCTCTGTACAAATCTCTGGTTAGACCGCACATGGAGTACTGTGTACAGCTTTAGGCACCGGTGCTCAGGAAGGATATAATGGAACTAGAGCGGGTACAAAGGAGGGCAACAAAATTAATAAAGGGGACGGGGGAACTACAATACCCAGAGAGATTAGTAAAATTAGGATTATTTAGTCTAGAAAAAAGACGACTGAGGGGCGATCTAATAACCATGTATAAGTATATAAGTGGACAAAACAAATATCTCTCCGAGGATCTGTTTATACCAAGGAAGGTGACGGTCACAAGGGGACATTCTCTGCGTCTGAAGGAGAAAAGCTTTTTCCACCAACATTGAAGAGGATTCTTTACTGTTAGGGCAGTGAGAATCTGGAATTCCCTGCCTGAGGAGGTGGTGATGGCAAACTCAGTCGAAGGGTTCAAGAGAGACATGGATGTCTTCCTGGAGCGTAACAATATTGTATCTTACAGTTATTGTTAGGTTCTTTAGATGGACATAGATCTGGGGATTTATTCTGACAGAATTTTATAGGCTGAAATGGATGGACTAATGTCTTTTTTCGGCCTTACTAACTATGTTACTATGAGTTTCAGAAGACTTACAAATGTGTCAAAGATTTTAATGCAGAACTTGGTATTCTCCAGTAACACCATCAGGCATTGAAATGGTGATTTGCCTTCGGAAATGTTACTCTAATCAACTTAGCACAGTTATCTAGAGATTTTTTTTCTTTCTGAATGTAAAATTAGATATCCAATGTTTCTCTCTCCTTGCACATGATTAGGCTTATTTTCTACTGTCATGAAAATTGATTTGCAGTATTAGGAATTTCATCTTGAATCAAGGTGAAAATCGGAAAACATTAACCTCCTGATAAATGAGTACACCACATTATCTAATCTTGTGGTTAGATTTTGGACTGTATTTTGATCTCGTCTGTGAGAAGAACCTATTATTTATCTCATAAGAAGTATCCACTTTGCAACTACTTTTTAATTAAAGCATGTGAGATTTTTAGAGTGTAGCCTGAAGTATTGTGGCCATAATTGTATCGTTAAATATAGGTCCAAGAACATATAAGATAGAATACTAGATTAATTTGAGTTATTTGGCTGAATACATGAACAAGCCAAAAGTATTATGAAGCTAAAAGTGTCCATACACAATTTTCTCAACACCCCCATAAACAAGCAAGCTCAGCTGAGCATGCACGTTTATTTCAATAGGAGAAAGAAATAATCCAATGCCAATCACATCTGGTGGCCGCTTATCTTCATAGGGTCAGACATGTTGAAATCCAACGTTGAGTTGCTTCTTTGCTGCAAAATTTGAAGTAGGGAAGAGACAGATCATTTCTATGAGCATTGGATTTTCATCCAATTCAGCAGAATTCTGGAAGTTCAGATGGATTTTTGTCTAATGTGTAACTATACAATAAAGTTGTGCAGGGGTCATGTGATTAAAAAACTTCACGCTTTGAATAGGGAGGGTTTTGTCTCGATGTGTGAATTAGCACACTTTACTCAGTCATGTTATTTACCGTACTAGAGATGTGAATCAAATTCATGTTGAAATTTATTAAATTTTCAGGTCGTGAGGAGTTTGACCAATTGAAAATTTACAATACATCTTGCCTCAAATAGGCTCCAGAGAATGCGCAATGATCTCCAGGGCCTACTCGTAGCTGGAAGCCAAATCCTAGAGACAAGAGAACACTGGGCAAAAGATGTGGTCCTGGAGCAGCGGGATGGCCGGAGAGGTGAGCAATGAGATAATTATGATTTTTTTTGTCAGCCCACTACTGTTCAACAAGATGAGATATGGAAATTTGTAATCCAGGAAAGGGTAAAGTGTTCCAAAAGGCACCAAATCAATAGGAGAAACAGAAACAAGATACAGTGGGTACAGAAAGTGTTCAGACCCCTTTTAACTTTTCACTCTTTGTTTCATTGCAGAAATTTGGTAAATTCAAAAAAGTTCATTTTTTCTCATTAATGTACAGTCTGCATCCCATCTTGACTGAAAAAAACCCTGAAATGTAGAAATGTTTGCAGACTTAGTAAAAAAGAAAAACTCACATGGTCATAAATATTCAAACCCTTTCCTCAGTATTGAGTAGAAGCACCCTTTTGAGCTAGTACAGCCATAAGCCTTCTTGGAAATGATGCAACAAGTTTTTCACACCTGGATTTGGGGATCCTCTGCCATAATAATAATAATAATAATTTTATTTCCATAGGGCCGACATATTCTGCAGCACTTTACATTTCAGAGGGGACTTGTACAGACAATAAACATTACAGCATAACAATAATCACACAGATCAACAGATACCAAGAGGAGTGAGGGCCCTGCTCGCAAGCTTACAATCTATGAGGAAAGGGGAACACGAAAGGTGGATGGTAACAATTGCTTTCGCTGTTCGGACCAGCCATAGTGTAAGAATCATGTTCATGTAATGTTGCATAAACCGGTTATCAGCTTAAGTATGTAACAATACAGACACAAAGGGCTATTAAATGCATGAAGCACATGAGAACATGATGTGAGGAACCGGGTTATGGTAAAAAAATTTAATGGGAAACACAGGCATAGTTAGGTTAATGCGCTGAGACGGTAGGCCAGTCTGAACAAGTGCGTTTTTAGGGAATGCTTAAAACTGTGGGGATTGGGGATTAATCGTATTACCCTGGGAAGTGCATTCCAAAGAATTGTCGAAGCACGTGAAAAGTCTTGGAGACGGAAGTGGGAGTTTCTGATTATTGAGGATGTTAACCTCAGGTCATTAGCAGAACAGAGGGGACGGGTAGGGTGGTAGAATGAGACGAGGGATGAGATGTAGGGTGGTGCTGAGCCATGGAGTGCTTTATGAGTGATGGTAATAAGTTTGTACTGGATTCTGGAGTGATTGGGTAACCAGTGTAATGACTGGCACAAGGCAGAAGCATTGGTGCAATGATTAGTGAGGAATATGATCCTGGCTGCAGCATTCAAGACAGATTGGAGAGGGGAGAGTTTGGTAAGAGGGAGACCAATTAGTAGAGAGTTACAATATTCCAGATGAGAATGACTAAGGGAAACAGTAAGAGTTTTTGCAGAGTTGAAAGTAAGAAAGGGTCGAATTCTAGAAATGTTTTTGAGGTGCAGATAGCAAGAGCGAGCAAGTGATCGGATGTGGGGGAGAATGAAAGCTCAGAATCAATATGACCCCAAGACGGGGGCATGTTGCTGGAGAGAAATGGTGGAGCCACACACGGAAATGGCAATGTCGGGCGTAGGGACAATAGTAGAGGGAGGAAACACAAGGAGTTCAGTTTTTTACAGGTTTAGCTTCAGATAGAAGGAGGACATGATGTTAGAGACAGTGGTAAAGACAATCACTGGTGTTTTCTAAAAAGGCAGGCGTGATATCAGGTGAAGAAGTGTATAATTGGGTGCCATCAGCATAGAGAAGGTACTGGAAACCAAATCTAATGATTGCTTGACCAATAGGAGCAGTATACAAAGAGAAGAGAAGGGGGCCTTGAACTGATCCTTGAGGAACCCCAACAGTAAGGGGAAGATGAGAGGAGGATGAGAGGAGCCAGCAAAAGATACAGTGAAGGAGCGGTCAGAGAGATAGGAGGAGAACCAGAAGAGAACGGTGTCCTTGAGGCCAGTGGAGAGGAGCATAGTGAGGAGGAGCTGATGATCCACAGTGTCAAATGCTGCAGAGAGATCCAAGAGAATTAGCATGGAATAATGACCATTAGATTTAGCTGTTAGTAGATCATTAGAGTGAAAAAAGGGGATATTTAATGAGATGCAGTACATACAGTAAACGTTTCGGTCACAGCGACCTTGGTCAATTGTACTGAAAACAAAATTACAAAATTACAAATAAATAAAACAAAGTATATACAATGTAAATAATCTAGGGTACAAATTATGTGCAAAATGGTATTATGCCGTATACCTATAACAGATTATAGCAGAAATTGTAGTTCAGAATTTTATAAGAATTACAGACATACTGAAAGACCAAAAATTACATATAAGCACATACCTATATAATGTACTGACTGCACTTGTGTATAGGGCAACCTGTTCTATAAAGAGAGGATATTATGTTGCAGATATTTACCAGCATGCCCGTGCCTAAGTCACCATATGCCCACAATGTTGAGATGTTGTTACATACCATAGAAAATAATGCCAGAGCATGGAGGGTTAGTTGTCTGCTGAATTAAAGAGCCTAAAATAAAAAGTACTCTAGTAAACTATTTAGGCCATGCTGCTGGTCGAAAGTTATGTGACAGTGACATTATATCTTACCGGTAGTGGTAGCGTAGAACAGGTAATGGCCTGGACGCGGTTTCCACCGCTTGTCTCCCGTGGTGTGAGGAGTGCGCTAGTCCGTGTTATATATACACGGTGATTGTCCCCGCTAACCGGAAGTTCTAGGGCGGAAGTGCCTTTGCGTGCGGTCCAACAATACCGTCCAGTGCGTTCCACAGACAGGAAGGACGTGGACTAGAGGCATGCTCGATATCCGTCAATCATTATAAGTTACCATCGCAGGCTCTGTTATGTTTAGAGTGCTGCTATGTTCAAGATGTGACTTAGTGCAGCGATACAAAGGCTCTTTATCATTGTGCAATTCAAGTGGGAAGGTGATCAGTGTGGTTCCATGTTTACTGAGAATAAATTCATTCCCGGTGGTTCTGTAATAAAGATTCATAGTATTAGTATAATGTACATTACAATTGTGTCACAGCCTTGTTACATACAAACAATTAAATAAGCATCGCATTAGAGCCATTGTTGAGAATAACGTTTATGATGTTAAAAAGGATTGCACGTCATACTCTTCATTTAACCCCTTAGGTGCTAATGTGTTTAACTCATGAATCCAAAATGCCTCTCTTCTTTTAAGTAACATAATGCGATTGCCTCCCCTGCGTGGTGTATGTACCTGCTATATAATTTGAAATTTTAATTGAGCAATGCTATATCCTGCTGTAATAAAGTGGGATGGAATTGGGAGGAGTAAATTTTTGCACCTGATTGTGGATTTATGTTTAGAAATCCGGTCCCTGATGGGCTGAGTGGTTTCCCCTATATAAAGGAGCCCACAGGGACATTTTATCAGATATACCACAAAGGACGTGCTACAGGTGTAATAGTCCTTGATGTTGTACCTTTTACCAGTATAAGGATGGAGGAATTGGTTGCCTTTAAGTACATTATTGCACTGTGTGCATTGTAGGCAGGGAAAGGTGCCAAATTTAGGATTCATGCGGAAACGCTGTTTTTTGAGAGGTTGTGATGAGCCGATGTCTGCTTTTATTAGATGGTCACGTATATTGCGTGGGCGCCTAAAACAGGGGAGGAAAGGTTCTTTAAATTCCTTAATGTTTGGATGTGCCATGCTGAGAAGGTGCCAATGCCTGCGTATGCTAGTATCGAGGCGGTATGCCAGGGGGTGGTAATCGTGAACGAAGGGGATACGATGGCTCTTGTTTGGTTTGGGTGGGGTGGTGAAGGGGACCATTGATTTTTTAGGGTATCCCCTTTCTACAAATTTTTGGCACATCTCCTCCATGCTTTTTTCTCGAATTCGCTGGTTGGACACTATTCTTTCAACCCTTTTCATTTGAGATTTGGGTATGGCATCTTTCATTTTGGTAGGATGGAAGCTCTCATAATGGAGCAGACTGTTTCGATCTGTAGGTTTGACGTATATGTCTGTTGAGAGACTTCCAGTTTCATCTTTAATGACAAGGGTATCCAGGAAATTGATCTCTCGGTAACTATATGACATCGTAAAGTCCAGACCAGGCCAGGAGGAACGTAGGCAAGAGAAGAAACAGTTCAATGTGTCTAAACTACCCCCCCAAATGCAGAATATTTCATCGATATACCTCTTCCACATCACAGCATGTGTGCGGAAGAGGTCATCTATGTAAATAATGTCTTCCTCGTAATGTGCCACGTAGCAATTGGCATACGGGGGCACAGTATTCGAGCCCATAGCTGTGCCTTTGATTTGTAAATAAAAAGTGTCCTCAAATAAAAAATAGTTTTTTGTGAGGAGGACAGAAAGTAGGTCACAGCATAGGTTCACCTGTTCTGGGTCAAAATGTGATAATTCCAATAGTCTACGTACTGATCTTAGACCTTCCATGTGTGTAATTGACGTGTATAAGTCTTTTATGTCAAATGTGACCAACAGGGCTTCGTTAGGGATCTGACCTAGATTATCAATTAGGTCAAGAAATGCTCCCGTATCCAATATAAAGGAAGTCGTGCATCTTATGAGGGGGGTTAAGATTTTTTCAAGGTATTTTGAAACAGGCAAGAAGATAGATTCCGTAGAGGCCACAGTGGGTCTTCCAGGTGGGTTATCAAGGCTTTTGTGTATTTTAGGGAGTACATAAAATACTGGGATGATGGGATATTGTTTTGTGAGATATTCACAGGGTTTTTTGTCAAGAACTCCTCTGTTAGTATATTTCAAGAATATTTCTCGAAATAGGTTTTGTATTTCATGGGTGGGGTCACCCCGTAATGGTTGGTATGTAGATGTGTCCCCTAAATGACGGTATATCTCTTTCAAGTACATGGATTTGTCAAGGACTACAACTGCTCCCCCTTTGTCTGCAGGTTTAATAATTATGTCCTTGTTATCCTGTAAATTACCTAATGCTTGTTGATCCAACACCGACATGTTCCTAGGAAAGTGGACCTTGCCTCTATTTATGTCATCCCTAAGGCCCTCAAATGTGTCATTAATGAAAGAGATAAATGTCTCTAAGGCATGGGAACCTGGTGGAGGCCTATAATTGCTTTTGTTTCTGAGGCCTAGACTGTCTGAAGATATAGCTATGTCAGATACAGTGGTAACAGGATTGGTATTTCTCTCATTATCAGAAAATTATAATTTCAGTCTAAGCAGTCTATAGAACCTTTGTAGGTCCATATCTAGGTTGAATGTATTAAATTTATAGATGGGCAGAAAGAAAGGCCCTTTTGTAATAGCTGATGTTCTGCTATACTAAGGCTTTTGGATGACAGGTTAATTACAAGCGGGTTGTTACCTGGGAGCGAGTCACTTGGTTGTAGTCCATGTTTCTCCATGGATCTTTTTCCTCTAAGGGTCCTCTTCTTCTGGTAGGTCGGCGTCTTTGTCCTAAAAAACGGTTCATAGGAGATTGTCTCTCTTGGTCTGATCTGGACTTGGAGATATCTGTTGAAGAAATGTAGTTGGAACGTGGAAAGAGGTTTACAGAGTTGGTAGATTCCCGCCATTTATAGACCCTATTGAGTTCGTAATTTTCTGTGTCTCTGGCGAACTTGTTTCTTTTTCTCGCTTCCGTATCCTGCCGGTGCTGTTCTATAATCCCATTGATCTTGGTCTTCAGGGTGTTGAATTCTTCTGTAGAAATGGAAGAGGCCAATTGACTCTCAATATTCTTCATCTCTTCTTTGCACTTGGTGATTCCTCGGTGAAGATGCTCTAACGTAAGAGTTATGAGATCAAAAGAACATTTATTAATAATTTGTTCAAAGCGTGAACAAAAATCCTGAGAGTCACTGAAGAGGGTGAGGCGTAAAGGAACACGTAGGCCTCTAGGTATCCTTTGGACCTTTAAATACTCAGTAAGCGTTGCACAGTGTAATTCGAAATTGGTGCACCGTCTGAGTTCCCTCTCTAGATCCCGTCCCCGGGTTTCCTTGGGGGGGATTTTCAGAAAGTCAGAAGATAGAGTGGATTGTGCTATAATGTTAGAGGTTTCTTCGGCATTATATGAGAACGTTAATGAGGTCATTTGCCCAGTGAAGTGTGCTCAACGTAAGGGTTATACTGTAATATATAGAGACGTTTGGCACAACTTCTAAAATGGTGGTGCGCAAGTAGGATCCCAATCCGTATACTAATATAGAGAATCTTGGCACACAAACATGAATGATTGCAAGTGAAAAAAGGGTATATTTAATGAGATGCAGTACATAGAGCAAACGTTTCGGTCACAGCGACCTTCGTCAGTTGTACTGAAAACAAAATTACAAAATTTCAAATAAATAAAACAAAGTATATACAATGTAAATAATCTAGGGTACAAATTATGTGCAAAATGGTATTATGCCGTATACCTATAACAGATTATAGCAGAAATTGTAGTTCAGAATTTTCTAAGAATTACAGACATACTGAAAGACCAAAAATTACATATAAGCACATACCTATATAATGTACTGACTGCACTTTTGTATAGGGCAACCTGTTCTATAAAGAGAGGATATTATGTTGTAGATATTTACTAGCATGCCCGTGCCTAAGTCACCATATGCCCACAATGTTGAGATGTTGTTACATACCATAGAAAATAATGCCAGAGCATGGAGGGTTAGTTGTCGGCTGAATTAAAGAGCCTAAAATAAAAGGTACTCTAGTAAACTACTGTATTTAGGCCCTACTGCTGGTCGAAAGTCATGTTACAGTGATGTTTTATCTTACCGATAGTGGTAGCGTAGAACAGGTAATGGCCTGGATGCTGTTTCCACCACTTGTCTCCCGTGGTGTGAGGAGTGCGCTAGTCCGTGTTATATATACACGGTGATTGTCCCCGCTAACCGGAAGTTCTAGGGCGGAAGTGCCTTAGCGTGCGGTCCAACAATACCGTCCAGTGCGTTCCACAGACAGGAAGGCGATCAGTGTGGTTCCATGTTTACTGAGAATAAATTCAATTCCGGTGGTTCTGTAATAAAGATTCTTAGTATTAGTATAATGTACATTACAATTGTGTCACAGCCTTGTTACATACAAACAATTAAATAAGCATCGCATTAGAGCCATTGTTGAGAATGACGTTTATGATGTTATAAAGGATTGCACGTCATACTCTTTATTTAACCCCTTAGGTGCTAATGTGTTTAACTCATGAATCCAAAATGCCTCTTTTCTTTTAAGTAACATAATGCGATTCCCTCCCCTGCGTGGTGTATGGACCTGCTCTATTATTTGAAATTTTAATTGAGCAATGCTATGTCCTGCTGTAATAAAGTGGGATGGCATTGGGAGGAGTAAATTTTTGCACCTGATTGTGGATTTATGTTTAGAAATCCGGTCCCTGATGGGCTGAGTGATTTCCCCTATATAAAGGAGCCCACAGGGACATTTTATCAGATATACCACAAAGGACGTGCTACAGGTGTAATAGTCCTTGATGTTGTACCTTTTACCAGTATAAGGATGGAGGAATTGGTTGCCTTTAAGTACATTATTGCACTGTGTGCATTGTAGGCAGGGAAAGGTGCCAAATTTAGGATTCATGAGGAAACGCTGTTTTTTGAGAGGTTGTGATGAGCCGATGTCTGCTTTTATTAGATGGTCATGTATATTGCGTGGGCGCCTAAAACAGGGGAGGAAAGGTTCTTTAAATTCCTTAATGTTTAGATGTGCCGCGCTGACGTGTCTAGCATATTCAGACATTGGCACCTTCTCAGCACGGCACATCCAAACATTAAGGAATTTAATTTTTTTTTCACCACTTAAATTAAAAAGAACCTATACATGTTTGGTATCTATAAACTCAAAATGACCTGGAGAATCATAATGGCAAGTCAGTTTTAACATTTGGTGAACATGTTGACAAAAATCCAAAAACAGCTGTGGAATTGCAGTTTTTTTTTGGCAATTTCCCTGCACTTCGATTTTTTTTTTTTCCATTTTTGAGTACACTACACGGTTTAAACAATGGTGACGTTCAAAAGTACAACTCCTCCTGCAAAAAACAACAAGCCCTCAGATAGTCATATTGACAGAAAAATAAAAAAGTTATGGCTCTGGGAAGAAGGGTGTGCGAAAAAGGGCTGCGGCATGAAGGGGTTAAAAGAGTAAGTTTTATTAAATATAAACTGTTAAAATGACATATACAATAAATCCCAGCAATACAGACGAAGTAATAAATTGAGTGAGCTGCTGTGGGAGCCCCAATAATAAAAAGGCGCCGATCATAGGTTTCAGGTAAAAATAGTTGTTACTGGTCCATAATTATATCCACAAGAAGATGTTCTACAAGTTCTGCTCCAATTTGTGGGTATGGTGACTCAAGGTAGGGGAGTGTTCTAAGAATGAATGTCAGTGATTATCTATAGTTTTTACCACGCTGATTTGGATAATGATAGGCTTCAAATCCTTGGTGCTATGATAACTAGGCATATATCCAAAGATACAAGTTTACAGAGTCCTGCAACGGTTCATAGATATGAAGACTACAGGTAAGAAAGTGTTGTACGATTGGAAGTCAAAGAACAGCCATAGTTTTCACTACACTATGTTTGATATTAGTTAAAGCTCAAAAAATGTAGTGCTAGGGTTAATCAGTATGCCAGCCGGTCAGGCTGATCGAAGCTTACCACATAACAATCACCTCCCTATGCTGTGGTGACTTCACCAGCTACGGATGCCTACTTTAGACAGCAAGTTAGCACTGTTAGCAGGTTTGTACTGATACGGTGGTGGGACCCTCCTCCACTTAGAGCACAGCACTAGACACAAAGAGAAGAGGAGATCCTGTTCCTCCATCCTTCTGCAGCATACCCTCATAAGCAGCAGCAGAATGAAGGACATTAGACAAAAGTACAGAGCAGTGTGGCTGTGAATCCATCACTGAGGGTTTTTCTGAAAATTAAATAATTGATTACTTGGTGCCTTAAGTTGGCATCCATAGCTTGTGAAGTCACAACAGTACAGGGCAGTGTATGGATCATCCTGATCAGCTGGCACTCTGAATAATCCTAGCACCATGATTTTTGAGCTTTAACTAAAATCAAACATAGCATGGTGAAAACTATAGCTATTCTTTGACTTCTAATTGTACAATGCTCTCTTACCTGGAGTCTTCATACCTACAGACCATAGCAGGACTCTGTAACTCGCATTTTCGGATATATGTTATCATAGCACCACGAATTTGAAGCTTAGCATTATCCAACTCATCCTGGTGGAAACTATGGCTATTCAAAAGATTTATCTTATGATGTTATGTTTAAAAGGGTGACTTGTTGTGGGAGGGGTAGAAGAAGGATTGAGCCCGGTTTATGGTTGTGTTGTTGTTTTGTATTGTATGGTTAAAAAAATAAATTTAATAATAATAAAAAAATATTTGCTTTAAAAAAACAAACAAACTATGGTTATTCACTGACTTTCAATTTTAGAACACGCCCCCTAACTTGAGTCACCATACCCACAAAATTGGAGCGGGACTCTGTGAAAGTCTTCTTGTGGATATAATTATGGACTAGAGGCTACGATCCATTATCAACAAATCCAAGAACGTTTTTGTACACAGAAACATCATACCTTTAGAGGAGCGGGACTGGTTGGCTATACATCCTCAGGTCAGTCTTGTTACACCCCAATTCTTCTTATTATTATTACGGTATTCTTATTACTATTATTAAGTTTGATATCGGTACCTTAGCTCATAGATTTATTTTTACATTTTTTATAGTCCAATTAGCACATGGGCAGATTGGGCTACCAGCTCATGCTGCTTTTGTTCACCTATTTGGTTGACATATAATTGATTCAATCTAACGATTGTCACATTCTACTGTGCTACCAGAGCGCCACCTAAATTGTTATTTTTCTACTCCTTTTTTTTCGGTCACAGTTTTAGCCACTTACCATATATAAATCTTTTATGCATTTCGTCAATGTGCCAAATGTCTACATTCAGAAAATATGTAGGTATTAGAAACTAATATCAATGTATTATTTAGTAATTTAGGCATTATTTCTCGAAGGTAAAAGCATAAAAAATTTTCTGGTTATCAGAGGTGCAACATATTTAGAAACCCCTGGAAGCAAAAGGAATGAACAGAATTAAAAAGGTGACCACTGTCTCATTGGGTGCCTCTGCTCTGTATACTATTATGTCATTCTGTCAGACTGTACTACACAAGCCTGCCTTGTCTTTCAATCATTTTATTTTGCACTTTTAGGAAGGAAAGAAGGAGGCAAGGAAGTGAAGAGAAGGAGGAATAAAGGAAAGCAGAATAGAAAGGATTAAATAAGGGAAGACGGGACTGCATGGGGTCACAACTGCTGCTTTCTGTGAGGTAAAACATTTCACTGCCTGTTTAAAAACAATGTTTTACCTCACAAAAAGAGTTAGTTGTGATCCTGTGCTGTACTGTCTGTATACTCCTTTGCTTCCTCCCCTGCCCAGGAGCTGTGGTATGATCAGGATCTGTGGTATGATCAGACCATGTTCCTGTACGATCATACACAGCCATTACACAGTACACAGCAGGGGCACATTTATAAGATTAACTCAGCACAGGAACATTTTATTTTAACACATACAATTGTGGAAGTTATTATTATTCCAAGATCTAATGATAAAAATTTACTTTGCTGATGGGAACCCCTATGTGCCATAATAATTAAAATGACAAAAGCTAAAATAACGCAGCACTGCCTTAGAGCAGGAAGAATCTGGTAATAACCTTCAAATTTAGGAATTGTATTTGTACATTTTTCATGACTGAAACAGATAACCAAAAAATGCTCTTAAAGGACTCAACTCTATCTTACTTATTCTTCAAAAGTGTTGTGTTTCTCCAGATATTATTTTTCTTTTTGCTGTTGTTTTCATTATTAAAATGGAAATATTTAAATTTTAGCTAATAAAATATAACTTTGACCCCAGAATATCAAACTCAGTATCAATGTTTAGTATATGACCCAACTGGCAAGGTGTAAAAATATCTCTAATTACACTTGCCTGATCCTACGACACACACTAGGAGTTAATTACATCTGATGTCTCCCATGTTCTTCAAACTGTCAGAAGATGAATAGAAAGTTGTCACAATCTTGCCACATGTTCGCCACACCCTACTTTCAGCATCTTCAGACCTGTCAAAAGAGTCATAACAAATTGAAAACTACCGCAGTCTCGCTATAAATAAGTCACCATTTTTACAAGAATATTTTTTTTCTTTTTTTTGTAGGCATGACTAGAGCATATAATAGAAAGAAGGTAAATTGTTAATTTCAAGTTTTAATATTGATTCTGATATTTAATTAAAACTTATTATTAAACACTACAACTCACTAGTGTCAGCGAAAGACTAAATTCTATCCACCACTTTCAGTGGAGAAGACTGAGAAAGACTGGATTCTCACCAGATTAGTTACAAATAAATTCACTCAACTGTCTACTTAAACCATAGGTATGAAAATTCTTTATACAACTATCCAAGCGCCCAACTGACTGTGGGGAACCACAGAAGGGACATTCTGCAGAACTGTTCGCACATTCGATTCCATGGGAATTAGAGGTCTGCTCTAAAGATTCACAGAGCCAAGAGGAAGAAATCAACTGCACCAATGGACAAATTTTTCCCAACTTAGATCTATGGCCGGACAAAGTTTTGTCAGAGCATACAGCAAACCCTCTTCAACAGACGTTAACCCCATTGGGTGAAGGTGATCCTTTTGTGATGAGACTCCGATATTTGAGGTGCCTGCAGACTGTACTGTGCTGTCAAGGCAGGAAGAGGGGGAGGATGACTCTCAGGGCAAGGAGTGGGAAAACAGAGAGGATGATGATGAGGTAGTAGATCACATTTGGTGTAAACCCAGAGGCATGCAGCTGAGTAGCTCAACAGAGGAGGAGGAGGAAGATGAGGAGGTTACGAAGACACAGAGCTATGCAACCATGACAGCTAATGCATCTTGAGGCCCAGCTCTGGCAGTGGACAGCAGTGTTCGCGGTTCTGCAGTTGCCTAGCTTGGGTCTTTTTTTCAGATAGGCAAAAGTCTAAAAAATCATGTTATCTGTCATTTTTTTATAAAACAACCTAGTAGAGTAAAAAAATGAAAACATTTCAGTACTACATGCATGACCTTCCACATGCTTGATCAACATGTGTTGATCTGGTAATGTCATTGTGCTATATTGCAGACTAGCAGGTCTCACCAACCACCATCCCCCCATCAACCACATCTTTTGATTCTTCCTCCTCCCTCACTGTGGCAGTCTTGTCACATAGGTCTCTGACCAAAGAACCTCCACTTGTTTACCCCCTACTGTTTGGGAGATTGATAGCCTGTCAGCTGATACGGAATTGGATATGCCTGCTGTTTTTGACTGAGCTTACATACCAAGCACACCCCTTCTTTATCAATCCACCGTAACATCCCTGCCTGCACCTCTCTCACAGTCAAGCAGCTTGTCATGTTCACCCTACTCCACCTTGTGTCGACACAGCAGCAAACCCTCGTTGGTGCAGTTGTGCTCACATAAAATATTCTTCACTCCTTCACATGGCACAGTTAACAGTTTGAATTTTACCATCTTCAGTTTACTAATAATACAAAACTTTATTTATATATCTCAAACACATTACACATACCTTTACGAGCCAGCAGTTCATATAAAACAGTCAAAAGTTACCAAGTTTAAGATAATCAAATAATTCACGCAAAAATAATGACAACCCTGCTCCTCAGAGCTTACAATCTGCAATGAGGTGGGGGTGTTACCAATAAAAGGTGCTTTTTTTACATTGATGGTACAAACATCTTGAGGAAATGGGGGTAGATAAAGGCTGCATGAGTTTGATGGTGAATTATGTTCAGAGAAGTAGAGAATAAGATATATATATATATATATATATTATATATATATATATATAGGACTTTGAATAAGGAACGTGATAGGCCACCCTAAACAAACACATGTGTTTTTAAGGGAGCACCTACAAATGTCTAAGTTGTGGTTATACTCCTAGTTTCATGGGGGACAAAGGGTAAGAGGTGAGTCATATAGGTAGGAGATTGAACTGAGCTGGACAAAGTCCAGATCAGGGGTGTTAGCGTTTTTGTGTGTCTCAATGTTTGAAAGATGTGAGAGGCCACAAGAATTGGCTAGAGAAAGAAGCTGGGATGCAGTTGGGGAGGTGGAGCTGTTGAAGTCTCTCAGGATAAGGGTTATCAATTCTGATGACATGAAGTATGGCCGCAGTGCATTAAAGTGGTCAAGGAAGTGGGTGGGTGAGCCTGGGGGCCGGTATATGACTGTTATTCTGAGGGAGAGGGGATGGAACACACTGATGGTGTGAACCTCAAAAGAAGAATGGCATCCATTCGGCCTGCATGTATTTATTGGGTTAAAAACAGGATTGCTGTTTGCAGTGAGGAGTTTAGGGTTATCATGGTGTTAGCAGTGTTCTTACAGCGGGATATACGCATATTCCATGTGTTGTAATCTGGACGTGGATAAGCCGTACATTCAATATTACTTTTCTGAGAACTCATTATTGTGAACAGCCTGCGGCCTCCTCGGATGATTTGTGGCCCATTCGTGTCATTGTCTGGACGATAGGGACCAGCTGAGAGCTATTCGCTACTAAGATCACAGCGCTTGTTTCTGTATGATTCATGGCCTGTGATCTCTGTGATTATTGCAAGGCCACTCCAATCTGTTAGCCACAGAAATGCAGACTTTACACATTATGTACACAGATGGTTTTCGAAAGGTGATGGCCGTCGCAGTCCCCCCAGTACCAGTTGCCCAGTCACCATTGCTTCTCTAAGAAAGATGGGCCTGCGCTACAGCAACAAGTTGCAGCCAACATCACCCGTTCCCTGAAAAATTCTATGTCTGCCAGAGTGCATTTTAACAAAGACACCTAGATGAGTATCATGGACAGGGGAATTACAGCCAGATAACTGGTCACTGGGTGACTCTGGTGGCTGTAGGGGCAGTCAGGAAAGGGGCTGCTCCACCAGTTTTGCAATCTCCAAGGCTTGCAGGGCACTTGGGGATGGAAAAATAAACCACTACACACCATAAGATGGATAACTAAACTACTAGACAACAGGGGTTGGAGAAATAAACTACTAAACAGCTAGGGTTGTAGAACTAAAAACAATACGATGGATAACTAAACTAATAGACAACAGGGGTTGGAGAACTAATCTACTAAACAGCTATGATTGAAGAACAGACCAAATTCACACCAGAACATGGAGAACTAAAGTACTTGACAACAGGGGTTGGAGAACTAATCAACTAAACAGCTTCAGTTGGAGAACTAAACTATTTCACACCAGGGGATGGAGACTTAAAGTACTAGACAGCAAGGTGTCACTAGACACCAAGTCTTGGAATCCCCAGGGCTTGCAGAACAAACCTTTGCATCTAATACTTTCTCCAATGCTTCTGCATCTTCCACCTTTTTTAGGGCCTCCACCTGTGCCCTCAACCTCTGCCTTAATGAAACTCTGTAGAGGGAATCACTCCCACCTCTGTACTGCACAGCCATGGCTCACTGCAATCAGGCATCTTAAATTTGTATAAGATAGAGATAGCAGTCATACAGATCAACAGTTGTGGACAGCTATCCATACCGAGATTGAGCCATGGCTGCCTACACTCAACCTGGAGCCAGGGAAAGTTGTGTGAGATAACAGTGCAAACCTGGCGGCGGCCCTACGCCGGGCCAAATTTACACACGTGCCTTGCATGGCTTGCATCCTCAACCTGATGGTACAGCAATTCCTACATCACTGTCCCAGCATGGATGCGCTGCTGTAGAAAACACTGTCATTGTGTGTTCACTTTCTCCATTCCGCTAATGTTGGTATAGAAATCTTTCAGACTACCGGTTAACGGTCGATATGTGAAGTGACCACACCATGCAATTCAACTCTGCACATGCTTGAGTGACTGTGGCAGTAGCGCCGAGACCTGGTGCAGTATGACATTTTGCATAGCCTGGCACATCGCAGTATGGACATGGTGCAATTCACACTTGCGTAGCGGACACAGATGATAGACCACTGAACCATTCTGCATGTTTTCGAAATGTCTCCTAATATGGTTAGTGGTGATGATGCCATCATCAGCATCACTATTACTGTCATCTAAATGCTGGAGCACACTTTAAATAGTCTGGATGAGGAGATGGTGGTGGTCCCGGGGAAAGACGAGGAAGAAGAGGAGGATGCCTTTATCTCTAAGTTCAGGTATGTCATCTCACAGGCGGTTGCCATGGGAGGAACAAATGGAGGAGGAACAAATGGTGAAGAACCATAAAAAGGACGAGAAGGAAAAGGTGATTGGCGCGCAACAGTTAGAAGATGAAGAGGATAATAATTCCCTCTCTATTGTCCATGGTTGCCCCATGGGGATGGATGAAGAAAGCTTGAGTGTTATCCCACCAGCAACACACTTCAGATTTGAACCTCACGAAAGAGACTGACCCATGTGCGTCTTCTTGCAGCACCCTCTGCAACATCATGGTTACCTGTATAGTTATGATTTGAAATAGTGCTGATTTCTGGGTGCCAGTGTGTTCTATCCATGATGCAAAAGTACATTTTGCCAGTTGCTTCCCCACCAGAAAAAGGGACGTGCCTATTCTGCAGTATCAAAATATGCTTGAAGACAATCTTGACAGTGGTTTTCCCCAACAGCAGGGATGCCCACAGTTTGCATCACAGTGGTAGGCTTCCAACCACAGAAACGTTGAGTCGTCAACACAAAAACATAAGCAGCCTTGCAGCGCTGGAATCCTGTGTTCCAACCCCACCTAGGACAGCATCTGAAAATAGTTTGTATGTTCTAATCATGTATGCAAGGATTTCCTCTAAGTACTTTTTTTTTACACACACTCCAAAGACATACAGATATTCAATTTCTATTGTGAGTCCCAATGGTGAAATAGACAGTAATGTCTGTATATGTCTAGAAAGCGAATGTTGAATTATTGGCACTATATAAGTGATAAAAAAAAAATTTGAAATTGATGCTCATCCACACTCAGATGGTAAAAAAATATATGTTTCGTTTATTACTATTGTCAAAAATTCTGTGTAGTTGAGGCCTGTATGACAAAGAAGATGGGCTCTAAACAATTTAAAACTGAGATCTCCCCTACTGTATGACTTTAGTAACAGAAGAATTTTTGGGGCCTGTCGATAAGGCCCCTATAAGAATGAGTGGATGCTCCAAACAAATTAAAAGTCACATTTTCCCTACTGTATGACATTAGTAACAGAAGAATATTTTTGGGCAGGAATGGGAACGTACAACAGGATCAATAACAGGGAGGCTATGGGAAGTATAAGATCCAGAATCCAGCCTACAACTATTACTCATCCACCCAACACCAATTACCAGATAGCGTTTCATACTCATCAGAAGATAGGTGTAACAGATGCGTGCCTCAAGGTAGGTATAAAAGATGCAAGTGAGAAATTGGATGCCAAAGATGCACATAATCTAGAAGATTGCCTCCAAAGAATTTCAAAATCACATGTCCTTTTCTGTATGACGTTAGTAACAGAAGAATATTTTTGGGCCTGTCGATAAGGCCTGTGTAAGATTGAGTGGATGCTCCAAATAATTTAAAAGTGACATGTCCCCTGCTGTATGACGTTAGTAACAGAAGAATTTTTGGGGCCTGTCGATAAGGCCTGCATAAGATTGGGTGGATGCTCCAAACAATTTAAAAGTGACTTTTCCCCTACTGTATGACATTAGTAACAGAAGAATTTTTTTGAGCCTTTCGATAAGGCCTGTGTAAGATTGAGTGGATGCTCTAGTCTAAACAATTTAAAAGTCACATGTCCCCTACTGTATGATGTTAGTAACAGAAGAATTTTTTTGGGCCTGTTGATAAGGTCTGTATAAGATTGAGTGGATGCTCCAAACAATTTAAAAGTGACATGTCCCCTACTGTATGACGTTAGTAGCAGAAAAAAAAATTTGGGCGGGAATGGGAACGTACAACAGGATCAGTAGCAGAGCAGCTATGAGAAGTACAAGATCCAGGATCCAGCCTACAACTATTAATCATATACCCAGCACCAATTACCAGAGAGTGTTTGATGCTCATCAGAAGATTGGTGTAAAAGATGCATGTCTCAAGCTAGATATGAAAGAAGCCCGTGAGTAATTGGATGCCAAAGATGCACATAATCTAGAAGATAGGTTCAAAACAATTTCAAACTCAGATCTCGCCTGCTGTAGCACATTTATAAATAAAATACATTTTAATATGCATCAGCTCTGCACACAGAACAATTTCAACACCACTAAGTGAAAAGGTTGGATATAGTGGGCTGTATCACATTTATCAACAGAAAACAATTATAATTTCTTTAAAATGTGCGTTAGGTTTGCAGACAGGTTAATATCACCGCCACAACATGACAATGTGGGATACGGCAGGCTTTATCTCAATCAGCAAAAGAAAATATTTTTTTATGCATTTTAGGTCTGCAGACAGGCTCACATCACCGCCACATCATGACAGCATGGGATAGGGCAGGCTGTTTCACAATTAGCAAGAGAAAAAAAATCTACTTTTTTTTTAACGTGCCTTAGGTCTGCAGACAATTTCATATCACCACAGCAATAAATGACAATATGGGATACACCAGGCTTTTTCACATTTAGCTATTGAAAAAATATTATTTAGAATGCTATACTCATGCATGGAGCACAATAGAAGCAGTGCACAACACACTTGTAGGACGTGTGCCCTGCTGGCTTTGTCTGTGAACCTCAGTAATGCCCCCCCCCCGAAAAAAAATCTACACTATCTTACTGATATACAACCGCCTAACTAACTTGCTAAAATCTTGCTGTTAACAGTGGCAGCATCAAAAGCAGCCTCTCTGCGCTGTTGCAGTGTCAAAATGGCGCTAAAACAAGATGTCCGCTATTTATATGGAGAGGGACATGTGATTTCAGCAGCCAATGACACAAGTCGTTGTGTCAGGACATTGTGGGTGTTTCCTGCGCCCTGATTGGCTAGCCGCAATGTGCACACATAAAGGTAGGGAAAAAAATTACTGCTGTGCTAACAAGAAAGCCATGCCTCTGGGCTCTGCAAACCCCCTCCTCTCATCAAACACATGCCAGACGCTCATGATACACCACCATTATCGTAGCTAAAGTGCAGAAAATACTTTTGTGGCAACGCAAATATTTTCCCGCACTTTTACAGAATGTTACCAATTTTTACCGATTTTACAAAATTTTGCTTGTGATTCCGATCACGATTCCGAATGTGCCATATACATGCCGAATTTATGTTTGGCGATTGTTTTCTGAACAAATTCGCTCATCACTAGTTATATGCATTTTATTATTTTCATTATTATATTTTTCTTTTTTTTAATCCTTACAGACTAAACCATTGTAGGCACTTTGAACACTTTGCAGTATTGCCACTTGTCATGGGCAAGTGCTCTTTCCTGCACCATGTCATTCATGTACAGAACGGGGATGGAGAGATCAATGGGGCTGTGTCAGAGTCGTTTGCAGCAGAAGATGACTGTAACATACAGCTGAACTCTGATTTTAACAGCCAGGATCGCAGCTATATGACTGTTTAACTCTTTACATGCCACGGTCACGTTGACAGAGAAATAGCTCTATCTCTGTCAGAGCACTGGCACTCCGGCAGCACATTCGTGGGGTGCTGATGGGTTGTAGCCTCAGTGCCTCCCATATACAGCAGCCCATTGGAACCCAACAGGCTATTATATTAGACTCTATCCCAATGTGGTGGAGTCTGATATGCTACAGATTTAGTAATACACTGTGTAGCATATATTATACATAATATTATTGTATTATCAATACAATCACAAGTTAGCATGATCAAGTGCACTTATTACACTAGTAAGTGTTAAAAAAAATAGTTAAAAAAATGCTTTTGATTAACCCCTTCACGACATGTGCCATACATGTACGACGCATGTTGTGTCTCTTCCCATGATGTGGGCTCTGGCACTGAGCCCACATCATTCCCAGCACATATGCTGTTTTGAACAGCTGACATGTGCCTCTGACAGCCACGAGTGGAATCACGATCCACCCGCTGCTGTTAATCTGGTAAATGCCACTGTAATCTCTGACAGCAGCATTTAATGTGATCGCGCCAGAAGAATGTCACTAATACAGCCCTTCGGTGCATGGGTTGGCATGAAAACCCAGTGTCTGCAGCAGAAACCAGCGGTAGGTGTTCATAGTAAGTGAGCATTTCTACTACGCACAGTCGATCTGATCATCGCCTGCATGTAGCAGAGGCAGCAATCAGAAGATTGCAGCTTCTAATCTCCCATGAAGACTATTGAAGCAAGTGAAACGCAAAAAAGTTTTTAAAATTATTTAAAAAAATAAAAAAATATAAATGTTTAAAATAAAACAATTAAAAAAAATACGCATATTTGGTATCGCTGCATTCAGAATTGCACAATTCTATCATGATACGAAAAGAATTAATCCGATTGGTAAACCGAGTAGTGGAAAAAAAAGTCAAAACGCCAGAATTACTTACGTTTGTTTGGTCACCGCAACATTGCATGAAAATGCAGTAACAGGCGATCAAAAGATCATATCTACACCAAAATGGAAAAAATAAAAACTCCAACTCGACAGGCAAAAAATAAGCCCTCACCCAACCAAAGATCATGAAAAATGGAGATGCTACAGGTATCGGAAAATGGGGCAATTATTTGAATCATTTCTCACAACGTAAATAATAAAGATCTTATACATATTTGGTATCTACAAACTCGTAATGACCTGGAGAATCATAATGGAAGGTCAGTTTTTGCATTTGGTGAACATGTTAAAAAAACTAAAAAAAGTTGTGGAATTGCACTTTTTTTGCAATTTCACAGCACTTGGAATTTTTTTCCTGTTTTCCAGTACACGATATGGTAAAACCAATGGTGTCATTCAAAACTACAACTAGTCCCGCAAAAAAAAGTCCTCACATGGCCATACTGACAAAAAAAATAACAAATTTGTGGCTCTGGGAAGCAGGGGAGGAAAAGACAGAAACACAAAAACGAATGGGCTGTGGTATAAAGGGGTTAAAAAAAAAAATATATATATATGTATATATATATATATATATACATATATATGCACAAAAAGCTCCAAATCCCAATTTTAATAAAAAAAACTGATTTTGTTCTTAAAAAAGAAAAAACTCCTTGCAAAAATAACTCATATTTGGTATTGCCATGCTATTAAAACATAAAAAATATTTATGTTTTATTTTGCTTGGTAAACACTGAAAAAAAAATAAATTGAAATACAATGTCAGAATTTTTTTTTATTTTCCTGCCTTGCAAAAATCTAAAATAAAGTGGTTGCATGCACCCGAAAATTCCAATAAAAGTACAACTTGCTACACAAAATACTCCAAGCTACTGCTTTGTTTACAAAAAAGCGAAAAAATTATAGCTCTCAGAATATGATGACCCCTCTATTCCCCTCTCCTAAGAAATGTTGCAAAAGTAGTAATATATATATATATATAGAGAGAGAGAGAGAGAGAGACAGAGAGAGACAGAGAGAGAAAAGGAAAACAAGCAGCATAAAGAAAGTTGTTAACAATGTGGGTGCAAGCCTTCCAGGTATGTACCAAACCTGAAATCCTTGAGGACTATACATATACTGTATATATATATATATATATATATATATATATATACATACATATATACTGCAGGGTAAATACTGCACAAAATGTTTATCATGCACAAATTAAACCCTAATACTATCAGGTTTGCAGAACAAAAAACTAAAAAGAGTTGTGGATCTAAGAATATGTCTACCAATAAAAAAAATGTAATTTTCTTTTAAAAAAAAGTTTATTTCTGTGCAAAAGGAGTAAAATATATTTTTTAAAAAATTGCATGCATTTGGTTTCAATTGAGTTGAATTGCAGAATAAAGATTATATGTCAAGTAATCAGAACGGGAAAGGGTGTTCAAAAAATGTATACAATTTATAACCCAGAATTCACGTTTTTTGCTCACTGCACAGCCAAAAATTGCAATAAAAATTATCAAAAAAGGGTACAAATCACACAATGTTACCAATGAAAACTGAAGCTTCCCAAGAGAAAAATAAGCCATCCTACAACTCCACTGACAAAAAAATGATAAAGGGAAACTTTCATGTCCCCAAATGCTATTAAAAAGAAGCTGTCACCATGGAAATGCAGTTCAATCTGCAGGCACCATGTTATGGAGCCGAGAGAGCGGAGTAGATTGATATATAGTTTTGTAAGAAAAGACTCAGCAAAACCTGTGTTTTAGGCATTTATTCCTCTCCTCTTTCTGGGATTTTTGGTCCTATGAGTGAATGACAGATTTGTTTGTAGAGGTGAATATGGAGAGAAAGCTTTCAGTCACTGATTGACAGGGCCGCCATCAGGGCATACTGCCCTTGCTGGTGTATAGGGCCCAGTCCAGGCTCCCCTGCTCACCGTTTCCCACAGGCAAGATTCGGCTGTTCACTCAGTAACTGAAGGTGTATCTAAGAGTAGCCAAAAATGATGCCACTATTGCACCCTGAAATTCCTGGTGGCAGTCCTGCTCATTGGATAGCCCACTAGACTGAAAATCCCAGAAAGAGCAGAAGATTAAATGCCTAAAATCCCAGGTCATACTGAATCTTTTCTCACAAAGCTATATATAAATCTGCTCAGCTCCTTCTGATTTAGAACATGGCTCCTGCAGATTAGACTTAATTTTCCTGGTTTGCTTTCACCTGCAGATATGGGGTTAATCTGCAGGTTAATAGAGTCCTAAAGCCATGCATCCATTGCACGGACAGCATGGCTGCTGGGAGCAAAATAACTTTATTTCTCCTGGCAAACTCTAGCTTTTAGTCATAGAGTTACAATGGACGTGGCTTTAGTCACTGCTCAGTATACTGTAATATTTTGTGGTGCCCATTAAAATTAATCCAAGGTGAGTCTGCCAGTGTAGGAGTGTCTCTGTGAGGTCATATGGACCAAGGTCTTCATGATTCAGACCCTATCTTTAATTACCATTATTTTAAGAAAAACAGTCATTTAAGCCTTTTAAGCCATCACCCCTAATAGTCTAAAAGTAAAATTTAAATTCCACTCCGCAGCTCTGTTCATGATTAAACACATTTTCTACCGACATGAAAATTGATTTGCACTTTTAGAAATTTAACCTTGACTAAAGGGTGCATGAAAAAATTAAAGGAAACTCCTCAAAGAAAATCTAGTTTGTTAATTGTCATTATTAATAATGATCGTAATTCTCACTGCCATGTGTTTTGTTAGAGTCACAGTTGCATTAAAATGCCTCTAATAACCCTCAAAGTGGAGTGATGAAAGATATATAGGATCATTACTACTTATAAAGTCACTTTTTCACATTTTCTAAAATTCGCGTTTGTAGGTTGGTGATTTGGGGGAAATGGTGCCGTAAAGGACAGCAGAAAAATGGGTCAACATCAAAGGAGCGTCAAATGTGAATATACTTAATTAATATACATTGGCATACTCAATTTGGTATACGAGTGTCTGTAAGTTTGTGATTAAAGGGTTTGTCCAGTTTACCTTTATTCTAACTTATGGTCACGCATATTGCCTACATAGAAAATTCTTGTGAAGTGTAGGCTGTGAGTGTTAATTTTTGTCAGTATACACTGTAATATAGCATAGTGAAGGTAGATAGTGGGTTAACTGGTACTGTCATACATAAATGCATTAAAACTGTAGTACATACAATGTTTTCGATGTATGAAAAGTACACTGGGTTATGAAGAGCACCCCTCATGAGTCCTCATAGAGGTGAAGCTAATTCGGAGTATCTTCCATCCTCATTCAGCCTTGTACCATTAAGAAATGTAGAAATGCTTTTAACAAATGTAATATCGCTGTGAAATGCTGCACTTGAGTCTGATTTAGAAGAGCTTTTGTCATACAGATCGCTGGTGTGAAAAAGTACTACATTAAAATGAATGCCTGATCCAAGGGTCGTTCTACATGAATATCAGGGACGCATGTTTATATTAAATAATGACAAGGATTTCGATAAGATATAAAAAACACTAGTGTGGTTCTAGATTAACGCTTCCCGCTTTATCATGAAATATACAGTATATACCTTGAATCTTCTGGGTGCTAATAAGATTCATAACCGAGCACCCACCTTTGTCTCATTTAAAATACTGATGGCTTCTTATGTGCATACTTGCCAACACATTCAGAATTTCTGGAGTGTTCTGGTAAAAGTGGAGATATCTTGGACTCCTGAAAGAGGTTAAAGCTCCTCACCCACCTCCCCAGTCACACAGTTTCTTTGCTCAAAGGTATGGAAACCAAAATTTTCTAGGCATTGTTGATTGCAAATTCACAATAAACTCCCAGCTGCATTGTTTTTTTTCCCCAATGCCTTGAAGCTGTAAAACAAAGTGGCTGTGCTTTACCTTGTATGAACGAAAAGAATGAGAATGGAGTGTGGAACTAATGCTGTGCCTTATGGCTATTGGGGATGTGGTCAAGTCTGTTGAGTAAGATGAGAAAGAGGTGTAAGAGAACATGTGTGATGGAAATAGATGTACAATTAGGTCCATATATACTTGGACAGAGACAACAGTTTTCTAATTTTGGTTATAGACATTACCACAATGAATTTTAAACAAAACAATTCAGATGCAGTTGAAGTTCAGACTTTCAGCTTTCATTTGAGGGTAACCACATTAAAATTGGATGAAGGGTTTAGGAGTTTCAGCTCCTTAACATGTGCCACCCTGTTTTTAAAGGGACCAAAATTAATTGGACAAATTAAATAATTGTAAATAAAATGTTCATTTCTAGTACTATACTGGGATATATGTCTTAATCTTGTTGGCAGCGCAGAGATTATCCATTAACTCCTTTTATCTTTTGATGTCTTATGGTCATTTGCTGACCCATGGATCTGCTGCAGCTGACCTCACATTATATGCTGTTTTTTCAGATTAAACAGGTGAGTTTAATCTGAGCGTAAAGCTCACTGTATTTCTCGGATAAGACCTGCGCTGATCTATCCTACAGCTTTCTTAGTTCATCACTTCTTGAAATGGACACAACTCCACAAGGTGGTATAGCAGCGACTGCTCCACCAGCAACTTGACCAGGTGAGAGTTTGCATAGCACACTTGCGCATGACTGGAGTATAAGCCTGTTTCCTTAACACATAATCAGGGACAAATATCAAGAGTTGTGAAGTAGAAGAAGGAACACTGAGAAAACGACAAGAAGTAGTAATGGCTGACAAAGATGGTGATGATGACACAAACTAGGCTACACTTCAGGGTGAGGCCTAGCTGATTGAAAAACAAGCTTGAGGAAATAGTGTAACAGGACCACTTGAGGCTTGCTCTGTTAGCTGAACGGTTTACTTTTCCTCAAATGAGCAAGTGATGTTGCTTCATATGCTAATGGAAAGTTCCTATTCTATATAAGCATGGATGTGTACAGTGGGTACGGAAAGTATTCTGACCCCTTTAAATGTTTCACTCTTTGTTTCATTGTAGCCATTTGGTAAATTCAAAAAAGTTCATTTTTTTTTTTCATTAATGTACACTTTGCACCCCATCTTGACTGAAAAAAAACAGAAATGTGGAAATGTTTGCAAATTTGTTAAAAAAGAATAACTGAAATGCACGGGAGGACCTAGTCAATGACTTGAAGAGAACTGGGACTTCAGTCTCAAACATTACTGTTAGTAACACACTGAACTGTCATGGATTAAAAGCCTGCAGGGCATTCAAGGTTCCTCTGCTCAAGCGAGCACATGTCCAGGCTCATTTGAAGTTTGCCAATGACCATCTGAATTATTCAGAGCAGGGATGGGAGAAGGTCATGTGGTCAGATGAGACCAAATTAGAACTTTTTGGTATCAACTCCACTCGCCAGGTTAGGAGGAAGAAGGATGAGTACAACCCTAAGGACATCGTCTCAACCGTGAATCGTGGTGGGGGAAATATCAGACTTTGGTGGTGCTATTCCGCAAATAGTTAGGGCAACTGCATCCTATTGAAGTGAAGAGGGTCATGTAATACAATATTTTGGTCAACCACCTCCTTCCCTCAGTAAGAGCATTGAAGAGGGGTGGTAGCTGTGTCTCCCAGCATGACAATGTACTGCAGCCAGGGAAACTAAGGAGTCACTCAGTAAGAAGCATTTTAAGGTCATGGAGTGGTCTAGCCAGTATCCATGCCTGAACCCAACAGAAAATCTTTGGAGGGAGCTGAAACTCAATGTTGCCCAGCAAAAAACCTGAAAGATCTGGAGAAGATCTGTATGGAAGAGTGGGCCAAAATCCCTGCTGCAGTGTGTGAAAGCCTTGTCAAGAACTACAGGAAACATCTGATCTCTGTAATTGCAAAGGGTTCTGTACCAAATATTAAGTTTTGTTTTTTTCTATTGTATCAAATACTTATTTCATGCAATAAAATTCAAATTAATTATATAAAAATCATACAATGTGATATTGCGGATTTTTTTAAGTTTCTATCTTTCACAGTTAAAGTGTAAATATGATAAAAATGACAGTCCTCTCCATTCTTTGTAGGTGGGAAAAGCAATATCGGCAGTGTATCAAATACTGATTTTCACCAGTGTTTTTTTTTTTTTTCATTTAAAAAATTACAAAAAAGAAAATGGGCAGATGGAAATGTTTTGGCACCTTTGGAGATTTTTGTGCTCAGATAACTTCAACCAGGGTTTCAGACCCTAATTAACCTGTTAGGGTTATGGCTTGTTCACTATCGTCATTAGAAAAGAGCAATTGGTGCAAATTTGCCAGCTTTATATGAACCCAGCCTCCTCCTACCTTGTGCCAAAAACAGTAGCCAAGGGTTTTCCTAAGCAGCTGCCTAGCACTCAGAAAATGATAATGGTGGAGGCCCACAAAGCAGGAGAAGGCTAAAAAAAGATAGCAAAGTGTTTTCAAGTTGCCCTTTCCTAAGTTTGAAATGTAATTAAGAAATACAGGAACAGTGGAAATCAAGCTAAGGTCAGTGACAGCTGCTCTGAGGGACATCAGAACCACCACTTAACTGCAAAAGACCTTTAGAAAGATTTTGCAGTCTCTGGAGTTGTGATACATTGTTTTACTGTTCATCTGCACAAATATAGCCATCATGGAAGAGTCATCAGAAGAAAACCTCTCCTGTGTCCTACTATTAAATTCAGCATCATGAAGTTTGCAAAATAACATCTAAACAAGCCTAATGCATTTTGGAAGCAAGTCTCGTGTACTAATGAGGTTAAAGTAGAACTCTTTGACTATAGTGATAAAAGGTATGTGTGGAGAAATAAAGGCACAGAATTTCTGCAAAAGAACATTTCACTAACCATTAAACAAGGAGGTGGATCAAACGTGCTTTGGGGTTGTGATGCATGCCAATGACACGGGGAAATGTCACTTCTACAAATGGATTATTATCATAAACACATGTCAAAATCCCAAATAGACTACCTCTAAAGGCACAAGTGTCACGATACATTTTTGGATTTGTGGCAGATCTGGCTTTTCATATTAAAAATTGTTTTCTTTCTGGCCATCGGGGGTTAATGTCAGTTTTTTCCCCCTCTGGCCTGCTGGTGTAATTGCATTGCTGCTGGGTCAGTTGATGTGGGTGGTGACCACTCCCACCATCCTTAAAAGGTCACCTGATGCATCAGCTGACTGTTGCTTATACAACTCTTTTTGGAGACCAACCGAGCTGGAGACAGGAGCTTTCTGGTGCAGTGGTGCTTCAGCTGAAGGCTGTGATCTGGTACCTTACTCTGCTGTGCGGTGCATTGCAGCAGAGAAAGCTAAGTGTTGTATTTTTGTTCCCCATTATCGTTTGAAGTCTGTCTTATTTTACCTTGTGTTGTCTTAGTGCAGCGGTGGGACCAGTCTTCTCAATTGCCAGTTCAATACTTAGGGATAGGAGCAGCGCAAGTGAGGGATTAGGTATCCTGGTCGGTGACGGGGTGAAAAAAACCATATAGGGATGATAAGGAGATAAGGGCACATCCTTAGGTGAGTGCAGGAGGTGTCCATTCCCCGATTCCCTATCAACAGGGCCTACCACTGTTATTATGCCCCTGGTGTGTTTTTTGTTTTGCCGTTTAGTGACCGACTGATTGGTGGGTCATGTCATGCCAAGACAGTCACTCCGTGACAATAAGCTTCAGGTTTTACAGTGTGTCACAATCCAGGTTGGATCTGACAGATTAAAAGCACAAGGTAACCTTTTTTTTCCTTTGGCTGTGTGCCAAAGGTGGTTTTGCCCCCGGTGGCCATTAGGGTCATTGCACTGTGGTGATTTCAGTTGTAGTTTTCCCCCCGGTGACCAATAGGGTCATTGCACACTGGTTACCTTAGTTTGTGCACGTAATTATGTAACAGGTGTTATATACTATAAAAGAGTATCAGGTGTGTTAATCACTGTTGGTGATAAGTTCCTCATTTGCAAGCAAGCCTGGGGAAAGAATGGAGCTGAAGGAGAATCACGGGCAGCCCAGTCAGAGTGCAGGAGTAGCAGCTATGGTGTCTGCAAGGAGGGCTGGCATGGATTGGTGGAGTGTCAGCTATGGTGTCTGCAAGGAGGGCTGGCATTGCTTGGTGGAGTGGCAGCTATGGTGTAGAGCTGCACTCAGAATGCTGGACTCAGAAAGCTGGAAAAGCTGGACTCATTTGCTGGACTCTGTTTCGGGACAGCTGAACGCAGGTGTGGACTGTGTTTGCTCCAAGGCTGCACTATGGTGCTGAGAAGATCCGTTACTGGACAGTGCACCCAGATGTTGGACTCGGTGGAGGAAAAGATGCACGCAGGTGGTGGGCTCTGTTGCTGGGAGCGTAAGCAACTGAGCAAAGCTTAAGTGGTGTTCCCCTGTTATGTCACTTTTCCTTATGTGTGTTTAGTGCAGTGGTGAGATTAGTTTCTGCACTGACCAATTCGCTAGTGAGGGATTAGGTGCAGGACGAGTCAGGGTTTTTAGGTTCCTGATCGGCGCCCGGTGCGGAACCGGCCTAGGGAACGCTAGGAGTGTAGAGACACTGACTCAGGGGAGTGCAGGAGGTCTCCACGTTCCCCGTTCCCTATCGCAGGGCCAACATTGTTATTGTTACCCAGGTTTTCCCTATTCTCTTTGTCTTATTGTATTAGTTACCAGCCTGCGGGCCGCATCACATAGGACAATTACACGTGCCGCGTCCTGTTGTATTAGTTACCGGCCTGCTGGCCGTGTCACTCAGGACGGGGCACATGACATTGTGGTCTTCACAGTCCCCTGATCTGAAGATCATTGAAAATCTGTGGCAAAACCTCAAAATAGCCGTGCATGCAAGACAACCCAGGAATCTCTCAGAACTAGAAGAATGGATGAAAATTCTTTAAACAAGAACTGAAAGGCTCTTGACTGGCTACAAACTTTTGCAGCGGATCATTTTCTTTTCTGTAATTTTTGAAATGTGAAAGATGAATATGTATATATATATTTATATAAATATATATATACAGTTGTGGCCAAAAGTATTGACACCCCTGCAATTTTGTCAGATAATACTCAGTTTCTTCCTGAAAATGATTGCAATCACAAATTCTTTGGTATGATTATCTTCATTTAATTCGTCTTAAATTAAAAAACACAAAAGAGAATGAAGCAAAAAGCAAAACATTGATCATTTCACACAAAACTCCAAAAAGATAATTGGCAAAAGTATTGGCACCCTCAGCCTAATACTTGGTTGCACAACCTTTAGCCAAAATAACTGCGACCAACAGCTTCCGGTAACCATCAATGAGTTTCTTACAATGCTCTGCTGGAATTTTAGCCCATTCTTCTTTGGCAAACTGCTCCAGGTCCCTGATATTTGAAGGGTGCCTTCTCCAAACTGCCATTTTTAGATCTCTCTACAGGTGTTCTATGGGATTCAGGTCTGGACTCATTGCTGGCCACCTTAGAAGTCTCTAGTGCTTTCTCTCAAACCATCCATTTTCTAGAACTTTTTGAAGTGTGTTTTGGGTCATTGTCCTGCTGGAAGACTTTGACCTCTGAGGGAGACCCAGCTTTCTCACACCGGGCCCTACATTATGCTGCAAAATTTGTTGGTAGTCTTCAGACTTCATAATGCCATGCACATGGTCAAGCAGTCCAGTGCCAGAAGCAGTGAAGCAACCCCAAAACATCAGGGAACCTCCGCCATGTTTGACTGTAGGGACCGTGTTTTTTTCTTTGAATGCCTCTTTTTTTCTCCTGTAATCTCTATGCTGATGCCTTTGCCCAAAAAGCTCTACTTTTGTCTCATCTGACCAGAGAACATTCTTCCAAAACTTTTTAGGCTTTTTCAGGTAAGTTTTGGCAAACTCCAGCCTGGCTTTTTTATGCCTCGGGGTAAGAAGTGGAGTCTTCCTGGGTCTCCTACCATACAGTCCCTTTTCATTCAGGCGCCGAAGGATAGTACGGGTTGACACTGTTGTACCCTCGGACTGCAGGGCAGCTTGAACTTGTTTGGATGTTAGTCGAGGTTCTTTATCCAACATCCGCACAATCTTATAGAATCATAGAATCATAGAGTTGGAAGGGACCTCCTGGGCCATCTGGTCCAACCCCCTGCTCAAAGCAGGATTCGCTAAATCATCCCAGTCAGATGTCTGTCCAGCCTCTGTTTGAAGACTTCCATTGAAGGAGCAACCCCCTGCTCAAAGCAGGATTCGCTAAATCATCCCAGTCAGATGTCTGTCCAGCCTCTGTTTGAAGACTTCCATTGAAGGAGAACTCACCACTTCTCATGGCAGCCTGTTCCACTCATTGATCACTCTAACTGTCAAAAAGTTTTTTCTAATATCTAATCTGTGTCTCCTCCCATTCAGTTTCATCCCATTGCTTCTAGTCTTTCCTTGTGCAAATGAGAATAAAGTTGATCCTTCTACAGTGTGACAGCCCTTTAGATATTTATAGACAGCTATTAAGTCTCCTCTCAGTCTTCTCTTTTGCAAACTAAACATTCCCAAATCCTGCAACCTTTCCTCATAAGACAGGGTTTGCAGACCGGTCACCATTCTGGTCGCTCTTTTCTGAACTTGCTCCAGTTTGTTGATGTCTTTTTTAAAATGTGGTGCCGAAAACTGGGCACAATATTCAAGATGAGGTCTGACCAAAGAGGAGTAGAGGGAAATAATGACTTCACGTGATCTAGACTGTATGCTTCTGTTAATACATCCTAGAATTGCATTTGCCTTTTTTGCTGCTGCATCACACTGTTGACTCATATTCAGTCTGTGATCTATTAGTATACCCAAGTCTTTTTCACATGTGCTGTCACTTAGACCTATTCCTCCCATTCTGTATATGCTTTTTTCATTTTTATTGCACAGATGTAGAACTTTGCATTTCTCCCTGTTAAAAACCATTCTGTTAGTTGCTTCCCACTTCTCCAGTTTATTTATATCTTTTTGAATCCTCTCTCTCTCTCTTCTCTAGTATTAGCTATCCCTCCTAGCTTTGTGTCATCAGCAAATTTAATCAGTTTACCCTCAATTCCTTCATCTAAATCGTTGATAAAGATGTTGAACAATACAGGGCCCAGGACAGCGCCCTGTGGTACCCCACTTGAGACATTCTTCCAACTGGATGTGCAGCCATTTACGACCACTCTTTGGGTCCGATCACTAAGCCAGTTATGAATCCACCTAACAGTTGCCTTGTCCATTTCATACTTAGTCATTTTTTCAATAAGGATTGTATGAGAGACTTTGTCAAATGCTTTGCTGAAGTCAAGGTATACTATATCTACAGCATTTCCTTGATCCACCCAATTAGTGATTCCGTCATAGAAGGAAATTAAGTTAGTCTGACATGACTTATTAGTTACAAACCCATGCTGACTCTGTTTAATCACTTCATTCTTATCCAGGTACTGACATACATGTTGTTTAATAATTTGTTCAAAGATCTTTCCTGGTATAGAAGTCAGACTCCCCGGCCTATAGTTGCCTGGGTCCACCTTCTTCCCCTTTTTGAAGATAGGAACAACATTTGCTCTTCTCCAGTCTTCTGGCACTTCTCCTGTTCTCCAAGAATTTTCAAAGATTATGGAGAGGGGTTCAAAAATTTCTTCTGCTATCTCCTTCAGTACTCTGGGGTGTAATTCATCTGGACCTGGAGACTTGAATTGATTTAGGTTAGCTAAGTGTTTCCTCACTATCTTTCTGTTTATAGATATCCTGGATTCTTCTATTCCCTTAATAGGACAGTGAAGAACAGTTGATGTTACATTTCCTTTGTCAGAGAAAACAGATGCAAAATAGGAATTTAAAAGTTCAACCTTCTCAGCATCCTGTCTTACCATTTCATCATTTTCATTCTGTAAAAATCCTATAGCATCTTTGACTTTTCTTTTACTTTTGACATATCCCCAAAATCCTTTATTATTGCTTTTGACATCTCTTGCAAGCCTCAATTCATTTTCAGCTTTAGCTAATCTGATCTGTGCCCTGCAGGTTCTGCAGACAGCATTATATTCTTCTTTAGATATGCCTCCCTCTTTCCATTTTATAAACATTTTTTCTTCCTTTTTAGCATGTGCTTAAGTTCTGTTTTCATCCATCCTGGTTTCCTTAAATGCTTCCTATTCTTCCCTCTTTTCGGAATTGTTAACAACTGTGCTTTGAGAATTTCATTTTTCAAGATTTCCCATCCTTCCTGGACATTTTTGTCTTTAAGGATATCCAGCCATTGGATCCCTCCAATTCTCTTTCTGAATCCCTTAAAATCTGCCTTTCTGAAATCTAACCTTGATGTCTGAGTCTTCACAGGTCTTCCGCCTCTAGTTATGCAAAATTCTAAAATAGCATGGTCGCTACCTCCTAGGGTCCCAGCCATTTTTACCTCCTCAACCATTTCCTCCCTGTTTATAAGTATTAGATCCAAGGTAGCAGTTCCTCTTGTTTTCTCCCCTACCTTTTGGAAGATAAAGTTGTCAGCAAGAGAGGATAAGAATTTCCTTGACCTGTTAGTTTTGCCTGAGAGAGATTCCCAACAAATGTCTGGATAGTTGAAATCTCCCATGACAACTATGTCATATTTTTTGGAGAACTTGGCCATTTGATGCATAAAGAGTTCATCCATATCTTCAGCTTGCACAGGCGGCCTGTAGTAAATGCCTACAATGGTGTCCTTTCCATTGTTCAGTCCTTGTATTCTTACCCAAACAGTTTCCACAGAACTCCCAGTCTCTGAAGCTTCAATCTCTGTGCAGATATACGCGTTTCTAACATACAATGCGACACCTCCTCCTCGTTTATCAAGTCTGTTTCTTGCAAATAAGTTGTATCCTTCTAGTCTTGTATTCCAATCATGTGTAGCGTCCCACCAAGTTTCAGTGATTCCAATGACATCATATTTCTTTTCCTGTGTTAGTAGTTCCAATTCTCCTTGTTTGTTGCCCATGCTTTGTGCGTTAGTATAGAATCATAGAATCATAGAATCATAGAATCGTAGAGTTGGAAGGGACCTCCTGGGCCATCTGGTCCAACCCCCTGCTCAAAGCAGGATTCGCTAAATCATCCCAGTTAGATGTCTGTCCAGCCTCTGTTTGAAGACTTCCATTGAAGGAGAACTCACCACTTCTCGTGGCAGCCTGTTCCACTCATTGATCACTCTAACTGTCAAAAAGTTTTTTCTAATATCTAATCTGTGTCTCCTCCCATTCAGCTTCATCCCATTGCTTCTAGTCTTTCCTTGTGCAAATGAGAATAAAGTTGATCCTTCTACAATGTGACAGCCCTTTATATATTTGTAGACAGCTATTAAGTCTCCTCTCAGTCTTCTCTTTTGCAAACTAAACATTCCCAAATCCTGCAACCTTTCCTCATAAGACAGGGTTTGCAGACCGGTCACCATTCTGGTCGCTCTTTTCTGAACTTGCTCCAGTTTGTTGATGTCTTTTTTAAAATGTGGTGCCCAAAATTGGACACAATATTCCAGATGAGGTCTGACCAAAGAGGAGTAGAGGGAAATAATTACTTCACGTGATCTAGACTGTATGCTTCTGTTAATACATCCTAGAATTGCATTTGCCTTTTTTGCTGCTGCATCACACTGTTGACTCATATTCAGTCTGTGATCTATTAGTATACCCAAGTCTTTTTCACATGTGCTGTCACTTAGCCCTATTCCTCCCATTCTATATATGCTTTTTTCATTTTTATTGCCCAGATGTAGTACTTTGCATTTCTCCCTGTTAAAAACCATTCTGTTAGTTGCTGCCCACTTCTCCAGTTTATTTAAATCTTTTTGAATCCTCTCTCTCTCTTCTCTAGTATTAGCTATCCCTCCTAGCTTTGTGTCATCAGCAAATTTAATCAGTTTACCCTCAATTCCTTCATCTAAATCGTTGATAAAGATGTTGAACAATACAGGGCCCAGGACAGAGCCCTGTGGTACCCCACTTGAGACATTCTTCCAACTGGATGTGCAGCCATTTACGACCACTCTTTGGGTCCGATCACTAAGCCAGTTATGAATCCACCTAACAGTTGCCTTGTCCATTCCATACTTAGTCATTTTTTCAATAAGGATTGTATGAGAGACTTTGTCAAATGCTTTGCTGAAGTCAAGATATACTATATCTACAGCATTTCCTTGATCCACCCAATCAGTAATACCATCATAGAAGGAAATTAAATTAGTCTGACATGACTTATTAGTTACAAACCCATGCTGACTCTGTTTAATCACTTCATTCTTATCCAGGTATTGACATACATGTTGTTTAATAATTTGTTCAAAGATCTTTCCTGGTATAGAAGTCAGACTCACCGGCCTATAGTTGCCTGGGTCCACCTTCTTCCCCTTTTTGAAGATAGGAACAACATTTGCTCTTCTCCAGTCTTCTGGCACTTCTCCTGTTCTCCAAGAATTTTCAAAGATTATGGAGAGGGGTTCAAAAATTTCTTCTGCTATCTCCTTCAGTACTCTGGGGTGTAATTCATCTGGACCTGGAGACTTGAATACATTTAGGTTAGCTAAGTGTTTCCTCACTATCTTTCTGTTTATAGATATCCTGGATTCTTCTATTCCCTTAATAGGACAGTGAATAACAGTTGATGTTACATTTCCTTTCTGAGAGAAAACAGATGCAAAATAGGAATTTAAAAGTTCAGCCTTCTCAACATCCTGTCTTACCATTTCATCATTTTCATCCTGTAAAAATCCTATAGCATCTTTGACTTTTCTTTTACTTTTGACATATCCCCAAAATCCTTTATTATTGCTTTTGACATCTCTTGCAAACATAGAATATAGAAACATTTTAGTTTGTGATAGGTTTCTCTTTCTCCAATATTTTTATTAATTAGATTCTTTTGTCTTTGTTCTTCCTTTCCAATTCTAATAGCAGAGTTCTCAATAGCATTTGTCAGGTGTATGGCTTTTTCTGGTCTTTTGCTTCCCTTCCCATGTTGTTCTAGTTTAAAGCTCTCCTTACAAGTGTAGCAAGGCGACTTCCAAATACATGCTTTCCAGTCTTCGTAAGGTGCACCCCATCTCTAGCAAGTAGTCCATCGTATAAGTAATTCACTCCGTGATCCAGAAATCCAAATCTTTGCTGACGGCACCATCGACGTAGCCAGTTGTTCACCTGCAGAATCTTATTCCACCTCCTTGTTCCATGGCCATCCACTGGGAGGATGAAAGAGAAGACCACCTGCGCTCCCAGTTCTTTCACTTTCTTGCCTAAGTCTTCAAAGTCTCTGCAGATGGTTTCCAGGTCATTTCTTGCGGTGTCATTTGTCCCCACATGTAGTAGTAGGAATGGGTATTCATCTGTAGGTCTGAAGAGTCCTGATATCCTGTCAGACACATCTTTAATTGAAATGTGCGTTGAAATCTCTTGTCAATTTTTCTTTTCTGTCCACATCTAGGGAGGTTAGCCACAGTGCCATGGGCTTTAAACTTCTTGATGACACTGCGCATGGTAGACACAGGAACATTCAGGTCTTTGGAGATGGACTTGTAGCCTTGAGATTGCTCATGCCTCCTCACAATTTGGTTTCTCAAGTCCTCAGACAGTTCTTTGGTCTTCTTTCTTTTCTCCATGCTCAATGTGGTACACACAAGGACACAGGACAGAGGTTGAGTCAACTTTAATCCATGTCAACTGGCTGCAAGTGTGATTTAGTTATTGCCAACACCTGTTAGTGCCACAGGTTAGTTACAATGCTGTTAATTACACAAATTAGAGAAGCATCACATAATTTTTCGAACAGTGCCAATACTTTTGTCCACCCTCTTTTTACTTTTGGTGTGGAAGTATATCCAATTTGGCTTTAGGACAATTCTTTTTGTGTTTATTCATTTAAGACAAATTAAAAGAAGATAATAATACCAAAGAATTTGTGCTTGCAATCATTTTCAGAAAGAAGTATTATCTGACAAAATTGCAGGGGTGTCAATACTTTTGGCCACAACTATATATATATATATATATATATATTATTATTTTTTTTTTTGCCTAAAATAGAAAGGAAATGTGTCAAGTGTGCAAAAAAAAATTTTTTAAAATACTTAAACTTTGTGAGCTAAACTGATGCATTTATGAAATGTTGAAAATCTTCTTTTGACTTACACAGAAAATGTTAAAGGAAATGTAAAATCAGACATTCCTTATGGTTTTTCTTTTCACAAGCCAGGAAGCACACTTTGTCAGACATAGAAAGTAAGGCAAGTATGCAAAAAATGTAATTTTGTGAGGTTGATTGTTGCATTTAAACTTCTGAAATGTTGAGATATTTCTTTTGACATGCATAATCAAAATAAAAAAAAAATGTAAAAAGAGATGTCGCTTATGAATTGTTCTTTTCACAAACCAGGAAGCACACTTTGTCAGACAGGCAAGGCAAGACGTGGATTATTAGGATTGAGGGGACTTAAACTGCCCTCCATATTTGTAGTATATTGAGAATGACAAAACTAATGGTGTTAATAAGTAACGGTACTACAATATATAGCAAATCAATTAACTTACAGAAATACAGACTCTGCAGGTCCAGAACCTCCCTATCACTTGAATCAGTGTACTATTATTCACAGGCTGAGTCTACCACTCCTATGTTCTAGGTTTTGCAATGCTGCAGTAGAGTGCTACATTCTACATCCATTTAAGCTGTAAAACCCAAAGATGGTCACTGTTTTCCCTGCCCTAATCTTTTATAATATCTGTGAAAATCCCCCCTAATTGGCTGTGTTACACCATGTGATGTGATAGCTACAAGAAATTAAGAGGAAGCTTGTGTGGTAATGTCTGATGTCATGTTAGCCCTCATTCTGGCTGATGCAATCTACGGCAATGTCTTACGGTGATCCTCCTCAAAAGTTGAATTGCAAGTTGTTTAAATTAAAATCAAATTTGAATAACAATCGATCAACTTGATCAGACCTAGAAATCACCACTGTGTCCCATAAATATAAATTTAGTCACTCTGACCTCCTGAATGTAAATGTAGCCATTGTGCCCTCCATAAATATATAACTAGCCACTGTACCCCTGAATGTTAATGAAGTCATGGTGCCCCTCAAGGATATATCACTATCCACTATGTCCCCTGCCTAAAATTAACCAACAGTGCCTCCATTGAATGTAAATGTAGTAATTGCGTCCACTCAAAATTAATATTGCCATTACTACGCCCTCTAAAAATAAATGAAGTCACGACTATACCCCCCCAAAAAATATGAAGCCACCTCTTTATGTTCAGAATGTAAATGAAGCCACCTGTTTACCCCTACATAAAAATGCAGCTGTAACGAATGGAAGTGGAGGCAGAGATGGTGAAGTTCACATTCGTTTTTATTTTTTAAGTGGAACCTCGGGACCACGGTAAGTTGGGCTCCTAAGGGGGCGTGACTAGTGAGCCCCGAGCACCCGTAGTAAAGCCCCTCAGGCAGGGCCAGAATGGAATGCCCGGAGGACACAGGTGCTACCTCCAGTTAGACCCCGAATACATGGCAGCTGTCCCAGCGGGACCAAAAGGGATAACAAAAGTTTCAACAGAGTCAGTAATGTGCTGGGTCCTGGATCCAGTTAGTTGGTAAGGAGTTGGTTCCAGTGACCTTCACACAGTCCTTGGACTCAGATGGCTGTAGGCGGAACGGGATGTCTTAGGCCCAGATGGTTGCTGATGTAACCAGGTAACACAGGATACTGATATGCTGTGGAAACAGAGAGCATTAGACAATGCACTGAGACTGCAGATGCAGTGCAGACAGGTTAGCATGAGAACCGGATGTAGCAATGATAGATACTCGTTGCTCCGGCGCTCTCCCTATAGAGGAGAGGCCAGAAATAGCAGTCAGTGCGCTGCCATTGGTTGATTACATTTTTTGAATAATGCACGCCACCCCTTTAAGAAGGCAAGAGAGCGGGCAGGCGGGTGGGCCCTAATAGCCTTAGTTACAGATCTCCTCACAGGATGCCAGGAGGAGGAGGCAGGAGGGAGGACAGAATGCTGAGCAGCAGCATAAGAGGCTCGAGGTGAGTGCCCAGAACGGAGAGCAGCGGCAGGCCTGGACGCAGCGCCAGGATGGGGGCAAGGGGTAACAGCGGCAGACCTGGGCATAGCGCCTGGACGGGGACCGGGTGTAACAGCAGCCTTCAGAATATATCTGTAATAGAGATGAGCGACTTTGCCTTTTTTCGAGTCGAGTCGGGTTTCATGAAACCCGACTTTCTCAAAAGTCGGGTCGAACGAAATCGGACGATTATCGTGAAAAGTCGAAGACCAACTGAAACATGAAACCCAATGCAAGTCAATGGGGAACCAAGGTCGGCAGGGAGTGGAGGACAGGAAACACTCCTACAGTGCCCATTTTAATGCCAAAATCATCAATTCTTATTACTTAAGCTTGTCAACCTTAATTTACTTTATAATAACAGTAAGGCATTGAAAACTGGGGGTTATTTGGCTAATGTTGTGGGGGGGGTAGGGCTGGCTCCAGATTTTCGTGGGCCCTGGACCAAAGAGTGTCACTGGGCTCTTTTAACACATGCCACAATTCATGATCTTATACGGCAGAGAAATAGCGGTATAGTACAATGAAAAATACTTCACTTCTTACATCTCATGACTGATATCCATTTTAAATAATCCAATAGCTCCAAAAACGGACAGTATATTACTCCATACAGTATTATGGCCACCGCATAGGATGATTAGCAGGATTCGCTAAATCATCCCAGTCAGATGTCTGTCCAGCCTCTTTTTGAAGACTTCCATTGAAGGAGAACTCACCACTTCTCGTGGCAGCTTGTTCCACTCATTGATCACTCTAACTGTCAAAAAATTTTTTCTAATATCTAATCTGTGTCTCCTCCCATTCAGTTTCATCCCATTGCTTCTAGTCTTTCCTTGTGCAAATGAGAATAAAGTTGATCCTTCTACAATGTGACAGCCCTTTAGATATTTGTAGACAGCTATTAAGTCTCCTCTCAGTCTTCTCTTTTGCAAGCTAAACATTCCCAAATCCTGCAACCTTTCCTCATAAGACAGGGTTTGCAGACCGGTCACCATTCTGGTCGTTCTTTTCTGAACTTCCTCCAGTTTGTTGATGTCTTTTTTAAAATGTGGTGCCCAAAACTGGACACAATATTCCAGATGAGGTCTGACCAAAGAGGAATAGAGGGAAATAATGACTTCACGTGATCTAGACTATATGCTTCTGTTAATACATCCTAGAATTGCATTTGCCTTTTTTGCTGCTGCATCACACTGTTGACTCATATTCAGTCTGTGATCTATTAGTATACCCAAGTCTTTTTCACATGTGCTGTTGCTTAGCCCTATTCCTCCCATTCTGTATATGCTTTTTTCATTTTTATTGCCCAGATGTAGTACTTTGCATTTTTCCCTGTTAAAAACCATTCTGTTAGTTGCTGCCCACTTCTCCAGTTTATTTATATCTTTTTGAATCCTCTCTCTCTCTTCTCTAGTATTAGCTATCCCTCCTAGCTTTGTGTCATCAGCAAATTTAATCAGTTTACCCTCAATTCCTTCATCTAAATTGTTGATAAAGATGTTGAACAATACAGGGCCCAGGACAGAGCCCTGTGGTACCCCACTTGAGACATTCTTCCAACTGGATGTGCAGCCATTTACGACCACTCTTTGGGTCCGATCACTAAGCCAGTTATGAATCCACCTAACAGTTGCCTTGTCCATTCCATACTTAGCCATTTTTTCAATAAGGATTGTATGAGATACTTTGTCAAATGCTTTGCTGAAGTCAAGATATACTATATCTACAGCATTTCCTTGATCCACCCAATCAGTGATTCCGTCATAGAAGGAAATTAAGTTAGTCTGACATGACTTATTAGTTACAAACCCATGCTGACTCTGTTTAATCACTTCATTCTTATCCAGGTACTGACATACATGTTGTTTAATAATTTGTTCAAAGATCTTTCCTGGTATTGAAGTCAGACTCACCGGCCTATAGTTGCCTGGGTCCACCTTCTTCCCCTTTTTGAAGATAGGAACAACATTTGCTCTTCTCCAGTCTTCTGGGACTTCTCCTGTTCTCCAAGAATTTTCAAAGATTATGGAGAGGGGTTCAAAAATTTCTTCTGCTATCTCCTTCAGTACTCTGGGGTGTAATTATTGGTCCCATATAATGTTTGAAACAGTATATGATGAGCTCCACCTAATGCTACAGTATATGTTGGTCCCCATGGATGAAGCTCCACTGTCTTATGGGCCCAAATAATGCTCCATATATAATGGGCCCCATTTCTTATGCTCCAGTGCATAATGGGCCCTGTAAATGCTGCTCCAGTGTCTGATGTCCACCTTTAGAATGCTCCAGTGTATGGTGGGCCTCATATATCATTCTCCAGAGTATAGTGCTCCCCAAAAATAGCTGTCCCAACATTGAAAACAATGAAATAAGTCTCCTCGCTAGGGAATCCCTGTACTAGTCTGGACACCTCGTCGTCCCCATCTTCCATCTCACTGCACTTGGACTGTTTAGGCAGAAGGCGTACAGACGTGATGTCATCGCGCTCTCTGACCAGAATGTCACTGTCAGGAAACGCTGAAGACGTCACATCGGTGGAGCAGGGAGAGGTAAGTATTTCAACTTTGCAAGTGCTGTGATCCTGAGCAAGCGGGGGGGCCCACTCGTTGGCGACGGCACTGGCACAGGGCCCCTCATAGAACAGCGGTGTGTCTGACGGCGGGTGGGAGTGGGCCCTCCCACCGGCAGAGACACTTTTGCATACTATGAGGGGCCCTGTGCCAGTGCCGTCGCCCATGAGTATGCCCCCCCACCTCAAGGAACCTGCACTTTCTTCTGCACCTTCCTCTTTGTCACTGTGTAAGGTGGCATAGTATGGGGGAAGGGGAACCTGAGTTTCATCAGGGTCAGATTCTGACTGTGCAGATTGCGAGGAGAATGTAGTGGTCTGGGTCAATGTACCAGCAGAATCATCTAGCAGTGGCTGGGCATCAGTGCACTTGTGGCGCCCCCAGGAGTACGGTCACCACAGTGGCATTACCGTCCTCCTAGGGAGTGTGATGTCATGCTTGGGAGCAACGAAGGATCTCTCTAGTGGTTAAACCAACACACAATACAGTTCCCACTCAAGGCCAGCAGGGAGACCTCTGAACCTGACTGCTGAGGAGCTGCTCTCTGTGGTCGGGAGGAGGTAAGTTAGGGCTGTCTGTGAAGGGAAGGGGAAGTGTGTGGATGTGAGAAGGGGAGCTGGAGGATGAGCAGAGTTAAGGCTCACTCCTAGCTGGAGCGCATGGTCGGGATTCCGGTCTCCGAGTTTGAAGGGACACTGACGGTCCTGCAGCAAAAACCGGAGGAAGTAGCAGCTGTAAATGATCTGTTCCCAACTAAGGCTCAGCGGCCCCAGCAGCGATGTGTGTGAGCCAGATGGCTGCCTGCCATACGAGAAAGTTCCAAAAGAGAGTCAACAGGGGGAAGTTCACCGAGCTCAGTACTGCGAGTACCTCAGATAAGCGCTAGAACGGAGGCCACACTACCTATCTGCAGAGAGAGAATTCCAAATTTGCTTCCAGGCTGACCAACTCCTTCTCCATCTGTACTCTGGGTCCTGGACGGCACTTACCAAGTACAGGTAAAGGAACTGCACGACTGTGTCTGTCATCTTTCTCCTGCGCCTGGTGCACGGCTCTACTACATCCTGTACTGGGCAGCACGGTGGCTCAGTGGTTAGCGCTGCAGCCTTGCAGCGCTGGGGTCCTGGGTTCGAATCCCACCAAGGACAACATCTGCAAGGAGTTTGTATGTTCTCCCCGTGTTTGCGTGGGTTTCCTCCGGGCACTCCGGTTTTCTCCCACACTCCAAAGACATACTGATAGGGAATTCAGATTGTGAGCCCCACCGGGGACAGTGATGAAATGTGTGCAAACTGTAAAGCGCTGCGGAATATGTTAGCGCTATATAAAAATAAAGATTATTATTATATTATTATTACTGCACACCATCTACCAACTCTTTCATCTGCCCTGCGACTACGGCCCTACCTGTGCAGGGCTTCTACATCTTAACTGCACCACAACATCTGTCCCAGAGAAGCGACACTGAAGCGCGGGTCAATCTGATCAGAAACCACAGGTGGCATCACGTATCATTCACCTATAAACATTATTCACCCCTTTGCATGGACTCCCAGGGCCATGGAACGGGTCATCACCACCAACATGACACATCCCTCTGAGACACCGGCCCGGTACCAATTAACCCCACTGCCCTGGCTGGCCACCCACACTCCATGTCAGATTCATCTTGGACCGGGGAATTTACAATTTGACTTGATAACCCAGGCATGGTATGATAGAAAGAGCAACATTGACTAATGTGAAGAGTGGCCTGCTGCATCATTCACTTATGGTGGGGGTGAAGGACACAAGGAAAGGGGTTCTTCCTGACCAGGAGCCAGCACTTGACAACTCAGTGCTTGCATTTTTTGAAACTTCAGAAGAGGAGGGCATATTTGCTGGAGTCTGTTTCGGCAATGTAAGCCAAAACCAGTTCCTGATGTTCCGGCTCTAAAAGCGGTTAACCTACTTCCAGAAAAGGTAGCCTTCCAGGCATTTCGGAGCCAGACCGTGACGCAGGCTCAACACCTCCTGCCTTAGCTGCTATTGTGCTTTTGCCACTACCAGCAGATGCACCACCACCATCAGCACAGCTGGCCCCCACACGCACACGTCCACGGCCTCTTCCACCAAACTTCAAAATGTTGCAGAACATGAACACAAAATAACATCAGATATATGGTACTGTATCAGAAGCGTACAGCTCTATACAGTCAAAGGATGATTGTCAATCTCCCTATATATACCATCAGTCACACAGAGACGCTCACAGGCTCAGTATGGATTAGACAAGAATATAAAAAGTAGAAAAAGTGTACAGTATCATCAGATAGCAGGTATATATAGTATAGTTTAAACATTCTAAAGCTCCGTAGATATTTCAGGAGGTAGACACAGACGCTCTCAGGCTCAGTATGGATTGCAACACAATATAAAAAGCCATAAAACGGTAAAGGATCTGAAGAGTACAGCTGTACACAGTGTAGGGGTCATTGTTGTCAATCTCAGTATTTATTTCCACAGTCAGAAAATAACTCTCACTTGGTCAGTTTGGATTAGACCAGAATATAAAAAGCAGTAAATGCGTAATGTATCACAAGCGTAGAGCTGTATACACTAGTGTTGGGGTAATTTTTAAATGTACATCTAAATTGCAGGAGTAACCCACAGACTGTCACACGCTCAGGATGGTTCACACCACAATATAACAAGAAGATCGGCAAGAAATAATCACACATGTGGAACAATGTTCCAGGTGTCAATGATACACTTTGAGTGGTGGGTGGAGGAGGACTTCCTGGCAGAAAGGGTACAGTATCACCAGATACCAGGTATATATAGCATAGTTTAAACATGAAAAATGTACGTCTATATATTCAGGAGAAGAGTTGAGCCACTCCGCTAGTGCTCCAGTTCGTTTTGGTTTGTCGAACATGAGGCAAGTTCGTCGAATGTTTGTCGAACGTTCGACAAACAACGTCGAACACCATTGAAAACAATGGCAGGCAAACACAAACACATAGAAACACATAGAAAACAATTACAAAACATCTTAAAAGGTGTCCCAAAGCAGACAAAATGCTCAGAATACAAAAATAACATATGGAAAACGGCAACTACATATAGAAAAGAGGTGGAGGAGTAAAAGGAGGAGGAGGAGACACAGATATAGGCAGGTCATGCCCTTATGAAGTCAAGAAAGGCTGGAATAAAAATGTAAAATAGCAAAAAACAGTAAAAATCTGAAATCGAAAACGAACATATACCGTCGGACTTCCCACCTTAAATTAGGCCAACTGCTGATCAGGCGGCGTTATTCCCACGAACCTCCGAACAGCGTCCATGAAGGCAAAGTGTTTGGTTTCTGGGGGCAGTATGATTGCAAAGCTGAACCTTAAAGGAATGTCCAGAAGGGCACCACCAGGAGTGGAGCCTGCGGCTTAATTCGACTCCACCCGGGAAACCTCAACCATGCCAGCTACAGAAAAGATTGACAGATTGCAAGCTTTGTTGATTCTGTGGGTGGTGGTGGATGTCCGTTTTTAGTTGTGCTAGCGATTTGTCAGCTTAATTCCGTTAACGAATGAGACTCCGGCATGCCCCCGCGGTACGCGTCAAGCTTACTAGAGGGACACGTGAGGCTCTGGCACGCGAGATCGATCAATAACAGGTATGTCATGCCCTTACATGTCCGGGGCTGCATGTGCGCTACACTGAAAGGTCCAGAGTGTGTCGCTTACAGGTGCAGATAACCCGCTGAACCCCGTTAGTGCTGGGGATCTGGGATTACAATTCTTCCCCGCGAACAACGATTTCCCAGTAAGTGCAGGTCAACCGGAATTCAGGAATTAGGCCTAACTGGCATTCCAGAAAGAATGTGAAAAAATTATGTGTCCAAACCACAGGTGGTGTAGCTTGCTTAACAGCTGGGCTCCTATGCTGAGTAGCACGCAGTTCTTACATAAATAGGCGGCATAGTAGCTGACAAGTCCCAAAAGTATTTTCTGGACAAGATGCGGTAAAAATAATTAGAAACACACACGGTGTAGCTCCTTGACAGGTGTACTACACCGCTGCTATGCCATGAAACAGTCTATTAACATTGAAAACCATTATTAATTTGAAAATGAAGTTACACTTTTGGTGAACGAACCGTTCTCGAACGGAACCTCGAACAGCTGAATTTTAAGCAAAGTGTTCGAGTTCGACGAACAGCTCGAACACCGCCCAAAACAGCTGGAATTTTAACTTGGCGAACAGGTCGACGCGAACACCGCTCATCTCTAATCAGTAGGCAGACTCAGATGTTCTCAGGCCCAGTATGGATTCGACAAGATTGTAGAAAGTTGAGAAAGGGTACAGTATCACCCAATAAAGGGTATATATGTAGCATAGTTTACACATGAAAAACCTATGTCTATATATCAGGAGGCAGACTCAGAGGGACTCAGGCCCAGTATGGATTTGACGTGATTGTGCAAAGTTGAGACAGGGTACAGTATCACCGGATAACAGGTATATATGTAGTATAGTGCACACCTGAAAAATCTATGTTTATATATCAGGAGGCAGGAGGCAGACTCAGAGGGTCACAGGCCCAGTAAGGATTTGACGTGATTGTACAAAGTTGAGAAAGGGTACAGTATCACTGGATAGCAGGTATATATAGCATAGTTTAAACATTAAAAATCTGCGTGTATATTTCCGGAGTCCGACAAAGACACTCACAGCCTCAGTATGGATTAGACAAGAATCTAAAAAGTAGAAAAAGGGTTATGTATTCGAATCGTACACCAGTATACACTGTTGGGGTATTTTTCAATCTTTATATATATTTCAGTCTCAGTAAGACAGTCCAGACTCTCCGCAAGAGGAAACGAGATGGATACAAATACAGACGGAAAGTCGAGTGATTCCAGAAATTTGGGAATTACTAATCACGGGAAAAACTCCCGGGAGAAATCTCAGAGGCGATGCTGACCCTCAATTACTTTGTCTGTGGAGACAGCGAAAACAGTTCTTGTGAAGAAAGGTTTGCTGACTGTATCGCAGTACCGTGGAACCCATCACTGTTACTTATCTCCATCAAATTGTGATCACAGGGACAGATGTAGACATTGTCCTCACTGCCTATCATGATCTGTCTGGTAACTTTGGCATGCAAAAGACACAAGCCACAGGCCGTAGGCGATTCTATTGGATTGGCATGAGAGGACAAATTTAAAAATGTGGGCAGGAATGTCACACGTCTGTGAGTCGGAAAACCGTGAAAGCTGATGATAAACCACCACTGCATCTCATTGTGAGTCGACATCCATAACAAATGGAAGCCACTGATCATCTGAAGATAGAGCCCAGCAGGACAGGACATAGCTACGTCTTAACCAGCATCTATCATTTCACCAAATTTGTATTGGCAGTCCCAGTGAAGTATTTACCAGGCCAGACTGCACAGTGGTGGAGCAGGGAGAGGTAAGTATTGAAGTGCTGGTGCCCTGAGCAAGCAGGGGGGCCCACTCGTGGGCGGCGGTACTGGCACAGGGCCCCTCATAGTACGCCGGTGTGTCTGATGGCTGGTGTGCACCCCCACTGTCAGATACACTTGATTCTACTATGAGGGACCTTGTGCCAGTGCCGTTGCCAAAGAGTGTGCTCACTCACCTGTCCAGGGCAACGGCACTTGCACGGGTGCGTGCGCCAGGTGGTGACCCCGGCCCTGTGGGGGGAGGCAGCCCAGTTAGGGAGGTGGAAAAAATGGCATATGTTGATGTTGGACATTCAGCAGCTGCAAATGTAGTAATTGGAGAAGTCCACGGAAGAGGAGGACAAAAGCAAGCCATTTTTCTGGCAACCTACGTGTCAGCAGGGGAGGGTGGGACAAAATCCTTTGAAACCCATGCATGGTTTATTTTAATGAAGGTTAGATCATCAACATTTTGGGTCGACGGACGGGTCCTTTTTTCTGTCAGGATTGATCCAGCAGCACTGAAGACTCGTTCAGATAACACACTAGCAGCAGGGCAAGCGAGCTCCTGTAAGGCATATTGTGCCAATTCAGGCCAGGTGTCAAGTTTACTGGAGAAATAGTCAAAGGGGAAAGACCGGTGAGGGAAAACATCGATATGGGACGAGAAGTAGCTTGTTACCATAGTTGACAACTGCTGTTTCCTGTCACTTTCAATCGATGCAGTATTACCAGTCGTGTGAGCGGTACTTGAAAAATCAGTCCACAACATGGTCATGAAACCCCTGTGTCCAACGCAACTTCGGCTGTGTGCACCACGAACACCTCTTCCATGTTGCCCCCTAAGGCTCGTTGGAAAAACATCACCGCCGCTGTGTGCTGGGAATGCCTCAAACAAACGGTTTACCAGAGTTGCTTGTTTGTTAGCCAATATTAGTTCTAGGTTCTCCTGTGGAATTAAGTTTTGGAATTTGCCTTTATAGCGTGGATCCGGGATGCTGGCCAACCATCATCGTTCATCATTTTGGCAATGCGGGGGTCCCTTTTTAGGATCTGCAAGGCATAATCAGACATGGGGGCCAATGTTCCAGGTGTCAATGATGCACTGTGAGTGCTCGGTGGAGGAGCACTTTCTGGCAAATCAACATCCCTCCAGTCACGCACAAACCCTGTACCTGACCTTGCCATGCCAACATTTTTTCTTGCCCCCCTGAGATGCATCCTACTCCCCAAAATAATCATCCCCATCATCCTCCTCCTCTTCTTCCTTCACCTCATCCACGAGACTTCCCTGAACAGACAATGGCTGACTGTCATCAAGGCTTCCCTCCTCCTCTTCCTCCTCGGCTAAAGACGCCTGCTCCTTAATGTGCGTCAAAGTTTGCATGAGCAGGCGCTTAAGTGGGACGCTCATGCTTATGATGGCATCGTCTGCGCTTACCATCCGTGTGCATTCCTCAAAACACTGAAGGACTTTACAGAGGTCTTTCAGCTTCGACCACTGCACACCAGACAACTCCATGTCTGCCTGCAAGCTGCCTGCCCGTGTATCCTCCCACAAATGAATTCCAGCCTGCCTCTGCTCACACAGCCTCTGAACCATGTGCAGGGTGGAGTTCCACCTTGTTACAACGTCAATAATTAGGCAGTGCTTGGGAAGTTGGAGCAATCGCTGCAGCTTCTGCATACGACTGGAGTGTACGGGAGACTGGCGGATGTGCGAGCACAGTCTTCTCACCTTATGGAGCATGGGTGTTAATTTCGGATAATTATTGAGGAAGCACTCCACCACTAGGTTCAAGGTGTGAGCCAGGCAAGGTATGTGTCTGAGTTTTGAAAGGGCTATGGCTGCCACAAAATTCCGGCCATTATCACTAACTACCTTGCCTGCCTCAAGATGTAGACTGCCCAGCCATGACTCAGTTTGTCGCTGCAAGTAGTCAGCCAGTACCTCCGCGGTGTGTCTGTTGTCGCCCAAACACAACATCTTCAACACAGTCTGCTGACGCTTACCACTAGCTGTTCAATAGTGGGACAACTCGTGTGCAACACTGGCGGCTGCGGATGGAGTGCTCATGCGACTGCGCTCTGTGGACGAGCTTTCGCTTCTGGAGGAGGAGGAGGAGGAGGGTCGACCGCCTACAGCCAACTGTTTCCTATACCGTGGGCTAGGCAGCACTGTCTCACCACCACTGTCCCCTGTGGAGCCTGCATCCACCACATTAACCCAGTGCTCAGTGATGGACACGTAACGGCCCTGGCCACACCTACTGGACCATGCATCTGTTGTGAGGGGCACCTTTCCACTCACTGATTGCTTGAGTGCATGGACAATGCGGTTTTTCACATGCACGTGGAGGGCTGGGATGGCTTTTCGCAAAAAGAAGTGTCGACTGGGTAGGTCATAGCGTGGTACTGCGTAGGCCATGAGCTCGCGGAAAAGCTTTGCTTTCAACCAACCGGTAGGGCATCATCTTTAACTAGATTAGTTTGGCAATGTGGGCGTTCAAAGCCAGTGTACGCGGATGTGAGGATGAGTACTTTCTTGTCCTACTCAGACTCTCTGGTAGGGTGAGCTGGACTTGAGAGCTGCATATGGTGAAACTAGCGGTGGACATAGCGGACTGAGAGAGGATTGGTGATGGTGATGGCGTTTGTGGCGTTGCTGATGGCCTATATTCAGTCTTTCGTAGCAATAACATTGTGATTCCATGACTGCTTTGCCCTTGCGACGACACCTCTACATTTGCTGATGGTGGTGTGCTAACTAGTGGACTTACAGTGGGGGAAGTGATGTAGCGTTGCTGACTATCTTCATTCGGAGCAGGTGCACATGTGGTACATGAGGTTTGGTAGTCCATCCACGCTTGCAAGTGCATGGTGGTTAAATGTCTAAGAATGCAACTGGCATTCAAATTTCTCAGATTTTTCCCTCGGCTAAAGGTCTTTGCGCACTTCTTAGAGATAACTATTGCCTGATCGTTAGGATTTTGTTAAAAAAAGTGCCACACTGCACTCTTTCTACTATGGAAGACATTTTGAGACCTTGCTAATCTGACCGTCTGGCCAAGCTGTCCTGCAACTCTTTTGGTTTTTGTAACATGTTTTTGGACTGCTACGGTCATGCCAGATAACAGCTGTTGCGATGTCGTTGCCTGCTGCAGATCCTCCTCCTCCTATTCTGAGCTATTGGCAGCGGCACCCTCTTCCCCCAATGAATGTCAATCTTGGTCAACAACTCGGTCATCCATCCCCTCCTCTTCAATTTCATGTGCACCTTCCTCTGTGTCACCGTGTAAGGTGGTATAGTATGTGGGAAGGGGCACCTGAGTTTCATCAGGGTCAGATTCTGGCTCAGTACACTGCGAGGAGAATGTAGTGCTCTGAGTGAATGTACCAACAGAAAAATCTAGTAGTGGCTGTGCATCAGTGCACTCCATGTCAGATTCATCTTGGACTGGGGAATTCACGATTTGACTTGCTAACCCAGGCATGGTATGTGAAAAGAGCTCCATGGAGTAATCGGTAGAGTGGCCAGCCACATCCTTCACTTTTGGTAAAGGTGAAGGGCAAAAGGAAAGGTGTTGTTCCTGACCAGGAGCCTCCACTGAAAACTCAGTGCTTTTATTTTTTGAAACTTCAGAAGAGGAAACGAGAGAGCTGGAGGCTGTGCCAGCAATATAAGCCAAAACTTGTTCCTGAAACTCCAGCTTTAAAAGTCGTTTAGCTACTCCCAGAAGAGAGAGCCTTAGAGGCCTTGTGGAGCCAGACGATGACGCACGCTCAACACCTCCTGCCTTAGGTGCTATTGTGCTTTTGCCACTACCAACAGCTGCAACACCACCACCACGATCGGGACCAGCTGGCAACCCCCGCTCACTTCCATGGCATCTTCCACCATACTTCCTATGGTATATGCTATATGGTACTGTAAAACAAGGTAGAAGGTGTATCTACTATTGGTGAGAATTTGAATCTCACTATAGATTTGAGGACGCAGAACTATTGTCTCAGGCCCAGGAGAGATTACACCTCAATGTAACAGGCTGAAATTGGATGGTGTATGACAAGGTGGAGGGTGTCTATAGGATTGGTGAGAATTTGAATCTCACTATAGATTTGAGGACGCAAAACTATTGTCTCAGGCCCAGGAGAGATTACACCTCAATGTATCAGGCTGAAATTGGATGGTGTATGACAAGGTGGAGGGTGTCTATAGGATTGGTGAGAATTTGAATCTCACTATAGATTTGAGGATGCAAAACTATTGTCTCAGGCCCAGGAGAGATTACACCTCAATGTAACAGGCTGAAATTGAATGGTGTATGACAAGGTGGAGGGTGTCTATAGGATTGATGAGAATTTGAATCTCACTATAGATTTGAGGACGCAGAACTATTGTCTCAGGCCCAGGAGAGATTACACCTCAATGCAACAGGCTGAAATTGTATGGTGTATGACAAGGTGGAGGGTGTCTATAGAATTGATGAGAATTTGAATCTCACTATAGATTTGAGGACGCTGAACTATTGTCTCAGGCCCAGGAGAGATTACACCTCAATGTAACAGGCTGAAATTGGATGGTTAAATATATCACAAAGGTTATGTCACTGTCAGGTGACCCAATAACCAAGAGTGTCACTCATTTCATAAAATACATGTTTTATTAAACATTAATTGACAAACAACCATAAAACCATTGCCTCAAACCAACACTTATAGGAAGGAGAAACAGCAAAAGGATACAAATTCAATTATATAATGAGTCAAAATTTAAAGAAAATGACTACAGTATCCTGAATAATATAATATGCCCAACAATATACTTAGTATTTATTGATTAGATACATTTTTAATAAAACTATAGAAAATTGCATGCAAAAAACCTGCATAGGTGTGAATAAAATTTACTGCCTTAATTGTGGTGGTGGGTGTCTATAGTATAATGCAAAAACCTCGGCACACAATCAAATGAAACTCAGATGAGTATGGATATAGACCAAAGTTTATTGATTCCAAAATATCATAAAGACCAATATTCCACAGGAAAAAATTCCACAGAAAAAATTCGACGTTTCGGCTATAACGCCTTTTTCAAGAACTTATCTGCAGAGTAAATAATACATGCACTCATTACATAAGAGATATAAAGTCAGGAACTAATCATACAAAAAATAATAAATTGTAATTAACACAAAATAAAGACTCAATACATCGAGTATCATATCCATTGAAATAATCAATATGGGCCCAGAATAATACCTGTGGAAATAATAATCCATGGACATCAGAGTCAAATTCATCATACATGTCACTTAGATGTGGAATGCCTTATGAGGAAAAAAGAAAAATCATATTGAATAATTTTCAATTTGATACCCAAAACATAGAGCGTCACCAAAAAGAGTTTACCAGGTGTACAATATAATATATAAAAGAGTAATACACTCCATATAAATGATTACAAAAAGAATCCTAATCACATTCTTATTCCATGTGAACAATTGCAAAAAATTGCAAAGGGACATCCTGATAGAAATGCATTGTGCGTACCATGAATATACTTTACAATATATGAAAGTGCTATACTCCACGTAAATAACTGCAAAAAAAGTGCAAAAAAAGGAGAATCCTGATCCAAACATGGTGCGCTCTGTAAACATCCCTTATCCCGATATAACCTGATCCATGCATACCTATTTCAAAGTCCGTGAATTGCATGCACGTGCTCCATGGTGACCCGTGCGGTATGGCCTGTCTCTGCCCTGAGAGATCCCGGCTCTCTTATATCGGAGAGGCTAAAGACTTCCGGGGTAAGAGTCAGTGCCAACAAAGAGAACTGCGCATGCGCCGTCGGCGTATACCGAAAAAAGCCGAAGTGAAAAGCCGAATGGTAGTGACGAAAGCAGGCTTACAGGTGAATGCCATATTAGAACAGGGAACTGCTATAAAAGAAGAGAGAGTTTGAAGCCGCCACCATCATCCGTCATATCAGGATAAGGATCATTTCCCCCGTGCATTATCAAACTAAAAAAGAAAAGAAAAAAAGGTTTAATTAAGATCATATAAAATAATAAAAGGCATATGAAAAAACTATGATAATTATTTCCACCAGTATTTTAGTACCAAAAGTAGGAAAAAATAAAGAATAAAAGAAAAAGCATAACCAACATTGCATACACTGGAGGAGAACCACAAGTTTTTTAAAAAAACCTTGTAATATAAATAATGTATAATAATACATATAATGGACAGGGTGAGACGGTCATGGACAGTCCAAAAATACTGCCCAAATTGAATATAACTAGACTAACATCCGATTTCATATTCTCTATTTAACCCCAACGGTGTTAGGGTCTGTAAAGTATGAATCCAAAAGGATTCTCGCTCCTTCAATCTTTTAATCCTATCACCCCCTCTTCTAGATGTTGGCACCTATAGGATTGGTGAGAATTTGGATCTCACTAGAGATTTGAGGATGCTGACAATGATGCTCTCAGTCCAAGTATGGACGCAGGCAGCCTAATAAGCAGGACTGCTGCACACACAAAAGGGTGGAAAAATGAAGGCTTGGTAACTGTGCAGAAAAGAGGAATAAAAGTATTTTTTGCTTTTAAAAAAGCAGTTTGCACAGCAGTGTGCAAACAGCAATGCAGCTATCAGGGAGCCTAATAAGGCAGCCTAATAACCAACAGAGCTGATGCACAAAAATATATCCTCCCCTGTCACTGCACACAAAGTGTTGTTTTGTAAGTGGAAATCGCTAACAGCAGAAGGAGTTTTTTGGTTCTTCTTCCCTGCCTAACGTTCTCCCTTATTCTGAATCAACAGCAGCAACCTCTCCCTAATGCTAATATCAGCAGAAGTAAGATGGTGGTTGGCATTCACTCCCTTTTATAGCCCCTGTGACGACACACAAAGCAAGCCAATCACTTGCATGCCCTTCTCAAAGATGGTGGTGACGGATGCCCATGTCATCGCGTTGCCCACAGTGTGCGTCCTCCATCATTGGCTGAAAAAGGGCGCTGGAAGCATCTTTTGAAACGCGACTTTGGCGCTCTTTTCACCGACCTCGTGGCCGACCTCACGCTATGGTTGGGTTTCTTTTCATGAAATCCAACTTCAGCGAAAGTCGCCGACTTTTGAATATGACCGACCCGTTTCGTTCAACTCTAATCTGAAACCATCACGGTACCTCCAAAATGTAAACTATGTCACCACTTTCTCCCCTAAACATAAATGAAGCCACCAGCATTAATACTAAAAAAATTGATCTCCAATCAGATGATCTCATATAGCGCCATATTCCAGCTAGTGTCCTTCAGAATAATGGTGCAGTTACAGGTGCTTCTCACAAAATTAGAATATCATCAAAAAATTAATTTCAGTTTTTCAATCCAAAAAGTGAAACTCATATTATATACAGTCATTACAGAGTGATCTATTTCAAATGTTTATGTCTGTTAATGTTGCTGATTATGGCTTACAGCCAATAAAAACCCAAAAGTCATTATCTCAGTAAATTGGAATAATTAACGAAAACATCTACAAAGGTTTCCTAAGCATTTAAAAAGGTCCCTTAGTCAGTTTCAGTAGGCTCCACAATCATCACAATCAAAATATTCAAATTTTGTGAGAAGCACCTGTATATCATAGAGAAGGTGCCTGGCAGCAAAGAGGGAAGCAGAATATTTCTTCTTACAACAATCTCTTCAGTACTATTGAGTAGCGGGACTGTAAGAAGCCATAATTGTCTCTCTGCCTTAACTCTGTGCTCCATATACAAATGTGAGGAAGTATGAGCAAGAGAGGTCCACTCCAGACCCATTGGTCCTTAAATTCAAAGTGAGATTGTCACTGGTCCGCTTTATTTATACTTTAACAAAGACATTAGGGACAGGATTTTGCGGCGCTTGCTAATATGTAAGTATTGGAGGCTCTTCTCAAGCACTTGTTAGTAAAACAGTCAAATTCTCTTCGACTCCTGAACACGTCTGTTCATGCATCCATTGTAACCACATCAGCTGTTCTAAGCTCCATGTGTTTATGAGTTGGTGACATCTAATTTCTCCCCCAACCTCCTGGGCAATACATATAAATGTTCTAATAAGAGGGGTCAGAGAGGTTCTTAAACTGAGCTCATGTGATGCACTCATTCTCTTCTCCTTCATTAGTCAACCCACCCTTCCCCTTTCAGGATACCTACTGTAAGGTCCTGCAATGCCTGCACATGAGCAAAGAGAAATGGCGAATCACTAAAACTATACTATATTTCTAATTGGAGGTATTTGCTAATATTATTATTATACCTACTATAATTGGGCTAGGATCTTGCAGATGGGAATTCGCCTTTAGTAGCAAATAGAGTTGAGCGACTTTAGTCGGATAGGGTTTCATGAAATAAAATATGCTTCAGATGAAACTGGTCCGACTAGGGCAAAAAAAGTCGGAGTTTCATCCGAAACCCGACCCCAATGCAAGTCAATGGGAATAAAAGTTGGCATTGAGTGGAGGAATGTCATCCGCTCAATGCCGACTTTTATTTCCCATTGACTTGCTGTGGGGTCGGGTTTCGGACGAAACTCCGACTTTTTTTGCCCTAGCCGGACCAGTTTCATCTGAAACAAATTTTGTTTCATGAAATCCGATCCGACTAAAGTCGCTCAACTCTAGCAGCAAAGTGTTGCCACTGTTAGCTAATTGCTATATATAAAATGTCTACCTTTTACTTCTTAAAGACATTCTGCAACCAGCAAGTTAAATGCCTCTTAGTGAGTAATACCCCCTTGAACTGTCCCTTTTGTCCATCTGCATTCCTTCTTCCCGATACATCCTGTCCAAAAAGGACAAGTGTGTCCATACTATTTAAAGGGACACTGCGTCTGCTAAATACATTATTTTGGGGGATAGCTATCAGCGTGTCCAACTCTACTAAGTGCACCAAAACCTGCTCCTTAAATATTGATGTGTATAATACACAACACTTTGTTTTTATCAATCGCACAGCTCGGAGAGCTGAATAGCAAAGAGTTTGCAAATGTGCATTCCTTGCCTAGGAAAGCGGCCATCTCTGATAAACCCATGCTAACCAGCTAGCATGCACTAAGACTACTATACCTACTGCTGGACAAGAAGAAAAGCACCAAGTTATGGCACAAATCACACGCAATAGCAATTAATGAACAACAATAAGTGAAGAAGGACACAATGTCAGCAATAAAAGTCAAATAAAATTTTCCAACAAGCCACAAAGGACAACTTTTACATCACAACACTATATTCAGTAATTGTAGAAATATTTCACTACTTTGCAGCTACAAAGCACTGTCCCTTTACCCTTGAAGGTTTCTTGGTTTATTTACAGAAGAAAACAACCACATTCTCAGAATTATTATAGCAAAACTGCACAGCACTGCCAATGGGTACAAACAGCTCAGAAGGTTCATGGTTTGTAATAGAAATCATAACTTGGCCGATCATTTCTGTTGCTTGGATTTACTCCCTTAAGAAATGGCATAAGACCTTGGAGAACGTGCGCACAGCGATCCTCAGATCTGCAACAGAATCACTGCTGTCACAAAGCTCTGTGGACCAAGGATTAAATTACTTTCTGAGCAAAAGGAGTGTGCCCCAGTAATTCACCCATCATTAAAGGACACCTGTCATACATTTGATATGCTTTTCCACTTGCCTTGAGCCAGGCACTGCAATCATAGAAGAATTAATAGCATCATATCTATTTCTTGGAAGGCAATAGTGTGCTATTTGTATGAGTTTGGTTGCCTGATACACATTGAAGATAAAACCTTAAAATTGAGAATCAAGGTCAGGACTAAATGAAACATTTCTGCGGATCTAAGAATTCCACAAGCCAAGTTAAAGTACTTTATTCTGGTGCTTTTAGTATTATTGGCATGATAATAGAGGTTTGATATAACACTTATATCTGCTTATAATGCTGTGTCAGTGTAAGCAGAAGGACCGGGCTGGGGGTACCATTCTTGCGCCGGGTCCAGAACTGTCGGGGCTGTCTTCTCTGTTGTCCAGGGGAAAACTTAAGTAACTGGACCGACCTTTTCACTCAGCAGCTGGGGGCGTGGTTAGCTCAAGGAGAGCGGAGCGTGCGCAAAAGCGATCAGACAGCGCATTGCAGGGAAAAGTGAGAGCTACATCCCTGCAGCACCAAAGCAGCATAGGGCCGCGCCTAAGAATCTCCCTGGGCACCCGCGGCGACTGTGGACAGAGACTTGGAGTGCCCCCGCTGGCTCTCCCAAACCAGGGTGCCTGACATAGTGGTCCTGCTTGTGACGCACTCATACCGCTTCAGAGAAAGACCGAGTATGTGACCGTCAACGGTGCTGCGGCCCACACTTTACCCGTGACCACAATCCCTAGATTCAGAACCCTGCGTAGGGTATCAGAAACGAACTGTCGCCGTCCAGACTCCACCGGATTCTCATTTACCTCAGGACTCCACTGGAACAAGCCTTTGCTGATGGTTCTCGGCGTCACCGCTCCACATTGTTGAATCCAGCATCTGGAAGTCGACTGACCGGATAAGTTATCCTTTAAGAACTCATTTCTACCTTGTAAATGGTGTTGCTCCATTCACCTTTTTTTCCTTGTTGCTTTCCCCCATTACTACAATAACCCTGCAAAACTGCTTAACTCCCTGCGTGGAGTATATCCCTGTTCAAGTAAATACGTTAACCCTTGATCTGTCTCCCGTCTGTTACTGCATCCCGCAACCTGCTCACATCCATGTACAGATGCAGTATAGCAGATAACTTGGGCCGGGGTCACAATTGTGAGGAATATGGATGAGTGCTATGCGATAAAACATCGCATAGCACTCGGACCAGAATTAATCTAAGGGGCAGCTCCCATAAATGTTATTTTTCTCAGCTGTTTTCAGCGTCCGAGTGAAATCGCAGCATGCTGCGATTTGCACCGACACTCGGCCGAGTCTCGTCGCACTCGCACCCATATACTCATACGTCTAAGGCCGGTTTCACATTAGCGCTTTTTCAGCGCGCGCACGGCCAGGGGTAGCTCCGCCCCCGAGCCGGCTCTCTGCCCGGCGTGCCCGCCCCTTGCTTGTAGCGCCGCCTCCTAGCGGACAGCGGCGCCTGCGATCGGCGCACCCTATCTTTAGCATAGGGTGCGCAGATCGTGCGCAGGCCGTGCGCTAGTTGCGCTTTGACCTGCGCTGCGCACTTCTGACGGTGCGCCGTGCGCGCCAAAATCAAACTTTTCGGATTTTGGCGCGCACGGCGCACCGTCAAAAGTGCGCAGCGCAGGTCAAAGCGCAACTAGCGCACGGCCTGCGCACGATCTGCGCACCCTATGCTAAAGATAGGGTGCACCGATCGCAGGTGCCGCTGTCCGCTAGTAGGCGGCGCTACAAGGAAGGGGCGGGCACGCCGGGCAGAGAGCCGGATCGGGGGCGGAGCTACCCCCGGCCGTGCGTGCGCTTAAAAAGCGCGAATGTGAAACCAGCCTAAGGGTGCAAGTGACACAGCGCACATCACTCGGATATCATCCGAGTGCTGTGCGCTATACACCGATGGCGGTAAATGGAAAATATAGAGAAATTAGTTTCTCTGCTTCCACTGCATTTGTGCTCCGATCCTCTCTGTGCAAGAGGCTCGGAGCACAGTCACATGACACTTGGCTCCCAGCAAAGCAGGAGCTGAGGATCATTAACATATTGCACCCGATGCTCTCGCATCAGATGCCATATGCTAGTCTGACCCTGGCCTCAGGGTATGTTCACATGGAATTTCTTATGTGGATTTTAGTGGCTGAAATTTGCCTGTCAAAAAACACCAAAAACTGTATAACATTATAAAATTATTTTTTTACTGTGTTTATCTTTTATGCTTTTTTGTGTATGGAGGATTTTTTATGATAATTTATTCAAAAGACAAAATATTTTTTTTTTCAAGCACAAATGCCACAGGAATTGAATTGTTGCTCTTTTTTATAAACCCTTAATGACCAGGGGTATTTCAGTTTTTGAATTTCCGTTTTTCGCTCCCCTTCTTCCCTGAGCCACAACTTTTTTATTTATCATATTTTTCAGTCAATATGGCCATCTGAGGGCTTGTTTTTTGTGGAACAAGTTGTACTTTTGAACAACAGCATTGGTCTTAACATATCATGTACTGGAAAATGGGAAAAAATTCCAAGTGCGGTAAAATTGCAAAACAAGTGCAATTCCACATTTTTTTACCATCTTCACTGAATCCTAAAACTTGCAAAACACAAGCCGCAGAGACACCATCACATGTTTCTCAACGCAAGCAATGACTAGCCCGGTCTTTCCCCGGGATGGAACAACCACGGGAAGGGCAGTCTCCAATGAAGGAAACCACCTATGCCAAAACATGGTATCCATCCACAGACTGTTGTTTCGGGGTATTGCCCCTCAACAGTGTGGAGTAGGAAACTGGCCAGTAGGAGCAATGCCTAGTATAAGACTGTGCAAAATGAGGATGAAAGAACTCATCGAGATAAACATCCCACATCGCGGAGATACCATCACATGTTTCTCAACGCAGTGATTCTAGAGCAATGCCCCCATCCCTTATGGGAAATATGTAAAACATGCAAAACACAAGCCGCGGAGACACCATCACATGTTTCTCAGCGCAAGCAATGACTAGCCAGGTCTTTCCCTAGGAAGGAACAACCACGGGAAGGGCAGTCTCCAATGAAGGAAACCACCTATGCCAAAACCTATTTTCCATCCACAGACAGCTGTTTCGGGGTATTGCCCCTCATCAGTGTGGAGTAGGAAACTGGCCAGTAGGAGCAATGCCTAGTAGAAGACTGTGAAAAATGAGGATGAATGAACTCATGGAGATCAACATCCAACACTGCGGAGACACCATCACATGTTTCTCAATGCAGTGATTCTAGAGCAATGCCTCCATCCCTTATGGGAAATATGTAAAACATGCAAAACACAAGCTGCGGAGACACCATCACATGTTTCTCAATGCAAGCATTGACTAGCCAGGTCTTTCCCTGGGGAAGGAACAACCACGGGAAGGGCAGTCTCCAATGAAGGAAACCACCTATGCCAAAACATGGTATCCATCCACAGACAGCTGTTTCGGGGTATTGCCCCTCATCAGTGTGCAGAAGGAAACTGGCCAGTAGGAGCAATGCCTAGTAGAAGACTGTGAAAAATGAGGATGAATGAACTCGTGGAGATCAACATCCAACACTGCGGAGACACCATCACATGTTTCTCAATGCAGTGATTCTAGAGCAATGCCCCATCCCTTATGGGAAATATGTAAAACATGCAAAACACAAGCCCCAGAGACACCATCACATGTTTCTCAACGCAAGCAATGGCTAGCCAGGTCTTTCCCCGGGAAGGAACAACCACGGGAAGGGCAGTCTCCATTGAAGGAAACCACCTATGCCAAAACATGGTATCCATCCACAGACAGCTGTTTCGGGGTATTGTCCCTCATCAGTGTGGAGTAGGAAACTGGCCAGTAGGAGCAATGCCTAGCAGAAGACTGTGAAAAATGAGGATGAATGAACTCATTGCTTGCGTTGAGACACATGTGATGGTGTCTCCGCGGCTTGTGTTTTGCATGTTTTACATATTTCCCATAAGGGATGGGGGCATTGCTCTAGAATCATTGTGTTGAGAAACATGTGATGGGGTCTCCGCAGTGTTGGATTTTGATCTCCATGAGTTCATTCATCCTCATTTTTCACTGAATCCTAAAACTGACCTGCCATTTTGATTCTCCAGGTCATTACGAGTTCATAGACACAAACATGTCTAGGTTCTTTTTTATTTAAGTAGTAAAAAAAAATCCAAAGTTTGCTAAAAAAAAAAGTCAATAAATTGCGCCATTTTCTGAGACCTGTAAAGTCTCCATTTTTCCTGATCTCAGGTTGGGTGATGACTAGTGTTGAGCGATACCTTCTGATATCGGGAAATATCGGATCGGATTGGATCAGACAGATACCCCAAAAATATCGGATATCGCCGATTCCGATACCGGAAATCAATGCATGTCAATGGGACACAAATATCGGAATGAAAATAAACCCTTACTTTCCTTGTAGGCTAATTCTACATGATGGAAAACAACTAAGAATAATGTAGAATGTATTGGGGGAGCTGGAGGAGACATTAAAGGCATAGAGGTTTAGCCCAATCAAATGGAATAGCAGGAATTTTTTTTTTTTTAAGACGTTTGGCGTTACAAAGATATTGACTATGTTAAGCTTCTTTATATTTTGTCAGATATTTATGTTTCACTACTTCCATGCTATTCACCTTTTTTTTTTACTTCTCCCACACTTTCTCTTTCATCATCCTCTTCAGGGTCATCTTCTTGGTCTTCTTCGGGGTGGTTATCAGGGTCGTCGTCTCCAGGGTCGTCGTTTTCGGGGTCGTCGTCTTCTTCGGGGTGGTCTTCAGGGTCGTCGTCTCCAGGGTCGTCGTTTTCGGGGTCATCGTCTTCTTCGGGGTGGTCTTCAGGGTCGTTGTCTTTAGGGTCATCGTCAGGGAGATCCAGAGTGATTACCAAAAACCATTTCAAAAAGCTTGAACTTGGAAATGTAGTGGAAGGTACAAGAAGGCTGATGAACTGCTGAGAACCAGCTGACGGTACTGGAACCTGGATGGGTAGCCGAAGGTACAAGAGCCAATGGAACTACCGAGGACCAGCTGATGGTATTGGAACCCGGTTACTAAGCAGAAGGTACCTGTGCCAGAAAGCACTACCAAGGACCAGCAGACGTTGGTGGAACTCGGATACCGAGAAGGAGGCGCCTAAGTCAAAGGCTCTGCCTGGAACCAGCTGACGTTACTGGAACCCAGGGGGACATATTCAAGATTGACTTCCAAAGAACCAGCTAATGGTACTGGAACTCAGATAGGCAGCAGAAGGTACACATGAAAAAAAGTTGCAAGGCCGCGAGCCGGCCGGAGTTACCAAAACCCACAGTCCTACAGGGGGAGCTTGTCCTATTGGCACTACGGAACCAGCCTTCATTGCCAGATCCCGCAGCCCACATAGGAAGCACCTAAACTGCAGGCACCGTAGAGTCGGCTAACCCGACCTCAACACGACAGTATTTGAGGCAAAGTGACGTTGACACTACCCGGAAACAGCTGGCGTGCTGGAACCAGGCTGGGCAGGAGGGAGTACCCGTGGCAAAGACACTTCTGAGCAGCAACTGGTGGTGTTGGAGCACAGGGATTACAGTAGAAACAGAGTGTAGCCAGAGGCCTAATTGGAGCAAGTTTAATATCTGTAGTAGTGTGAATGTGGACAGAGCAGGAGAAATTGCTGGACACACAGCAGGGGATCAGCTGACGTTACTGAACCCCAGTAACGCTGGAGTATGTGTTGACTGTGCAGACTGCACTTCTGAGCAGCAACTGGCGGTGTTGGAGCCCAGGGTAAATAATAGAAACAGAGTGGAGGCAGAGACCTAATTGGAGCAAGTTTAATATCTGTAGTAGTGTGAATGTGGATAGAGCAGGAGAAATTGCTGAACACAGAGCAGGTGATCAGCTGGCATTACTGAACCCCAATAACACTGGAGCATGTGTTGACTGTGCAGACGGCACTTATGAGCAGCAACTGGTGGTGTTGGAGCCCAGGGATTACAGTTCAGGTGGTAGAAACATGAACACAACAGGAGACCTGGATACTGTTGCCAACCAATTATTTATTCTGGAAGAGGACTGGCAAATTCCTGCGAGATCCAGGCCTTGTTCATTTTCAGAAAAGTAAGTCGGTCAACGTTATCGGAGGATAGTCGCATGCGACGGTCTGTTAGTACACCAACTGCGGCACTAAAGACGCGTTCCAATAATACACTAGCAGCAGGGCAAGCCAGCACCTCCAATGCATACTGGCTAAGCTCTGGCCATGTATCCAGCTTAGAGACCCAAAACTTGAAGGGGGAAGAGCCGTGTGGGAGAACACTGAGAGGGCAAGACATGTAGTCTGTCACCATCTGACGGAAACGTTGCCTCCTGCTGTCTAGAGCCGTCTGTGATGGTGTAGACATTTGCGGCGGGGGCACAAAACTTTGCCACATTTGGGCCATACTGGTCTTGCCTTGTGCTGAGGCGCTGCTTCTGCTCCCTCTTTGTGCAGAGCTTCCTCCACTGCCTCGATGCACTGAGATGCTTTGTAAAGCACTAGCAGCACTGCTCTCGGGTGGAATGGAGAACATGATGGAATGCACCAGTGTGTCTTGGTACTCCCGCATTTTACACTCCCGGTTCAACAGTGTTATGAGGTTTTTGTAAGCTGTCCCGGTAGCGAGGATCTAGGAGGGTGTACACCCAATAATCAGCCGTGTTGAAAATGTGGGCGATGCGACGGTCGTTTCTCAGGCACTGCAGCATGAAATCAACCATGTGCTGCAGACTGCCAACTGGCCAAGAAACGCTGTCCCCTGCTTGAGGCGTCATCTCTGCCTGCTCTGCATCACCCCACCCTCGCTGTACATACCGACTACTAGAGCATTGTGTACCTCCCTCCTCTGGACAGATGTCTTCCTCCTCCATTGACTCCTCCTCATCCTCCTCACAAAGTGTCCCCTGCCTAGGCCTTTGTGAGGAACTACGCTGCGCAGACTGTCCAGAAGCAGATGGCATTTGTGACTCCTCATCCTCCACCTCTTCCACAACCTCTTCCCTTAGTGCTTGCAGTGTGATTTAAAGCAGGCAGATAAGGGGGATAGTCATGCTGACTAGTGCATCATCTGCACTCACGATCTGCTTGGAATCATCGAAGGCACGCTAAACGTGGCAGATGTCCTTCATAAAGGCCCACTCAGTGGTGGTGAAGTGTGAACGGCGCGCAGTGCGACTTGTTTGTGCCTGATGCAGCTGGTACTCCATTACTGCTGCCTGCTGCTCACACAACCTCTCCAACATATGTAACATTGAATTCCACTTGGTGGGTAGGTCACATATGATGCGAAGTTCCGGAAGGCGGAATCGGTGCTGCAGAGCTGCAATGCGCCATCTTGCCATGCTGGAACGCCGCAAGTGAGCGCACTCTATGCGGACCTTGTGCAGCAGTGCATCAAGATCCGGATAGTCCCTCAAAAAACTCTGCACGACCAAGTTGAGCACATGTGCCAGACATGGGATGTGAGTGAGGTTGCCTAGGCCCAGAGCTGCCACCAGATTTCAGCCATTGTCACACACTACCATGCCTGGCTGGAGATTCGCTGGCACAAACCACATGTCGCTCTCCTGTTTGACGGCATTCCAGAGCTCCTGCGCTGTGTGGCTTCGATTCCCCAAAGAAATTAATTTCAATATGGCCTGTTGACGTTTGGCCACGTGTTATGATTGAGTCACCGAGAAGGAAAAAACTAAACACAAGCTCAGCCCAGAAAATCAGAGAGGTTGGAAACTAGCAGATCGCAGAGTTCCCCGATGAGTTAGACTTCAAGGCAAGAAATAATTTACAATTATTCTTAAAATTCAAAAATTTAGACCGATCCCCAAAAAACACATCAGGAGTGGGGATTTTTGGTTCAGCAGCGTGTGAATGAGCAAGATAGGCGGAAATTCCTCGCACTTCAGCAGCAAGCTGCTCCACACGATCAGACAATTGCTTAAACTCCATCAGAAAAAATATTCCTCCTACGGCCTCAGAGCAAAAGAGGAAAAAATATGCACACAAAAAAAAAAAATTCTGACACTCTTTTTTCCTTTTTTTTTTTCCCTTTAACAATTCCCTCCTGCTTTTGAGTACCCTAGAATCTGCGGTATGGCTGGTGATTCTGTTATGATTGAGTCACCGAGGAGGAAAAAACTAAACACAAGCTCAGCCCAGAAAATCAGAGAGGTTGGAAACTAGCGGATTGCAGACCCCTAATCCTATCACACAACTAGCAGTAGCCGTGGAGTGTTCCTACGGTGATCCTAGACACCTCGTCACAGCCAGAGATCTACATAAGCCTAAAGAGAGAAAAGGGAAAAACTGACTGCCCCAGAGCAGACCCCAAAGCAATAGGCAGCCCCCAACATATAATGACGGTGAAGCAAGATGAAAACACTAACACAGATAGAAAGATAGGTTGAACAAACGATGGGGCCCAAGCTAACTAAAAAGGACAGGACAGAAAACCTGCTGTCTGCAATCCGAGAAAACCCTGCTAAAAATATTACCAACACAACTGATAAGCAAAAAGGACCCTGAAGTCACTAGACTTCAAACCCTATATCAGCACTCAGAATATTCTGAAAGCAGAGCAAAAGAGAACACTGATCAAGGATAAAGAATCCAGCACACCCCCAGCCGGGGATGGCAGAACTCAGAAAACAAGGAAAACAAAACCAAAACTAATAAGTTCAATAGCAGAGCAAATACATATCTTTGGGAAGCAGGAATCAGACTGGTCTCCAAGAATCCAGCAGAGAAATCACCAGCCACTCAGAAGGGCGTCGGCTGCCTTATATCCAGTCTGAAGTTCCCGTTACCCAGTCACACTCCACCTGATCAGGTGTTTGGTTTCTTTCATCCAAATCAACCTCACTACCTTCCTTCACCAGAAGAGGGAGATCCTCGGACACAAAAAGTGAATGAACAGATGAGCTCACAACAGTACCTCCCCCTTGAGGAGGGGTCACCGAACCCTCATCCAAGCCACCAGGCCGATCAGGATGAGCCCGATGAAAAGCACGCACCAATCTTTCGGCATGAATATCAGAGGCAGAGACCCAGGAATTATCCTCCTGACCATAACCCTTCCACTTAACCAAATGCTGGAGTCTCCGTCTAGCCAGACGGGAATCCAGTATCTTCTCTACCTCATATTCCATGTTACCTTCAACCAACACAGGGTCAGGAGGTGCCGCCATAGGAACCACTGGTTCAACAAACTTCTTCAACAAGGACTTATGAAGCACATTATGAATCTTAAATGTGACAGGAAGAGCCAACCGAAAAGAGACCCGATTAATAATCTCCAAAATCTTGTAAGGTCCAATAAATCTAGGTTTAAACTTTGGAGAAGCCACTTTCATAGAGATATCCTTTGATGACAACTAGACCATATCACCCACCTTAAACCGGGGACCAATGGTCCTATGCTGGTTAGAAAACTGCTGGGCCTTTTCCTGGGAAAGAGACTACTTATCCACCACTTGGTCCCAAATCTGCTGCATTCTTTCTACCACAGTGTCAACCCCTGGACAGGCAGAAGACTCCACCTGCCCTGAAGAAAATCGAGGATGAAACCCAAAATTACAGAAAAAGGGTGACATCAAAGTGGCAGAACTAGCTCTATTATTTAAAGCGAATTTGGCCAAGGGTAAAAATGAGACCCAATCATCCTAATCAGCAGATATAAAACATCTCAAATAAGCCTCAAAAGTCTGGTTTGTTCTCTCCGTCTGCCCATTGGTCTGAGGGTGAAATGCAGAGGAGAAGGACAACTGAATTCCCAACTTGGAACAAAAGGTCCTCCAGAATCTAGAGACAAACTGAACTCCTCTGTCCGATACAATGTTCTCAGGAATCCCGTGCAAGTGAACCACCTGTTGCAAAAACAAGGGCACCAACTCTGAGGAAGATGGCAACTTAGGGAGTGGTACAAGATGGACCATCTTAGAGAATCTATCACAAATCACCCAGATAACAGTCATCCTCTGAGAGACAGGCAGATCAGAAATAAAATCCATTAAAATATGGGTCCATGGACTCCTGGGCACAAGCAAGGGCATCAACAACCCACTAGAACGAGAACAAGGCTTACATCGGGAGCAAGTCCCACAGGACTGCACAAAATTTCTGACATCACGAGACAAGGCAGGCCACCAAAAAGACCGACTCACCAAATCTCTAGTACCAAAAATACCTGGATGACCAGCCAATGCGGAGCAATGAACCTCAGACATCACTTTCCTCCTCCACTGGTCAGGAACGTACAACCTGCCACTGGGACAACGCTCAGGCTTATCCTCTTCAAACTTCTCCAGAGCACGTCTCAAATCGGGCGAGATGGCAGAAAGAACCACCCCCTCACCTAAGATGGTAGCAGGCTTGGTCACAATAGGAGAATCAGCCAAAAAACTCCTAGAGAGGGCATCAGCCTTAACATTGTTAGTGCCCGGACGAAAGGAGACCACAAAATCAAAACTTGTGAAAAACAAGGCCCACCTGGCCTGTTTCGGATTCAAGCGTTTAGCCGACTCAAGGTAGATCAAATTCTTGTGGTCAGTGAGGACCACAACTTGATGTCTAGCTCCATCCAACCACTGTCTCCACTCCTCAAATGCCCACTTCATGGCCAACAGTTCTCGATTCCCCACATCATAGTTGCGTTCTGAAGGAGAGAACTTTTGGGAAAAGAAGGCACAGGGGTTCATTTTAGCTGTTACAGGATCCTTTTGGGACAAAACAGCTCCTGAACCAGTCTCTGAAGCATCCACCTCCATCTGAAATGGAAGTAAGACATCGGGTTGTCGCAAAACCGGAGAAGAAGTGAACCTCCGCTTCAGCTCCTGAAAAGAACAAACAGCCTCTGGAGACCAATTCAGCAAATCAGCGCCCTTCTTAGTCAAATCAGTCAATGGTTTGGCAATAACAGAAAAATTGGCTATAAACTTACGATAAAAATTAGCAAACCCCAAAAACTTCTGGAGAGCCTTCAAAGAAGTGAGCTGAACCCAATCATAAATGGCCTGTACCTTGGCCGGGTCAATTTCAATAGTTGACGGAGACAAAATAAATCCCAAAAATGAAATCCTCTGTACCCCAAAAAGACATTTCGATCCCTTAACATACAGGGAGTTTTCCTTCAAAATCCGGAACACAGTCTGAACGTGTTCCACATGAGAGTCCCAATCCCTGGAAAAGATCAAAATATCATCCAAATAGATGATCAAAAACTTATCCTCAAAGTCCCGGAAAATATCATTCATGAAGCACTGGAAGACAGAAGGGGAGTTAGTGAGCCCAAAAGGCATCACCAGGTACTCAAAATGTCTCTCCGGAGTATTAACCGCTGTCTTCCATTCATCCCCATGCTTAATGCGAATAAGACTATACACCCCCCTGAGGTCAAGCTTGGTAAACCAGCAAGCACCTTCAACTCTAGAAAATAGGTCAGAAATCAGGGGTAACGGATACTGATATTTAACAGTAATTTTGTTAAGTGAGCGATAGTCAATACAGGGCCATAATGAACCATCCTTCTTGGCCACAAAAAAAAACAGCACCCAAGGGTGAAGAGGATGGTCTAATATGACCCTTCTCCAATGACTCCTTAATATAAGAATGCATAGCCTAATGTTCGGGTACAGATAAATTAAAAAGTAGACCCTTTGGAAATTTACACCCCGGACTCAGCTCAATTGCACAGTCATAACTCCTATGAGGAGGCAAAGACGCAGACTTACTCTCACTAAACACATCATAAAAATCAGCCAAATAGTCAGGAACCTCATGCGACTGGGGAGAGGTGGAGAAAACAGGAGTGTCACTAAGAGCACACCGACATCCCCAACTCACCACAGACACAGATTTCCAATCCAAAACTGGATTATGGATTTGCAACCAGGGGAACCCCAGAATGATGGTATCATGCAAATTATGCAACGCCAAAAATCTGCAATTTTCTTGATGGTCTGGGGCGACCTGCATTAACACCTGGGTCCAAAACTGAGGTTTATTCTTCGCCAACAGAGTAGCATCAATACCCCTCAAAGGAATAGGCGTCCGCAGGGGTGTCATAGAGAAACCACAACGTTTAGCAAAATCCAAATCCATTAGGTTAAAGGCCGCCCCTGAGTCCACAAAGGCTTTAGCGGAAAATGTAGACAGGGAGCAGATCAGAGTAATTGCCAGAAGAAACTTAGGTTGTACACCACCTACAGCAAATGTGTGTGCAAAACGTTTCTCTCGTTTAGGGCAGACAGAAATAATATGAGAGGCATCTCCACAGAAAAAACACAGCTTATTACGTCTTCTAAACTCCTGACGTTGCGCCCTAGACAAAACTCTATCACAATGCATAGGTTCAGACATTTGTTCAACAGGTGGAATCATTTCCCGTGTAATTTTACGGTCACTTAAACGCCGATCAACCTGAATGGCTAATGACATAGAATCGTCAAGACCAGAGGGAACAGGAAATCCCGCCATAGTGTCTTTTACAGTTTCTGACAAATCCTTCCGAAAGAGATCTGCCAAGGCACCATCATTCCAAGTGGTGAGGACCGCCCACTTTCGGAATTTTTGACAGTACAGTTCTGCAGAATCTTGACCCTGGCTCAATGCCAACAGGGTCTTTTCAGCTTGATAAATCGCATTAGGTTAATCATACAACAACCCCAAGGCCTGAAAAAATGTGTCCACATTTGTTAGAATAGGATCATCTAGTACTAAAGAAAACGCCCAATCCTGGGGATCGCCGCGCAGCAAGAAGATGACAATTTTAACCTGCTTCGCAGAGTTCCCCGATGAGTTAGACTTCAAGGCAAGAAATAATTTACAATTATTCTTAAAATTCAAACATTTAGACCGATCCCCAAAAAACACATCAGGAGTGGGGATTTTTGGTTCAGCAGCGTGTGAATGAGGAAGATAGGCGGATATTCCTCGCACTTCAGCAGCAAGCTGCTCCACACGATCAGACAATTGCTTAAACTCCATCAGAAAAAATATTCCTCCTACGGCCTCAGAGCAAAAGAGGAAAAAATATGCACACACAAAAAAAAAAAATTCTGACACTCTTTTCCTTTTTTTTTTTTCCCTTTAACAATTCCCTCCTGCTTTTGAGTACCCTAGAATCTGCGGTATGGCTGGTGATTCTGTTATGATTGAGTCACCGAGGAGGAAAAAACTAAACACAAGCTCAGCCCAGAAAATCAGAGAGGTTGGAAACTAGCGGATTGCAGACCCCTAATCCTATCACACAACTAGCAGTAGCCGTGGAGTGTTCCTACGGTGATCCTAGACACCTCGTCACAGCCAGAGATCTACATAAGCCTAAAGAGAGAAAAGGGAAAAACTGACTGCCCCAGAGCAGACCCCAAAGCAATAGGCAGCCCCCAACATATAATGACGGTGAAGCAAGATGAAAAAACTAACACAGATAGAAAGATAGGTTGAACAAACGATGGGGCCCAAGCTAGCTAAAAAGGACAGGACAGAAAAGCTGCTGTCTGCAATCCGAGAAAACCCTGCTAAAAATATTACCAACACAACTGATAAGCAAAAAGGACCCTGAAGTCACTAGACTTCAAACCCTATATCAGCACTCAGAATATTCTGAAAGCAGAGCAAAAGAGAACACTGATCAAGGATAAAGAATCCAGCACACCCCCAGCCGGGGATGGCAGAACTCAGAAAACAAGGAAAACAAAACCAAAACTAATAAGTACAATAACAGAGCAAAAACGTATCTTTGGGAAGCAGGAATCAGACTGGTCTCCAAGAATCCAGCAGAGAAATCACCAGCCACTCAGAAGGGCGTCGGCTGCCTTATATCCAGTCTGAAGTTCCCGTTACCCAGTCACAATCCACCTGATCAGGTGTTTGGTTTCTTTCATCCAAATCAGCCTCACTACCTTCCTTCACCAGAAGAGGGAGATCCTCAGACACAAAAGGTGAATGAACAGATGAGCTCACAACAGCCACGGCTGTGCTCATATCAGCCGTAACAGGTAAGTGTTCATGGGTCCATGTGGAGGTAAACTGTGACGGCTCTGCAGCGCTGATTCAGAGGAACTGGAGTATGAGGAGGAGTCAATGTGTACAGACTGGATTCCTGCAATGCATGGAGTTGGCAGAACACGTACAGTGCCACTCTCAAGATCTGTACCCGGCTCCACAACATTTACCCAATGGGCAGTGAGGGAAAGATATAGTCCCTGTCCATGGTTACTGGTCCACGGATCGGTGGTCAGGTGGACCTTGCTACTGATGGCGTTTAGTAGTGCATGTTTAATTTTTCCCTCCACATGCTTTTGCAGGGCAGGGACCGCTTGCCTGCTGAAATAAAAGCTGCTGGGCACGTTGTATTGTGGGACTGCCAATGCCATGAAGTTACGGAAGGTGTCAGTCTCCATCAGCCTGAATGAGAGCACTTCAAGGGACAGTAGTTTTGCAATGCCAGTATTCAGAGCCTGTGCTTGGGGGTGGTTTGCCGAGTATGGGCGCCTTTTCTCCCATGCCTGTGCTACCGATGGCTGTAGACTGGCCTGGGAGTGTGAGGATGACAGGGAATGTGGTGCTGTGGGTGGAATGACACTGTGTCTCTGTACAACAGTGCCAGAGGTTCTTCAATGGCGATCCTGTGAGGAAGCCGAACCAGCTGTGTGTGAGCTGGAGGAAGAGGCTACAACATGAGCTGAAGAGGTGGTAGGTGGCGCTGTAGGTTGGCCAAGGTCTTCAGTGTGTCTTTGTAACTCCACCACGTGCTTGGTCCGCACATGTTTCAACATATTTGTGGTATGGAGGTTGCTGACACTTTTCCCTCTTTTCACTTTCTGATTACACAGCTTGCATTTGACAAAGCAAATGTCATCTGCAACTGTGTCAAAAAAGGACCAGGCACTGCAAGTCTTGGGAGTAGAGTTGAGCGATACCAGCCGATACTTGAAAATATCGGATCGGAATGGATCGGCCGATCTTAAAAAAAAGTATCGGTATCGCCGATTCCGATGCCGGGAACCAATGCAAGTCAATGGGGCCAAAATATCGGAATTAAAAAAAACCCTTTCTTTCCTTGTAGGTTAATTCTACATGAAGAAAAACAACTAAGAATAATGTAGAATGTATTGTGGGAGGTGGAGGAGACATTAAAGCCATAGAGGTTTAGCCCAATCAAATGGAATAGCAGGAATTAAACTTTTTTTTTAAAGACGTTAGGAGTTACAAAGATATTGACTATGTTAGCCTCATTTATATTTTGCCAGACATGTAGGTCTTCTTCTTCTTTCTTCTTTCTTCTTCTTTCTTATTCTTCTTCCTTTTTTTACCTTCTTCTTCTTATTATTCCTTTTTTTACATTCTTCTTCTTCTTCTTCTTCTTCTTCCTTTTTTTACATTCTTCTACTTCCTTTTTTTACATTCTTCTTCTTATTCCTTTTTTTACATTCTTCTTCTTCTTCTTCCTTTTTTTAAATTCTTCTACTTCCTTTTTTTACATTCTTCTTCTTCTTCCTTTTCTTACATTCTTCATATTCTTCTTATTCAACAATTATATTATTCTACATATTCAACTTCTTCATCTTCTTCCTATTCTTCTTCATCATATTCTTGTTTGTGTCAGGCATTCCTGTAGTTGTTATCTAGAAAAGTTAGAAGTTTACACCTTCCGTTCTGCCTGTCACAAAAGATTTACAACAGGATTTGTCCGCGTTCAGTTTGGCCTGCAGCAGCAGGCCTTTTCCAGGGGCACCACGAGGAGGAACGGACTCACCCCCATACACTGCTTAGTCTTCTTCTGCTTATAAATAAGATAATATCATTTGCTCAGAGTATTAGTCTTATGCTTAATGTTCTTCTGCTTTGTTTTTTTATGCTTCTTTGTCTTCTCTCTCTTGTTGTTCTGCATCTTGGTGGTTGTCTTCCTGTTCTTTGTCCTCTTGAACCAGCTGACGGTACTGGCACCCGGAGGGGCAGCAGAAGGAACAAAAGCCAATGGCACTACCGAGGACCAGCTGACGGTGCTGGAACCCGGTTACTAAGCAGGAGGTACCTGTGCTACAAAGCACTACCAAGGACCAGCAGACGTTGCCGGAACTCGGATACCGAGATGGAGGCACCTAGGCCAAAGGCTCTGACGAGAACCAGCTGACGGTGCTGGAACCTGGAGGGGTAGCAGAAGCTGCAAGAGCAAATGGAAATAGCGAGGACCAGCTGACAGTGCTGGCACCCGGAGGGGCAGCAGAAGGAATAAGAGCCAATGGCACAACCGAGGACCAGCTGACGGTGCTGGAACCCGGTTACTAAGCAGGAGGTACCTGTGCTACAAAGCACTACCAAGGACCAGCAGACATTGCCGGAACTCGGATACCGAGATGGAGGCACCTAGGCCAAAGGCTCTGACGAGAACCAGCTGACGGTGCTGGAACCCGGATGAGTAGCATAAGCTGCAAGAGCAAATGGAAATAGCGAGGACCAGCTGACAGTGCTGGCACCCGGAGGGGCAGCAGAAGGAATAAGAGCCAATGGCACAACCGAGGACCAGCTGACGGTGCTGGAACCCGGAGGGGCAGCTGAAGCTACCCCTGAAAAGCAAAGTTGGCATGCCGCAAGCTGGCCGCAGTTACCGAATCACACAGTCCTACAGGGGGTGCTTGTCCTACTGGCACTACGGAACAAGTCTTTCTTACCAGAACCCGCAGTCCACATAGGAAGCACCTAAACTGCTGGCACCCTAGCCTCGGCTAACCCAACCGCAACACGACATGGCAACTTGGGGTGGCAAACTGACATTGACACTTCCCGGAAACAGCAGGCAGGGCTGGAACCAAGCTGGGCAGGAGGGAGTACCCGTGCCAAAGTCAGTTATGAGCAGCAACTGGCGATGTTGGAGCCCAGGGACAAGCACTTAGCAGGCTGAGGCCTGATGTGCTGTCAATTGGGAGGCAGCAGGACAGATTGCCATCAAAACAGCAGGGGAACAGCTGACGTTACTGAACCCCACAAACACAGGAGCTAGTGTTTTACTCTGTGAAGACGGCACTTCCGAGCAACAACTGGCTGTGTTGAAGCCCAGTGACAAGCACGGAGCAGGCTGAGGCTGCATTGAAGAAATTTTAAGATCGGTTGTAGACTTCTACTAATTTTAACCAAGCTCCACTTAGGCCTGTGGCTTCAATGATTTTCGTATTTCCCCTGTCGTCCAACCCCGCCAGTTACAGCTCCGAAGTGGCGTTTGCACAATCCACACTTGTTCCTGTGTTCCAGGTGTTCAGTCCGGTCAGTTAATCCCCTGATGTGTGTCCGGCAATGTCGCCTGCTCTGTCCACATTCCCATAACGTTATGGGAATGTGGACAGAGCAGGCGACATTGCCGGACACACATCAGGGGATTAACTGACCGGACTGAACACCTGGAACACAGGAACAAGTGTGGATTGTGCAGACGCCACTTCGGAGCTGTAACTGGCGGGGTTGGAGGACAGGGGAAATACGAAAATCAGTGAAGCCACAGGCCTAAGTGGAGCACGGTTAAAAATCAGTAGTAGTAGGACTGTGTAGGCAGCAGGAGACTTGCCATCTCCACAGCAGGGGAACAGCTGGCAGTGCTGAACCCCACTAACACTTGAACGAATGTGTTTGGCTCTGTGGAGACGACACTTCTGAACACCAACTGACGCTGTTGGAGCCCAGGATTTGGCGAGGAGCAGGCTGGGGCCTGTTGCTTTTGGCAGGTGAAGGCAGCAGGAGACTTGCCATCTCCACAGCAGGGGAACAGCTGGCAGTGCTGAACCCCACTAACACTCGAACGAATGTGTTTGGCTCTGTGGAGACGACACTTCTGAACACCAACTGACGCTGTTGGAGCCCAGGATTAGGCGAGGAGCAGGCTGGGGCCTGTTGCTTTTGGCAGGTGAAGGCAGCAGGAGACTTGCCATCTCCACAGCAGGGGAACAGCTGGCAGTGCTGAACCCCACTAACACTCGAACGAATGTGTTTGGCTCTGTGGCGACGACACTTCTGAACACCAACTGACGCTGTTGGAGCCCAGGATTAGGCGAGGAGCAGTCTGGGGCCTGTTGCTTTTGGCAGGTGAAGGCAGCAGGAGACTTGCCATCTCCACAGCAGGGGAACAGCTGGCAGTGCTGAACCCCACTAACACTCGAACGAATGTGTTTGGCTCTGTGGAGACGACACTTCTGAACAACAACTGACGCTGTTGGAGCCCAGGATTAGGCGTGGAGCAGGCTGGGGCCTACTGGATTTTGGCAGCTGAAGGCAGCAGGAGACTTGCCATCTCCACAGCAGGGGAACAGCTGGCAGTGCTGAACCCCACTAACACTCGAACGAATGTGTTTGGCTCTGTGGAGACGACACTTTTGAACACCAACTGACGCTGTTGGAGCCCAGGATTAGGCGTGGAGCAGGCTGGGGCCTACTGGATTTTGGCAGGTGAAGGCAGCAGGAGACTTGCCATCTCCACAGCAGGGGAACAGCTGGCAGTGCTGAACCCCACTAACACTTGAACGAATGTGTTTGGCTCTGTGGAGACGACACTTCTGAACACCAACTGACACTGTTGGAGCCCAGGATTGGGCGTGGAGCAGGCTGGGGCCTACTGGATTTTGGCAGGTGAAGGCAGCAGGAGACTTGCCATCTCCACAGCAGGGGAACAGCTGGCAGTGCTGAACCCCACTAACACTTGAACGAATGTGTTTGGCTCTGTGGAGACAACACTTCTGAACACCAACTGACGCTGTTGGAGCCCAGGATTAGGCGTGGAGCAGGCTGGGGCCTACTGGATTTTGGCAGGTGAAGGCAGCAGGAGACTTGCCATCTCCACAGCAGGGGAACAGCTGGCAGTGCTGAACCCCACTAACACTTGAACGAATGTGTTTGGCTCTGTGGAGACAACACTTCTGAACACCAACTGACACTGTTGGAACCCAGGATTACGCATGCCGCATGCAGAGGCCAATGGGCAGCGGTTTTTATGGAGGTTGTTGACTACTACTGATTCTAACCATGCTCCACTTAGGCCTCTGGCTCCACTGTCTCTACTATTTACGCTGGCCTCCAACCCCGCCAGCTACATCTCTGAAGTGGCATCAGCACAATCTACACTTGTTCCTGTATTACTGGTGCTCAGTCCCGTCAGTTGATCCCCTGATGTTTGTCCGGCAAGTTCGCCAGCTCTGTCCTCATTCCCACTACTGGTTATGGGAATGTGGACAGAGCAGGAGACCTTGCCGGACACACATCAGGGGATAAACTGATGGGACTGAGCCACAGGAACACAGGAACAAGTGTAGATTGTGCTGACGCCACTTCAGAGATGTAGATGGCGGGGTTGGAGGTCAGGGGAAATAGTAGAGACAGTGGAGCCAGAGACCTAAGTTGGGCACGGTTAAAAATCAGTAGTGGTTTGAATGTTGATGGAGCTGGTGACTTTGCCATCCACACAGCAGGGGATCAGCTGGCGTTACTGAACCCCACTAACACAGGAGCTAGTGTGTTTCTCTGTGCAGACGACACATCTGAGCGACAACTGGCTGTGTTGAAGCACAGGGATTATAGTTCAGGTGGTAGAAAAATGAACACACCAGCAGACCTGGATACAGTTGCCAACCACTAATTTAGTCTGTAAGAGGAATGGCAAAGTCTTTGGAGATCCAGGCCTTGTTCATTTTCAGAAAACTCAGCCGGTCAACATTATCGGAAGATAGTCGCGTGCGACGGTCTGTTAGTACACCACCTGCGGCACTAAAGACACGTTCCGATAATACACTGGCAGCAGGGCAAGCCAGCACCTCCAATGCATACTGGCTAAGCTCTGGCCATGTATCCAGCTTAGAGACCCAAAACTTGAAGGGGGAAGAGCCATCTGGGAGTACAGTGACAGGGCAAGACATGTAGTCTGACACCATCTGACAGAAGCGTTGCCTCCTGCTGACTCGAGGCGTCGCTGATGGTGTAGATAATTGTGGTGGACACACAAAACTTTGCCACATTTGGGCCATAGTGGTCTTGCCTTGTGCTGCGGCGCTGCCTCTGCTCCCACTTTGTGCAGAGTTTCCTCCACTGCCTCGACGCACAGAGCTGCTTTGTAAAGCACTAGCAACAATGCTGTCGGGTGGAATGGAAAACATTATGGACTGCACCAGTGACTCTTCGTACTCCCGCAGTTTACGCTCCCTGTTCAACGTTGGTATGAGCCTTTGTACGCTGTCCCGGTAGCGAGGATCTAGGAGGGTGTACACCCAATAATCAGCCGAGACGAGAATGTGGGCGATGCGGCGGTCGTTTCTCAGGCACTGCAGCATGAAATCAACCATGTGCTGCAGACTCCCAACTGCCAAAGAACCGCTGTCCCCTGTTTGAGGCGTGACCTCGGCCTGCTCTGCATCACCCCACCCTCGCTGTACATACTGAGTAGAGGTTTGTGTACCTCCCTCCTCTGGAGAGATGTCTTCCTCCACCATCGACTCCTCCTCATCCTCCTCACAAAGTGTCCCCTGCCTGGGCCTTTGTGAGGAAACACGTAGCGCAGACTGTCCAGAAGCAGATGGCATTTGGGACTCCTCATCCTCCACCTCTTCCGAAACCTCATCCCTTAGTGCTTGCAGTGTTTGTTGAAGCAGGCAGATAAGGGGGACAGTCATGCTGACTAGTGCATCATCTGCACTCGCCATCCGCGTGGATTCATCGAAGGCACGCAAAACGAGGCAGATGTCCTTCATAGAGGCCCACTCAATGGTGCTGAAGTGTGAACGGCGCACAGTGCGACTTGTTTGCGCCTGATGCAGCTGGTACTCCATGACTGCTGCCTGCTGCTCACACAACCGCTCCAACATATGTAACGTTGAATTCCACCGGGTGGGTAGGTCACATATGATGCGATGTTCCGGAAGGCCAAATCGTCGCTGCAGAGCAGCGAGGCGCGATCTTGCCGTGCTGGAACGCTGCAAGTGAGCGCACTCTATGGGGACCTTGTGCAACAGTGCATCAAGATCTGGATAGTCCCTCAGAAAGCTCTGCACGACCAAGTTAAGCACATGTGCCAGACATGGGATGTGTGTGAGATTGCCTAGGCCAAGAGCTGCCACCAGATTTCGGCCATTGTCACACACTACCAAGCCCGGCTGGAGATTCGCTGGCCCAAACCACACATCGCTCTCCAGCTTGATAGCATTCCAGAGCTCCTGCGCTGTGTGGCTTCGATTCCCCAAAGAAATTAATTTGAGTACAGCCTGTTGACGTTTGGCCACGGCTGTGCTTATATCGGTCGTAACAGGCTCCTGCTCTGCTGTTTCTGAGGAACTTGAGTAGGAGGAGGAGTCTATGTGTACAGACTGGAGTCCTGCAATCCGTGGCGTTGGAAGAACACGTACAGCGCCACTCTCCAGATCTGTACCCGGCTCCACAACATTGACCCAGTGGGCAGTGAGGGAAAGGTATCGTCCCTGTCCATGGTTACTGGTCCACGCATCGGTGGTCAGGTGGACCTTGCTACTAACGGCGTTTAGTAGCGCATGTTTTATTTTGCCCTCAACATGTTTCTGCAGGGCAGGGACGGCTCACCTGCTGAAATAAAAGTGGCTGGGCACGTTGTATTGGGGGACTGCCAATGCCATTAAGTCCCGGAAGGTGTCAGTGTCCACCAGCCTGAATGACAGCATTTCAACTGCCAGAAGTTTGGCAATGCCAGCATTCAGAGACTGTGCTCGGGGATGGTTTGCCGAGTAAGGGCGCCTTTTATCCCATGCCTGTGCTACCGATGGCTGTGATGGATGGAAACGTGCTGCTATGGGTGGAATCTGACAGGGTCTCCGGACAACAGTGGCAGAGGTTCTTCCTTGGCGATCCTGTGAGGAAGCCGAACCAGCAGTGCATGAGCTGGAGGAAGAGGCCCCAACACGAACTGAAGAGGTGGTAGGTGGTGCTGTACGTTGGCCTACGTCTTCAGGGTGTCTCTGCAACTCCAACTCGTGCTTGGTGCGCACATGTTTCCACATATTTGTGGTATTGAGGTTGCTGACATTTCTCCCTCTTTTGACTATCTGATGACACAGCTTGCATTTGACAAAGCAAATGTCATCTGCAACTGTGTCAAAAAAGGACCACGCACTGCAACTCTTGGGAGCGCCCGTTTTGCCTTTGGAATAAGGAATGCTCCTAACGGGTGCCAAAGTGGAGGGTACAGGCAACCAAGTCTTCCCCCTCCCTCTGCCTCCTGTTTTGGCCGGTAGGGGAATCTCTTCCTCCGAGCTGCTCCCACCACCTTCCTGTTCCTCACGCCATGATGGGTCAAGGACCTCATCATCTTCCCTCCCCTCTTCAAACAGCTGCTTCTCCGGGGTTGTCTCGCCAGCACCGTACGCACCAGAAAGTGGCAACTGAGTCTCGTCATCATCTGATGCGTACTGAGGTGTGCTGACCATAGGCACTGGCCCACTCGCCTCTTCAGATTCAGAGGGACAAAGAAGTTGCGCATCACTGCATACTCCCTCTTCTTCACATTCAGGAATGCTGCTTGGCTGGCCCCCTCTTTCCAAGCCAACAGATTCCGAGAACAGAAGTAGAGACTGTGATGGCTCCTGTCCATGTCTCTCTGATGGCCTGGGCACTTTGGCAGGTGGTGAAGAGACAGATGGTTGCTCTTCGGTGCTCTGGCCCTGAGAGGATGTGGAAGTAATTGAAGTCGATGCGTTAGCTGCCATCCATCCGACAACGGCTTCAATTTGTTCCTCCCGCAGCAGTGGGGTACGTTGAGGTCCTACAAAGCTGCGCATAAAGGACTGTTGCCTGCTAAAACTGGGGGATGCTGATCCACTGGTGCCCGCAGCAGGCCCAGAATCCCCACGTCCTCTACCTGCAGAATCCCCACGTCCTCTCCCTGCAGAATCCCCACATCCTCTCCCTGCTGAAACTCCATGCCCACGCCCACGCGCCTTACTCCCTGCCTTCTTCATCTTGCCAGGCTGCTTAAGATAGGCAGAAAAGTACAAAGGGGGGCCATAGTGTGCTTATTCCTGAACAGCTGGTTACAGGTACAAGAAACACTAATTTTATGAAGTGTGTCTGTGTGGACTACACTTTAATAGGAGCTGATGTGGCCTACACAAGTTCCAAATGTAGTGTTTGGTGAACTTTTTTTGTGGTTTCTTTGTTGGAAACAAACTCAAAGTATGTGAACAAAGAATTGAAACTGATAGTATCACCAACTTTTTGGAGCTATTACAATGCAGGCAGGTAACCTACAATGCAAAAGATGAGGCTCCAAAAAAATTGGGTAATACTAATCTGGCTGGGCCGGCAGGGCACAAGCCAGAAAAAAAGGCTCCTCTATCTACTCCTATATAGTGTTTGCAACCAACCAATGTTGATGGATACGGATGGATGCACACTAATAGGAGAAGAAAAAATGAGCTGCACTCAAAGACAAATATGTGTGAGGCAGTGACGCACGTTGAGCGTCCTACAACCAGATGTAGCTGCAGGACACTCTACTCTGCGTAAGCTGCACTCACACACAGTCAGAGACCTCTCAGACAGCCGTGAACAGTGCAGCTAAGTGGGCACTGGCACTGACAGGCTGCAGAAAGGCTCCGCTGTGTACTCCTATATAGTGTTTGCAACCACCGTAGATGGAGACGGATGGATGCACACTAATAGAAGAAAAAATGAGCTGCAATAAAAGAAAAATGTGTGAGGCAGTGACACGCTGAGCGTCCTACAACCAGACGTAGCTGCAGGACACACTACTCAGCGTGAGCTGCACTCACACACAGTCAGAGACCTCTCAGACAGCCGTGAACAGTGCAGCAAAGTGGACACTAGCACTGAAAGGCTGCAGAAAGGCTCCGCTGTCTACTACTAGTGTTTGCAACCAGCGTATATGGATACGGATGGAAGCACACTAGATTGAAATTATGTAAAAAATGCAGCTCAAAAATTAAAAGATGTATGAGGCAGCAGTGATCACACTGGGTGGCCTACAGCCTGACGTGGCTGCAGGACCCACTCCACAGCGTGAGCTGCACTCACACAGCCCTTGCAGACAGCTGTGAACACTGCTGCTAGGGCAAAGAAGGCTACAGTGGTGGTTTATGTAGCCTGGGTAAAGCACTAGAAGTTTGGTGGAATCGCTATTTCTAACTGTCCCTCACAGTCTTCTACAGCAGCCTGTCCCTAACTGAATTCACAGCAGAGTGAACCAGAAATGGCGGCTGCGGTGGGTTTTATAGAGCATCATGACATCATTTCGGCAGCCAATCACAGCCATGCCAATAGTTAACATGCCTACATGCCTAACAGGATGTGCCCACACTTCGGAGGATTCCCATTGGCTTAATCAAAGCAAGCAGGCTCATAGCATGATGGGAACTTCCGATTCCGATTCCGGAATCCGATATGACAAAAGTATCGGAAGTCAGTATCGGAATTCCGATACCGCTAATATCGGCCGATACCCGATACTTGCGGTATCGGAATGCTCAACACTACTTGGGAGCGCCCGTTTTGGGTTTTGGAAGAGGCATGATCCTAATAGGTGCCGAAGTGGAGGCTACAGGCAACCAAGTCTGCCCCCTCCCTCTCTCTCCTTTTTTGGCCTTTCGGGGAATCTCTTCCTCAGAGCTGCTCCCACCACCTTCCTGTATCTCACGCCCACGCGCCTTACTCCCTGTCTTCTTCATCTTGGTAGACTGATAAAGATAGGCAGAAAAGTACTAAGGACTTAGTGTGCTTATTGCTGAACAGCTGCTAACAGGTATAAGAAACACTAATTTTATAAAGTGTGGACTAGACTTTAATATGAGCTAATGTGGCCTACACAACTACACAACTGTAAAATGGAGTGCTTGGTGAACTTTATTAACTTTTTTTTTTTTTTTACAAAAAGACACTGGATGTGCCCAAAGATGTAAAACCGATAGTATCACAAACTTTTTGTAGCTATTACAATGCAGGAAGGTAACCTACAATGCAATAGATGAGGCTCCAAAAAATAGGCTAATACTAATCTGGTTGGGGCTGCAGGGCACAAGCCAGCAGAAAGGCTCCTCTATCTACTCCTATATAGTATTTGCAAATATTGTAGCTGGATACGGATGGATCCACACTAATAGGAGAAATCTGGAAAAATGAGCAGCACTAATGCAAAAATTGACAATGTATGAGGCAGTGACACACGCTGAGTGAACTACAACCAGAGGTGGCAGACTGCAGAACACACTACAGCGTGAGCTGCACTCACACACAGAGACCTCGCAGACAGCCGTGAACAGCGCTGCAAGGCAAAAGAAAGCTTCAGCGATTGATAAAGCAGCCTGGGTAAAGCACAATATAGCAAATCGCTAGGTCACACTGTCCCTCAGAACAGCAGCGTCCTATCCCTAACTGAATTCACAGCAGAGTGAACCAAAAATGGCGGCGGCGGCTTTTATAGTGCATCATGACATCATTTCAGCAGCCAATCACAGTCATGCCAGTAGTTACATGCCTAGCATGCTCTAACAGGATGTGCCCACACTTCTTAGGATCCTCATTGGCTGAATAAAATCAAACTGGCTCATAGCATTTTGGGAACTTCCGATTCCGGTATTCGATATACTAAAAGTATCGGAACTCAGTATCGGAATTCCGATACCGAGAATATCGGCCGATACCTGATATTGCAGTATCGGAATGCTCAACACTAGTGAGGACTTATTTTTGCGTGCCGAGCTGACGGTTTTATTTATAACATTTTGGAGCAGATATGATCTTTGGTTCACACGTTATTGCATTTTATTGCAATGCAGCGACAACCTAAAAAACTTTTTTTTTTTCATTACGCTGTTTAGTGATCGGGTTAATTCCTTTTTTATATTCATATATCAGGCGATTCTGAATGCAGCAATACCAAATATGTGTATGTTTGATTTTTTATTGTTTTATTTTGAATGGGGTGAAAGGGGGATGATTCAAACGTTTATTTTTTTTATATTTTTAAACTTTTTTTAATTTTTGCATGCTTCAATAGTCTGCATGGGAGACTAGAAGCTGCACTACTTTGATTGCCCGTGCTACACACAGGCGATGATCAGATTGCCTGTGTGTAGCAGAAATGCTCACTTGCTATGAGTGCTGACCATGGGGCGGTGCTCATAGCAATCTGCCAATGAAAACCATCGAGGTCTGCTGTAGCCCTTTGGTTGTCATGCCGAACCATCAGTGACCTGCAATCATGTAAGGGGGTCACCGATGCACAGGATTATCGACACACTTCTGGTAAGCGTGAGTTAAATGCCTCTGCCAGAGACTGACAGTGGCATTTAACTAGTCAACAGCCACAAGTTGATCGCAATTCCACCTGCGACTGTTGCAGGCACATGTCAGCTGTATGGATAAGCTGTCATGTGCTCAGCACCGCAGCCCGCCCCAAATGGGGAGTCCGACAAAGGCGTACTATTATGCCCAATGTCGGAAAGGGGTTAAAACAAAACAAAAATAGAAAAAAAAGTGCCCCATGCATAAAAACGATAAAGCACAAAAGTAGGCCAAAAACCATTTAAAAAATTGCTTGCTCTTGTGAAGGTTTTATTTTTTCACTTGGATTTTTCAGCTGAAAAAATCCATTTAAAAAAAGAAAAACAACATATCTTTAGGGTATGTGCACACGCTGCGGATTCTGCTGCGGATTGATCCACGCGGATTTTGCAAAATCCGCAGGTAAATCCGCAGGTCAAAAGACCTGTGGTTTATCTGTGGATTGCTCTGCGGTTTTGCCCTGCGGTTTATCACCTCTACAATGGAGGAGATGGTAAACCGCAGCGGAATCCGCAGAAAGAATTGACATGTCAATTGTTTCTGTGGATTAGAAACCGCAGCAAATCCGCGCGGAAAAATCCGCACTGTCTGCACTACGGTTTCCATTTCACATAGGATATTATAGTACTGTGCAACGCAGCAGCAACTGCTGCGGATCCGCAGGGCCAAAACCGCTGCGGATCCACAGCAGAATCCGCAGCATGTGCACACACCCTTAGGCCAAGTGCACATGTTGAGTATTTAGTGAGTCTTTTACCTTACTATTTGTAATCCAAAACCAGGAGTGCAACAGTCAGGGGAAAAGTATAATAGAAACATGTCACCGCTTCTGCATTTTTCACCCAATTCTGGCTTTGGCTTACAGATGCTGGGGTAAAAAACTGACCAAATGCTCAATGTGTGCACGTGGCCTTAAAATGATGGTCTAAAACCTATATGTCTATTTTTTGAGCCTGTCTTTATACCTGTGTTTGGAAATTCCATTGCTCAGTTCCATTCTAAATCCAACAGAATGCATCCAAAATGTAGAATAACTGATGCAAGTGGGATCTTAGAGGCTCCATTGTTATGATGTCCATCTTTATTCAATCATGTGTGAGTCTTTGGAACATGGAAACTTTTTTTTCCTTTCTAGAAGTTAGAGAAGAAACATTTTCATCAATTATACAGCCGATATGTTTTGAGCATAAAATTCTGTTTGAGAGTTCCTAAAAAGGCTGAAAAGCCAAATGGAGTTTCCCAAAGCAGATGTGAGCATAGCCTTAAAGAGAAACTGTTAGTAGAATCAACCTTCCTAAGCTCTCTATATGGGCATTTAGGTCATAGGACGCTGAATAAAATGATACCTTGATATCTGTAGTCTGATGTCTTATTCACGAGAAATCCACATTTTTCTTATATGTAAATGAGCTGTTCAGATCTATGGGCTGGACACTGATCTGCATGAGAATCTCTCTCCAGAGGTCATTATAAATGACAGGAGGCATTACCATTGTGATGTGTAACGGCTTCTCTCTTCTCTGCTAAATTCAGTGCAGAGCTGTATATGATTATATCTCACACATTTGCAGGTTCCTCTCAGCTTTAGCTTCAATCTCACAGACAGAGCTGTTACAACTGCAGCAAATGTGTTTGTAAGAATATAGAGTTCAGTTCTACTATTCTATGTTAGTTACATGTAACACTCCGGTATCGCCCCCTTTAATTATTAATAATCTCTGGAGTCAGACTCTCACACAGATCAGTGTCCAGCCCATAGATACTAAACAGCTCATTTCCATTTTAAGAAAAACATGGATTTCTCTGAAATAAAACATTGAATTACAAATATCAAAGTATCATTTCATTCAGCTTCCTGTGACTTGCATGCCCATAAACACAGCTTAGAAGGGTTAACCCTACAGACAGATTCCCTTTAAGAGGTCTCTGTTTCGATGTCAGAAATGTATTAAAAAATGAAAAATGTAACAGTCCAATCAAATTGATCTACTGCATTATGCCCAATGACTATTTGTCTGAAGTGTTTCTTTAACTTCACAATATCTCCTTGTACCTTGGGTGCTGATCCTGGGCACTCTGTGCCATGTTTTGCTTTGAAAGCAGTATAATGTAACAGAGCTAGACAAATTTCTTGATTCCCAAAGTAAAGGTTTTCATTTCAGTATCACTATCTATATGCTGAAAAACATGCAATGTATAAAGATACTTGCTGACTTCAAAGCTATATTGTATCATTCTTGTAAGAAAAAGGAGTATGATGCAGTAGTTCTCTACAAGATACAAGAACTTCACTGTAGCACTGCTGCTGGCGCCCCTGCATAGGGTCCCCTTACCTGTCCATGGAGGAATGCTGGCATAGGCCTGTTTCACACTTCAGTTTTTGACCATCAGTCAAAATCCGCCGTTTTTGCAAAAAAAAAACGGATCAGCCATTTTTTTGGCGGATCCGTTTTTTCCCCATTGATTTGCATTACCGGCGGATCTTGACGGATGGCCATCCGTTGGATCCGTTTTTTTTGTGGAACCGTCAATTTTTTTGCGTCCGCTGAGATGCCTGGATGGACCATGTAACATTTTTTGTGCTGCAGGATCCGCATTTTTATACAGCGCATGCATGGAGGAATGAAGTCGGGCTGAAATTTAACCCTGAAATCATTTCTGGCCGGCAGAAAAAATTATCTGTCTCTCTCTCTCTCCTTCCCGGGCAGCGATTCCTTTAAAATTCTTGATTCGGCGGATCCGTCAAAAAAATTGGTCCTGTGGCATACGTTCACATCAGTTAACAACGGATCCGCTTTCCGCCATTTTGGCGGTTTTTAACTGACACAAAAAGACTGATGTGTGAAACAGGCCTTACTCATCGACTTTCTCCTGCTTTCTTGTCACTCTCACAATGTGCCTGTGCTTCAAAGGGTCAGCAAGCGTATTATGCTGCATGCTTTCAGCTTGTTATTGAGAGGCATTTAGCATAAGGAGTACACCTGCAGGATGGCTCACAGTCAATAGCTGGGAGACATCTTGTATAAAAGCCTCCCTCTCCAATAGGTCGTCAAGCAACATAGTGAATCATTAGTTAGAAAGGTGTACTGAAAGTGAGTTGTGAGGTTCTCTGGTCCCGGTGCTGTCAGAACCTGAACGTTATCCCCTGGTCCCAGAGCAGCCAGTGCATAAACATTGTCCCCCTGTCCCTGTTCCTGTATCCTAGACTGGAGTTTCTGGCCTAGTCCTAAATTAATGCAGCTTGCCTGACCCCTGGGGTCCACAACTGCAGTACCAGGTTCTGCTCAAGATTGGTACCTAGCGGCTACCTGCTGCACAAGCCTGACATCATTACTAGGGGCTCCAGTGAAAACCAAGGTAGCCTCTTAGTTCCACTCCTTCCTTGAAAGGCCTAGCCTTGTGGCAGGGTGACTCCACAAATCCACGTGTGTCATGACTGGGCGTGACAGCCTTTTCAGCCCAGTTGTAAGGGGTTACAAAGGATGATGTGTTCCCCTAACACCTTAAGTATGTTATATGTGACAAGTGTATATATTTTGAAGCTGCTTTAATATGTATATGTAATGTTGTGATTTTGCTTCACAATGTATTTAATAGGGAAAGTGCAGTGCAAAGTTTAGTCATTAGATGGAGGCATAGAGTTCTTTAGTGTAAATCACCCTGTAAAGAGTTAATCACATAGGAGGGGCTAGCTGGGAGTTAAGGTAGGAAAGCTTCCTATTTTTAGTTAGTCAGGCTAGGGAGCTGAAAGAGCCCAGTTGGGGCCAAGGATCTCCTTAGGTGCTCGGGTGGGCTATAGGCCCACGCTGCCCAATACCCCTGCAACATTCAAGCATGTGCCCAGCCATCCAGGGTACCCAGGGAAGAATGAAGTGCAGCAAATCCCTCAGTAGATAGAATGAGAGAAGAAGGAAGCAAGCAGAGGAAGGCATAAAGGTCACCGTAAAAGTGTAGCGGCAGGTCGCTCCAGATGTGGTGGATTGCTACATGGGCTGAATCTCTTATGTCCAGGGCGAAATGGGCAGGAGTGCGCTCCACCATAGTGATGCTGTACAGGGAGGACGCTGAGGGGCCGTCTAGGATGCTCCGACCCACGGAAACACTTAGTGACAAAGGAAGCAGTAAAGGGAAAGATGAAGTGATGTGCTGTATGCACTGTGATGGAAATGCTGGAAACTACTTGGATGTGCTGTGTCCTGAAGTGAGTAAAATTGTTGAGTTAAGAGTTGCCCTGGACTGTGTCTCCATTCATGGGTATCCAGATGCAGCAGTATGCCAGCGCATCAAAGGGGACACTGACAGCACAGTGAATATTGCCCGAATTATGCAGAATAAGAGGCACATTTTTCATGTAGAGGGAGGCCAGGCTACGCAACCTCAGCCATGACTACTGCCCTGGCTGACCTTTACACAGCCATGACCACAACATTCATTTTCGGTGTACTCCATGCATATGTGATGTATTTTTATTCCCATATAGAGCAATATAATCTTTATGATCTCTTATGGGTCAAAATATATATTTACCCACCAAATTCCCTTCCTATCACCTAAATAGAGTTATCAGGTGTCGTTAATGATGGATGTAGTTTGTAAGCTCCTGTTCGTCTGTGACATTTCTCTCGACCTTTTCAGTATTCTATGTTTAGGCTTTCATCCAATTTAACTTTCCCACAGTTTGGGCTGCTGGGACCTGGGGACAGGAAAGCTATGCTAAATTAAACATATTATGAAGGTCAGAGCATTATGGCACGGTCTGCTGTGTGACATCTCTTGTTAAAGAGAAATTCACCAATCACCGGAAAAAATTTGATTTGATATAAATAACATCACAGGAGTATTATGTGTCCACTTTGGCTTTATATGTCATTTCTCTCTTCTATCATCCCATTTATAAATAAGTAAATAAATCTTCACTGTGTTTTTTTTTCTTTTGATGTCCCCATTGCATCTTAAATCAAGGCAGTGGAGGCAGATTAAAGTGTGTTTGCCCACACAATCTCTCTTCTGCTTTTGGTTGTAAAATCTTATTTGCATCTAGACCTTCAAAGTCCTTGACTCTGTTAAAACTTTCATTAGATGACTGATGTGTGGTTGCTAAAGGCCATCCTCTCATGCTGTACATCTGGGTCTACAGATCCCATAAATGATTGTAAGGTTGTAATACACAGATCAGTCATAACATTGAAATCGTCTGTCTAATATTGGGTAGTTCCCCCTGGAGCTGCAAAAACAGATCTGACCTGACCGGTCCACTTGTTACTCACCTCTATCAAATCCATGGACAGTGCTGCTTCCTCTACTTGATGCCGGCTCCCTATGCTCTAAGCACCTGTGATGACATGCCATATGGTCTTATAGGCTGACTGAGGTGCCTGTTTGCAAGCTGTATATTCAGGTAGTTGTGATCATCTCTGTTATTGGAGACTTCTTTTACTGTACTGTCAGTCAGTTCTACTTTGAGAGCCCGGAAGAAGGCACATTCAGCCAAAACGCGAGTGGCACCGCAGGTCCGAGATAATTTTTGAATACTCCTGGTTTACTTGCCCCTTCATCTCTTTATCACTAACTTGGTGAGGTTCACCAGTTGCTTTACTGAATCCTAAAATGGTGTGACATCTTGTCCTAATATTATGTGTATTTTTGATGATTAGAGCGGCATGCTGTATAAATTGCTTACTTTTTTGCCTCTTATCTGCGGTGCCAACTTTTTGTATTTTTCACTGATTATTCCCTATTTACATTAAAGTTATATGTCTTTTAACAAATTGTCCAATATATTTATAACTTTTAAACTATTTTAGTTCTGCTATGTGCAATTCTTTTTCTATATGGGTTTTGAGGCTGTCAAGCCCAGCGCTGTTATTCATCTAAGGCCGAGGTCACACTTGCGAGTGGTGATGAGCGAGTCTACTCGTTGCTCTGGTTTTACCGAGCATGCTTGAGTGTTCTCCGAGTATTTGGGCGGGCATTATTTGCGACTGCTAGACAGCTTGAATACATGTGTGGAATGCCAGTTTGTTAGGGACTTCCCACATGTATTCAGCCTGTCTACAAGTCGCAAATCATCATGATAAGATGAGGAAAACTAAATCTCCGAGCACGCCAAAATACTCGGAGGACACCCGAGCATGCTCGGGAAAACCTGAGCAACAAGTACACTCGCTCATCACTACTTGCAAGTGCAATGCGAGAAACTCGTGCGAGTCTTTCACCTCAATACCCGACACTGCCCTCGGCACTCGGGACCTGAGTGTGCGGCTGCATGTCTTTCTATGCAGCTGAATACTCCGGTCCGAACCGCTGGTGGCAGTGCCGGGTATTGATGCAAGAGACTCGCACGAGTTTCACGCACTGCACTCGCAAGTGGGACCCTGGCCTAAGAACTCGGCATTGATCCGCTCTAGTTTGTGCAACCTGACTTACCAAACTCTAATTCATAGTTAGATACTTTGCTATGCTGCCAGTTAGTACTATACTGGACATTATGGCATGGTCAACTCTGCTACATCATTAGGCATTGTTGCTTACAGTACAGTGCATGCAACGTGTCTCCTGCCCTACTCAAGAATGTTACATCACCACAGAAATATCCAGAATTGCCACATCTCAAATTTTCAGCATCGTTCAACTCTACATTGAGCCTACTGGGATACACAGCTTTGCTATTTCACTGGGCTCTGCTACAATTATCATCTTTACTGTTGCTGTATCTATTGAGCCTCCTGGCACATCCAACTCTACTACTGGTTTATCACTGGTTTCTAAAATACTGCTTGCCACAGTTCTGTTTTGAACTCCAAGACATACTTTGATCTGGAAAAACTCTGTGATGACACAGCCTTTTTTCTTAATTATGCCAGATGTATTTTTCAGTAGGTTAAGGGACATGAACAATTGTTCATATGAGCCTGTACGGTGACCCTTGCTGTATGTTAATCTGTAGAGATGAGCAAACACCTGGTTGTTCGGGTCGGGCGGGTTTGGCCAAACAGTTACAAACAGTTCAGGTTCGGTAACCAGGACAGTACCCAGACCCTAACCCGAACCCAGACTCCCTTCATTTGAATGGGGGGCCGAACATCCAGTGTTTGCCATGCTTTCTTGTGCATGACAGCACGGCAAACACCGCTTCTGATCGATGGTGAAATCATCCATGTCGGTCAGAGAGCAGCGTTTCCCACACTATCAAAAGCCAGCGAGCGCTCAGTTGTGATCAGAGGTATAAAGTTTACCTTCGGTCTCTGGCGTCAGTTGATGGGACTACAACTCAAATCATGCGATGCCTGCTGCCGCTAATAACAACGATCGCAGGCGCGGCTGATGGGTGTATTCATTAGCCGACTACAGTGCTGTAAATAAACTACTGCTTAAAAAAAACAAAAAACTTTGTGGGTTCTCGTTTATCATTTTTAACTGGACAGGCAAAATTCACAGCAAGGGGCTGCAATCCTCAGCTGTCAGCTTTAGCAAGGCTGGTTAGCAATAATAGAGGGGTCCCCATGCTGTTTTTAATAATTATATGAACAAATAATTTAAAAAATTGACGTGGGGTCCCCCCCATTTTTGTTAACCAGGCTTGCTAAATCGGACAGCTGGGGGATGGTATTCTCAGGCTGGTATTGGGCCATGGATATTAGCCCCCCAAGCCTAAAAATAGCAGCCCACAGACCCCCCAAAAAAGCACAACTATTAGATGCGCCAATTCTGGCGCTTTGCCTAGCTCTTCCCACCTGCCCTGTAGTGGTGGCAAGTGGGGTTAATATTTGTGGGGTTGATGTCACCTTTGTATTGTCTGGTGACATCAAGCCCATGGATTACTAATGGAGAGGCGTCTATAAGACACCCATCCATTACTAATCCTATAGTTGTATGGTAAATAAAGACACAGTCAGAATAAAGTCCTTTATCTAATATATAATGCTCAAAGTGTGTATGTATGTATGTATGTATGTATGTGTGTATGTCCGGGATAGGCATCTGCACTGCCACAGCTACAGCCACAAAATTTGGCACAGTCACACGTCTGGACCCCGAGAGTGTCCTAAGCTATGTTGTGAGGTGAAATTTTAACCCAGTGCATTCCAATTCACCAAACAATTTTGCCCCTGTCTACATAATGGGGAAAAAGTGTGCGCGCGTCATGCCCCGCTCCTCATTATGATGTCATAATGCTCCTATCTACATAATGGGGAAACAGTGTGCGCGTATCAAACCCCGCCACTCATTATGTCACAATGGTTGCCATGGCGACGCTGATGTCATCAAGCCCCGACGCTCATTATGATGTCATAATGGTTGACTATGGGATGGAGGATGTGTGATGGGTATATGGGCACTGGACTATTGGATGGAGGATATGTATGATGGGTATATGGGCACGGGACTATGGGATGGAGCATGTGTGATGGGTATATGGGCACTGGACTATGGGATGGAGGATATGTATGATGGGTATATGGACACGGGACTATGGGATGGCGGATATGTATGACAGGGATATGGGCACTGGACTATGGGATGGAGGATATGTATGATGGGTATCTGGGCACGGGACTATGGGATGGAGCATGTGTGATGGGTATATGGGCACGGGACTATGGGATGGAGGATACATATGATGGGTATATGGGCACGGGACTATGGGATGGAGCATGTGTGATGGGTATATGGGCATGGGACTATGAGATGAAGGATGTGTGATGTGTATATGGGCACTCGACTATGGGATGGCGAATATATATGATGGGTATATGGGCACGGGACTATGGGATGGAGGATGTGTGATGGGTATATGGGCACGGGACTATGGGATGGCGGATATGTATATGGGCACGGGACTATGGGATGGAGGATGTGTGATGGGTATATGGGCACTGGACTATGGGATGGAGGATATGTATGATGGGTATATGGGCACAGGACTATGGGATGGCGGATATGTGTGATTGGTATATGGGCACGGGACTATGAGATGGAGGATATGTGTGATGGGTATATGGGCATGGGACTATGAGATGAAGGATGTGTGATGGGTATATGGGCACTCGACTATGGGATGGCGGATATGTATGATGGGCATATGGGCACAGGACTATGGGATGGAGGATATGTATGATGGGTATATGGGCACGGGCCTATGGGATGGAGGATGTGTGATGGGTATATGGGGACGGGACTATGTGATGGCAGATATGTATATGGCACGGGACTATGGGATGGAGGATGTGTGATGGATATATGGGCACTGGACTATGGGATGGAGGATATGTATGACGGGTATATGGGTACGGGAGTATGGGATGGCGGATATGTATGATGGGTATATCGGCACGGGACTATGGGATGGAGGATATGTATGATGGGTATATGGGCATGGGACTATGGGATGGAGAAAATGTATGATGAGTATATGGGCATGGGACTATGGGAAGGAGGATATGTATGATGGGTATATGGGCAAGAGCCTATGTGATCTTGGATATGTATGATGGGTATATGGGAACGGGAGTATGGGATGGAGGATAATTATAATTTGCTATAACTAACCACAGTTAGTTACTATGCCCGGGCAGCGCCGGGCTCTTCAGCTAGTTAGAAATAAAACAAAACACAGTTTTGCCTTTTTATTTAATAATAACAAACACAGTTATACTCACCTAACACCTAAATTCCACCGAAGCCCTTGTTCTCCTGTAATAAAACTAAAATAAAAAAGCAACAACATACCATACCTTTCTGTTGTTCTGTCCCATGCCGTAATCCATGTCTGGGGGATAAACAATTTTCAACCTGGACGGTGCCAAGATGCGACCGTCCAGGCTGAGAACTACTGGTGACTGAACTGCTTCAAGTGCAGCCTCAGTGACCGGTGGTGACGTCATCGAGGTTACCTCCGGTCACTGAGGCTGAGTTCCAAGCCGGGCTAAACTGCTGTGACCTCGATGAGATCCCTGCTAGCAGCTGTGAGTTTTGCCTGGCTGGTTATCAAAAATAAAGGGGAGCCCATGCCATCTTTTTTAATAAATTATTTACAGCGCAGGAGTAGCTGATGAATACACCCATCAGCCACTCCTACGCTCACAGTATTAGCGGCAGCATGCATTGGATGATGGGAACAGTAATTCCATTAGCTGATGCCAGTGACAAGAGTGAAATTTTATACCTCCAATCACAGCTGAGCTCTCATGCTGTCTTTTGACAGCGTGGGAACCATGGCTCTGTGACCGGTGGGGATGATTTCACCACCAATCAGAAGCAGTGTTTGCTGTTCTGTCATGCACATGACAGCGTGACAAACACCTGGTATTCGGGCAGCCGAACCTGAACAGTAACACGGACTTCTTGGTGAAGTCCTTGTTCGGGGTCCATGCCCAAACAGTAAGTTTTCGGCATGGACGCCGAACTTTACTGTTCGGGTTCGCCCATCTCTATTAATCTATTTAATGCCTGCTTATTAGGTATTGTATCAGACCCCTGCAATTTACTATACTACAGACCTTGGAGGACAAATATGCAGATTAATTGGACAGTCAAAATTTGTTAATTTGCTGAATGCCTGCTGATTACATATTTTATCAGCCCCTGCCGAATACTAGCATACATAGCTTAGAGGACAATTATGCAGGCTAATAGAACAATGAGGTATTACTTCCTATGGGGAATATCCTGAATGACAGCTAAGGGTATAAAAGAAATTCAAACCTACAGGGCCCTGTGTGAAAAAAGAGATTGTCCTTTCCCCTTAAAACATCAATTAACTGATGTTTATCACATCTTTGGGAAGCCGAGTTCAAATTCCCTAGCCACAAGCAGGCCTGATTACTGCTACATCTTTTCTCAATTAAAAAATCACTTAAATAGGATCTGCCTGATAAAGTGAATTAGACTAAAAGATCCTCAAAAGCTAGACATAATGCCGCAGAAGCATGTACCATTAGAAGGTAATCCCAAGAAAATCTTATTTAAATTGCAACATGGCTAAATATATAAAATACAAAAAATACTGTGTATACTCAAACGTAAAAATTACAATAGGTATGTACAAAAGTGAACTAGACTATTAAATTGCTAGTTCAATGTGCCTAAGTCAATTAGGCTATGAATGGCAAATCATATTTTAATTTAATGGAAAAAATCACTCAACGGAGAAAATTATACTACCATAGATAATAACTTAAACATAGTCTTACATTGTAATGGTTCAAATCCACAAATGTAAGGAGAAAGTGGCATGCACTGTCCCATAAAATGTCCTTTTATTTGGATTCACATAAAGCAAAAAGCAGGAGAGTACAAAGTCGCACTGGATGGCGGCCATTTCAAGCTGCTAAGTGCTTCTACAGGTCCTCTGTAATGGTTCAGTCACCACATGTGCCTGGCCCCAATGCGCGTTTCACCCTGCTTCATCATGGGACATGTGTCTTAGGGAAGGAGTACGGGAGTTCAGTGAGATGAGCCCTGGCCCATGTGGTCTTTCTAAAGACAGCCAAGCAAGCGGACAAGAGCACCCACTGACCATCATGTCTCCACAATAACTATTCTGAATATTTTGTGCTACTACTTCAACTCTGCCTTACTAATCTCCCTATGCTGTTTCAAGTTTCCTCGTAAGCTACAACTCAAACTCCTCCACTTGTCGTCCAGTTTCTACAGACTATGTAGTACTAAATGGACCACCCTGCTGCATCGTCATCTGCCTGTGTTGCATTACTACTTCTCATCTGGTCAAGGGACTCAAGGACATAACACAAGTCCTTGACTCCACAGGACCTCTGAAAGTGTCCTGTAATATCTGATATCAAGACATTAGAGGCAGAGGTTTTAGGTCTTCTAAGTTATGTAACTACCTTCGAAGAGCCATAACCTTTATATTTATTTGCTCACATTGCCATAAAAGTGCTTGTTTTTGACAGAGAAAGCTAAATTTTTTGCACTATTTACCATATAATATATTAAACAAATTCTTTGTGACATTTAGTGGTAGATAAATAAATTAATAAAATAAAACCAGCAGTGATACTGTCTGAAGAAACACAGATCCCAAGACCTGTGTCTCAACTGACCGAAGAGCTGTGTTACACACATAAATGTCGCACTTGATTCATGAACCCACTGTGCCACAGGGCTGAACCTGCCTATGAAGGGGTGTAGCTATGTGCCTACCTGGTGTTTGATGGAGCTCCTGATGGTAGAGACAAACTGGGCTGCAGGTAGCCTCCAGGTACCACTCAAAGGCAAGCACGGGTACTGCAGATACTGATCCCAGGGGATGGCTTCGCTGATGCAGTGAGATGTGATTGAGGTCATTTGGTTAGCAGATACCCGGAGACTGATAGTCTGTACAGACAACATGGATGTAGGAGATAGGTTCTTATTCAGATCAGTAGATATCAGGAACAGTTCTGGAACTGGCTGCTATAGGACCAGGGATGACGGACACAGGACTGTCTGCATCAGGACCAGACGTGGTTTCTGGAATAGGACGAAGCGGTAACAGAAACACAGGCAAACTATACTGGATTAGTGAGACACAGGATACAGCAATAACTTTAGAATATACTAGGAACGGGGGAACTGGCACCATACTGTTGCACACAACAATACGACTAATACTAACTACATGTGTTGCTCAGGCACTTCCCAATTGGCAAGGTTGCCTTTTATACAAGATGACTCCCAGTATTGATGAAACTTTAACTAAATGCCTCACCGCTGACAGCTGAGAACATTTTACTATGTGCGCACAGTGTCCCTTTAAAAGCAGAGGAGTGCGTGCACACTAGGCATATTGCCGAACCATAGTGCGGTGCGCACAGAGGAGAGGGAGGAGGCACATGGGAATGAGTAAGTCAGTTTTCCCACATAGTTGGGGAAGGGAAACCTTGAGGAGATGACGGCAGATACAGTGCCCCACCTTTATGCCCCCTCTTCTTCAAGCCCCCGAGGACTCCTTGCAGGGTAGATGAAGTCAGATTCTTTTTCCAGAACTCCCATCACCTCTCATCAGGACTACATTCTCTCCAATCCACTGGAAGGAAGATTACGTCTCCTTCCTTCTTCTTGGCCAGGATGCCTCTCATCTCTGGACATCCTCAGAGCAGAACAGAGTAGACTTGGAAACAGGAACTCCAACTTGCAATGTATCTTTTAGTCATACAGGAATAGCTGTTCCCTTGGAAGAAATTAAGATGAATTGGGACTCTGTTTGGGACTTTCTCTGATTTGGACTGGCCGGTGTACAGTAGAATCTCGGAAGATACCTCCACCTTGAGGTTGTCATCCTGTGACCACCTGGAATCAGAGGATGCATTCACAGGGCTGATCATCACATTGGTCTCACACAAGGTGCATCCTTTCCGATGACAGGTTTCAGGATATGGACCATTGGAACCATCGCTTGTTGGAGAGGATGGCAACTTGGCAGGAAGCACTGGAACCAGACACCCTTTGTGGCCCGACTCTCCCGATTGAAGAACTTCACTGGACTTCCAATCTATGACTAATTTCAAAAACTGACCGTCACATCCAAGCATAAGCATAGTGTGAACAGGTGCTTAAAGGGAATCTGTCACCTAATTTTTGGCCTATCAGCTGCGGCCCCAGCCATCAGGGGCTTATCTACAGCATTCTGTAATGCTGTAGATAAGCCTCCAATGAAACCTGAAAGAAAAATGCTGTAGATAAGCCCCTGATGGCAGTGCCAGCAGCAGAAAGGGGAAAAATGGGGTGACAGATCCCCTTTAACCTAGACTCACCAACTCATATACATTCAAACAAAAGAGGAAGCACACTGTAGTGCCATAACATGCAAACATGAAAAATGAATTGCGTTACTGCATTAGAAGTATGAAAAATTGAGAAAGTTTAGCGCATAAAATGGCCAAGTTATGTGTACCTGGAAGCCACGGTAAGGCATTTCTCGTTTTCCAGGACCCTATCTAATGTCAATCCTCACTTAGACTGAAGTCTTCATCTGAATGGGAACCTATGTAAATCCTCTGCTAAGATTGAAATCTATATCTCTGTGGAGGGGTTGTGGCCCTGCCTTGATTAAAACCGCCTGCGGCTAACAGGTGGAGTGCTCAGTCAGAAGGTTAATGAATACAAATTTCAAAAACTGACTGTCACATCCAAGCATTAGCATAGTGTGAACAGGCGCTTAACCTAGAGTCACCAACTCATGTACATTCAAACAAAAGAGGAAGCACACCGTAGCGCCATAACATGCAAACATGAAAAATGAATTACATTACTGTATTAGAAGTATGAAAAAATGAGAAAGTTTAGTGCATAAAATGGCCAAGTTATGTGTACCTGGAAGCCATGGTAAGGCATTTCCGGTTTTCAAGGACCCTATCTAATGCCAATCCTCACTTAGACTGAAGTCTTCATCTGAATGGCACTACAGTGTGCTTCCTCTTTTGTTCCGATCTAAGACTGGCTCATGAGTTCTCAGCCATGGAAGACCTAACAATAGTGAGTGAAAAATGTCAGCCAATACATAGGAGTACTCCATTGGAGAAAATTGCTTTCTATCTGGAGGAAAACAGGGTCACCGATGACTTGAACAAGTTCAGGTGGGTCCATTCCCTCAACAAGATGACACTTTCTGTGGATTCAGATGACGTTGAACGGAAATTCGATACCGATCCACTACGACCTGTTGAACGAAATTTCCCACAGAATTGGAGTCAAGGAAGGCTGTCTCATTGAATTGGACTCTTCTACAGGACACAAACGTTCACAGTCAGTGATGAAGAGTCTCCTCTATCACCTAGGTAGGTGTTAGGCACCAGGATTCTCCCGCAGCACTGGGTAGATCCCAAGCCTTGTCTGCTTCTGCGGTCTCCCATTCTGCTTCGGCCGCAGTAGGTGCTGCTGAGCAAAGACGTCAGTCTCAGCGTCTTGCCCAGGCTCTTGCTGTTTGCTTGGTTACTGCTGACATTCCAGCCAAGTCTATGGTAACCATCAACAGGCAGCGGCAAATGGATGCTCTGGAGGCTAGGTGCAGAAATCACCCTAATGAGCATGCTCATGATGTGTCGACGTCTCATTGGTGGGTCAGTCGTCAGCTGTTCTGATGGTGTGGCAGCTACGGATTGGTCAACAAGCAAGGTCCTGTCTGACTGGACATGACCTGAACATATAAAAGGTCCTCTGAGGTGCACGTCGGCACGCTAGTGTCATTTGTGGTCATTTGTGTGTGGGTGGAGACTGCTGCTCTGTCAGCTTATATGTGTATCCAGCTTTCCTTAGAGAGGAAGGGTTTTCTTTTGGCTCGGCCTAGTGCCTGTCTCAGCCACGTATGCAGTTAGCACGGATCAGTTATGGGGCACAATCAGCCGACGTGCTTAAACCCTTTTGTTTTCAACTGGCTATAGCACACACCTCATTTTGTACCGTTTGGCGGTTAGCTGAGTTTGCTCCTCATATTTTGCGCCACTCGGTGGACAGCTGAATCAGATTTTCTTTGCCATTCGGCGGTTAGCTGAGCTGGTATTCCTCTTCCGCTGCATACCTCTCTGAGACTTTATTTGTCTGGTATTTTGCGTTCAGTTCCCAATGTGTAGAGTTAGCACAGTTAACACAGCATGTTTCTTGGTGAATGCTCGCCGTACGGCTCCGCCATTTTTACTAGCAGGAGGATAACATCTCTGCACTGTGGACCCCAGGTTGTGATCGCACTCTATTAGTTATTCTTATTTAGTGCGATCTGCCAACCCTAACAGTAGACTTCACCCAGAGGCACTAGGTTTAGGAGTTTAGACCTCTGAAAACAGTCACAAATAAAGTGCTCCAGGCCACCACATTCGAAGCACACTCCCATTTCAGGAAGCTGAGGAAAAATCAGTCTTTGGAATGATGGAGAAAGATGTCCCAGTCTCATTTCATGTGTCACCTCTTTAGTCCATTCTTGAAACCGGAGGTTCAATGCGAATTGCCAGGGTGATTAATTCATCTATGGAGGTTGAGATGTCAAGGGCAGCCAACTTGTCCTTGATCCTTTTGGATAATCCTTCCCAGAAGACAGCTACCAAAGCTTTGTCATTTCATCCCAGTTTGGAAGACAAGATGAGGTACCGGACGGCATACTGGCAGACTGACAATTCTCCCTGATACCGTGGAAGAAGCACGACCAGGTTCATCAAAGACCTTTTGCAAGGCCACCAGCAAGGTCTGTAGGTCCATGGTCACAGGATCCCCTTTCTCCCAGAAGGGATTAATCCATGCAAAGTCTTCTCTGTGGCACACACAGAGGAGAGGGAGGAGACACACGGGTATGCTGCCGCGATCGGGTCAGTGAATAAGCTGGCGTACTTGCATAGTGGGAGGAGGGGAACCATGTAGAGACGCTGATAGACGTTACAAGCTGTATCATAAGCACATGTATCTTTGGGAGCCAAGGAGAAGCGCTATGACACGAGAAAAAATAAATCTTCTCGGCTGACTGTGTAAGGAGACAAAAGAAAAATTCTTTAGTGCTCAATCAGCTGAGGAGAAGTTTAATTTCTTCTGATGTCATAGCCCTTCTCTTTTACTCCCTAAGGCCAAGTGCACATATTGATATTGAGTGTTTGGTAAGTTTTTACCTCAGTAATTGTAAGCCAAAATCAGGATTGGAATGTTCAGAGGAAAAGTATATTAGACTCACACGTGCACAACTTCTGCATTGTGTACCAACTCCTGGTTTTGGCTTACACATACTGTGACAAAAAAAGCTCACAAAATATTCAATGTGTGCATGTGGCCTAAGGTATATTTTCTGATGATACAGTTTCTCTCTCAGTGAGGCACACGTCTGTGTTTCTTTTGAAGGCATCATTTTTTACTTGAGGCTAGCATGGGTTGCTGTTTGAATTATGTGACATAGATCATATGATTACATTCTTGGAGAACCTTTTTAAAAGGCTTGTAGAAATACCTGTCTGTTTATTTATTAACATCTAAGTTTAGGAATTCCATTTGCCAGTTCCATTCTAAGACAAACGGAAAGTGTGCAAAATGTGCCAGCTGTATAACTAACATAAGCAGACCATAGTGGCTTTATCCATTGTTATGGGGTCTGTCTTGGTTTTGTTATATACATTTTTAAAATATGAAAAGTTCTTCATTATGTTTTTTCCGTTCTAAAAATGGACATATAATGGAACCAAGAAACACCCTACATCAATCAATGGAGTCATCTCCCCTCCCCCGACTTCCATTTGCAGCCATTAAACAAAAGATGTGTTTTGGAGATGAATGCTGTTTGTCTGTTACTAATTGCAATTCATTCAACACAGATGTGAACACTGTCTTAAAAGGTGTCTGTGTAAAAAAGAATAATCTTTACAAACACTCCACACAAATGTAATCTAGTGTATTATGCCTAACATATCTCTATTTTGTATTTTTTGAATATTCCAGCTCAGGTCCTGCATTAGTGTCACGCCACCTGTCATGCCGCTCTCACCTGGGGGCGGGACCCTGCACCCAACGTCATCACTTCTGGCTCCACGGCCGCTCCGGGGGTCTCGTCGGGTGCCAATGCGCAACTCTCGTCCTTAGTTCCATGGCTGCACAATGTTGCAAGTGCGCATGTGCGCTCTTCTCAGTTCTAGCTGCAGCCTTGCCCTCTCTATGGTCCTGGAGGACCCGACCCGGAAGTCCTAGCACTCATGCCCTATATCAGGCTACCTCTTCCTATGGGAAGGGCCTGATTATTGTTGTGCTTCCTGGCTTGGTCTACTTGGTCCTTGGCTGTCTGTGCGCTGTATTCGAGTCCTCTGCCTTGTGCTCCGTTCCTGTATTCTGCCTTGCCGTGCTTCCCAGCACATGCTCCATGCACACACTCTGCTCTGTGTTCTATCGGGCTTCATTGCACACGCTCTGCCTCTGCTCTGTCCTATTCCTTTGCACACGCTCTGCTCTGTGCCCTGTCATGCTTCTTAGCACATCTTCTGCATAACCTTGCACTCAGGCGTACTCTCTGCGCACACTCTGTCTAACTCTGTATTCAGGCATGCTCCTTCGTATGCTCCCAGCTTTGCTTGCACCTGGGCGTGCTTGTCTGTTCACGCTATACATGCTCTTGTGTACCCGCCTTGCACTATCCTGTATCTAGCGCACTCCCGTGTACACACCTTGCATTGTCCTATACCCTGCGTGTCCCTGTGTCCACGCTATGCACATTCCCTGTTGCTAGACACACTCACTCGTGTCTCTTGTCAGCAGTCATGGTACCTCACCCCCTTGGGCTTGCCCCTGACACTCCCTGTATAGAGGGTGGTCCTCACTAGGTCAGCTCACCCTGGGTGGGTTGGTGCCATGACCCAGAGTGTCCACTCGAGGAGTCATCACAATTAGGCATGACAATGACAAACTATTGATAATATATACTGTGTATATATATATATAGATCTATCTATCTATCTATCTCTATCTCTCTCTCTCTCTCTCTCTCTCTATATATATATATATTTATATATATATATGTATATATATATATATGTATATATATATATATATATATATATATATATAGCTTTAGCTTGTATAATCAGCTGATCATGGGTGGTTTCAGCTGTTTAAACTGAGATCAGGGGCTGTCTTTTAGGGAGGATTTGTCTTGATTAAAATGAAAAAGCATATATTTTAATATAGGCAGGGAATATAAATTATATCATAGTGTTGAAGTTTCTTCCAATTTCAATTATGTTTCAGCTCATTCTATACTCCATAGTTTACAAAATAGCCTCTTGATGCTACCTGGAAACCATCAATAAGCTTTTGTTGACAAACCTGCTATTCTTATAGTGTGTCATTCATTCAGTACCTAATGGTTCCTATTATTATGAATAGGCTTTGATTCTGAGGGCACACTAACACTTTAATATACTCTGTAGTCAGTTTTGTAAGCACATAAATGCTCTGTGACTCAGGTTCTTTGGATGCATAAGTGTTAATGAGATTTAGGTATTCATTTGTTAATAAAGCATGCTGTTCTGGGTATTCACACATAACATAATTAGCATGAAATAAAGTAATAATAAGATCCAACAGCTTCAGATGCTTTTGTAAAGGTTTCCAGGAAGCAACAGATGTTGCCTCTACTGCACATAGTAAAAACAAAATAAACCTTAAGTTAAAACAGTAAAAAGTAAGAAGGTATATTACAGTCAGGTTAGATTTTACATGCCTACATAGTTCATGCACAGTCGGTAAAATGTGTAATCACAATTTTGTAGTGTATGTGAACTTTAACTGCAAGTTTACAGTATTCACATAGATGTAATCTAACAAATCTAACATAAAATGTTGGAACTAGAGTTGAGCAAAACGGGTCGAAAAAATTCAAAAGTCGCCGACTTTTGGCAAAGTCGGGTTTCATGAAACGAAACCCGACCCTAGGATGAGGTCGGCCACGAGGTCGGCGACTTACGCGCCAAAGTCGCGTTTCAAAAGTTTGTTTTGCGCTCTTTTTCAGCCAATCAGGATCCACGGACACTGTGGGCAACGTGATGACATAGGCAGGGGTCCCCACCATCTTTCAGAAGGGCATGCAAGTGATTGGCTTGCTTTGGTGGGCGTCACAGGGGGTATAAAAGGGCGTGCACGCCGACCGCCATCTTACTTCTGCTGATCTCTGTATAGGGAGAGGTTGCTGCTGATTCTGTAGGGAGAGCGTTAGGCCGGGAAGAAGACAAAAAAACTGCTTCTGCTGCTAGCGATTTGGCCTGCACAACACACCAGTCACTGTGTGTGGAGTGCAAGGGGAGGCTATATAGTGGTGAATCAGTGGTGTTGGTTGTTGGGCTGCCTTCTAAGGCTTCCTGACATTCCTGCATTGCTGTTTACCCACTGCTCCGCAAACTGCTTTTTTAAAAGCAATCCCAATTTTTTTTTTTTGTCCTGCTGAGAAGAAAAAAAAACTGCTTCTGCTGCTAGCAATTTGGCCTGCACAACACACCAGTCACTGTGTGTGCAGTGCAAGGGGAGGCTATATTGTGGTGTTTCAGTGGTGTTGGTTGTTGGGCTGCCTTTTACGGCTTCCTGACAGGCTGGCATTGCTGTTTACCCACTGCTCCACAAACTGCTTTTTTAAAAGCAATCCAATCTCCCTTATCCTCTAGTCACTTTTGTCACAGCTGTGCCATCAAGCCTGTGACATAGCGCTCAGATATCAGTGGGCCTCACACAATCCAAAAGTGTCCAGTGTCCAAAAGTGTGTGCAGAGATTCAAAATCTCCCTTATCCTCTAGTCACTTTGGTCACAGCTGTGCCATCGAGCCTGTCACATAGCGCTCAGATATTCATTGGGCCTCACACAATCCAAAAGTGTCCAGTGTCCAAAAGTGTGTGCAGAGATTCAAAATCTCCCTTATCCTCTAGTCACTTTGGTCACAGCTGTACCATCGAGCCTGTCACATAGCGCTAAGATATTCATTGGGCCTCACACAATCCAAAAGTGTCCAGTGTCCAAAAGTGTGTGCAGAGATTCAAAATCTCCCTTATCCTCTAGTCACTTTGGTCACAGCTGTGCCATCGAGCCTGTCACATAGCGCTCAGATATTCATTGGGCCTCACACAATCCAAAAGTGTCCAGTGTCCAAAAGTGTGTGCAGAGATTCAAAATCTCCCTTATCCTCTAGTCACTTTGGTCACAGCTGTGCCATCGAGCCTGTCACATAGCGCTCAGATATCAGTGGGCCTCACACAATCCAAAAGTGTTCAGTGTCCAAAAGTGTGTGCAGAGATTCAAAATCTCCCTTATCCTCCAGTCACTTTGGTCACAGCTGTGCCATCGAGCCTGTGACATAGCGCTCAGATATCAGTGGGCCTCACACAATCCAAAAGTGTCCAGTGTCCAAAAGTGTGTGCAGAGATTCAAAATCTCCCTTATCCTCTAGTCACTTTGGTCACAGCTGTGCCATCGAGCCTGTCACATAGCGCTCAGATATTCATTGGGCCTCACACAATCCAAAAGTGTCCAGTGTCCAAAAGTGTGTGCAGAGATTCAAAATCTCCCTTATCCTCTAGTCACTTTGGTCACAGCTATGCCATCGAGCCTGTCACATAGCGCTCAGATATTCACTGGGCCTCACACAATCCAAAAGTGTCCAGTGTCCAAAAGTGTGTGCAGAGATTCAAAATCTCCCTTATCCTCTAGTCACTTTGGTCACAGCTGTGCCATCGAGCCTGTCACATAGCACTCAGATATTCATTGGGCCGCACACAATCCAAAAGTGTCCAGTGTCCAAAAGTGTGTGCAGAGATTCAAAATCTCCCTTATCCTCTAGTCACTTTGGTCACAGCTGTGCCATCGAGCCTGTGACAAAGCGCTCAGATATCAGTGGGCCTCACACAATCCAAAAGTGTCCAGTGTCCAAAAGTGTGTGCAGAGATTCAAAATCTCCCTTATCCTCTAGTCACTTTGGTCACAGCTGTGCCATCGAGCCTGTCACATAGCGCTCAGATATTCATTGGGCCTCACACAATCCAAAAGAGTCCAGTGTCCAAAAGTGTGTGCAGAGATCCAAAATCTCCCTTATCCTCTAGTCACTTTGGTCACAGCTGTGCCATCGAGCCTGTCACATAGCGCTCAGATATTCATTGGGCCTCACACAATCCAAAAGTGTCCAGTGTCCAAAAGTGTGTGCAGAGATTCAAAATCTCCCTTATCCTCTAGTCACTTTGGTCACAGCTGTGCCATCGAGCCTGTGACATTGCGCTCAGATATCAGTGGGCCTCACACAATCCAAAAGTGTCCAGTGTCCAAAAGTGTGTGCAGAGATTCAAAATCTCCCTTATCCTCTAGTCACTTTGGTCACAGCTGTGCCATCGAGCCTGTCACATAGCGCTCAGATATTCATTGGGCCTCACACAATCCAAAAGTGTCCAGTGTCCAAAAGTGTGTGCAGAGATTCAAAATCTCCCTTATCCTCTAGTCACTTTGGTCACAGCTGTGCCATCGAGCCTGTCACATAGCGCTCAGATATCAGTGGGCCTCACACAATCCCAAAGTGTCCAGTGTCCAAAAGTGTGTGCAGAGATTCAAAATCTCCCTTATCCTCTAGTCACTTTGGTCACAGCTGTGCCATCGAGCCTGTCACATAGCGCTCAGATATTCATTGGGCCTCACACAATCCAAAAGTGTCCAGTGTCCAAAAGTGTGTGCAGAGATTCAAAATCTCCCTTATCCTCTAGTCACTTTGGTCACAGCTGTGCCATCGAGCCTGTCACATAGCGCTCAGATATTCATTGGGCCTCACACAATCCAAAAGTTTCCAGTGTCCAAAAGTGTGTGCAGAGATTCAAAATCTCCCTTATCCTCTAGTCACTTGGTCACAGCTGTGCCATCAAGCCTGTCACATAGCGCTCAGATATCAGTGGGCCTCACACAATCCCAAAGTGTCCAGTGTCAAAAAGTGTGTGCAGAGATTCAAAATCTCCCTTATCCTCTAGTCACTTTGGTCACAGCTGTGCCATCGAGCCTGTCACATAGCGCTCAGATATTCATTGGGCCTCACACAATCCAAAAGTGTCCAGTGTCCAAAAGTGTGTGCAAAGATTCAAAATCTCCCTTATCCTCTAGTCACTTTGGTCACAGCTGTGCCATTGAGCCTGTCACATAGCGCTCAGATATTCATTGGGCCTCACACAATCCAAAAGTGTCCAGTGTCTAAAAGTGTGTGCAGAGATTCAAAATCTCCCTTATCCTCTAATCACTTTGGTCACAGCTGTGCCATCGAGCCTGTGACATAGCGCTCAGATATCAGTGGGCCTCACACAATCCAAAAGTGTCCAGTGTCCAAAAGTGTGTGCAGAGATTCAAAATCTCCCTTATCCTCTAGTCACTTTGGTCACAGCTGTGCCATCGAGACTGTCACATAGCGCTCAGATATTCATTGGGCCTCACACAATCCAAAAGTGTCCAGTGTCCAAAAGTGTGTGCAGAGATTCAAAATCTCCCTTATCCTCTAGTCACTTTGGTCACAGCTGTGCCATCGAGCCTGTCACATAGCGCTCAGATATTCATTGGGCCTCACACAATCCAAAAGTGTCCAGTGTCCAAAAGTGTGTGCAAAGATTCAAAATCTCCCTTATCCTCTAGTCACTTTGGTCACAGCTGTGCCATCGAGCCTGTCACATAACGCTCAGATATCAGTGGGCCTCACACAATCCAAAAGTGTCCAGTGTCCAAAAGTGTGTGCAGAGATTCAAAATCTCCCTTATCCTCTAGTCACCTTGGTCACAGCTGTGCCATCGAGCCTGTCACATAGCGCTCAGATATTCATTGGGCCTCACACAATCCAAAAGTGTCCAGTGTCCAAAAGTGTGTGAAGAGATTCAAAATCTCCCTTATCCTCTAGTCACTTTGGTCACAGCTGTGACATCGAGCCTGTCACATAGCGCTCAGATATTCATTGGGCCTCACACAATCCAAAAGTGTCCAGTGTCCAAACGTGTGTGCAGAGATTCAAAATCTCCCTTATCCTCTAGTCACTTTGGTCACAGTTGTGCCATCGAGCCTGTCACATAGCGCTCAGATATTCATTGGGCCTCACACAATCCAAAAGTGTCCAGTGTCCAAAAGTGTGTGCAGAGATTCAAAATCTCCCTTATCCTCTAGTCACTTTGGTCACAGCTGTGCCATCGAGCCTGTGACATAGCGCTCAGATATCAGTGGGCCTCACACAATCCAAAAGTGTCCAGTGTCCAAAAGTGTGTGCAGAGATTCAAAATCTCCCTTATCCTCTAGTCACTTTGGTCACAGCTGTGCCATCGAGCCTGTCACATAGCGCTCAGATATTCATTGGGCCTCACACAATCCAAAAGTGTCCAGTGTCCAAAAGTGTGTGCAGAGATTCAAAATCTCCCTTATCCTCTAGTCACTTTGGTCACAGCTGTGCCATCGAGCCTGTCACATAGCGCTCAGATATCAGTGGGCCTCACACAATCCAAAAGTGTCCAGTGTCCAAAACTGTGTGCAGAGATTCAAAATCTCCCTTATCCTCTAGTCACTTTGGTCACAGCTGTGCCATCGAGCCTGTGACATAGCGCTCAGATATCAGTGGGCCTCACACAATCCCAAAGTGTCCAGTGTCCAAAAGTGTGTGCAGAGATTCAAAATCTCCCTTATCCTCTAGTCACTTTGGTCACAGCTGTGCCATCGAGCCTGACACATAGCGCTCAGATATTCAGTGGGCCTCACACAATCCAAAAGTGTCCAGTGTCCAAAAGTGTGTGCAAGATTCAAAATCTCCCTTATCCTCTAGTCACCTTGGTCACAGCTGTGCCATCGAGCCTGTCACATAGCGCTCAGATATTCATTGGGCCTCACACAATCCAAAAGTGTCCAGTGTCCAAAAGTGTGTGCAGAGATTCAAAATCTCCCTTATCCTCTAGTCACTTTGGTCACAGCTGTGCCATCGAGCCTGTCACATAGCGCTCAGATATTCATTGGGCCTCACACAATCCAAAAGTGTCCAGTGTCCAAAAGTGTGTGCAGAGATTCAAAATCTCCCTTATCCTCTAGTCACTTTGGTCACAGCTGTGCCATCGAACCTGTCACATAGCGCTCAGATATCAGTGGGCCTCACACAATCCAAAAGTGTCCAGTGTCCACAAGTGTCTGCAGAAATTCAAAATCTCCCCTGTCCTATAGACACCTTGTACCTTGTTTTACATTACTATATAGTTTGTTGGATTTTGTCTACATTTCTACCAAAAATGAGGAAGGCTGGTCGAAGAGGCCGTGGAATTGGGCGGGGGTTGGCAGCTGGTAATGATGGTGTTGGTGGTGGATCTGATGGAAGTGGCAAGAGCAAAATAGGACCGAATGCTGATGGTGTTGAGCCTCCGTCATCGTCTGGCTACATAAGGCCTCGAATGCTTAGTTTTCTAGGAGTTGGCAAACCGCTTTTAAAGCCAGAGCATCAGGAAAAAGTTTTCTCTTACATTGCTGACTCAGCCTCCAGCTCTATCGCCTCCTCTTCTTCAGTTGTAAAAAGTAAAAGCACTGAGTCGTCATTGGAGGCTCATGTTCATGAACCACACCTTTCCTTGTGTCCTTCACCCCAACCAAGATTGAAGGATGACGCAGGCCATACTACTGATTACTCCATGGAGCTGTTTTCACATACCATGCCTGGATTATCAAGTGAAATGGTGAATTACCCAGGCCAAGATGAATCTGACATGGAGTGCACTGATGCACAGCCGCTGATGGATGATTCTGCTGGTACATTCACTCAGAGCACTACATTGTCCTCGCAGTGTACAGAGCCAGATTCTGACCCTGATGAGACTCAGGTGCCCCTTCCCGCACACTATACCACCATACACGGTGACACAGAGGAATGTGCACATGACATAGAAGAGGAGGTGATGGATGACCCAGTTGTTGACCCAGATTGGCATCCATTGGGGGAAGAGGGTGCTGCTTCCAATAGCTCAGATGCGGAGCATCCACAGCAGACATCGACATCGCAACAGCTGTTATCTGGCAGGCCCGGAGCACTCCAAAGACAGGTTCCAAACATCAAAAGAGTTGCTGGACAGCTTGTCCAGAGGGTCAAAAGATCACAGCGTGCTAGGCCGCAAAATGTCTGCCAAAGTAGGAAGAGTGCAGTGTGGCACTTTTTTGAACAAAATCCTCATGATCAGGCCAAGGTTATCTGTAAGAAGTGCACAAAGACCTTTAGCCGAGGGAAAAATCTGAAAAATTTGAATACCAGTTGCATGCTTAGACATTTAACCAGCATGCACTTGCAAGCGTGGACACAACACCAAACCTAAAGTGCCACATGTGCAACTGATCACAACGAAGGTAGTCAGCAACGCTACATTGTTTCCCCCACTGTAAGCTCACCGGTTTGCACAGCAGCAAATGTTGAGGTGTCGTTGCAAGGCCACAGCAGTCAGGGAATCCCACTGTTATATCAACGAAAGACTGATTCTAGGCCATCAGAAAGAACACCAACTCCATCACCATCATCAACCCTCTCTCAGTCCGCCCTGTCCACCGCTACTTCCACCATATGCAGCTCTCACGTCCAGCTCACCCTCCCAGACACTATGAGTAGGTCAAGAAAGTACTCAGTCTCTCATCCGCGTACACTGGGTTTGAACGCCCACATTGCCAAACTAATCTCGTTTGAGATGATGCCCTTTCGGTTGGTGGAAAGCACAGCTTTCCGCGAACTCATGGCCTATGCAGTACCACGCTATGACCTACCCAGTCGCCACTTCTTCTCTCGCAAAGCCTTCCCAGCCCTCCACCATCATGTGAAAGACCGCATTGTCCATGCACTCAAGCAGTCAGTGAGCGGAAAGGTGCACCTCACAACTGATGCATGGTCCAGTCGGCATGGCCAGGGCCGTTACGTGTCCATCACTGCGCACTGGGTTAATGTGGTGGATGCAGGGTCCACAGGGGACAGTGGTGGTGGGACAGTGCTGCCTAGCCCACGGTATAGGAAACAGTTGGCTGTAGGCGTTCGACCCTCCTCCTCCTCCTCCAGAAGCGAAAGCTCGTCCACAGAGCGCAGTCGTACGAGCACTCCATCTGCAGCTGCCACTGTTGCACACGATGTGTCCCCCTATCGAGCAGCTAGTGGAAAGCGTCAGCAGGCTGTGTTGCAGATGATGTGTTTGGGCAACAGACACACCGCCGAGGTGCTGGCCGAGTACTTGAAGCGTCAAACTGAGTCATGGCTGGGCAGTGTACATCTTGAGGCAGGCAAGTTAGTTAGTGATAACGGCCGTAATTTTGTGGCAGCCATAGCCCTTTCAAAACTCAGCCACATACCTTGCTTGGCTCACACCTTGAACCTGGTGGTGCAGTGCTTCCTCAACAATTATCCGGAGTTAACAGCCCTGCTCCAGAAGGTGCGAAGACTGTGCGCACACATCCGCTGGTCGCCTGTACACTCCGTTCGTATGCAGAAGCTGCAGCGATTGCTCCACCTTCCCAACCACCACCTCATTATCGACATTGCAACAAGGTGGAACTCCACCCTGCACATGGTGGAGCGGCTGTGCGAGCAGAGGCAGGCCATAATGCATTTGTGGGAGGATACACGGCCAGGCACTTTGAGAGCAGACATGGAGTTGACAGGTGTGCAGTGGTCGAAGCTGAAATACCTCTGTAAAGTCCTTCAGTGTTTTGAGGAATGCACATGGCTGGTAAGCGCAGACGACGCCATCCTAAGCATGAGCATCCCACTTATGCGTCTGCTCATGCAAACTTTGACGCACCTTAAGGAGCAGGCGTCTGCAGCCAATGTTGATGAAGAGGAAGAGGAGGAGGGAATCCTTGATGACATTCAGCCATTGTCTGCTCAGGGACCTCTCCTGGACGAGGTGGAGGAAGAAGAGGAGGATGATGATGGGGATGATTACTTAGGGGAGGAGGATGCATCTCGTGGGGCAAGTGAAAATGTTGGCGTGGCAAGGTCTGGTACAGTGTTTGTGCGTGACTGGAGGGATGTGGATTTGCCAGAAAGTGTTCCTCCACCCAGCACTCGCAGTGCATCATTGACACCGGGAACATTGGCCCACATGTCAGATTATGCCTTACAGATCCTAAAAAGGGACCCCCACATTGCCAAAATGATGAACGATGACGACTACTGGTTGGCCAGCATCCTGGATCCACGCTATAAAGGCAAATTACAAAACATCATGCCACAGGAGAACCTTGACCTAATATTGGCTAATAAACAAGCAACTCTGGTAAATCGGTTGCTTGAGGCATTCCCAGCACACAGCAGCGGTGATGGTTCTCACACGAGCCGTACGGGCCGGGGGCAGCTTGGCAGAGGTGTTCGTGGTGCACACAGCAGAAGTGGCGTTGGAGACAGGGGTTTCATGACAATGTTGTGGACTGATTTTTCAAATACCGCTCACACAACTGGTAATACTGCATCGATGGAAAGTGACAGGAGACAGCAGTTGTCAACTATGGTTACAAACTACTTTTCCTCCCATATCGATGTTCTCCCACACAGGTCATTCCCCTTTGACTATTGGGCCGCTAAACTGGACACCTGGCCTGAATTGGCCCAATATGCCTTACAGGAGCTCGCTTGCCCAGCTGCAAGTGTGCTATCGGAAAGAGTCTTCAGTGCAGCTGGATCAATCCTGACAGAGAAAAGGACCCGTCTGTCAACCCAAAATGTGGATGATCTAACCTTCATTAAAATGAACCATGCATGGGTTTCCAAGGATTTTGTCCCACCTTCCCCTGATGACACATAGGGTGACAGAAAAAATGGCTTGCTTTGGTCCACCTCTTCCTGGGACTTCACCCATTTCGCCTTTTGCATCAGCTGAATGTCCAACATCAACATATGCCACTTTCTAAAACTCCCTAACTGTGCTGCCTCCCCCCCCATGGCCGGGGTCACCACCTAGCGCATGACACCGTGCGAGTGCCGTTGCCCTGGACAGGTGGGTAGGCCGACTCTTGGGCGCGGGCACTGGCACAGGGTCCCTCATAGTGCAATCAAGTGTCTCTGACGGTGGTGTTGCACACCCGCCGTCAGACACACCGCTGTACTATGAGGGGCCCAGTGCCAGTACCGACACCCACGAGTGGGCCCCCCTTGATTGGGCAGGGCCCCAGCATTTGCAGTCTTTACCTCTCCCTGCTCCTCCGCTGTGTAATCTGGGACGTCAAATCCATACTGTGCCTGACACCGTCTGAGCCTGCCTCCTGATGTATAGACATATATTTTGAATGTGTACGCTATCCATACATGTTATCCGGGGATACGGTACCCTTTCTAACCTTTGTGCAATCATGTGCTATCCATACTGGGCCTAACACCGTCTGAGCCTGCCTCCTGAGACATATATTATGAATGTGTACGCTATCCATACATGTTATCCAGGGATACGGTACCCTTTCTAACCTTTGTGCAATCACGTGCAATCCATAATGTGCCTGACACCGTCTGAGCCTGCCTCCTGATGTATAGACATATATTTTGAATGTGTACGCTATCCATACATGTTATCTGGGGATACGGTACCCTTTCTAACCTTTGTGCAATCACGTGCAATCCATACTGGGCCTGACACCGTCTGAGCCTGCCTCCTGATGTATAGACATATATTTTGAATGTGTACGCTATCCATACATGTTATCCGGGGATACGGTACCCTTTCTAACCTTTGTGCAATCACGTGCAATCCATACTGTGCCTGACACCGTCTGAGCCTGCCTCCTGATGTATAGACATATATTTTGAATGTGTACGCTATCCATACATGTTATCCGGGGATACGGTACCCTTTCTAACCTTTGTGCAATCACGAGCAATCCATACTGGGCCAGACACCATCTGAGCCTGCCTCCTGAGACATATATTTTGAATGTGTACGCTATCCATACATGTTATCCAGGGATACGGTACCCTTTCTAACCTTTGTGCAATCACGTGCAATCCATACTGGGCCTAACACCGTCTGAGCCTGCGTCTTGAGACATATATTTTGAATGTGTACGCTATCCATACATGTTATCCAGGGATACGGTACCCTTTCTAACCTTTGTGCAATCACGTGCAATCCATACTGTGCCTGACACCGTCTGAGCCTGCCTCCTGATGTATAGACATATATTTTGAAAGTGTACGCTATCCATACATGTTATCTGGGGATACGGTACCCTTTCTAACCTTTGTGCAATCAAGTGCAATCCATACTGGGCCTATCACCTCTGAGCCTGCCTCCTGAGACATATATTTTGAATGTGTACGCTATCCATACATGTTATCTGGGGATACAGTACCCTTTCTAACCTTTGTGCAATCACGTGCAATCCATACTGGGCCTAACACCGTCTGAGCCTGCCTCCTGATGTATAGACATATATTTTGAATGTGTACGCTATCCATACATGTTATCCAGGGATACGGTACCCTTTCTAACCTTTGTGCAATCACGTGCAATCCATACTGGGCCTGACACCGTCTGAGCCTGCCTCCTGATGTATAGACATATATTTTGAATGTGTACGCTATCCATACATGTTATCCGGGGATACGGTACCCTTTCTAACCTTTGTGCAATCACGTGCAATCCATACTGGGCCTGACACCGTCTGAGCCTGCCTCCTGAGACATATTTTGAATGTGTACGCTATCCATACATGTTATCTGGGGATACGGTACCCTTTCTAACCTTTGTGCAATCATGTGCAATCCATACTGTGCCTGACACCGTCTGAGCCTGCCTCCTGATGTATTGACATATATTTTGAATGTGTACGCTATCCATACATGTTGTCTTGGGATACAGTACCCTTTCTAACTTTTGTGCAATCACGTGCAATCCATACTTGGCCTAACACCGTCTGAGCCTGCCTCCTGAGACATATATTTTGAATGTGTACGCTATCCATACATGTTATCCAGGGATACGGTACCCTTTCTAACCTTTGTGCAATCATGTGCAATCCATACTGTGCCTGACACCGTCTGAGCCTGCCTCCTGATGTATTGACATATATTTTGAATGTGTACGCTATCCATACATGTTGTCTTGGGATACGGTACCCTTTCTAACTTTTGTGCAATCACGTGCAATCCATACTTGGCCTAACACCGTCTGAGCCTGCCTCCTGGACATATATTTTGAATGTGTACTCTATCCATACATGTTATCTGGGGATACGGTACCCTTTCTAACCTTTGTGCAATCACGTGCAATCCATACTGGGCCTGACACCGTCTGAGCCTGCCTCCTGATGTATAGACAAATAGTTTGAATGTGTACGCTATCCATACATGTTATCCGGGGTTACGGTACCCTTTCTAACCTTTGTGCAATCACGTGCAATCCATACTGGGCCTAACACCATCTGAGCCTGCCTCCTGAGACATATATTATGAATGTGTACGCTATCCATACATGTTATCCAGGGATACGGTACCCTTTCTAACCTTTGTGCAATCACGTGCAATCCATAATGTGCCTGACACCGTCTGAGCCTGCCTCCTGATGTATAGACATATATTTTGAATGTGTACGCTATCCATACATGTTATCTGGGGATACGGTACCCTTTCTAACCTTTGTGCAATCACGTGCAATCCATACTGGACCTGACACCGTCTGAGCCTGCCTCCTGATGTATAGACATATATTTTGAATGTGTACGCTATCCATACATGTTATCCGGGGATACGGTACCCTTTCTAACCTTTGTGCAATCACGTGCAATCCATACTGTGCCTGACACCGTCTGAGCCTGCCTCCTGATGTATAGACATATATTTTGAATGTGTACGCTATCCATACATGTTATCCGGGGATACGGTACCCTTTCTAACCTTTGTGCAATCACGTGCAATCCATACTGGGCCAGACACCGTCTGAGCCTGCCTCCTGAGACATATATTTTGAATGTGTACGCTATCCATACATGTTATCCAGGGATACGGTACCCTTTCTAACCTTTGTGCAATCACGTGCAATCCATACTGGGCCTAACACTGTCTGAGCCTGCCTCCTGAGACATATATTTTGAATGTGTACGCTATCCATACATGTTATCCAGGGATACGGTACCCTTTCTAACCTTTGTGCAATCACGTGCAATCCATACTGTGCCTGACACCGTCTGAGCCTGCCTCCTGATGTATAGACGTATATTTTGAATGTGTACGCTATCCACACATGTTATCTGGGGATACGGTACCCTTTCTAACCTTTGTGCAATCACGTGCAATCCATACTGGGCCTAACACCGTCTAAGCCTGCCTCCTGAGACATATATTTTGAATGTGTACGCTATCCATACATGTTATCTGGGGATACGGTACCCTTTCTAACCTTTGTGCAATCACGTGCAATCCATACTGGGCCTGACACCATCTGAGCCTGCCTCCTGATGTATAGACATATATTTTGAATGTGTATGCTATCCATACATGTTATCCGGGGATACGGTACCCTTTCTAACCTTTGTGCAATCACGTGCATTCCATACTGGGCCTGACACCGTCTGAGCCTGCCTCCTGATGTATAGACATATATTTTGAATATGTACGCTATCCATACATGTTATCCGGGGATACGGTACCCTTTCTAACCTTTGTGCAATCTGGTGCAATCCATACTGGGCCTGAAACCGTCTGAGCCTGCCTCCTGAGACATATATTTTGAATGTGTACGCTATCCATACATGTTATCTGGGGATACGGTACCCTTTCTAACCTTTGTGCAATCACGTGCAATCCATACTGTGCCTGACACCGTCTGAGCCTGCCTCCTGATGTATAGACATATATTTTGAATGTGTACGCTATCCATACATGTTGTCTGGGGATACGGTACCCTTTCTAACTTTTGTGCAATCACGTGCAATCCATACTGGGCCTAACACCGTCTGAGCCTGCCTCCTGATGTATAGACATATATTTTGAATGTGTACACTATCCATACATTTTATCCGGGGATACGGTACCCTTTCTAACCTTTGTGCAATCACGTGCAATCCATACTGGGCCTGACACCGTCTGAGCCTGCCTCCTGATGTATAGACATATATTTTGAATGTGTACGCTATCCATACATTTTATCCGGGGATACGGTACCCTTTCTAACCTTTGTGCAATCACGTGCAATCCATACTGGGCCTAACACCGTCTGAGCCTGCCTCCTGAGACATATATTTTGAATGTGTACGCTATCCATACATGTTATCCGGGGAAACGGTACCCTTTCTAACTTTTGTGCAATCACGTGCAATCCATACTGGGCCTGACACCGTCTGAGCCTGCCTCCTGATGTATAGACATATATTTTGAATGTGTTCGCTATCCATACATGTTATCCGGGAATACGGTACCCTTTCTAACCTTTGTGCAATCACGTGCAATCCATACTGGGCCTAACACCGTCTGAGCCTGCCTCCTGATGTATAGACATATATTTTGAATGTGTACGCTATCCATACATGTTATCCGGGGATACGGTACCCTTTCTAACCTTTGTGCAATCACGTGCAATCCATACTGGGCCTAACACCGTCTGAGCCTGCCTCCTGAGACATATATTTTGAATGTGTACGCTATCCATACATGTTATCTGGGGATACGGTACCCTTTCTAACCTTTGTGCAATCACGTGCAATCCATACTGGGCCTGACACCGTCTGAGCCTGCCTCCTGATGTATAGACATATATTTTGAATGTGTACGCTATCCATACATGTTATCCAGGTAAACGGTACCCTTTCTAACCTTTGTGCAATCACGTGCAATCCATACTGGGCCTAACACCGTCTGAGCCTGCCTCCTGATGTATAGACATATATTTTGAATGTGTACGCTATCCATACATGTTATCTGGGGATACGGTACCCTTTCTAACCTTTGTGCAATCACGTGCAATCCATACTGGGCCTAACACCGTCTGAGCCTGCCTCCTGAGACATATATTTTGAATGTGTACGCTATCCATACATGTTATCTGGGGATACGGTACCCTTTCTAACCTTTGTGCAATCACGTGCAATCCATACTGGGCCTGACACCGTCTGAGCCTGCCTCCTGAGACATATATTTTGAATGTGTACGCTATCCATACATGTTATCTGGAGATACGGTACCCTTTCTAACCTTTGTGCAATCACGTGCAATCCATACGGGGCCTAACACCGTCTGAGCCTGCCTCCTGATGTATAGACATATATTTTGAATGTGTACGCTATCCATACATGTTATCTGGGGATACGGTACCCTTTCTAACCTTTGTGCAATCACGTGCAATCCATACTGGGCCTAACACCGTCTGAGCCTGCCTCCTGATGTATAGACATATATTTTGAATGTGTACGCTATCCATACATGTTATCTGGGGATACGGTACCCTTTCTAACCTTTGTGCAATCACGTGCAATCCATACTGGGCCTAACACCGTCTGAGCCTGCCTCCTGAGACATATATTTTGAATGTGTACACTATCCATACATGTTATCCGGGGAAACGGTACCCTTTCTAACCTTTGTGCAATCACGTGCAATCCATACTGGGCCTAACACCGTCTGAGCTTGCCTCCTGCTGTATAGACATATATTTTGAATGTGTACGCTATCCATACATGTTATCTGGGGATTCGGTACCCTTTCTAACCTTTGTGCAATCACGTGCAATCCATACTGGGCATAACACCGTCTGAGCCTGCCTCCTGAGACATATATTTTGAATGTGTACGCTATCCATACATGTTATCCGGGGAAACAGTACCCTTTCTAACCTTTGTGCAATCACGTGCAATCCATACTGTGCCTAACACCATCTGAGCCTGCCTCCTGCTGTATAGACATATATTTTGAATGTGTACGCTATCCATACATGTTATCCGGGGATACGGTACCCTTTCTAACCTTTGTGCAATCACGTGCAATCCATACTGGGCCTAACAACGTCTGAGCCTGCCTCCTGATGTATAGACATATATTTTGAATGTGTACACTATCCATACATGTTATCTGGGGATACGGTACCCATTCTCACCTTTGTGAAATCACGTGTAATCCATACTGGGCGTGAGAACGGCTGGCGAGCTGTTAAGCAAGCTACAGCACCTGTGGTTTGCACACGTAAGTTTTTCATTTTTTCAGGAATGACGGTTAGGCCTAATTCCGGAACTGCGGTTGACCTGCACTTACTGGGAAATCATTGTTCGCGGGTAATAATTGTAATCAGTGATCCCCATCACTAACGTTGTTCAGCGGGTTATCTGCACCTGTAAGCGACAAACGCTGGCCTTTTCAGTGTAGCGCACATGCAGCCACGGACATGTAAGGGCATGACACACCAGTTATTGGCCAATCTCATGTGCCAGAGCCTCACGTGTCCCTCTAGTAAGCCGGACTCGGACCGCGGGGCATGACGGAGTCTCGTTCATTAACGGAATTAAGCTTGCAGTGTGTGCATCTGTTCTGTAGCTGGCATGGTTGAGGTTTCCCAGGTGGAGTCGAATTTAACCGTAGGCTCCACTCCTGGTGGTGCCCTTCTGGACATTCCTTTAAGGTTCAGCTTTGCAATCATACTGCCCATGTAAAACAAACACTTTGCCTTCATGAACGCTGTTTGGAGGGTCATGACTCGTGGGAATAACGCCGCCCAATCAGTTAACCTGCTAGAGAGATCCTTCGTTGCTCCCAAGCATGACATCACACTCCCTAGGAAGAAGGTAATGCCACTGTGGCGACCGTACTCCTGGGGGCGACACAAGTGCACTGATGCCCAGCCACTGCTCGATGAATCTGCTGGTACATTGACCCAGACCACTACATTCCCCTCGCACGCTACACGACCTGAATCTGACCCTGATGAAACTCAGGTTACCCTTCCCATATACAGTTCCATCTTACACGGTGACAAAGAGGAAGCTGCAGTTGAAAGTGCAGGTTTGGCCCACCCGCCATCAGACTCACCACCGTACTATCAGGGGCCCTGTGCCAGTGCCGTCGCCAACGAGTGGGCCCCCCCTGCTTGCCCAGGATCACAGCACTTGCAAAGTTGAAATACTGTGCAGTGAGATGGAAGATGGGGACGACGAGGAATCCAGACAAGTACAGGGATTCCCAAGCGAGGAGACTTATTTGATTGTTTTCAATGTTGGGACAGCAATTTTTGGGGAGCACTATACTCTGGAGAATGATAGATGGGGCCCACCATACACTGGAACATTCCAAAGGTGGACATCAGACACTGGAGCAGCATTTACAGGGCCCATTATACACTAGAGCATTAGAAATGGGGCCCATTATGTTTGGAGCATTATTTGGGCCCATAAGACAGTGGAGCTTCATCCATGGGGACCAACATATACTGTAGCATTATGTGGAGCTCATCATATACTGTTTCAAACATTATATGGGACCAATGATTCTGTATGGAGAAATAGATGGGCCTCGTCATGAGATGTAAAAAGTGAGGTATTTTTCATTGTACTATACCGCTATTTCTCTGCCGTATCGGAGCATGATGAGTTGTGGTATGTGTTAAAGGGGCGCTCTTTCACCCAGGGCACATGAAAACCTGCAGCCAGCCCTCCCCCCCCACAACTTTAGCCAAATAAGCCCCATTTTTCAGTGCGTAACTTGTATTATGAAGTTAATTAAGGTTGACAAGCTTAAGTAAGAAGAATTGATGCTTTTGGCATTCAAATGGGCACTGTAGGTGTGTTTCCTGTCCTCCTCTCACTGCCGACTTTTATTCCCCATTGACTTACATTGGGTTTCGTATTTCGGGACGACCCCGACTTTTCCCTATAATCGGACGATCTTTCTCGACCCGACTTTTGGAAAAGTCCGGTTTCACGAAACGAAACTCGACCCTAAAAAACCAAAAGTCGCTCAACTCTAGTTGGAACTAGAGATGAGCAGATCACTTTACACAACCCCGGTCCAGAGTTCAAGTCACTGGTCTTTGATCATCGGCAGGATCTGCACAAATTTCTGTACCATCTGGCTGTGCTTAATTAAACTGATAGGACATGATTTGTAAAGGCACACACCTGTCTATATAAGACCTCACAGCTCACATTGCATGTCAGACTAAATGAGAATCATGAGGTCAAAGGAACTGGCCAAAAAGCTCAGAGACAGGATTGAGGCAAGGCACAGATCTGGCCAAGGTTGCAAAAGAATTTCTGAAGCACTCAAGGATCTTAAGAGCACAGTGGCCTCCATAATCCTTAAATGGAAGAAGTTTGGGACCACCAGAAGTCGTCTTAGACCTGGCCGTCCAGCCAAACTGAGCAATCGTGGGAGAAGAGCCTTGGTAAGAGAGGTAAAGAAGAATCTGAAGATCACTGTGGCTGAGCTCCACAGATGCAGTGGGGAGATGGGAGAAAGTGCCATAAAGTCAACTATCACTGCAGCTCTCCACCAGTCGAGCCTTTATGGCAGAGTTGCCTGACGGAAGTCTCTCCTCAGTGCAAGACAAATGAAAGCCCGCATAGAGTTTGCTAAAAAACACATGAAGGACTCTCAGACTATGAGAAAAAAGATTCTCTGGTCTGATGAGATGAAGACAGAATTTTTTGGTGATAATTCTAAGCAGTATGCTTGGAGAAAACCAGGCACTGCTCATCACCTGCACAATACAATCCCATCGGTGAAACAGCATCATGCTATGGGGGTGTTTTTCAGCTGCAGGGACAGAACAACTGGTTGCAATTGAAAGAAACATGAATGCGGCCAAGTACAGAGATATCCTGAATGAAAACTTCTTCCAGAGTGCTCTGGACCTCAGACTTGGCCCAAGGTTTACCTTCCAACAAGACAATGACCCTAAGCACACAACTAAAATAACAAAGGAGTGGCTTCAGGACAACTATGTGACCATTTTATTATTATTATTATTATTATTAGTATTATTATTATTATTATTATTATTTATTTGTATAGTGCCTTTAATTCCATGGTGCTGTACATGAGAAGGGGAGTTACATACAAAGTTATAGATATTGTTAACAGTAAACAAATTTACAATTTCTGACTGGTACAGAGGGGAGAGGACCCGGTACTTGCGGACTTACATTCTATGGGATAGTGGGGAAGAGACAGAAGGTAGGGGGTGCAGCAGCTCTGGTGGTGATGAGGCGGCAGCCTGGGCGGTGGTGAGGCGGCAGAATGGTTATTGCAGGCTGTAAGCTTTCCTGAAAAGATGTGTTTTCAGGTTCCGTTTGAAGGATCCGAGGGTGGTGGATAATCAGACGTGTTGAGGCATGGAATTCCAGAGGATAGGGGATATTCAGGAGAAATCTTGGAGGTGGTTGTGTGAGGAACGAATAAGTGTGGAGGAGAGTAGGAGGTCTTGGGAGGATCGAAGATTACATGAGGGAAGATATTGGGAGATTAGTTCAGAGCTATAGGGAGGGGATAGGTTATGGATGGCTTTGTAGGTCAGTGTTAGTAGTTTGAACTGGATTCGTTGGTGAATTGGGAGCCAGTGGAGGGATTTGCAGAGGGGAGAGAAAGGGGAGTAGCGAGGAGAGAGGTGGATTAGTCGGGCAGCAGAGTTGAGGACTGACTGGAGTGGTGAAAGAGAGTTAGCAGGGAGGCCACCGAGGAGAGTGTTGCAGTAGTCAAGGCAGGAGATGATGAGGGAATGTACAAGAGTTTTAGTAGATTGAGGGCTGAGGAAGGGACGGATTCTGGAAATATTTTTGAGCTGGAGGCGACAGGAGGTGGCAAGAGTTTGGGCGTGTGGTTTGAAAGACAGGGCAGAGTCGAGAGCTACTTTGATGTAGCGGATTTCAGGTGCGGGAGAGAGCGTGATGCCGTTTACCAAAATAGATAGATCGGGTAGGGAACATACATGCGATGGAGGAAAGATAATGAGTTCAGTTTTGTCTACATTGAGTTTTACGAAGCGAGAGGTGAAAAAGGAGGATATGGCTGATAGACACTTTGGGATTCTGGACAGCTGAGAGGTGACATCTGAGCCAGAGAGGTAGATCTGAGTGTCATCCATATACAGGTGGCACTGAAAGCCATGGGACTTTATGAGTTGTCCTAGGCCAAGAGTATAGATGGAAAAAAGTAGGGGCCCCAGGACAGAGCCTTGGGGGACTCCAACAGAAAAAGGGCAGGATGAGGAGGTAGAGTGGGAAACACTGAATGTGTGGTCAGAAAGGTATGAGGCAATCCAGGACAGGGCAATGTCTTTGATGCCAATGGAAGAAAGAATCTGTAGCAGTAAGCAGTGGTTGACTGTGTCAAAGGCAGAGGACAGGTTGAGAAAGAGGATGGAGAACTGTCTGTTAGCTTTGGCTGTGAGTAAGTCATTAGTAATTTTGGTCAGGGCAGTTTCAGTGGAGTGGTGGGGGCGGAAGCCAGATTGGAGGATGTCAAGGAGGGAGTTAGATGAGAGGTAGGAGGAAAGTTGAGCATGGGCATGGTGTTCAAGGAGTTTGGAAGCAAATGGGAGCAGTGATATAGGGTGATAGTTGTGCATAGCAGTTGGGTCAAGGTTTGATTTTTTGAGGATGGGTGTGATGGTGGCATGTTTGAAGGCAGAGGGGAAGGTACCAGAAGATTGGGATAGGTTGAAGAGATGGGTTAGGGCTGGAATGATCATGTTAGTGAGGTTGGGGAGCAGGTGGGAAGGGATGGGGTCAAGTGCACAGGTAGTGAGGTGTGATTTGGAAAGGAGATGAGTAAGCTCTCCTTCAGTGATGTTGGAGAGGGAGGTTATTAGGGAAGGGCAGAGGTCTGGTATGTGGAGTGGTTGGGGTGGTGGAACAGTAAAGGTTTGCCTTGTTTGGTCGATCTTGTTTTTGAAGTAGGTGGCAAAGTCCTCAGCAGAGATGTTGGAGGTGGCAGTGGTGGGCGGAGGAGAGAGTTAAATGTGCTGAACAGATGTTTTGGGTTGTGGGATAATGAAGATACCAAGTTTGTGAAATAGGTCTGTTTAGCAGAGGTGAGGGTTGATTTGAAGGCAAGTGTAGCTTGTTTGAAAGCAGTGAAGTAATCTGGCAGGCGTGTTTTCTTCCAACGCCGCTCCGTGACCCTGGATGCCTGTTGAAGTTTTTTGGTGAGGTTGTTGTGCCAGGATTGACTATTGATTCATGATGCCTACCATTCTTGACTGGCTCAACCAGAGCCCTGACCTAAACTCAATTGAGCATCTTTGGAGAGACATGAAAATGGCTGTCCATCAATGTTCACCATCCAACCTGACAGAACTGGCGAGGATCTGCAAGGAAGAATGGCAGAGGATCCCCAAATCCAGGTGTGAAGAACTTGTTGCATCATTCCCAAGAAGACTCATGGCTGTACTAGCTCAAGAGGGTACTTCTACTCAATAATGAGCAAAGGGTCTGAATACTTACTGTATGACTATAGTTGAGCGAAACGGTCAGTCAAATTCAAAAATAGCCGACTTTAGCTAAAGTCGGGTTTTGCCAATCGAAACCCGACCATAGCGTGAGGTCGGCTATGAGGTCGACGATCAGAGCGCCAAAGTCACGTTTCAAATAAAGCTTCCAGCGCCTTTTCTCAGCCAATGATGGAGGACGCACACTGTGGGCAACGCGATGACATGCGCAGCGGCCACCACCATCTTAGAGAAGGGCATTCAAGTGATTGGCTGGCTTTGTGTGGCGTCACAGTGGGTATAAAAGGCCGTGACCACCGACCGCCTTCTTACTTCTGCTTATCTTACAATACGGAGAGGTGCTGCTGCTGCTGATTCTGAATAGAGAGAGCGTTAGGCAGGGAAGAAGAAAAAAAAATTGCTTCTGCTGCTAGCACTTTTCACTGTACAGTTAGTGTGCAATGAAAGGGGAGGATTTTTGTTCTGTGCAGCAGCGCTGGTGGTGATTAGGCTGCCTTTTAAGGCTACCTGCTAGCTGCATTGCTGTGTGCACACTGCTGTTCAAACTGCTTTCTTCAAAGCACTCCAACTTTTATTATTTTGTTCTGGTGAGTTACTGAGCATTCATTTTTTCACACACTGTATAGCGGTGTACGCTCCTCACACACTACCGTGTACCGCCTTGTATCACGGACAAATAGAAGCTATCTGTGTGTGACTCTGGAAAAACAAGCTGAGGAGATTTTTCATTTTTCCAGACCTACACCTTAGAGAGCTGTCCGCTTTTGAAACAGTTTCGTATATCTGCTGTTTGATTATGGTCAAAACTAGACAGAGACAGCATGTGTCAGTCCGTATACAAATAGACAGAGATTGACAATTTTCCATACAGACACCGTCTAGCGGTGTACGCTCCTCACACACTACCGTGTACCGCCTTGTATCACGGACAAATAGAAGCTATCTGTGTGTGATTCTGGAAAAACAAGCCGAGGAGATTTTCCATTTTTCCAGACCTACAACTTTGACAGCTGTCCGCTTTTCAAACAGTTTCGTATATCTGCTGTTTGATACCTGTCAAAACTAGACAGAGACAGCGTGTCAGTCTGTATACAAATAGACAGAGATTGACAATTTTCCATACACACACCGAATAGAGATGTCCGATTCTCAAACAGTATTTTATATCTGCCGTTCGCATTACAGTCACATCTATACAGAGTCAGCTTGTGTGTGTGACACTCCGTAAATACATATACAGAGATTGTTAGTTACACAAAAAACATATACAGCTGTATACTTCTAATACAGTTCTGTATATCTGCTTGTTGAATTATGGTCAAATACATACTGTGAGAGCATCTGTGACTAACAAAACATATACGTAAATTTAATTTTTTTAATACACCTTACACAGGTGGACGCTCCTTATACAGTCCCATCTCTCTACTGGTATTTTTGGTACATTTTCCCAAACATGAGGAAGTATGGTTGAAGAGGCCGCGGACGTGGGCAGTGGGGCGCAGCTGGTACTGATGGTGGTGGTACATCAGCTGGTTCTGGCAAAAGCACAATAGCAGCTAAGGCAGGAGGAGCTGAGCCTGCGTCATTGTCTGGCCCAAGAAGGCCTGTAAGGTTGCCTTTTCTTGGAGTAGGAAAACCGCTTTTAAAGCCGGAGCATCAGGAACAGGTTTTGGCGTACATTGCCGAAACAGCCTACAGCTCTATTGCCTCCTCTTCTGAACTTTCAAAACCTGCAAGTACAGAGTCGTCAGTGCAGGGTTCTGGTCAGGAAAAACACCTTTCCTTGTGTCCTTCACCTCCACCAAAAGTTAAGCATGCGGCAGCCCACACTTCAGAATACTCTATGGAGCTGTTTTCACATACCATGCCTTGGTTATCCAGTCAAATCCTGAATTCCCCAGTTCAAGATGAATCTGACATGGAGTGCACTGATGCACAGCCACTGCTAGATGATTCTGCTGGTACATCGACCCAGAGCTCTACATTGCCCTCGCAGTCTATTGACCCAGAATCTGACCCTGATGAAATTCAGGTGCCGCTTCCCGCATACTATACCACCTTACACGGTGACACAGAGGAAGGTAAAGAGGGAGGTGCAGATGACTTTGAAGAGGAGGTGATGGATGACCCAGTTCTTGACCCGGATTGGCATCCATTGGGGGAGGAGGTTGGCGCTGGCAATAGTTCAGATAAGGAGAAGGATCCGCAGCAGGCATTGACATCGCAGCAGCGGTTATCTGCCAGGCCCGTAGCTGTCCAAAAATATGGAACAAAAACTAAAAGAGTTGCAGGACAGCTTGGCCAGACGGTCAACTTAGCACAGCGTGCAAAGCCAGAAAATGTATACCATAGTAGGAAGAGTGCAGTGTGGCAATTCTTTGTCCAAAATCCTACTGATGAGGCAAAGGTTACCTGTAAGAAGTGCGGAAGGACCTTTAGCTGAGGTAAACTCAGAAATTTGAATACCAGTTGCATGCTTAGACATTTAATCAACATGCACTTGCAAGCGTGGATGGACTACAAAACCTCAGGTAGCACATGTGCAACTGCTCCGACTGAACGTAGCCAGCAACGCTCCATCGCTTCCCCCACTGTAAGACCACCGCCACTGTTAAGCACACCAACAGCACTAAATGTGGAGGTGTCGTCGCAAGGCCAAACCACACAGGGAATCACAATGGTTTTGCACCACAACACTGAATCTAGGCCATCACCACCAATACCATCACCAACCCCCTCTCACTCCGTAGGGTCCACTGCTACTTCCCCCATATGCAGCTCTCCAGGCCAGCTCACCCTACCAGACACTCTGAGTAGGACAAGAAAGTACTCACCTTTTCATCTACGTACACTGTGTTTGAATGCCTACATTGCCAAAATAATCTCATTAGAGATGATGCCCTACCGTTTGGTTGAAAACGAAACTTTCCACGAGCTCATGGCCTATGCTGTCCCACGCTATGACCTACCCAGTTGGCACTTCTTTTCTCGAAAAGCCATCCCTGCCCTCCTCCGGCATGTGAAAGACCGCATTGTCCATGCACTAAAACAGTCAGTGAGTGGAAAGGTGCACCTCACAACAGATGCATGGCCAGGGCCGTTACGTGTCCATCACTGCGCACTGGGTTAATGTGGTGGATTCAGGCTCCACAGGGGACAGCGGTGGTGGAACAGTGCTGCCTAGCCCACGGTATAGGAAACAGTTGGCTGTAGGCTTTCGACCCTCCTCCTCCTCCATCAGCGAAAGCTCGTCCACAGAGCGCAGTCACACGAGCACTCCATCCGCAGCTGGCAGTGTTGGACATGAGGTGTCCCACTATCGAACAGCTAGTGGTAAGCGTCAGCAGGCTGTGTTAAAGATGATATCTTTGGACGACAACAGACACACCGCGGAGGTACTGGACGACTACTTGCAGTGACAAACTAAGTCATGGCTGAGCAGTCTACATCTTGAGGGAGGCAAGGTAGTCAGTGATAACGGCCGTAATTTTGTGGCAGCCATAGTCCGTGCAAAACTCACACACATACCTTGCCTGGCTCACACTTTGAACCTGGTGGTGCATTGCTTCCTTAATAATTATCCAAAGTTAACATCCCTGCTACATAAGGTTCAAAGACTGTGCTTGCACATCCGTCGCTCAAACATCCACTCCACTCGTATGCAGAAGCTGCAGCGATTGTTCCACCTTCCCAAGCATCGCCTAATCATAGACGTTGCAACAAGGTGGAACTCCACCCTGCACATGGTTGAGAGGCTGTGGGAACAGAGGCAGGCTGTAATGCATTTGTGGGAGGATCCACAGGTAGACAGTCACATCCCTTAAGTATGATGGTTCCACCACAGTTCTCTACACAGTATGATGATCTCCACAGCCCCCCTCAAAGCAATATGGTTCCCCCGCATTGCCCCACACAGTATTATGGTCCCCAAACATAATATGATGGTCCCCAAAAGCAAGCATCATGGCCTCTTCACATGTCCGATAGAGTGTGATCATCCACCCACAATCCCCATATAATATCATAGCCCCCCACAGCCCCATTACAGTATGATTTTTCCCCAACAGCCTTCTGTATAATACAATGGTCCCCCACAGCCAGCATATAGTATGATGGTCCCTCATAGCCCCTGTTATGTGTTACAGAACCACTCAGCACCCAGAATATGTTGTGCAGTTATATGTATGTATAATAGGTTCCATGTGAGATGCATGTCCCTAATGCATCAGTTCACAAGCTGCACCCCTGGGCAGAGGGGACACGATATTCTCCTTTTGTCCACCCTCCCCCCACCTTTGTAATTTCCACAGTAAACATCAGCAGGCTCCGGCCACCTGCGGCTTTTGTAATGTATGTCTGGCCTGCCACTTTTCTATTGGCCTGCCTTCTGTATCTGTGTGATATATTCTGTGTCCTGTGAGTAAAGTGTTGTCAGACTGGAAATACATGAAGAAGCAGTGATCTTTTATATGTGCCCATGTAACCAAGGAATTCCAGCCAGTGTCATTCATTCAGACTCCAGCCAACGCAGAGCGGACCTCTGAAAACACGGGGTGGTACTGAAAGAGGTACCCCAGCTTGGTAGACCCCGTTACAGCCCCAATATAGTATGAGGGTCCCCCTCACATTCCCAATACAAAATAATGGTCCTCCATAGCTCCAATATAGTATGAGGAAGCCCTTTAAAGCCCCCTTTCAGTATGATGGTCCCCTTCACAGCCCAATAATGTATGATGGTTCCCCTTGCGGCATCAATACTGTGTGATGGCCCTGCAAAGTACAGTGCTGTGCAAATTAATTGGGAGAATGCATTTTTTTTTAAATAAAATCGTAAGATGGTTACCAGTCAGTGATTCAAACCAGTTTTAACTGCTTTGAACAGGTGTGAGTGTATAACCTTGAGTAACAAAATGTGGTTTGACTGGTTTTAGTCAGAAAATAACAGCTAGCTGCCCCCTCAGCTTCAAATGAGAGCTTGTTTCTGTGAGGAGTGGTTTAGTGTACTTTTTTTCTCGCATGTGAGTCATTTTGCCTTCATTGGAGATGTCAGAAGTTGTTTCTTTACTGGTTTTGTTGCCCTCCGAGAGACAAAGTACACTAAACCACTCATCACAGAAACAAGCTCTCAACTGAAGCTGAGGGGGTAGCTAGCTGTTATTTTCTGACCAAAACCAGTCAAACCATATTTTGGTACTCAAGGTTATACACTCACACCTGTTCAAAGCAGTTAAAACTGGTTTGAATCACTGACTGGTAACCAACTTTCGATTTTACTTAAAAAAATGCTTTGTCCCAATTAATTTGCCCAGCACTGTATTATGATAAGCACACTCCACAATACAAAAAAAACAACTTTATACTCATCTAATCTAACCTCTGTGTCTACCGCACCTGCTGCTTCGTGTTTTAGTTTCCTGTCATGGACATGACACCCGCAGCACAATGCAGTGACTTCATCATGCCACTGGTGTCAGTTGTGTGACACCAGCCTCCAGGAGGCCATGCTCCGAAAGTGTCATGCAGCCCGCAGCAAAAAGTGATGGAACAGGGAGCGAAGGCTCTGTCCTCCACCACAGCAGTTATCAGTACCGGTGTCCTGAGGATGCTGATTCCATTAATAGAGTCGCATTTTGATACTGCTAAACCATCACATCTGGCACTGCCAGAATTGCTAGTTGCGGAGAGTTTTTCCTGAAGACTCTTTTATGAAGGCATTATTTTTCAGGTGTCTCTGAACAGTAGAGGACTCCACTGTTACTGTTAACTGCCATTTCTTAACTATATTTCAAACTGATGAAAGAGCAACTTCAAAACGCTTTGCTATCTTCTTGTAGCTTCTCCTCCTATGTGAACCTTCACCATTTTCATTTTCAGAGTGCTAGACAGTTGCTTAGAAGAACCCATGGCTGCTGTTTTTGGCACAAGGTTAGTGGAGGCAGGGCTATTATAAAGCTGGGAAATTTGCATCACCTAACGATGATGGTGAGGAAGCCATAGCCCTAGCAGGCTATTTAAAGTCTGAAACCTTGGACGATGCTGAAATAGAGATACTGCAAGAGGTAATCAAACGTTATCTCCCAAACATCTCTGCTCCACAACCAATCCCGCCATTCCTTAAACTGTTTATAAACACAAAAGATAATGGGAAAATAATAGCTAAAATCAATAGAAATTTAGCCAAAACAGATGATATTACAGACTTTGTTAAAAAATGGGAATTAGAGCTAAACAAAAAATTCCACACTGAGGAAATATACACAATATTTAAAAATACTCATTGGCTAGCTTCTTTCCTGAAATTTCAAGAACTCAATTACAAAATTATCTCAAGATGGTACAGAACTCCGGACATCCTAAATAAAATGAACAGTTCTATTTCTCCTCTATGCTGGAGATGCAACGGAGAAAGAGGTACCCCAACACACATTTGGCTAGAGTGCTCAAAAATCAAACAATTCTGGGTAAATATTAAAGCATTTATTAAAAAGGTCCTTAATATAGACATACCAATAACACCCATCTTTATTCTTCTCAACTTGGACCCCTCCAATATATTGCTAAAATCACTAATTCCTCACTTGATCAATGCCGCTAAAATAACCATTGCACAACACTGGATAGAAGTTGAAACCCATTCATGTAAAGATTGGTTAAAAGAAACAAATCAAATAGGCATATATGAAAAACTAAGACTATCTAATTCCAAAAACTCAAAAATTATTGACTCCTGTACCCGGTGGCTAATTACTTGAGAAAAACCACCAGATGAAAATTCATAACCCTTTACAATCTCATAATTTCCTCATGTCTATACCTTCGTTGGAAAGACTGCACTCTCAAACCTCTTATTCAGCATTATCATTTTAAGGCCGGGATCACACATGCGAGTAATACGGCCGAGTCTCACATGTTAATACCCGGGACTGCCGCTGGCACTCAGGAGCGGAGCGGCCACACGCTCCAATCTGAGTGCCGGCAACAGTGCCTGGTATTAACATTCGAGACTCGGCCGTATTCCTCACATGTGTGATCCCAGCCTAAGCAGGACACTCTAGAACCGTTAACCCTATCCTCCAACTCTCCCCAAGTGTTAACCCCCACCCCCTCTACCTCTCTACTATCCTTTAGTTAGTGAGCTTTGTTTATTTTCTGAATACATTTGGCCATGCAAATAGTAATTTGTTCTACATGACATGGAAAATATGCTATGTATTCTTCCTGTTATGTTTTTCCTGTTTGCTAAAAATTTCTTAAATAAAGAATTTATACAAAGTTATCTGAGCACAGAAATCTCCAAGGGAGCCCAAACTTTGGGTTCGGCCCAATTTCATTTTTGTAATTTTCAAAATGTAAAAAATTGGGTGCCCAAACTGTGTAGTATAAAGCATATAAATGACGGAATTTCTCAACATTCCCATTCTGGTAGTTACTAATATCTAAAGTTGAAGTCATGCGTGACTGTATATTTCTGGTCTTTACAGAGACATAAGTTCTATTTCCCCTGTTCACATAAGAAACTCCACGCTTCTGAGGAACGGACCAGAGATTGTCCATCTATTCATTCATTCTACTGAACTTCAAAGGCTCTACAGAAAGACACCACTTCAAAGCTAAAGGGAATAGGTCTGCATTATTATCAGTTGTCAGCGAGCCTTACCTGGTAGGTGGGAGAAGAACGATATGTGAACTTTGCGGAAAACCAACTTTCAGGAAATGAGAACATTTTACAGAGTGGCCTGTTCTCTGTTACCCGGTCCCACATTAAAATGTTAAAGATTAATTCCACTGTAAAAGTACTGAAATGTTTAGAAATGTTGGAAATTGTCAAATAACAATATAGTAAAAAGTAATGAAAGCAGATACAAGAATAATAAAACATATGTTTCTAAATTGTACCTATCAATAGGCAGCAAATGGAATCCTATCAATAAAAAAAAATAATAAATATGTTAGGGAATCTGTGCCAACAATCTGGAACTGGCGGCACTTTGGGCGCATCGCATGTTTGTTGTGTCCAAAGCGCTGCCGTCTATTGAGAGCAGGTGAATATGCATGTTTTCACTGAACCGTGCGGATTCATCAGCCCCAATACATTCTATGGGTGAAATTGTCATGCAGAGGTCTGGAGAGACGCACTGCATGTCCGTCTCCACGGGTGAGCTGCGGGCATCTCTGGACGCATAGTTGGCATGGGATTTCTTAAAATCCCATCCACTATGCTGTAACAACTGGAGTGAGCAACGTCCAACCCGCAGCGTTTACTGATAGTCTGCCCATACCCTAATACCAGCAAGGATAGCTATAATTAAATCATAGCTTTTAGCATGAACCTAGTAAAAACAAGTATGCACACTAACCAACAAATATATAAACACATTTAATACAAACCAAAAAGGTGATCTGTAAACCTTAACCTTAGCCTTAACATTTATCCTGTGAAGCAGGCAGCACTCTGCTGGCAAGGGATGACACTCCTTAAAGAGAACCTTTAAGCAAGATTGTGCACAGTAACCTACAGACAGTGTCAGGTTGGCACCATTATACTGATTAATATGATACCTTGGTTGACGAAATCCATCTTGTGGTTTTTGTTTAATCTTTATTTTCAGTTTTGAGTTAATGATATACTCATGCTCCGGGGGCGGTCTGTGGGGGGGTCTTCATATGGTGCTCTGATTAGGCATTCACAATACAGACTGCTAACAGGTCACTGATCCCTCACTGACCAGCCCCCTAGTTTACATAGTGAATATATACTTTTTTTAAATCATCTTCTGCAGGCAGGCGCCAGCGATGTCACCCGCATCTATAATGGATATTTAATTATTTTTTTTGATGGTATACACTATTTTGTAAAAAAAGTCTGAAAATGGCGCTAAGATGGTGCAGTAGCAACTATCGGCAATCTGATAGATGCTACTGCAGAGGTGCCAGTGGTACAATCTTGGAGGAGGCAATTTTTTTTCTCTAGCAAGATGGTGCCAACGGCGCATGCACAGTAGCAGCTATTGGATCGCTGATAGCTGCTTCTGCGCAGGTGCGGCTGACGCCATTTTCAGACTGTTTTTTTTTTTTTAGGAATTAATGTATACCATAAAAACAAATACACATTATAGATGCGATCATGCTGCAGCGCAGGAGCCACCGCAGGCGCCTGCCTGCAGAAGGTGATTTTTTTTCACCCCTTGCCGACATCGGGCGAAATAGTATGCCAATGTTGGACTCCCACTGTTTGATGCAGGCTCTGGAGCTGAGCCCGCACCTTTCTGGACACCTGTCAGCTGATATATACAGCTGACATGTGCCAGCAACAGCCGCATGTGGAATCGCGATCCACCCGTGGCTGTTAACTAGCTAAATGCTGCTGTCAAACTCTGAAAGGAGCATTTAACTCGCACTTCCGGCAAGCTCGCCGAAAATCCCGCCCATTTGTGACCCAGTCATGTGAATGCGAGTCACAGATGGGTTGGTTTGACAACCAGAGGTCTACAGCAGACCTCTATATTTATCATAGCCAGATTACTATGAGCACTGCCTGGTGTTCGGCGCTCATAGCAAGTGAGTATTTCTGCTACATACAGGTGATCTGATCATTGCCTGTATGTAGCAGAGACCATCGGACAATTGCAGATTCTAGTCTCCCATGGAGACTTTTGAAGCATACAAGAAGTTAAAAAAAAAGAAAAATAATAAAGAAATATAAAAGTTCAAACCTTACCATTTTATCAATGTGCACTGGTTTACCTGGCACCTTTTTGGTTTGCATTACATATTTGTTATATATATATATATTTATTGGTTGGTTTGCACACTTGTTTTTACTAGGTTCATATTAAATGCTATGTTTTAATTATATCTATCCTTGATGCTTTATTATATTCCTGTAGCTATCCTCATCTTGTCCTCTTCCTGTAATTGAAACACAAACATCATTTCCACTTGCGCACTCTTCAACATTGCAATCCGCAGTGGAACGCATCCACTTCCTGTTATTGGAACGCAAATGTCACTTCCGCTTGTGTACTTCCGGTACGCGCGGAAGATAGTCCCGCCACTTTTTTACTTAAATGCCGATATTATCACTCCTCCTCACTCAAAAAGCGGTGGACACCAGGTTGGTGTATGAGGTACCATACTACACATTTGTGCAAGTCTCCACATCTTCTTCTATTTCTACCTAGGTATTATACACAGTGCAACCATGACAGGCTTTTATATGCCACTGCCACCAATGGGAATTGTATTTTATACGTAACTCATGGTGTACAATTCAAAATAAAATTGTGGTACCGTGTTAGCCAGAAAAATAGATGTAAATACTTATGTCCCCCCAAAAATTGAGAAAAGTATTCAAGGTGTGATACCTTTATTGGCTAACCAGAGAAATTATATTTGTAAGCAAGCTTTCAGGACTCAGAAGGTCCCTTCATCAGGCTATTTACAAGTGACTTGTAATCTAGCCTGATGAAGGGACCTTCTGAGTCGTGAAAGCTTGCTTGCAAATATAATTTCTCTGGTTAGCCAATAAAGGTATCACACCTTGAATACTTTTCTCAATTTTTTGGGGGACATAAGTATTTACACATACTTAACTCATACAACTTGTATGTAAACTAAGTGGAATTTTTCACTATAGACTCCACATTTTCATCTATATGGACTACCATAACCAGCTTTTATTATCATACTATACTTCTTCATCACCAATATATATCTAATATTTATATATCTAATATATAAGGGTACGTGCACACGCTGCGGAATCCGCTGCGGATTAATCCGCAGGGATTTTGCAAAAACCGCAGATAATCCGCAGGTCAAAAGACCTGCGGATTATCTGCGGTTTTGCCTGCGGTTTGGTCCTGCGGATTCACTATCTCCACAATGGTGGAGATAGGAACCCGCAGCGGTTTCCGCAGAAAGAATTGACATGCAATTTTTTCTGCGGATTCAAAACCGCAGCAAATCCGTGCGGATTTTTCCACAGCGTCGGCACAGCGGGTTTTTTTTACCATTCATTTGAATGGTACTGTACACCGCAGCTAAAACTGCTGCGGGTCCGCAGCGGCCAAAACCGCTGCGGAAACGCAGCGGAATCCGCAGCGTGTGCACACAGCCTAAAGCTCAAGTGTGTGTATGTATGTATGTATGTATGTATGTGTGTATGTCCGGGATTGGCATCCGCACCGTCGTAGCTACAGCAACAAAATTTGGCACAGTCACACGTCTGGACCCCGAGAGTGTCTTAGGCTATGTTGTGAGGTGAAATTTTAACCCTGCGCGTTCCAATTCACCAAAAAATTTTGGATCTATCTACATAATGGGGAAAAAGTGTGTGTGTATCAAGCCTCGCCCCTCATTATGATGTCATAATGGTTGCCATGGCGATGCTGATGTCATCATAGGTTGCAAGCCCCGCCACTCATTATGATGTCATAATGGTTGACTGTGGGATGGAGGATGTGTGATGGGTATATGGGCACTGGACTATGGGATGGAGGATATGTATGACAGGTATATGGGCACGGGACTATGGGATGGCGGATATGTATGATGGGTATATGGGCATGGGACTATGGGATGGAGGATATGTATGATGGGTATATGGGCACGGGACTATGGGATGGAGGATATGTATGATGGGTATATGGGCATGGGACTATGAGATGAAGGATGTGTGATGGGTATACGGGCACTCCACTATGGGATGGCGAATATGTATGATGGGTATATGGGCATGGGACTATGGGATGGAGAATATGTATGATGGGTATATGGGCATGGGACTATGGGATGGAGGATGTGTGATGGGTATATGGGCACTCGACTATGGGATGGATGATAGGTATGTTGGGTATATGGCCACGGGACTATGGGATGGATGATAATTATAATTTGGTTATAACTACCCACAGTTAGTTACTATGCCCGGGCATATATATACTAACTGAAGAGCCTACAGTTTGGTCCGAATATGTGCCGGAGATGAGTGGAAGACCGCCTTCAACACGGATGGCCATTATGAATATTTGGTCATGCCCTTTGGCCTTTGCAACGGCCCAGCATAACAATCATTCCAGTGAAGCCACCACCAAGTCCACATTTTTTGTGGTCTCCGGTCAGAACCCCAGGTGTACCTCTTCCAGTATCTTCGTCCTTTGGTGTACCCGCTGCCGATGCCCTCTCCCAAGAGTTTTCCCAAGTCTGGAGGAGAACCAAGGAGGCTCTCGTACAAGCCGCAGCCCGGATGAAAAGACATGCCGACAAGAGGCGGAGGGTTCTCCCACCATACCATCCAGGAGACAAAGTCTGGCTGTCGACTAAGCACATCCGCTTGAAAATCCCTTCCTATAATCTGGGCCCCCGGTACATCGGTCCCTTTGAAATTCTTGGACGCATCAACAATGTGGCCTATAAATGGAGGCTGCCTGCTTCACTCCGGGTCCCTAACATCTTCCACGTCTGAAACCAGTCATCCTCAATCAGTTTTGCCCTGCGCCTCCTGTTGTTCCTCAGCCAGTAGGGGCCGATGACATCTTTGAAGTGAGAGATATTTTGGCCATGAAGAGGGTTAGGGGAAGGACCTTCTTCCTTATTGATTGGAAAAGGGTTCGGTCCTGAGGAAAGGTCTTGGGAGCCTCGAGAGAATGTTGATTCCCCCTGCATTCTGAAGAGATTCTTGACCAATCTGAGGAGGAGGAGACGTAAAGGGGGGTACTGTCATGCCGGCGCTGGCTATAACGCCGGCATCGGCTGCCATGCCGGTGCCCGCTCCTGCTGCCTCTGCCTCATGCGCCTCCCGACGCCCTGCTTACCACTCCCGGCACCGCGATGCAACTCCTGCATCCAGTCCTGCCGCCCTGGGGATCCAGCGTGGGCTCTCTCCTCCATCCTCCATCTGCCCTGCTCTAGCTCCAGGCATGTACGTTAGGCCACGGTGCGCGCTCCCATCCCTTCTTAACCCCTTCAGAACCATCCCTAAGGAGTGATCTCCAATCGGGAGCCGGCGCGGGGTATATCAGGCGGCTCCTCCTTCCTGGAGGTGCCTGATTATCGTGTGCCTTCCTGTACGATACTCTGGCCCCGTCCTGTCGCTCCTGTCACCAGACGTTCCTGACTCCGGTCACTCCTGACTCTGGTCGCTTCCGACTCTAGTCGCTCCCGATTCTAGTCGCTCCCGACTCATGTTAGTTCTGACTTCAGTTGCTCCTGACTCCAGTCGCTCCTGACTCCGGTTACTCCTGACTCTAGTCGCTCCTGATTCCGGTCGCTCCTGTTCCTCTGACTTGTTGTCTCATCCGCACTTGAGCCGCCCCTCTTGGTATCAGCTGTCGCGGTATTCGACTCCTTCGGGCCTGCTCCTAATGGTCCCTGTATAGGGGTCGGCACCACCTGGCCAGCTCAGCCCAGGGATCCCGGTACCGCGACCCAGAGGGTCCTGTCTTGCTACTCCCTACAGTGGCACTAAGCCCGCACCTTTCCCGCCACATATGCCCCTATTAGCCGCTGGTGGAATCAATATGCACCGGAGGCTGTTAACATGTTAAATGTCTCTGTCAATCTCTAACAGCGGCATTTAACTCATGCAAACCAGATGCGCCTCACAAACCCTGCTCATCGTCACCCATGTCACATGATCGAGTGGTGCCGATGTGTTAGTATGACAGCTGGCATTATGCAAAAGACCTCTGTGTTTGTCAATGCAGATCTCCCATGAACACCAGCCTGTAATTGGCGTTCATAGGCAATGATGACTTCTACTACACTTAGCAGGGCTGGAGTCTTGCTCTATGTCGCACATGCAATCAAAAGATCGCAGCTTCTCTTAAGGGTACTATTGAAGCAAGTAAAAAATAGAAGAAATAAAACAAAAAAAAAATGTCAAATTCCAAATCACCCTATCACCCTCTTTTTGCCCTATTATAAAAAACAATAAATGAAAAAATACACATTTGGTATCACAGCATTCAGAAATGTCCAATCTGTCGAAATAAGAAAATAATTAATCCGATAGGTAAATGGTGTAACAAGAAAAAAATAAAAATTCCAGAATTGCGATTTTTTGGTCATAGCAACATTGTAATAAAATGCAATAACATACAATTAAAACATCATATCTCCCCCAATATGATGTTATCAATAAAAACATCAGCTCGGCAAGCAAAGAAAAAGCCTTTGAGCAGCCCCAGATCTCAAAAAATGGGTCTCGGAAAATAGCGCCATTTCTTTTTCTTACAAAATTTGGATTTTTTTTCACTACTTAAATAAAATAGATACAAAAACCTATATTACAAGCCAACACCCAAAAATTGTACTGCTGATCAAAGGATCAGTATAGAAGGGTTCAAGGATGTCTAGCAAAGGTTCAGTGCAGGAATAATGAGAATCATATCAGAAAAAGAGCACTAACAAGAACCAAGTTATTAAAGGTGAAAACTTTATTGAAATGACAATAAAACACATAATATAAAAGCAAAAGGGAAATGGCAGGGAAATGACAGTGGTGAGCCAAAAAAAGAGGGAAAACAGTTATAAACAGGCAAAGAGTACCACAAGCAAAGTAGACATTTGTAAACATATAGGTCTGCTCAAAAGTGCAAGTGCTCTGTGCAACAAGGTGTGTCTATTAAATAGTATAAATGGAAAATGTATCCAAAAATAAAGGTACACAAGAGGCACAAGAAAAGTCCATGGAGACTAACAGCCACAATAAGGAGAAACATGCAGAGGAATGACCGTAAGAATAAAGTACATATATGCCTGAGTTAGACAATGTTGCCACCCACCCCAACACGCGTTTCAGCGCAATGCCTTCTTCCGAGGGATATAAGATTAAATAAAATAGAACCTACACATATTTGGTACCTGGAGACTCGTATTGACCTGGAGAATCATAATCGTAGATCAGTTTTAGAATTTGGTGAACATGGTAAATAAAATATCCCAAAAACCATTTTGGAATTGTACTTTTTTTGCAATTTCACCAAGCTTGTAATTTTTCTCCTGTTATACAGTAAACTATATGGTTAAATCAATGGTGTCATTCAAAATTACAATTTATCCCACATTAAACAAGTCACCTGGCCATATTGATGGAAAAAGAGAAAAGTTATGGTCTGGGAAGTTGGGGAATCAAAAACAAAAATGGAAAAATGGAAAATCGCAATGTCGTGAAGGGCTAAGGCATATGATGCTATTAAATAAGGATTCCCTCCAGAACCCTCCTATGTTATTCAGAATTTGGTAGTACATTCCACAAACAGGACATTTTAAGCTGTACATAGAGCACATTTAAGGAGGGTGCCCAAAAGCTATCTATAAGGCTGGAGTCACACACAACGTATAAAAAAATCGGTCCGCTTTTCTCGGACGAGAATCGCACAAATGTTTCATGAACAGTGATCCGTATGTCATCCGTGTGCAATGCGAGGATGCAATTTTCTCGCATTTAAGTATCCGTGTGACATCTGTATGGCGAGATTTTCTCCCCGGCTTGCAAAATGGACATATAATGGATCCCAATGACAGGTTAAAATCGAAAAGAAAGAATAGATATGTATACATATAAATGTATTCTATATAATGTATATACTGTATATAAATAAATATATACATACATACATACACGTCATTGAGACACACACACATGTATAAATATATTTCATAGACAGATAGATAGCAGAATAGCTGATAATTCAATTGCCGGCTTCTGTAAAATCATTACAGAATCTGACATGAAATTGAAATGACACATGGTTTACATACAGTAAACCATTTCATTTCATTTAGATTTATTTATGTCTTTGACTAATAATTAGATTAGTGTATGTGTATAAAATTTGGGACTTGTAGGTGTTAAATTAATGGGTACCTGCCTGAAAAATAATTGTGTAGGCTCCAGCACAATTTTTTCTGCCAGAGAGGGAAAGCCAGTGATTGAGGGCAGATATTAATAGCCTAGGAAGTGACCATGGTTATTAGCCCCCCTGGCTGCAAACATCTGCGCAGAAGCCCACGCAATTCTTTTCAACGAATGTACCCATTAATTTAATACCTACATTTCCCAAATTTTACACACATACACTAATCTAATTATTAGTCAACTACAGATACAAATCTAGATTAAATGAAATGGTTTACTGTATGTAAACCAAGTGTCATTTCATGTCGGGTTCTGTAATAATTTTACAGAAGCCGGCAATTGAATTTTAACCGATTCTACTATATACACTGCATATCGCTCTGAAATATATATATATATCAGGTCTTCACCCTAAGTCTAGCACCCAAAGATTGTATACCAACAGAAAGGAGGGTGGTCGAGGCTTGATAAGCATCCAAGCCACCATCATGGATGAAACAAGGAGTATCCAGGAATACATCAGAAGAATGGCACAAGAAGATGAGATGCTGAGAGAAAGCCTAAGGCAGCAACAACAATGGATCTGGAAGGAAGAACAGGAACATGAAGCACCATGGCAAGACAAGCCGCTGCATGGGATGTTCCATCGACAGATAATGGAAGTGGCTGACATGGAGAAATCCTTCCATTGGCTGGAGAAAGTTGGACTCCAAGACAGCCCAGAGGCACTAATCATAGCGGCATAAGAGCAAGCACTAAGTATAAGATCCATAGAAGCAGGAATCTACCACACATGTCAAGGTGCAGACTATGCAAAGAAACCACAGAAACAGTCCAACACATAGTGGCAGGAGGCAAAATTCAAGCAGGAACAACGTATACTGAACACCATAACCAAGTAGCGGGAATTGTATAAAGGAACATCTGTGCAGCATATGGGCTAAGCCCCCCTAAGTCTAGTTGGGAGACCCCAGAAAAAGCGGTGGAAAATGAAAGGGCTAAAATCCTCTGGGACATCAAGTTCCAGACAGATAAGCAGGTGTTGGCTAACCAACTAAACATTGTCATAGTAGACAAGGATCAGAGGACAGCAATGATAATAGATGTGGCAGTGCCAAGTGACAGCAACATCAGGAAGATGGAATATGAGAAGCTGGAGAAATACCAGGGCCTCAAAGGAGAACTGGAGAAGATGTGGAAGGTGAAGGCAACAGTGACTCCAATGGTGATAGAAGCACTTGGAGCAGTGACCGCCTAAGTTAGAAGAATCGCTACAACAGATCCCAGGAGCAACATCTGAACTCTCTGTCCAGAAAAGCGCAATACTGGAAACAACTAAGATCCTGCACAGAACCCTCAAACTCCCAGGCCTCTGGTAGAGGACTCAAGAATAAGAAAGGACAACAAAGACCATCCCCATTGAAGGGTGAGAAGTTTTTTTTATATATGTGTGTCAATTATATATATATACTGTATATGTTAGGTGTCAGATTCCAACCCCTACACAGCAGGAATCTCGAGCCTTGCCTTCTGCGGTCTCGGATGCAGAGGGTCCTGCTCAGCAAAGACATCGATCCCGGCGTCTTGCTCAGGCCAGCACTGTCGGTTTGGTTGCTGCTGCCACCCCTGGTCCAGCTATAGCAATCCATGCTAGCCAGCAGTGAGCAGCTCCAGGGATTAAGTCCTTCTTTCAGACTACTGAGCATGCCCATGGCTTATCCTCTCATTTGAGCTCGGGGATCACATGCTCAGGGCCTGTGGCTCTTCCGATTGGACCACAGGGAAGGTCCCGGAAGGACACCACTATAAAAGGGTCGCATGGCCGCTCGGCCATGCGCTTAGATAGACTTTTGTTGAGACTTGTGTGAGTGATGATGGATGCATGAAACTGGTGACTGACTCATTAAATAACCCCTCCCTTTGATACGTATGTTTTAGGGTTAGTTTAGCTTCAGTCAGCGCCTCATGGTGTCAAAGCATGTGCCACAGTGCTCCAGTCTAAGCACAAAGGTTAGCTCCACAGTGATGCTATATCTCCCGTACCTCTGGGCGGTATAAATCTATCAACTGCACCCTGTGACAGCTAACAGGGCACAGCACTTTCCTAGCGTCATTCTCTAGCACGGCTGCAGCGGCTCCGTGCGCAAGTGGGTCTAGATGGACTCTGACTCCGTGCATCTGGGCAGCAGAGTTCTGTGACCACATCGCTTGCGCTCATACCATATTAGTGTGACCCTGTGAAGTAACAGGGTTCGCCTTGTACACTCCGGGTGATGTAACCCTAGCGTGCTACAATCCGCCATTACCTAGCAGCAGGTTACATCTCTGCACAGTGGACCCCGGGCTGCAAATGCACCTCTTGCCATCATAATTATTTGGTGCGTTCCGCTAGCCCTTAACATGCATATATATATATATATATATATATATAATATATATGTATATCTATATATATATAAACGCCTTAACATGTCTGTCTGTAACCGAAATTGCGGGCCGCCGATCGGTCGCAGCCGCCAGGCCTCCACCAGGCCACAACCAACCAGCGACAGGCACAGCTGTTTGTAACGGTAAGCTGCGCCTGCCGCTGATTGGTCGCAGCCTGGCAGCCGCGACCAATCAGCGGCAGGCGCAGGCCTTAATTTGTAAAAAGGAGAATTAAAATAAAAAAAAGTTATTCTCACCTTCCGACGGCCTCCTGTCTTCTTTCCACGTGCCCGGCCTCGCGTTCCCAGTAATGCTTTGCGGCTTAGACCGCTGATGACGTAACTCTCGCGAGAGCGAGAAAGAAGACCGACGTCATCAGCTGTCTAAGCCGCAAAGCATTACTGGGAACGCGAGGCCGGGCGCGTGGAAAGAAGACAGGAGGCCGTCGGAAGGTGAGAATCACTTTTTTTTATTTTTTAATATTATTTTTGTACAGGGCCGCGGCAGTGATTGGTCACGGCTACAGGGCCGCGTTGCTGATTGGTCGCGGACAGAGGGCCATGACGCTGATTGGTCGTGGCTACATGGAAAGGGGGGTGAGGGGACCATGCATACCAGGAAAGGGGGGTGAGGGGACCATGCATACCAGGAAAGGGGGGTGAGGGAACCATGCATACCAGGATTGGGGGGTGAGGGAACCATGCATACCAGGATTTGGGGGGTGAGGGGACCATGCATACCAGGATTTGGGGGGTGAGGGGACCATGCATACCAGAATAGGGGGTATGGGGACCATGCATACCAGGATTGGGGGGTGAGGGGACCATGCATACCAGGATTGGGGGTGTGAGGGGACCATGCATACCAAGAAAGGAGTGTGAGAGGACCATGCATACCAGGATAGGGGGGTGAGGGGACCATGCATACCACGAAAGGGGGGTGAGGGGACCTTGCATACCAAGAAAGGGAGGTGAGGGGACCATGCATACCAGGAAAGGGGGGTGAGGGGACCATGTGTTACTACGGCGGAACATGCTTAAAAAAATATAAATAAACATGTTCGCCACCCGGGGTCCACCATGCGGCAGGTGAAATAACCGCTGCTAAAATGGCAGAACACAGGGATGATAATGTGCACAAGGTTTAACTGCACCTGGTGCACAAAAGTAGCTCTGTTGAGGTCACAGAGCTGCACATGAAAAGTAATGCAGAAGCAGGCTGTTTCACAGACAGAGCTGCAAGCAAAACAAAAATACAAAGAACGCTGAGTCTGTATCAGCTTCACAGACCATCAGCGGCACACGTGCGGTAGCCAGGGATCGGAGTAGTTCAAGACAACACTACAACCGGATAGACTTACCGTGGCAGACCGTGTGCACGGCGTCGCGACTGCGGACGCCAAAAACGACTGCAAGGGCGACTTTAGCAGGCGCATTGCAGAACGCTGGCTGCTGTAGCGAATGATGCTTGAGCGCGCTGGCGCTAGCGTAATACTGGCTGTCCCAATCACTCACACAAACGTAATATCCGAGGGAAGGGGTTTCATAATAAGTCATACACCAGACCAAGCATCTATCACCAAGCACACAGCAGCAAGTATAGAAAATACTAGCGCATGGCATAGCGGCCATGCGCACTTTTTTTAGCGTACGGGACCTGACAGAAATATCCAGAGCCCCGAGCATAACCAATCAAATCAGGAGCAGGACCTGAGCACCTGACTCCTGAACTCCAGTAAGAGCTCGTCCAGTGAGCATGATCAGTAGCAGGGAAAAAGGACTTAGCCTCTGGAGACAAATGTGAGAATCTGGGTTGCTGCATAAGCATAGACTGACCCAGATTCCTAACACCATGCATATCAGGATTGGGGGTGAGGGGACCATGCATACCAGAACTGGGCAGCTGTATACAGGTCTCCTGTTGAGTTCATGTTTCTACCACCTGAACTATAATCCCTGGGCTTCAACACAGCCAGTTGTCGCTCAGATGTGTCGTCTGCACAGAGAAAAAAACTAGCTCCTGTGTTAGTGGGGTTCAGTAACGCCAGCTGCTCCCCTGCTGTGTGTCCGGCAAAATCTACTGCTGCCTCCACATTCAAACTACATCAGATATAAAACTTGCTCCAATTAGGCCTCAGTCTAAACCCTGATTGACCCTTGGCTCCAACATCGCCAGTTGCTGCTCAGAAGTTCTGTCTGCACAGAGAAAAACACATGCTCCAGTGTTAGTGGGGTTCAGTAACGCCAGCTGCTCCCCTGCTGTGTGTCCGGCAATGTCTACTGCTGCCTCCACATTCACACTACTACTGATTTCAAACTTGCTCCAATTAGACCTCTGGCTCCACTCTGTCTCTAGTATTTACCCTGGCCTCCAACACCGCCAGTTTCTGCTCAGAAGTGCCGTCTGCACAATCAACACTTGTTCCTGTGTTACTGGGGTTCAGTAATGTCAGCTGATCCCCTGATGTGTGTGCGGCAATGTCTCCTGCCAGCACCGTCAGCTGGTTCTCGGCAGTGTCTTTGGCATGGGTACTCCCCCCTGCCCAGCCTGGTTCCAGCACGCCTGCTGTTTCCGGGTAGTGTCAACGTCACTTTGCCACGAATACGTTGTCCTGTCGCGTTGTGGTCGGGTTAGCCTAGTCTATGGTGCCTGCAGTTTATGGGCTTCCTATATGGACTGTGGGATCTGGCAACAAAGGCTGGTTCCGTAGTGCCAATAGGATAAGCACCCCCTGTAGGACTGTGGGTTTCGGTAACTGCAGCAGCTCGCGGCCTTGCAACTTTGTTTTTCTTGTGTACCTTCTGCTACCCATCCGGGTTCCAGTACCGTCAGCTTGTTCTCGGCAGTGCCTTTGGCTTAGGTGCCACCTTCTCGGTATCCGAGTTCCAGCAACGTCTGCTGGTCCTTGGTAGTGCTTTCTACCACAGGTACCTCCTGCTTAGTAACCAGGTTCCAGCACCGTCAGCTGGTCCTCGGTAGTGCCATTGGCTCTTGTTCCTTCTGCTGCTCCTCCGGGTTCCAGCACCGTCAGCTGGTTCTCGGCAGTGTCTTTGGCATGGGTACTCCCTCCTGCCCAGCCTGGTTCCAGCACACCTGCTGTTTCCGGGTAGTGTCAACGTCACTTTGCCACCAATACGTTGCCCTGTCATGTTGCGGTCGGGATAGCCTAGTCTATGGTGCCTGCAGCTTATGGGCTTCCTATATGGGCTGCGGGATCTGGCAACAAAGGCTGGTTCCATAGTGCCAATAGGACAAGCACCCCCTGTAGGACTGTGGGTTTCGGTAACTGCAGCCGGCTTGCGGCCTTGCAACTTTGTTTTTCATGGGTACCTTCTGCTACCCATCCGGGTTCCAGTACCGTCAGCTGGTTCTCGGTAGTTCCTTTGGCTTAGGTGCCTCCTTCTCCGTATCCGAGTTCCGGCAACGTCTGCTGGTGCTTGGTAGTGCTTTCTAGCACAGGTACCTCCTGCTTAGTAACCAGGTTCCAGCACCGTCAGCTGGTCCTCGGTAGTGCCATTGGCTCTTGTTCCTTCTGCTACCCATCCGGGTTCCAGTACCGTCAGCTGGTTCTAGACAGTTCCTCAGCCTTCTTGTACCTTCTGCTACATTTCCAAGTTCAAGCTTTTGGAAATCATTTTTGGTTATCACTCTGGATCTCCCTGACGACGACCCTGAAGACGACGACCCTGATGACCACCCCGAAGAAGACGACGACCAAAAAAACGATGACCCTGAAGACAAAGACCACCCCGAAGAAGACCAAAAAGATGACCCTGAAGAAGATGACCAAGAGGACAAAGAACATGAAGCCAACCACCAAGATACAGAACAGCAAGAGACAGAAGACCAAGAAGCAGAAGACCAAGAAGCAGAAGAACAAAAAGCAGGAGAACATTAAGCATAAGACTAAAAATCAGAGCAAAAGATATTATCTAAATTATAAGCAGAAGAAGACTAAGCAGTGTATGGGGGTGAGTCCGTTCCTCCTCGTGGTGCCCCTGGAAAATGCCTGCTGCTGCAGGCCAAACTGAACGTGGACAAATCATGTTGTAAATCTTTTATGACAGGCAGAGCAGAAGGTGTAATCTTCAAACTTTTATAGAAAACAACTACAGGAATGACTGTAACAAATAAGAATATGATGAAGAAGAAGAATAGGAAGAAGATGAAGAAGTAGAATATGAAGAAGAATAATAGTTGAATAAGAAGAATATGAAGAATGTAAAAAAAAGAATAATAGGAAGAAGGTGAAGAAGAAGATGAATAAGGTGAAGAAGTTGATGAAAAAGATACTGCTGCTGCTGAGGATCATGAAGAAGAAAGTGTGGGAGAAGTAAAAAAGAAGGTGAAGAGCATGGAAGTAGTGAAACATACATATCTGACAAAATATAAAAAAGCTTAACATAGTCAATATCTTTGTAACTCCGAACGTCTTTAAAAAAAAAATTAATTCCTGCTATTCCATTTGATTGGGCTAAACCTCTATGCCTTTAATGTCTCCTCCACCTCCTCCAAAACATTCTACATTATTCTTAGTTGTTTTTCTTCATGTAGAATTAACCTACAAGGAAAGAAAGGTTTTTTTTAATTCCGATATTTCTCTCCCATTGACTTGCATTGGTTTCTGGTATCGGAATCGGCGATATCCGATACTTTTTGGGTATCGGTCCGATCCAATCCGATCCGATATTTCACGATATCGGATGGTATCGCTCAACACTAGTCATCATGGAATGTGTTGATGGAATCCTCAGGATCGGCTGCAATACTTACAGGGGAGCCCGGGGATTACAGACGCCTCCATGTTTTCATGGCCGTTCTCTTCTTGGTCCATTAAGAACACAACCAGGATCAGGGCATGTTCACACCTTGCGCTTTTGCAGCATTTTTACTTGTGTTTTATTTTCCATTAATTTGAATGAGTGAAATACACTGCAAAATCCTTGAAAGAGCTGAGATATAGTAGAAACAAAAAAATGCAACAAAAACCAACATGGCGGGAATGGAAAACTGCTCACTAACGCCAGGTGTGAACGTGCCCTACAGATCTGCATCCTGTGTATTTATTGCGTATAGTGGGTATTTGATTAGAAAGGACAGCAGGGAGAAAAACATTAACATTTCACTTGTAATTATTTTAATTAAGAGTAACTATTCAAAAATCACTAGGAGATAAAAAACAAGAAAAAAACAAAACAACAAACACCCCTGGATCTACAATTTTAACAGCACGTTTTTAAAGATATTGCAATAAAGATGAAGTTTTAACGTCTATTCAACCATCTGATTTCGATGTTTGTTGCTGGAACTTTTTTGTTTGATTACCACAGCCGCTTTTTCTGAGCACCATCCTGGAGTCCACACCCAAAGCCACAGGAATTCATCTAAGGCCGGGGTCACACTGGCAAGGAATACGGACGAGTGAGAGGCGTTAAAAGCACGCATTACACACGAACAAATTATTCTCTATGGGTTTGCTCCCAACAGCTGTATATTTCTCGGGCGTATTCTACGGTCCGTGCCAATCGCAGCATGCTGTGATTTTCAGCGTACTACGTCCGTAATACACCAATGCAAGTCTATGGGTGCGCTAAAAATACGGATTACACACGGACCACACATGTGACTTGCGAGAAATACGCACCCGGTGTCTTTTAGAAAAGTCGGCAATTCAGTGCGCTATACAGTAAACTCACACTGACAGGTTTAATAAAGAAAGAAAGAATAGATATATACACAATAGAATACATACATATATATATATATATATATTTATATTTCACAGAGTTCTTCATAGCAGAATAGCCGCTAATTAAATTGCCGGCTTCTATCAAATCATTCACCAACCCGACATGAAATGACACATGGTTTACATTCAGTAAACCATTTCATTTCAAGTTTTTTAATATGCCCTTGACTAATAATTAGATGTGGGTTTGTGTGCAAAATTTGGGAGTTGTAGTTGTTATTTTAAGGGGTTAATTCATTGTTAAAAAATACGTAGGCTTCCCATATTGTTGGCGAGTGGGTTAATCTAACAAAGGGCTAATGTCACCATTCGATTGTAAGGTGACATTAACCCTTTGTTAGATTAACCCATTCACCTCCTAGTGTGATTTTACAGTATAGGGACCTGAATTGCCGGCTTTTATAAAGGACACCAGTGCGTATTTCTTGCAAGTCAGACGTATGGTGTAATACGTTTTTTTCTCGCCCCCATAGGCTTGCATTGGCGAGTCTCGGGCCTAATAAGGTGCAAATCGCAGCACGCTGCGATTTTACCCACACGTATAATATGGGTGAGAAAAAAAGCATGATGGGAGCTGCTCCATAGGTTAACATTGGTCCGAGTGCTATGATATTTTTTTTCTTGCATAACACTCATCCGTATTCCTCTCTAGTGTGACTCTGGTCTTAGTCTCTTAATTAAAAATGAAAAGAATATGCTTGAGCTGAATTGCATTACACTTAAAGTAGTAAAAATATCTGCATTCACCAAAAAGCAGATTTTTTGCATTTCGTGTGCACATGGAATCAGCAAAATGGAAGCCACTGGCCTTGAATTTTCTAAACTGTAAAGGGTCAGCAAAAGGTTTAAAAAAGGAAAAAAAAAAATCCTCAGACTAATCACCTCTCTGGCCCAGCTGCTCTTCTCTGTCTACAACTGGTACCAGCCACAAGCACTGAAATTCCCGGGCTTTTCATAGTGAGACGTAACTTCCAGCCCTAATAAGGCCTAGGAGTGATTTGCGCATGCACGCTCAAAGTCATGACGCAACTTTTGCTCACTTGTGCAGAACCATCCAGGGACTCATCAGAGCCAAAAGTCCAGGCTTAATGTGAGCAGCAAGGGATTTAGAAGTTGCAGCGAGGATCTGATGTGTGATGGTGAGGAACAGATTGGCCAGAGAGGTGAGTGGTGAGGCGAGTCTAAGCATTATCTTTATTTTTTACATCATACTTTTATTATGCTGTGGGCTTAGGAAAGACCCCAGAGCATAATAAAGGACATTAAATTCACAGAGAATAACTTCTGTGCGAATCAAATTTCCAGGGAAAATCTATGCGAACTGGCAAATTCAAATTTTGCCTGATTCACTCTTCTCTACTTTTACTGCATATTTATGTAGTTGTGATATCTTGGGACACTAGGACAGCTGAATTACAACACCTATAAATGCCGACCTTATTATAGAAGAGAACTAGAGCAAGATAAAAAGAGATGTGAAAGATTGTGGCAAAGAAAAACTGTAATATAGTGAATAAAAAAATGTCTACAAGGTTAATTATTATCCCATTATCAAAAGACTTAATAAATTGTGGAGCAGATTACATGAATAAAAGATCAATAAAATTGTTGGGCAGCAATAGAAGTCGGTAAATTTATGATGACTAATTAATTGTAACTTCTCTTCCTTCATGCTTTTCATAGATGGAGTTGTATGCAATGTTTTTTTTCTCTCCTCTTTTTATGAGTACGCCTTGTAATTTATTAGGAATATAAACTAACACAAATGCACCCGCAGTGCACAATTCAGGCAGAATTGTACTTTTTATATTTGTAGTTTGCAGGAAATGTGTGCGAGTCAATTAGATAACTAGCACATTATGTAATAAATGCAAGCCTGAGGAATAGCGTGATTTTATCAGGGACCGTATTCTTGAGAGAATTTAAAGGGCACACAGAAGATTACAACTCATGCAGAGTTTTTATAATAAAATAGGATGTCTCCTAGCAAAAAACCTGAAACATTTGGGCTATGCAGAAAAATCTGTAATAGCGCATCACAGTAATGTGTCAGTTCTAGTATTGTTGTCATATGAGGCAGACACTGTTTTGGTCACCTCTGAAACTGATTTCTTACTGTAACTGCACTCTTTCGATACGCCCATGAGGAACTTGAAGTGATCATGAAGTATACAAACATGAGAATACAGCAGCCTCTGTAAGCACTGTAAATGTATGCAAATAGATAATGATTAATAATAATTTTATTTCTATAGCGCCAACATATTCCGCAGCACTTTACATTATAGAGGGGATTTGTACAGACAATAGACATTACAGCATAACAATAGACACATAGATCAAAACAGATACCAAGAGGAGTGAGGGCCCTGCTCGCAAGCTTACAATCTATAAGGAAAGAGGAGAGACACGAAAGGTGGATGGTAACAATTGCTTTTTTTGTTCGGACCAGCCATAGTGTAAGAATCGGGTGTTCCTGTTGCTGCAGTTAACAGTCTAAATATGTAACAGTACAGACACAGGGGAATATTAAATGCATAAAGCATGTGAGAACATGATGCGAGGAACCAGGTTATGGTAAAAATGTTGAATGAGCCACACAGGGATATTTAGATTAATGCGTTGAGGCAATAGGCCAGTCTGAACAAATATGTTTTTAGGGCATGCTTAAAACTGTGGGGATTGAGGATTAATCGTATTAACCTATGTAGTGTGCAGGCATCCATTTTAAGAAACATGAAGCGTCTTTTGAGAGTCTTTGTAAGATCTTCCTTTTGTTTAAGGGCTTCTTCAATCACTAATTTTCTAATACTTTCTCTTTCCAGAGAAACACCAAGTTTGGGGGCCATTTCTCCATTAAGAGCTGTAAAAGCTGGTCGTGCAAATAATGATAATGGTACACCGTCCTTCACAACAAGCTGTATGAGCTGTCTTTTAAACATATCTGCTGTTGTTGTTACACTAACTTTGTCACTTACAAAATACCTTGTTAATGATGTTTGAGATGCTCTTTCCTCCTCCTTTGCCTGTCAGGAAGTGCTGGGCGCGGGTTTCTTGGTGTTGCTGTTATCTTTCTCAGTCTCAGCTTTGAAAACTTCTGGGTGGAAACATTGTAAATGTCTTTTTAGATTGGAAGCTCTTGTAGGAGCATTTTTATCACTGCCTGAGTATGCACTGATTTTGGCATCACAGCATTTGTTTTCCTCTGGGTCACTTGTCATACATTGACACACCAAATATTTTTCATCTTGATTCACTGTGAAATGCTCAAATACAGCTGACTTCATGGGGAACTTCTTAGACATTTTGTAATTATATAAATTCACTCAAATAATTTTGTCCTATAAAATAAAATAATGTATAATTCCAGCAAAAACAGGGAACCATGTACAGTGGGGGAAAATAAGAATTTGATACACTGACAATTTTGCAAGTTTTCCCACCTACAGAGAATAGAGAGGTCTGCAATTGTACACTTCACCTGTGAGAGACAGACTAAACAAAATCCAGAAAATCACATTGTATGATTTAAATAATATGCATTTTATTGCATGAAATACGTATTTGATACAATAGAAAAACAGAACTAAATATTTGGTACAGAAACCTTTGTTTGCAATTACAGAGGTCAGACATTTCCTGTAGATTCTGTTTCTCTCAGTTGAAGTGTACCTATGATTAAAAATTTCAGACCTCTCCATTCTTTGTAGGTGGGAATCGACAGTGTATCAAATACATACTTTCACCTCTGTATAATTTTTGATAGAAATAAAACAAACTTTGCATAATTCAATAGTACAGATGACAAATATAAAGTTTGTAAAAGATGTTATTAGATAGCTTTACTTTGAATTTCCAATCTCACGCTTTTCTTAGGGTACAGCTCACTAAATGCTTCACAGGCTATGAAGAGGGGAGGAGGGAGAAAGTTTGTTGTGTATCATACTCCAGGAACAAAGAAATTGATAACAGAGCTAATAACTTGATGTTTTGGCTTCTATACCTATACAAGTCCTCATATAAGCTCCCTGTATATTGTATGTATATTTTATCGAAGCTAGCTTACCAAAAGTATATGAGCTCAAAGAAAAAACAAACAAGCATCAAGCATACAGTGAGAACATACAGTATACCGCACTATTGATTTATGCAGTTTATTGTAAGTTTAAATATACTTTAAGAAGTAATTACCTTAATCTTGTTATCCTGTTCACTCTAGCAATTCATCTGAGATGAGTGCAGGCCTTCCTTCTTTCTGAGTGTGTTTACTTTGTACCCTTGTCTGTAGAGGAGGAGCATCACTGGTGCTGGAGTGCAGCACTGACTTATCTCAGCTAAGACAAAGCCTAGATCCTCAGGCTACATTCACACCATGGGCATAGCCAGTATCAAAATTAGGGTGGGGCAGAACCTCATACTGCACACCTCAGCTGCTGCAGAACCTCATACTGCACACCCCTACACTTGAAAATAAAGCCTGCACTTTAAGAAGATGTGGTGAATGCAGTCTGTTTATTCCAACTATCAATTGATGTTGATGTGTTACTGAAGACGAGCAATGCCTGTTCTGGAGGTCCTTTTGGGCAGCTATGAGGTGTACCTGACTGGTGCTAAAAAAAAGGAGTGTTAGTCTGTGTGCTACCCGGCTTTCATTCTTTTTGGTACAGATAAGATATGGACAGACAGATATGGGTAAATGGATGGATGGACAGATAGATAGATAGATAGATAGATAGATAGAGGGATAAATGAAAGGATAGATGAACGGATAGTTGGAGGGATAGATAGATAGAGGGATGGATAGATAGATAGATAGATAGAGGGATGGATAGATAGATGAATACATGGAGGGATAGATAGAATGTGATAGACAGATGACAGCTACAGACAGCAAATAGTACATTGCACATATCACACATAGAGTTCACACATTGTACAGAGAGCACATAATAATCACCTACAATATTAGCATTAGTTACCTTTCTGTGACAGAGATGAGCAGCAGTACTTTCACTTTCTCACTTTCTCCAGCTCAGGGCCCAGGAATCGGATTCTGTGCAGGGCAGGCACCCTTCCTCCTCTCTCTGGTGAAGATGGCAGAAGACAGGACAGAGGAGGGGAGATTGCCTCCTGCTGTCTGGAGCCGGTGCAGGACGGGAGCACTGCAGCATACAAGTGAGTTTTGATAGGTGCGTGCTCCTGCTTCTAGCGGGGGCAGCTGCCCCCCCTGCCCCTCGCTGGCTACGGCCATGATTCACACACTGCATTTTTGCAGATCCGTTTTTGCAGTAAAACACAATGACTCTGGGCATCCCAGCAAAGTCAATGGGTTTCAAGATATGACATTCAGACACATCGTTTTGTGAGGATCCATTTTTGGGCTTGAAAACAGATCCTCACAATGAATGAGCATGTCAGTTTGTGCGGCATTTTTCTAATCTGCTTTTGCTATTGAAAACATTTTCTATGAGCTCAAAAACCATTCAGGTGATGCGGTTTTTAAAAAGCTGATCTGCTTTTGCAGCTGAAAAACGTATCCTCAAAAAACGCAGCAAAAGCGCTGTGTGTGAATGTAGCCTTAGATCAGGAATAGAGCAGCCATTTATAGGACATTTCATAACTTTCCCAAATTCCTATTAAAAAATATTCAGCACATTCTGCATTGTACTACTGTACCCAATTTATTATATATTTTAGGAGTCGGTCCATTTTATACCGACTCCGACTCCACCAAAATGAGCATCGACTCCGAATCCACGACTCGGACTCCGACTCCACAGCCCTGCTTCTTCCATCCATAACTCATCCCCAAAAAATGTAGCACAGATAAATCTTTGGCTTACTGCTTTTTCAGGACTCTCCTCACATTCCACCACCTCTACACAAACTATATAGCACTATAACCAGTGCCTTAGACAGTAATAATGCCCCCTCTGTAACAGTACCCTCTTTATGTGCCCCTCACAATACCAGTGCCACCTCTGTGCCCCTACACATTAATACATTTTCCCTCTGTAATAGTAATTAAGGTAATAATGCTGCCCTGTGTGTCCTTACAGTTATACAGAATCCTAATCCTATAGAAATAACATCCTAAAGTGCCTACTTATAATAATTTACCCTGTGCCTCATTATTATAATAATCCCCCTTGGCCCATTATAATAATGACAACAATATAGTATGATGGTCCCCCCATATAGTGCGATTGTCCCCAGAGTCCTAATACAATATGATGGTCTCCCCACACATTAAAAGTTACCATTGCCCACCACACCAGATCATGGTCCCCACTCAGCATGATAATATCCACAGCACTCCACAAAGTATGATGGTTCCCTTACACAGGATTATGGTCACAGCAAAGTCCCTCACACAGGTTGATGGTCTCCACAGCCCCCCACACAGTATGATTTTTCCCCCACACAGGATGATAGTTCCACCACAGTCTCCCTCACAGAATGATGGCTCCCTCACACAGTATTATGGTTCCACTAAAGTATAATGGTACCCCCAAGAGCATGATGACCTCACCAGCCCTCCACAAAGTATGATGATTCCACCACAGTCCCTTACAAAGTATGATGATCTCTACATCTCCCCCCACACAGTATTATGGTTCCCCCACATGGCCCCACATAGTATGATGTTCCCTAAACATAGCATGATTGTTGCCCACAGCCTCAATACAGTATGATAAACACCTCACAGCTCCAATACAGATTGATGGTCATCCCACAGTCCCGATATAATATCATGGTCCCCCAAAGCCCCAATACAGTACGACTGTCCCCCCACAGCCTTCCATAATGTATGATGGTCCCCCTCAATAGCCCAAACACAGTATGAAGGTCCCCCTCATAAAATATGATGGCCCCCCTCACAGCCCCAATAAAGAATAATAGTTCTGTACAGCCTGCATAACATGATGAACCCCTTTACAGACCCTATACAGTAGGATTGTCTCCCTTGCAGCCTCAATACTGTAAGATGGTCCCACTTGCAGGCAAACTACCATACGATGGTCCCCATTGAAGCCTAATATTATATGATGGTTTCCACAGCCCCCATATAGTATGATGGGCACCCCACAGTTCCACTACAGTGTGATGGTCAACCCACAGGCCCCATATAATAACATGGTCCCACACAGCCCCAAAAAAGTATGATTGTCCCCCACTTCCATATAGTATGATGGTCCCCCTCAATGCCCCAACACGGTATGAAGGTCCCAACTAATATATGATGGTCCCCTCACAGCTCAAATAAAATATGATAGTCCCCTACAGCCTCCATATAGCATGATGAACCCCTTATCACACCTTATACAGTAGGATGGTCCCCCACACAACCTCAATACTGTATGATGGTCCCCCTTGCAGCCAAAATACTGCATGATGGCACCTCTTGCAGCCTAATACTGTATGATGGCCCCCACAGCCCCCATATGGTATAATGGTCCTACAACCCCCATATAGTATGAGGGTCCTCCTCACATCCCCAATGTAGTATGATGGTGCCCCACAACCATCCTATAATATGAGGGTCCCCCTTCAGGCCCAATTCAGTATGATGGTCCCCTACAGCCCACACATAGTATGATGACCTCTTTACAGCCCTCATACAGTGTAATGTTCAACTTTGCTGCCCCAATACTGCATGATGGATCCCCAAAGTATTATGGGCTCAGAGTATCCTGTGGCCTGCCAGAGTAAGTGATGGCGCACAAAGCGTAGTCTCACTGCTCCGCCACAGCTGTAAAAGCACCGGCATCCTTTTGATGCCAATACCATTAACAAAGTCGCAATTGATGTGTCCCACGGCCAGACCAATCCATCTGACATTTGCCTGAATTTTAAGATTATTATTATTTATTATAGCGCCATTTATTCCATGGCGCTTTACATGTGAGGAGGGGTATACATAATGCATACAAGTACAGTAATCTTAAATAATACAAGTCACAACTGGTACAGAATGGGAGAGGACCCTGCCCGCGAGGGCTCACAATCTACAAGGGATGGGTGAGAATACAGTAGGCGAGGGTAGAGCTGGTCGTGCAGCAGTTTGGGGGATCGGTGGTTACTGCAAGTTGTTGGCTTGTCGGAAGAGGTAGGTCTTCAAGCTCTTTTTGAAGGTTTTCCATGGTAGGTGAGAGTCTTATATGTTTTGGTAGAGAGTTCCAGAGTAGAGTAGATGCGCGGGAGAAATCTTGTATGCGATTGTGGGAAGAGGAGATAAGAGGGGAGTACAGAAGGAGATCTTGTGAGGATCGGAGGTTTCGTGCAGGTAAGTACCGGGAGACTAGGTCACAGATGTACTGAGGACTCAGGTTGTGGATGGCTTTGTATGTCATGGTTAGGGTTTTGAACTGGAGTGTTTGGGTAATGGGGAGCCAGTGCAGGGATTGACAGAGGGGAGAGGCCGGGGAATAGCAGGGGGACAGGTGGATTAGTCGGGCAGCAGAGTTAAGAATAGATTGGAGGGGAGTGAGAGTGTTAGAGGGGAGGCCACAGAGCAGGAGGTTGCGGTAGTCAAGGCGGGGGATGAAGAAGGCATTGACTCATGGCCAATATGGTCCTGGCCATAAGATTCTTATGTTCAGATATTTGCTAAAATATTGTTAGTAGAGTTGAGCGAAACGGGTCAAAATATTTTCTTTTTCAGCCAATCAGGATCCACGGACACTGTGGGCAATGTGATGACATAGGCAGGGGTCACCACCATCTTTCAGAAGGGCATGCAAGTGATTGGCTTGCTTTGGTGGGCGTCACAGGGGTTATAAAAGGGCGTGCACGCCGACCGCCATCTTACTTCTGCCGATCTTAGCATAGGGAGAGGTTGCTGCTGCTGATTCTGTAGGGAGAGCGTTAGGCAGGGAAGAAGAAAAAAAAACTGCTTCTGCTGCTTGCGATTTTGCCTGTACAACACACCAGTCACTGTGTGTGCAGTGCAAGGGGAGGCTATATTGTGGTGGATCAGCGGTGTTGGTTGTTAGGCTGCCTTCTAAAGCTTCCTGACAGCTGCATTGCTGTTTACCCACTGCTCTGCAAACTGCTTTTTTAAAAGCAATCCCAATTTTTTTTTGTCCTGCTGAGGTACTGAGCGTGCATTTTTTCACACCATACAGCGGTGTACGCTCCTCACACAGTACCGTGTAATGGCTGTTATCACAGCCACAGTGAAGCTATCTGTGTGTCACTCTGTGAGAATAAGTCGACCTGCACCTAATAGTTTTGTCTAGCTTTCAAACAGTTAAATATATTTGCTGTTTGATCACATTCAAAACTATAGAGAGACAGCGTGTGTCAGTCCGTATACTTAAAAAAACACGGAGCTTGACAATTTTACGTTCACCGGACAGCCGTGTACGTGCACGGTCCACTCCGTACCGTGTAACGGCTGTTATCACGGCCACAGTGAGCTATCTGTGTGTCACTGTGGACGGATAAGTGGAGGACTTGTTCCGTTCTTGAAGACCTACACTCTAGGGAGATTCCTATTCTGCCCAATTCTACATACACCTTGTAGTTTGTGATACACTAGCCAATTTCTGCCTGTGACATAGCGCTCTGATATTCAGTGGGCCTCACACAATCCAAAAGTGTCCAGTGTCTACTAGTGTGTGCAGAAATTCAAAATCTCCCTTATCCTGTAGTCACTTTTTTGACACCTGTGCCATCGAGCCTGTGACATAGCGCTCTGATATGGATTGTGTGAGGCCCACTGAATATCAGAGCGCTATGTCACAGGCTCGATGGCACAGGTGTCAAAAAAGTGACTACAGGATAAGGGAGATTTTGAATTTCTGCACACACTTGTGGACACTGGACACTTATGGATTGTGTGAGGCCCACTGAATAAGTGTCCAGTGTCCACAAGTGTGTGCAGAAATTCAAAATCTCTGTGATCCTGTAGTCACTTTTTTCACACCTGTGCCATCGAGCCTGTGACATAGCGCTCTGATATTCAGTGGGCCTCACACAATCCAAAAGTGTCCAGTGTCCACTAGTGTGTGCAGAAATTCAAAATCTCCCTTATCCTGTAGTCACTTTTTTCACACCTGTGCCATCGAGCCTGTGACATAGCGCTCTGATATTCAGTGGGCCTCACACAATCCATAAGTGTCCAGTGTCCACAAGTGTGTGCAGAAATTCAAAATCTCCCCTGTCCTATAGACACCTTGTACCTTGTTTTACATTACTATATAGTTTGTTGGATTTTGTCTACATTTCTACAAAAAATGAGGTAGGCTGGTGGAAGAGGCCGTGGAATTGGGCAGGGGTTGGCAGCTGGTAATGATGGTGTTGGTGGTGGATCTGATGGTAGTGGCAAGAGCAAAATAGGACCGAATGCAGGAGGTGTTGAGCCTGCGTCATCGTCTGGCTCCATAAGGCTTCGAAGGCTTAGTTTTCTAGGAGTTGGCAAACTGCTTTTAACGCCAGAGCATCAGGAAAAAGTTTTGTCTTACATTGCTGACTCAGCCTCCAGCTCTATCGCCTCCTCTTCTGAAGTTGTAAAAAGTAAAAGCACTGAGTCGTCATTGGAGGTTCATGTTCATGAACCACACCTTTCCTTGTGTCCTTCACCCCAACCAAGATTGAAGGATGACGCAGGCCATACTACTGATTACTCCATGGAGCTGTTTTCACATACCATGCCTGGATTATCAAGTGAAATGGTGAATTACCCAGGCCAAGATGAATCTGACATGGAGTGCACTGATGCACAGCCGCTGATAGATGATTCTGCTGGTACATTCACTCAGAGCACTACATTGTCCTCGCAGTGTACAGAGCCAGATTCTGACCCTGATGAGACTCAGGTGCCCCTTCCCGCACACTATACCACCATACACTGTGACACAGAGGAAGGTGCACATGACATTGAAGAGGAGGTGATGGATGACCCAGTTGTTGACCCAGATTGGCATCCATTGGGGGAAGAGGGTGCTGCTTCCAATAGCTCAGATGAGGAGCATCCACAGCAGACATCGACATCGCAACAGCTGTTATCTGGCAGGCCCGGAGCACTCCAAAGACAGGTTCCAAAAATCAAAAGAGTTGCTGGACAGCTTGTCCAGAGGGTCAAAACATCACAGCGTGCTAGGCCGCAAAATGTCTGCCAAAGTAGGAAGAGTGCAGTGTGGCACTTTTTTGAACAAAATCCTCATGATCAGGCCAAGGTTATCTGTAAGAAGTGCACAAAGACCTTTAGCTGAGGGAAAAATCTGAAAAATTTGAATACCAGTTGCATGCTTAGACATTTAACCACCATGCACTTGCAAGCGTGGACACAACACCAAACCTCAAGTGCCACATGTGCAACTGATCACAAAGAAGGTAGTCAGCAACGCTACATTGTTTCCCCCACTGTAAGCCCACCGGTTAGCACAGCAGCAAATGTTGAGGTGTCATTGCAAGGCCACAGCAGTCAGGGAATCCCACTGTTATATCAACGAAATACTGAATCTAGGCCATCAGAAAGAACACCAACTCCATCACCATCATCAACCCTCTCTCAGTCAGCCCTGTCCACCGCTACTTCCACTATATGCAGCTCTCAAGTCCAGCTCACCCTCCCAGACACTATGAGTAGGTCAAGAAAGAACTCAGTCTCTCATCCGCGTACACTGGGTTTGAACGCCCACATTACCAAACTAATCTCGTTTGAGATGATGCCCTATCGGTTGGTGGAAAGTGCAGCTTTCCGCGAACTCATGGCCTATGCAGTACCACGCTATGACCTACCCAGTCGCCACTTCTTCTCTCGCAAAGCCATCCCAGCCCTCCACCATCATGTAAAAGACCGCATTGTCCATGCACTCAAGCAGTCAGTGAGTGGAAAGGTGCACCTCACAACTGATGCATGGTCCAGTCGGCATGGCCAGGGCCGTTACGTGTCCATCACTACGCACTGGGTTAATGTGGTGGATGCAGGGTCCACAGGGGACAGCGGTGGTGGGACAGCGCTGCCTAGCCCACGGTATAGGAAACAGTTGGCTGTAGGCGTTCGACCCTCCTCCTCCTCCTCCTCCAGAAGCGAAAGCTCGTCCACAGAGCGCAGTCGTACGAGCACTCCATCTGCAGCTGCCACTGTTGCACACGAGGTGTCCCCCTATCGAGCAGCTAGTGGAAAGCGTCAGCAGGCTGTGTTGCAGATGATGTGTTTGGGCGACAGACACACCGCCGAGGTGCTGGCCGAGTACTTGAAGCGACAAACTGAGTCATGGCTGGGCAGTGTACATCTTAAGGCAGGCAAGGTAGTTAGTGATAACGGCCATAATTTTGTGGCAGCCATAGCCCTTTCAAAACTCAGCCACATACCTTGCTTGGCTCACACCTTGAACCTGGTGGTGCAGTGCTTCCTCAAAAATTATCCGGAGTTAACAGCCCTGCTCCAGAAGGTGCGAAGACTGTGCGCGCACATCCGCCGGTCGCCTGTACACTCCATTCGTATGCAGAAGCTGCAGCGATTGCTCCACCTTCCCAACCACCGCCTCATTATCGACATTGCAACAAGGTGGAACTCCACCCTGCACATGGTGGAGCGGCTGTGCGAGCAGAGGCAGGCCATAATGCATTTGTGGGAGGATACACGGCCAGGGACTTTGAGAGCAGACATGGAGTTGACAGGTGTGCAGTGGTCGAAGCTGAAACACCTCTGTAAAGTCCTTCAGTGTTTTGAGGAATGCACACGGCTGGTAAGCGCAGACGACGCCATCCTAAGCATGAGCATCCCACTTATGCGTCTGCTCATGCAAACTTTGACGCACCTTAAGGAGCAGGCGTCTGCAGCCAATGTTGACGAGGAGGGAATCCTTGATGACATTCAGCCATTGTCTGCTCAGGGACCTCTCCTGGACGAGGTGGAGGAAGAAGAGGAGTAGGATGATGATGGGGATGATTACTTAGGGGAGAGGGGATGCATCTCGTGGGGCAAGTGAAAATGTTGGCGTGGCAAGGTCTGGTACAGGGTTTGTGCGTGACTGGAGGGATGTGGATTTGCCAGAAAGTGCTCCTCCAACCAGCACTCGCAGTGCATCATTGACACCGGGAACATTGGCCCACATGTCAGATTATGCCTTGCAGATCCTAAAAAGGGACCCCCGCATTGCCAAAATGATGAACGATGACGACTACTGGTTGGCCAGCATTCTGGATCCACGCTATAAAGGCAAATTACAAAACATCATGCCACAGGAGAACCTTGACCTAATATTGGCTAATAAACAAGCAACTCTGGTAAATCGGTTGCTTGAGGCATTCCCAGCACACATCAGCGGTGATGGTTCTCACACGAGCCGTACGGGCCGGGGGCAGCTTGGCAGAGGTGTTCATGGTGCACACATCAGAAGTGGCGTTAGAGACAGGGGTTTCATGACAATGTTGTGGACTGATTTTTCAAGTACCGCTCACACAACTGGTAATACTGCATCTATGGAAAGTGACAGGAGACAGCAGTTGTCAACTATGGTTACAAACTACTTTTCCTCCCATATCGATGTTTTCCCACACAGGTCATTTCCCTTTGACTATTGGGCCGCTAAACTGGACACCTGGCCTGAATTGGCACAATATGCCTTACAGGAGCTCGCTTGCCCAGCTGCAAGTGTGCTATCGGAAAGAGTCTTCAGTGCAGCTGGATCAATCCTGACAGAAAAAAGGACCCGTCTGTCAACCCAAAATGTGGATGATCTAACCTTCATTAAAATGAACCATGCATGGGTTTCAAAGGATTTTGTCCCACCTTCCCCTGATGATACATAGGGTGACAGAAAAATGGCTTGCTTTGGTCCACCTCTTCCTGCGACTTGACCTATTTCGCCTTTTGCATCAGCTGAATGTCCAACATCAACATATGCCACTTTCTAAAACTCCCTAACTGTGCTGCCTCCCCCCCCCCATGGCCGGGGTCACCACCTAGCGCACGACACCATGCGAGTGCCGTTGCCCTGGACAGGTGGGTAGGCCAACTCTTGGGCGCTGGCACTGGCACAGGGTCCCTCATAGTGCAATCAAGTGTCTCTGACGGTGGAGGTGCACACCCGCCGTCAGACACACCGCCGTACTATGAGGGGCCCAGTGCCAGTACCGACGCCCATGAGTGGGCCCCCCTTGCTTGGGCAAGGCCCCAGCATTTGCAATCTTTACCTCTCCCTGCTCCTCCGCTGTGTAGTCTGGGCCGTCAAATCCATACTGTGCCTGACACCGTCTGAGCCTGCCTCCTGATGTATAGACATATATTTTGAATGTGTACGCTATCCATACATGTTATCCGGGGATACGGTACCCTTTCTCACCTTTGTGCAATCACGTGTAATCCATACTGGGCGTGAGAACGGCTGGCGAGCTGTTAAGCAAGCTACAGCACCTGTGGTTTGCACACGTAAGTTTTTCATTTTTTCAGGATTGACGGTTGGGCCTAATTCCGGAACTGCGGTTGACCTGCACTTACTGGGAAATCATCGTTCGCGGGTAATAATTGTAATCAGTGATCCCCATCACTAACGTTGTTCAGCGGGTTATCTTCACCTGTAAGCGACAAACGCTGGCCTTTTCAGTGTAGCGCACATGCAGCCACGGACATGTAAGGGCATGACACACCAGTTATTGGCCAATCTCATGTGCCAGAGCCTCACGTGTCCCTCTAGTAAGCCGGACTCGGACCGCGGGGCATGACGGAGTCTCGTTCGTTAACGGAATTAAGCTTGCAATGTGTGCATCTTTTCTGTAGCTGGCATGGTTGAGGTTTCCCAGGTGGAGTCGAATTTAACCGTAGGCTCCACTCCTGGTGGTGCCCTTCTGGACATTCCTTTAAGGTTCAGCTTTGCAACCATACTGCCCACGTAAAACAAACACTTTGCCTTCATGAACGCTGTTTGGAGGGTCATGACTCGTGGGAATAACGCCGCCCAATCAGTTAACCTGCTATTGAGATCCTTCGTTGCTCCCAAGCATGACATCACACTCCCTAGGAGGAAGGTAATGCCACTGTGGCGACCGTACTCCTGGGGGCGACACAAGTGCACTGATGCCCAGCCACTGCTCGATGAATCTGCTGGTACATTGACCCAGACCACTACATTCCCCTCGCTTGCTACCCGGCCTGAATCTGACCCTGATGAAACTCAGGTTACCCTTCCCATATACAGTTCCATCTTACACGGTGACAAAGAGGAAGCTGCAGATGAAAGTGCAGGTTTGGCCCACCCGCCATCAGACACACCACCTTGCACTTGCAAGGTTGAAATACTGTGCAGTGAGATGGAAGATGGGGACGACGAGGAGTCCAGACTAGTACAGGGATTCCCTAGCGAGGAGACTTATTTGATTGTTTTCAATGTTGGGACAGCAATTTTTGGGGAGCACTATACTCTGGAGAATGATAGATGGGGCCCACCATACACTGGAACATTCCAAAGGTGGACATCAGACACTGGAGCAGCATTTACAGGGCCCATTATACACTAGAGCATTAGAAATGGGGCCCATTATGTTTGGAGCATTATTTGGGCCCATAAGACAGTGGAGCTTCATCCATGGGGACCAACATATACTCTAGCATTATGTGGAGCTCATCATATACTGTTTCAAACATTATATGGGACCAATGATTCTGTACGGAGAAATAGATGGGCCTCGTCATGAGATGTAAAAAGTGAAGTATTTTTCATTGTACTATACCGCTATTTCTCTGCCGTATCGGAGCATGATGAGTTGTGGTATGTGTTACAGGGGCGCTCTTTCGCCCAGGGCACATGAAAACCTGCAGCCAGCCCTACCCCCCCACAACTTTAGCCAAATAATCCCCATTTTTCAGTGCGTAACTTGTATTATGAAGTTAATTAAGGTTGACAAGCTTAAGTAAGAAGAATTGATGCTTTTGGCATTCAAATGGGCACTGTAGGTGTGTTTCCTGTCCTCCTCTCACTGCCGACTTTTATTCCCCATTGACTTACATTGGGTTTCGTGTTTCGGGACGACCCCGACTTTTCCCTATAATCGGCCGATCTTGCTCGTCCCAACTTTTGGAAAAGTCGGGTTTCACGAAACGAAACTCGACCCTCAAAAAAACAAAAGTCGCTCAACTCTAATTGTTAGCTTTTGCATTAGTTTAATAGGTTTAGATTTCTTTACATTTGGTCATCTTTTTATGGTCCTGACATAGATTTGACAGCAGTGACTACTGTTATCTGACTTAAAAGAATAATAATTACAGTTTTTATGTTAGCTCTTTTTTTATTGTGTCACAATTTCCATTCATCACATATGCATTGTACTGTACATTATTTTCAAATAGTTTAGGAAAAAAAGCCAGGGTCAGGGGTACTTAAACGTTTGACACGTCTAGAGAAGTGCACTGAGTATTTACCCTGAGTAAGCTATGACTCTGCAAACATCCCCCCCAGCATATGCTGGTAATACAAACTGGAGGCACTGTGTACTTCACCATCCTGAGGTTCATCTCACAAGGGGGCATGTAAACTGTTTGTCTATTAATTATCTTTTCCCACTCCCACTATCTAACATAGAAAAAGCTTCATTCTCTGATTACAGACTTTAATTAAATGTTTCCAAAATTAATCAAGGAGGAGGAGGTTGGGGGACATTGGAAGTGATAAGCTGAGAGTTATAGAGCATTATGAGAGTGTTCTTTCCAAGGTCTTCTTATGTTATAATGTATAATAGTTATATGGAAAATTGTATTGTTCATTAATAGAGATGAGTGAACCTTTCAAGGTTCGGTTCACTTTGATTCGTCAAATGTTTGGACATTCGCCAAACGTACCTGAACACCTTTAGATTAAACTGGAGACCAAGCCAAAACGTATACATAACACCTTAAGGCGTGATAAAAAGCTTCACAAACAGCTAAAATGGACATACACCATGAAAAGCGGCATCAATTAACCTACAGTAGAAATTTGTAAATGGCACAGCAGTAGTCAGTCATGGGCCATGTATGAGGTATCAGGGACTGGCCCAGCATTTACAGCTTGGAATTGAAGTTTCAATGAGGGCCTGGTAGTTAAGGAAGTGGTGTAAGCCGTCTTAGGGCCCCATCACACATAGCGATCTTGCTAGCGAGATCGCTGCTGAGTCACAAGTTTTGTGACACAACAGCGATCTCACAAGCGCGCTGATGCAGGGAGCTGGTAACTAAGGTACACATCGGGTTTCTAAGTGACGCACGTCCCTTAGATACCCGATGTGTACCTTAGTTACCAGCTCCCTGCATCAGCGCGCTGGTTACTAAGGTACACAGCGACGCCGGGCGCTCGGCGTCGCTGTGCTGATCGCTGGTGAAGCTGTCTGTTTGACAGCTCACCAGCGATCACATAACGACTCACCAGTGATCCAGACACGTTGAGATAGTTGTCGGGATCGCTGGTGAGTCGCTATGTGTGACGGTACCTTTAGCTGTGAGCCCTGATACCTTTAGTACAATTGTGGGTGATCATGACTTCTATACACACTGCTTTTTTCTTCTATTGATATTTCATATTGTGTGTTGTCATAGATCCCCTTTAATATCCTGGGGTGCCCTCAAACTCTTTTTCTACAACCTGATACCTCATGCAACACTTCCAATTTTTTTTATTTATTCCAGCCACAATCAGATGGCATAAACATCAGTTTCATACAGTACTATTAGTAGAAAAATGTAAGGAAAATAACTCAGCTTGTTGACTGATCAATTGACCCACAGAAGAACGTTTTATAATGTCACATAAGCAGTCAGTCATGTGCCATGCATGAGGTATCAGGGTCTGGCCCAGCTTTCAGAGCTTAGAATTGAAGTTTCAATAAGGACCTGATGGTTAACAGAATGGTGTAAGCCTTCTTTACTGGGAGACCTGATATCTCATGCAACATCTCCAATTATTTTTTATTATTCCAGCCATACTCAGATAGCAAAAACATTAGTTTCATATAGTACTATTGGTAGAAAAATGTAAGGAAAGTAACACTGGTAGTTGACTGAAAGTAAGTGCAGGCCTGCCTGTCTGAGAGCCCTACTTACACAGGCAACCCATCAGATGGAGACCCAACTTGGAGTCTCCACATTTCAAAAAATAATTGTCACACATTACTAAAGTGGCATCAATTTCCACATATTAGAAACAGTATAATAGGCCTCTGATACACCTTCTACGACAGACAACTCACCAGATGGAGATCTAACTTCAAGTCTCCACATTTCATAAAATTGTTTGTAACTTCAGCAACAGTAGGAACAGAAGGCGCAAAAGACACCAGAAAGATGGCACAGACTGCAATGATGCAAGATCAATGCATGACACTAAAAACTACACCATGCAGTAGTCTGTCCAGTCTATGACTGGGGTGAAAAAAGTTATTAGAGAACTATTGATCATTTTGCATCAGTTTGCACTTTCAGGGGACAGCCAAATGCACCATCCATCAGGACACCACCAGCAGTGCTGAAGACATGTTCAGAGAGAACACTGGCTGCCGGGCATGACAAAACCTTCAAGGTGTGACAGGCGAGCTCAGACCACTCTTCCATTTTTGAAGACCAAAATGCAAAAGGGTCCACAACCTCATTGTTATCCTCTCTGTTCTCACACTCCTTACCCTGAGAGTCACCCTCCTCCTCTTCCTGGCCTGACACCACACAGTACAGTCCATGTGAACCTCTGGTATCTGAGTCTCATCAGGATCACCATCACCCTTTGTGATTAACATCTACTGACGAAGGTCTGGATTCTGCTCGGACCCTACTTTGTCCCCAGATCCAACATGAAAATATTTTGGTCATCGGTGCAGATGGTTTCCTCCTTTGGATTACGGTTATCTTCAGAACAGACCTCTGATACCCATGGAATAGAATGCGTGAAAAGCTCTGTAGAATGGCCCATCTATTGTTCTCCACAGTCAGTTGGGCATTTGAAAGTTTTTGAAGTGGGGAGAAACAAGGGTGATTGGGGTGCCACATCTGAGGATTGTACTGTGTGTGATGTTAAGGTGGAAAAAGAGGAGGAGAGGCCACTTGATGCAGTGCTTGCCATCCACTAGAGCACATGCTCTTTCTGGCCCTCATCTACTAGGCATACCGCTGTGCAGCTGCTAAAGAAAGGAAGTGGAGTAACCCATCTAGTAACAGATGTTGTCAGTGGTCTTTGGATAGGATGAGACAGTGTGTTTGTTCAGTTGAGTTTTCACTCAACTCAATAGAGAATAGAAGAATCCAGGATATCTATAAACAGAAAGATAGTGAGGAAACACTTAGCTAACCTAAATGAATTCAAGTCTCCAGGTCCAGATGAATTACACCCCAGAGTACTGAAGGAGATAGCAGAAGAAATTTTTGAACCCCTCTCCATAATCGTTGAAAATTCTTGGAGAACAGGAGAAGTCCCAGAAGACTGGAGAAGAGCAAATGTTGTTCCTATCTTCAAAAAGGGGAAGAAGGTGCACCCAGGCAACTATAGGCCGGTGAGTCTGACTTCTATACCAGGAAAGATCTTTGAACAAATTATTAAACAACATGTATGTCTGTACCTGGATAAGAATGAAGTGATTAAACATAGTCAGCATGGGTTTGTAACTAATAAGTCATGTCAGACTAACTTAATTTCCTTCTATGACGGAATCACTGATTGGGTGGATCAAGGAAATGCTGTAGATATAGTATATCTTGACTTCAGCAAAGCATTTGACAAAGTATCTCATACAATCCTTATTGAAAAAATGACTAAGTATGGAATGGACAAGGCAACTGTTAGGTGGATTCATAACTGGCTTAGTGATCGGACCCAAAGAGTGGTCGTAAATGGCTGCACATCCAGTTGGAAGAATGTCTCAAGTGGGGTACCACAGGGCTCTGTCCTGGGCCCTGTATTGTTCAACATCTTTATCAACAATTTAGATGAAGGAATTGAGGGTAAACTGATTAAATTTGCTGATGACACAAAGCTAGGAGGGATAGCTAATACTAGAGAAGAGAGAGAGAGGATTCAAAAAGATATAAATAAACTGGAGAAGTGGGCAACAACTAACAGAATGGTTTTTAACAGGGAAAAATGCAAAGTACTACATCTGGGCAATAAAAATGAAAAAAGTATATACAGAATGGGAGGAATAGGGCTAAGCAACAGCACATGTGAAAAAGACTTGGGTATACTAATAGATCACAGACTGAATATGAGTCAACAGTGTGATGCAGCAGCAAAAAAGGCAAATGCAATTCTAGGATGTATTAACAGAAGCATACAGTCTAGATCACGTGAAGTCATTATTTCCCTCTACTCCTCTTTGGTCAGACCTCATCTGGAATATTGTGTCCAGTTTTGGGCACCACATTTTAAAAAAGACATCAACAAACTGGAGCAAGTTCAGAAAAGAGCGACCAGAATGGTGACCGGTCTGCAAACCCTGTCTTATGAGGAAAGGTTGCAGGATTTGGGAATGTTTAGTTTGCAAAAGGGAAGACTGAGAGGAGACTTAATAGCTGTCTACAAATATCTCAAGTTCTGTCACATTGTAGAAGGATCAACTTTATTCTCATTTGCACAAGGAAAGACTAGAAGCAATGGGATGAAACTGAATGTGAGGAGACACAGATTAGATATTAGAAAAAACTTTTTGACAGAGTGATCAATGAGTGGAACAAGCTGCCACGAGAAGTGGTGAGTTCTCCTTCAATGGAAGTCTTCAAACAGAGGCTGGACAGACATCTGACTGGGATGATTTAGCGAATCCTGCTTTGAGCAGGGGGTTGGACCAGATGGCCCAGGAGGTCCCTTCCAACTCTACGATTCTATGATTCTCACATTGACTCATAACCCACATACATGTTGAATACCAAGCCTATTCCCCCTTCCACCACGACCTCACTTTTTCCCATTCATGTTGTAAGTAGTCTTCCCCTATTATAACCTGCTGTTTCACAACCTTGGGCCCACATCTGTCAGTCACGTGTCAGTCACCTGTTATTAAATGAACAATTATTATTTATTTTCTTAGACAGTGTGCCTGAACAACACTGTTATGCCTAACGATTTTTAAGTGGAAAACTGGCCTTCTGATTTGTCACTGAAACACAGTTTTATCATATGCTGTTTAGATTAGCTAATTGGGCTTCCTTGCTGCACCAAATATATTGTGCCTAGCAATTTTTATGTGGAAATCTAACCTTCTGATTGGTCACTGAAACAGAGTTTTATCACAAACGATTTGGATTAGCTAATTGGACCTCCTCACTGCACCCCAATATTAGGCCTAATGATTTTTAAGTGGAAATTTGGCTTTCTGATTTGCCTCTGAAACACAGTTTTATCACAAACAATTTGGCATAGCTAACTGATCCTCCTTGCTGCACCCCAATATTAGGCCTATTGATTTTAAGTCGAAATCCAGCTTTAGATTTCTCGCTGAAAAAAAGTTTTATCACAAATGATTTGAATTAGCAAATTGGGCCTCCTGGCTGAACCCCAGTATTAGGCTAAATGATTTTTAAGTGGAAATATTGCCTTCTGATTTGTCACTGAATCACCGTTTTATCACAAACATTTTTGATTAGCAGATGGGGCCTCCTGAGACTGCCGCACAGTTAGATGCTAGCTAAATGACAAGATCACTTGCAGCACTATCATGAGCGGCTTCTCTGCTCTGTAACACTGAGAAAATAACGCCAGCAAAACAAGATGTCTGCTTTTTACGTGGCCAGGTACATGTGACTTCGGAAGGAAATCACAGAAGACCGTGTGTTGTGACGTTCTGGATGATTTCTGCACCCTGATTGGCTGCTGGAATCAACACACATATAGTAAAGAAGAAAAAAATGGAGCGTGCCGCAACCCCCCAACCTCTCCACACCCCTACCCCTCACCAAAGACGTTTCTCCATCCACCCCGCTTATCATACAACACCACTATCCTAGCCAAAGTAATAATAAAAGCATTAGTGCAAACACAATGATTTGCCGAACTGTGATCAAATTTTGACGTTTTTGAGTCAAAATGCTTGTAAAAACCGAACATGAATCTGAATGTCCTATGTTTGTGATTTTTTTTGAGATTGACGAGCATTTTTCAAACAAGTTCGCTCACCTCTTGTCAGGAATCAATCCAGAACATGGGAGGACCTGGTCAATGACTTAGGCCGGTTTCACATTTGCGTTTTAGGGCTGCGCACGGCCGCCGCTAAGCCCCGCCCCCTGCCGTGCCTCCGCCGGTAGCTCCGCCTACGGACGCATGACGCTGCATGCGTCCCCTATCTTTATCACTGGGGATGCAGGCCATGCGCAGTATGTGTTTGGCGGCGCATGCGTCCTTTTGATGGTGCGCCGAGCACAAACAAATTGCAACAGGTTGCGTTTGGCGCTGGTTGGCACAGCGTCAAAAGGACACATGCACCGCCAAACGGATACTGCACACAGCCTGCATCCCCAGTGATAAAGATAGGGGACGCAGGACGCATGCAGCGTCATGCGTCTGTAGGCGGAGCTACCGACGGAGGCGCTGCAGGGGGCGGGGCTTAGTGGCGGCCGTGCACAGCCCGACGCTGCGGCCATAAACGCTAATGTGAAACTAGCCTAAAGAAGCATTTCAAGGTCCTGGAGAGAGCTGGAAATCAATGTTTCCCAGTGACAGCCCCAAACCTAAAAATTCTGGAGAAGATCTGTATGAAGGAGTGGGCCAAAATCTCTGCTGCAGTGTGTGCAAACTTGATTAAGAACTCCTGGAAATGTCTGACCGCTGTTATTTTCAAACAAAGGTTTCAGGACCAAATATTAAGTTCTGTTTTTCTATTGTATCAAATACATATTTCATGCAATAAAATGCAAATGAATTATAAAAATTCATACAATGTGATTTTCTGGATTTTTTTTTTTACATATTCTGTCTCTCACAGTTGAAGTGTACCTACAATAAAAATTACAGATCTCTCCATTCTTTGCAGGTGGGAAAACTTGCAAAATCGTCAGTGCATCAAATACTTATTTTTCCCAATGTAGCTGAAAAGCCAAGGGGGATGAATACTTTCGCAAGCCACTGTATATTTATTTGTCGTCTTCACTCTCATACATAAGGGAATTATGACTTGTAATATAACAATAATAATATAAATAATAAAATCTATCATAATACTAAGGTTTCCATCCAGCACATGTACAGTATATGAGCCCCTGGGGTTTCGTTCTGCATTTATGGACAGTCAAGTAGCAGAAGAGACATGGCAACCCAGTTATGGCACTGGTATAGCTAACTGATACAGCAATGACAAAAGCACAAAAGGCATTTGCCAGCACGCCTGCAGAGATCTCAGCATGCTGTATATACCATGCAAGATAAAAGCAAAGGAATCCTTCTTTAATAATCATTTCCCTTTAAGCAATGCCTGAAGACTCTTTTCTTCGAGCACTTTTAGTCACACAGAACTGAGTCATGAACACAGGGGTACTAGTGATACCTATGAGTAAGTGTATATTTTGTATCCCATTATTTTTAATCATAGTTTACCTGCATTGAGAATCAAAGTTGCCCTGTGGAATGAAAGAAATGATATACAGTCATAACACATAATTCATTGTATTTGTGAGATCAAAGATCAATCAGCATCTATGTATTGAGTTGCAATATTGTATAAGAAAGATGGTAAGAGAGATGGGCACTAGGGTGGATTCTCATTGCCTAGTGCAGAGTATAAGTAGGATGGTAAATTGTGATTAACAAATCTTTTAGGCTACGTTCCCACGGTCAGTAATCAGCAGCGCTTTGGATGCAGCACATGTCCGCTGCATCCAAAGCGCTGCCGGCTATTGAACGCAGGTGATTCCTCATGTGTGTCATGATACCAGTGCTGGGTGACCGGCACTGCTGGGGTTAATGTTCTGACCTCAGTGCAGACTCTCACCTGCACACCTGGGACCTATTATGGTGGCCTCTCATTGGTTCTGGGGGAGGCTTCTTATAGCCTCAGGAAGCTCCCATTTCCCGTCAGTTATACTTTTGCCCTTGGCATTGTGTGGTGACCCCTGAGTGTGTTTGTGCTGTGTTCTGGTTGCATGATTCTCTGTGTACGACTCGGTCTGTTCTCTGGATTCTGCTTTGGATTCTGCCTGGTACCTTCAACGTCTGTTTGGTTTTGATCTCTGCTTGGCTCTGACTATCCGTTCTGTCTCATCCCTGATACTTTACTGAGATCTTGTGTATGACCTTTGGCTTTCTCTGACCTTCCGTCTGTTTATCCCTCCTGTACCTCGCTTGCCTGTACTGTGCATGACCCCCGCTTTGCCCGACTTTGAGTTTTCTACCTTCTTTGAAAGCAGGACGCTAAGCACGCCCCCTTGCAGTCACATGACCGTTCACATGACCATAGGTCCTGTGCCTACTTTCTAAACTTCTACATTCAGGTCCCGTGCATCTTTATTTTCCGGGTGTTCTTGTCCCCAGGAGTCCCTACGGTGCGGGTGAGTCCCTGCCTAGCGGAGGCTGTATGCCGGCGCTGTCAGGACCCTGACAATGTGTTCATTGAACCATGCGGAATCACCGCGCCCAACACATTTTACGGGTGAACTTTATCTTGTGGAGACTAGCGTCTCCGCAAGATAAATTGACATGCTGTAGACTGGAAAGACGCGCCGCATGTCCGTCTCCGCAGGTGAGCCGCGGGCATCGTTGCCCACATAGAGGCTATGGGATTTTTATTGAAATCTACTATGCTGTAACATTTGGACGCTGAGGGTCGGACGCTATGGAGGTACACAGTGCCCCACCCGCAGCGTTTACTGACAGTGGGAGCATACTCTTAGAATTTGAATTTAACAAATTTGCAGATTGTGATAAAAAAATCAATTTGCATGAAATAAATTTGAACATATCTCAATACTGGAATTTTGCAATTGCTCGGAAAATGCACATGTGGGAGAAAAGAGAATGAATATCACACTGAGGATAAGAGTTTACACACTTGGGGAGAAAGAAAGAGAGGTCCCTGCTGACCATAGGAACTTACAACTCAGCAGGAGAAAAAAGACCCACTGACGATAATGGCAAACTTTCTATACATTCTACCAAAGAGAAACTTACTCAGTGACTCTGGAGATGGAAAATGAGCCTACCGTACAAACTGTGCTCTTCTGGGAACCACTCATCTTTGATGGTACTGACCACCACTGCATCACTGTACAAGGTGTGAAAATCCGCTAGATGTCATAACTGCAGGGCATTATGGGAGGCCCGCATGGCAATACAATGGGATGTCAGCCCACTCTCCGATGTTTCAGCCATTTCTGGAAATGGTGCAAGGCAATGTTTTTTTTTCCAACCTTGAATCTAATCTCAAAGTGCATAAATTTGCATAAAACTAATAATTTCAGGAAATATGACTCTAAATCTATCCTCTGCGAATAGATCATCTTTAGTGGTGCGTGACAGAGATGCATGGACTGAAACACTGCATCATGGATTTAAATAAACAGAAGAGTATCTGCTTTGCCTTCTTTTACCAGAAAGTACAGAAGCTTCACCACAGCAGTATAGGTGTGTCCTATAAATGTTACAGGGTTGTCCAGCCTTTATTAATGGCGGCTTATCCATAAGATAAGCTATGAATATTAGATTGGTTTGAGTCTGACTATTGAGACTCTCTACAATCAGCTGATTGAAGAGGCTGTACCTCCTCATACGATATGATCCTTACCTTTACTGGTGTTGAATTAATTATGCTACCATAGGTAGTTATTAGCATTTGTACATTTGCTCTTTATTACATTAGCATTTTTTAAACCCTATTGAACTTTCAATTTGCATTTTTCTTATTAATGAACAACATATTTCATGTTTTGATCCATGTCAGTGATTCAGTTTGTGTGTCATATTGATAGGCATTGCGTAATTGCATTTATTCCGTGTATATACTACATGATTGCATTACATACCTACAATAAGACCTCTGCGCTATAATACAGTATTGATGCATATATGCATGCCATTTATGTATCAGTTCCTTTTGTTGTATTTCTTGCACTCTTTCTATTTATTTTTATCTTTTATGCGCCTTCTTGCTGCTATGACTCGCTGCAATTTCTTGATCAATTTGTTCTTAAACAGAATTATGTTTCATTGCATCTTATGACCGTAATATCGCTTCTTTCTCTTTTATTTGCATTATCATAATTTATAGAGGGTCACGTTCACTTTTCAGTCCAGTATACAGGATATGTATCACTGAGAGTGTCAAAGGTCGTCATAAATTTATGACGCCCTTTAACACTCTCAGTGCTGGAACGAATGTGTCACATGGATTTATGTCTTTTTACATCAATTAAGGAATTTGCTTTCAAGACCTGCTGGCGGCATCACAACACATTAGGAGACCCCAATCAGAGGACTATAAAACATCCGGACTCCTTATCTATGTACTGGTCCAATATTTATGTTTCTCCCTCTCCCATATTGATAGTTCTGCTTCACGTCACTTGTCTTATCTATTGCATTTTTTCTAGGCTGTATTGTGCATAAATATGTGATTCTTCAGATTTTGTATTAGTCTAGCCTGAAGAAGAGACCTGAGTAGTCTCGAAAGCTTGCAATGTGTTACCATCTTTTCAGTTAGCCATTAAAAGGTATCAACCACTGAGGACTCTCAATCCTGAATATTTTTCTATCTACTGGCTAACACGGTACAAAGATATACATCTTTCCTGTATCATAATGCATATGTTGTGCTTCTATTATGTTTTGCAGGTAGTTAAACTGAAAATGAGTACTAGAAAGGGAATTTGGTTACAAGGAACAAGTGCTTTTAGTTTTTATTTACCATCACAAGGAAATGAAAGAAACACTCTTGTGTGCTGCTAAATCCACAAGGATTGTTATGGCAAGGATGCAGGAGAGGTTTTCTTGTGAGGATTCTTCCATGAAGGCCATATTCGTGCAGGTGTCTCTGAACAGCAGAACAATGTACTACAACTCCAGAGTATTCTGAGCACACAAATCTCCAAGGGTGCCCAAACTTTGGCATTGCAATTTAAAATGAAAAAAAGACAGTATTTTTTTCTGGACTAAAATACAAAGGAAATGTGTCATCTTTAACTTTAGGCCTTTTAGAGATAATTTCATCTTCAACTTGCTTAACTGTTCACAATAACAGTAACTTTGACCAGATGTGCCCAAACTTTTGCATGCCACTGTATATTTTTATTGTTTGTTTTTTCTTGCAAATCTTAAACTATAGCAACTTTACATAGGCCAGAAAAATGACAATATATCACACTATCCTCTTATTGACACTTTTATGCCACATTTGGACATGGCACAAATTTTGCAGCACGTTTTACCTCTTACAAAATGTGACTTTTTAGACAAAATTTTGTAGCAACTCAGCATGACAAAGATCATACTGCATATAGAAAATCCACTGCCTTCCCCACAGTCTGCACAAATGTCTCCTGCCACCTAGAAAAGGGGTTTCCTAATACCGGAGTTACTAGCCTTATGTTGTACTTGGGGGGGGGGGGGGACTTCAGTGCAGAGCAGACAATCTGAATATGGCCTCGGTGTCGAATATTCAATATTTCCCCTTTCTTTTCTTTCCTAAAACAGATTCATACTCTTGTTCCCATTTAGCAGCTTTTCAATTTTCTTTTTTTTGAACAAGGATGCAGGAAATAAAAAAAAAAACTGGACTTTTAAAGGTGCTATAAAAAGCAGAAGTTAAACAGAAGTCCTTGTACACAAAGGGGGAATGCATTAGAGTCAGTGTGTCTCCGGCAGAATTACGGGTGAAAATGAAAAACCACATGTGAAAATGGTGGACTACCTCAACAATGTCTTCAAAGATGGCAATCATCCAAGAGAAGATTACAAAGAGCTACTACAACTATCACTTCTATATCTTGGAGGTTGGGATGAAAGCAACTTCGAATTTCGGGTTCCAGGGGCTCTGACTGAAGCAAGGTGGATGGCAAAGGCCATAAATGTACTCAAAATTGTGCTAGTCACTAAGCAATTGCAAATGTCTAATACCGAACGGAAAGGAATAAGAAAAGTAGCACGTTTTGTCTGTCTGATATATGTCCACTTTTGGCACGAGGCAATTGTAAGACGATGGGCTCCAAAGAATGATTTGGAGATGCTACAGCTTCTGCAATATTATCCAGATAAAGATGTCAGAGAAGGGGCCCTCACAGTGGCTAAGGCCTGTTTCACACATCCGTTTTTTGTGTCCGCCAAATGGATCCGTTTCCGTTTTTTGCCACAAACGGTGGCTACCGGATCCATTTTTTGGACCGATCCGCGGTAGCCGCTAATGCAAGTCTATGGGGAAAAAAAAAAACGGATCCGCCAAAAACATGGCGGATCCGTTTTTTAACGGAAAACGACGAATTTGGATGGATTTAAAAAAATCAGAAGTGTGATCCAGGCCTAAGAGACACATTTGGTATCTGTCAAAAAATAACAGGATTAGCATTTTTGGATGAACCTATCGGTCAGGCTGAGAAGGAGAAGGTGTGTGAAAATTTAAGAATCAAACCTGCAAAGAAAAAGGAACTGAAACGTTGGAAGGTAAGCACCTAGTTTTTGAAGGAAGAGACCTCAGCAATTTTGTTACAAGTAAAACAGAGACATTCTTTGAATTATTTGGGATCCACGACGTAGAAGAATATTGCAGTGATACACTAAGAAGCTCCATCAATGCTCTTAGGCTATGTACCCACATATGCAGAAAATTCCTGACTGAAAACCAGACTCCTTCCCAGAAAACGCACGTTTTTTATGCGTTTTTTTCCGGATCGTCCCCAGTCTCATAGAAAATAGTTAGAAATGTGGATTTTTCCGCGAAATTAACCCCTTTCTGTCATGTGACGTACTATCTCGTCCATGTGCCCCGAGATTTAATTCCCAGGGACGGGATAGTACATCACAGCGATCAGCGGCGCCCACGTGGTGAGCGCCGCTGATGGCGGCCGGGTGTCAGCTGATTATTACAGCTGACACCCAGCACAATGTGTCAGGGGCGGTCACGGACCGCCCCTGACATGTTAACCCCTTGCACAACACGATCACGGTGTACCGGGGGTTAAAGGGAAGCATCGGCAGGGAGGGGGCTCCCTCCATGCTTCCCTGAGCCCCCCACAGCAGTGCAATGTGCAGCGATGCTGCGGGAGGCTCCATCCCTGCAGGTCCCCGAATCCAAGATGGCGACAGGGACCTTCGGGGGCCTGCAGGGAGCTGGCTTCCTCATGCCTGCAAAGTGCAGGCACGAGGAAGCCTGCTGCACTTCCTGTGACAGTTCGCTGATCTGTCACAGTGATCTGAGATGTGACAGATCAGCAATCTGTCACATGACAGTGATGTCCCCCCTGGGACAATGTAATAAAGTAAAAAAAAAAGTGTAAAAATAATTTTAAAAAAATCGCTAAATAAAAAAAAAATATTCCCTAATAAATTCATTTTTTGGAAAAAAACCAAAACAATAAAAGTACGCATATTTGGTATCGCCGCATCCGTAACAACCCGCCCTATAAAACTGTCCCATTAGTTAACCCCTTTAGCGAACCCCTTAAAAATAAAAATAAAAAATGAAGCAAAAAATAATGATTTATTATCATACTGCTGAACAAAAAGTGCAATAACGCGCAATCAAAAAGACGCATATAAATATCCATGGTACCGCTGAAAACAGCATCTTGTCCCGCAAAAATCGAGCTGCCACACAGCATCATCAGCAAAAAAATAAAAAAATTATAGCTCCCAGAATAAAGTGATGCAAAAATAATTATTTTTTATATAAAATTGTTTTCATTGCATTAAAGCGCCAAAACATAAAAAACGACCTAAATGAGATATCGCTGTAACCATACTGACCCGAAGAATAAAAGCGCTTTATCAATTTTACCGCAGGCGGAACGGTGTAAACGTACCCCCCAAAAGAAATTCATGAAACTCTGGTTTTTGTTCATTCTGCGTCCCAAAAATCGGAATAAAAAGCGATCAAAAGATGTCACATGCCTGAAAATGATACTAATAAAAACATCAACTCGTCCCGCAAAAAATAAGACCTCATATGACTCAGTGGATCAAAATTTGGAAAAATTACAGCTCTCAATATGTGGTGATGCAAAAACTATTTTTACAATAAAAAGCTTCTTTTAGCGTGACAGCTGCCAGACATAAAACCCCGCCATAAATAGTAAATCAAACGCCCCGTTATCACCCCCTTAGTTAGGAAAAAAACGATAAAATTAAAAGAAAATGTATTTATTTCCATTTTCCCATTAGGGTTAGGGCTAGGGTAAGGGTTAGGGTTAGGGCTTTGGTTAGGTCTAGGGTTAGGGCTAGAGTTATGGCTAAGACTAGGGTTAGGGTTGTGTTGAGGTTAGGGTTGGAGTTATAATTGGGGGTTTCCACTGTTTGGGCACATCAGGTACTCTCCAAATGCAACATGGCGTCTGATCTCAATTCCAGCCAATTCTGCGTTGAAAAAGTCAAATGGTGCTCCTTCCCTTCCAAGCTCTGCTGTGCGCCCAAACAGTGTTTTACCCCCACATATAGGGTATCAGCCTACTCAGGACAAATTGCAAAACAACTTTTGCGGTTTTGCAATTTCTCCTGTTACCCTTAGGAAAATAAAAAATTGGGGGGAAAAATATCATTTTTGTGGAAAAAAATGATTTTTTTATTTTCATGCCCGGGCGCTATAAACTTCTGTGAAGCACTTGGGGGTTCAAAGTGCTCACCACACATCTAGATAAGTTCTGTGGGGGGTCTAGTTTCCAAAATGGGGTCACTTGTGGGGAGTTTCAATAGTTTAGGTACATCAGGGGCTCTCCAAGCGCACATGACACCCGCAGACCATTCCATCAAAGTCTGCATTCCAAAATGTCACTACTTCCCTTCCGAGCCCGGACGTGTGCCCATACAGTAGTTTTCTCCCACATATGAGGTATCAGCGTACTCAGGACAAATTTGACAACAACTTTTGGGGTCCAATTTCTCCTGTTACCCTTGGGAAATTAAAAAAATTGGGGACTAAATGATCATGTTTGCGGGAAAAAATACCATTTTTTTATTTTCATGCCCGGGCATTATAAACTTCTGTTAAGCCCTTGGGGGTTCAAAGTGCTCACCACACATCTAGATAAGTTCTAGTTTCCAAAATGGTGTCATTTGTGTGGGGTTTCCATTGTTTAGGTACATTAGGGACTCTCCAAAGGCAACATGACACCCGCAGAGCATTCCATCAAAGTCTGCTGTTGTGAGTTCATTTTCCCCTTCATTACTGAGGCCCGAGGAACTCCCTCTTCTGGTAAAGAAAGGTAGTGAGCCTGATTGTCAAACACCTGAGGCTGATGATTGTGACTGGCTGAGTGGAGTTACGGACTGGATATAATGCTGCCGACGCCCTTCTGCCCTGCGGTTGATTTCTCTGTGGGATCCTTGGAGACCAGTCTGAATTCCTGCTCCTCCAAAGCTAAGTTTGCTGCTCGGCCTTTTGCTTTTGTGCTTTGACTTTTGTTTTTGCTTTGTTTTTCTGGATTTCTGCCATTCCCTGCTGGGGTGTGCTGAATTCATTTAGCTCTGTCTTCTGAAAATACCTGAGTGCTGATTCAGTTTTTGAAGCCTAGCTGCTTCAGGGCCTTTTTTATATCAGCTGGTTGGCTTATGTCTTTGATAGGGTTTTGGCAGATTGCAGACAGCAGCCTTCCTGTCCGTTCCTATCTAGGTAGTTTTGGGGCCCCGTCTTTGCTCAGTCTATCTTTCTGTCTGTGTTAGTATTTTCATCTTGCTTCACCGTCATTATATGTTGGGGGCTGCCTATTGCTTTGGGGTCTGCTCTGGGGCAGTTTAGATTTCCCCTTTCTTTCTTTAGGCCTATGTATTTCTCCGGCTGTGATCGAGGGGTCTAGGGCATCATAGGAACCCCCCACGGCTACTGCTAGTTGTGTTGATAGGTTCAGGGGTCTGCAATCTGATAGTTGCCAACTTCTCTGGTTTTCTGGACTTAGCTTGTATTTCTGCTTTTGCCTCCTACGGTGACTCATTCATAACAGTCTGCATTCTAAAACGTCACTACTTCCCTTCCGAGCCCTGACGTGTGCCCATACAGTAGTTTTCTCCCACATTTGGGGTATCAGCGTACTCAGGACAAATTGGACAACAACTTTTGAGGTCCAATTTCTCCTGGTACCCTTGGGAAAATAAAGAAATTGGTGACTAAATGATCATGTTTGTGGAAAAAATACGATTTTTTTATTTTCACGCCCGGGCGTTATAAACTTCTGTGAAGCACTGGGAGGTTCAAAGTGCTCACCACACATCTAGATAAGTTCCTTGGGGGGTCTAGTTTCCAAAATCGTGGCATTTGTGGGGGGTTTTCACTGTTTTGGTACATCAGGGGCTTTCCAAACGTGACATGGTGTCCGATCTCAATTCCAGCCAAAAACGTCAAATGGCGCTGCTTCCCTTCCGAGCTCTGCCTTGCGCCCAAATAGTCATTTACACCCACATATGGGGTATCAGCGTTCTCAGGACAAATTGCACAATAACTGTTAGGGTCCTGTTACCCTTGGGAAAATAAAAATTGGGGGTGAAAAGATCATTTTTTTGGAAAAAATATGATTTTTTAATTGTACGGCTGTACGTTATAAACTTCTGTGAAGCCCTTGTGGGTTCAAAGTTCTCACCACATATCTAGATAAGTTCCTTGGGGGGTTTAGTTTCCAAAATGGGGTCACTTGTGGGAGGTTTCCACTGTTTAGGTACATCAGGGGCTCTCCAAACGTGACATGGCGTCCGATCTGAATTCCAGCAAATTTTGCATTGAAAAAGTCAAACGGCGCTCCTTCCCTTCTGAGCTCTGCCATGCGCCGAAACAGAGGTTTCTCCCCACATATCAAGTATCAGCGTACTCAGGACAAACTGCACAATAACTTTTGCAGTCCAATTTCTCCTGTTACCCTTGATAACATAAAAAAAAATTGAACCTGAATTGTTTTTTTGTGAAAAAAAGTTAAATGTTCATTTTTTTTAAAATATTCAAAAAATTCCTGTGAAGCACCTGAAGGGTTAATAAACTTCTTGAATGTGGTTTTGAGCACCTTAAGGGGTGCAGTTTTTAGAATGGTGTCACATTTGGGTATTTTCTATCATATAGACCCCTCAAAGTGGCTTCAAATGTGATGTGGTCTGTAAAAATAAAATGGTGTTGTAAAAATGAGAAATCACTGGTCAACTTTTAACCCTTATAACTTCCTAACAAAAAAAAATTTGGTTCCAAAATTGTGCTGATGTAAAGTAAACATGTGGGAAATGTTACTTATTAAGTTTTTTGTGTGCCGTATCTCTGTGATTTAAGGGTATAAAAATTCAAAGTTGGAAAATTGCAAAATTTTCAAAATTTTCACCAAATTTCCATTTTTTTCACAAATAAACGCAAGTTATATGAATGAAATTTTACCACTACCATGAAGTACAATATGTCACGAGAAAACATTGTCAGAATCACCAGGATGCATGGAAGCGTTTCAGAGTTATTACCTCATAAAGGGACAGTGGTCAGAATTGTAAAAATTGTCCCGGTCATGAATGTGCATACCACCCTTGGGGGTTAAGGGGTTAATGAGCATGCTGCGTTTTTTACCGCAATGTGTTTTTTTTCGCGTAAAAAACGCATCAAAAGTGCAGAATTCATTAAAATGAATGGGATGCTTCTTTTAAGCGTTTTTAAAGCGATTTTGCAGGTAAAAACGCAAAAAAAAACCCGCTTACGTGTGCACATACCCTTAAGGTGGTGAATGACACCGCAGAAAGGGGCATTGCTCTGAGAAAGAAGTTTAATAATTTATTCAGAGATGAACAACAGAAACAGTTCTTGTTAAGAGTTGTCGAGTATCATAGAAAAGCCGTCACCAAGCGAACAAATGAAGGAGTTGCATCTTTCACAGCACATTAGTGTAAATCATTTAATACGTATGATACTGCCTATCAATGTTACTGTTTATTGTCACTATTATTCTAAGTTTTTAATTGTTTGAATTTCTAATAAAAAATACTTAACATTGAAAATCTGGTTTTTGCGTACTTTTATTAAACTGATAAAAGTGTGCAAACTCTAAATATTTTCGATCGTCTTGAAATTTGGCATATATACTTTTTACATTAGTGAGACTCAGGGCGTAAGCAAAGTCTGCAAAAATTTGACATTTTAATTTTTACCGTACAAAATGAAACACCCTAATATACACTCACTGGCCACTTTATTAGGTACACCTGTCCAACTGTGTGTTAAGACTTAATTTCTAATCAGCCAATCACATGGCGGCAACTCAGTGCATTTAGGCATGTAGACATGGTCAAGACAATCTCCTGCAGTTCAAACCGAGCATCAGTATGGGGAAGAAAGGTGATTTGAGTGCCTTTGAACGTGGCATGATTGTTGGTGCCAGAAGGGCTGGTCTGAGTATTTCAGAAACTGCTGATCTACTGGGATTTTCACGCACAACCATCTCTAGGGTTTACAGAGAATGGTCCGAAAAAGAAAAAAAATCCAGTGAGCGGCAGTTCTGTGGCCGGAAATGCCTTGTTGATGCCAGAGGTCAGAGGAGAATGGGCAGACTGGTTCGAGCTGATAGAAAGGCAACAGTGACTCAAATTGCCACCCGTTACAACCAAGGTAGGCAGAAGAGCATCTCTGAACGCACAGTGCGTCGAACTTTGAGGCAGATGGGCTACAGCAGCAGAAGACCACACTGGGTACCACTCCTCTCAGCTAAGAACAGGAAACTGAGGCTACAATTTGCACAAGCTCATCGAAATTGGACAGTAGAAGATTGGAAAAACGTTGCCTGGTCTGATGAGTCTCGATTTCTGCTGCGACATTCGGATGGTAGGGTCAGAATTTGGCGTAAACAACATGAAAGCATGGATCCATCCAGCCTTGTATCAACGGTTCAGGCTGGTGGTGGTGGTGTCATGGTGTGTGGAATTTTTTCTTGGCACTCTTTGGGCCCCTTGGTACCAATTGAGCATCGTTGCAACGCCACAGCCTACCTGAGTATTGTTGCTGACCATGTCCATCCCTTTATGACCACAATGTACCCAACATCTGATGGCTACTTTCAGCAGGATAATGCGCCATGTCATAAAGCTCGAATCATCTCAGATTGGTTTCTTGAACATGACAATGAGTTCACTGTACTCAAATGGCCTCCTCAGTCACCAGATCTCAATCCAATAGAGCATCTTTGGGATGTGGTGGAACGGGAGATTCGCATCAGGGATGTGCAGCCGACAAATCTGCACCAACTGTGTGATGCCATCATGTCAATATGGTCCAAAATCTCTGAGGAATGCTTCCAGCACCTTGTTGAATCTCTGCCACGAAGAATTGAGGCAGTTCTGAAGGCAAAAGGGGGTCCAACCCGTTACTAGCATGGTGTACCTAATAAAGTGGCCAGTGAGTGTATATAACTTCAAGTAAATAAAACTTCTGTGGAATCAAACTGTCCACTTGGGAAGCATCACTGATTGACAATCAATTTCACATGCTATTGTGCAAATGGAATAGACAACAGATGGAAATTATTGGCGATTATCAAGACACCCTCAATAAAGGAGTGATTCTGCAGGTGGGGTCCACAGACCACATCTCAGTACCAATGCTTTCTGGCTGATGTTTTGGTCACTTTTGAATATTGGTTGTGCTTTCACACTCATGGTAGCATGAGACGGACTCTACAACCCACATAAGTGGCTCAGGTAGTGCAGCTCATCCAGGATGGCACGTCAATGCGAGCTGTGGCAGAAGGTTTGCTGTGTTTGTCAGTGTAGAGTCCAGAGGCTGGAGGTGCCACCAGGAGACAGGCCAGTACACTAGAAGGCGTGGAGGGGGCCAGAGGAGTGCAACAACCCAGCAGCAGGACCGCTACCTCAGCCTTTGCGCAAGTAGGAGCAGGAGGAGCACGGCCAGAGCCTTACAAAATGACCTGCAGCAGGCCACATATGTGCATGTGTCTGCACAAACGGTTAGAAACTGACTCCATGTGGATGGTCTGAGTGCCCGACATCCACAGATGGGGATTGTGCTCACAGCCCAACACCATGTGGCCTTCCAAAGAAATGCCACCCTACACCATTACTGACCCACTACCAAACCGGTCATACTGAAGGATGTTGCAGGCAGCAGATCGTTCTCCACAGCGTCTTCAGACTCTGTCACATCTGTCACATGTGCTCAGTGTGAACCTGCTTTCATTTGTGAAGAGCACATCACGCCAGTGGCGAATTTGCCAATCCTGGTGTTCTGTGTCAAATGTCAAGCATCCTGTACGGTGTTGGGCTGTGAGCACAACCCCATCTGTGAACGTCAGGCCCTCAGGCTCTCAGACCATCCTCATGGAGTCAGTTTCTAACCGTTTGTGCAGACACATGCACATTTGTGGCTTGCTGGAGGTCATTTTGCAGGGCTCTGGCAGTGCTCCTCCTGTTCCTCCTTGCACAAAGATGGAGTTAGCGGTCCTGCTGCTGAGTTGTTGCCCTCTTACGGCCCCCTCCACATCTCCTGGTTTACTGGTTTGTTTCCTGGTAGTGCCTCCAGCCTCTGGACACTGCGTTGACAGACACAGCAAACCTTCTTGCCACAGCTCGCATTGATGTGCCATCCTGGATAAGCTGCACTACCTGAGCCACTTGTGTAGGTTGTAGAGTCCGTCTCATGCTACCACGAGTGTAAAAGAACAACCAACATTCAAAAGTGACCAAAACACCAGCCAGAAAGCACTGGTACTGAGATGTGGTCTGTAGACCCCACCTGCAGAACCACTCCTTTATTGAGGGTTTCTTTGATAATTGCCAATAATTTCCATCTGTTGTCTATTCCATTTGCACAACATCATGTGAAATTGATTGTCAATCAGTGTTGCTTCCTAAGTAGACAGTTTGATTTCACAGAAGTTTTATATATATATAATATATATATATGAACAACGGCAAAGCAAGGTCCAGCAATAACGTGAGCAATCCAGGATGCTGTTAAAAAATTTTTCTTTCTTTTTATTCATAAATCCATTAAAATACAATGGTCCAAGCAGTTCAAAACAGCAATAACGCAGGAAAGTAGTGCAGATAGGACCTATCCTGGATTGCTCACGTTATTGCTGGACCTTGCTTTGCCGTTGTTCATATTTGTATGGATGGACTCCTACATCCTGATCCGGGCACAACGGAGTTAACCAGATTAGCTGAGATTCCAGGTGGTTCACAGGAGTGAGCTGGTCTGCATTGTTGGATTTATATAATATATATACAGTGGGGAAAAAAAGTATTTAGTCAGTCAGCAATAGTGCAAGTTCCACCACTTAAAAAGATGAGAGGCGTCTGTAATTTACATCATAGGTAGACCTCAACTATGGGAGACAAACTGAGAAAAAAAAATCCAGAAAATCACATTGTCTGTTTTTTTTTCATTTTATTTGCATATTATGGTGGAAAATAAGTATTTGGTCAGAAACAAGCAATCAAGACTTCTGGCTCTCACAGACCTGTAACTTCTTCTTTAAGAGTCTCCTCTTTCCTCCACTCATTACCTGTAGTAATGGCACCTGTTTAAACTTGTTATCGGTATAAAAAGACACCTGTGCACACCCTCAAACAGTCTGACTCCAAACTCCACTATGGTGAAGACCAAAGAGCTGTCAAAGGACACCAGAAACAAAATTGTAGCCCTGCACCAGGCTGGGAAGACTGAATCTGCAATAGCCAACCAGCTTGGAGTGAAGAAATCAACTGTGGGAGCAATAATTAGAAAATGGAAGACATACAAGACCACTGATAATCTCCCTCGATCTGGTGCTCCACGCAAAATCCCACCCCGTGGGGTCAGAATAATCACAAGAACGGTGAGCAAAAGTCCCAGAACCACGCGGGGGGACCTAGTGAATGAACTGCAGAGAGCTGGGACCAATGTAACAAGGCCTACCATAAGTAACACACTACGCCACCATGGACTCAGATCCTGCAGTGCCAGACGTGTCCCACTGCTTAAGCCTGTACATGTCCGGGCCCGTCTGAAGTTTGCTAGAGAGCATTTGGATGATCCAGAGGAGTTTTGGGAGAATGTCCTATGGTCTGATGAAACCAAACTGGAACTGTTTGGTAGAAACACAACTTGTCGTGTTTGGAGGAAAAAGAATACTGAGTTGCATCCATCAAACACCATACCTACTGTAAAGCATGGTGGTGGAAACATCATGCTTTGGGGCTGTTTCTCTGCAAAGGGGCCAGGACGACTGATCCGGGTACATGAAAGAATGAATGGGGCCATGTATCGTGAGATTTTGAGTGCAAACCTCCTTCCATCAGCAAGGGCATTGAAGATGAAACGTGGCTGGGTCTTTCAACATGACAATGATCCAAAGCACACCGCCAGGGCAACGAAGGAGTGGCTTCGTAAGAAGCATTTCAAGGTCCTGGAGTGGCCTAGCCAGTCTCCAGATCTCAACCCTATAGAAAACCTTTGGAGGGAGTTCAAAGTCCTTGTTGCCAAGCGAAAAGCCAAAAACATCACTGCTCTAGAGGAGATCTGCATGGAGGAATGGGCCAACATACCAACAACAGTGTGTGGCAACCTTGTGAAGACTTACAGAAAACGTTTGACCTCTGTCATTGCCAACAAAGGATATATCACAAAGTATTGAGATGAAATTTTGTTTCTGACCAAATACTTATTTTCCACCATAATATGCAAATAAAATGAAAAAAAAAACAGACAATGTGATTTTCTGGATTTTTTTTTCTCAGTTTGTCTCCCATAGTTGAGGTCTACCTATGATGTAAATTACAGACGCCTCTCATCTTTTTAAGTGGTGGAACTTGCACTATTGCTGACTGACTAAATACTTTTTTTCCCCACTGTATATATATATATATATATATATAATCATCACTACCAATTGGATAGATATTAATTTTATTTTTTAATAACATATATGTTTGTTATTTTTGTGCCTTTGATCCCTCTCAATAATATACTGTCCACTGCAGATAGGCAATTAATCCTACCAAATATTTGACTCCATTTGTGTAAGTGTAAAAGCTTCGATTCTGCTCATGTTCCCAGATTTTCCTTTTAAACAAAGATAAAAACTCGAGTAGTGATTCTTCGCTCTCCTCTCTGAGTTGTGTGTTGAAGGCGGATATAATTTAAGCGTTTCTTGACAAGCCAAGAAATGGTGAATTTAATTGGAAAATATCAATCTTCGTCTACTAAAATGCTTTCCAAAAGCCCTAAACACCGGGGCTTTTGAATGCAGATATATCTTATGAAGAGCATTTGTCTGGATAAGAAATACATCATAATTACCTGCTCAGCCGTTCCACCTCACCGTACAAACCTGGGATCAAGCCTTGGATGACAGGGTGTTCTATAAAGAGGACTACTGGTAATGAATGTCACATTTTTAAGAGGAAGTGTAAGCTTGCCAATATTTATTTGGTCCATACCGACAAGGGCCTTTCTTTCTCACTTAGTTATCTCTTCTAATACCCTTTCATGTCAGGTTCATTTGCAGCTTGATATGAGAACATTTTACCATGGAGAATAAATTCTGCCTACTGATGACCTCATGCTAAAACTCTGATGACATCAGTGGCGAAAACTAATATACAGGGACGGTTAATAATGTACCAAAAGGGGAAATCAAGTAAAAAATAGAACGGTTTGCCATAAACAAAGAATCAAATTCTCGATTATAATTATCAGTGGCTTATGGGGCTGTAAATACGGATGATTGAATCTGCTAAAATGTGAATTCAAAGAGTATAAACAGATTAATTTGATATAAATGTGCCCCTACTGCATTTATATGCTCTTAGGTCTCCTAAAACCCAAAGTACTTACACTTGCAAATGGATGGGCTGAATACGGGTTAAAAATAATTAAATATCATACTCGTCTTTCACAAAGCTATGCCATCAAATAGTGAAGAGAAAGCCAGAACTAGAGTTGGCGCTTCAGGGATAACTGGAGAAGCAACGGCCGGGAAGCAGAGGAGGTAGGACACGTGAGGTGACAGGTGAGCATATTGTATTATTTTTTAACCATTATTAGTAAATCTCAAAAGATTTAGATTTGGTAGAATCCACAACATTTTTGGAAAGTTTGAAACAACTTTGATAAGCTAAGAATCGATTCTCTCAACCTTATTTGTAACCAGACCCAGGAGACCGCGATTCTGTAGAGTGTTCTGCCTATTCAGCAGTAATTGTGGATGAAAGTAAGTAACTTAGCCCAAGTCTAACAGATGGGGGCAGTACTATTCTTAGACATTTGAAGAATAAGCTGTGGGGGACAAGTGCACGCCCTAGGGTGACTCTAAGGAGGATGAAAAAAAGTAAAAAGGTGCTGATCACCTAGAGGATAGCGTGTTGCCCCTGTTTTGTGCTTCCATCTCCAGCTTCCTCATGGCTCTAGGTAAAAATCTTCATAAACATAATAAAACACTTTAGAAATACTGCACTGATGGAAGAAAGTCTCTTCCTGCAAAAGGTTTAGTGAGAGCTCTCAGTTTTTTAAATGTGTTGGCTGATTGAAGAAATCATCATCGAACCATTTGCAGCCAGAGACTTTCTTCCATCAGGGAAGTGTTTTTAAAGTGTTTTTATTCCTTTTACATAGACATTTACCTTAGCGGTATACCCACTTGTCCTATGGACCAGTGTAAACTTGCATTTTGTATGCCTGTTCCTGAAGAGACAATTGTTATGAAAAATATTTATACTTTGCTTTTCATTATTATTTGTAAAATTAAATTATTCCATCAATAAATCAATATTTGAATAAAAAAATCAAAACAGAAAAAGTACAAATATTTAATATTGCCACATCTGTAACAATCCGACCTATAAAACTATGCCACTAGTTAACCCTTTAAGCGAACACCATAAGAAAAGGTAAAAAAACAATGCTTTATCATCATACCGCCAAACAAAAAGAGGAATAACAGGCGATCAGAAAGAAGGATCTAAATAATCATGGTACCGCTGAAAACATCATCTTGACCCACCAAAAACAAGCCACCATATAGCTCCAGCACAGGAAAAATAAAAAGCTATAGCTTTCAGAATAAAGCAATGCAAAAATAATTTTTTCTATAAAATAGTCTTTTATTGTAAAAAAGCACAAAAACATAAAAAAAAATGAGGTATCGCTGTCATCGCACTGACCCTAAGAATAAAACCGCTTTATCAATTTTGCCACACACGGAACAGTACAAATGCCCCTCCAAAAGAAATTCATGAATTACTGGCTTTTGTTCATTCTGCCTACCAAAAATCGGAATAAAAAGTTATCAAAAAATGTCATGTGCCCGAAAATGGTACCAATAAAAACGTCAACTCGTCTCGCAAAAACAAGACCTCATGTGACTCTGTGGGCCAAAATATGGAAAAATTTTAGCTCTCAAAATGTGGTGATGCAAAAACTATTTTTTGCAACAAAAAGTGTCTTTTAGTGTGTGACAGCTGCCAAAAAAAACCTGCTATAAATAGGAAATCAAACGCCCCATTATCACCCCCTTAGGGAAAAATAGTTAAATAAAAAAAATATTTATTTCCGTTTTCCCATTAGGGTTAGCATTGGGGTTAGGGTTGGGATTAGGGTTAGGGTTGGGATTAGGGTTATAGTTACTGTTGGCATTAAGGTTAGGGGTGTGTTGGGGTTAGGGTTGGAGTTAGATTTGGGGGTTTCCACTGTTTAGGCACATCAGGGGCTCTCCAAATTTGACATGTGTCTGATCTCAATTCCAGCCAATTCTGCGTTGAAAAAGTCAAACAGTGTTCCTTCCCTTCCAAGCTCTGCCTTGGGCCCAAACTGTGGTTTACCCCCCACATATGGGGTATCAGCCTACTTAGGACAAATTGCACAACAACATTTGGGGTCCAATTTCTCCTGTTACCCTTGGGAAAATAAAAAATTGGGGATGAAGAGATCATTTTTGCGAAAAAAATAAGATTTTTATTTTTACAGCTCTGTATTATAAACTTCTGTGAAGCACTTGGGGATCAAAGTGCTCACCACACATCTAGATAATTTCCATAGGGGGTCTACTTTCCAAAATGGTGTCACTTGTGGGGGGTTTACATTGTTTAGGCACATCAGGGGCTCTCCAAACGCAACATGGAGTCCGATCTCAAGTCCAGCCAATTTTGCATTGAAAAGTCAAAAGGCGCTCCTTTACTTCAGAGCTCTGCCATACGCCCAAACAGTGGTTTATCTGCATATATGGGGTATCAACGTACTCAGAACAAGTTGAACAACAACTTTTGGGGTCCAATTTCTCCTGTTACCCTTGGGAAAATAAGACAAATTGGATCTGAAGTAAAAAATTTTGTGAAAAAAAAGTTAAATGTTAATGTTTTTTAATCATTCCAAAAATTCATCTTAAGAACCTGAAGTGTTATTAAACCTCTTGAATGTGGTTTTGAGCACTTTGAGGCGTGCAGTGTTTAGAATGGTGTCACTCTTGGGTATTTTCTATCATATAGACCCCTCAAAGTGACTTCAAATATGATGTACAAATATATCGTGGCACTACTGCGTTGGTGCACAAAAGAAGGTTCCCACACCAGTATAATAATGTAATAAATTTTTGGCACTCAACTTGTTGCAAAGTGAAGATTTTTATTGCAGTCTCAATAATTAGACGTTTCGGCTTTCACATATAAGCCTTCATCAGTAAGCTGCAAATCAGATACAAATGTACAATACAAGTCAAAGCTACATGGTGTACAAGTGATTAAAATAACATACAGAGGATAACACAATGTATTCATAGTAGTGCACTAGTGATGGGTGGGACGGGTTGAGGTATAGGGAAAGGGAGAAAAAACATTTCTTAGAAAAAATTTTTTTTAAAAAAAGGGGGGAGAGGTGTATAACCTACCCAGACTGCTCTCTTGAAAGAGTCTGTAATGTATCTAAAGTGACAGAAAGAGGAGTACATATATAGTATACATAACAATGATTGTATTAAGTTAGTAACAAATCAATGGTAAGTCACTACTCACTCAATAGTAAGGTACCACTATATTAGTGGTGTGGTTGATATATTCCGTGTTGAGAATGATTCTCATTCATCTTGAAAGAGAAGAAAATTGTGACTAAAACAGAGGACTAAATGTAAATATACCATGTTCCTATGTTAAATACCAAAAAGGTTTTATGAATACCAACCGATAAGGATTTTATGACTGGAGTAATCTGTGAGATACCGAAAAGAATCCTATATGAAGGGTCTGTAGGTCATAAAGAACAAAGAGATTTCACTCAATGTATTGGGGAGTGGAATTGATAATGAGCCATCAATAGATTTACTCACTTAAAGCCAGATTAGGAATCAACTGTAGGTTTCAATACACTAGAGAACCCACACCACGCTGTATGCTGAAGCTGTCAAACAAAAGCGTATGGTGTGTGAGGAGTTAAATAGCGCTACAGAATAATGCATATATTTGGATGTCCAGTTTGGAGTGGGCTTACCGTTGGTGGGTGGCGGCGTGGTGTATCAGGAAAACGCGGTATCCACCGCTTGTAGCCAGGGTGCCCATAGCGTGCACCGTGGATTTTAAATAGACAGTGGGCGGGACATTGTCAGATTGATAGGACCGCGTCACCGGAAGTGACGTCAGCGTCCATTTGAATGCGCTGATAGGCTTAGTAAGATGAGGGGGCGTGTTGTGGGAGGTGGCACTGGAATGCTCGTCATCTCAATGAACATACAAAGGCAATGGCGCTTCCTGTGTAAACGCGCAGTGTGAATGTTTGTAGAGAGTAAAGTTTAAGCGAATGTGTATGTGGTATTATATATGAATGCGGTTATATCTAAAAAAGGAAAAAGATATGTAATTCTGAATCGTATGCAAATTAAGTAATCTATCTTAAGTCACTATAGAAAAGGATTTCTATTTCATGATATCCTACATAGGATTGAGTTAAAATGTCTCAATTGGTGTTCAAAATCAAGAGAGATTCTAATGGAGAAAAAATAGTATAAAAAAACTACAATATGTAAAGAATTTATTGCTTGAAGGAGGCAGGAGGGGGAAGTCCGAGGGAGTAACAAAGACAATCGGTGACATTTGCGTGTTGTTCAAAATTGACGACTCTGCAAGATCAAAACAATACGTTAGAATGAAGCAAGAATGACATGGTTTAGAGGTAGAACACATTGCCATATATATGTGTTTATTGAATCACAGGACTACTTGACTGCACAAATCCCTTATATGAAGGACAATAAATCATAGTCCCTATTAAGGCCCTTAGGTGCTAAAGTGTGTAATTCATGTATCCAAAAGGCCTCTCTCCTCTTAAGGAGTTGGATACGGTTGCCGCCTCTACGTGGAGGAGGCACATGTTCTATGACACAAAATTTTAATTGAGGAATGGTGTGACCTGCCATGATAAAATGATGTGGTATAGGTAATAATGTATTTCCACACCTGATGGTAGATTTATGTTTACTTATGCGGTCCCTAATGGGCTGGGTGGTTTCACCAATGTATAGTAGACCGCAAGGGCATTTGATCAGGTAGACCACATTTGATGTGTCACAAGTGGAAAAGTCTTTAATCTGGTAGCGTTTCCCAGAATGGGGATGGTGGAGATAATCCCCCTTGAGTACATTATTACATTGATTACAATGTAAACACGGGTAGGTCCCTGTTTTGGGGGTGGAAAGGAATCTTTGTGTGGTTGATCTTACCCCTGAGCCTATGTCTGCTCTGATTAAGGTGTCCCTAATATTTTTGGGGCGTTTATAACACGGTAAGAAGTTCTGTTGAAACTCTGTAACCTCCGGATGAGCTTCCTTTAGAATGCCCCAATGTCTACGTATAGAATGATGTAGAATCTGCACATATGGATGGTATGTATGAACAAAGGGTAGACGTCCTGAGACCCCACTCTGGTGCCGGGTCTGGGGTTGTCGTGCTTGGTCAAGTAGATCTGAAGGGTAGCCCCTTGTGCGAAACTTGTTATGCATCTCATTCAGTCTGATATTACTGGTTGTCGGGTCAGAGACAATCCGTTCAACCCTCTTGAATTGTGATACAGGAATGGATCTTTTTGTGGAGGGGGGATGTAGGCTCCTGTAGTGTAGTAGACTGTTACGGTCGGTGGTTTTGACATATAAGTCGGTGCTCAAATATCCCTCCATGTTCTTAATGATCCTCGTGTCCAAAAAACTGACCGTATGTTCATCTCTGGTCATAGTAAAAGACAGGCCTGGCCAGGCCATATTCAATGTGTTGAAGAATGTGTCTAATGTATCTGCCGGCCCCGTCCAGATACAAAAAATATCATCAATGAATCTTTTCCACAATTTACAGTGGGTTTTGAAGGAGGGGTCTGGGTAAACAATATCCTCTTCGAATGTTGCCATAAACGTGTTTGCATAGGGGGGCGCGACATTAGACCCCATCGCGGTCCCTTTGGTCTGTAAATAAAATGTGTCCCCAAATAGAAAGTAGTTTTTAGTGAGTACAAGGGTTAATAATTCAATGCAAAATTCTATCATATTCCTATCCATCTCAGATTTAGACAGGCGTCTCTTGACGCAATCAATACCCAATTCATGCGGAATAGATGTGTATAGATCTTTTACATCGAAGGACACAAGAAAGGAGTCCCCGGGAACTGGACCTAAATCACGTAGGACTCTGAGGAAATCCCCCGTATCCAATAAGAAGGAAGGTGCTTGTCTCGTAAGAGGAGTCAGAATTTTTTCTAATAAGATGGATAATGGCGATAGAATGTAATCAGTAGAGGCTACTATTGGTCGGCCAGGGGGACAGTCTAATCTCTTGTGGATCTTGGGAAGAGTATAGAATACTGGAGTAATGGGATCAGTTTTAATCAAAAAGTCATGTGTTTTCATGTCAATTATACCCCGTGTAGTGTAGTCTGTGACTACCAAATTTATACAATCTCTAATGTTCCTCACTGGATCATAGGGTAGGACTGTGTAAACGGAGCTGTCATTCAATTGGCGCAACACTTCACGTATGTAATCCTGTTTGTCCATTACTACTATAGCGCCACCCTTGTCAGCAGGTTTGATAATAATATTGGGGTCTTGACAAAGTGCTTCCAGAGCTTGGAAGTCCACTGTGTCAAGATTAGGAGAGACATGTAAGTCACCTCTCTCTATATCCTGGCGTAGTCTGAGAAATGCTTTATCGATGAATTCAATGAAGGATTCGACAGCGTGTGAGGACGATGGTGGCCGATAGGTGCTTTTATTACGAAGTCCCAGGCGATCGATGGAAATAGGACATGGAGTAATGGATTGGGGTCCAAAAGTCTCCTTGTCCTTTTTTGCAAAATGGACCAATAGCCTGATACGGCGGTAAAATCGCTGTAGATCCATGTCCATCTGAAACGTGCTGAATTTAAAGGAAGGGCAGTATGACAAGCCTTTTTGGAGAAGATTATTCTCCGCTATGCTCAGGGACCTGGAGGAAATATTAACAACTAGGGATTCCATACCTGGGATCTCGTGATCCGGTTGGTATCTGGATTTCTTCCTTCGTTGGCTGCGACGAATCCTCTTCTGCGTGGACGTCTTCTTCGCTGATCTAAAAAATATGAGGATCAAAATTCTCTCCTATCGGTCTCGGAGCCTGACGTAGAAGGGTCGTTGGAGGATTGCTGTTCAAACCTAGAGGAGTTGGAACGAGAGGTAGTGTTATAACGCCAATGGTATACCCTATTGTTGTTATAGTCCTCTGTGTCTCTTTGAAATTTAATTCTCTTTCTTTGTTCAGTATCACGTTTATGTTGGTCGATAATTCCTTTAAGTTTATCTTTCAGAGTGGTGAGTTCTTCAGATGTACTAGATGAGGCCAGTTGTGACTCAATATTTTTTATGCTGTCACGGCTCTTATTAATGGATATCTGCAGGTGCTCGACAGTGATAGTCATCAAATCAAACGAGCATTTATTTAATATCTGTTCAAATTTCTGACAAAAATCTGTAGAGTCACTAAAAAGTGTTGGTCGTAGCGGAACCCGGAGTCCTCTTGGAATGCGTTGGACTCGGAGATATTCTGATAATGTCGCACAATGTAACTCAAGATTCATCTGATGCCTCAATTCACGCTCTAGGTCTTTCCCTCTTGTCTCCTTAGGTGGGACTTTAAGAAAATCACTAGAGAAACTAAGCTTAGACAAAATAGCATGTTTCTTCTTGGTTGTAAGAGAAAGTTAAGGAGGACATAGTAGCCAGTGTGCACACGTAAGGGTGAATAGATCAACAAATATATCGTGGCACTACTGCGTTGGTGCACAAAAGAAGGTTCCCACACCAGTATAATAATGTAATAAATTTTTGGCACTCAACTTGTTGCAAAGTGAAGATTTTTATTGCAGTCTCAATAATTAGACGTTTCGGCTTTCACATATAAGCCTTCATCAGTAAGCTGCAAATCAGATACAAATGTACAAAACAAGTCAAAGCTACATGGTGTACAAGTGATTAAAATAACATACAGAGGATAACACAATGTATTCATAGTAGTGCACTAGTGATGGGTGGGACGGGTTGAGGTATAAGGAAAGGGAGGAAAAACATTTCTTAGAAAAATTTTTTTTAAAAAAAAGGGGGGAGAGGTGTATAACCTACCCAGACTGCTCTCTTGAAAGAGTCTGTAATGTATCTAGAGTGACAGAAAGAGGAGTACATATATAGTATACATAACAATGATTGTATTAAGTTAGTAACAAATCAATGGTAAGTCACTACTCACTCAATAGTAAGGTACCACTATATTAGTGGTGTGGTTGATATATTCCGTGTTGAGAATGATTCTTATTCATCTTGAAAGAGAAGAAAATTGTGACTAAAACAGAGGACTAAATGTAAATATACCATGTTCCTATGTTAAATACCAAAAAGGTTTTATGAATACCAACCGATAAGGATTTTATGACTGGAGTAATCTGTGAGATACCGAAAAGAATCCTATATGAAGGGTCTGTAGGTCATAAAGAACAAAGAGATTTCACTCAATGTATTGGGGAGTGGAATTGATAATGAGCCATCAATAGATTTACTCACTTAAAGCCAGATTAGGAATCAACTGTAGGTTTCAATACACTAGAGAACCCACACCACGCTGTATGCTGAAGCTGTCAAACAAAAGCGTATGGTGTGTGAGGAGTTAAATAGCGCTACAGAATAATGCATATATTTGGATGTCCAGTTTGGAGTGGGCTTACCGTTGGTGGGTGGCAGCGTGGTGTATCAGGAAAACGCGGTATCCACCGCTTGTAGCCAGGGTGCCCATAGCGTGCACCGTGGATTTTAAATAGACAGTGGGCGGGACATTGTCAGATTGATAGGACCGCGTCACCGGAAGTGACGTCAGCGTCCATTTGAATGCGCTGATAGGCTTAGTAAGATGAGGGGGCGTGTTGTGGGAGGTGGCACTGGAATGCTCGTCATCTCAATTAACATACACAGGCAATGGCGCTTCCTGTGTAAACGCGCAGTGTGAATGTTTGTAGAGAGTAAAGTTTAAGCGAATGTGTATGTGGTATTATATATGAATGCGGTTATATCTAAAAAAGGAAAAAGATATGTAATTCTGAATCGTATGCAAATTAAGTAATCTATCTTAAGTCACTATAGAAAAGGATTTCTATTTCATGATATCCTACATAGGAGTGAGTTAAAATGTCTCAATTGGTGTTCAAAATCAAGAGAGATTCTAATGGAGAAAAAATAGTATAAAAAAACTACAATATGTAAAGAATTTATTGCTTGAAGGAGGCAGGAGGGGGAAGTCCGAGGGAGTAACAAAGACAATCGGTTACATTTGCGTGTTGTTCAAAATTGACGACTCTGCAAGATCAAAACAATACGTTAGAATGAAGCAAGAATGACATGGTTTAGAGGTAGAACACATTGCCATATATATGTGTTTATTGAATCACAGGACTACTTGACTGCACAAATCCCTTATATGAAGGACAATAAATCATAGTCCCTATTAAGGCCCTTAGGTGCTAAAGTGTGTAATTCATGTATCCAAAAGGCCTCTCTCCTCTTAAGGAGTTGGATACGGTTGCCGCCTCTACGTGGAGGAGGCACATGTTCTATGACACAAAATTTTAATTGAGGAATGGTGTGACCTGCCGTGATAAAATGATGTGGTATAGGTAATAATGTATTTCCACACCTGATGGTAGATTTATGTTTACTTATGCGGTCCCTAATGGGCTGGGTGGCTTCACCAATGTATAGTAGACCGCAAGGGCATTTGATCAGGTAGACCACATTTGATGTGTCACAAGTAGAGTTGAGCGATACCGTCCGATACTTCAAAGTATCGGATCGGAATGGATCGGCCGATCTTTAAAAAAAGTATCGGTATCGCCGATTCCGATACCGGAAGTCCCATTCAAGTCTATGGGACTTCCGGTATCGGAATAAGAAAAACCCTGTTTTTGCCTTGTACAGCCTCTCTGGGGTCTGTACGGGCCTTTCGGGGGGCTGTGCTGGCCTGCCAGGGGGTCTGTGCAGGCTCCGGTGGTCTGTGCCGGCCTGCCGGGGGGCTGTGCCGGCCTGCCGGTGGTCTGTGCAGGCTCCGGTGGGCTGTGCCGGCCTGCTGGGGGGCTGTGCCGGCCTGCCGGGGGGCTGTGCAGGCTCCGAGGGGCTGTGCCGGCCTGCCGGGGGGCTGTGCAGGCTCCGGGGGGCTGTGCCGGCCTGCCGGGGGGCTGTGCCGGCCTGCCGGTGGTCTGTGCAGGCTTCGGGGGTCTGTGCAGGCATCGTCCGATGGGACTACAAGTCCCATCGGGCGATGCCTGCTACCATGACAGTGATTGACACATTAGCCAATGATGGGACAGTAGTAGTCCCATCATCCGGCTAATGTGTTGAATGTAAAAAAAAAAAAAAAAAAAAATTTTACATGCTACATACATACAACATGCATACTACATTCATACTACATACTACATACATGCTACATTCATACTACATACATGCTACATTCATACTACATATATACTACATGCATGCTACATATATACTACATATATACTACATGCATGCTACATACATACTGCATGCTACATACATACTACATATATACTACATACATACTACATATATACTACATGCATGCTACATACATACTACATGCTACATACATACCACATATATACTACATACATACTACATGCATGCTACATACATACCACATACATACTACATACATACTACATACATACTACATGCATGCTACATGCTACATACATAACACATATATACTACATGCATGCTACATACATACTACATGCATGCTACATACATACTACATGCTACATACTACATATATACTACATGCATGCTACATACATACTACATGCTACATACATACTACATATATACTACATGCATGCTACATACATACTACATGCTACATACATACCACATACATACTACATGCATGCTACATATATACTACATGCATGCTACATACATACTACATGCTACATACATACTACATATATACTACATGCATGCTACATACATACTACATGCTACATACATACCACATATATACTACATACATACTACATGCATGCTACATACATACTACATACATACTACATACATACTACATGCATGCTACATGCATGCTACATGCTACATACATAACACATATATACTACATGCATGCTACATACATACTACATGCATGCTACATACATACTACATGCTACATACTACATATATACTACATGCATGCTACATACATACTACATGCTACATACATACTACATATATACTACATGCATGCTACATACATACTACATGCTACATACATACCACATATATACTACATGCATGCTACATATATACTACATGCATGCTACATACATACTACATGCTACATACATACTACATATATACTACATGCATGCTACATACATACTACATGCATGCTACATACATACTACATGCTACATACTACATATATACTACATGCATGCTACATACATACTACATGCTACATACATACTACATATATACTACATGCATGCTACATACATACTACATGCTACATACATACCACATACATACTACATGCATGCTACATATATACTACATGCATGCTACATACATACTACATGCTACATACATACTACATATATACTACATACATACTACATGCTACATACATACTACATATATACTACATGCATGCTACATACATACTACATGCTACATACATACTACATATATACTACATGCATGCTACATACATACTACATGCTACATACATACTACATATATACTACATGCATGCTACATACATACTACAAGCTACATACATACCACATACTACATGTATGCTACATATATACTACATGCATGCTACATACATACTACATGCTACATACATACTACATATATACTACATGCATACTACATGCTACATACATACTACATATATACTACATGCATGCTACATACATACTACATGCTACATACATACTACATATATACTACATGTATGCTACATACATACTACATGCTACATACATACTACATATATACTCCATGCATGCTACATACATACTACATGCTACATACATACTACATATATACTACATGCATGCTACATACATACTGCATGCTACATACATACTACATACATACTACCTGCATGCTACATACATACTACATGCTACATACATACCACATATATACTACATACATACAATACATTCATACAATACATACATAGACATACAGTACATATAACATAGAGTAACATACTTACCAATACTTGTCACATTGTTCCCCGAAGCCATTGTCTTTTCCGGAATAAATATTAACATAACAAACCACAAAAATACTCACCCACGATCCGAAGCAGTCCACGAGTGTGTCCCACGACGATCTTGGGTAGAGAACTGCAGCATCAGCTGATGCTGCCGTTCTCTACGGGCTGCAGGAATCCAATGATGGAAGGTAGGTATCCTTCCGCAATGTATTCCTCCGCCACTTAAAAAAAAAAAGAGTCCCTAGTCTCACTTTATGCCATTGCTGTGTGGGAATTTCCTACCTTCCGTCATTGGATTCCTGCAGCCCGTAGAGAACGGCAGCATCATCTGATGCTGCAGTTCTCTTCCCAAGATCGTCGTGGGACACACTCGTGGACTGCTTCGGATCGTGGGTGAGTATTTTTGTGGTTTGTTATGTTAATATTTATTCCGGAAAAGACAATGGCTTCGGGGAACAATGTGACAAGTATTGGTAAGTATGTTACTCTATGTTATATGTACTGTATGTCTATGTATGTATTGTATGAATGTATTGTATGTATGTAGTATATATGTGGTATGTATGTAGCATGTAGTATGTATGTAGTATGTATGTGGCATGCATGTAGCATGCAGTATGTATGCAGCATGCATGTAGTATATATGTAGTATGTATGTAGCATGCATGTAGTATATATGTAGTATGTATGTAGCATGTAGCATGTATGTAGTATGTATGTGGTATGTATGTAGCATGTAGTATGTATGTAGCATGCATGTAGTATATATGTAGTATGTATGTAGCATGTAGTATGTATGTAGTATGTATGTAGTATGTATGTGGTATGTATGTAGCATGTAGTATGTATGTAGCATGCATGTAGTATGTATGTAGCATGTAGCATGTATGTAGTATGTATGTGGTATGTATGTAGCATGTAGTATGTATGTGGCATGCATGTAGTATGTATGTAGTATGTATGTATGTAGTATGTATGTAGTATGTATGTAGCATGCATGTAGTATGTATGTAGTATGTATGTAGCATGCAGCACGTATGTAGCATGTATGTAGTATATATGTAGTATGTATGTTACATGTAGTATATATGTAGTATGCATGTTGCATGTATGTAGCATGTATGTAGCATGTATGTAGCATGTATGTAGTATGTATGTAGTATGTATGTAGTATGAATGTAGCATGTAGTATGTATGTAGCATGTAGTATATATGTAGTATGTATGCAGCATGTAGTATGTATGTAGCATGCATGTAGTATATATGTAGTATGTATGTAGCATGTAGTATGTATGTAGCATGCATGTAGTATGTATGTAGTATGTATGTAGTATTTTTTTTTTTTTTTTTTTTTTTAACATTTAACACATTAGCCGGATGATGGGACTACTACTGTCCCATCATTGGCTAATGTGTCAATCACTGTCATGGTAGCAGGCATCGCCAGATGGGACTTGTAGTCCCATCGGACGATGCTTGCACAGACCCCCGGACATCAGCACAGCCCCCCGGCAGGCCGGCACAGCCCCCCGGCAGGCCGGTACAGACCCCCACAGGGTGCACAGACCACCGGCAGGCCGGCACAGCCCCCCGGCAGGCCGGTACAGACCCCCATAGGGTGCACAGACCACCGGCAGGCCGGCACAGCCCCCCGGCAGGCCGGTACAGACCCCGGGCAGTCCACACAGCCCCCCGGCAGGCCGGCAGAGACCCCCGGAAGGCCCGAAATGACGGCGCATCATGATGCGCACACACCGCGCATCATGATGACGTCAGGCTGTCAATCAACTTTGAACTTCCGATTCCGATGCCGACTACCGATATTGAAAAAATATCGGAAGTCGGTATCGGAATTCCGATACAGCAAGTATCGGCCGATACCCGATACTTGCGGTATCGGAATGCTCAACACTAGTCACAAGTGGAAAAGTCTTTAATCTGGTAGCGTTTCCCAGAATGGGGATGGTGGAGATAATCCCCCTTGAGTACATTATTACATTGATTACAATGTAAACACGGGTAGGTCCCTGTTTTGGGGGTGGAAAGGAATCTTTGTGTGGTTGATCTTACCCCTGAGCCTATGTCTGCTCTGATTAAGGTGTCCCTAATATTTTTGGGGCGTTTATAACACGGTAAGAAGTTCTGTTGAAACTCTGTAACCTCCGGATGAGCTTCCTTTAGAATGCCCCAATGTCTACGTATAGAATGATGTAGAATCTGCACATATGGATGGATGGTATGTATGAACAAAGGGTAGACTTCCTGACACCCCACTCTGGTGCCGGGTCTGGGGTTGTCGTGCTTGGTCAAGTAGATCTGAAGGGTAGCCCCTTGTGTGAAACTTGTTATGCATCTCATTCAGTCTGATATTACTGGTTGTCGGGTCAGAGACAATCCGTTCAACCCTCTTGAATTGTGATACAGGAATGGATCTTTTTGTGGAGGGGGGATGTAGGCTCCTGTAGTGTAGTAGACTGTTACGGTCGGTGGTTTTGACATATAAGTCGGTGCTCAAATATCCCTCCATGTTCTTAATGATCCTCGTGTCCAAAAAACTGACCGTATGTTCATCTCTGGTCATAGTAAAAGACAGGCCTGGCCAGGCCATATTCAATGTGTTGAAGAAAGTGTCTAATGTATCTGCTGGCCCAGTCCAGATACAAAAAATATCATCAATGAATCTTTTCCACAATTTACAGTGGGTTTTGAAGGAGGGGTCTGGGTAAACAATATCCTCTTCGAATGTTGCCATAAACGTGTTTGCATAGGGGGGCGCGACATTAGACCCCATCGCGGTCCCTTTGGTCTGTAAATAAAATGTGTCCCCAAATAGAAAGTAGTTTTTAGTGAGTACAAGGGTTAATAATTCAATGCAAAATTCTATCATATTCCTATCCATCTCAGATTTAGACAGGCGTCTCTTGACGCAATCAATACCCAATTCATGCGGAATAGATGTGTATAGATCTTTTACATCGAAGGACACAAGAAAGGAGTCCCCGGGAACTGGACCTAAATCACGTAGGACTCTGAGGAAATCCCCCGTATCCAATAAGAAGGAAGGTGCTTGTCTCGTAAGAGGAGTCAGAATTTTTTCTAATAAGATGGATAATGGCGATAGAATGTAATCAGTAGAGGCTACTATTGGTCGGCCAGGGGGACAGTCTAATCTCTTGTGGATCTTGGGAAGAGTATAGAATACTGGAGTAATGGGATCAGTTTTAATCAAAAAGTCATGTGTTTTCATGTCAATTATACCCCGTGTAGTGTAGTCTGTGACTACTAAATTTATACAATCTCTAATGTTCCTCACTGGATCATAGGGTAGGACTGATTCCATTCTATCGCCATTATCTATCTTATTAGAAAAAATTCTGACTCCTCTTACGAGACAAGCACCTTCCTTCTTATTGGATACGGGGGATTTCCTCAGAGTCCTACGTGATTTAGGTCCAGTTCCCGGGGACTCCTTTCTTGTGTCCTTCGATGTAAAAGATCTATACACATCTATTCCGCATGAATTGGGTATTGATTGCGTCAAGAGACGCCTGTCTAAATCTGAGATGGATAGGAATATGATAGAATTTTGCATTGATTTATTAACCCTTGTACTCACTAAAAACTACTTTCTATTTGGGGACACATTTTATTTACAGACCAAAGGGACCGCGATGGGGTCTAATGTCGCGCCCCCTATGCAAACACGTTTATGGCAACATTCGAAGAGGATATTGTTTACCCAGACCCCTCCTTCAAAACCCACTGTAAATTGTGGAAAAGATTCATTGATGATATTTTTTGTATCTGGACTGGGCCAGCAGATACATTAGACACATTCTTCAACACATTGAATATGGCCTGGCCAGGCCTGTCTTTTACTATGACCAGAGATGAACATACGGTCAGTTTTTTGGACACGAGGATCATTAAGAACATGGAGGGATATTTGAGCACCGACTTATATGTCAAAACCACCGACTGTAACAGTCTACTACACTACAGGAGCCTACATCCCCCCTCCACTAAAAGATCCATTCCTGTATCACAATTCAAGAGGGTTGAACGGATTGTCTCTGACCCGACAACCAGTAATATCAGACTGAATGAGATGCATAACAAGTTTCGCACAAGGGGCTACCCTTCAGATCTACTTGACCAAGCACGACAACCCCAGACCCGGCACCAGAGTGGGGTCTCAGGACGTCTACCCTTTGTTCATACATACCATCCATATGTGCAGATTCTACATCATTCTATACGTAGACATTGGGGCATTCTAAAGGAAGCTCATCCGGAGGTTACAGAGTTTCAACAGTACTTCTTACCGTGTTATAAACGCCCCAAAAATATTAGGGACACCTTAATCAGAGCAGACATAGGCTCAGGGGTAAGATCAACCACACAAAGATTCCTTTCCACCCCCAAAACAGGGACCTACCCGTGTTTACATTGTAATCAATGTAATAATGTACTCAAGGGGGATTATCTCCACCATCCCCATTCTGGGAAACGCTACCAGATTAAAGACTTTTCCACTTGTGACACATCAAATGTGGTCTACCTGATCAAATGCCCTTGCGGTCTACTATACATTGGTGAAACCACCAGCCCATTAGGGACCGCATAAGTAAACATAAATCTACCATCAGGTGTGGAAATACATTATTACTAGAGTTGAGCGACTTTTGGTTTTTTAGGGTCGCGTTTCGTTTCGTGAAACCCGACTTTTCCAAAAGTCGGGTCGAGCAAGATCGTCCGATTATAGGGAAAAGTCGGGGTCGTCCCGAAACACGAAACCCAATGTAAGTCAATGGGGAATAAAAGTCGGCAGTGAGAGGAGGACAGGAAACACACCTACAGTGCCCATTTGAATGCCAAAAGCATCAATTCTTCTTACTTAAGCTTGTCAACCTTAATTAACTTCATAATACAAGTTACGCACTGAAAAATGGGGGTTATTTGGCTAAAGTTGTGGGGGGGGGAGGGCTGGCTGCAGGTTTTCATGTGCCCTGGGCGAAAGAGCGCCCCTTTAACACATACCACAACTCATCATGCTCCGATACGGCAGATAAATAGCGGTATAGTACAATGAAAAATACCTCACTTTTTACATCTCATGACGAGGCCCATCTATTTCTCCATACAGAATCATTGGTCCCATATAATGTTTGAAACAGTATATGATGAGCTCCACATAATGCTACAGTATATGTTGGTCCCCATGGATGAAGCTCCACTGTCTTATGGGCCCAAATAATGCTCCAAACATAATGGGCCCCATTTCTAATGCTCTAGTGTATAATGGGCCCTGTAAATGCTGCTCCAGTGTCTGATGTCCACCTTTGGAATGTTCCAGTGTATGGTGGGCCCCATCTATCATTCTCCAGAGTATAGTGCTCCCCAAAAATTGCTGTCCCAACATTGAAAACAATCAAATAAGTCTCCTCGCTAGGGAATCCCTGTACTTGTCTGGACAGGTGCTGTAGCTTGCTTAACAGCTCGCCAGCCGTTCTCACGCCCAGTATGGATTGCACGTGATTGCACAAAGGTTAGAAAGGGTACCGTATCCCTGGATAACATGTATGGATAGCGTACACATTCAAAATATATGTCTCAGGAGGCAGGCTCAGACGGTGTCAGGCCCAGTATGGATTGCACGTGATTGCACAAAGGTTAGAAAGGGTACCGTATCCCTGGATAACATGTATGGATAGCGTACACATTCAAAATATATGTCTTAGGAGGCAGGCTCAGACGGTGTCAGGCACAGTATGGATTGCACATGATTGCACAAAGGTTAGAAAGGGTACCGTATCCCCGGATAACATGTATGGATAGCGTACACATTCAAAATATATGTCTCAGGAGGCAGGCTCAGACGGTGTTAGGCCCAGTATGGATTGCACGTGATTGCACAAAGGTTAGAAAGGGTACCGTATCCCCGGATAACATGTATGGATAGCGTACACATTCAAAATATATGTCTCAGGAGGCAGGCTCAGGCGGTGTTAGGCCCAGTATGGATTGCACGTGATTGCACAAAGGTTAGAAAGGGTACCGTATCCCTGGATAACATGTATGGATAGCGTACACATTCAAAATATATGTCTCAGGAGGCAGGCTCAGACGGTGTTAGGCCCAGTATGGATTGCACGTGATTGCACAAAGGTTAGAAAGGGTACCGTATCCCCGGATAACATGTATGGATAGCGTACACATTCAAAATATATGTCTCAGGAGGCAGGCTCAGACGGTGTTAGGCCCAGTATGGATTGCACGTGATTGCACAAAGGTTAGAAAGGGTACCGTATCCCTGGATAACATGTATGGATAGCGTACACATTCAAAATATATGTCTCAGGAGGCAGGCTCAGACGGTGTCAGGCCCAGTATGGATTGCACGTGATTGCACAAAGGTTAGAAAGGGTACCGTATCCCTGGATAACATGTATGGATAGCGTACACATTCAAAATATATGTCTCAGGAGGCAGGCTCAGACGGTGTCAGGCACAGTATGGATTGCACGTGATTGCACAAAGGTTAGAAAGGGTACCGTATCCCCGGATAACATGTATGGATAGCGTACACATTCAAAATATATGTCTCAGGAGGCAGGCTCAGACGGTGTTAGGCCCAGTATGGATTGCACGTGATTGCACAAAGGTTAGAAAGGGTACCGTATCCCCGGATAACATGTATGGATAGCGTACACATTCAAAATATATGTCTCAGGGGGCAGGCTCAGACGGTGTCAGGCACAGTATGGATTTGACGGCCCAGAATACACAGCGGAGGAGCAGGGAGAGGTAAAGATTGCAAATGCTGGGGCCCTGCCCAAGCAAGGGGGGCCCACTCGTGGGCGTCGGTACTGGCACTGGGCCCCTCATAGTACAGCGGTGTGTCTGACGGCGGGTGTGCACCACCACCGTCAGAGACACTTGATTGCACTATGAGGGACCCTGTGCCAGTGCCTGCGCCCAAGAGTCGGCCTACCCACCTGTCCAGGGCAACGGCACTCGCATGGTGTCGTGCGGTAGGTGGTGACCCCGGCCATGGGGGGGGAGGCAGCACAGTTAGGGAGTTTTAGAAAGTGGCATATGTTGATGTTGGACATTCAGCTGATGCAAAAGGCGAAATAGGTGAAGTACCAGGAAGAGGTGGACCAAAGCAAGCCATTTTTCTGTCACCCTATGTGTCATCAGGGGAAGGTGGGACAAAATCCTTGGAAACCCATGCGTGGTTCATTTTAATGAAGGTTAGATCATCCACATTTTGGATTGACAGACGGGTCCTTTTTTCTGTCAGGATTGATCCAGCTGCACTGAAGACTCTTTCCGATAGCACACTTACAGCTGGGCAAGCGAGCTCCTGTAAGGCATATTGGGCCAATTCAGGCCAGGTGTCCAGTTTAGCGGCCCAATAGTCAAAGGGGAATGACCTGTGTGGGAGAACATCGATATGGGAGGAAAAGTAGTTTGTAACCATAGTTGACAACTTCTGTCTCCTGTCACTTTCCATCGATGCAGTATTACCAGTTGTGTGAGCGGTATTTGAAAAATCAGTCCACAACATTGTCATGAAACCCCTGTCTCCAACGCCACTTCTGCTGTGTGCACCACGAACACCTCTGCCAAGCTGCCCCCGGCCTGTACGGCTCGTGTGAGAACCATCACCGCTGCTGTGTGCTGGGAATGCCTCAAGCAACCGATTTACCAGAGTTGCTTGTTTATTAGCCAATATTAGGTCAAGGTTCTCCTGTGGCATGATGTTTTGTAATTTGCCTTTATAGCGTGGATCCAGGATGCTGGCCAACCAGTAGTCGTCATCGTTCATCATTTTGGCAATGCGAGGTCCCTTTTTAGGATCCGCAAGGCATAATCTGACATGTGGGCCAATGTTCCCGGTGTCAATGATGCACTGCGAGTGCTGGGTGGAGGAGCACTTTCTGGCAAATCCACATCCCTCCAGTCACGCACAAACCCTGTACCAGACCTTGCCACGCCAACATTTTCACTTGCCCCACGAGATGCATCCTCCTCCCCTAAGTAATCATCCATAGAATCATAGAATCATAGAATCATAGAATCGTAGAGTTGGAAGGGACCTCCTGGGCCATCTGGTCCAACCCCCTGCTCAAAGCAGGATTCGCTAAATCATCCCAGTCAGATGTCTGTCCAGCCTCTGTTTGAAGACTTCCATTGAAGGAGAACTCACCACTTCTCGTGGCAGCCTGTTCCACTCATTGATCACTCTAACTGTCAAAAAGTTTTTTCTAATATCTAATCTGTGTCTCCTCCCATTCAGTTTCATCCCATTGCTTCTAGTCTTTCCTTGTGCAAATGAGAATAAAGTTGATCCTTCTACAATGTGACAGCCCTTTAGATATTTGTAGACAGCAATTAAGTCTCCTCTCAGTCTTCTCTTTTGCAAACTAAACATTCCCAAATCCTGCAACCTTTCCTCATAAGACAGGGTTTGCAGACCGGTCACCATTCTGGTCGCTCTTTTCTGAACTTGCTCCAGTTTGTTGATGTCTTTTTTAAAATGTGGTGCCCAAAACTGGACACAATATTCCAGATGAGGTCTGACCAAAGAGGAGTAGAGGGAAATAATGACTTCACGTGATCTAGACTGTATGCTTCTGTTAATACATCCTAGAACTGCATTTGCCTTTTTTGCTGCTGCATCACACTGTTGACTCATATTCAGTCTGTGATCTATTAGTATACCCAAGTCTTTTTCACATGTGCTGTCACTTAGCCCTATTCCTCCCATTCTATATATGCTTTTTTCATTTTTATTGCCCAGATGTAGTACTTTGCATTTCTCCCTGTTAAAAACCATTCTGTTAGTTACTGCCCACTTCTCCAGTTTATTTAAATCTTTTTGAATCCTCTCTCTCTCTTCTCTAGTATTAGCTATCCCTCCTAGCTTTGTGTCATCAGCAAATTTAATCAGTTTACCCTCAATTCCTTCATCTAAATCGTTGATAAAGATGTTGAACAATACAGGGCCCAGGACAGAGCCCTGTGGTACCCCACTTGAGACATTCTTCCAACTGGATGTGCAGCCATTTACGACCACTCTTTGGGTCCGATCACTAAGCCAGTTATGAATCCACCTAACAGTTGCCTTGTCCATTCCATACTTAGTCATTTTTTCAATAAGGATTGTATGAGAGACTTTGTCAAATGCTTTGCTGAAGTCAAGATATACTATATCTACAGCATTTCCTTGATCCACCCAATCAGTGATACCGTCATAGAAGGAAATTAAGTTAGTCTGACATGACTTATTAGTTACAAACCCATGCTGACTCTGTTTGATCACTTCATTCTTATCCAGGTATTGACTTACATGTTTTTTAATAATTTGTTCAAAGATCTTTCCTGGTATAGAAGTCAGACTCACCGGCCTATAGTTGCCTGGGTCCACCTTCTTCCCCTTTTTGAAGATAGGAACAACATTTGCTCTTCTCCAGTCTTCTGGCACTTCTCCTGTTCTCCAAGAATTTTCAAAGATTATGGAGAGTGGTTCAGAAATTTCTTCTGCTATCTCCTTCAGTACTCTGGGGTGTAATTCATCTGGACCTGGAGACTTGAATTCATTTAGGTTAGCTAAGTGTTTCCTCACTATCTTTCTGTTTATAGATATCCTGGATTCTTCTATTACCTTAATAGGACAGTGAATAACAGTTGGTGTTACATTTCCTTTCTGAGAGAAAACAGATGCAAAATAGGAATTTAAAAGTTCAGCCTTCTCAACATCCTGTCTTACCATTTCATCATTTTCATCCTGTAAAAATCCTATAGCATCTTTGACTTTTCTTTTACTTTTGACATATCCCCAAAATCCTTTATTATTGCTTTTGACATCTCTTGCAAGCCTCAATTCATTTTCAGCTTTAGATAATCTGATTTGTGCCCTGCAGATTCTGCAGACAGCATTATATTCTTCTTTAGATATGCCTCCCTCTTTCCATTTTATAAACATTTTTTTCTTCCTTTTTAGCATGTGCTTAAGTTCTGTGTTCACCCATCCTGGTTTCCTTAAATGCTTCCTATTCTTCCCTCTTTTCGGAATTGTTAACAACTGTGCTTTGAGAATTTCATTTTTCAAGATTTCCCATCCTTCCTGGACATTTTTGTCTTTAAGGATATCCAGCCATTGGATCCCTCCAATTCTCTTTCTGAATCCCTTAAAATCTGCCTTTCTGAAATCTAACCTTGATGTCTGAGTCTTCACAGGTCTTCCGCCTCTAGTTATCCAAAATTCTAAAATAGCATGGTCGCTACCTCCTAGGGTTCCAGCCACTTTTACCTCCTCAACCATTTCCTCCCTGTTTATAAGGATTAGATCCAAGGTAGCAGTTCCCCTTGTTTTCTCCCCTACCTTTTGGAAGATAAAGTTGTCAGCAAGAGAGGATAAGAATTTCCTTGACCTGTTAGTTTTGCCTGAGAGAGATTCCCAACAAATGTCTGGATAGTTGAAATCTCCCATGACAACTATGTCATATTTTTTGGAGAACTTGGCCATTTGATGCATAAAGAGTTCATCCATATCTTCAGCTTGCACAGGCGGCCTGTAGTAAATGCCTACAATGGTGTCCTTTCCATTGTTCTGTCCTTGTATTCTTACCCAAACAGTTTCCACAGAACTCCCAGTCTCTGAAGCTTCAATCTCTGTGCAGATATATGCGTTTCTAACATACAATGCAACACCCCCTCCTCGTTTATCAAGTCTGTTTCTTGCAAATAAGTTGTATCCTTCTAGTCTTGTATTCCAATCATGTGTATCGTCCCACCAAGTTTCAGTGATTCCAATGACATCATATTTCTTTTCCTGTGTTAGTAGTTCCAATTCTCCTTGTTTGTTGCCCATGCTTTGTGCATTAGTATAGAAACATTTTAGTTTGTGATTGGTTTCTCTTTCTCCAATATTGTTATTAATTATATTCTTTCGTCTTTGTTCTTCCTTTCCACTTCTATTAGCAGAGTTCTCAATAGCATTTGTCAGGTGTATGGCTTTTTCTGGTCTTTTGCTTCCCTTCCCATGTTGCTCTAGTTTAAAGCTCTCCTTACAAGTGTAGCAAGGCGACTTCCAAATACATGCTTTCCAGTCTTCGTAAGGTGCACCCCATCTCTAGCAAGTAGTCCATCGTATAAGTAGTTGACTCCGTGATCCAGAAATCCAAATCGTTGCTGACGGCACCATCGACGTAGCCAGTTGTTCACCTGCAGAATCTTATTCCACCTCCTTGTTCCATGGCCATCCACTGGGAGGATGGAAGAGAAGACCACCTGCGCTCCCAGTTCTTTCACTTTCTTGCCTAAGTCTTCAAAGTCTCTGCAGATGGTTTCCAGGTCGTTTCTTGCGGTGTCATTTGTCCCCACATGTAGTAGCAGGAATGGGTAGTCATCTGTAGGTCTGAAGAGTCCTGATATCCTGTCAGACACATCTTTAATTTTTGCACCTGGAAGACAGCACATTTCTCTTGAAGTTATATCCGGTCTGCAGATAGCGGCCTCTGTTCCTCTCAACAGGGAATCCCCCATGACCACCACTCTCCGTTTCTTCTTCACAACATTTTTCTTTCTCCATCCAGGAGGACTCTGAAGGCGTACAAGGTTGCTGTTTGTTGGCAAAGTCTTATCCTGATGTATTTCTTCATCATTTTCCTGCGTGAGAGCCTGGTACTGGTTTCTGAGCAGTATGGGTGCTGACTGCCTCCTGATCCTCCTGCTTCTCTGGGTCACATGTCTCCATTCCTCTGTTTCTTCAGGTGCACTTCGAATTTCTTCTCTTTCTGTAACATGAAGAGATAATTCTGCTCTGTCCAAGAACTCTTCACCTTCCTTAATGATCTTCAACGTAGCCAACATCTCTTCGAGATTTTGCAACTTTTCCTCCAACAGGGACACAAGCTTGCATTTGTGGCATGTGAAGTTTGGCTTTTCCACTGGTAAGTCTGTGAACATGTAGCAAGAAATGCAGCTCACCAAATGGCTCCTGGCCTCTTCCATCTTGAGATTTCTTAAAAACGATGAAAGAAGGTTTTTCCGATTTCCTCTTTTCAGCTGCAACGGCCAAAACCCAGTGATCGTTGAGCTCGCGGAGACTCTTCACTTATCCCAGAAGGCACTGGGAATATGCAAATGATTTCCTCAAGACTCTTCCCCTGGTTTTCCGATTTCCTCTTTTCAGCTGCAACGGCCAAAACCCAGTGATCGTTGAGCTCGCGGAGACTCTTCACTTATCCCAGAAGGCACTGGGAATATGCAAATGATCTCCTCAAGACTCTTCCCCATCATCCTCCTCCTCCTCCTCTTCTTCCTCCACCTCGTCCAGGAGAGGTCACTGAGCAGACAATGGCTGAATGTCATCAAGGATTCCCTCCTCCTCTTCCTCCTCATCAACATTGGCTGCAGACGCCTGCTCCTTAAGGTGCGTCAAAGTTTGCATGAGCAGATGCATAAGTGGGATGCTCATGCTTAGGATGGCGTCGTCTGCGCTTACCAGCCGTGTGCATTCCTCAAAACACTGAAGGACTTTACAAAGGTCTTTCAGCTTCGACCACTGCACGCCTGTCAACTCCATGTCTGCTCTCAAAGTGCCTGGCCGTGTATCCTCCCACAAATGCATTATGGCCTGCCTCTGCTCGCACAGCCGCTCCACCATGTGCAGGGTGGAGTTCCACCTTGTTGCAATGTCGATAATGAGGCGGTGGTTGGGAAGGTGGAGCAATCGCTGCAGCTTCTGCATACGAACGGAGTGTACAGGCGACCGGCGGATGTGCGCGCACAGTCTTCGCACCTTCTGGAGCAGGGCTGTTAACTCCGGATAATTTTTGAGGAAGCACTGCACCACCAGGTTCAAGGTGTGAGCCAAGCAAGGTATGTGGCTGAGTTTTGAAAGGGCTATGGCTGCCACAAAATTACGGCCGTTATCACTAACTACCTTGCCTGCCTCAAGATGTACACTGCCCAGCCATGACTCAGTTTGTCGCTTCAAGTACTCAGCCAGCACCTCGGCGGTGTTTCTGTCGCCCAAACACATCATCTGCAACACAGCCTGCTGACGCTTTCCACTAGCTGCTCGATAGGGGGACACATCGTGTGCAACAGTGGCAGCTGCAGATGGAGTGCTCGTACGACTGCGCTCTGTGGACGAGCTTTCGCTTCTGGAGGAGGAGGAGGAGGAGGAGGGTCGAACGCCTACAGCCAACTGTTTCCTATACCGTGGGCTAGGCAGCACTGTCCCACCACCGCTGTCCCCTGTGGACCCTGCATCCACCACATTAACCCAGTGCGCAGTGATGGACACGTAACGGCCCTGGCCATGCCGACTGGACCATGCATCAGTTGTGAGGTGCACCTTTCCGCTCGCTGACTGCTTGAGTGCATGGACAATGCGGTCTTTCACATGATGGTGGAGGGCTGGGATGGCTTTGCGAGAGAAGAAGTGGCGACTGGGTAGGTCATAGCGTGGTACTGCATAGGCCATGAGTTCGCGGAAAGCTGTGCTTTCCACCAACCGAAAGGGCATCATCTCAAACGAGATTAGTTTGGCAATGTGGGCGTTCAAACCCAGTGTACGCGGATGAGAGACTGAGTACTTTCTTGACCTACTCATAGTGTCTGGGAGGGTGAGCTGGACTTGAGAGCTGCATATGGTGGAAGTAGCGGTGGACAGGGCGGACTGAGAGAGGGTTGATGATGGTGATGGAGTTGGTGTTCTTTCTGATGGCCTAGAATCAGTCTTTCGTTGATATAACAGTGGGATTCCCTGACTGCTGTGGTCTTGCAACGACACCTCAACATTTGCTGCTGTGCTAACCGGTGGGCTTACAGTGGGGGAAACAATGTAGCGTTGCTGACTACCTTCGTTGTGATCAGTTGCACATGTGGCACTTGAGGTTTGGTGTTGTGTCCACGCTTGCAAGTGCATGCTGGTTAAATGTCTAAGCATGCAACTGGTATTCAAATTTTTCAGATTTTTCCCTCGGCTAAAGGTCTTTGCGCACTTCTTACAGATAACGTTGGCCTGATCATGAGGATTTTGTTCAAAAAAGTGCCACACTGCACTCTTCCTACTTTGGCAGACATTTTGCGGCCTAGCACGCTGTGATCTTTTGACCCTCTGGACAAGCTGTCCAGCAACTCTTTTGATGTTTGGAACCTGTCTTTGGAGTGCTCCGGGCCTGCCAGGTAACAGCTGTTGCGATGTCGATGTCTGCTGTGGATGCTCCTCATCTGAGCTATTGGAAGCAGCACCCTCTTCCCCCAATGGATGCCAATCTGGGTCAACAACTGGGTCATCCATCACCTCCTCTTCTATGTCATGTGCACCTTTCTCTGTGTCACCGTGTATGGTGGTATAGTGTGCGGGAAGGGGCACCTGAGTCTCATCAGGGTCAAAATCTGGCTCTGTACACTGCGAGGACAATGTAGTGCTCTGAGTGAATGTACCAGCAGAATCATCCATCAGCGGCTGTGCATCAGTGCACTCCATGTCAGATTCATCTTGGCCTGGGTAATTCACCATTTCACTTGATAATCCAGGCATGGTATGTGAAAACAGCTCCATGGAGTAATCAGTAGTATGGCCTGCGTCATCCTTCAATCTTGGTTGGGGTGAAGGACACAAGGAAAGGTGTGGTTCATGAACATGAGCCTCCAATGATGACTCAGTGCTTTTACTTTTTACAACTGAAGAAGAGGAGGCGATAGAGCTGGAGGCTGAGTCAGCAATGTAAGACAAAACTTTTTCCTGATGCTCTGCCTTTAAAAGCGGTTTGCCAACTCCTAGAAAACTAAGCATTCGAGGCCTTATGTAGCCAGACGATGACGCAGGGTCAGCACCTCCTGTATTCGGTCCTATTTTGCTCTTGCCACTACCATCAGATCCACCACCAACACCATCATTACCAGCTGCCAACCCCCGCCCAATTCCACGGCCTCTTCCACCAGCCTTCCTCATTTTTGGTAGAAATGTAGACAAAATCCAACAAACTATATAGTAATGTAAAACAAGGTACAAGGTGTCTATAGGACAGGGGAGATTTAGAATTTCTGCACACACTTGTGGACAGTGGACACTTTTGGATTGTGTGAGGCCCACTGATATCTGAGCGCTATGTGACAGGCTCGATGGCACAGCTGCCTGTGACCAAAGTGACGAGAGGATAATGGAGATTTTGAATCTCTGCGCACACTTTTGGACACTGGACACTTGTAGATTGTGTGAGGCCCACTGATATCTGAGCGCTATGTGACAGGCTCGATGGAACAGCTGCCTGTGACCAAAGTGACGAGAGGATAATGGAGATTTTGAATCTCTGCGCACACTTTTGGACACTGGACACTTGTGGATTGTGTGAGGCCCACTGATATCTGAGCGCTATGTGACACGCTCGATGGCACAGCTGCCTGTGACCAAAGTGACGAGAGGATAATGGAGATTTTGAATCTCTGCGCACACTTTTGGACACTGGACACTTGTGGATTGTGTGAGGCCCACTGATATCTGAGCGCTATGTGACACGCTCGATGGCACAGCTGCCTGTGACCAAAGTGACGAGAGGATAATGGAGATTTTGAATCTCTGCGCACACTTTTGGACACTGGACACTTGTGGATTGTGTGAGGCCCACTGATATCTGAGCGCTATGTGACACGCTCGATGGCACAGCTGCCTGTGACCAAAGTGACGAGAGGATAATGGAGATTTTGAATCTCTGCGCACACTTTTGGACACTGGACACTTGTGGATTGTGTGAGGCCCACTGATATCTGAGCGCTATGTGACACGCTCGATGGCACAGCTGCCTGTGACCAAAGTGACGAGAGGATAATGGAGATTTTGAATCTCTGCGCACACTTTTGGACACTGGACACTTGTGGATTGAATCATAGAATCATAGAATCATAGAATCGTAGAGTTGGAAGGGACCTCCTGGGCCATCTGGTCCAACCCCCTGCTCAAAGCAGGATTCGCTAAATCATCCCAGTTAGATGTCTGTCCAGCCTCTGTTTGAAGACTTCCATTGAAGGAGAACTCACCACTTCTCGTGGCAGCCTGTTCCACTCATTGATCACTCTAACTGTCAAAAAGTTTTTTCTAATATCTAATCTGTGTCTCCTCCCATTCAGCTTCATCCCATTGCTTCTAGTCTTTCCTTGTGCAAATGAGAATAAAGTTGATCCTTCTACAATGTGACAGCCCTTTAGATATTTGTAGACAGCTATTAAGTCTCCTCTCAGTCTTCTCTTTTGCAAACTAAACATTCCCAAATCCTGCAACCTTTCCTCATAAGACAGGGTTTGCAGACCGGTCACCATTCTGGTCGCTCTTTTCTGAACTTGCTCCAGTTTGTTGATGTCTTTTTTAAAATGTGGTGCCCAAAATTGGACACAATATTCCAGATGAGGTCTGACCAAAGAGGAGTAGAGGGAAATAATTACTTCACGTGATCTAGACTGTATGCTTCTGTTAATACATCCTAGAATTGCATTTGCCTTTTTTGCTGCTGCATCACACTGTTGACTCATATTCAGTCTGTGATCTATTAGTATACCAAAGTCTTTTTCACATGTGCTGTCACTTAGCCCTATTCCTCCCATTCTATATATGCTTTTTTCATTTTTATTGCCCAGATGTAGTACTTTGCATTTCTCCCTGTTAAAAACCATTCTGTTAGTTACTGCCCACTTCTCCAGTTTATTTAAATCTTTTTGAATCCTCTCTCTCTCTCTTCTCTAGTATTAGCTATCCCTCCTAGCTTTGTGTCATCAGCAAATTTAATCAGTTTACCCTCAATTCCTTCATCTAAATCGTTGATAAAGATGTTGAACAATACAGGGCCCAGGACAGAGCCCTGTGGTACCCCACTTGAGACATTCTTCCAACTGGATGTGCAGCCATTTACGACCACTCTTTGGGTCCGATCACTAAGCCAGTTATGAATCCACCTAACAGTTGCCTTGTCCATTCCATACTTAGTCATTTTTTCAATAAGGATTGTATGAGAGACTTTGTCAAATGCTTTGCTGAAGTCAAGATATACTATATCTACAGCATTTCCTTGATCCACCCAATCAGTAATACCATCATAGAAGGAAATTAAATTAGTCTGACATGACTTATTAGTTACAAACCCATGCTGACTCTGTTTAATCACTTCATTCTTATCCAGGTATTGACATACATGTTGTTTAATAATTTGTTCAAAGATCTTTCCTGGTATAGAAGTCAGACTCACCGGCCTATAGTTGCCTGGGTCCACCTTCTTCCCCTTTTTGAAGATAGGAACAACATTTGCTCTTCTCCAGTCTTCTGGCACTTTTCCTGTTCTCCAAGAATTTTCAAAGATTATGGAGAGGGGTTCAAAAATTTCTTCTGCTATCTCCTTCAGTACTCTGGGGTGTAATTCATCTGGACCTGGAGACTTGAATACATTTAGGTTAGCTAAGTGTTTCCTCACTATCTTTCTGTTTATAGATATCCTGGATTCTTCTATTCCCTTAATAGGACAGTGAATAACAGTTGATGTTACATTTCCTTTCTGAGAGAAAACAGATGCAAAATAGGAATTTAAAAGTTCAGCCTTCTCAACATCCTGTCTTACCATTTCATCATTTTCATCCTGTAAAAATCCTATAGCATCTTTGACTTTTCTTTTACTTTTGACATATCCCCAAAATCCTTTATTATTGCTTTTGACATCTCTTGCAAGCCTCAATTCATTTTCAGCTTTAGCTAATCTGATTTGTGCCTTGCAGGTTCTGCAGACAGCATTATATTCTTCTTTAGATATGCCTCCTTCTTTCCATTTTATAAACATTTTTTTCTTCCTTTTTAGCATGTGCTTAAGTTCTGTGTTCATCCATCCTGGTTTCCTTAAATGCTTCCTATTCTTCCCTCTTTTCGGAATTGTTAACAACTGTGCTTTGAGAATTTCATTTTTCAAGATTTCCCATCCTTCCTGGACATTTTTGTCTTTAAGGATATCCAGCCATTGGATCCCTCCAATTCTCTTTCTGAATCCCTTAAAATCTGCCTTTCTGAAATCTAACCTTGACGTCTGAGTCTTCACAGGTCTTCCGCCTCTAGTTATCCAAAATTCTAAAATAGCATGGTCGCTACCTCCTAGGGTCCCAGCCACTTTTACCTCCTCAACCATTTCCTCCCTGTTTATAAGGATTAGATCCAAGGTAGCAGTTCCCCTTGTTTTCTCCTTTACCTTTTGGAAGATAAAATTGTCAGCAAGAGAGGATAAGAATTTCCTTGACCTGTTAGTTTTGCCTGAGAGAGATTCCCAACAAATGTCTGGATAGTTGAAATCTCCCATGACAACTATGTCATATTTTTTGGAGAACTTGGCCATTTGATGCATAAAGAGTTCATCCATATCTTCAGCTTGCACAGGCGGCCTGTAGTAAATGCCTACAATGGTGTCCTTCCCATTGTTCTGTCCTTGTATTCTTACCCAAACAGTTTCCACAGAACTCCCAGTCTCTGAAGCTTCAATCTCTGTGCAGATATACGCATTTCTAACATACAATGCGACACCCCCTCCTCGTTTATCAAGTCTGTTTCTTGCAAATAAGTTGTATCCTTCTAGTCTTGTATTCCAATCATGTGTATTGTCCCACCAAGTCTCAGTGATTCCAATGACATCATATTTCTTTTCCTGTGTTAGTAGTTCCAATTCTCCTTGTTTGTTGCCCATGCTTTGTGCATTAGTATAGAAACATTTTAGTTTGTGATTGGTTTCTCTTTCTCCAATATTTTTTTTAATTAGATTCTTTCGTCTTTGTTCTTCCTTTCCACTTCTAATAGCAGAGTTCTCAGTAGCATTTGTCAGGTGTATGGCTTTTTCTGGTCTTTTGCTTCCCTTCCCATGTTGTTCTAGTTTAAAGCTCTCCTTACAAGTGTAGCAAGGCGACTTCCAAATACCTGCTTTCCAGTCTTCGTAAGGTGCACCCCATCTCTAGCAAGTAGTCCATTGTATAAGTAGTTCACTCCGTGATCCAGAAATCCAAATCGTTGCTGACGGCACCATCGACGTAGCCAGTTGTTCACCTGCAGAATCTTATTCCACCTCCTTGTTCCATGGCCATCCACTGGGAGGATGGAAGAGAAGACCACCTGCGCTCCCAGTTCTTTCACTTTCTTGCCTAAGTCTTCAAAGTCTCTGCAGATGGTTTAAAGGTCGTTTCTTGCGGTGTCATTTGTCCCCACATGTAGTAGCAGGAATGGGTAGTCATCTGTAGGTCTGAAGAGTCCTGATATCCTGTCAGATTGTGTGAGGCCCAATGAATATCTGAGCGCTATGTGACAGGCTCGATGGCACAGCTGTGACAAAAGTGACTAGAGGATAAGGGAGATTGGATTGCTTTTAAAAAAGCAGTTTGCGGAGCAGTGGGTAAACAGCAATGCCAGCGTGTCAGGAAGCCTTAAAAGGCAGCCCAACAACCAACACCACTGATACACCACAATATAGCCTCCCCTTGCACTGCACACACAGTGACTTGTGTGTTGTGCAGGCCAAATCGCTAGCAGCAGAAGCAGTTTTTTTGTCTTCTTCCCTGCCTAACGCTCTCCCTACAAAATCTGCAGCAACCTCTCCCTATACTAAGATCGGCAGAAGTAAGATGGCGGTCGGCGTGCACGCCCTTTTATACCCCCTGTGACGCCCACAAAAGCAAGCCAATCACTTGCATGCCCTTCTGAAAGATGGTGGTGACCCGTGCCTAGGTCATCACGTTGCCCACAGTTTCCGTGGATCCTGATTGGCTGAAAAAGAGCGCAAAACAAACTTTTGAAACGCGACTTTGGCGCGTAAGTCGCCGACCTCGTGGCTGACCTCATCCTAGGGTCGGGTTTCGTTTCATGAAACCCGACTTTGCCAAAAGTCGGGGACTTTTGAATTTTTTCGACCCGTTTCGCTCAACTCTAATTATTACCTATACCACATCATTTTATCACGGCAGGTCACACCATTCCTCAATTAAAATTTTGTGTCATAGAACATGTGCCTCCTCCACGTAGAGGCGGCAACCGTATCCAACTCCTTAAGAGGAGAGAGGCCTTTTGGATACATGAATTACACACTTTAGCACCTAAGGGCCTTAATAGGGACTATGATTTATTGTCCTTCATATAAGGGATTTGTGCAGTCAAGTAGTCCTGTGATTCAATAAACAAATATATATGGCAATGTGTTCTACCTCTAAACCATGTCATTCTTGCTTCATTCTAACGTATTGTTTTGATCTTGCAGAGTCATCAATTTTGAACAACACGCAAATGTCACCGATTGTCTTTGTTACTCCCTCGGACTTCCCCCTCCTGCCTCCTTCAAGCAATAAATTCTTTACATATTATAGTTTTTTTATACTATTTTTTCTCCATTAGAATCTCTCTTGATTTTGAACACCAATTGAGACATTTTAACTCACTCCTATGTAGGATATCATGAAATAGAAATCCTTTTCTATAGTGACTTAAGATAGATTACTTAATTTGCATACGATTCAGAATTACATATCTTTTTCCTTTTTTAGATATAACCGCATTCATATATAATACCACATACACATTCGCTTAAACTTTACTCTCTACAAACATTCACACTGCGCGTTTACACAGGAAGCGCCATTGCTTGTGTATGTTCATTGAGATGACGAGCATTCCAGTGCCACCTCCCACAACACGCCCCCTCATCTTACTAAGCCTATCAGCGCATTCAAATGGACGCTGACGTCACTTCCGGTGACGCGGTCCTATCAATCTGACAATGTCCCGCCCACTGTCTATTTAAAATCCACGGTGCATGCTATGGGCACCCTGGCTACAAGCGGTGGATACCGCGTTTTCCTGATACACCACGCCGCCACCCACCAACGGTAAGCCCACTCCAAACTGGACATCCAAATATATGCATTATTCTGTAGCTCTATTTAACTCCTCACACACCATACGCTTTTGTTTGACAGCTTCAGCATACAGCGTGGTGTGGGTTCTCTAGTGTATTGAAACCTACAGTTGATTCCTAATCTGGCTTTAAGTGAGTAAATCTATTGATGGCTCATTATCAATTCCACTCCCCAATACATTGAGTGAAATCTCTTTGTTCTTTATGACCTACAGACCCTTCATATAGGATTCTTTTCGGTATCTCACAGATTACTCCAGTCATAAAATCCTTATCGGTTGGTATTCATAAAACCTTTTTGGTATTTAACATAGGAACATGGTTAAACATTGGTTAAACATTGGTTAAACATGGTTAAACATTTAGTCCTCTGTTTTAGTCACAATTTTCTTCTCTTTCAAGATGAATGAGAATCATTCTCAACACGGAATATATCAACCACACCACTAATATAGTGGTACCTTACTATTGAGTGAGTAGTGACTTACCATTGATTTGTTACTAACTTAATACAATCATTGTTATGTATACTATATATGTACTCCTCTTTCTGTCACTCTAGATACATTACAGACTCTTTCAAGAGAGCAGTCTGGGTAGGTTATACACCTCTCCCCCTTTTTTTAAAAAAAAAATTTTCTAAGAAATGTTTTTCCTCCCTTTCCCTATACCTCAACCCGTCCCACCCATCACTAGTGCACTACTATGAATACATTGTGTTATCCTCTGTATGTTATTTTAATCACTTGTACACCATGTAGCTTTGACTTGTATTGTACATTTGTATCTGATTTGCAGCTTACTGATGAAGGCTTATATGTGAAAGCCGAAACGTCTAATTATTGAGACTGCAATAAAAATCTTCACTTTGCAACAAGTTGAGTGCCAAAAATTTATTACATTATTATACTGGTGTGGGAACCTTCTTTTGTGCACCAACGCAGTAGTGCCACGATATATTTGTTGATCTATTCACCCTTACGTGTGCACACTGGCTACTATGTCCTCCTTAACTTTCTCTTACAACCAAGAAGAAACTAATGCTATTTTGTCTAAGCTTAGTTTCTCTAGTGATTTTCTTAAAGTCCCACCTAAGGAGACAAGAGGGAAAGACCTAGATCGTGAATTGAGGCATCAGACGAATCTTGAGTTACATTGTGCGACATTATCAGAATATCTCCGAGTCCAACGCATTCCAAGAGGACTCCGGGTTCCGCTACGACCAACACTTTTTAGTGACTCTACAGATTTTTGTCAGAAATTTGAACAGATATTAAATAAATGCTCGTTCGATTTGATGACTCTCACTGTCGAGCACCTGCAGATATCCATTAATAAGAGCCGTGACAGCATAAAAAATATTGAGTCACAATTGGCCTCATCTAGTACATCTGAAGAACTCACCACTCTGAAAGATAAACTTAAAGGAATTATCGACCAACAAAAACGTGATACTGAACAAAGAAAGAGAATTAAATTTCAAAGAGACAGAGGACTATAACAACAATAGGGTATACCATTGGCGTTATAACACTACCTCTCGTTCCAACTCCTCTAGGTTTGAACAGCAATCCTCCAACGACCCTTCTACGTCAGGCTCCGAGACCGATAGGAGAGAATTTCGATCCTCATATTTTTTAGATCAGCGAAGAAGACGTCCACGCAGAAGAGGATTCGTCGCAGCCAACGAAGGAAGAAATCCAGATACCAACCGGATCACGAGATCCCAGGTATGGAATCCCTAGTTGTTAATATTTCCTCCAGGTCCCTGAGCATAGCGGAGAATAATCTTCTCCAAAAAGGCTTGTCATACTGCCCTTCCTTTAAATTCAGCACGTTTCAGATGGACATGGATCTACAGCGATTTTACCGCCGTATCAGGCTATTGGTCCATTTTGCAAAAAAGGACAAGGAGACTTTTGGACCCCAATCCATTACTCCATGTCCTATTTCCATCGATCGCCTGGGACTTCGTAATAAAAGCACCTATCGGCCACCATCGTCCTCACACGCTGTCGAATCCTTCATCGAATTCATCGATAAAGCATTTCTCAGACTACGCCAGGATATAGAGAGAGGTGACTTACATGTCTCTCCTAATCTTGACACAGTGGACTTCCAAGCTCTGGAAGCACTTCGTCAAGACCCCAATATTATTATCAAACCTGCTGACAAGGGTGGCGCTATTGTAGTAATGGACAAACAGGATTACATACGTGAAGTGTTGCGCCAATTGAATGACAGCTCCGTTTACACTGTCCTACCCTATGATCCAGTGAGGAACATTAGAGATTGTATAAATTTAGTAGTCACAGACTACACTACACGGGGTATAATTGACATGAAAACACATGACTTTTTGATTAAAACTGATCCCATTACTCCAGTATTCTATACTCTTCCCAAGATCCACAAGAGATTAGACTGTCCCCCTGGCCGACCAATAGTAGCCTCTACTGATTCCATTCTATCGCCATTATCTATCTTATTAGAAAAAATTCTGACTCCTCTTACGAGACAAGCACCTTCCTTCTTATTGGATACGGGGGATTTCCTCAGAGTCCTACGTGATTTAGGTCCAGTTCCCGGGGACTCCTTTCTTGTGTCCTTCGATGTAAAAGATCTATACACATCTATTCCGCATGAATTGGGTATTGATTGCGTCAAGAGACGCCTGTCTAAATCTGAGATGGATAGGAATATGATAGAATTTTGCATTGAATTATTAACCCTTGTACTCACTAAAAACTACTTTCTATTTGGGGACACATTTTATTTACAGACCAAAGGGACCGCGATGGGGTCTAATGTCGCGCCCCCCTATGCAAACACGTTTATGGCAACATTCGAAGAGGATATTGTTTACCCAGACCCCTCCTTCAAAACCCACTGTAAATTGTGGAAAAGATTCATTGATGATATTTTTTGTATCTGGACGGGGCCGGCAGATACATTAGACACATTCTTCAACACATTGAATATGGCCTGGCCAGGCCTGTCTTTTACTATGACCAGAGATGAACATACGGTCAGTTTTTTGGACACGAGGATCATTAAGAACATGGAGGGATATTTGAGCACCGACTTATATGTCAAAACCACCGACCGTAACAGTCTACTACACTACAGGAGCCTACATCCCCCTCCACAAAAAGATCCATTCCTGTATCACAATTCAAGAGGGTTGAACGGATTGTCTCTGACCCGACAATCAGTAATATCAGACTGAATGAGATGCATAACAAGTTTCGCACAAGGGGCTACCCTTCAGATCTACTTGACCAAGCACGACAACCCCAGACCCGGCACCAGAGTGGGGTCTCAGGACGTCTATCCTTTGTTCATACATACCATCCATATGTGCAGATTCTACATCATTCTATACGTAGACATTGGGGCATTCTAAAGGAAGCTCATCCGGAGGTTACAGAGTTTCAACAGAACTTCTTACCGTGTTATAAACGCCCCAAAAATATTAGGGACACCTTAATCAGAGCAGACATAGGCTCAGGGGTAAGATCAACCACACAAAGATTCCTTTCCACCCCCAAAACAGGGACCTACCCGTGTTTACATTGTAATCAATGTAATAATGTACTCAAGGGGGATTATCTCCACCATCCCCATTCTGGGAAACGCTACCAGATTAAAGACTTTTCCACTTGTGACACATCAAATGTGGTCTACCTGATCAAATGCCCTTGCGGTCTACTATACATTGGTGAAACCACCCAGCCCATTAGAGACCGCATAAGTAAACATAAATCTACCATCAGGTGTGGAAATACATTATTACCTATACCACATCATTTTATCACGGCAGGTCACACCATTCCTCAATTAAAATTTTGTGTCATAGAACATGTGCCTCCTCCACGTAGAGGCGGCAACCGTATCCAACTCCTTAAGAGGAGAGAGGCCTTTTGGATACATGAATTACACACTTTAGCACCTAAGGGCCTTAATAGGGACTATGATTTATTGTCCTTCATATAAGGGATTTGTGCAGTCAAGTAGTCCTGTGATTCAATAAACACATATATATGGCAATGTGTTCTACCTCTAAACCATGTCATTCTTGCTTCATTCTAACGTATTGTTTTGATCTTGCAGAGTCGTCAATTTTGAACAACACGCAAATGTCACTGATTGTCTTTGTTACTCCCTCGGACTTCCCCCTCCTGCCTCCTTCAAGCAATAAATTCTTTACATATTATAGTTTTTTTATACTATTTTTTCTGCATTAGAATCTCTCTTGATTTTGAACACCAATTGAGACATTTTAACTCACTCCTATGTAGGATATCATGAAATAGAAATCCTTTTCTATAGTGACTTAAGATAGATTACTTAATTTGCATACGATTCAGAATTACATATCTTTTTCCTTTTTTAGATATAACCGCATTCATATATAATACCACATACACATTCGCTTAAACTTTACTCTCTACAAACATTCACACTGCGCGTTTACACAGGAAGCGCCATTGCCTGTGTATGTTCATTGAGATGACGAGCATTCCAGTGCCACCTCCCACAACACGCCCCCTCATCTTACTAAGCCTATCAGCGTATTCAAATGGACGCTGACGTCACTTCCGGTGACGCGGTCCTATTAATCTGACAATGTCCCGCCCACTGTCTATTTAAAATCCACGGTGCACGCTATGGGCACCCTGGCTACAAGCGGTGGATACCGCATTTTCCTGATACACCACGCCGCCACCCACCAACGGTAAGCCCACTCCAAACTGGACATCCAAATATATGCATTATTCTGTAGCGCTATTTAACTCCTCACACACCATACACTTTTGTTTGACAGCTTCAGCATACAGCGTGGTGTGGGTTCTCTAGTGTATTGAAACCTACAGTTGATTCCTAATCTGGCTTTAAGTGAGTAAATCTATTGATGGCTCATTATCAATTCCACTCCCCAATACATTGAGTGAAATCTCTTTGTTCTTTATGACCTACAGACCCTTCATATAGGATTCTTTTCGGTATCTCAGGCTGGTTTCACATTTGCGTTTTTTTTTCCGCGGTAATTTAGCGCTAAATAGCGCATGCGTTTTTTTTTCCTATACTTTGCATGGGATGCGCTTATGTGCGCATACACATGCGTTTGTACGCGTTTTACCGCGCATGCGTTTTTTTGCGGTATGCGCTCGGGCGCACAAAATGCAACTTGTTGCATTTTTTGTGCGTCCGATTTGCCTCAAAAAAACGCATGCGCGCGCAATGCGTTTTTTTACGGCAAGACACACAATATAAGTCTATGGGTGCGCATATGTGCGCATTGGCATGCTTATGTATGCGTTTTTTTGCACATGCGTTTTTTTTTTGTTAACCATGGAATTTAGGGGTTTGGGTTAGAGTTAGGGTTAGTTAAGGGGGTTTAGGGTTAGGGTTAGGGTCAGGGTTAGAGTTAGGTTTAGGGTTAGGGTCAGGGTTAGGGTTAAGTATGGTTTGGTTAAGGGTTAGGGTCAGGGTTAGGGTTAGGGTTAGGGTCAGGGTTAGGGTTATGGTTAAGTATGGTTTGGTTAAGGGTTAGGGTCAGGGTTAGGGTTAGGGTTAGGGTCAGGGTTAGGGTTAAGTATGGTTTGGTTAAGGGTTAGGGTCAGGGTTAGGGTTAGGGTTAGGGTTAGGGTTAGGGTCAGGGTTAGGGTTAGGGTTAGGGTCAGGGTTAGGGTTATGGTTAAGTATGGTTTGGTTAAGGGTTAGGGTCAGGGTTAGGGTTAAGTATGGTTTGGTTAAGGGTTAGGGTCAGGGTTAGGGTTAGGGTCAGGGTTAGGGTTATGGTTAAGTATGGTTTGGTTAAGGGTTAGGGTCAGGGTTAGGGTTAAGTATGGTTTGGTTAAGGGTTAGGGTCAGGGTTAGGGTTAGGGTTAGGGTTAGGGTCAGGGTTAGGGTTAGGGTTAAGTATGGTTTGGTTAAGGGTTAGGGTCAGGGTTAGGGTTAGGGTTAGGGTTAGGGTCAGGGTCAGGGTCAGGGTCAGGGTTAGGGTTAGGGTCAGGGTTAGGGTTAGGGTTAAGTATGGTTTGGTTAGGGTCAGGGTTAGGGTTAGGGTTAGGGTCAGGGTTAGGGTTAGGGTTAAGTATGGTTTGGTTAAGAGTTAGGGTTAGGGTTAGGGTTAGGGTTAAGTATGGTTTGGTTAAGGGTTAGGGTCAGGGTTAGGGTTAGGGTTAGGGTCAGGGTTAGGGTTATGGTTAAGTATGGTTTGGTTAAGGGTTAGGGTCAGGGTTAGGGTTAGGGTTAGGGTCAGGGTTAGGGTTAAGTATGGTTTGGTTAAGGGTTAGGGTCAGGGTTAGGGTTAGGGTTAGGGTTAGGGTTAGGGTCAGGGTTAGGGTTAGGGTTAGGGTCAGGGTTAGGGTTATGGTTAAGTATGGTTTGGTTAAGGGTTAGGGTCAGGGTTAGGGTTAAGTATGGTTTGGTTAAGGGTTAGGGTCAGGGTTAGGGTTAGGGTCAGGGTTAGGGTTATGGTTAAGTATGGTTTGGTTAAGGGTTAGGGTCAGGGTTAGGGTTAAGTATGGTTTGGTTAAGGGTTAGGGTCAGGGTTAGGGTTAGGGTTAGGGTTAGGGTCAGGGTTAGGGTTAGGGTTAAGTATGGTTTGGTTAAGGGTTAGGGTCAGGGTTAGGGTTAGGGTTAGGGTTAGGGTCAGGGTCAGGGTCAGGGTCAGGGTTAGGGTTAGGGTCAGGGTTAGGGTTAGGGTTAAGTATGGTTTGGTTAGGGTCAGGGTTAGGGTTAGGGTTAGGGTCAGGGTTAGGGTTAGGGTTAAGTATGGTTTGGTTAAGAGTTAGGGTTAGGGTTAGGGTTAGGGTTAAGTATGGTTTGGTTAAGGGTTAGGGTCAGGGTTAGGGTTAGTAAAGTCATGGTTTGGGTTAGTGTGAGGGGCCACCTAATGTTGGAAAAAACGCAAATGCGGTAAAAACGCACTAAAAACGCATACAAACGCATAAAAGCGCTGCGTTTTTTTCATGCATGCTCATAAAAATGCTTGAAAAAAACGCAGCAGTTGTATGCTTTTGTATGCGTTTTTCAATGCGTTTTTTTGCGGGAAAAACGCGCTGCAAAAAAAAGCAAGTGTGAAACAGGCCTCCCAGATTACTCCAGTCATAAAATCCTTATCGGTTGGTATTCATAAAACCTTTTTGGTATTTAACATAGGAACATGGTATATTTACATTTAGTCCTCTGTTTTAGTCACAATTTTCTTCTCTTTCAAGATGAATGAGAATCATTCTCAACACGGAATATATCAACCACACCACTAATATAGTGGTACCTTACTATTGAGTGAGTAGTGACTTACCATTGATTTGTTACTAACTTAATACAATCATTGTTATGTATACTATATATGTACTCCTCTTTCTGTCACTCTAGATACATTACAGACTCTTTCAAGAGAGCAGTCTGGGTAGGTTATACACCTCTCCCCCCTTTTTTTTAAAAAAATTTTTTCAAAGAAATGTTTTTCCTCCCTTTCCCTATACCTCAACCCGTCCCACCCATCACTAGTGCACTACTATGAATACATTGTGTTATCCTCTGTATGTTATTTTAATCACTTGTACACCATGTAGCTTTGACTTGTATTGTACATTTGTATCTGATTTGCAGCTTACTGATGAAGGCTTATATGTGAAAGCCGAAACGTCTAATTATTGAGACTGCAATAAAAATCTTCACTTTGCAACAAGTTGAGTGCCAAAAATTTATTACATTTTCAAATATGATGTAGCCCCTAAAAAAATGGTGTTGTAAAAATGAGAAATCTCTGGTCAAATTTAAACCCTTATAACGTCATAAGGTCCAAAATTGTGCTGATGTAAAGTAGACATGTAGGAAATGTTATTTATTAACTATTTTTGTGTGATATATTTCTGTTTTAAGGGCATGGAAATTCAAAGTTGGAAAATTGCAAAATTTTCAAAATGTTTGCCAAATTTCAGTTTTTCACAAATAAGCCTAAGTCATATCAAAGAAATGTTACCACTACCATGAAGTACAATATGTCATGAGAAAACAGTGTCAGAATCACCAGGATCCATGGAAGCGTTCCAGAGTTATTACCTCATAAAGGGACAGTGGTCAGAATTGTAAAAATTGGCCTGGTCATTAACATGCAAACCACCCTTGGGGGTAAAGGGGTTAAGAAAATGCTCCATTAAACAGTTATAACATAAATTTACATACTCCAGTTCCCCCATGATACCCTGATGATACACTGAGAATCATGATCAAAGTATTAATGTGGCCCCTCCTCGCTAAAATAATCTCCTCCCAAGCCACCCCAGAAAAGGCATATCTGTAACAATATCCCATACCTGTCTGCCATACAGTCATGTCCCATGCTGAAATCCATCTCAAGGGGTTAAATACTTTACAACCGTCTGCGGTAGTCACTGAGGCTGCGCAGACTTCCCACCTGACCCACAGTGAACTGACAGCTGTAACAACCCTGCTGGCGTCACTGCATGGCCTCCCATCCCCCGCACACCAACTTACTTTCTGCTTCAAGCCATGCTGTGAAATCTGTCTGTTGCCAGTCCTGTGCTCCATGCTTCTGCTCTCCATGTTTCCTGACTGTGTGTATAGGGGGATGGCGCCTGAACTCTCTGGTTCTTATGCAGTCAGGGTGCACCTGTGTAATATGTCCCTTACCAATCACCTAGAGGCCTTGACTATTTAGTTTCGCCACACCCACTGATCTTTGCCTGTGCAATGTCTAAACTCAGTTAGCTCTTTGCTGCTGAGCTAGCCAGGCCCTGTCCTATGTCTTGCCATCTCTGAAGGCCCTTACTGCGTATTCCTGTGTCTTGGTACCTTGCCTAGCATTTCTCTGTCCGCCTGCCAGGAGGCAGAATATCCTAGCCCTTGAGTCTTGTTCCCAGTGCCTTGTCTGTTTTCTGTCCGCCTGCCAGGAGGCAGAATATCCTGGTCCTTGTGTCTTTGTCCCTGTGTCTCTGTCTGAACTCAGTCTTACCTCTGTCTGTCAGTCTCCTTGTTTGTGGTTCCTTCTCTGTCGTGTCTTTCCTTGTGTCCTCCTTGTATGTGCATCTGCACCCTTGCAGCTTTATCTGTGCATCTGCACCCTTGCAGCTTTATCTGTGCATCTGCACCCTTGCAGCTCTATCTGTGCATCTGCACCCTAGCCGCTGTGCCTGTTCGGCTCCCTAGCCGCTCTGCCTGTTCGGCTCCCTAGCCGCTCTGCCGCTCTGCCTGTTCGGCTCCTTAGCCGCTCTGCCTGTTCGGCTCCATAGCCGCTCTGCCTGTTCGGCTCCTTAGCCGCTCTGCCTGCACGGCTCCCTAGCCGCTCTGCCTGCACGACTCCCTAGCCGCTCTGCCTGCACAGCTCCTTAGCCGCTCTGCCTGCTCGGCGCCTTAGCCGCTCTGCCTGTTCGGCGCCTTAGCCGCTCTGCCTGTTCGGCTCCTTAGCCGCTCTGCCTGTTCGGCGCCTTAGCCGCTCTGCCTGTTCGGCTCCTTAGCCGATCTGCCTGTTCGGCTCCCTTGCTGATCTGCCTGTTCGGCTCCCTTGCCGCTCTGCCTGCACAACTCCCTTGCAGTCCAGCCTATTCCGCACCTCCTGTGTGAACAGGTCCAAACCTTTTCCTTCATATTCTACTCCTTCCTGCCTATATCCCTACCTGCACCTCCTGTGAGAACAGGACCAAACCTCTTCCTTCATATTCCACTCCTTCCTGCCTATATCCATACCTGCACCTCCTGTGTGTACAGGTCCAAACCTGCCCCTCATATTTCACTCCTGCTTGCCCAGTGTCTCCAAGCCATGCCCAGTGTCTCCAAGCCGTGCCCGCTTGCCCAGTGTCTCCAAGCTGTGCCCGCTTGCCCAGTGTCTCAGCCGTGCCTGTCGTGTCTACCTGCCTGCCTGTCTATAGCACCTGTCCAAGTGACTTGTCCCCGAGTGGGATCAGCAGCCACAGCCAGACACCACCCTGGAGTGGCACCCGACAGCTACCTGCCGCACAAGCCTGACCTCACCATCAGAGGCTCCAGTGAAGACCGAGGTAGCTGTCGTAGTCACACCCCTTCCAGGGTAGTTTGGTTTGTGGCACAGTGGGGCCACAAACCCCCGGCTTACGCCATTCAGCCAAGGCGCGAGCGTGACAACAGCGTGGGAAAATGTTCAGAAACTTTCCCACACTAATGAGTTAATCTCCAGTCAGGCGGGGAGGCTATGCAGGCAGCTTTTCATTCATTCCTCCATGGTTTATAGGCGGGTCGGTCGCATTAGCACCGCTCTCGGTTGTAAACTTTTTAACCCCTTCAGATGGATTGCAGCATGGGACATGACTGTACAACAGACAGGTATGGGATTTTGTTGCCTTTTTATTTTTGAATTTTTACAGGAGAACGATGGCTTCAATTGGATTGGGAGTGCAATAAAGATGGAAAAAATGTGTTTATTTATTTCAATAAAAGTCATTATTCTTAAAGTCTGTGTTTTTTTTATCCCTTTCAGACTAGTGGATTAATAATGGATTATGCAATGGAGTGTCTTATTGACACCTCTGCATTATTAACCAGGCTTAATATCACCTTACAATAGCAAGGTGACATTAACCGCTTACTACCCCATATGCTACACGCTATAGGGCAATGGGAAGAGAGATGGTAAGTGCTGGAATTGGCGCATCTTTCAGATGCGCCTTTTCTGGGGTGGCTGTAGGCAGATGTTTTTAGCCGGGGGGGAATAAGCATGGTCCCTCTCTAGGCTATTAATATCTGCCCAAATTAATTCTTTAATTTAACACCTACAGCTCCAAAATATTACACACACACACTACTACCATTATTAGTGAGGGAAATATATAAATCTAACAGATATGCAATGGTTTGCTCTTTGTAAACCATGTCTTATATCCTGTCTGGTTCTGTATTGATTTTACAAAAGCTGAGAAATGAATTATCACCTGTCTATTGTATGTATCTCTCTATGAAATATAAAGATATACCATATATACTTGTGTATAAGCCGACCCGTGTATAAGCCGACCCCCTTAATTTTGCCACAAAAAAACTGGAAAAACTTATTGACTCATGTATAAGCCTAGGGTGGAAAATGAAGCAGCTACTGGTAAATTTCAAAAATAAATACCAATAAAAGTAAAATTAATAGAGACATCAGTAGGTTAAATGTTTTTGAATAGCCATATTGAATCAGGAGCCCCATATAATACTCCATACAGTTCATGTTGGCCACATAAGATGCTCCATACAAAATACACCCCATATAATGCTGTGCAAAGGTTAAATAATATGCCCTGGCCCCATAAGATGTTCCATAGATTATGCACTATATGCTGCCCCATAAGATGCTCCATAGAATATGCCCCATATGCTGCCCCCATAAGATGCTCCATAGACAATGCCCCCATATGCTGCCCCCATAAGATGCTCCATTGAATATGCTCCCATATGCTGCCTCCATATGCTGCCCCATAAGATGCTCCATTGAATATGCCCCCATATGCTGCCCTATAAGATCCTCCATTGAATATGCCCTCATATGCTGCCCCCATAAGATGCTCCATTGAATATGCCCCCATATGATGACCCCATAAGATGCTCCATATATTATGCCCCCATATGCTGCCCCCATAAGATGCTCCATTGAACAAGCCCCCATATGCTGCCCCATAGATTATGTACCCATATATTGCTGCTGCTGCTGCTGCTACTGCAGGTATTAAAAAAAAAGACATACTCACCTCTTGTCCCTGGGTTGATCTATGTCTTCTGACGTTTTTCTTTTTTTGTCCACGGTGATGCTTTCTCCCTCCTCTTCTAATCCTCTGATGCATTCCTCTAGTTGAGTCCTTTGTGTCTCTAGTTTATTAGGAAATTTCTTTCCTCTATACATTTTGCTAGAGTCATTTTACCAATTGTAGATCTTCCCCATACGATAATCCTCCATGTCTCTCATCCATTTACGTCTCTTTACTTTATCCTTAATGTAGATAAGTGTAACTGGAAAGTAATAATGTGTTTTTCTCATATGTATACTTGCATTTTAAGTCCACTACAGATGGAACATCCAAAAATGTGGCATCACCTTCAATTGATCCAAGGATTCTTTCCTCATCCTCTAAGGTGTAACTGAATGCAGTGGGCATATTGGTCTCACCACCGATTTCAGTCATGGTGAAGCAAAAAACATTATTTTGAAAAAATAATATAAAAGTAAAAAATAATAATATTCTATGTGTATACATGTATTCTATCTTTTGTATTCTAACATATCAGTGTGATTTTACTGTATGGCCACATATGAATTGCCGGCTTTTCAAAGGACACCAGTGCGTAAAAATCCAATTTTTTTCTCGCACCCTTTGACTTGTTTTGGAGAGTCTCATCTGAGAACCTCAGCAATATGCAGCATGCTGAGATTTTCCTCTCTGTCCGATTTCGGCTGAGAAAAAAACTCGCAAATGAGATGTCACCTACTGAATAACATTGGTCCGTGTGCAATCCGATTTTTTTATCGGATTGCACTCGTCCGTATTTCTCGACAGTGAGTATGAGCCCTAACAGGAAATTCCAGAAAATTTAAAAGTCAGAAAGTAGCATAAATCGTTTCATTTGAATGCTGCTACATATTTGCAGTAAATTTAAAGGGGCCCTTTTGTCTCTCGTGAAATAAACGTTTTAAACTTTTAAAAAATAATTCTGCATCACTTTTTTCTCAAAGAGAAGCTATCAAATGACCTGTTGTTTAAATCAGGTTTTTGCGTTCCATGCATTTTTTGAAAGTTTTTTTTTTTTTTTTGTTAAATAGTAATTTTGCAGTTTTAACACTGCAACTGGGGCTGTTTTAGATGCATACTTCCTGTCATTTCAGGAAAAGTTTTCAGCAAAACTCCTTTTCAATGGCTGGATAACAATCAAAGCACAGGATACACCAGTCAGGCTAGGCAATGTCACAGCTCATCCTGCTTCCTCTCCCATTACATTTACCTTTGTACATGCTCACTGGATACTTCAATACAAAATATAGGGTCAGAGTCTGCTCGTTGTGGCCAATATACAAGTGGATATTCTGAAATAGGAAGTTAAAATCTAAAAATGCACCAGTGGCCAATGTCAGAATTGCAAGATTTCTATTTTGTATCTTCAATACAGATTGTGGTATGTGAAAAAAAAATTGACAAATAAAAACCCATATATTTAGCACAAAAACTTGATTTAAAAAATAGGTCATTTTCTGTGTTAGATTCCCTTTAGAATGTCTTATGATGCTGTAAGAAGATGAGCCAAAACAGTCAGCGGTTCTCTATGCACTTTAGGGCAAGAACTATCGGGACTGTAACAACTGTTGCCGGGGGACGATATATTCGAGTGGAGAAGACCTTTGCACTGGACAGTAGAGTGCGTGGGGGAGATAAAAGGGACTTAGTGCGGGAACAGGGGAGATTTGGTGGGAAGGCGACATGAGAACAGGGTGAAGGTTGACTCCCTTCCCACTGTTCTGACGGCGAACGCCACATGCTCAAGTGCCCTGCAGATTAACTTACCATCCGAGAGCGTCCTGACTGAGCTGCCCTTGAATGTTCCCGTACCGGTCTGGTCCTTATCGCCCACAATGAAAGATACTTTTACTCGCCCTGAAGATGGCGAGCCCGTTAGAGGTTCGCACGCTGCCGTGGCCTGCGAGCTTGTGAGCTGCTCGTGTTCTGCGACACTCCAAAGGGATCAACAAAAGAGACTGTTCCCACATAACAACGTACTCAAGCCAAGCAAGCCCGAATACATCGGCACAGTCGGAATACAGTACATTTCGTTCCTCCACAACAGAGCCAGAAACATTGTCCACAGACTATGACGCCTGCGGGAGTTATTCCAGCCTCACCCCAACAAGACCTGCAAGCGTTAAGTTACCTCTTTCGTACGCTTCATCCCCCAAGTATTGTGTTTTTGTGCAAATTCTGTTGTTGCACTCAGTGCTCCTGTGCCATTTTGTTGTTGATTTCATCTCTCTGTGCAGAGTATCCCTTGTACTTAATATCCTGTTTAAAGTAAACTCTGTTAACCCCTTCTCTGCCTCCTGCTCTTCACTGCATCCAAGGATCTTCACTTTCGGTATCTCTTACAATGCTCTTCTTGAATTCCTCCTGGGAATATGTAACAAATTTGGCAGCTAAACATTACCATTTTGCATGTAAATGGAGGTTGTAATGCCTGGATTAGCTTGCGTTCTAGGTAGAATATACTATTTATTGTAAGTATAGACTTTCCATTTGCATTTTTCTCCAATTGATTTAGGGAGCTTTATTCAGCACCTTAATCCTTTGCACATACCATAGAGTACTTAGCGAGCTAAATATGGATAAGACAGGAAGCCCACCATGTCACCTTTCACGTGTCACCTTTCACACTAGGGCCTATATGCTTCTGGAGCACCCCTGAAAAGATAGATTTATTCTAGAGGGTTGATCCCTTTCAAAATACAGTATGTTTCCATCATTTTGTTGTAAATAAACAAATGAGACTTTACTTACCCTCCCAGGGTCTCACGCTGTGTCACCAGTGCTGATCCAGTATTTGGTTATAGACTACAGTGATGAAGCTTTGTTGAAAGTGTTTCAGTCAATCAATGAGCTCAGCAGTTCTGCCTATGTAGATGGCCTGTGCCTCTAAACTCAGTGATTGAAAGCAGCTCTGTAGACATTATGCCACCACTGCTGCCAATCAACAGGGGCAGCGCTGCAGACGCAGCATTCGACACATGGAAGATAAGTAAATTGTGTGTGTAAGCAATAAGCTGAGTCAGCAGGAAAATGTTTTATTAAAACTCAGGATCCCAACTTCTCAGTTTATTGGGAACGAGCACTCAACTTGAAAAAAAAAAAATCAATTATGGCCTTGTAACCTGGGGGGCTTGTCCCTGTGTAGTGCACTGAGATAGTGTTGGGCAGCCTGCTTGAGCTAATCGTTTGGGCGACTCTGAAAGGCTGTAAGCCAGACACTGTGCACTACACTTGTGTGACTGGCACACTATACAAGTCTTAAGCTACTTTCACACTTGTGTCTTTTTGAGCAGCGTATCGAGCGCACATGAAACGCATGTCAAAAGAGCGTGCAAATGCTTGTAAACGCTGTGTTTTTTTGTAGCATTATTGTACGCATAACGACAAAAAATCGCAGCGTTTTTATGCATTTGTAAGCGTTTTTCATGCGTTTGCACTTTTTATGCGCAATGGTGTCACTTTCACAGGTGAAAAAATCCTTGAAAAATACTTGCAATACACTCCACCAATGGGACCGCAGTGGGTGTGTCTTATGGAAATTCTTTATATAGACCCTGTTTACAGCTGAATTCTTCACATTTGCTTGCATTTGATTTGAGAACATGGATCTGCGCTGGAAGAGTTTTTACTTTGACTTGGATCTGGACATGAGGACGGCTCAGGCTTATGCAGTTGCTTGCCATGAACAGAGGGAGAGAGAGAGGCAGCAGCGGCGTATGTGGATACATCCCATTATTGAACTCCGGGAAAGCCGTGGAGCGTACCACACCCTCTACAGCGAGCTCCAGACAAACCCGGAGAAATTTACAGATTATACCCGGATGTCCCAACAAAGCTTTAACGATTTGCTTGGTTGGGTCCAAGAAGTCATCCGGAGACAGGACACACAGCTCCGTCATGTGATTACTCCTGAGGAACGGCTACTGGTTACATTACAGTACGTAGTATTGCAAAACCAATGCCTGCAGAATTTTATTTGTTGTGACATGTACTATTACAAGTCTGGCAGAATTATAGTTCTGCCATGTATTTAACAAAAAGCTGCGGTTTTTTTATGGCATGTAATGAACAAAAGGCTGCAGATGTATTTTTATTAACTTTTTTTTTAATTTATTGTTGGTGTTTTTAATCCATATACAGAAGTAATAATCGTTGTTTTGTCTTTGTTTCCCAGATTCCTGGCAACTGGAGAGATACTCTCTTCACTCCACTTCCAGTAACGTATTGGAATATCCACGTTGTCTGGAATTTGATCAAAACAGTGTTTACCAAGTACCCTATGTTATTTAATGCACTTGCTTTTTTACTTATTTATTTTCATGAGGGTATATACACACATTGTTTTTTCCTTTGGTTTTGCTTGCTTTTATGGCCAGTGTGAACATGCTTTTACATCATGCATGTCATTCAAGTCTACTCCAGTTCAGTTTTTTTTTGCTTTTTCTTCAGCATTTTTGTATTCAGTACAAATAGGGCGTGGCCTCCTTTCTACTGAGTTGTGTAGTTCACTTATAGTCCCTCTGAAGCTGGGTGTCCCTTTGGGACACAGAGACTCTGCCACTATTCACACTAGGAAGGTTTTAACCGTTAGTGTAGTTACTGTCTCAAATGGGTACACCTTGCCGTGGTGGGACAGCTTTATACTTTTTTGATCAAAACAGTGTTTACCAAGTACCCTATGTTATTTAATGCACTTGCTTTTTTTACTTATTTATTTTCATTAGGGTATATACACACATTGTTTTTTCCTTTGGTTTTGTTGTCTGGAATTGTAGCGGACACCTGCCGGGCTTTGTGGAATGTTCTCTGTCCAGAATTCATGCCCCTGTCCACTGCAGAAAAGTGGTTGGAAATCGCCGAAAAATTCTGGACAGTATGCAATTTCCCCAACTGTTTGGGAGCGGTGGATGGGAAACACATCCGGATTATCAAGCCAAAAAGAACTGGATCGGAGTACTACAACTATAAAAAGTATTTTTCTACAGTACTCATGGCCATTTTGGATGCAGACTGTATGTTTGTAGCAGTGGACATTGGGGCATTTGGCCATGGAAATGACTCCCAGGCCTTTAAGAACTCTGACATGGGCCGGAGATTGTATGGCAACCAATTTAATTTCCCCATGCCACAGCCTCTTCCCAACACCGAAGGTCCCCCACAGCCCTTTGTAATGGTTTGGGGATGAGGCATTCCAGATGTGCCAAAACATGCTCAAGCCCTACTCTAGCCAGGACTTGGATCACACCAAAAGAATTTTTAATTACAGGCTGACCAGGGCCAGAAGAACTGTTGAGTGTGCCTTCGGTATTCTTGTATCCATAAGGCACATTCTCGCCACAGCCATTAATCTAAAACTGGAAACAGTGGATGAGGTGGTGAAGGCCTGTGTTGTTTTACAGAATTTTGCCATGGCTAGAGAGCATCTGAACTTAGATCTTGATGATGTTGCTCCTAACCCATTGCCTGAATATACTCAGCACCCTCTCAGGTCATCGGTTGAAGTTGGCCAAATGAGGGAACAATTTGTGGCCTACTTCATCTCGGATGTAGGCCGGGTGGAATGGCAAGAGCAAATGGTGTAAAATTTTTTTCTTGTTGTTGGGTTAATAAAACAATGTTTTGATACTGTGGTATAGTAACCACTGAGTCCGCTGGGGGCATTGTGTGGATGTCCCAGGAGAAAGGATGAATGGCAGAATACAGAATGGCCATTATGTATCCCAAAGTGGGTGACTTTGGGATGGAGACTTATGTGTTGTTCAGCAATGATATTGCTGAGGTGTTGTTTCAATGTGTAAGGGAGAAGTCTCCAGGTAACTAGAGAGATGAGCGGGCTTGTTACCTACAAACCTACCCAGGGGGTGTGTTTAAAGCACTGTTGGAAAGAGTGTGTAAATGCTTGAAGGACCTGTACTGAGGTCAGAGTCATGTGACCCAGTGGGCGTGGCTATGAACCATATAATGTGGCCAGGGTAGGTCACAGGTGGTGAATGCTTGGACCCGGTTGGTCCAGTGTGGAAGGTCCCGCTGAGATGGGGCTTCCTGCCTGACAGCACGTGTGGAAGCTGTGAGTAATGGCTGCAAGTGCCTGAGAGTTCCCTGGAGGGAATGAATGTCTGCAGTATGGAGAAGCAGCCATGAGAGAACCCTGACGGGGTGAGATATAACTGTGAGGCTGAAAAGCCTGCGTATTGGACATTGCTAACAGAGTGAAGCTCTGTCATGGATGCTATTCCGTTTATATATTGCTGGTCATGGTTTATGATATTTAATAAACCGCATGGACTATACTGGTTTGTGGAAAATCTGTGCCGGATCTGATTTTGTGGCTGCCAAGCGAGTGATCCCCTACTTAAATGACAGCGCTACCTCCTAATACCTGTACTGAGTGCATTGTGTCTTTTTACATACCCAATACTATTATCAACTCGCCAGGTGTACCAGTGAAATTATGATGCTGTGTTTTGTGCATCATGAATTTACTAGTACTCCTGAGAGGGTGACTATGCATACACACACAAGTTGTATGACCTTTATCATCTCTACAGTGTGTGTTCAATTAGCAGCGACGGTGGAGATAATACAACTAATATTTTTGTCACATGGGCCAATTTAAAAAAAAAAAAGATTTGTTGATGCACTGGCATCCTTTACTTTTTATTACACCAAAACATGTGACTATAAATATTATTTGTACGATCACCACTGTGGTTTGATTTTCAACACACACTGGAAACATAATAGAGTTTATACAACTTCTACCATACCTAGGCCTGGTGTCATGCTGAAGGGAGGACGCACAAAATAACGCATATTGAGTTCACAAAGTTATCACACCTGGGCGTGACAATACACATATTACTTAATCTGCAGCATCTATACAGTCTGCTTCAAATATATGGAGACTTAAGCAACGCTGCAGGTTAAAGCTCATGTGTATTCACCTGCCCAGGTGTGATAGTGATGATGATATAAGGCCAGGGTATTGGTGAAGTAAATATAACATTTATTTTCAGCATCAGGTCATCAGTTAATTCCACACACTTAAATAGAGTATGTTGTTAATTACTAGGTATATCTACAATCCCCTTGCCTTGTCTCAAAAATAGTTAAATGATGATGGTAACAAAGAAAAAGCAAGGTAACAATAGATTTGCCTTGCACTCAACACCATCCTCTATGCCAGGGTTTCCAAAATCTAGTCCTAAATGTCCACCAACAGATCATGTTTTAAGGATTTCCTTTTTTGGGTCAGGTGAAGCAGTTATCACCGGAGCAGCGGAATTCCTTAAAGCATGATTTGTTTGTTGGCCTTGAGGACTGCAATATTATATGACTGAAGAGGCTGGTGCTGAAAATACAGGTTACATAGATTTTTTTTTTTGTGACACCAGATATCTCCATTACTGAGACATGTTTCTTGTGTCAGTCTTGGACATATCTGTTATCAAAAAAACAAATCTATATGACTTGCATTTTCCACACCAGTCTCTATATTATTCTAATATTACACAGACTGAATTGAGCACGGTTCCCCAAATCCAGTCCTCAAGGACCACCAACAGATAATGTTGTAAGGAATTCCATTGTTCCGTTGATAACTGCTTCACATGAACCTAAAAAGCGGAATTCCTTACAGCATGATCTGTTGGTGGACCTTGAGGACTGGATTTGGGGAACCCTGCTCGATTCAGTCTGTGCAATATTAGAAGAATGTAGAGACTGGTGTAGAAAATGCAAGTCAGATAGATTTGTTTTTTTGACAACACATATCTCCAAGACTGACACAAGAAACATGTCTCAGTAATGGAGATATCTGGTGTCAAAAACACTAATCTATATGACTTGTATTTTCCACACCAGTCTCTACATTCTTGTAATATTGCACAGACTGAATTCAGCAGGGTTCCCCAACTCCAGTCCTCAAAGACCACCAACAGATAATGTTGTAAGGAATTCCATTGCTCCGTTGATAACTGCTTCACATGAGCCAAAAAAGCGGAATTCCTTACAGCATGATCTGTTGGTGGACCTTGAGGACTGGATTTGGGGAACCCTGCTCGATTCAGTCTGTGCAATATTAGAAGAATGTAAAAGCAGGGGGAGGAGCGCCGAGAGATGGCTGCTCTGGCATGAGGCTCCTGAGTTTTTTAGTTTTTTACCCCGTTTAATTGTTAATGGACCGGTGTCTTTCTGTCCTCGTGGAGCTCCGAGCCTGGATTCAGCTGGGAGAGAGTGAAGCTGCTGGCTGCCTGCCTTGTACCCATTTCCAGCATGCAGATGATCCCAGGATAGGAAACCTGGTGGAGTGTGCGGTGCTGGAGTTGTTCTGGAGATCTTGTGGTCCACATGGAGCTGTAGGGCTACAGGATTCGGCAGAGCTGGGAGTAGTGTGGAGACTGCGACCAGCTGGGACCGGTGTCTTTCTGTCCTCGTGGAGCTCCGTGCCTGGTTTCAGCTGGGAGAGAGTGAAGCTGCTGGCTACCTGCCTTGTACCCATTTCCAGCATGCAGATGATCCCGGGATAGGAAAGCTGGTGGAGTGTGCGGTGCTGGAGATGTTCTGGAGATCTTGTGATCCAGGTGGAGCTGAAAGGGTGAGCTGGGCAGGTTTGGACTGACTGTTGGCGTGTCCCCTGATGTCCCTGTCTTGGGAGCACCCTTTATGGAAAGTTGTACATTTAACTCTGCTAAGCTGTGACTGTTCAGTCTTTATAGCTACAAGCTGAGTGTAGTCATGGCCACTGCACTCTGTAAACCTACTCTTATGATTTCAAGGGACGATTTATTATTCTGGAATCATCCGCAATTTCTCATGGACTCCCCTTCTTGGAGCATGATTGCTAATTCAACAATTGAGTACATAAAATCCATTACTTCTGTGAAACCTGTGGAGGTGTACTGCAAGAGAGGTAGGAGAGGAGGAGTCCTGGCACGCCTTCGGAGGAGAGGGTTCAGAACAGCTCTTCCTTCACTCCACTTGGCTAATGTCCGTTCCTTATCTAACAAAATGGAGGAACTGAACTTACTTTGTAACATGAGATCTGATATGGCCAATTCAGCTGCTCTTTGTTTTACTGAGACCTGGTTGAATGACACCATCCCTGATTGTAGTCTGGATCTACCTGGTTTTGTTATCTACAGAGCTGACCGTGATTGTGTAGCTTCAGGTAAACAAAGGGGGGGTGGGGTATGTCTCTACATCAACACTAGCTGGTGCTGTGATGTTAACATACTGGGAAAAGGTTGCTCTCCAGATCTAGAGTTCCTTGCACTCAATTGTAGACCATTTTACGCTCCAAGAGAGTTTTCATCTATGGTTCTGGTTGCAGTATATATTCCCCCTCAAGCATCTGTTAAAGCTGCTATTGGTGAATTAGCTTGCAAAATATCAGAATCGGAGAAAGGATCTCCTGAAGCATTTGTGATCGTAATGGGGGACTTTAACAAAGGAAAACTCAACCTGGATCTCCCCAAATTTACTCAACATATAAACTGCTTCACGAGAGAGAACAATACGCTTGATCACTGCTATACTGTCTTAAAAGGGGCCTACAGGGCAGTGAGGAGAGCAGCAGTGGGCTTTTCAGATCATTGTCTAATTCATTTAATTCCAGCCTACAGGCAAAGGTTGAAAACATCCAAACCTACAGTTTATACAAAGAAGACATGGTCTGAGGAGGCAAAATTGCAACTGCAAGCATGCTTTGAATGCACGGACTGGGAGGTATTCCAGGAAACATGCTCGGGTCTGGATGAATGGGTTGATGCAGTGTCCTCATATATCCGTTTTTGTGAAGACACGTTTATTCCATCCAAATCTGTCCACTTTCGGGGAAACAACAAGCCGTGGTTTACAAATAAAGTCAGGTTGATCCATAAGAGAAAAGAGGAGGCTTATAAAGCAGGCGATATTACTGAATTCAAGAAACTTAGGAACTCGCTATCTAAAGAGATCAAGTTAGCCAAACACGAGTATGCAAAGATTCTGGAGGAAAGGTTCTCATCAAAAGATACTAGATCTGCATGGAGAGGATTAAGAGAGGTCACCAATTATAAAAGCCACCCCACTATAGTGAACCCCAGCAGAAGTCTGGCAGCAGAGTTAAATGAATTCTACTGCAGATTTGAGGCAAGCTCTACACACAGTGGCTATTCATCTCTAAGCTCCTCAGTCTGTTCATATAAAGATCATTCATTGTGGAACACCCAAGTAGTGATCTCCGAGGCAGAGGTGATACGCATCCTGAAGGGACTTAAGGTCAAAAAGGCACCTGGCCCTGATGGTGTATCTCCAATGTGTCTGAAAGTATGTGCTACCCAGCTTGCCCCTATACTGACAAATATATACAATGTGTCACTGAAAGAGTGCGTTGTACCTCAGTGTTGGAAAAATACCACAATTATCCCTGTCCGCAAGAAAGTGGGATCCTCTGAGTTGAACGACTATAGACCAGTAGCACTCACATCTGTAGCTATGAAAGTCTTCGAAAGAATTATGATGTCCCACCTGATAAAATTCACGCAGAAGCTATGGGACCCGCTTCAGTTTGCCTATAAGGAGAATCGTTCGGCAAACGACACTGTCAATCTGGCACTGAAGTACATTTTGGATCATACAGATGAACGGCACTCATATGTCCGGATTCTTTTCATGGACTTTAGCTCAGCGTTCAATACCATTGATCCGAATTTACTTCATAAGAAAATGGTAGCAACTTATGCTTGTGGATTTATAACTTCCTGACAGCCAGGATACAGAGTGTAAAAGTTGGACCATTCACTTCGGACACCTTGGTCACAAACATCGGGGCACCTCAGGGGTGTGTTTTGTCCCCGTTACTGTTTTCTCTCTATACGAATGATTGCATCTCTTCAGCAGACTCAGTAAAAATCTTGAAATTTGCCGATGATATGACACTGATTGGTCTCATCAGGGGAAATGCTGAAGACTTGTATTGGAGTGAGGTGGAAAGAATATGTGACTGGTGTAAAGCCAATAATCTTGTACTCAACACTAAAAAAACTGCTGAGATGGTTGTGGATTTTAGGAAAGATCAACATGAGATACTTCCAATCTACATCCATGACGAAGTGGTTCTTAGGGTCACAGAGACCAAATTCCTTGGTGTTATCATCTCTCATGATCTTAAATGGGGGAAAAACGTGGATGCTGTTATAAGAAAAGCACAACAGAGGATGTTCTTCCTGCGTCAGCTGAAAAGATATGATTTGTCTAAGAATCTGCTGATCTTATTCTTTAATGCTGTCATCAGATCTGTGATTTGTTCCTCTCTGATAGTCTGGTATGGGGGAGCCACTGCGCATGACAAACTCCGCTTACAAAGGACTTTCAGAACAGCAGAGAGAATTATAGGCTCCCCCCTGCCTAAAATCCAGGATCTTTATGATAAGAGTATTCGATCCCACGCATTGAAAATTTCATCCGATCCCTCTCACCCGGGACACTCCTCATTCCAACTACTCCCTTCAGGACGTCGCTTCAGAGTCCCCAAATGCAGTACCAACCGCCATATGAACAGCTTCTATCCACTCTCTGTTCAACAATTAAATCGTCATGTGTAGACTATATACTGTATCTGTCTTGTTAGATGTTACTTGTTGTATCTGTTGTTATATATTATGTTGCCTCTTTGCCACAAAGAATTCCTTGTATATATGTAATATGTACTTGGCGATAATAAATTTGATTGATTGATTGAAAATACAAGTCAGATAGATTTGTTTTTTTGACAACACATATCTCCAAGACTGACACAAGAAACATGTATCAGTAATGGAGATATCTGGTGTCAAAAATGCTAAATGTACGGCGCAGTGTGTGTAGTCGGTGATTGACACATTAATCAAACCAAATTTTTTGAAAGCAGAATTGCACATTTATTTTTCCACAAAAAAAAAGAAAATAATTTATTATGAATGACGTTTAGGGGAAGATTGGGATACTTTGGGGGTGTGGAGAGATGAGGAACAGCTGGAAGTTGAGGAAGGGGTTCTAGGAGAAGGGGTGATGAAAGTACTGGGGGAAGGGAGCTCTGGAATGGACATGGAGGCAGGTTGAGACACATTAGGAGGAGAGGGTGGATGGACAAACAAAGCCTTTTTTTTTCTTTGGCGCAGGAGTTTCCTGACTGTACCGACTTCCACCGTGTGACCGCCTTACATTGCTCGACCTCCTTGAGCTGGTGGACTGTGGCGTTGACCTGAAAAAGAGGGAATTTGGGTCACCCCTCTGATGCTCTGTGGTGGTGCTCCTAGAAGTGACAGTGGTGGTGCTCCTAGAAGGAGACAAAGTTGTGTCGGTGCTCATAGAAGTGACGGTGGTGGAGGTGATATGAGGAGACAAACTCGTGTCGGTGCTCAAAGAAGTGGCGGTGTCCTTGGAGACAGTCATGTCGGTGCTCCTAGAAGAAGGATGCGTGTCGGTGATCTGAGCAGGAGAAGTTCTGGCGGGACTCCTAGGAGGAGAATTGGTGGTGGTGCTCTTTGGATGAAGAGTGGTGGCAGTGCTCCTTTGATGAGGAGTAGTGGCGGTGCTCTTTTGATGAGGACTGCTGGTGGTGCTCCTTTGATGAGGCGTGCTGGCGGTGCTCCTTTGATGAGGAGTGCTGGCTGTGCTCCTTTGATGAGGAGTGCTGGCTGTGCTCCTTTGATGAGGAGTGCTGGCTGTTCTCCTTTGATGATATTGAGTGGTGGTGTCGGTGCTCCTAGAGGAAGAAATGGTGGCGGTGCTCTGAACATAAGAATAGGTGCCGGTGGCCCAAGCAGGTTCTGTGGTGGCGTTGCTCCAAGCAGGTGGTGCAGTGGTATGCAGCAGAAGTCGGTAGGGAGGTGTAGCGAGTCAGTGGTGGCACTGTTGGAAATGACACCACAGACTGCTGCACATACAGATTCTGCTGCATAGCCTGCAAGTAAGCAGTGTTGCAGGCCTGCAACACACTCAGCTGTTGCTCAGGACTAAGGTGTTCTGCCATGCCCTTTTCAATTTTACTAAAAAAAATGGTGCGCTGGTCTGTTGAGGTCAGCCTCCAGACGCTCGACGTGCTGGTCGACAGAGTGGAAGTGGTTTTCCATGTGGTTAAAACCACGTTCCATGAGTGAAAAACCGCCTTCCACTCCAGGGACAGGTTGCAGGGTGCTGCTCCAAGTGCTGTGGAAAGAGAGGGAAAACATTACTATCATGCATTTACAAGAAGCATCAACTGTGGAATAGAAAAGCACATAGTAATAATAAAAAAAATAATAATAATACTTACGCTCTGCTGGCAAGGACAGGTCTCAGGAAAGCCAACTCTCGATGATAGTGGTACTTTCTTCTGCACCTTGCCGCTGAACCACTCCGAACCTGTCCCTCAGCATGAACATCAGTGTTGAAGAAGTCCTTCATCGAGCGCCAACATGTGTGGATTTTGTTCACTGTTGGGAAAAAAAAAAGTTAGACAATGCACTGAAGGGAAGATAATTATCAGCACACACACCTGATAGAACTTTGCAAACAGTCAATGCTGCAGTACAAATTTATTATAGACACAATGCAGTCACTGTTGATCCTGAGGACACTGCTATGTTTCCTGCTAGAATATATCTAGCAGCAAACACAACAGTATCATCAGGAGCAAGAGTGAAAGCAGGATCAATACTGCAGTTCAATACACAAAGCAATCACTGTTTTTCCAGAAGGCATTGGTGTGTTTCATGCAAGAATATATCTTGCCACAAACACACCTGTACCATCAGGACCAAAAATAAAACCAGATTCAAGACAGCAGTTCAATACACAAAGCAATCACTGTTTTTCCAGAAGGCATTGGTGTGTTTCATGCAAGAATATATCTTGCCACAAACACACCTGTAACATCAGGACCAAAAATAAAACCAGATTCAAGACAGCAGTTCAATACACAAAGCAATCACTGATTTTCCAGAAGACATTGATGTGTTTGATGCAAGAATATATATTGCAACAAATACACCACTACCATCAGGACCAAAAATAAATGCAGCATCACAGAGCAGCTTTATACTTACTGAACGCCCTTTTTGAAGTTGGAGAGGCGCTGTCCTAGCCATCCATCATCGCTGCGGCCACCTCATTCCAGAGCTGCTGGGTCACCACTATGTCTTTGTACTGCTGGCTGTCCCACAACGGGATATGCTCCTCAACAAGGTGGATCAGGTGCTCGTTGTCAATGTAAACGTCTTCGTCATCCCGTTGTGGTACCTAGAAGAAAACAAAAAAATTAGAATCTTTGTAATTTTGGAGAATGAAAAAGATAGAAAAAGAAACAGAGAAAAAGCAAGATAGAAGATGAAAATAAAGACAGAAAAAAAAAAAAGTTGAAAGACTATATACTTACATTGAGTCTCCTCGCCGCGACTTGGCTAGCCTGCTCCCGCTCAGACTGCTCCCGCTCAGACTGCTTCCGCTCAGACTGCTCCCGCACTTCAACTTCACTGCCCGTGTCCGATGTCTGTAAAGAAAAAAAAATTATTTCACATTTCTAGATGCAGCAGCTATGCTTACCCAAAGGCAGCAAGATTCTCATCTCACGATCTGCTTGGGCCAGTTCTTGCCGAGATGGGGAATAGGCCGATCCAGAGGAAGTCATGCTGAAATTTAAATAAAACATACATTAGTACATAATAAATTGTACAGGACACACAGACATTATGTTGAAGAATACTCACATTTTGGCTGCTGAAGCTTGAATCCACAGTTGGAAGGCTCTTCTATGTTCTTGTCTGGTCTCTGCAAGGCTGTCTATAGAGTATTGGTCTGGCCCTGAAGACACCTTCTTATCAACACTACTCCCAAACAAAGTTGCTTGTTTAGGGGGAGATTTAAACAAGTGTCTAGACATAAGACCAACAACTCAGTGAGAAGAACCTCACTTAATACTCATATAGCATATACGGATATTCCTTGACCATAATCATAACCTTCTCAATAAATGAATAAACCAAAACTAAGTCCAAATTAATAAGACTTTAAAATAAATTTTATTAAATTGTACAGAAAAGATAAAAGGAGAACCAGACAAATAGACACAATGTAATACCATAATATATTATATCATAATAAAAGGAGATAATTTCATATTGAACACATGGGCCATAGGTAAGTCAGTGATTATACAAATACAAAAGACCATATAAAGTGCATATAATATACAGACATAATGTCTGAAATAAAGTGCATCAAAAGTCTAACAAGATCATAAATACCCGTATAAAATGGGCAGCTCCACTGGAGGCACACTGAGCCATTTTATACGGGTATTTATGATCTTGTTAGACTTTTGATGCACTTTATTTCAGACATTATGTCTGTCTATTATATGCACTTTATATGGGCTGTTGTATTTGTATAATCACTGACCTACCTATGGCCCATGTGTTCAATATGAAATTATCTCCTTTTATTATGATATAATTTATTATGGTATTACATTGTGTCTATTTGTCTGGTTCTCCTTTTATCTATTCTGCACAATTTAATAAAATTTATTTTAAGTCTTTTTAATTTGGACTTAGTTTTGGTTTATTCATTTATTGAGAAGGTTATGAAGTGTCTAGACATTGTCTTCTCAAATCGCGTGCATGCACAAAGCGCTGACGTGCGCGCATCCAAGCGCATGCCAGCGACCCCAGAGACTGTAATGCTATTTTTTTGCGCATACCATGTGCACACGCGCACGCGAGATTGTTTTAACGAAGAACAAAAAATGCAACATGTAGCGTACGGCGCGTCTGGGCACACACCTGGAAAATGCGCAGCGCACGTAAAAGCTGATGAGCGTGTGCAATCGCAAGACCCTGCGCCCACCTTGTTAGAGATATGGGAACATTGACCGTGCCCCCAATAGCTCACGATGCGCTGCGCGATAAAACGCTAGTGTGAAACCAGCCTTATCCGTGTGCATTTTTAATACCAGGCAGCCACCCCTCCATGAACGTTAGGTGTGTGACTTGTTGTTTCATCAGTATTTACACCTGTGCTGCTGTAAGGAGATGGACATGTTGCCCGCGTGTCCCTCTTGAAGACACAAGTTTATTATTATAAAATGTTATGCAATGCAGTGTGATTTGAGAAGGACACTAAAGCTATTGGTGATATTAATAATGTGTGTAGTTTGACAGTAAGTACAGTTGATTTATTGTTTGGGACTAGACAAGAGTGGGACATATGAGTTGCAGGAAAAGGGACAATTTTCTGTCAGGGCCTGGTGTGTATCACAAGTGGACCTAAGGTCCTATTTGAGCATGGACACCTTTTGAGGGTCCCTAAATGATAGGAGACCAAAGTAAATGATAGAGAGTTCCAGAGCAGAAGTGACAGAGTGATCGATCAGAGATTTTTCTTGGTAGATGACACCTAATAGAAAGGCCTAGACTTTACAGTTTACAAGGTAATGGGTATAGACAGGACTGAGTGCTTGAAATGAATAGATTGCCCTGACCGGGAGTTTCAGAGCACAGAGAGCCTGAAGCGAAGTCTGGCCATACTGGCACCCTAAAGGACTGTAAAGTTCAGGGGTTGTGGTGATGTAGTGATGTAGTGAGAAACAGTTGAAAAAGCCAACCAGTAGAAGGAATGAGGAAAAGTGAAGATAAAGAACAATAGAGAAAAATAGGAACGATAAATAACTTATATATGCCAAGAGAAATAAGTGGTTTCAAAAATTAGCGCTGTTATAAAGTATGAATGACTAAAGCTGACCAAAAATAATAGTGTCATATGCATGGATAGCAATAATAATAAACCTATAAATAAACTATGTAGCCATAAAGTAATAAAATCTTATAAACCCTTATTAATAGAAATATTTAAAATATGTGCAAAATTCATTTAATAAAGTGAGCAAGCTAGGGCGACAAAACAGAATGGAGGAGATGCCCTAGGATGGTTTCAGCCTGACATGCATGTATCATAAAATAGCAAGGTATAAACGCAAAAGAATTTCAACAAACATGAGTAAAGATTAGTAAATACTATGGCCATCTCCTCCTGCTGTGCTGGCGCCAGATCCCAACATGTGTTTTGGCACGTCGTCTTGAAACCCAATAGTTAAAAGTCGCAGAGGAATTGGGGAGTACTGTTATGAATGGGTCACCGAGGAGGAGAGCGCAATAGGCTATGTCACCAGAAGACCAGAGAGGTTGGTTGCTCAGCGGATTGCAGACCCCTGATCTTAACAACACAACTAGCAGTAGCCGTGGAGCGTTCCTACGTTGCCCTAGATGCCTCGTCACAGTCGGAGGACTAACTAAGCCTAAAGACAGAAAGATGAAATCTAAACTGCCCTGGAGCAGATCCCCAAAGGAATAGACAGCCCTCAAACATATATTGCCGGTGAGACAAGATGAAGCACAAACACAGACAGAAAGTAGACTGAGCAAATGATGGGGCCCACACTGACTAGATAGGACAGGAAAGAAAAGGCACTGTCTGCAATCATGCAAAAACCCTAATAATTCCAACACGACAGATGTACAAAAATACTGAGGTTTGAACAACCTTGCCCCACTATATCAGCACTCAGGTGTGAACTGGCAGCTAGCAACAGGCTAATACAGCAGGGGACTGAGCAAACAAATACAAGATTCAAAAATACAGGGCAGGAGCCAGCAGCCCCAGGGGGAGCAAGCTGACCCCTGACAGCAAGGCAAAAATAGATGCAAAGGGTTTAGCAAATGACACTTATCTGAAAAAATGCAGGATCAGGCAGCAGACAGAAATCCTCAGTAAGCAAAGAAAGGAGTATCACCGGCAGTCACTGAGAGAAGTCTGCTCGCTTATGTAGTCCCAGTCGCTACCACCACTCCTCCAATTATCTTCTGCAGCTGTTGGGTTAACATCATGTTGACCAGCACCACTACCAGCAGTATCCACAGAGGGAGCCTTGCCTCAAAAGTCAGATCAAGAGAGCTCACAACAGTACACCCCCTTGAGGAGGGGTCACCGAACCCTCATCCACACCACCAGGCCGATCAGGATGGGCCCGATGAAAAGTATGAACCAATCTCTCGGCATAAATATCGGAAGCAGAGACCCAAGAATTATCCTCCTGGCCATAACCTTTCCACTAGACCAAGTACTGGAGTCTCCGTCTAGCCAGACGAGAGTCCAATATTTTCTCTACCTCATACTCCAAATTACCCTCAACCAATACAGGGTCAGGGGGCGCCGCCACAGGAACTACTGGCTCCGCAAACCTTTTCAACAATGATTTGTGAAAAACGAATCTTGAATGTACCTGGAAGAGCCAAACAGAAAGAAACGAGGTTAAGGATTTCCAAAGTCTTATAAGGTCCAATGAACCGTGGCTTGAATTTTGGAGACGCAACCTTCATCATCGGAACATTTTTTGAAGACAACCAAACCATATCACCCACTTTGAACCGGGGACCAAAGGTCCTATGCCGGTTGGAAAACCGTGGGGCCTTTTCCTGAGAGTGGGACAACTTGTCCACTACTTGGTCCCAAATCTGCTGCATTCTGTCCACCACAGAATCCACACTTGAGCAAGCAGAAGCCTCCACCTGCAACAAAGAAAATTGAGGATGAAAACCAAAATTACAGAAAAACGGAGACATCAAAGTGGCGGAACTAGCTCTATTGTTTAGAGTGAATTTGGCCAATGGCTGAAATGAGACCCAGTCATCCTGATTAGCAGATATAAAACATCTCAAATAGGATTCCAAAGTCTGGTCTCAGTTTGTCCATTGCTCTGAGGATAAAATGCAGAGGAGAAAGATAACTGAATTCCCAGTTTAGAACAAAAGGCCATCCTAAATCTGGAAACAAACTGGACTCCTCTGTCTGACACAATGTTCTCAGGAATACCATGCAAACGAACCACCTGTTGTAAAAACAGGGGCACCTGTTGTGAGTTCATTTTCCCCTTCACCATTGAGATCTGATGAACTACCTCTTCTGGTGAAGGAAGGTAGTGAGGCTGATTACCAAGCATCTGGGCAGGATGATGATGACTGGGTGATGGGAATTGCTGACTGGATATAAGGCAGCCGATGCCCTTCTGCCTTGCTGGTGATCTCTCTGAGGGATTCTAGGAGACCAGTCTGATTCCTGCTCCTCAAAAGCTAAGTTTTCTGCTCTGCCTTTTGCATTTGTGTTTTGGTTTTGTTTTTCCTTGTTTTTCTGGATTTCTGCCATTCCCTGCTGGGGTGTGCTGAATTCCTTTTTGCTCTGTCTTCAGAAGTTACCTGAGTGCTGATATAGTCTTTTTGAAGCCTAGCGTCTTCAGGGCTTTTTTCCCTATCAGCTGTTGGCTCTTGTTTGGATAGGGTTTTGGTGGATTACAGACAGCAGCTTTTCTATCCTGTCCTATGTAGTTAGCTTGGGCCCCATCTTTGGCTCAGCCTATCTTTCTATCTGTGTGAGTGTTTTTTCATCTTGCTTCACCGTCATTATATGTTGGGGGCTGCCTATTGCTTTGGGGTCTGATCTGGGGCAGTTTAGATTTCCCTTTCTGTCTTTAGGCTATGTAGTTCTCCGGCTGTGATCGAGGGGTCTAGGGCACTGTAGGAACCCCCCACGGCTACTGCTAGTTGTTGCTGATAGGTTCAGGGGTCTGTAATCCGATAGCTGCCAACTTCTCTGGTTTTCTGGACTTAGCGAGTATTTCTGTTTTTGCCTCCTACGGTGACTCGTTCATAACAGAATCACCAGCCATACCGCAGATCCTAGGGTACTCAATAGCAGGAAAGAATTGTAGAAAAAAAAAAAAAAGTGTATATATTTTTTCCTCTATATCTCTGAGGCCGTAGGGGGAATTTTTTTTTCTCTCAATGGAGATAAAGCAATTGTCTGATCGTGTGGAGCAGCTCACTGCGGAAGTGCGGGGAATTTCCGCCTACCTTGCTCATTCACATGCTGCTGAACCAAAGATCCCTACTCCTGATGTGTTTTTTGGGGATCGGTCTAAATTTTTGAATTTCAAAAATAATTGTAAATTATTTTTTGCCTTGAAGCCTAACTCGTCAGGGAGCTCCGCGCAGCAGGTTAAAATTGTCATCTCTTTGCTGCGTGGCGATCCCCAGGATTGGGCGTTTTCTTTGAAACCAGATGATCCTATTCTGACTAATGTGAACGCATTTTTTCAAGCCTTGGGGTTGTTGTATGACGAACCTAATGCTATTGATCAGGCTGAAAAGACCCTGTTGGCATTGAGCCAGGGTCGAGATTCTGCAGAATTGTACTGTCAAAAATTCCAAAAGTGGGCGGTCCTTACTACCTGGAATGATAATGCCTTGGCAGAAGCCGTAAAAGATACTATGGTGGGATTTCCTGTTCCCTCTGGTCTTGACGATTCTATGTCAATAGCCATTCAGGTTGATCGGCGTTTATGTGAACGCAGGACTGCACGAGAGGTGTGGCCACCTGTTGAACAAGTGTCTGAACCTATGCAATGTGATAGATTTTTGTCCAGGGAGCAACGTCAGGAGTTCAGAAGACGTAATAAGCTGTGCTTTTTTTGTGGAGATGCCTCGCATATTATTTCTGTCTGTCCTAAACGAGAGAAACGTTTTGCACACACGTTTTCTGTGGGTGGTGTTCAACCTAAGTTTCTTCTGGTAATTACTCTAATCTGCTCCCTGTCCACATTTTCCGCCAAGGCTTTTGTGGATTCGGGAGCAGCCCTGATCCTAATGGACTTGGATTTTGCTAAACGTTGTGGATTTCCGATGACACCTCTGCGGACGCCTATCCCTTTGAGGGGGATTGATGCTACTCCTTTGGCAAAAAAATAAACCTCAGTTTTGGACCCTGGTGGTAATGCGGGTCGCCCCAGACCATCAAGAAAATTGCAGATTTTTGGTGTTGCATAATTTGCATGATACCATTGTTCTGGGGTTTCCCTGGTTGCAAATTCATAATCCAGTTTTGGATTGGAAATCTGTGTCTGTGGTGAGTTGGGGTTGTCGGTGTGCCCTTGGTGAGGCTCCGGTTTTTTCCACCTCACCTCAGTCGCATGATGTTCCTGACTATTTGGCGGATTTTTAAGAAGTATTTAGTGAGAATGAGTCTGCGTCTTTGCCTCCTCATAGGAGTTATGACTGTGCAATTGAACTGAGCCCGGGGTGTAAATTTCCCAAGGGTCGGCTCTTCAATTTATCTGTACCTGAGCACGAGGCTATGCGATCCTATATTAAGGAGGCATTGGAGAAGGGTCATATTAGACCATCCTCTTCACCCTTAGGTGCTGTTTTTTTTTTTCGTGACCAAAAAGGATGGTTCATTAAGGCCTTGTATTGATTATCGTGCCCTCAACAAAATTACTATTAAATATCAGTATCCATTACCCCTGATTTCGGATCTATTCTCCAGAGTTAAAGGTGCTTGCTGGTTTACCAAGCTTGACCTCAGGGGGGCGTATAATCTTATTCGCATTAAGCATGGGGATGAATGGAAGACTGCGTTTAATACTCCGGAGGGACATTTTGAGTACCTGGTGATGCCTTTTGGGCTCACTAATGCCCCTTCTGTCTTCCAGTGCTTCATTAATGATATTTTCCGAGACTTTGTGGATAAATTTTTGATTATCTATCTGGATGATATTTTGATCTTCTCCAAGGATTGGGATTCTCATGTGGAACATGTTCGGACTGTGTTCCGGATCTTGAGGGAGAATTCCCTGTATGTCAAAGGATCGAAATGCCTTTTTGGGGTACAGAGGATTTCTTTTTTGGGATTTATTTTGTCTCCGTCAACTATTGAAATGGACCCGGCCAAGGTACAGGCCATTTATGATTGGGTTCAGCCCACTTCTTTGAAGGCCCTCCAGAAGTTTTTGGGTTTTGCTAATTTTTATCGGAAATTTATAGCAAAATTTTCTAGTATTGCCAAGCCATTGACTGATCTGACTAAGAAGGGTGCTGATGTGTTGAATTGGTCTCCGGAGGCTGTTTCTTCCTTTCAGGAGCTGAAGCAAAGATTCTCTTCTGCCCCGGTTTTGCGGCAACCTGATGTCTCACTCCCGTTCCAGGTAGAGGTGGACGCTTCTGAGATTGGTGCAGGAGCTGTTTTGTCCCCAAAGGATCCTGTAACAGCTAAAATGAATCCCTGTGCTTTCTTTTCCCGAAAGTTCTCTCCATCTGAACATAACTATGATATGGGGAATCGGGAACTGTTAGCCATGACATGGGCATTTGAGGAGTGGAGACATTGGTTGGAGGGAGCTAAACATCAAGTCGTGGTTCTCACTGACCACAAGAATTTGATTTACCTGGAGTCGGCCAAACGCTTGAACCCTAGACAGGCTAGGTGGGCCTTGTTTTTTACACGTTTTGATTTTGTGGTCTCTTTTCTTCCTGGCACTAAGAATGTCAAGGCTGACGCTCTCTCTAGGAGCTTCTTTGCTGATTCTCCTGTGGTGACCAAGCCTGCTACCATCTTAGGCGAAGGGGTAGTTCTTTCTGCCATCTCGCCCAATTTGAAACGTGCTCTGGAAGAGTTCCAGGAGGACAAACCTGCGCGTTTTCCAAGTGGGAAGTTGTATGTTCCTGACCAGTGGAGGAAGAGAGTGATGTCTGAAGTTCATTGCTCTGCATTGGCTGGTCATCCAGGTATTTTTGGTACTAGAGATCTGGTGAGTCGGTCTTTTTGGTGGCCCGCCTTGTCTCGTGATGTCAGGAATTTTGTGCAGTCCTGTGGGACTTGCTCCCGGTCTAAACCTTGTTCTCGCTCTAGTGGGTTGTTGATGCCTTTGCCGGTCCCCAGGAGGCCATGGACCCATATTTCAATGGATTTCATCTCTGATATGCCTGTCTCTCAGAGAATGACTGTTATTTGGGTGATTTGTGATAGGTTCTCTAAGATGGTTCATCTTGTACCACTCCCTAAGTTGCCATCTTCCTCTGAGTTGGTGCCCCTGTTTTTGCAACAGGTGGTTCGCTTGCACGGGATTCCTGAGAACATTGTATCTGACAGAGGAGTTCAGTTTGTGTCTAGATTTTGGAGGACTTTCTGTTCCAAGCTGGGAATTCAGTTGTCCTTCTCCTCTGCTTTTCACCTTCAGACCAATGGGCAGACGGAGAGAACAAACCAGAACTTGGAGTCGTATTTGAGATGTTTTGTTTCCGCTGATCAGGATGATTGGGTTTCATTTTTGCCCTTGGCCGAATTTGCTTTAAATAATAGAGCTAGTTCTGCCACTTTGATGTCACCTTTTTTTTGTAACTTTGGGTTTCATCCTCGATTTTCTTCAGGGCAGGTGGAGCCTTCTGCCTGCCCAGGTGTTGACACTGTGGTGGAGAGAATGCACCAGATCTGGGACCAAGTGGTGGATAAGTTATCTCTCTCCCAGAAAAAAGGCCCAGCGGTTTTCCAACCAACATACGACCATTGGTCCCCAGTTTAAGGTTGGTGATATGGTTTGGTTATCATCAAAAAATATCGGTATGAAGGTGGCTTCTCCTAAGTTTAAGCCTAGATTTATTGGACCTTACAAGATTTTGGAGATTATTAATCCGGTCTCTTTTCGTTTGGCTCTTCCTGTCACATTTAAAATCCATAATGTGTTTCATAAGTCCTTGTTGAAGAGGTTTGTTGAACCAGTAGTTCCTGGGGTGGCACCTCCAGACCCTGTATTGGTTGAAGGGAACATGGAATATGAGGTAGAGAAGAAACTGGATTCCCGTCTGGCTAGACGGAGACTGCAGTATTTGGTTAAGTGGAAGGGTTATGGTCAGGAGGATAATTCCTGGGTCTCTGCTTCTGATATTCATGCCAAAAGATTGGTGCGTGCCTTTCATCGGACTCACCCTGATCGCCCTGGTGGCGTGGATGAGGGTTCGGTGACCCCTCCTCAAGGGGGAGGTACTGTTGTGAGTTCATTTTCCCCTTCACCATTGAGGTCTGATGAACTACCTCTTCTGGTGAAGGAAGGTAGTGAGGCTGATTACCAAGCATCTGGCCAGGATGATGACGACTGGGTGACTGGAATTGCTGACTGGATATAAGGCAGCCGACGCCCTCCTGCCTTGCTGGTGATCTCTCTGAGGGATTTTAGGAGACCAGTCTGATTCCTGCTCCTCAAAAGCTAAGTTTTCTGCTCTGCCTTTTGCATTTGTGTTTTAGTTTTGTTTTTCCTTGTTTTTCTGGATTTCTGCCATTCCCTGCTGGGATTTGCTGAATTCCTTTTTGCTCTGTCTTCAGAAGTTACCTGAGTGCTGATATAGTCTTTTTGAAGCCTAGCGTCTTCAGGGCTTTTTTCTCTATCAGCTGTTGGCTCTTGTTTGGATAGGGTTTTGGTGGATTACAGACAGCAGCTTTTCTATCCTGTCCTATGTAGTTAGCTTGGGCCCCATCTTTTGCTCAGCCTATCTTTCTATCTGTGTGAGTGTTTTTTCATCTTGCTTCACCGTCATTATATGTTGGGGGCTGCCTATTGCTTTGGGGTCTGATCTGGGGCAGTTTAGATTTCCCCTTCTGTCTTTAGGCTATGTAGTTCTCCGGCTGTGATCGAGGGTTCTAGGGCACCGTAGGAACCCCCCACGGTTACTGCTAGTTGTTGTTGATAGGTTCAGGGGTCTGTAATTCGATAGCTGCCAACTTCTGTGGTTTTCTGGACTTAGCTAGTATTTCTGTTTTTGCCTCCTACGGTGACTCATTCATAACAGGCACCAGCTCAGAAGAAGATGGCAACTTCGGGAGTGGTACAAGATGGACCATCTTGGAAAATCTATCACAAATCACCCAGATAACAGTCATTCTCTGAGAGACAGGGGAAACAGAAATAAAATCCATTGAAATATGGGTCCATGGCCTGCGGGGCACCAGCAGGGGCATCAACAAACCACTAGAATGAGAACAGGACTTGGACCTGGAACAAGTCCCACAGGACAAGGCAGGCCACCAAAAAGACCGACTCACCAAATCTCTGGTACCAAAAATACCCGGATGACCAGCCAGCACAGAGCAATGAATTTCAGCCATCACTCTTTTCCTCCACTGGTCAGGGACATACAATTTCCCCACAGGCCATCATTCAGGCTTGTCCTCCTGAAATTCCTCCAGGGCAAGTCTCAAATCGGGTTAAAAGGCGGAAAGAACCACACCCTCACCCAGAATGGTAGTAGGCTCTGTCACATCAAGAGAATCCACAAAGAAACTCCTAGAAAGGGCGTCTACCTTAACATTCTTAGTGCCAGGAAGAAAGGTGACCACAAAATTAAAACGCGTGAAAAACAAGGCCCACCTAGCTTGTCTAGGATTCAAGCGTTTGGCTGATTCAAGATAAATCAAATTCTTGTGGTCGGTAAGGACCACAACTTGATGTCTAGCTCCCTCCAAACAATGTCTCCACTCTTCAAATGCCCACTTCATGGCCAACAACTCTCTATTCCCCATGTCATAGTTATGTTCAGATGGGGAAAATTTTCGAGAAAAGAAGGCACAGGGATTCATCTTATAGGTTACAGCAGGGGTCCCCAACCGCCGGTCCGTGGCCCAGCAGCAATTCTTAAACTGCGTGTAGCGGCGGGCAGGGAGCGATCAAGCAGCTCCGCTGCCTGCAAGAGGGAATAGCAGGAGCGGAGCTGCAAGGACCCGTCCAGCTTCCTGCCCGCCGCCCGCGCTTCCTGTCTCTGACTGACACAGAGAGGAGCGTGCCGCTGCTGTGTGAGAGCGAAGAAGCGCGGGCGATGCTGCGACAGGTGAGAGGTGGTGTGTGTATGTATGTCTGTGTGTGTGTACATGTATGTCTGTGTGTGTATGTATGTCTGTGTGTGTGTGTGTATGTATGTCTGTGTGTGTGTGTGTGTATGTGTGTTTGTCTGTGTTTGTGTAGGTGGAGCCTGGCCCTGGAGGAGATGGGGACATGAGGAGAAGACCGTTATGGGGAGAGAAGGCCATGAGGGGGTAATGGGAGAAGGCCATGATGCCTGGGGTGATGGGAGAAGGCCATGATGGGGTAATGGGAGAAGGCCATGAGGGGGTAATGGGAGAAGACCATGATGCCTGGGGTGATGGGAGAAGGCCATGGTCGGGGTAATGGGAGAAGGCCATGAGGGGGTAATGGGAGAAGACCATGATGCCTGGAGTAATGGGAGAAGGCCATGAGGGGGTAATGGGAGAAGGCCATGATGCCTGGGGTAATGGGAGAATGCCATGAGGGGGTAATGGGAGAAGACCATGATGCCTGGGGTGATGGGAGAAGGCCATGAGGGGGGTAATGGGAGAAGGCCATGAGGGGGTAATGGGAGAAGGCCATGATGCCTGGGGTAATGGGAGAAGGCCATGAGGGGGTAATGGGAGAAGACCATGATGCCTGGGGTGATGGGAGAAGGCCATGAGGGGGGTAATGGGAGAAGGCCATGAGGGGGTAATGGGAGAAGGCCATGATGCCTGGGGTAATGGGAGAAGGCCATGAGGGGGTAATGGGAGAAGACCATGATGCCTGGGGTGATGGGAGAAGGCCATGAGGGGGGTAATGGGAGAAGGCCATGAGGGGGTAATGGGAGAAGGCCTTGATGCCTGGGGTGATGGGAGAAGGCCATGAGGGGGTAATGGGAGAAGGCCATGATGGGGGTGATGGAGAGAAGGCATTGATGGGAGTGATGGAGAGACGTCAGTGATGGGGTGAAGGCAATGATGGGGAGAAGGGAGTGATGGGGTGAAGGCAATGATGGAGAGACGGCAGTGATGAGGTGAAGGCAATGATGGAGAGATGGCAGTGATGGGGAGAAGGGAGTGATGGGGTGATGGAGCAGGCAAGAATGGGGTGATGGAGCACTCATTCAAAACCTATGGTGAGTTGAGTCACATTATAAATGTTATTTAATTATAAGTATGCACTGCTACACTACAACCGCGTCCATAGCCCCGCCCCCTTATGACCAAAGCCCCGCCCCTGCCACACCTCCATCCCCGCCCTACCGGGCCATGGAAGAATGGTCTTGCTTGAAACCGGTCCCTGGTGCAAAAAAGGTTGGGGACCACTGGGTTACAGGATCCCTTTGAGACAAAACAGCTCCTGCACCAATCTCAGAAGCATCTACTTCCACCTGAAATGGGAGTGAAACATCAGGTTGCCGCAGAATCGGAGCAGAAGTGAATCTCCGCTTAAGCTCCTGAAACGCCGTGACTGCCTCTAGAGGCCAATTCACCACATCAGCGCCTTTTTTGATCAAATCCGTCAGTGGTTTAACAATACCAGAAAAATTACTTTTAAATTTATGATAGAAATTAGAAAAACCCAAAAACTTCTGAAGAGCCTTCAGAGAAGTGGGCTGAACCCAATCATAGATGGCCTGTACCTTGGCCGGGTCCATTTCAATAGCAGATGGGGACAAAATGAATCCAAAAAACGAAATCCTCTGTACACCAAAGAGACATTTCGATCCCTTAACATACAGAGTATTTTCTCTCAAAATCCGGAACACAGTCTGAACATGTTCCACATGAGAATCCCAATCACTGGAAAAAAATCAAAATATCATCCAGATAAATGATCAAAACTTATCCACAAAGTCCCAGAAAATATCGTTCATAAAAGACTGGAAGACGGAATGGGCATTAGTGAGCCCAAAAGGCATCACCAGGTACTCAAAATGTCCCTCCGGAGTATTGAAAGCCATCTTCCATTCATCCCCGTGCTTGATGCGAATAAGATTATATGCCCCCCTAAGGTCAAGTTTGGTAAACCAACTAGCACTTTTGCCCCTGGAAAATAAATCAGAAATCAGGGGCAATGGGTACTGATATTTAACATTGATCTTATTAAGAGAGTGATAGTCAATACATGGCATTAATGAGCCATCTTTCTTGACACCAAAAAAAAACAGCACCTAAAGGTGAAGAGGATGATCTTATATGACCCTTCTCTAATGACTCCTTGATATGAGATCGCATAGCATTATGTTCAGGTACCGATAAGTTGAAAAGCCGACCTTTGGGAAATTTACACCCGGGCATCAACTCAATTGCACAATCATAACTCCTATGAGGAGGCAAAGACGCTGACTTACTCTCACTAAATACATCAGAAAAATCAGCCAAATAGTCAGGAACATCTTGAGACTGGGGAGAAGTGGAGAAAACAGGAGTGTCACCAAGAGAACATTGGCAACCCCAACTTACCACAGACACAGATTTCCAATCCAACACAGGATTATGGGTCTGCAACCACGGAAAACCTATTACAATAATATCATATAAATTGTGCAACGCCAAAAATTTACAATTCTGTTTGTGGTCCGGGGCGACCCACATAATCACCTGGGTCCAAAACTGGGGTTTATTCTCCACCAAAGAGGTAGCATCAATACCCCTCAAAGGAATAGGGGTCCGAAGGGGCACCATAGGAAAACCAAAATGCTTAGCGAAGTCAAAATCCATCAGATTCAAAGCTGCTCCTGAATCCTCAAATGCCTTAGCGGAAAATATAGACAAGGAGCAGATCAAGGTAACAGCCAAAAGGAACTTAGGCTGCACACTGTCCATCGCAAATGAGTGAGCAAAACATTTCTCTCATTTAGGGCAGGCTGAAATAGCATGAGAAGCATCTCCACAAAAGAAGCATAACTTATTATGCCTTTTAAACTCTTGACATTGCTCCCTAGACAAAACCCTATCACATTGCATGGGTTCAGAGGTTTGTTCGAAAGGCGGCACCACCTCTCGCGTAGTTTTACGTTCTCGTAAACGTCGATCAACTTGAATGGCCAATGACATAGAGTTGTCAAGACCAGAAGAGACAGGGAATCCCACCTTAACATCCTTTATGGATTCTGCCAGACCTTTCCGAAAAAGAGTTGCTAGGGCGTCATCATTCCATTTAGTAAGGACCGCCCACTTTTGGATTTTTTGACAATGTAACTCAGCATCGTCTTGACCCTGTTTTAATGCCAATAAGATTTTATCAGCTTGATCAATAGCATTAGGCTCATCATACAATAACCCCAGGGCTTGAAAAAGTGCATCTACATTAGCCAGAATAGGATCTCCAGGTGTCAGAGAAAAGGCCTAGTCCTGGGGATCGCCGCGCAGCAGGGAAATGACAATTTGAACCTGCTTCACCGATCTCCCCGAGGAATTAGGCTTCAAAGCAAGAATAGTTTACAATTATTCTTAAAGTTCAGAAATTTAAACCGATCCCCAGAAAACACATCAGGAGTAGGGATCTTTGGTTCTACAACAGATGATTGGGTGAGATAAGCAGAAATTCTCCGCACTTCAGCAGCGAGCTGCTCAACTCGATCGGACAATTGCCTAGTCTCCATTAAGGAAAAAATCCTCCTACGGCCACAGAGAAAAAAGAGGAAAAAAATATATAAAAAAAATTCTGACACCTTTATTTTTTTTTTGCAATTCTTTCCTTCTTTTGAGCACCCTAGAATCTACAGTTTGGCTGGTGATTCTGTTATGAATGGGTCACCGAGGAGGAGAGTGCAATAGGCTATGTCACCAGAACACCAGAGAGGTTGGTCGCTCAGTGGATTGCAGACCCCTGATCTTAACAACACAACTAGCAGTAGCCGTGAAGCGTTCCTACGTTGCCCTTGACGCCTCGTCACAGCTGGAGGACTAACTAAGCCTAAAGACAGAAAGTTTAAATCCAAACTGCCCCAGAGCATATCCCCAAAGGAATGGACAGCCCCCAAACATATATTGTCGATGAGACAAGATCAAGCACAAACACAGACGGAAAATAGACTAAGCAAATGATGGGGCCCACACTGACTAGATAGGACAGGACAGAAAAGGCACTGTCTGCAATCACGCAAAAACCCTAGTAATTCCAACATGACTGATGTACAAAAATACTGAGGTTTGAACAACCTCGCCCCCACTATATCAGCACTCAGGTGTGAACTGGCAGCTAGCAACAGGCTAGTACAGCAGGGGACTGAGCAAACAAACACAAGATACAAAAATACATGGCAGGAGCCAGCAGCCCCAGGGGGAGCAAGCTGATCCCTGACAGCAAGGCAAAAATAGATGCAAGGGGTTTAGCAAATGACACTTAGCTGAAATAATGCAGGATCAGGCAGCAGACAGAAATCCTCAGTAAGCAAAGAAAGGAGTATCACCAGCAGTCATTGAGAGAAGTCTGCTCACTTCTGTAGTCCCAGTCACTATCACCACTCCTCCAATTATCTTCTGCAGCTGTTGGGTTAACATCACGTTGACCAGCACCACTACCAGCAGTATCTACCAGAGGGAGTCTTGCCTCAAAAGTCGGATAAAGAGAGCTCACAACAGAGTACGTTGGTTTTGTCGGCCAGGTATTTCTTGAGCATCTTTAAAATTGTTTTCGTCTTTGTCAAAAATATCTATATCAGACCATGTTCACTAAGCTTGTGTCATGAAATTAGAAAAAAATTGTCACACTAGCGGTGGATTCCGCATACTCTCCAGGTCATACGGCGCCACCACCCACCAACGAAACGGCTATTCATTTAATTACATGTACATGAACAAGGCCATCCATATATTCATACTTGTTCCTGAGGCCGCTTAGCTACATCTGAGTCCATTCCATTCCCATACTAAACGTGGACCTCATAGAAGATTGATTACTAGTGTTGAGCATTCCGATACCGCAAGTATCGGGTATCGGCCGATACTTGCTGTATCGGAATTCCGATACCGACTTCCGATATTTTTTCAATATCGGAAGTCGGCATCGGAATCGGAAGTTCAAAGTTGATTGACAGCCGAAATGACGTCATCATGATGCGCGGTGTGTGCGCATCATGATGCGCCGTCATTTCGGGCCTTCCGGGGGTCTCTGCCGGCCTGCCGGGGGGCTGTGTGGACTGCCCGGGGTCTGTACCGGCCTGTCGGGGGGCTGTGCCGGCCTGCCGGTGGTCTGTGCACCCTGTGGGGGTCTGTACCGGCCTGCCGGGGGGCTGTGCCGGCCTGCCGGGGGGCTGTGCTGATGTCCGGGGGTCTGTGCAAGCATCGTCCGATGGGACTATAAGTCCCATCTGGCGATGCCTGCTACCATGACAGTGATTGACACATTAGCCAATGATGGGAGAGTAGTAGTCCCATCATCCGGCTAATGTGTTAAATGTTAAAAAAAAAAAAAAAAAAATACTACATACATACTACATACATACTACATGCATGCTACATACATACTACATGCTACATACATACTACATATATACTACATGCATGCTACATACATACTACATGCTACATACATACTACATATATACTACATGCATGCTACATACATACTACATACATACCACATATATACTACATACATACTACATGCATGCTACATACATACTACATACACACTACATACATACTACATACATACCACTTATATACTACATACATACTACATGCATGCTACATACATACTACATACATACTACATGCATGCTACATACATAACACATATATACTACATGCATGCTACATACATACTACATATATACTACATACATACTACATACATACTACATGCATGCTACATACATACTACATGCTACATACATACTACATATATACTACATGCATGCTACATACATACTACATGCTACATACATACTACATATATACTACATACATACTACATACATACTACATGCATGCTACATACATACTACATGCTACATACATACTACATATATACTACATGCATGCTACATACATACTACATGCTACATACATGCTACATATATACTACATACATACTACATACATACTACATACATACTACATACATACCACATATATACTACATACATACTACATGCATGCTACATACATACCACATACATACATACTACATACATACTACATGCATGCTACATACATAACACATATATACTACATGCATGCTACATACATACTACATGCTACATACATACCACATACATACTACATACATACTACATGCATGCTACATACATACTACATGCTACATACATACTACATGCTACATACATACTACATATATACTACATGCATGCTACATACATACTACATGCTACATACATACTACATATATACTACATACATACTACATACATACTACATACATACTACATGCTACATACATACCACATACATACTACATACATGCTACATGCTACATACATACTACATATATACTACATGCATGCTACATACATACTGCATGCTACATGCATGCTACATACATACTACATACATAATACATGCTACATACATACGACATATATACTACATACATACTACATACAATACATTCATACAATACATACATAGACATACAGTACATATAACATAGAGTAACATACTTACCAATACTTGTCACATTGTTCCCCGAAGCCATTGTCTTTTACGGAATAAATATTAACATAACAAACCACAAAAATACTCACCCACGATCCGAAGCAGTCCACGAGTGTGTCCCACGACGATCTTGGGTAGAGAACTGCAGCATCAGCTGATGCTGCCGTTCTCTACGGGCTGCAGGAATCCAATAACGGAAGGTAGGTATCCTTCCGCACTGTATTCCTCCGCCACTTAAAAAAAAAAAGTCCCTAGTCTCACTTTATGCCATTGCTGCGTGGGAAATTCCCACACAGCAATGGCATAAAGTGAGACTAGGGACTTTTTTTTTTTTAAGTGGCGGAGGAATACAGTGCGGAAGGATACCTACCTTCCGTCATTGGATTCCTGCAGCCCGTAGGGAATGGCAGCATCAGCTGATGCTGCAGTTCTCTACCCAAGATCGTCGTGGGACACACTCGTGGACTGCTTCGGATCGTGGGTGAGTATTTTTGTGGTTTGTTATGTTAATATTTATTCCGTAAAAGACAATGGCTTCGGGGAACAATGTGACAAGTATTGGTAAGTATGTTACTCTATGTTATATGTACTGTATGTCTATGTATGTATTGTATGAATGTATTGTATGTAGTATGTATGTAGTATATATGTGGTATGTATGTAGCATGTAGTATGTTTGTAGTATGTATGTAGCATGCATGTAGCATGCAGTATGTATGTAGCATGCATGTAGTATATATGTAGTATGTATGTGGTATGTATGTAGCATGTAGTATGTATGTAGCATGCATGTAGTATGTATGTAGCATGCATGTAGTATATATGTAGTATGTATGTAGCATGTAGTATGTATGTAGCATGCATGTAGTATATATGTAGTATGTATGTAGCATGCAGTATGTATGTAGCATGCATGTAGTATGTATGTAGTATGTATGTAGTATGTATGTGGTATGTATGTAGCATGTAGTATGTATGTAGCATGCATGTAGTATATATGTGTTATGTATGTAGCATGTAGCATGCATGTAGCATGCATGTAGTATGTATGTAGTATGTATGTGGTATGTATGTAGCATGTAGCATGCATGTAGTATGTATGTAGAATATATGTGGTATGTATGTAGCATGTAGTATGTATGTAGCATGCAGTATGTATGTAGCATGCATGTAGTATATATGTAGTATGTATGTAGCATATATGTAGTATGTATGTAGCATGTAGTATGTATGTAGCATGCAGTATGTATGTAGCATGCATGTAGTATATATGTAGTATGTATGTAGCATGTAGTATATATGTAGTATGCATGTTGCATGCATGTAGTATATATGTAGTATGTATGTTGCATGTAGTATATATGTAGTATGCATGTTGCATGCATGTAGTATATATGTAGTATGTATGTTGCATGTAGTATATATGTAGTATGAATGTAGCATGTATGTAGTATGTAGTATGAATGTAGCATGTATGTAGTATGCATGTTGTATGTATGTAGCATGTATGTAGCATGTAATTTTTTTTTTTTTTTACATTCAACACATTAGCCGGATGATGGGACTACTACTGTCCCATCATTGGCTAATGTGTCAATCACTGTCATGGTAGCAGGTATCGCCCGAATTGACTTGTAGTCCCATCGGACGATGCCTGCACAGACCCCCGAAGCCTGCACAGACCACCGGCAGGCCGGCACAGCCCCCCGGCAGGCCGGCACAGCCCACCGGAGCCTGCACAGACCACCGGCAGGCCGGCACAGCCCCCCGGCAGGCCGGCACAGCCCACCGGAGCCTGCACAGACCACCGGCAGGCCGGCACAGCCCCCCCGGCAGGCCGGCACAGACCACCGGAGCCTGCACAGACCCCCTGGCAGGCCGGCACAGCCCCCCGAAAGGCCCGTACAGACCCCAGAGAGGCTGTACAAGGCAAAAACAGGGTTTTTCTTATTCCGATACCGGAAGTCCCATAGACTTGAATGGGACTTCCGGTATCGGAATCGGCGATACCGATACTTTTTTTTAAGATCGGCCGATCCATTCCGATCCGATACTTTGAAGTATCGGACGGTATCGCTCAACTCTATTGATTACACTATTTTCCATTTGCTGTGGACACTGATCTAGCCTCCCCTCTCTCTTAGGTCTCTAGGCCTCGTAATCCAGTGTGGATGGCACATTACTTACTCATCACTCCCATTATTACAGTGGCTCCCTATCTTAACGTTCAGCAGTTTAGTGAACAAGAGCAGTCTTGTGTACTGATGAAGGCTTACTGTTACAGCCAAAACGTTTATATATGACTGCAAATAAAACTCTTCAATTATGACAAAAAGTTGACTGCCAAAATTTTTTTTCTGGTATCTATTCTGGTGTGGGAACCTTCTTTTGTGCACCAACACAGTTGTGTCACGATATACTTGTAACTGTGTCATGAAATTGGCCCATTCCTTTGACAGTGTACCCCTGCCTCTGCTGTGTGTCTCTGTAGCCTCTCCTCCTTGGTTGGGCAAGGAAGCTTGCCCCCTGCCCCTATTATTGTCTGATGTGAATTTTATCAACATATTTTCCACAATCGTATCGCACCACCTCAGGAAGAAGAGATGCAAAGATCTTGTAGCATTTGGTCTAGCAAGGTGAACAACTAGTACACTATTTTTTATGGCTAAGATGAATGTGACATGAGGCAGAAGCATCAGGTTAGGGTTATTAAGAATTATTTACAAGTTGCTAAAGGCAAATAGACCCTAACTAAAGATTGTAGACCCTAACTAAAGGTTGTAGCCTCATTCCCCCGAAGAAGCTAGCAATGATGAAACTTGTCAGGGAGGCAGCTGTTCCATTATTTTAATAAACAGTAGTCTGTCGTGGCAAACTACAAATATTAATAGCGGTCCGTGACTACATTATGCAAAAATGATATATGAATGAATAATAAGCAATAAGTCCAGAGGACTTTATATTAGTTGTGGTATCTCCTGGTGGAAACAATAGACATTAGCTGATTGTACTAAATCCATTGAGCTAACTGTATCAAATCCGCTGTATGAACACAGTGTCACAGTGGATTGCAATCAGCAAAAAATAGTAGTACTTGATCCACCCGTAAACTGCTAGGAGTTGTCAATTGGCAGTAATCATCCTTAAATGTAGGAGATGTCTCCTGTAATGTTTCCTAAATGGCTCCACAAAGGGACCACAAAAAATGGAAATCTATGAACAGTCTAGGACAATTGCTTATTCAATGACCACACAGACACTGTGATTTTAAATAAGCACTCTTTAATAAGTAGGTGGAAATGAAAGTTATAATTTAATTTTATAGAATCTATAGTTAGGGTCTATTTGCCTTTGGCAAATTGTAAAAAAGCTCCATCCACCAACATTTCCCTGTCTCCACCATGATTGCGACTCTTCATCTTCTCCTTCTCCTTCCTCTCTTCCTCCTCTTTCCCATCCTCAGTTGATCCACATAGGAGCAAAGGGACAAAGGTGTGTGGCTATAAGCCTCTGTTGTGCTAGCCATCAGGTCCTGTTCCTCCTCTTCCTCCTCCTCAGTGTCCACCTCCTTATTGATACCCAACTTGCACTGAGCAGATGAGTTAAGGCTTGGCTGGCAACTATCACTCTGTGTTATGTTTTCCTCCATCCTCACCTGGTCTGCATGGAAAGCTTCATGTTTAATTGTGAGCAGCGACTGTTTAAGTAGGCACAGAAGCTGGATAGTTGCACTGATAATGGTGTCATCGCCACTCACCATCTTTGTGGAGTACTCAAAGTCTTGGAGAACCGCCCACATATCAGACATCCATGCCCACTCTTTAGTTGTGTGCGGAGACTGGCCAGAATACCGACGGGCTGGTTGGAGCTGATACTCAACCACTAGCCTCTGCTGCTCAAAAAAGCCTTGCCAGCATGTGCAGTGTGGAGTTCCATTGCGTGGTGATGTCACGCACCAGTCAGTGAACTGGCATTTGCATACAATGCTGCAGCACTACTAGAGAGGCAGAATCTGTAGCCCATTTGCAGAAATAGGCGCTGATGTGGCGTATCTTGACCAGAAGCTCTGGCAAATCTGAATATGTTTTTCACAAACTGATGAACTACCAGGTTGAGCACATGTGCCAAGCATGTTGTGTGTGAGCTTGCCAAGCTTCACAGTTGCTACCAGGTTACACCCATGATCACACACGACCATGCCTGGTTGGAGGTTCGGTGGCAAAAAACAGATCTGTCTGATTTCTTATTCCTTAATGTAATTCTACCATGGTGTGCAGTTTGTCTCCTAGATAAATTAGCTTCAGCATAGCCTTTTGCCCCTTTGCTGAGGCATTGCTGCAGAGCTTTCAGCTGATGTGGATAACATACTCAGAGATAGCATGTTAGAGATGGAGGATGAAGGGGTGCAGAAACTGCTATAGGAGGTGGAGGAAACCCTGATAGAAGTAGGGCCAGGGTAAGACATATGTGCTATGCCAGGATATGATTCGACCCCAGCCTCCATAATATTCACCCAGTGGTCAGGGAAATGTAGCTTCCGTGGTCAAAAGTGCTTGTCTACATGTCGATCGTTCAGTGAACAATGCCACTAAGTGCAATGGTAAGGGCAAAGGTGATGTCCCTGATCATGTACTGGTAGATGCCACATTGGGAGAAAAAGTGGTGGCTGCCGCCATGGATTGGACGAGGTTGTTCTAGCTCCATCATAGTTCCTGGGTTCAGTGTCGGTGATACTTCCATGTACTCGGTTAGAGGAAGCTGACCCAGGTTACTCATCTCTAATCGCTGTGCCTTTGTGCATGTGAGGTTTACTGTGTATGACCGGGTTTGTTCCCTGACTTCTGTTTCTGTTTTCTGCTCAGCACTGCTCTGTCCTTCCTGGTTCTCTGACCCATCGGCTTGTCTCTGTTTACTCTTTTGTCTTGCCCCTGGGTACCTCGCTCTCAGCTGGCTTCTGACCCTCGGCTAACTACGTTATTGTTTTTGCCCAGTACTCCGTGCAACGTCTTAGTCTCAGGTCCTGCGCGCACTGCGTGCCTTAGTTCTTATACTCCCTGCGCTCAGACCTATGCCCCCTGCGAGCACCCGCTAGGCTTTCCTCAGTGACACTAACCTATCTCCCAGACTAAATGGCAACATTTCCACAGTAGGCAGCTTGTAAATGTGCCCTTTTAGCATTTGGGCCTGTGGGTGGGTGACTGAGAACTTTTTCATTCCACTGCCTTGGGTAGTAAGAACTGAACGCTGTGCTCGGACAAGGATTTGGAAATATCTGATGATGGTAAGCCAGAATGTGCCAGGCAGGAGGTATCTGCACCAGTGTTTTGGACAGGGAATTGGAAAGCACCTAGCACAGTGGAAGAGAAGATAGTGTCACCCAATGGCACCAATCGTGGAACCAAGCATTCAGCCCACCAAATCGGGTGCTTAGATGACAAGTGTATGATCATGCATGTGGTGGTTAGGTTCTTAGTGGTCATGATCATGCTGATTTGGCATTTCTCAGGTTGCAAATAGCCATTTTTGTAGTCTCTGAATGCTCTTTAAAAAAGTCCCAATCTGGTGAGAAGCTAACTCTGTGACAGAGAAATACACGTGTGTCGGTACTCTGCGGAACTATTTTCCGCCTTGTCCCTCTGGTCACCCCACTGTCTCTTTCTGTCTGTTTCGGTACTGCCAACCTCTCCCCTTCAGCGCTGCTAGCCTTGCTCTGCATGCCAGCTTCACCAGGTTAGGTTGATGACTTTGTCATCCACAACCTCATCTTCCACCACCGCACCCTTGTCCTCCTGAGTTTGTAACTTATAATAATAATATAATAATAATTTTTATTTATATAGCGCCAACATATTCCGCAGCACTTTACAATTAAGCGGGGACATGTACAGACAATAAATTCAATACAAGTTAAGACAATTCAAACAGTGACATTAGGAGTGAGGTCCCTGCTCGCAAGCTTACAATCTACAAGGAAATGGGGGGACACAATAGGTGAAAAATGCTTGTTAATTCAGGTCTGGCAATTATAATAGGGATTTTCATATAAAGCTGCATGATCCGGTCATCAGCCCGTGTGTTTAAGTGCAATAGACAAGTATCAAGTGCAGTTATCATGTGCATGAAGGGTGTGGAGACAGATGAATAGTAGGGTGCAGATTCAGAATAATATTTGGAAGGAGGGAACAGGGCAAAGTTAGCTTGCTGAGTAGTTGATGTGGTAGGCTTGTTTGAAGAGATGGGTTTTCAAAGCGCGCTTGAATAGGTCAGGGCTAGGTATCAGTCTGATCGTCTGGGGAAGTGCATTCCAGAGAGCTGGAGCAGCACGAGAGAAGTCTTGGAGACGGAGGTGCGAGGTTCGGATTACGGGGGATGTTAGTCTTAGGTCATTTGTAGAACGGAGGGCACGTGTAGGGCGATAGACAGAGATGAGAGAGGAGATATAAGGCGGTGCAGAACAGTGGAGAGCTTTGTGGGTGAGAGAGATGAGTTTATACTGGACCCTGTAGCGAATAGGTAGCCAGTGTAATGACTGGCACAAGATGGAGGCATCGGTGAAGCGGCTGGACAGAAATATGACCCTGGCTGCCGCATTCAAGATGGATTGGAGAGGAGAAAGTTTGGTAAGAGGGAGACCGATCAGAAGAGAGTTGCAGTAGTCCAGACGAGAATGAATAAGAGCGACAGTAAGAGTCTTAGCAGTTTCAAAGGTGAGAAAAGGTCGGATTCTGGAGATGTTTTTAAGATGCAGGTGACAAGAGCGACTGAGTGATCGGATGTACGGAGTAAAGGAAAGTTCAGTGTCGAATATGACCCCAAGACAGCGGGCATGCTGCTTGGGAGTTATGGTTGAACCCTCCAGGGTTATTTCGATGTTAGGTAGAGTGAGGTTAGTAGAGGGGAGAAACACAAGAAGTTCAGTTTTAGAGAGATTTCGTTTCAGATAGAGGGAGGACATGATGCTAGAGACAGCAGACAGACAATCCTTGGTATTTTGAATTAGGGTAGGGGTGATGTCAGGGGAAGAAGTGTATAATTGGGTGTCATCAGCATAGAGATGATACTGGAACCCAAATCTGCTGATTGTTTGTCCAATAGGGGCAGTGTATAAAGAGAAGAGGAGGGGGCCTAGGACTAAGCCCTGCGGGACCCCGATAGTAAGGGGACGAGAAGAGGAAGAGGAGCCGGAAAAAGATACAGTGAAGGAGCGGTCAGAGAGGTAGGAGGAGAACCAGGAGAGGGCTGTGTCCTTGAGGCCTATAGAGCGGAGCATAGTGAGGAGGAGCTGGTGATCCACAGTGTCAAATGCGGCAGAGAGATCCAGGAGAATCAGCAGGGAGCAATGACCTTTCGATTTAGCTGTTATTAAATCATTAGAGACTTTAGTGAGGGCAGTTTCAGTAGAGTGTAAAGAGCGTAAACCAGATTGTAAGGGGTCGAGAAGAGAGTTATCCGAGAGATAGCGGATTAGACGGGAGTGGACCAGGCGTTCCAGGAGTTTAGAGATGAAGGGAAGGTTAGAGACAGGTCTGTAGTTAGCAGTGCAGTTCTGGTCCAGGGATGGCTTTTTAAGTAAAGGGGTTATGATGGCATGTTTAAATGAGGAGGGAAATATACCTGAAGAAAGAGAGAGGTTAAATATTTTAGTCAGGTGAGTGGTGACCACTGGTGAGAGAGACTGCAGGAGCTGTGAAGGAATAGGGTCACTGTTGCAGGTTGTAGGCCGAGCAGAAGCGAGGAGCTTGGAAACTTCTTCTGAAACAGGCTCAAAGATGTCTAGTGAGCTTGAGGTGCGGCAGGGAAAGGGAACCAGGCACTGAGGAGATAGGGCTGAGATATCCTGATGGATGTGGTTGATTTTTTCTAGGAAATAAGTGGCCAGATCCTCACCGCTGAGGTTGGTGATGGGGGCCTGTACTTTAGGTTTCAGGAGGGAGTTTAAGGTTTCAAAAAGTCATCTTGGGTTGTTGGATAGTGAGGTGATGAGGGTGGTGAAGTAGGATTGTTTGGCCAGATGAAGGGCAGAGTTATAGGTTTTGAGCATGAACTTATAGTGGATGAAGTCTTCTGCTAAGAGAGATTTTCTCCACTGCCGCTCTGCACACCTCGAGCAGCGCTGAAGAAAGCGTGTTTGCGTTGTGTGCCAGGGCTGCCGTTGTCTGTGTCGGGTCTTTCTGCGTATAGAAGGTGCTGCTTCATCTAGGGCATTCTTCAGTGTATTATTGAAGTGTGACCATGCTATGTCTGGACAGGAGAGGGTGGAGATGGGGGCTAAAGATGTGTGGAGATTGTCCCTAAGCTGTTGGGTATTAATGGTACGTGTATTCCGATAAGTGTGGTAAGTGGGGGTGTTCCGGGTGAGGAGACAATTCTTGACAGAGAAGGAAAGAAGGTTGTGGTCCGAGAGCGGGAGGGGTGAATTAGTAAAGTCGTGCAGCGAGCCGGGACGGGAGAAAACCAGGTCCAGAGTATTCCCGTCCTCATGTGTAGGAGAATTAGTAAACTGTGAGAGGCCGAATGAAGAAGTTAGAGAAAGAAGATGAGAGGCAGACTGGGAGAGCGGATCATTGATGGGGATGTTAAAGTCTCCCATGATGAGGGTGGGGATGTCACAGGATAGAAAGTGAGTAAGCCAGGTGGTGAAGTGGTCTAGAAACTGGCGGGAGGAGCCTGGAGGGCGATAAACGACGGCCACTCGTAAGGAGAAGGGCTTAAAGAGTCTGACGGCGTAGACTTCAAAGGAAGGAAATGTAAGTGAGGGAACCGGGGGGATGACCTGGAAAGCACAGTGTGATGAAAGGAGCAAACCAACACCTCCACCCTGTCTGTTCTCAGGTCTGGGGGTATGTGAAAATTTTAGCCCACCAAACGAGAGAGCGGCAGCAGCGGTGGTGTCTGAATGCTGGATCCAGGTTTCTGTAATAGCCAGAAGGTTAAGGGAATTAGAGAGAAAAAGATTGTGAATGTAAGTCAGTTTGTTACACACAGACCGTGCATTCCAGAGAGCACATTGGAAAGTGAGAGGAGAAGACATGCACTGAATGTTAATAAGATTAGCAGGGTTTCTATATGCAGATGGAGGAGAGTAACGTATGCTGGTGGAGGGAGGCCCAGGGTTGGGGGAGATGTCACCTGCAACTATTAAAAGGAGAAAAAACAGAAAAAGCAGGTGGTGGGATGATTTGTATGAACGTTTTGAGTACTGCATGGTGGTTTTGGATGGTTTGGTGTGGTTAAGAAATGTCAATAGAGCCTCAGAGTTATACATGGGAGAGGGGAAAAGGGAGGGGTGGATATGCAGAGAGTGCACAGAATGTGTAAAAGGGCAGGCGAGTTGTTAGAAAGCAGAGGTGAAGACAAAAAAGCAGCAGGTTGATATGATCAATGCAAATGTAGTACGACTGACCAAGAAGCATGCGTGCATGAAAAACGTATGCACCTTACCTGTCTCCTGCCCTGTCCAACTGCATTGTCTAACTGCAAAACACTTGATCCTGTTGCACTTAATATATGTTGCACGCGTGAGCCCGCACGCGTGCTATCCCAACCAGAGCTAAATATATATGAAATGAAATGTCTGCTAGCTTCAGCCACCAAAAGGCCACAATCAGTAATTAACCAATTAGCACAAGGCCAGAGCAGGCATTATTATGCTGGGTAAATAACTAACGCTGGACAAGGCCATCAAACAGAGAAAGGGAAAAAAAACCTTTCTACACTTCAAAGCAGAAACCAAATAGATAAAAAAAATTAAGACACACCACAGGAGTGATGGAATGAAATACCATAAAAATATCTGGCAATATATGATGCAGTTCACACTTGTCAGACAGCATACATGGATGATGGAATGAAATACCATAAAAATATCTGGCAATATATGATGCAGTTCACACTTGTCAGACAGCATACATGGATGATGGAATGAAATACCTGTGTGAAGAAGAGAAGAGAGGAACATCAGCTTCAATGCATTGTCTAACTGCAAAACACTTGATCCTGTTGCACTTAATAATATCTGTTGCACGCGTGAGCCCGCGCACGCACACTTACAGTTGTGGCCAAAAGTATTGACACCCCTGCAATTCTGTCAGATAATACACAGTTTCTTCCTGAAAATGATTGCAAACACAAATTCTTTGGTATTATTATCTTCATTTAATTTGTCTTATATGAAAAAACACAAAAAGAATTGTCCTAAAGCCAAATTGGATATAATTCCACACCAAACATAAAAAAGAGGGTGGACAAAAGTATTGGCACTGTTCGAAAAATCATGTGATGCTTCTCTAATTTGTGTAATTAACAGCACCTGTAACTTACCTGTGGCACCTAACAGGTGTTGGCAATAACTAAACCACACTTGCAGCCAGTTGACATGGATTAAAGTTGACTCAACCTCTGTCCTGTGCCCTTGGAGCATGGAGAAAAGAAAGAAGACCAAAGAACTGTCTGAGGACTTGAGAAACCAAATTGTGAGGAAGCATGAGCAATCTCAAGGCTATAAGTCCATCTCCAAAGACCTGAATGTTCCTGTGTCTACCGTGCGCAGTGTCATCAAGAAGTTTAAAGCTCATGGTACTGTGGCTAACCTCCCTAGATGTGGACGGAAAAGAAAAATTGACAAGAGATTTCAACGCAAGATTGTGCGGATGTTGGATAAAGAACCTCGACTAACATCCAAACAAGTTCAAGCTGCCCTGCAGTCCGAGGGTACAACAGTGTCAACCCGTACTATCCGTCGGCGTCTGAATGAAAAGGGACTGTATGGTAGGAGACTCAGGAAGACCCCACTTCTTACCCCGAGACATAAAAAAGCCAGGCTGGAGTTTGCCAAAACTTACCTGAAAAAGTCTAAAATGTTTTGGAAGAATGTTCTCTGGTCAGATGAGACAAAAGTAGAGCTTTTTGGGCAAAGGCATCAACATAGAGTTTACAGGAGAAAAAAAGAGGCATTCAAAGAAAAGAACACGGTCCCTACAGTCAAACATGGCGGAGGTTCCCTGATGTTTTGGGGTTGCTTTGCTGCCTCTGGCACTGGACTGCTTGACCGTGTGCATGGCATTATGAAGTCTGAAGACTACCAACAAATTTTGCAGCATAATGTAGGGCCCAGTGTGAGAAAGCTGGGTCTCCCTCAGAGGTCATGGGTCTTCCAGCAGGACAATGACCCAAAACACACTTCAAAAAGCACTAGAAAATGGTTTGAGAGAAAGCACTGGAGACTTCTAAGGTGGCCAGCAATGAATCCAGACCTGAATCCCATAGACCACCTGTGGAGAGATCTAAAAATGGCAGTTTGGAGAAGGCACCCTTCAAATATCAGGGACCTGGAGCAGTTTGCCAAAGAAGAATGGTCTAAAATTCCAGCAGAGCATTGTAAGAAACTCATTGATGGCTACCGGAAGCGGTTGGTTGCAGTTATTTTGGCTAAAGGTTGTGCAGCCAAGTATTAGGCTGAGGGTGCTAATACTTTTGTCTGGCCCATTTTTGGAGTTTTGTGTGAAATGATCAAAGTTTTACTTTTTGCTTCATTCTCTTTTGTGTTTTTTCATTTAAGACAAATTAAATGAAGATAATAATACTAAAGAATTTGTGTTTGTAATCATTTTCAGGAAGAAACTGAGTATTATCTGACAGAATTGCAGGGGTGTCAATACTTTTGGCCACAACTGTAACAACAACACTTAGCGGCAGCTGTGTCTCATCATCATTTTCCTCATCATCATGTTCTTGTGACTGTGACTGCTCTTAGGTTTGTGCATCACTTAACGGTATATCGTCCTGTCTGTCTTGAGAGACCACAATCAAGAAATGATGTTAAAAAGAGCTCCTCGGAGTGTCCTAGTGTGGGATCACTAGTCTCCTGGAACTCAACATGGTCGAGGAAGAAGAGTCAGGCTAAGGATTAAGTTATCCAGTCTTTAGGCTGGTGAGACTGGACTGTGTGGAATACTGGGTGGTGCTGCCAATCCTGCTGGGAGCATAATCCGCTATCAAACCGACCACCTGTTTGCACTGCTATGGCTTCAGAAGCGGTGTACCATGCCTCCCTGCAAAGTGGGACTGGAACCTACGTGTCGTGGATGGGCGTGTATCTTGTGCTATAGCAAAAGGCGTAGTCACACCTGACCCATGTTCTTGGCATCACCACTTCCACTTCCCCATCCCTTAATGCACTCCTTACGCATTTTGTAATTGCTAGGTCTCTTGAAACAAAGTTTATTTTTAATAAAAGAAAAAAATTGGTCACTTGCAGCAATAAAGTCTCTTTTAAAGAGTTTACTCCACTGTAATGTAACAGAAAGCATGCAAAAGTGTATGGATGACAATCAAACTCAATCCAGAAAAATGTTTCAAAGCTTTATTTTTCAATTCTAGAGATTACAGAAATGCTCACAGACCATGTACCACTGTATGGCTGACAAATAATAGCCTAAGGCTGTGTGCACACGATGCATTTTGTTAAGCGTTTCCACAGCGTTTGTGCTGGCTCAGACGCTGCAGAAATGCTTAAAAGATGCATCAAATTAATTAGCATGCGTTTTTGGCTTTCTGTGCCAATGCATGCGTTTTTAACCGCTCAGGAATCGCTTAGCGGCTAAAAATGCAGCATGCTCATTAATTTCCGCATTGCAGAGCGTTTTTAGCCATCCCCAATGATCCCAGAAATCGCGTGTCAAAAAACGCGTCAAAATCGCGTAAAAAAATCGCGCAAAAAACGCGCGGAAAAAGACGCGCGATTTCTGGGAAGGGGATCCTTTTCCTGAGCGTTTAAAAATGCTAGCGTGGGCACATAGCCTTAAAGATTTTTAGAAGCTTTTTCTCAGTTTTATAGATCACAGAAATGTACACCACAATACGGAGCAGGGTAGGACTGAGAAATGTAGCCCAGGAAAATAATTTAATGATTTTTGGGTGTGTTGTGTAACACGAAAAAGACCTCAAAGCACTTAATACTTGATGGATCAAAATATGTAAAATGTTTTCAGCCTCCCCAAAAAAAGCTGCAGGAATATACTTACCAATGGACTACACGGGCCTAATTCCTATCTACAACGTGGATTCTGTCACTGTCCCTGCTCCAGTCACTCTCTCTCCCTCCCTAGGCTAATTAAAGATTGCATGTGAAACAAACAGCAAAGCAAACGATTAGCCCTCAGAAGGGCTGTTGGTATGGTGGCACAGCTTCAGCTCCAGTATCAACACTACAGGCCTCTGATTAATTATACTGTGCACACATAGGCCTAAACAAGCTCTCTCTTCTTTCAATACGAAGTGTCATAGAGCTGTGCAATGGCGTCAATGTGCCAAATCGGGTGGTGCTTGTCCTTTTATAATCTCTGATGATGTAAGACGGCCAGCCAATCACAATAATGCCACAACCTAGATGGCTACAGCATTGCAGTGACTCACAGGCAATCCCCGCATGCTTATTGGCTGCGTAATAGGTACCAAAGATGCAGGGTGGGTATTCAAGCTTTAATTTGAACACCACCCTTTGCTCACTGAGTAACGAACACATCCGAACACTATGATACTCGATTGATAACCGAGTGTCATTGGGCACGTGCGCTCATCCCTAATCACAAATTGTCATTTCCAAACTCCCAAATAAATGCACTTTTTTTGCTAGAAACTTTTAGACCATTTCTTAACCATGAACCCTGTTGTATTTTAGGACTCTCAGAGTGACATCTTTGTTATTGCTATGTAGAATTTAATTTTGGCAAAGAGCAGAGGGAAAATTCAGTTTTAATGTGCAATTGCATGTGTCCTTGGTCCAGGATTTTTTCTGGTATTTGCACTGTGAGTTCTTCATTCAATTCAGTCTCACGGTATTTCTCAAGCTGGCGTTTCAGGGATAATTCCAGAATATGAGGGTTATAGTCCCATGCAGGGTGAAAGTATTAATGGCTTTCATATTTTTTATGACAACCCCAATATTATTTGACCCAGTCACTGCAGAAAGAAATAGACTGCATAAATCTTCTTTATGCCGCCTCAGCACTTTGTGTCAGCTTTAGCGTAATAGTTTTAAATACACTTTGAGTCAGCACCTGTGGAGAAAACTGACCGGCATGGAGGGGCTGCATACTAGAAAAAAAATGTAATTTGTAACAAGGTCCTAATGTCCAAAAGATACATACTATGCACCTCCTAAGATACAGTAGATTAAGTTGAACTTCAGTTGCTCCAAAAAATATAGAATTGGACTGGCATGTCATATGGCGTCCATAGTTCATAGACTGTTCAGCACTGAAATCTCATCTCTCGAAATCTTGGTGCCGAGATCTCCATCTGCGCATGCACCGCCCGCGGTGACCATTTTCTCAGAGTCCACCGCACAGGAAACCATGGAACTGCTGGGGTTCTGGCCTGTCGGAAAATGTCGGCAGAGCCCCTTTTTTTTGATTATTTTTAATGAGAACAAACTTCAAATAACACAGAATGAGCCCAAAATAAACTAACAAGCTACAACCAGGGGGCTGAAGTTCAACTGAAGGAGGAGGTGGACATTGTGGTGTAGGTGGAAGACACAGAGGAGGTGATGGCTAACACGTTTTTGTTTTTTTTTATTTGGGGAGGAGTCACCCATATGAAACAATTGACAAACAAAGTTGAAGACTGGCTGGGTGCAGCTGTTGTAGTTGTGCAGTCATCCAAAGATATGGAAAAGATCTGTGGGATCCATGACTTGTTCATTTTAAGGACTGTTAGCTTCCCCATGATGGATGTGCACAGGAGGATACGCCTGTCTGTGATGAAAATCCCTGCCTTGCTAAATACACGTTACTACCAAACACTTGCCACAGGTCAGGCCAACACCTCCAAAGACATAAAGGGCAAGCTCAGGCCATGTGACCCATTTGGAGACCTAGAAGTTAAATGGGGCAGACTGATCTGTTAGTATGTTGAGACATGTGGACATAAACTTGTTACCACGGCTGGTCAGGAGACAAATCTCCATGAGTGGACCCTCTGGACCATGGCACCGAGGGGTCCCAGGTGAGCTGCCAGGTGGAGCTGACCCCTATACAGGGATCGTTAGGAGCAGGCCCAGTGGTTCGGGTACCAAGATAGTCGATACCGAGAGGGGCGGCCCTGGACGGACTGGAGTAGGAGTGCGGGACTGAAGCGTAAACAACAGAGTGGGATCACTGGAGACTGGACCGGAGTAGGACTGCAGGACTGGAGCATAGACAACAGAACGGAGCAGGAATATGGGAGGGAGGACTGGAGTAGGACTGTAGGACTGTAGTGTGGATAGCAGGATGGAGCAGGAACACCGGAGGCAGGACTGGAGTAGGACTGAAGGACTGGAGTGTGGATAACAGGATGGAGCAGGAACACCGGAGGCAGGACTGAAGGACTGGAGTGTGAATAGCAGGGTGGAGCAGGAACACCGGAGGCAGGACTGGAGTAGGACTGAAGGACTGGAGTGTGGATAGCAGGATGGAGCAGGAACACAGGAGGCAGGGCAGAGTATAGATAGCTGGACCCATGGAGCACCGGACTGCGGGGCTACTGCAGGGACCACAGAAGACAGGTCTGCGAGACTGCAGAGAGCACACAAGGAAGCAGGGCCCAGTGTGCTAGCAAACACAACGATCAGGCGCCTCCCTCAGGGGGGAACGGCCTGATATGGCCCTGTCAGGTCTGCCATTTGTCCGCAGGTGCTTCCGGGTCAGGGTATTACCGAGCACAAGTAACAGGAGGGAGGTGTGGCCGCGGCCTATGGCACATGCGCATTGCATGCAGAGACCCAGTTGGCCGCGAGCCTGTCAGAAGTGACCGCCATGACTGTCGGGTGGCGGGGGGGCTGTGGTGTAGGAGCGGAGGCTGGGTGAGTATGTGGAGGCAGCGTGACAAAACTCTTCCACAATGTTATTGTTTTGCTACCTCCTGCTAATATGGTTTGGTGTTGCAAGAAGTTGTGGTGTGCTTGTAAGTTATTGTCACATTTTGGCAATGCTAACCCTGCCTTCTAAGGTGTGGGCGGTGCCCTAGCTATATTAGTGACTTTCTCCTCTGCCTCTGCCTTGTTTTTCCACTGAGCCCCCATTGTCAGGTGGGAAAGCTATTAGTATTTTTTCTACCATTGTGTGCTTGTATTCATGAATTTTGCAATCCCTCTCCAGTGACAAAAGTGATGATGGTATGTTTTCCTTGTAGCAGGGATGCAGCCGGGTGGCCACCCAGTACTCTGGATTTGCAGACATACCAGCAACTTGGTGGTCATTGTGCTGGAAACGCAGCATGTATTGGCTCATGTGTGCCAGGCAGCCCAGAGTTGACGACAAGCTTATACTCAGTGGAAGGTATATAATCTGAGTACTATGTGTCCCCCAGCCAGGCTCAAGTTATGCCCTTGAGCAGATCTGAATGCCAACCTGCTGTGAACATGGCTATATTTCCTCCCCCAGCTCCTCCTCCTCAATCTTCTCCCAAACTGTCCCCTGACTGTACAGTTGTGTATCTAGCCAATATTAGGACTAGAGTTGAGCGACTTTTGGTTTTTTAGGGTCGAGTTTCGTTTCGTGAAACCCGACTTTTCCAAAAGTCGGGTCGAGCAAGATCGTCCGATTATAGGGAAAAGTCGGGGTCGTCCCGAAACACGAAACCCAATGTAAGTCAATGGGGAATAAAAGTCGGCAGTGAGAGGAGGACAGGAAACACACCAACAGTGCCCATTTGAATGCCAAAAGCATCAATTCTTCTTACTTAAGCTTGTCAACCTTAATTAACTTCATAATACAAATTACGCACTGAAAAATGGGGGTTATTTGGCTAAAGTTGTGGGGGGGAGGGCTGGCTCCAGGTTTTCATGTGCCCTGGGCGAAAGAGCGCCCCTTTAACACATGCCACAACTCATCATGCTCCGATACGGCAGAGAAATAGCGGTATAGTACAATGAAAAATACTTCACTTTTTACATCTCATGACGAGGCCCATCTATTTCTCCATACAGAATCATTGGTCCCATATAATGTTTGAAACAGTATATGATGAGCTCCACATAATGCTACAGTATATGTTGGTCCCCATGGATGAAGCTCCACTGTCTTATGGGCCCAAATAATACTCCAAACATAATGGGCCCCATTTCTAATGCTCTAGTGTATAATGGGCCCTGTAAATGCTGCTCCAGTGTCTGAAGTCCACCTTTGGAATGTTCCAGTGTATGGTGGGCCCCATCTATCATTCTCCAGAGTATAGTGCTCCCCAAAAATTGCTGTCCCAACATTGAAAACAATCAAATAAGTCTCCTCGCTAGGGAATCCCTGTACTTGTCTGGACTCCTTGTCGTCCATCTCACTGCACAGTATTTCAACTTTGCAAGTGTTGTGATCCTGAGCAAGCAGGGGGGGCCCACTCGTTGGCGACGGCACTGGCACAGGGCCCCTGATAGTACGGTGGTGTGTCTGATGGCGGATGGGCCGAACCTGCACTTTCATCTGCAGCTTCCTCTTTGTCACCGTGTAAGATGGAACTGTATATGGGAAGGGTAACCTGAGTTTCATCAGGGTCAGATTCAGGCCGTGTAGCGTGCGAGGGGAATGTAGTGGTCTGGGTCAATGTACCAGCAGATTCATCGAGCAGTGGCTGGGCATCAGTGCACTTGTGTCGCCCCCAGGAGTACGGTCGCCACAGTGGCATTACCTTCCTCCTAGGGAGTGTGATGTTATGCTTGGGAGCAACGAACGATCTCTCTAGCAGGTTAACTGATTGGGCGGCGTTATTCCCACGAGTCATGACGCTCCAAACAGCGTTCATGAAGGCAAAGTGTTTGTTTTACGTGTGCAGTATGGTTGCAAAGCTGAATCTTAAAGGAATGTCCAGAAGGGCACCACCAGGAGTGGAGCCTACGGTTAAATTCGACTCCACCTGGGAAACCTCAACCATGCCAGCTACAGAACAGATGCACACATTGCAAGCTTAATTCCGTTAACGAACGAGACTCCGTCATGCCCCGCGGTCCGAGTCCGGCTTACTAGAGGGACACGTGAGGCTCTGGCACATGAGATTGGCCAATATCTGGTGTGTCATGCCCTTACATGTCCGTGGCTGCATGTGCGCTACACTGAAAAGGCCAGCGTTTGTCGCTTACAGGTGCAGATAACCCGCTGAACAACGTTAGTGATGGGGATCACTGATTACAATTATTACCCGCGAACAATGATTTCCCAGTAAGTGCAGGTCAACCGCAGTTCCGGAATTAGGCCTAACCGTCATTCCTGGAAAAAATGAAAAACTTACGTGTGCAAACCACAGGTGCTGTAGCTTGCTTAACAGCTCGCCAGCCATTCTCACGCCCAGTATGGATTACACGTGATTGCACAAAGGTGAGAAAGGGTACCGTATCCCCAGATAACATGTATGGATAGCGTACACATTCAAAATATATGTCTATACATCAGGAGGCAGGCTCAGATGGTGTTAGGCCCAGTATGGATTGCACGTGATTGCACAAAGGTTAGAAAGGGTACCGTTTCCCCGGATAACATGTATGGATAGCGTACACATTCAAAATATATGTCTATACATCAGGAGGCAGGCTCAGACGGTGTTAGGCCCAGTATGGATTGCACGTGATTGCACAAAGGTTAGAAAGGGTACCGTATCCCTGGATAACATGTATGGATAGCGTACACATTCAAAATATATGTCTATACATCAGGAGGCAGGCTCAGACGGTGTTAGGCATAGTATGGATTGCACGTGATTGCACAAAGGTTAGAAAGGGTACCGTATCCCCGGATAACATGTATGGATAGCATAGTGTACACATTCAAAATATATGTCTATACATCAGGAGGCAGGCTCAGACGGTGTTAGGCCCAGTATGGATTGCACATGATAGCACAAAGGTTAGAAAGGGTACCGTATCCCCGGATAACATGTATGGATAGCGTACACATTCAAAATATATGTCTATACATCAGGAGGCAGGCTCAGACGGTGTTTGGCCCAGTATGGATTGCACGTGATTGCAAAAAGGTTAGAAAGGGTACCGTATCCCCGGATAACATGTATGGATAGCGTACACATTCAAAATATATGTCTATACATCAGGAGGCAGGCTCAGACGGTGTTAGGCATAGTATGGATTGCACGTGATTGCACAAAGGTTAGAAAGGGTACCGTATCCCCGGATAACATGTATGGATAGCATAGTGTACACATTCAAAATATATGTCTATACATCAGGAGGCAGGCTCAGATGGTGTTAGGTCCAGTATGTATTGCACATGATTGCACAAAGGTTAGAAAGGGTACCGTATCCCCGGATAACATGTATGGATAGCGTACACATTCAAAATATATGTCTATACATCAGGAGGCAGGATCAGATGGTGTTAGGCCCAGTATGGATTGCACGTGATTGCACAAAGGTTAGAAAGGGTACCGTATCCCCGGATAACATGTATGGATAGCGTACACATTAAAAATATATGTCTATACATCAGGAGGCAGGCTCAGACGGTGTTAGGCCCAGTATGGATTGCACATGATTGCACAAAGGTTAGAAAGGGTACCGCATCCCCGGATAACATGTATGGATAGCGTACACATTCAAAATATATGTCTCAGGAGGCAGGCTCAGACGGTGTCAGGCACAGTATGGATTTGACGGCCCAGATTACACAGCGGAGGAGCAGGGAGAGGTAAAGATTGCAAATGCTGGGGCCCTGCCCAAGCAAGGGGGGCCCACTCGTGGGCGTCGGTACTGGCACTGGGCCCCTCATAGTACAGCGGTGTGTCTGACGGCGGGTGTGCACCACCACCATCAGAGACACTTGATTGCACTATGAGGGACCCTGTGCCAGTGCCCGCGCCCAAGAGTCGGCCTACCCAACTGTCCAGGGCAACGGCACTCGCACGGTGTCGTGCGGTAGGTGGTGACCCCGGCCATGGGGGGGGAGGCAGCACAGTTAGGGAGTTTTAGAAAGTGGCATATGTTGATGTTGGACATTCAGCTGATGCAAAAGGCGAAATAGGTGAAGTACCAGGAAGAGGTGGACCAAAGCAAGCCATTTTTCTGTCACCCTATGTGTCATCAGGGGAAGGTGGGACAAAATCCTTGGAAACCCATGCGTGGTTCATTTTAAAGAAGGTTAGATCATCCACATTTTGGGTTGACAGATGGGTCCTTTTTTCTGTCAGGATTGATCCAGCTGCACTGAAGACTCTTTCCGATAGCACACTTGCAGCTGGGCAAGCGAGCTCCTGTAAGGCATATTGTGCCAATTCAGGCCAGGTGTCCAGTTTAGCGGCCCAAAAGTCAAAGGGGAATGACCTGTGTGGTAGAACATCGATATGGGAGGAAAAGTAGTTTGTAACCATAGTTGACAACTGCTGTCTCCTGTCACTTTCCATCGATGCAGTATTACCAGTTGTGTGAGCGGTACTTGAAAAATCAGTCCACAACATTGTCATGAAACCCCTGTCTCCAACGCCACTTCTGCTGTGTGCACCACGAACACCTCTGCCAAGCTGCCCCCGGCCCGTACGGCTCGTGTGAGAACCATCACCGCTGCTGTGTGCTGGGAATGCCTCAAGCAACCGATTTACCAGAGTTGCTTGTTTATTAGCCAATATTAGGTCAAGGTTGTCCTGTGGCATGATGTTTTGTAATTTGCCTTTATAGCGTGGATCCAGGATGCTGGCCAACCAGTAGTCGTCATCGTTCATCATTTTGGCAATGCGGGGGTCCCTTTTTAGGATCTGCAAGGCATAATCTGACATGTGGGCCAATGTTCCCGGTGTCAATGATGCACTGCGAGTGCTGGTTGGAGGAGCACTTTCTGGCAAATCCACATCCCTCCAGTCCCGCACAAACCCTGTACCAGACCTTGCCACGCCAACATTTTCACTTGCCCCACGAGATGCATCCTCCTCCCCTAAGTAATCATCCCCATCATCATACTCCTCCTCCTCCTCCTCTTCTTCCTCCACCTCGTCCAGGAGAGGTCCCTGAGCAGACAATGGCTGAATGTCATCAAGGATTCCCTCCTCCTCTTCCTCCTCATCAACATTGGCTGCAGAAGCCTGCTCCTTAAGGTGTGTCAAAGTTTGCATGAGCAGATGCATAAGTGGGATGCTCATGCTTAGGATGGCTTCGTCTGCGCTTACCAGCCATGTGCATTCCTCAAAACACTGAAGGACTTTACAGAGGTCTTTCAGCTTCGACCACTGCACACCTGTCAACTCCATGTCTGCTCTCAAAGTGCCTGGCCGTGTATCCTCCCACAAATGCATTATGGCCTGCCTCTGCTCGCACAGCTGCTCCACCATGTGCAGGGTGGAGTTCCACCTTGTTGCAATGTCGATAATGAGGCGGTGGTTGGGAAGGTGGAGCAATCGCTGCAGCTTCTGCATACGAACGGAGTGTACAGGCGACCGGCGGATGTGCGCGCACAGTCTTCGCACCTTCTGGAGCAGGGCTGTTAACTCCGGATAATTTTTAAGGAAGCACTGCACCACCAGGCTCAAGGTGTGAGCCAAGCAAGGTATATGGCTGAGTTTTGAAAGGGCTATGGCTGCCACAAAATTACGGCCGTTATCACTAACTACCTTGCCTGCCTCAATATGTACACTGCCCAGCCATGACTCAGTTTGTCGCTTCAAGTACTCGGCCAGCACCTCAGCGGTGTGTCTGTCGCCCAAACACATCATCTGCAACACAGCCTGCTGACGCTTTCCACTAGCTGCTCGATAGGGGGACACCTCGTGTGCAACAGTGGCAGCTGCAGATGGAGTGCTCGTACGACTGCGCTCTGTGGACGAGCTTTCGCTTCTGGAGGTGGAGGAGGAGGAGGGTCGAACGCCTACAGCCAACTGTTTCCTATACCGTGGGCTAGGCAGCACTGTCCCACCACCGCTGTCCCCTGTGGACCCTGCATCCACCACATTAACCCAGTGCGCAGTGATGGACACGTAACGGCCCTGGCCATGCCGACTGGACCGTGCATCAGTTGTGAGGTGCACCTTTCCGCTCACTGACTGCTTGAGTGCATGGACAATGCGGTCTTTCACATGATGGTGGAGGGCTGGGATGACTTTGCGAGAGAAGAAGTGGCGACTGGGTAGGTCATAGCGTGGTACTGCATAGGCCATGAGTTCGCAGAAAGCTGTGCTTTCCACCAACCAAAAGGGCATCATCTCAAACGAGATTAGTTTGGCAATGTGGGCGTTCAAACCCAGTGTACGCGGATGAGAGACTGAGTACTTTCTTGACCTACTCATAGTGTCTGGGAGGGTGAGCTGGACTTGAGAGCTGCATATGGTGGAAGTAGCGGTGGACAGGGCGGACTGAGAGAGGGTTGATGATGGTGATGGAGTTGTTGTTCTTTCTGATGGCCTAGAATCAGTCTTTCGTTGATATAACAGTGGGATTCCCTGACTGCTGTGGCCTTGCAACGACACCTCTACATTTGCTGTTGTGCTAACTGGTGGGCTTACAGTGGGGGAAACAATGTAGCGTTGCTGACTACCTTCGTTGTGATCAGTTACACATGTGGCACTTGAGGTTTGGTGTTGTGTCCACGCTTGCAAGTGCATGGTGGTTAAATGTCTAAGCATGCAACTGGTATTCAAATTTTTCAGATTTTTCCCTCGGCTAAAGGTCTTTGCGCACTTCTTACAGATAACCTTGGCCTGATCATGAGGATTTTGTTCAAAAAAGTGCCACACTGCACTCTTCCTACTTTGGCAGACATTTTGCGGCCTAGCACGCTGTGATCTTTTGACCCTCTGGACAAGCTGTCCAGCAACTCTTTTGATTTTTGGAACCTGTCTTTGGAGTGCTCCGGGCCTGCCAGATAACAGCTGTTGCGATGTCGATGTCTGCTGTGGATGCTCCTCATCTGAGCTATTGGAAGCAGCACCCTCTTCCCCCAATGGATGCCAATCTGGGTCAACAACTGGGTCATCCATCACCTCCTCTCCAATGTCATGTGCACCTTCCTCTGTGTCACCGTGTATGGTGGTATAGTGTGCGGGAAGGGGCACCTGAGTCTCATCAGGGTCAGAATCTGGCTCTGTACACTGCGAGGACAATGTAGTGCTCTGAGTGAATGTACCAGCAGAATCATCCATCAGCGGCTGTGCATCAGTGCACTCCATGTCAGATTCATCTTGGCCTGGGTAATTCACCATTTCACTTGATAATCCAGGCATGGTATGTGAAAACAGCTCCATGGAGTAATCAGTAGTATGGCCTGCGTCATCCTTCAATCTTGGTTGGGGTGAAGGACACAAGGAAAGGTGTGGTTCATGAACATGAACCTCCAATGACGACTCAGTGCTTTTACTTTTTACAACTTCAGAAGAGGAGGCGATAGAGCTGGAGGCTGAGTCAGCAATGTAAGACAAAACTTTTTCCTGATGCTCTGGCTTTAAAAGTGGTTTGCCAACTCCTAGAAAACTAAGCCTTCGAAGCCTTATGGAGCCAGACGATGATGCAGGCTCAACACCTCCTGCATTCGGTCCTATTTTGCTCTTGCCACTACCATCAGATCCACCACCAACACCATCATTACCAGCTGCCAACCCCCGCCCAATTCCACGGCCTCTTCCACCAGACTTCCTCATTTTTTGTAGAAATGTAGACAAAATCCAACAAACTATATAGTAATGTAAAACAAGGTACAAGGTGTCTATAGGACAGGGGAGATTTTGAATTTCTGCACACACTAGTGGACACTGGACACTTTTGGATTGTGTAAGGCCCACTGAATATCTGAGCGCTATGTCACAGGCTCGATGGCACAGCTGTGACAAAAGTGACTAGAGGATAAGGGAGATTTTGAATTTCTGCAGACACTTGTGGACACTGGACACTCTTGGATTGTGTGAGGCCCACTGAATATCTGAGCGCTATGTCACAGGCTCGATGGCACAGCTGTGACAAAAGTGACTAGAGGATAAGGGAGATTTTGAATTTCTGCAGACACTTGTAGACACTGGACACTCTTGGATTGTGTGAGGCCCACTGAATATCTGAGCGCTATGTCACAGGCTCGATGGCACAGCTGTGACAAAAGTGACTAGAGGATAAGTGAGATTTTGAATTTCTGCACACACTAGTGGACACTGGACACTTTTGGATTGTGTGAGGCCCAGTGAATATCTGAGCGCTATGTCACAGGCTCGATGGCACAGCTGTGACAAAAGTGACTAGAGGATAAGTGAGATTTTGAATTTCTGCACACACTAGTGGACACTGGACACTTTTGGATTGTGTGAGGCCCACTGAATATCTGAGCGCTATGTCACAGGCTCGATGGCACAGCTGTGACAAAAGTGACTAGAGGATAAGGGAGATTTTGAATTTCTGCAGACACTTGTGGACACTGGACACTCTTGGATTGTGTGAGGCCCACTGAATATCTGAGCGCTATGTCACAGGCTCGATGGCACAGCTGTGACAAAAGTGACTAGAGGATAAGTGAGATTTTGATTTTCTGCACACACTAGTGGACACTGGACACTTTTGGATTGTGTGAGGCCCACTGAATATCTGAGCGCTATGTCACAGGCTCGATGGCACAGCTGTGACAAAAGTGACTAGAGGATAAGGGAGAATTTGAATTTCTGCAGACACTTGTGGACACTGGACACTCTTGGATTGTGTGAGGCCCACTGAATATCTGAGTGCTATGTCACAGGCTCGATGGCACAGCTGTGACAAAAGTGACTAGAGGATAAGTGAGATTTTGAATTTCTGCACACACTAGTGGACACTGGACACTTTTGGATTGTGTGAGGCCCACTGAATATCTGAGCGCTATGACACAGACTCGATGGCACAGCTGTGACAAAAGTGACTAGAGGATAAGTGAGATTTTGAATTTCTGCACACACTAGTGCCCACTGGACACTTTTGGATTGTGTGAGGCCCACTGAATATCTGAGCGCTATGTGACAGGCTCGATGGCACAGCTGTGACAAAAGTGACTAGAGGATAAGGGAGATTTTGAATTTCTGCAGACACTTGTGGACACTGGACACTCTTGGATTGTGTGAGGCCCACTGAATATCTGAGCGCTATGTCACAGGCTCGATGGCACAGCTGTGACAAAAGTGACTAGAGGATAAGTGAGATTTTGAATTTCTGCACACACTAGTGGACACTGGACACTTTTGGATTGTGTGAGGCCCACTGAATATCTGAGCGCTATGTCACAGGCTGGATGGCACAGCTGTGACAAAAGTGACTAGAGGATAAGTGAGATTTTGATTTTCTGCACACACTAGTGGACACTGGACACTTTTGGATTGTGTGAGGCCCACTGAATATCTGAACGCTATGTCACAGGCTCGATGGCACAGCTGTGACAAAAGTGACTAGAGGATAAGGGAGATTTTGATTTTCTGCACACACTAGTGGACACTGGACACTTTTGGATTGTGTGAGGCCCACTGAATATCTGAACGCTATGTCACAGGCTCGATGGCACAGCTGTGACAAAAGTGACTAGAGGATAAGGGAGATTTTGAATTTCTGCAGACACTTGTGGACACTGGACACTCTTGGATTGTGTGAGGCCCACTGAATATCTGAGCGCTATGTCACAGGCTCGATGGCACAGCTGTGACAAAAGTGACTAGAGTATAAGTGAGATTTTGAATTTCTGCAGACACTTGTGGACACTGGACACTTTTGGATTGTGTGAGGCCCACTGAATATCTGAGCGCTATGTCACAGGCTCGATGGCACAGCTGTGACAAAAGTGACTAGAGGATAAGGGAGATTTTGAATTTCTGCACACACTAGTGGACACTGGACACTCTTGGATTGTGTGAGGCCCACTGAATATCTGAGCGCTATGTCACAGGCTCGATGGCACAGCTGTGACAAAAGTTGCTAGAGGATAAGTGAGATTTTGAATTTCTGCACACACTAGTGGACACTGGACACTTTTGGATTGTGTGAGGCCCACTGAATATCTGAGCGCTATGTCACAGGCTCGATGGCACAGCTGTGACAAAAGTGACTAGAGGATAAGGGAGATTTTGAATTTCTGCAGACACTTGTGGACACTGGACACTCTTGGATTGTGTGAGGCCCACTGAATATCTGAGCGCTATGTCACAGGCTCGATGGCACAGCTGTGACAAAAGTGACTAGAGGATAAGGGAGATTTTGAATTTCTGCAGACACTTGTGGACACTGGACACTCTTGGATTGTGTGAGGCCCACTGAATATCTGAGCGCTATGTCACAGGCTCGATGGCACAGCTGTGATACAAGTGACTAGAGGATAAGTGAGATTTTGAATTTCTGCACACACTAGTGGACACTGAACACTTTTGGATTGTGTGAGGCCCACTGAATATCTGAGCGCTATGTCACAGGCTCGATGGCACAACTGTGACAAAAGTGACTAGAGGATAAGGGAGATTTTGAATTTCTGCAGACACTTGTGGACACTGGACACTCTTGGATTGTGTGAGGCCCACTGAATATCTGAGCGCTATGTCACAGGCTCGATGGCACAGCTGTGACCAAAGTGACTAGAGGATAAGGGAGATTTTGAATTTCTGCAGACACTTGTGGACACTGGACACTTTTGGATTGTGTGAGGCCCACTGAATATCACAGCGCTATGTCACAGGCAGAAATTGGCTAGTGTATCACAAACTACAAAGTGTATGTAGAATTGGGCAGAATAGGAATCTCCCTAGAGTGCAGGTCTGTAAGAACGGAACATGTCCTCGACTTATTCTCACAGAGTGACACAGATAGCTTCACTGTGACTGTGATAACAGCCGTTATACGGTACTGTGTGAGGAGCGTACACCGCTGTATGGTGTGAAAAAATGCACTCTCAGTACCTCAGCAGGACAAAAAAAAAATTGGGATTGCTTTTAAAAAAGCAATTTGCAGCTCAGAACCTCAGCAGGACAAAAAAAAAAAATTGGGATTGCTTTTAAAAAAGCAGTTTGCAGAGCAGTGGGTAAACAGCAATGCAGCTGTCAGGAAGCCTTAGAAGGCAGCCCAACAACCAACACCACTGATACACCACAATATAGCCTCCCCTTGCACTGCACACACAGTGACTGGTGTGTTGTACAGGCACAATCGCTAGCAGCAGAAGCAGTTTTTTTTTCTTCTTCCCTGCCTAACGCTCTCCCTACAGAATCAGCAGCAACCTCTCCCTATGCTAAGATCGGCAGAAGTAAGATGGCGGTCGGCGTGCACGCCCTTTTATACCCCCTGTGACGCCCACCAAAGCAAGCCAATCACTTGCATGCCCTTCTGAAAGATGGTGGTGACCCGTGCCTATGTCATCACGTTGCCCACAGTGTCCGTGGATCCTGATTGGCTGAAAAAGAGTGCAAAACAAACTTTTGAAACGCGACTTTGGCGCGTAAGTCACCGACCTCGTGGCCGACCTCATCCTAGGGTCGGGTTTCGTTTCATGAAACCCGACTTTGCCAAAAGTCGGCGACTTTTGAAATTTTTCGACCCGTTTCGCTCAACTCTAATTAGGACAGTAAATCACACTCCGAGCCATGTGTGGATGACAGGCCTGATAACGGTATGAATTGGCTCTGCACCTCCTCCTGCTCATCCCCCTGTGCCAATATCTTATCCATCATGGCCTAAATTGTTTTTGACAGCAAGCATATAAGTGGTATAGTAATGCTGAGTATGACATCATCAGCACTGGCCATGCATACTGCAGCTAACACTTCAATAATGCCTGCTGCTGCACGCACAGTCTCTTTAGCATATGCACGATTGAGTTCCACCCTGTTGGAATGTCGCTTATCATCCGGTGAGTGGGAAGGCAGCAGTGTCACTACAGCGCAGACAGGTGAGTAGCAGCACGGTGAGAGCAATGAAAGTGCACACATGGTGCTCACATTTTCAGCAGCAGCTCCAACATGTCTGGGTAGTTTTTCAGGAAGCTCTGCACCACCAAGTTTAACACATGTGTCAGGCAAGGGATGTGCATCAAACCAGCTAGGCCCAGAGCTGCTACAATTTTTCTCCCAATTGAGGTTCACATGCACCAACTATTCATCTGTTTGCTGTTTGATTCCAGTACAAAGCTCCTTCACTGTCATGATCCCGTCCGGGGTTTGTTTCTAATCAGGACTTTTTTGTAAAAAAAAATATTTGCCGGTACGCAATATTTGCCCCCATCCTCCTCTGTGCAGCCTCTGTCCTCCTCTGTGCAGCCCCCAACCTCCTCTGTGCAGCCCCCGTCCTCCTCTGTGCAGCCCCCGTCCTCCTCTGTGCAGCCCCGGACCTCCTCTGTTCAGCCCCCATCCTCCTCTGTGCAGCCCCCAACCTCCTCTGTGCAGCCCCCGTCCTCCTCTGTGCAGCCCCCGACCTCCTCTGTTCAGCCCCCGTCCTCCTCTGTGCAGCCCCTGTCCTCCTCTGTGCAGCCCCCAACCTCCTCTGTGCAGCCCCCGTCCTCCTCTGTGCAGCCCCCGTCCTCCTCTGTGCAGCCCCGGACCTCCTCTGTGCAGCCCCCATCCTCCTCTGTGCAGCCCCCGTCCTCCTCTGTGCAGCCCCCGACCTCCTCTGTTCAGCCCCCGTCCTCCTCTGTGCAGCCCCCGACCTCCTCTGTGCAGTCCCTTTCCTCCTCTATGCAGCTCCCATCCTCCTCCTTCATACTCACCCTGCTGTGCCGTCGCTGAACGTCCCTGAATCCTCCATTGTCCAGCGTTGACTGTTTCTTCCTGCCTTCAGCGGTCACATGGTGCCGCTCATTAAGGTCATGAATATGCTTCCACGCCCATGGGTGTCCATATTCATGAGCTTAATGAGCGATACCATGTGACCGCTGAAGGCAGGAAGAAGCTGTCAGCGCTGGGACAAGGAGGATACAGGGGACGTTCAGGGAGGCACGGGAGGGGTGAGTATGACTTCCCAGCCACCGGCTCCTGCCGCCGCTCCCCCTCCCCCCGCTGAAGCACCATCAGATTTCCGGTACGCCGTACCGTCGCAAAAAAAGCACTGTTTCTAATTATTCTCTCCCCAGGATGGTCATGCGGGGGGTAATCTTACCTGCCTCGTTTTGGTATCTGTCTGGCTCTTTCAGTCCGCTGTTACCTCCAGGCTTTGTCAGTTATAGTTCCAGTCTCTGGCTTGAGCAGCTGACCCCGTTATACTCTGATTTGTCCTCTGCCTGTTTTCCTAGGTCCCGTTCCTGTTTACCCCTGTGACTTTGCTTGTCATGGTACTTGCTCTCTGAGTTGTGACCTCTTGGTATTTGACTTGACTTGCCCCCTGACCTGTTCTATTGTCTTCTATCTCTGGCTTCTCCTCTCCCGACCTGACTTCGTAGGCTCGTTTCTGACCACGTGTATTGCTGTGACCTCTGGTACTTCATTCCTTTTCTGCTACTGACTCGGCTTTTCTGACTACTTTTCTGCGACCTAGTGGCTCCTGCCTGCTGCTCTGTGGTTTCTCTGTGAGTGAACCTATTTTCCTCCACCCGCACCCCCTGTTGGAGGTTGTGTGCTACTGAGCTGCATCGGCCATTACATTATAACTGACCATATATTTAGAAGGGTTTATTCTTTTTTTTTCCTTGACTATGGATCCGCTGTGCAATCTGGCTGATCAGGTATCCAGTTTGATGCAGTTTATTCAGGAATTGTTGTTGGAACATAGGGCCCTGGTCACATCCCATACTCAATTACAGAAAGAGTTGACGGAGATGGTTAAGAAGGTGCAGGTTACCACCCCCCCATGTTGTCAGCAGGCCTGGAGATTCTGTAGATGTCGAATTGCAATCTCTTGAATTCTCAGTCAAGGTCTCTGACAACTTTGCTGATGAAAAGGATAAGTTTAGTACGTTCAGGGAGGGTTGCAAATTGATGTTTTCACTGAGACCTCGATCTTCTGGGGATGAGAGTCAGCGGGTCAGAATAATTATTTCCTTACTCAGAGAAGGTCCCCAATCTTGGGCTTTCTCATTGTCCCCTACTGCCCTTGAACGGATGTCAGTGTATAGGTTTTTTGAGGACTTATCTATGATGAACCAGACCATGTCAGGGTGGCAGAGGATACTTTCATGGGTCTTGCTCAAGGAAAGTTCTCAGCTGAGTGGTATTGCTCGGAGTTTAGACAATGGTCCCCAGAGGTCTCATGTAATGACTTTTCACTCAGATGCCAGTTCCGGAGGGGACTGTCTGACCATTTGAAGGATGCTCTGGCTCTCCATCCACAACCTAGTTCTTTGGAGGAGGCTATGACTCAGGCCATCCGGATGGATCGAAGACTAAGAGAGAGGGGTGTCATGTAGTGACAAGGTCCTTTGCCTCCGTGTAACCCTGATGCTACGCCTCAGTCTGAGCCCATGGAAGTGGGGGTCACCACCGTCAATGGAAGGGAGAGGAGATGACGACGTGATGGAAGACTCTGTTTCTACTGTGGTAGTCAGGGACGCTGGAAAAAGGATTGTCCCTCCTGCCCTCTTACTCCCAAGGTGCCGGGAAATGCCGAAGTCTGGGTAACTGTAGAAGTGGTTGCCCAGACTCTCAGGTACCTTTTTCCTCATCCCTCAAACTACTGTTGAATATAGAGCTTTGTGTCACTTCAGTGTTTGTGGATTGTTGGTCATGTTTAAACTTGATTGACTCTGATTTGGTGGCCAAATGTAAGTTAGGGACAGTCAGGTTGGAAACTGCCATTAAAAATGTGGCCATTTATAAAACACTCCTCACTAAGAATATTGTTAAGTTTATCTCTGAGGAATTTCTCCTTAAGGTGGGGTCTTGTCATCAAGAACGTATTACATGTTTTATTATGGACTGGTGTTGGGGTTTCCCTGGTTACTGTTACATAACCCAATAATTGATTGAGAGTCTCTGGTCATTGTTAACTGGGGTACTAATTGTTCTAAAGATTGCCTTGTTAATGTGTCTGTGTCATCAGTCAGTCTGGAAGGTATGCCGGAGTACCTGAAGGATTTTGAGGATGTATTCTCCGAAAAAGAGGCTGAGGTTTTACCACCACACTACCCGTTCGATTGTGTTTTTAATATCGTCCCTGGTGCCAAACTGCCCAAGGCCCATTTATACAATCTCTCGGGCCCTGAGCAGGTGGCTATGAAGGAGTATATCTCCGAACATCTTCGTAAAGGACACATTCGCCTCTCTGTTTCTCGTGTCGCAGTGGGATTCTTTTTTGTGTAGAAAAAAGATGGTGGTTTACGTCCATGCTCAATTTTTGAGAATTAAACAAGATCACAGTAAGGAATACTTACCCCCTCCCACTTATTCCTGATTTGTACAATCAATTGAATTCCATGACTCGGCTCTTAGTGGGCATCCGGGAATCTCGGCCATGCGCAAAGCCATCGCTAGGCTGTTTTGGCTTCTGATGTCGCTGTATTTGTATCCTCCTGTGAGACATGTGCCTGCGCAAAAACCTCACTTAACCCCCCGGCTGATGAATTGGTGCCATTGCCAATTCCAGATAAACCTGGGACCCATCTGTCCAGGGATTTTATCATGGATCTTCCCTCTTCTAATAGCAAAACTGTGGTCTGGGTGGTGGTGGATTTGTTCAGCAAATAAGATCATTTTGTAACATTGGCAGGGTTACCAAATGTGGAAACTTTGCTGAAACTTTTCATGTTGTGCGACTACATGGTGTGCCTGTGAATGTTGTCTCTGATAAAGGAATGCAATTTGTGTCTAAGTTCTGGAGGGCTTTTTGTAAAAGGCAGGGTATCAGTTTGACCTTTTCTTCAGCCTATCATCCTGAGAACAACGGTCAGACTGAGAGTACCAATCAGTCTTTGGAGTAGATTTTGCGGTGCCTTGCTTCGTCTCATCAGGATGATTGGTGCTTTTCATTACCGTTGGCAGAGTTCGCATTTAACAATCGTATTAATCAGTCCACTGGTACTTCCCCTCTCTTTTGCAATTATGCCTATTCTTCCACCTAGTGGCTCCTGCCTGCTGCTCTGTGGTTTCTCTGTGAGTGTACCTATTGTCCTCCATCCGCACCCCCTGGTGGAGGTTGTGTGCTACTGCGCTGCAGCAGGCATTATATGCACTTTGTGGGATTTGTACACCAAATAGAGGAGTTTAACAACAACCTGCTGAGTAGGAAGCAGAGTAGTAGGAGGGACAGATGAACATCGAGTAATACTAGTTGGTGTTAGAACATGAGCTAGAACACATTCCACCTCCGTTCCAGCTTCCAATATATTTTAATCAGTGCACAAATAGGGAGATGTAATGTCCTTGCCCATGCTTCCTGGTACATTTATCGAGACTAGTATGGACCTTACCACTGATGGCGCTGAAGAGTGCACACCTAATTAGGTCCGCAAAATGTTTATGTTGGGCAGGGATGGCTCACCTGGAAAAGTAGTGGCAGCTGCTAACAACATTCTACAGGAAAGGCAGCAGCATCAGTTTTTTAAAACTGTCTCTACACCAGCCAGAATGGCAGCACTTCAAAGGCCAGTAATTTGGAAATGCTGTCAATCAGGCTCGTGGGTGACTAGGTTGGTATCTTCCCTTTCTCTTGAAGATTTGGGAGAGGGAAAGCTGAACACTTTCATGGAATGGTGAGCAGATTCTCGGTGACACTGGCGATTGTGGTCGTGGTGATGTTATCACATCCTCTCTTTGTGGAGAGGCAGTTAGCAACTTACAAAATTATATGCAAAAAGCTTACTGGCGGCTTTGGGCTGGTTAGTTTGGCTTCATCTACAGTCTATCATTCTTTCTTAGCAATGTTAGAAGCTCAGTGTTGTTAAGCCTATGGAATAGGGGATATTTGTATCAGAAAATTTTTTTTTAAAGATTTGTTATCTATTGTACTTAATAAAAGTTACATTTTAATAGGATCTTTTTCAGTAAATCGGAGTTGCAGTTAGTCTTGTTGATCATGAGCTGGAGAAAGAGACTGAGACTGCAGCAGTAAGGGGCAGGAAGAAGCTCTGATCTGTCATGCATTTTAAGGTGTGTACTCCACTGCACCTTGTGCTTGGAATTCAGATGCCTTGTCGTACAGGGGGTGCTCAGGTTCAGAATATTTATGCCTCGCTTCAAGGTCTGACAGCGCAGAATGCAAACCACCTGTCACTTGTCGGCAGCACATTCCTGGAAAAGCCATGCTAGTGAGCTTTTTTGAGCTATCTTTGGTGTGCTTTTTCCAGTGGTGGAGTGGGCATTAGCAGCTGACATACTGGCTAGCGGCTGCCCGCTGTGCATTTGCACCCCTCTCACTCTTTTGCTACGTTGCTGTTTCAGCAGGGCTGACACCTCTTCTTCCAAACTGCACACATCACTTTGATGGCCTAGGCTCCATGTAGGGTCTAGGACCATATCATCTGCCAACTACTTGACCCTGCCCTCCTTGCCAATCTGCGCACTTGCAGAAAGATGCAACTGAGTTTCATCATCATCTGACATGTGCTGCGGTGGTTCACTGACCTTGTGCACTAGCCCTCCCATGTACTCAGACTCTTCCACTTATGGGGCAGTACTAAGTAGATGGGCAATGGAAACCAAGTTAGAAGAGTAATCAAAAAGCAGAACAAACAACTGTGTGACGGTGCTTAGGCTATGTGGTTGATTTGCAAAGGTGTGAGGTGAAAGCCAGATGACTATGGTCCTCAGTTGCCAACTGTGCACTTTCTGTAGTGGACAGGGTGGAAGATAATGCATTGGAACTGGAGCCACTCTCAGCCATCCAATCTAGCACCTTTTCAACATCTTGTGAGCTCACCATTCATGCAGCATTATTCAGGCCTACGAGAGGACGCATAATGTCCTATCACCAGTGCGCAACAGAGGAAGGTGTTGTATTTGGGCATGTAGCAGGTACAGAACGAGCAAGTCCCCTCTCTGCATCAGCGACACAACAACCACCACCGTCAGCAGCTACACCAGCATCACCAGGGTCACATCCTTGTGCCTTACTTAATGCTCTGCTCATTTTTTAAAGTGTTTTTTCTAAACACTACCTGCAAAGAGATGGCGGAAGAGTAGATATATTTATTTGCAACAGTGCTAGAAAACACACAGCGGTCCTGGAATATTATTTCTTTGGCTTAGAAATGGCAACTAGATGGCTGATGCCAATTATTTTTTTCACAAACTACTAAAAAACACACACCATCGCAGAGTTTTTTTTTGATGGGTGTATAAATGGGAACAAGACGGCTGATGCAATTTACTTATTTTCAAAACTACTACAAAAAACACAGTGGTCCTGAAAATTTCTTTCTTTGGCCTGCTAATGAGATGGCAGATGCCAACTAATCACTTCTCCAACTACAAGAAAACACACAGCGGCATAAAAGAACAGTACTCCCACAGGCAGGGGTGCATAGTACACATAGTAGCTTTTAGTGCAGTATTGGCAAAGAACTACCACAGATAAGGGTTGCAGAATGCACACATCATTTTTGCAGAGGAAGCAGTCATAATCTGTCCCTCACTCCTGCTGTGTCCTATCTCTACACTTATGACAGCTCAATGGCGGCAGCACTCGAGATCCGGCCTTAATACAGTTAGGTGTTGTTCATTTTCCCCTTCACCTTTGATGTCTGATGAACTCCCTCTGCTGGTGAAGAGAGGTAGTGAAATTGATTGGGATGGGAAGAACCTGTCATCTGAACAGGCGAAGTGTGATTGGACATCTGGAATTTCTGAGTGGATATAAGGCAGCCGACGCCCTGTCTACTAAAAACTAAGTTTTTGCCCTGCTATTATTCCATGAGATTTTGTCTGGTTTCCTTAGTGTTTATATTCAGCCAGTCCTGGTTGGGACTGGCTGAATTCCATTTTTGTCTCTGATCAGTTGATCTCTTTGCTCTGTTTTCAGAATATACCTGAGTGCTGATATAGTGATTTTGAAGTCTAGCGACTTCAGGGCCTTTTTTCCTATCAGACGGTTAGGACATTTTTGTAGGGTTTTTTGCGGATTGCAGCCAGCATCTTTTCTGTCCTGTCCTATCTAGTTAGTTGGGCCCCATCGTTTGCTCAGCCTGTCTTTCTGTCTGTGTTTGTGTTTTCATCTGTTTTTCACCTACAATACATGTTGGGGGCTGTCTATTGCTTTGGGGTCTGCTCTAGGGCAGTTTAGATTTCCCCTTTCCTTCTTTAGGCTTTTGTAGTTCTCCGGCTGTGACGAGGGGTCTAGGGCACCGTAGGAACCCCCCACGGCTACTGTTAGTTGTGGTGAATAGGATCCGGGGTCTGCAATCCGATAGCTACCAACCTCTCCGGTTTTCTGGACTTAGCTTGTATTTTTGTTTTCTCCTCCTCCGGTGACTCATTCATAACAGTTAGGGTCATGGGCTGCAGCCTTTCAACAAGCTTTATTAGACTGGCAAACCCAAACAGGAAACATGGCGTAAAGTAAAGTCTGTGTTCAGGGTTCAGAAACGGACGCTAGGTGTCAGGTTCGTACCCCAAACTTTCCAGTTGGGGTTTGCTTAAGTTTGTCTCTTCTGTGGAGTCTAAGCTCTTATGGTCAGCAAGCTCCTCTCTCTCTCTGCAATTACAAAATTTCCAATTTTTAAATTTGACATATTTATTTGCTTGAATTCAACGTTTTTAGGAAAATTTAGCGAATTTGAATTGCAAAAGGCTTGTTCCTCTCTACTATTTATTATTCTTGTTTGTATAGAACCATCATATTTCACAATGCCATACTGAGATTTATCATTATATTATTACTAGCTGAAGAGCCTGGCACTGCCTGGGCATAGTAACTAACTGTGGTTAGTTATAGCAAATTATAATTATCCTCCATCCCATAGTCCTGTGCCCACATACCCATCATACATATTCACGATCCCATAGGCCCGTGCCCATATACCCATCATACATATCCTCCATCCCTTAGTCGAGTGCCCATATACCCATCACACATCCTCCATCCCATAGTCCCATGCCCATATACCCATCACACATCCTCCATCCCATAGTCCCATGCCCATTTACCCATCATACATATTCACCATCCCATAGTCGAGTGCCCATATACCCATCACACATCCTTCATCTCATAGTCCCATGCCCATATACCCATCATTCATATCCTCCATCCCATAGTCCCGTGCCCATATACCCATCATACATATCCGCCATCCCATAGTCCCGTGCCCATATACCCATCATACATATCCTCATCTCATAGTCCAGTGCCCATATACCCATCACACATCCTCCATCCCACAGTCCCGTGCCCATATACCCGTCATACATATCCTCCATCCCATAGTCCAGTGCCCATATACCCATCACACATCCTCCATCCCATAGTCAACCATTATGACATCATAATGAGCAGCGGGGCTTGCAACCTATTATGACATCAACGTCGCCATGGCAACCATTATGACATTATAATGTCTTGATACACACACACTTTTCCCCCATTATGTAGATATGGGCAAAATTGTTTGGTGAACTGGAACACGCGGGGTTAAAATTTCGCCTCACAACATAGCCTAGGACGCTCTCGGGGTCCAGACGTGTGACTGTGCCAAATTTTGTGGCTGTAGCTGCGACGGTGCGGATGCCAATCCCGGACATACACACATACATACATACATACTGTACATACACACACTTGAGCTTTATATATTAGATTAGTATCTTCATTGGGTTTGCAATTTAAACTCCTCCTTATCAGTATGTCTTTGGAGTTAAGGTGAAAACTAAAATTAGAATACCCAGAGGAAACACATGCAAACTACTTGCAGATTCTGCCCTTGTTGGCGCTTGAACCCAGGACCCCAGAGGTAGAGATGAGCGACTTTGCCTTTTTTCGGGTCGAGTTGGGTTTCATTTTACCCAACTTTCTCAAAAGTCGGGTCGAACGAAATCGGCCGATTATCGTGAAAAGTCGAAGGCTGACTGAAACACGAAACCCAATGCAAGTCAATGGGGAAGCAAAGTCGGCAGGGAGTGGAGGACAGTAAACACACCTACAGTGCCCATTTGAATAGCAAAAACATAAATTTTTATTACTGAACTTGCCAACCTTAATTTACTTCATAATAATAGTTACGCACTGAAAACTGGGGGTTAGTTGACTAAAGTTGTGGGGGGGTAGGGCTGGCTCCAGGTTTTCATGTGCCCTGGGCCAAAGAGCACCCCTTTAACACATACCACAACTCATGATGCTCCAATACGGCAGAGAAATAGCGGTATAGTGCAATGAAAAATACTTCACTTTTTACATTTCATGACTGATATCGATTTTAAATTCTCCAATAGCTCGAAAAACGGACAGTATATAACTCCATACAGTATTATGGGCGCCGCATAGTGCGCTATACAGAGTAATGAGGCCCATATATTTCTCCATACAAAATCATTTGTCCCATATAATGTTTGAAACAGTATATGATGAGCTCCACATAATGCTACAGTATATGTTGGTCCCCATGGATGAAGCTCCACTGTCTTATGGGCCCAAATAATGCTAAATATATAATGGGCCCCATTTCTAATGCTCTAGTGTATAATGGGCCCTGTAAATGCTGCTCCAGTGTCTGATGTCCTCCTTTGGAATGCTCCAGTGTATGGTGGGCCCCATATATCATTCTCCAGAGTATGGTGCTCCCAAAAATTGCTGTCCCAACATTGAAAACAATTAAATAAGTCTCCTCGCTAGGGAATCCCTGTACTAGTCTGGACTCCTCGTCGTCCCCATCTTCCATTTCACTGCACTTGGCTGTTTAGGCAGAGGGCGTACAGACATGATGTCATTGTGCACTCTGATCAGAATATCACTGTCAGGACACGCAGAAGACATCATGGCGGTGGAGCAGGGAGAGGTAAGTATTTCAACTTTGCAAGTGCTGTGATCCGGAGCAAGCAGGGGGGGCCCACTCGTTGGCTTCGGCACTGGCACAGGGCCCATCACAGTATGGCGGTGTGTGGCAGTGTGTCTGACGGTGGGTGGGCCCTCCCACCGGCAGGCACACTTTTGCGTATTATGAGGGAGTGCCCACGCCCAAGAGTCGGCCTACCCACCTGTCCAGGGCAACGGCACTCGCACGGTTGCGTGCGCTAGGTGGTGACCACGGTCATGGGGGGGAGGAAGCCCAGTTAGGGAGGTTTACAAAATGGCATATGTTGATGTGGGACATTCAGCTGCTGCTAAAGGCGAAATTGGTGAAGTCCGAGGAAGAGGAGGACCAAAGCAAGCCATTTTTCTAGCAACCTATGTGTCATCAGGGTAAGGTGGGACAAAATCCTTGGAAACCCATGCATGGTTCATTTTAATGAAGGTTAGATCAACCACATTTTGTGTCGACAGACGGGTCAATTTTTCTGTCAGGATTGATCCAGCTGCACTGAAGACTGTTTCTGATAGTACACTTGCAGCTGGGAAAGTGAGCTCCTGTAAGGCATATTGTGCCAATTCAGGCCAGGTGTCCAGTTTAGCGGCCCAATAGTCAAATTGGAATGACCTGTGAGGGAGAACATCGATATGGGACGGGAAGTAGTTTGTAACCATAGTTGACAACTGCTGTCTCCTGTCACTTTCAATCGCAGTATTATCAGTCGTGTGAGTGGGACTTGAAAAATCAGTCCACAACATGGTCATGAAACCCCTGTCTCCAACGTCACTTCTGATGTGTGCACCACGAACACCTCTTCCAAGCTGCCCCTGGCCCCTACGGCTCGTGTGAGAACCATCACCGCTGCTGTGTGCTGGGAATGCCTCAACCAACCGGTTTACCAGAGTTGCTTGTTTGTTAGCCAATATTAGGATAAGGTTCTCCTGTGGCATTATGTTTTGGTATTTGCCTTTATAGCGTGGACCTAGGATGCTGGCCAACCAGTAGCCATCATCGTTCATCATTTTGGCAATGCGGGGGGTCCCTTTTTAGGATCTGCAAGGCATAATTTGACATGTGGGCCAATGTTCCCTGTGTCAATGATGCACTGCGACTGCGGGGTGGAGGAGCACTTTCTGGCAAATCCACATCCCTCCAGTCACGCACAAACCCTGTACCAGACCGTGCCATGCCAACATTTTCTCTTGCCCCACGAGAAGCATCCTCCTCCCCTAAATAATCATCCCCATCATCATCCACCTCCTCCTCTTCCTCTTCTTCCTCCACCTCGTCCAGGAGAGTTCCCGGAGCAGACAATGGCTGACTGTCATCAAGGCTTCCCTCCTCCTCTTCCTCCTCATCAACCTCGGCTGCAGACATCTGCTCCTTAATGTGCGTCAAAGTTTGCATGAGCAGACGCATAATTGGGATGCTCATGCTTATGATGGCATTGTCTGCGCTTACCAGCCGTGTGCATTCCTCAAAACACTGAAGGACTTTACAGAGGTCTTTCAGCTTCGACCACTGCACACCTGTCAACTCCATGTCTGCCCTCAAAGTGCCTGCCCGTGTATCCTCCCACAAATGCATTATGGCCTGCCTCTGTTCGCACAGCCGCTCAACCATGTGCAGGGTGGAGTTCCACCTTGTTGCAACGTCGATAATTAGGCGGTGCTTGGGAAGGTGGAGCAATCGCTGCAGCTTCTGCATACGACTGGAGTGTTCCGGCGACCGGCAGATGTGCGAGCACAGTCTTCGAACAGTGGAGTAGGTGTTATGATGAGTCGCCGAAGGAGGAAAAAACAAAATACCAGCTAAGTCCAGAAAAACCAGAGAGGTTGGCAGCTATCGGATTGCAGACCCCTGAACCTATCCACAACAACTAGCAGTAGCCGTGGGGGGTTCCTACGGTGCCCTAGACCCCTCGATTGCAGCCGGAGAACTATATAGCCTAAAGACAGAAAGGGGAAAAACTAAACTGCCCCAGAGCAGACCCCAAAGCAATAGGCAGCCCCCAACATATAAAGACGGTGAAGCAAGATGAAAACACTAACACAGATAGAAAGATAGGTTGAGCAAATGATGGGGCCCAAGCTAACTACATAGGACAGGATAGGAAAGCTGCTGTCTGCCATCCGCAAAAACCCTATCAAAATGAGCCAACCGACTGATAGGAAAAACAGGCCCTGAAGTCGCTAGGCTTCAAAAGATTATATCAGCACTCAGGTATATTCTGTAGACTGAGCAAAATATCAACAGATAAGAGACAAAAATGGAATTCAGCTCACCCCCGGCCGGGGATGGCAGAACTCCCAAAAAACAAGGCAAAACAAAAACAAAACTGAAGAGTACAAAGCAGAGCAGAAAAACTTAGCTTTGAGATGCAGGAATCAGACTGGTCTCCAAGAATCCAGCAGGAAAATCACCAGCCAGGAAGAAGGGCGTCGGCAGCCTTATATCCAGTCCTCAATTCCAGCCACCCAGTCATCATCTAGCTGCCCAGGTGTTTGGTAATCAGTCTCACTACCTTCCTTCACTAGAGGAGGGAGTTCATCAGACCTCAATGGTGAAGGGAAAAATGAACTCACAACAAGCAGGCCTGTTAACTCCGGATAATTATTGAGGAAGCACTGCACCACCAGGTTCAAGGTGTGAGCCAAGCAAGGTATGTGTCTGAGTTTTGAAAGGGCTATGGCTGCCACAAAATTCCGGCCGTTATCACTAACTACCTTGCCTGCCTCAAGATGTAGACTGCCCAGAAATTACTAAGTTTGTCGCTGAAAGTAGTCGGCCAGTACCTCCGCGGTGTGTCTGTCGCCCAAGCACTTGATCTTCAACACAGCCTGCTGACGCTTTCCACTAGCTGATCGATAGGGGGACACCTCGTGTGCAACACTGGCAGCTGCGGATGGAGTGCTCGTGCGACTGCGCTCTGTGGATGAGCTTTCGCTTCTGGAGGAGGAGGAGGAGGGTCGAACGCCTCCAGCCAACTGTTTCCTATACCGTGGGCTAGGCAGCACTGTCCCACCACCGCTGTCCCCTGTGGACCCTACATCCACCACATTAACCCAGTGCGCAGTGATGGACACGTAACAGGCTTGGCCATGCCTACTGGACCATGCATCAGTTGTGAGGTGCTCCTTTCCACTCACTGATTGCTTGAGTGCATGGACAATGTGGTCTTTCACATGAAGGTGGAGAGCTGGGATGGCTTTGCGAGAAAAGAAGTGGCGACTGGGTAGGTCATAGCGTGGTACTGCGTAGGCCATGAGTTCGCGGAAAGCTGTGCTTTCAACCAAGCAATAGGGCATCATCTCTAACGAGATTAGTTTGGCAATGTGGGCGTTCAAACCCAGTGTACGCGGATGAGAGGATGAGTACTTTCTTGTCCTACTCATAGTCTCTAGTAGGGTGAGCTGGACTTGAGAGCTGCATATGGCGGAACTAGCGGTGGACATGGCGGACTGAGAGAGGGTTGATGATATTGATGGAGTTGGTGTTCTTTCTGATGGCCTAGATTCAGTCTTTCGTTGATATAACATTGTGATTCCCTGACTGCTTTGGCCTTGCGACGACACCTCAACATTTGCTGCTGGTCGTGTGCTAACCGGTGGGCTTACAGTGGGGGGAAACAATGTAGCATTGCTGACTACCTTCATTGGGAGCAGTTGCACATGTGGTACGTGAGGTTTGGTAATCCGTCCACGCTTGCAAGTTCATGGTGGTTAAATGTCTAAGCATTCAACTGGTATTCAAATTTCACAGATTTTTCCCTCGGCTAAAGGTCTTTGCGCACTTCTTACAGATAACCTTTGCCTGATCATTAGGATTTTGTTCAAAAAAGTGCCACACTGCACTCTTCCTACTACGGAAGACATTTTGAGGCCTTGCATGCTGTGCTACTTTGACCGTCTGACCAAGCTGTCCTGCAACTCTTTTGGTATTTGTAACCCATTTTTGGACTGCTCCAGGCCTGCCAGATAACAGCTGTTGCAATGTCGATGCCTGCTGCAGATGCTCCTCCTCCTCTTCTGAGCTATTGGCAGCAGCACCCTCTTCCCCCAATGGATGCCAATCTGGGTCAACAACTGGGTCATCCATCACCTCCTCTTCAATGTCATGTGCCCCTTCCTCTGTGTCACCGTGTATGGTGGTATAGTATGCGGGAAGGGGCACCTGAGTTTCATCAGGGTCAGATTTTGGCTCAGTACACTGCGAGGACAATGTAGTGCTCTGAGTGAATGTACCAGCTGATAAATCTAGCAGTGACTGTGCATCAGTGCACTCCATGTTAGATTCATCTTGGCCTGGGTAATTCACAATTTGACTTGATAACCCAGGCATGGTATGTGAAAACAGCTCCATGGAGTAATCTGTAGCGTCGCCTGCCGCATCCTTCAATTTTGGTTGGGGTGAAGGACACAAGGAAAGGTGTGGTTCATGACCATGAGCCTCCAATGACGACTCAGTGCTTTTATTTTTTAAAACTTCGGAAGAGGAGGCGATAGAGCTGGAGACTGAGTCAGCAATGTAAGCCAAAATTTGTTCCTGAAGCTCCGGCTTTAAAAGCGGTTTACCTACTCCCAGAAAAGGGAGCCTATGAGGCCTTGTGGAGCCAGACAATGACGCAGGCTCACCACCTCCTGCCATAGGTGCTATTGTGCTTTTGCCACTACCAGCAGAAGCACCACCACCAGCACCACCATCAGGACCAGCTGGCAACCCCCGCCCAATTCCACGGCCTCTTCCACCATACTTCTTCATTTTTTTTAAAAAGGTACCCAAAATAACAACAGCTATATGGTACTGTAAAGCAAGGTAGAGGGTCTATAGAGTATTGGTGAAAATTTGAAGCTCACTGTAGATTGGAGGATGCTGAACTATTCTCTCAGGCCCACTAGAGATTACACCGCAATGTGACAGACAGAAATTGGCTGGTGTATGAGAAGGCAGAAGCTGTATATAGTATTGGTGAGAATTTGAAGCTCACTGTAGATTGGAGGACGCTGAACTCTTGTCTCAGGCCCAGGACAGATTACACAGCAATGTGACAGGCAGAAATTGGCTGGTGTATGAGAAGGCAGAAGCTGTATATAGTATTGGTGAGAATTTGAAGCTCACTGTAGATTGGAGGACGCTGAACTATTGTCTCAGGCCCAGGACAGATTACACCGCAATGTGACAGGCAGAAATTAGCTGGTGTATGACAAACTACAAGGTGTATATAGAATTGGGCAGAATTGGATTCTCCCTAGGTGTAGGTCTGTAAGAACGGACAAACTCCTCGGCTTTTTCTTACAGAGTCACACACAGCTTCAATTTTGCCGTGATAACAGCCGGTACACGGTACTGTGTGAGGAGCGTACACCACTGTACGGTGTGTGAAAAAATGAACGCTCAGTAACTCACCAGGACAAAAAAATAAAATTTGGATTGCTTTGAAAAAAGCAGTTTGCTCAGCAGTGTGAAAACAGCAATGCAGCTATCAGGGAGCCTTAAAAGGCAGCCTAATAACCAACAGAGCTGATGCACCAAAATATAGCCTCCCCTTGCACTGCACAGTAACTGGTGTGTTGTACAGGCAAAATCGCTAGCAGCAAAAGCAGTTTTTCGTATCTTCTTCCCTGCCTAACGCTCTCCCTACAGAATCAGCAGCAGCAGCAGCAGCATCTCTCCCTATTCTGAGATCAGCATAAGTAACATGGCGATCGGCGCGCATGCTCTTCTCCAAGATGGTGGTGACCGCTGCCTATGTCATCACGTTGCCCACAGTGTCCGTTCTTCCTGATTGGCTGAAAAAGGGCACAAAAGCATCTTTTGAAACGCGACTTTGGCGCGATGGTCGCCGACCTCGTGGCCAACCTCACGCTAAGGTCGGGTTTCTTTTCATGAAACCCGACTTTGGCGAAAGTCGGCGACTTTTCAATTTTTTCGAACCGTTTCGCTCAACTCTACCCAGAGGTGCAAAGGTATATACTGTATTATGTATAGAACCAATTTTTTTACATTATGTTAGCTGAAAATGTGATCTCCAATCAGAGACTTGTGTGTCAGTCAAGAGGAACATGGTACCATCGGCCATATTTGTTGTCACCCAACATTGATGTGGACTTGCTCTGTAAGGATGAACATACAATGAGAAATTGTATAATGAGATGCAAACAAAAGAAAAAGAACTAGTGTACATATAGAAGAGAAAGGATAGACAGAGAAATGGAGAGATAATGTTTGGAGGAAACAGCTGTGTGTTCAAGTACCATGACAGGAATAACTTCAAGGTATGCCTAGCCTGAAGTGAAAACGGATTTTCTAGCCAGCTTCATAATGTATTTGTGTATTCTGCAGTTTATTTATGAGTTTAATAAGCTGTAAGTGTGTTGCCGAAAATATCAACTTGTCCTATTCAAATGAGCATTGTAAGAATCCTTCCTGACAGTTCTCTGGTGATCATTCTTGGATTTCTTCACCCATTTAAATAGAGATAAAGCTAGCAACACTCAGGTGAAAACCATTTTATAGTGAGTGAGGCTTCAACATAAATATCAAATTTATGTTATAAATGTAGCCATATATGTAATACCATGGCCGCCGGGGGGTAGCCTGTTCGGTCGCTCCAGTACACACTGTGCTGGAGACTGTTTCATCTCCGGTATGCTGTCCACTTTGGGCACCCAAGTGACTGCAGACAGAGGCTGGAAACAACTTTAACAACTCAGCTTTAATCTCTTCAGGGCACAGCATATCCACAATGGCTACAGGACTCTTTACTCGATAGCAGCAATACATCTTCATCTACAGCAGTACATTACTTCTTCCTTCACTTCACACGTATGAACCACACAAGCAAGCGGACACATCACACGGTGAACACGGCTCTACGACCCCTCTTCCTGAGACCAAACTTTAGCCCACGAAGGTACCTGTCTTATCCGCTACAGCTCACCCCTTTACGGCACTGTTGCTCCTGTACATGTCCTAGATTTGCAGCTCTCTAGATTCTTCACACAGCTCCCGTACTCCAGCTGCCACTCCACAGGGACTCACCCACTGACCTCCCTTGCTTGACTCTCCTCCAGACATGGGCTTGTTTCCGTAGACTGCCTTGGTTGTCTCTTCAGCTCTTCCTTGCTAGCTGACTTGACCACTGAGACTCCTCTGTTAGTCTCCCTAGTCCTGCATTTCCCATTCTCTAACTGTAAGACCTCCAGCGACCTCCCTCGCTGGCTACTGCTGTAGGCATCTGCTGTCCTCCACTGTCCAGTATGGCTACCCCCGGCTCAACTTACTCCTGAGGGAAAAACATCTCCCTTTTTGTCTCTGGTTAGCCACTCCTCTAACTTAATCCTCCCTACAAATTCCCTCAGTTACGCTCAGTGCCCCCATCTAGTGTCCCTTAATGGTACTATAACTAACTCTATCTCTCTAACTATTGTCATGCGGCCGCAAACACACACACATGACATATATACTGCGCACAGACATGTAAGGAGCACAGCTAATACATAATAACAACATTTACAGGGCTAGGCCCTCACCTCTTTACATATACATGGGATATTAATCTGCAGGTCCTTGTCATCTTGCATATTTCAGAAGTATCTGCTTAAATCTGGCCAACACACATATCAGATTGTCAGTAACATTTTGCCAAATGTCTGAGATGTATGGGTTGGTCACCTACAAGATAAACTTTGCTGTTGGTATATTGGGCTATTATTAAAAGTTGAGGTCTGGACATCGATGTGAATCATGATTGTGGCCCAAAAAATGCTTCTATGATGATGATGAGCAGTCAATTTGGGGCATCAAAATTCATTATAGAGGTTTTCCACAATGTTGTTACATAGTAAAAGGACAAACAGATTAACCACTTTCCTTCATTGGACGTAATAGTCCGTCCATGTGCCCTGGACCCTAATTACCATGGACGGAATATTACGTCATAGCGATAAGCGGCGCCCACGTGGTGAGCACCGCTTATCGCGGCCGGGTGTCAGCTAATTAACATAGCTGACACCCGGCACAATGTGTCAGGGGTGGTCATGGACCGCCCCCAAAACGTTAACCCATTGTACACCGCGATCAAACACGATCGCGGTGTACCGGGGGTTAAAGGGAAGCATCGGCAGGGAGGGGGCTCCCTCTGTGCTTCCCTGAGCCCCCCACGGCAGCGCAATGTGCAGCGCTGCTGCGGGGGGCTCCTTTCCTGCAGGTCCCCGGATCCAATATGGCGGCGGGGACCTCCAGGGGCCTGCAGGAAGCTGGCTTCCTCACTGCCCGCAGAGTGCAGGCATGAGGAAGCCTGCAGCAGTGCCTGTGACAGATCGCTGATCTGTCACAGCGATCTGTGATGTGACAGATCAGCAATCTGTCACATGACAGTTATGTCCCCCCTGGGACATTGTAATAAAGTTAAAAAAAAAAAAAAAAGTGTAAAAATAATTTTAAAAAAATCGCTAAATAAATTACAAAAAAAAAATTCCCCAATAAATTACACATATTTGGTATCGCCGCGTCAGTAGCGACCCGCACTATAAAACTGTCCCATTAGTTAACCCCTTAAGCGAACCCCTTAAAAAATAAAAAACGAAGCAAAAAATAATGATTTATTATCATACCGCCGAGCAAAAAGTGCAATAACGTGCGATAAAAAAGACGCATATAAATATCCATGGTACCACTGAAAACGTCATCTTGTTCCGCAAAAAATGAGCCATCAAACAGTATCATCAGCGGAAAAATAAAAAAGTTATAGCTTGCAGAATAAAGCGATGCAAAAATAATTATTTTTTATATAAGATAGTTTTCATTGCATAAAAGCGCCAAAACATAAAAAAACGCCATAAATGAGGTATCGCTGTAACCATACTGACCCGAAGAAGAAAACCACTTTATCAATTTTATCACACGCGGAACGGCGTAAACACACCACCCAAAAGAAATTCATGAAACGCTGGTTTTTGTAAATTCTGCGTCCCAAAAAACGAAATAAAAAGCGATCAAAAAATGTCACATGCCTGAACATTGTACCAATAAAAACGTCAACTCGTCCGCAAGAAATAAGCCCTCATATGACTCGGTGGGTTAAAATATGGAAAAATTATAGCTCTCAATATGTGGTGATGCAAAAACTATTTTTACAATAAAAAGCGTCTTTTACCGTGTGACAGCTGCCAAATATAAATACCACCATAAATAGTAAATCAAACCCCCCGTTATCACCCCCTTAGTTAGGGAAAAATAATAAAATTTAAAAAATGTATTTATTTCCATTTTCCCATTAGGGCTAGGGCTAGGGTTAGGGCTAGGGTTAGGGCTAGGGTTAGGGTTAGGGGTGTGTTGGGGTTAGGGTTAGAGTTAGAATTGGGGGTTTCCACTATTTGCGCACATCAGGTGCTCTCCAAATGCAACATGGCGTCTGATCTCAATTCCAGCCAATTCTGCGTTGAAAAAGTCAAATGGTGCTCCTTCCCTTCCAAGCTCTGCCATGCACCCAAACAGTGGTTTACCCCCTCATATGATGTATCAGCCTACTAAAGACAATTTGCAAAACAACTTTTGGGGTCCTATTTCTCCTGTTGCCCTTAGGAAAAAAAAAATTGGGGGCAAAAATATCATTTTTGTGGAAAAAAATATGATTTTTTTACTTTCACGCCTGGGCGTTATAAACTTCTGTGAAGCACTTGGGGGTTCAAAGTTCTCACCACACATCTAGATAAGTTCCTTGGGGGGTCTAGTTTCCAAAATGGGGTCATTTGTGGGGGGATTCCACTGTTTTGGTACATCAGGGGCTTTGCAAACGCGACATGGTGTCCGATCTCAATTCCAGCCAAAAAAGTCAAATGGCGCTGCTTCCCTTCCGAGCTCTGCCATGCACCCAAATAGTGGTCTACCCCCACATGTGGGGTATCAGCGTACTCAGGACAAATTGCACAATAACTTTTAGGGTCCTGTTACCCTTGGGAAAATAAAAATTTGGGGGTTAAAAGATCATTTTGTGGAAAAAATATGATTTTTTAATTGTACCGCTGTACGTTATAAACTTCTGTGAAGCCCTTGTGGGTTCAAAGTTCTCATCACATATCTAGATAAGTTCCTTGGGGGGTCTAGTTTCCAAAATGGGGGCACTTGTGGGGGGTTTCCACTGTTTAGGTACATCAGGGGCTCTCCAAACGTGACATGGCGTCCGATCTGAATTCCAGCCAATTTTGCATTGTAAAAGTCAAACGGCGCTCCTTCCCTTCTGAGCTCTGCCATGCGCCGAAACAGTGGTTCCTCCCCACATATCAGGTATCAGCGTACTCAGGACAAATTGCACAATAATTTTTACAGTCCAATTTCTCCTGTTACCCTTGGTAAAATAAAAAAAAATGAACCTGAAGTGTTTTTTTTGTGAAAAAAAGTTAAATGTTCATTTTTTTTTTAAATATTTAGAAAATTCCTGTGAAGCACCTGAAGGGTTAATAAACTCCTTGAAAGTGGTTTTGAGCACCTTAAGGGGTGCAGTTTTTAGAATTGTGTCACTTTTGGGTATTTTCTATCATATAGACCCTTCAAAGTGACTTCAAATGTGATGTGGTCCCTAAAAATAAAATGGTGTTGCAAAAATGAGAAATCGTTGGTCAACTTTTAACCCTTATAACTTCCTAACAAAAAAAAACTGGTTCCAAAATTGTGCTGGTGTAAAGTAAACATGTGGGAAATGTTACTTATTAAGTTTTTTGTGTGCCATATCTCTGTGATTTAAGGGGATAAAAATTCAAAGTTGGAAAATTGTGAAATTTTCAAAATTTTCGCCAAATTTCTGTTTTTTTCACAAATAAATGCAAGTTATATGAATGAAATTTTACCACTACCATGAAGTACAATATGTCATGAGAAAACAGTGTCAGAATCACCGGGATCCATGGAAGCGCTGCAGAGTTATGGCCTCATAAAATGACAGTGGTCAGAATTGTAAAATTGGCCCGGGAGTTAACGTGCAAACCACCCTTGGTAGTGAAGGGGTTAAGTAGTCCACCCCTCCCCAGGTCTGATGGTACTCAAAGCTCAATGTTTTGGCTGCAGTACCTACGTTATGTCGATAACTCACATCACTGCTGCAGCTAATCACTGAGCTTATCGGTTTGGTAGACAACACGAGTTAGGAAGCTCATTGAATAGCTGCAGAGGTGATGTCACTGCAGCAACCAAAACACAGAGACAGGAGCAGCAGTGGTGAACAGGCTTTAGACCCGAGGACGATGAGTACTTTCTCTGTTTGTTATGCTATGTACTGGATATAAAAGCATTTTGGTCCACCCCTTTAATTATAATACAGATCAGAGTTTCTTACATCCAGTCTGTCAATCTAAGATGAAGCTTGTACCGTAGTGTGCAGAGACCTTGTGGCTCTCTATGGAGAAATGTTTTTAGACTCTAATATTTCCAGAGACTATTGAAGTGTACTTCTCAGTGGCCTCCCCATTTCATACTCCAACTCCACTGCTCACTTAGTCAACTCTCTCAATTATTTTCACTGGCAACCTATTGCACTAAGAATTTACTTCAGAACACTAACAATAACAGTGTCTGTTATTCATTGTTTTGCCCTAGATTCCCAATGTCAAATAGCATATAATATTTGATCCTTGCATTTTTGCATTATCTACAGAATGAGATGGGCAGCAAGTACACTATTAAAAATCAACCTTTTATTTTTAAAATATCAACAATTTATAAACATCAGTAATAATGTATTGTAGACATCATATCAAAAAAGTTAAATGCTTAGAGTACTGTAATGTAACAGAGCACAGAAACATGCTATGTTTAAAAAAAAGAATAGTCCCAAACAAATTCAACTCATGTACTGTGAAACTCACTACACCAACACATTCAGCTTTTTTCATTTAAGTCATCAAATCCAGCCTAGAAAATCACCTTTCAAAAAGGCCTACAACCTACAAACACCTTTATTGATACCACTTAGGACCATATGAGCAGATTGAAAGCCCTTTTGGGGCACGACTCTTTTTCCTACTTTAGTGATCTATTATTTAGGCTGGTTTCACATTTGCGCTTTTGTGCGCAGCGCATCGTGCGCACCCATGCGCATGCGCACTGCGCACCTATGTTTAACATGACGTGCACATGGTCTTGCGCACACTTGCGTTTTCGTGCGCATGCGTTTTTTTGTCTTTTGCGCCAGGTGCGCCAGACGCAACATGTTGCATTTTTTGGTGCGCCCTGTCTCGGCAAAAAAACGCATGCACACGCTTGCGCACGGAATGCGCAAAAACAACACATTGCAGTCTATGGGAACGCATGCGTGCGCATGGTCTTGCGTTTTTGAGTGAAACAAGTCTAGAATGTTCTCTAGACAATGGAAAAAATGTCACACCTAAAAACGCATGTGCATAAAAAAACGCAAACGCATGCAAAAATGCATGAAAACGCAAGCAACACTGCGTTTTTTTGACGCATCAGCGTGCGCATGACGTTAAAAAAACGCGCGTTTGTTTTGCGTTTTTCTTTGCGTTTTTTATGCGCACGATGCGCTGCGCAAAAAAACGCTAATGTGAAACTAGCCTTAGTAAGCTCAAGATTATAGTATATATTTTTTCATGTTTTATTATGGTTTATTTATGTTGCAGTATATATTACTTTTATGTACCTCACCCTAAATGAGTGTTAATGATGCCTTAATATAAATAATAAATATATCCATACAAATCGCATATTATGGAACATGCAATATTAGAATGTAATTTCCAATATGGCGTTTTACAAAACAAAGTTTGGATCGGTCTATGCAGTGTGATGACATAGGATGCAGTTATGAAATCTGAGGAGTCACTCATCGGGAGCAAGGTTTCTGCTGTGTCCTTTATAAAATAGTTGTTTGGTCAGAGGACAGCATTAGGTCAACCTTAGAATGCTCTCTCATGACCATAGAAACAAGACAGAGAACATAGAATGTTTCTGTTTACTTGCTCATGAGGTCACATAGATGGAGCTGGGCAGCACTGCAGAAGGAAGAGAGCTGTAGACTGACCATAGAAAAGAAAGTATCTACATCACAGCTAGCTAGAGGTGGGGGTGAGTAGCACTCTATATATCAGGCTCTATCCCCGAGTTATAGAAAATAACAGAAGCACATTTAGAAAGCTCTCTTTACTGCTATCAACATAGTTTGTCCCAGGTGAAAAATACCAGCCAACCTGATTGAAAATGCCACCTTTTTAGAGAGCAAGGCTTTTCACCACAGAATGGAACAAAAAATCTTATTTTTGTGAGTGAAAGTTGCATTGCCAAATATGTCCAGGAGCCCAAGAAGTTTGTATGATAATTCCTTTAATTGAAGAGGTTTGCTGCCACAGAGAAAGCAAATAGACAGTTACATGCGTAAGAGAGGCTGTTATGTGATCACTGTGTGATCATGTTACTGGAGTGTGTAATATTATCTGACAAGCTACAGCAGTGGAATACAGTAAAATAGAGTTGTCTGAGGAAAGGGTTGAAATTATTACTGATAAAAATAGTGTTCTGTACTGCATTGAAAGTACCACAGTAACTATGTCCAGAGGAAAGGAAGAGCTGCTGAGGAGATTGCCATCAGACTGCATAAAATGTCACATGTGTAGGCCCATTGCTGCTGTAAAAACTAACTATTTTCCACTATCACAAACCTGAACAGTGGAAGATCGGAAGTGGTGAAACATTTTAGATTAAGAAATGTATTATTTTCAAATTTTTTCTCATTTTATTTTTGAATCCGCTTAAATATTTTCCATAAATAGCCCATGTATTCCTACATCTGCTTTTTTTAATGCTAAATATTATTTTTTGTGCTATAGAATTATTCTGATATTTTATATGAATATTTATTCTTTAAATAGCTGTATGACAAAACTGTAAAAATACTAGGTACATCTTTATTTTGTAAGTTCTACATTTTTCCCCTCTGTTTTTAAAAGGGTTAAATACAGTTCTGCTTTTCAATTGCAACCTTTCCATGACCCATATAATCTTTTCTTCCAGTCTTGATAGAATCCCCAAAACTGCTATGTTAATGTATCTGAATCGAAATGATCCGTAGAAGACAATTATGTGTCCGCAAGGTCACTCAAGCAGACCCTGTGACACATTGAGCAGTGCAGCGCTATGTAGAGAAAGATATTACACTTCCGGATTGCTGCTCGCAGACATTACACTCTCCACCCTCCATCATATTAATGCTCTGGCTCAGAACTGCCTGTTATACCGCACACAAGAACACAACAACTTACTTTCCCTCTATTTTTTAAGTCAAGGGGACATAAAACTTTATTTCTATTTTACTTTTAATATTTTGACTCCTCTTCTCATTTTTTTTCTGTCCCTGAAAATGAATGTGTCTCAATTTTCCACTTTTCAGAAGTTTCCAGAACAAGTCAAGGGTATTTGGGTGATTGGGGTAAATTACTTTTTGTTTCAGGCATTACTAGTCCTGTTCAGTAGCTGATATCCGAAACCGGACACAAATCATTGTAATATCAGTTGGAGGGATGTATTCGAAAAATCGAGATATTTTTAAGTCATATGCAGCAAAAGCTAAGTCACTTATTGAAAATGAACATTCTTTGCTGTGATGTTCACATTAGGAATTTTGTTCCTGGTTCTTCAATAGCAAAATGTATTACAAATTTTAATTCTATGACTTTAACTAAAGTTTATTACAGTATAATTTATACATATAAAGAATCAAAAAGTGGTTGTCATTCATTTTGTCAGAGACACAGATAGTAAAAAAAGGTCAAAAAGAATATACACATAACACAGTATTTGTATGTTATTGCATGTTTTTACTGTTTTTCTGTATTTCATATACAGGTCCTTAATATGAGAACGGTGGGGGTCTGACACCTGTACCCCCCCGATTGATCAGCTGATATCTGCTAAAGCAGCATTTAAGAGTTTTAAGGGTTAACATATCTGGAGAATATAACTGTTGTCAGTCCTAGTGTCTGAAACGTGCATTCTGTTGTACTTCATGTAAGATATGACATTGGTGTATTGTTATAGTGACTGTCTGCCTGGTTATATATACAGTTCTGTGCCAAACGTTTTAGGCAGGTGCGAAAAAGATGCTGCAAATTAAAAATGCTTAAAAAAATCGAAGTGGTAATAGTTTGTTTATGAATTAATAAAACGCAAAGCGAATGTGCTAAAGAAAAATCAAAATCTCGTCAATATTTGGTGACCTCTCTTTGCCTTTAAAGGGAATCTGTCACCCGCTGGGACACTTTTAAAATATTTCTATGGGCGTACATGTAATAGAATTATTAAACTAGTCTTACCTGTATGCCTCATAGCTGCGGTCTAGATGTGGAGAAATGCACTTTTAATCTTTTATGTTATTGATTTTTTCCCGGCTCCGGGCACTGGATGAAATCCCTGCCTCCTCTCTTCATTACAATACCACCCACCTTCCCATGCATGTCATACTGCTCTGTGACGTACCGTTGCGACATCATAATCTCGCGCATGCGACATGCACTCACGTGGTTATGGGTACCTTATTGCCCTTCCAATGGCAGTGTCTTCATCCTGCTTCTGCTCGGGCACTGGAGAGTCTTTGCACAGAATTTAATTCCACTTTGCTCAGCCCTAGTATAGATGATGTGGATGTGGCACTACAGGTATGTCCTTTCTAATCTCTCTTCTTAGGGGTCACAGTTGCAACTGTAATGCGAGAATCTCGTGCGAGCCTCTAGCATCAATACCGGGCACGCCGCCGGCACTCGGGACCAACCGGAATGCTGAGGTGCATAGAAATGCATGCAGCTACACACTCTGGTCCTGAGTGCCGGTGGCAGTGCCGGGTATTGATGCGCGAGTTTCTCGCATTGCACTCGCAAGTGTGACCCCAGCCTTAGCTTAACATACCCTGCCATATCCAACTTTGAAAACATGACTTTGGGATATTCTCTCAGGAGATGTTTATGCCATATGTGACTATAGGTGGCCACCCAGTGGATGTGATGTGAATTACAGTCTTTCAAAGGTGTTTTCTATCATGCCGAGAGAATTTTTTGTTTGAGTGAGAATTTAAAATCCTTTACTGTAGTTAAGTGTACATAGGAGAAATAGTCTATAGATCTCTTTTATCATCACCTGCAAATATCCTTATTGTTTAAAAATACAATTTTACTTTAAGATCCTTGTAAACTTTTCCATACTTTAAGAAAAAGGAAAGCTCATTTAGAACCATATTATGTGATAATATAGAACCTTGTGCAGATTTTCTTTTCTTTAAACCTATTGCCATGGATTTAGCAGACAGGATGTTTCATGTGTTTATATCCGTGTGCATGTGAAACCTGTATTCCGAGCCGGCGCGGTGAAGATAGGGCGCAGGCAAAACACTGCTGGTAAAGAGATGGATTATTCCTGCAGCTTCTAATCCCCTCACTAAATCTGAAATTACTTCTCACAATGCAATCACAAATCACAAGCTGTTTCACTCAACACTCTGGGAATAATTTATGGGCTTGTTGGTGTGACCCTTTTCTTGACAAGCCGAGGATCTATTACTGGACCGGCTCAGGAAGTGTGGGCTTCATATCTAATACACATTGATCGGCTGATTACAGGTTATCTAGCTGCTTCGGTTAGTGCTGTCTTCCTATGTAATGTATTTATAATCAGTTGATCAGGACAGGATAGGCAATTGGTTTGGCTTCAAAGGAACTTAATCCTATATTTGTATTTCTGCTCGGTCAATATTGAGAGATAATTGTATAAATCTATTGGTGTTATTGGGTCCTAGAAGAAAACGGAGAGAAATGTTTTCTGCATTTTATTCAGTAACTTTTTCTTTGCCGGACTGGTAACTGTATACTGCCGTGCATTTTTGCTGTACATGGTTAAAAACAAACAAAAACGAAAACAAAAATCTGCTGTTGTGTTCGTCATTTAAATCAATAATAAAATGGATCAAAATGGAAAACATCCAATAGCATGCATTTTCCAGATAAAAGCTGCAGGAAAGTGGAAACATGTTAGTTTGCGAAGATTGGGCTGGTGCATATATCGCAGTAATAGTGCAAGAACCATAGAGACAATAGATGTGTTGGGCCAAACTCTTGTACTTTATTGATACTTGCATTTCTGTTAGTGATGGTTCTGTGTAATACATTTAAAGAGAACCTAACAGGATGATTAAGTAAAGACATGAGTGTAATGGCTCTGTATTACAGATGAAATTGATACCTTTAGTCAAGAAATCCACTTTACGGCTCTTCATTAATCACAATTTAAAATTTTCTGGTAGTTCGATTTTGGTGCACAGGGGCCGGACTGTGAACGAGGTCTTATTCTCCCTGTCTGTGATTCCCCGGCCCCTCTGTTGCCTCCGGTCTGTGATTGACCTGCTGCCTCTGTTTGAAATCTCAGCAATGATCTTTCATTCACATACTGGAGGCAGGCGGTGAGGCCGGTGAATCACAGACAGGAGGAAAAGACGCCGTGCACAGTCCGGCCCCTGTGCACAGAGATCTCATTAGAAGAAATCTTCAAATGGTGATTAAAGAAGAACAGCAAAGTGGATTTCTTCACCAAAGGAATCAATTTAATTAGCATTAGCATTGCAGCCAAGTCTTTACTTTACATTACAAAATCGTGCTGACAGGTTCTCGTTAAATATTTTTCATCTCAATGTGAACTATAACCCTGGCATGACCCTTAGGAGCAGGTACATTTTTCATGCATAGTTGTAAAGGGGAAGACCAGACTGTGGGTACCTGCATGCCTGGTCCAGAACTGAAGAGGCTGTGTTCCCTGTTCCTGGGGGGAAGCTTGAGTGAGGCGGACCTTTCCCTGTTGCCTGGGGGAAGCCCTGGCGAGACGGAGCTTCCTGCTGTCAGAGGGGGCAGAGAAAGAGAAGGAAAAAGCATGCAGGGCAGCGTAGCTTGGCTCCAACAGAGGACAGCGCACAGCCAGGTGAGCGGTGCGCTCTGCTGTCCCTACACAAACACAAAGTACCTGCGCTGCAACAGGCCCTGCTGCAGCAGACCAGAAGGACAGGGACTGGTGTGCTGAGGGAAGGAGTGTGCCCAGCAGCGATCAAGAGAGAGTGAGTGCTGTAGAGCCATGCAGAGCAGAGCCGTGCAGAGCAAAGCCATGCAGAGCAGAGCAGAGCCATGCCGTATACACCGAGCAGAGCCGAAGCCAGCCATGCAGCAGCCACAAAGAGTGCTCTATCCTGGGAGCATCAGCATCATGTAGGCCAGCATCCACCATCTCCCTCCTCCAACAGTGGGGACCAGAGAGAGAGAGATGTGCAGTGTGTGCCCCATGACCGCCAGAAAGCCAAGTGCCAGTCACTTCAGGATCACGAGTACCATGCGCGTGCCGCCTAAAAGAGACCGGGTGCGTGACCGTTATCTACACCCTGATGTTGCCAGCTAATAATTGCCCTGACACTTGTCAACTGACTTTATCAGTGATTATAGTTGCAGAACCACGTTGGGCTCATACAGGACAGTGGCCCATACCCTTGTCAGCCACAGCAGTATATGGACTAGGGGCAGTGGAAGGTACTGGAGACCGAACACTGTCGCCAGAACACGGGGTATTGTTGTTTACCAGACCCCATGGGAAATGACACCGCGCCACCCGTTGTTGGCGCTATTCACTTCATGGACTGAGGAACCAGTGACTTTCATCGGATCAGCAGTGATCTGTACCGTTGTTCGTCAACTCACCATATCCTTTTGCCATTTATACAGTTGATCCCTTGTGTAACCCCTTACCTCCCTGCGTGGAGTATTCCCATGTAAATTAATCTGCTAACCCTTGCTCTGCCTCCTGTCTGTCACTGCATCCCGTGTTCCTGCTGTATCTTACATAGTCATCACCCATTTGAATTGTTGGGCTTCAAACCTAGAGTTACAGATCTGACAAAGTGTGACAAAACCAAAGAATCTAGATGAACTCTGGGAGGCATGTAAGAATGCATTCTTTGCTATTCCTGATGACTAGAGTTGAGCGAAACGGGTCGAAAAATTTCAAAAGTCGCCGACTTTTGTCAAAGTCGGGTTTCATGAAACGAAACCCGACCCTAGGATGAGGTCGGCCACGAGGTCGGCGACTTACGCGCCAAAGTCGCGTTTCAAAAGTTTGTTTTGCGCTCTTTTTCAGCCAATCAGGATCCACAGACACTGTGGGCAACGTGATGACATAGCCAGGGGTCACCACCATCTTTCAGAAGGGCATGCAAGTGATTGGCTTGCTTTGGTGGGCGTCACAGGGGGTATAAAAGGGCGTGCACGCCGACCGCCATCTTACTTCTGCCGATCTCAGTATAGGGAGAGGTTGCTGCTGATTCTGTAGGGAGAGCGTTAGGCAGGGAAGAAGACAAAAAAACTGCTTCTGCTGCTAGCGATTTGGCCTGCACAACACACCAGTCACTGTGTGTGCAGTGCAAGGGGAGGCTATATAGTGGTGTATCAGTGGTGTTGGTTGTTGGGCTGCCTTCTAAGGCTTCCTGACATTCCTGCATTGCTGTTTACCCACTGCTCCGCAAACTGCTTTTTTAAAAGCAATCCCAATTTTTTTTTTTTGTCCTGCTGAGAAGAAAAAAAAACTGCTTCTGCTTCTAGCAATTTGGCCTGCACAACACACCAGTCACTGTGTGTGCAGTGCAAGGGGAGGCTATTTAGTGGTGTATCAGTGGTGTTGGTTGTTGGGCTGCCTTTTAAGGCTTCCTGACAGGCTGGCATTGCTGTTTACCCACTGCTCCGCAAACTGCTTTTTTAAAAGCAATCCAATCTCCCTTATCCTCTAGTCACTTTTGTCACAGCTGTGCCATCGAGCCTGTCACATAGCGCTCAGATATTCATTGGGTCTCACACAATCCAAAAGTGTCCAGTGTCCAAAAGTGTGTGCAGAGATTCAAAATCTCCCTTATCCTCTAGTCACTTTGGTCACAGCTGTGCCATCGAGCCTGTCACATAGCGCTCAGATATTCATTGGGCCTCACACAATCCAAAAGTGTCCAGTGTCCAAAAGTGTGTGCAAAGATTCAAAATCTCCCTTATCCTCTAGTCACTTTGGTCACAGCTGTGCCATCGAGCCTGTCACATAGCGCTAAGATATCAGTGGGCCTCACACAATCCAAAAGTGTCCAGTGTCCAAAAGTGTGTGCAAAGATTCAAAATCTCCCTTATCCTCTAGTCACTTTGGTCACAGCAGCTGTGCCATCGAGCCTGTCACATAGCGCTCAGATATTCATTGGGCCTCACACAATCCAAAAGTGTCCAGTGTCCAAAAGTGTGTGCAGAGATTCAAAATCTCCCTTATCCTCTAGTCACTTTGGTCACAGCTGTGCCATCGAGCCTGTCACATAGCGCTCAGATATCAGTGGGCCTCACACAATCCAAAAGTGTCCAGCGTCCAAAAGTGTGTGCAGAGATTCAAAATCTCCCTTATCCTCTAGTCACTTTGGTCACAGCAGCTGTGCCATCGAGCCTGTCATATAGCGCTCAGATATTCATTGGGCCTCACACAATCCAAAAGTGTCCAGTGTCCAAAAGTGTGTGCAGAGATTCAAAATCTCCCTTATCCTCTAGTCACTTTGGACACACCTGTGCCATCGAGCCTGTCACATAGCGCTCAGATATCAGTGGGCCTCACACAATCCAAAAGTGTCCAGTGTCGAAAAGTGTGTGCAGAGATTCAAAATCTCCCTTATCCTCTAGTCACTTTGGTCACAGCAGCTGTGCCATCGAGCCTGTCACATAGCGCTCAGATATTCATTGAGCCTCACACAATCCAAAAGTGTCCAGTGTCCAAAAGTGTGTGCAGAGATTCAAAATCTCCCTTATCCTCTAGTCACTTTGGTCACAGCTGTGCCATCGAGCCTGTGACATAGCGCTCAGATATCAGTGGGCCTCACACAATCCAAAAGTGTCCAGTGTCTAAAAGTGTGTTCAGAGATTCAAAATCTCCCTTATCCTCTAGTCACTTTGGTCACAGCTGTGCCATCGAGCCTGTCACATAGCGCTCAGATATTCATTGGGCCTCACACAATCCAAAAGTGTCCAGTGTCCAAAAGTGTGTGCAGAGATTCAAAATCTCCCTTATCCTCTAGTCACTTTGGTCACAGCTGTGCCATCGAGCCTGTCACATAGCGCTCAGATATCAGTGGGCCTCACACAATCCAAAAGTGTCCAGCGTCCAAAAGTGTGTGCAGAGATTCAAAATCTCCCTTATCCTCTAGTCACTTTGGTCACAGCAGCTGTGCCATCGAGCCTGTCACATAGCGCTCAGATATTCATTGGGCCTCACACAATCCAAAAGTGTCCAGTGTCCAAAAGTGTGTGCAGAGATTCAAAATCTCCCTTATCCTCAAGTCACTTTGGTCACAGCTGTGCCATCGAGCCTGTCACTTAGCGCTCAGATATCAGTGGGCCTCACACAATCCAAAAGTGTCCAGTGTCCAAAAGTGTGTGCAGAGATTCAAAATCTCCCTTATCCTCTAGTCACTTTGGTCACAGCAGCTGTGCCATTGAGCCTGTCACATAGCGCTCAGATATTCATTGGGCCTCACACAATCCAAAAGTGTCCAGTGTCCAAAAGTGTGTGCAGAGATTCAAAATCTCCCTTATCCTCTAGTCACTTTGGTCACAGCTGTGCCATCGAGCCTGTCACATAGCGCTCAGATATCAGTGGGCCTCACACAATCCAAAAGTGTCCAGTGTCGAAAAGTGTGTGCAGAGATTCAAAATCTCCCTTATCCTCTAGTCACTTTGGTCACAGCAGCTGTGCCATCGAGCCTGTCACATAGCGCTCAGATATTCATTGGGCCTCACACAATCCAAAAGTGTCCAGTGTCCAAAAGTGTGTGCAGAGATTCAAAATCTCCCTTATCCTCTAGTCACTTTGGTCACAGCTGTGCCATCAAGCCTGTGACATAGCGCTCAGATATCAGTGGGCCTCACACAATCCAAAAGTGTCCAGTGTCTAAAAGTGTGTTCAGAGATTCAAAATCTCCCTTATCCTCTAGTCACTTTGGTCACATCTGTGCCATCGAGCCTGTCACATAGCGCTCAGATATTCATTGGGCCTCACACAATCCAAAAGTGTCCAGTGTCCAAAAGTGTATGCAGAGATTCAAAATCTCCCTTATCCTCTAGTCACTTTGGTCACAGCTGTGCCATCGAGCCTGTCACATAGCGCTCAGATATCAGTGGGCCTCACACAATCCAAAAGTGTCCAGTGTCCAAAAGTGTGTGCAGAGATTCAAAATCTCCCTTATCCTCTAGTCACTTTGGTCACAGCAGCTGTGCCATCGAGCCTGTCACATAGCGCTCAGATATTCATTGGGCCTCACACAATCCAAAAGTGTCCAGTGTCCAAAAGTGTGTGCAGAGATTCAAAATCTCCCTTATCCTCTAGTCACTTTGGTCACAGCTGTGCCATCGAGCCTGTCACTTAGCGCTCAGATATCAGTGGGCATCACACAATCCAAAAGTGTCCAGTGTCCAAAAGTGTGTGCAGAGATTCAAAATCTCCCTTATCCTCTAGTCACTTTGGTCACAGCAGCTGTGCCATCGAGCCTGTCACATAGCGCTCAGATATTCATTGGGCCTCACACAATCCAAAAGTGTCCAGTGTCCAAAAGTGTGTGCAGAGATTCAAAATCTCCCTTATCCTCTAGTCACTTTGGTCACAGCTGTGCCATCGAGCCTGTCACATAGCGTTCAGATATTCATTGGGCCTCACACAATCCAAAAGTGTCCAGTGTCCAAAAGTGTGTGCAGAGATTCAAAATCTCCCTTATCCTCTAGTCACTTTGGTCACAGCTGTGCCATCGAGCCTGTCACATAGCGCTCAGATATCAGTGGGCCTCACACAATCCAAAAGTGTCCAGTGTCCAAAAGTGTGTGCCGAGATTCAAAATCTCCCTTATCCTCTAGTCACTTTGGTCACAGCAGCTGTGCCATCGAGCCTGTCACATAGCGCTCAGATATTCATTGGGCCTCACACAATCCAAAAGTGTCCAGTGTCTAAAAGTGTGTGCAGAGATTCAAAATCTCCCTTATCCTCTAGTCACTTTGGTCACAGCTGTGCCATCGAGCCTGTCACATAGCGCTCAGATATCAGTGGGCCTCACACAATCCAAAAGTGTCCAGTGTCCAAAAGTGTGTGCAGAGATTCAAAATCTCCCTTATCCTCTAGTCACTTTGGTCACAGCAGCTGTGCCATCGAGCCTGTCACATAGCGCTCAGATATTCATTGGGCCTCACACAATCCAAAAGTGTCCAGTGTCCAAAAGTGTATGCAGAGATTCAAAATCTCCCTTATCCTCTAGTCACTTTGGTCACAGCTGTGCCATCGAGCCTGTGACATAGCGCTCAGATATCAGTGGGCCTCACACAATCCAAAAGTGTTCAGTGTCCAAAAGTGTGTGCAGAGATTCAAAATCTCCCTTATCCTCTAGTCACTTTGGTCACAGCAGCTGTGCCATCGATTCTGTCACATAGCGCTCAGATATTCATTGGGCCTCACACAATCCAAAAGTGTCCAGTGTCCAAAAGTGTGTGCAGAGATTCAAAATCTCCCTTATCCTCTAGTCACTTTGGTCACAGCTGTGCCATCGAGCCTGTCACATAGCGCTCAGATATTAGTGGGCCTCACACAATCCAAAAGTGTCCAGTGTCCACAAGTGTCTGCAGAAATTCTAAATCTCCCCTGTCCTATAGACACCTTGTACCTTGTTTTACATTACTATATAGTTTGTAGGATTTTGTCTACATTTCTACCAAAAATGAGGAAGGCTGGTGGAAGAGGCCGTGGAATTGGGAGGGGGTTGGCAGCTGGTAATGATGGTGTTGGTGGTGGATCTCATGGCAGTGGCAAGAGCAAAATAGGACTGAATGCAGGAGGTGTTGAGCCTGCGTCATCGTCTGGCTACATAAGGCCTCGAACGCTTAGTTTTCTAGGAGTTGGCAAACCGCTTTTAAAGCCAGAGCATCAGGAAAAAGTTTTGTCTTACATTGCTGACTCAGCCTCCAGCTCTATCGCCTCCTCTTCTTCAGTTGTAAAAAGTAAAAGCACTGAGTCGTCATTGGAGGCTCATGTTCATGAACCACACCTTTCCTTGTGTCCTTCACCCCAACCAAGATTGAAGGATGACGCAGGCCATACTACTGATTACTCCATGGAGCTGTTTTCACATACCATGCCTGGATTATCAAGTGAAATGGTGAATTACCCAGGCCAAGATGAATCTGACATGGAGTGCACTGATGCACAGCCGCTGATGGATGATTCTGCTGGTACATTCACTCAGAGCACTACATTGTCCTCGCAGTGTACAGAGCCAGATTCTGACCCTGATGAGACTCAGGTGCCCCTTCCCGCACACTATACCACCATACACGGTGACACAGAGGAAGGTGCACATGACATAGAAGAGGAGGTGATGGATGACCCAGTTGTTGACCCAGATTGGCATCCATTGGGGGAAGAGGGTGCTGCTTCCAATAGCTCAGATGAGGAGCATCCACAGCAGACATCGACATCGCAACAGCTGTTATCTGGCAGGCCCGGAGCACTCCATAGACAGGTTCCAAACATCAAAAGAGTTGCTGGACAGCTTGTCCAGAGGGTCAAAAGATCACAGCGTGCTAGGCCGCAAAATGTCTGCCAAAGTAGGAAGAGTGCAGTGTGGCACTTTTTTGAACAAAATCCTCATGATCAGGCCAAGGTTATCTGTAAGAAGTGCGCAAAGACCTTTAGCCGAGGGAAAAATCTGAAAAATTTGAATACCAGTTGCATGCTTAGACATTTAACCAGCATGCACTTGCAAGCGTGGACACAACACCAAACCTCAAGTGCCACATGTGCAACTGATCACAACGAAGGTAGTCAGCAACGCTACATTGTTTCCCCCACTGTAAGCCCACCGGTTAGCACAGCAGCAAATGTTGAGGTGTCGTTGCAAGGCCACAGCAGTCAGGGAATCCCACTGTTATATCAACGAAAGACTGATTCTAGGCCATCAGAAAGAACACCAACTCCATCACCATCATCAACCCTCTCTCAGTCCGCCCTGTCCACTGCTACTTCCACCATATGCAGCTCTCAAGTCCAGCTCACCCTCCCAGACACTATGAGTAGGTCAAGAAAGTACTCAGTCTCTCATCCGCGTACACTGGGTTTGAACGCCCACTTTGCCAAACTAATCTCGTTTGAGATGATGCCCTTTCGGTTGGTGGAAAGCACAGCTTTCCGCGAACTCATGGCCTATGCAGTACCACGCTATGACCTACCCAGTCGCCACTTCTTCTCTCGCAAAGCCATCCCAGCCCTCCACCATCATGTGAAAGACCGCATTGTCCATGCACTCAAGCAGTCAGTGAGCGGAAAGGTGCACCTCACAACTGATGCATGGTCCAGTCGGCATGGCCAGGGCCGTTACGTGTCCATCACTGCGCACTGGGTTAATGTGGTGGATGCAGGGTCCACAGGGGACAGTGGTGGTGGGACAGTGCTGCCTAGCCCACGGTATAGGAAACAGTTGGCTGTAGGTGTTCGACAATCCTCCTCCTCCTCCTCCTCTTCCAGAAGCGAAAGCTCGTCCACAGAGCGCAGTCGTACGAGCACTCCATCTGCAGCTGTCACTGTTGCACACGATGTGTCCCCCTATCGAGCAGCTAGTGGAAAGCGTCAGCAGGCTGTGTTGCAGATGATGTGTTTGGGCAACAGACACACCGCCGAGGTGCTGGCCGAGTACTTGAAGCGACAAACTGAGTCATGGCTGGGCAGTGTACATCTTGAGGCAGGCAAGGTAGTTAGTGATAACAGCCGTAATTTTGTGGCAGCCATAGCCCTTTCAAAACTCAGCCACATACCTTGCTTGGCTCACACCTTGAACCTGGTGGTGCAGTGCTTCCTCAAAAATTATCCGGAGTTAACAGCCCTGCTCCAGAAGGTGCGAAGACTGTGCGCGCACATCCGCCGGTCGCCTGTACACTCCGTTCGTATGCAGAAGCTGCAGCGATTGCTCCACCTTCCCAACCACTGCCTCATTATCGACATTGCAACAAGGTGGAACTCCACCCTGCACATGGTGGAGTGGCTGTGCGAGCAGAGGCAGGCCATAATGCATTTGTGGGAGGATACACAGCCAGCTACTTTGAGAGCAGACATGGAGTTGACAGGTGTGCAGTGGTCGAAGCTGAAAGACCTCTGTAAAGTCCTTCAGTGTTTTGAGGAATGCACACGGCTGGTAAGCGCAGACGACGCCATCCTAAGCATGAGCATCCCACTTATGCGTCTGCTCATGCAAACTTTGACGCACCTTAAGAAGCAGGCGTCTGCAGCCAATGTTGATGAGGAGGAAGAGGAGGAGGGAATCCTTGATGACATTCAGCCATTGTCTGCTCAGGGACCTCTCCTGGACGAGGTGGAGGAAGAAGAGGAGGAGGAGGATGATGATGGGGATGATTACTTAGGGGAGGAGGATGCATCTCGTGGGGCAAGTGAAAATGTTGGCGTGGCAAGGTCTCGTACAGGGTTTGTGCGTGACTGGAGGGATGTGGATTTGCCAGAAAGTGCTCCTCCACCCAGCACTCGCAGTGCATCATTGACACCGGGAACATTGGCCCACATGTCAGATTATGCCTTGCAGATCCTAAAAAGGGAGCCCCGCATTGCCAAAATGATGAACGATGACGACTACTGGTTGGCCAGCATCCTGGATCTACACTATAAAGGCAAATTACAAAACATCATGCCACAGGAGAACCTTGACCTAATATTGGCTAATAAACAAGCAACTCTGGTAAATCGGTTGCTTGAGGCATTCCCAGCACACAGCAGCGGTGATGGTTCTCACACGAGCCGTACAGGTCGGGGGCAGCTTGGCAGAGGTGTTCGTGGTGCACACAGCAGAAGTGGCGTTGGAGACAGGGGTTTCATGACAATGTTGTGGACTGATTTTTCAAATACCGCTCACACAACTCGTAATACTGCATCGATGGAAAGTGACAGGAGACAGCAGTTGTCAACTATGGTTACAAACTACTTTTCCTCCCATATCGATGTTCTCCCACACAGGTCATTCCCCTTTGACTATTGGGCCGCTAAACTGGACACCTGGCCTGAATTGGCCCAATATGCCTTACAGGAGCTCGCTTGCCCAGCTGCAAGTGTGCTATCGGAAAGAGTCTTCAGTGCAGCTGGATCAATCCTGACAGAAAAAAGGACCCGTCTGTCAACCCAAAATGTGGATGATCTAACCTTCATTAAAATGAACCATGCATGGGTTTCCAAGGAATTTTTGTCCCACCTTCCCCTGATGACACATAGGGTGACAGAAAAATGGCTTGCTTTGGTCCACCTCTTCCTGGGACTTCACCTATTTCAGCTGAATGTCCAACATCAACATATGCCACTTTCTAAAACTCCCTAACTGTGCTGCCTCCCCCCCCATGGCCGGGGTCACCACCTAGCGCACGACACCGTGCGAGTGCCGTTGCCCTGGACAGGTGGGTAGGCCGACTCTTGGGCGCGGGCACTGGCACAGGGGTCAAGTGTCTCTGACGGTGGTGGTGAACACCCGCCATCAGACACACCGCTGTACTATGAAGGGCCCAGTGCCAGTACCGACGCCCACGAGTGGGCCCCCCTTGCTTGGGCAGGGCCCCAGCATTTGCAATCTTTACCTCTCCCTGCTCCTCCGCTGTGTAATCTGGGCCGTCAAATCCATGCTGTGCCTGACACCGCCTGAGCCTGCCTCCTGATGTATAGGCATATATTTTGAATGTGTACGCTATCCATACATGTTATCCGGGGAAACGGTACCCTTTCTAACCTTTGTGCAATCACATGCAATCCATACTGGGCCTAACACCGTCTGAGCCTGCCTCCTGAGACATATATTTTGAATGTGTACGCTATCCATACATGTTATCTGGGGATACGGTACCCTTTCTCACCTTTGTGCAGTCACGTGTGATCCATACTGGGCGTGAGAACGGCTGGCGAGCTGTTAAGCAAGCTACAGCACCTGTGGTTTGCACACGTAAGTTTTTCATTTTTTCAGGAATGACGGTTAGGCCTAATTCCGGAACTGCGGTTGACCTGCACTTACTGGGAAATCATTGTTCGCGGGTAATAATTGTAATCAGTGATCCCCATCACTAACGTTGTTCAGCGGGTTATCTGCACCTGTAAGCGACAAACGCTGGCCTTTTCAGTGTAGCGCACATGCAGCCACGGACATGTAAGGGCATGACACACCAGTTATTGGCCAATCTCATGTGCCAGAGCCTCACGTGTCCCTCTAGTAAGCCGGACTTGGACCGCGGGGCATGACGGAGTCTCGTTCGTTAACGGAATTAAGCTTGCAATGTGTGCATCTGTTCTGTAGCTGGCATGGTTGAGGTTTCCCAGGTGGAGTCGAATTTAACCGTAGGCTCCACTCCTGGTGGTGCCCTTCTGGACATTCCTTTAAGGTTCAGCTTTGCAACCATACTGCCCACGTAAAACAAACACTTTGCCTTCATGAACGCTGTTTGGAGGGTCATGACTCGTGGGAATAACGCCGCCCAATCAGTTAACCTGCTAGAGAGATCCTTCGTTGCTCCCAAGCATGACATCACACGCCCTAGGAAGAAGGTAATGCCACTGTGGCGACCGTACTCCTGGGGGCGACACAAGTGCACTGATGCCCAGCCACTGCTCGATGAATCTGCTGGTACATTGACCCAGACCACTACATTCCCCTCGCACGCTGCACGACCTGAATCTGACCCTGATGAAACTCAGGTTACCCTTCCCATATACAGTTCCATCTTACACGGTGACAAAGAGGAAGCTGCAGATGAAAGTGCAGGTTCGGCCAACCCGCCATCAGACACACCACCGTACTATCAGGGGCCCTGTGCCAGTGCCGTCGCCAACGAGTGGGCCCCCCCTGCTTGCCCAGGATCACAGCACTTGCAAAGTTGAAATACTGTGCAGTGAGATGGAAGATGGGGACGACAAGGAGTCCAGACAAGTACAGGGATTCCCTAGCGAGGAGACTTATTTGATTGTTTTCAATGTTGGGACAGCAATTTTTGGGGAGCACTATACTCTGGAGAATGATAGGTGGGGCCCACCATACACTGGAACATTCCAAAGGTGGACATCAGACACTGGAGCAGCATTTACAGGGCCCATTATACACTAGAGCATTAGAAATGGGGCCCATTATGTTTGGAGCATTATTTGGGCCCATAAGACAGTGGAGCTTCATCCATGGCGACATATACTGTAGCATTATGTGGAGCTCATCATATACTGTTTCAAACATTATATGGGACCAATGATTCTTTATGGAGAAATAGATGGGCCTCGTCATGAGATGTAAAAAGTGAGGTATTTTTCATTGTACTATACCGCTATTTCTCTGCCGTATCGGAGCATGATGAGTTGTGGTATGTGTTAAAGGGGCGCTCTTTCGCCCAGGGCACATGAAAACCTGCAGCCAGCCCTCCCCCCCCACAACTTTAGCCAAATAACCCCCATTTTTCAGTGCGTAACTTGTATTATGAAGTTAATTAAGGTTGACAAGCTTAAGTAAGAAGAATTGATGCTTTTGGCATTCAAATGGGCACTGTAGGTGTGTTTCCTGTCCTCCTCTCACTGCTGACTTTTATTCCCCATTGACTTACATTGGGTTTCGTGTTTCGGGACGACCCCGACTTTTCCCTATAATCGGACGATCTTGCTCGACCCGACTTTTGGAAAAGTCGGGTTTCACGAAACGAAACGCGACCCTAAAAAACCAAAAGTCGCTCAACTCTACTGATGACTTCATTAATAAATTGTATGAATCATTGTTGAACCGCATGGATGCAGTCCTTCAAGCTCATGGAAGTCACACAAAATATTAAATATGACTCTAATAGCACCACAACTTCATTCACCAATGTTATGCAACATATATTTGTATTTTAAGATAATTATTTGTTTGAATACCACATTACTTTCTGTGGGCGACAAAACTTTTGTCTTGCCAAAATCTGACCATTCTGTGTCCATTAAATGATCAATATTTCTGCATTGATGCCAATTTATTTTCTTAACCTAAACCACATTTCGGAGGGTTTCAGCTTTCAAAAGAATAATTTATACAGCCAATGGATGAATTTAATGTCAGGCTATTATAAGCTTTTATTTACAGAACATGGATATGCGACATAACTTCTGTCAGGGAGTGTAGATATAAAGATGTGCTGGAAATAACTGGAGGACATAGAAATCATTATGAAGGACTATATGGCTGCAGTCCTCCTGCTGATTAAAACAATGATTTTCTAAAAAGTACACCAATCAGCCCAGTAAGTGACACATTGCTGAAATCACGTTCTCCGTCTCTACATTATGCTGCTTTCAGATTAGGTGGCAAAAACAAGGTGACAGATTTCCTTAAAGAACTGATTTCTATGAGACAAAAGTTTTAATGATTGTAAAGTACAATATAGACTGCTAAACTTCTAAGGATAGTATGAACCATGTAATTTTCAAGTAATAGTCGAACAATATCTGAGCCAGTGAGCCTTAGCAACTGTGGGATCATACAGAATCCCTTTAAATAATACCTGTATTTTGCAGGCAGACGTAGGAAAAAAGCCGCTTTGTCCTTTAAGATAAGTGCATACCGCCTTTGTTCATGAGATGTGTGTGCGATAATGAGCATTGTGTTGATAGAAGCAGTGACATCCATCCTCGGGGCTCCATTGATGAAATGAATACTATATGGTGTACATTTTTTTTCTCCACGGCGGTGCACAGTATAGAAAAAGTACAATCCACTGCTCTTTCTTAAACAATTGAATACATTATATACATTCACCTACCTGCTAGATGGAGGCCAAAAGGATGCACTGATGAATGAAGGCTTGGAAATGGAAATGTGCACACAGGAAGACTCTTTCGGCATACACACTGAACTAGAGGGCCCGTTACACATAGCGATATCGCTAGCAATATCGCTATAACGTCACTGGTTTTGTGATGCAGCAGCGATATTGCTAGCGATATCGCTACATGTGATACCTCCGACCGGCTCCCCCGCTGGTTATCGCTGATCGCGAGAGAACGGCCTGGGGCATTTCTCGTCGTCAGCTTCCTGCTGGGCTTCCTGCTGTTGAGACGAGCGACGCGTGGACGCGGGCGGGAGTACGTCAGGATCGCCGCGTCTGACAGGTAAGTAGCGACCCCCGACCGCTGCTATTTCGCTGGTGAGATCTGCCTGTGTGACAGCTCACTAGCGACCACTTAGCGATGTACCAGCGATCCTGACCTGATCATAACGTTGTCGGGATCGCTGGTGCATCGCTAAGTGTAATGGTACCCTAAGTGTATAAAGACAATGTACACTTGGCCCTAATCAGAGCAAGTCAGGTAAGAGAAGAATATAGGGGATTATCTGATACTGAGATTTGTCGGTGTATAGGTTGGCCTTAACTCCTTCACCACCTTTGCTTTTCCGTTTTTGAGTTCCATTTTTTGCTCCCCTTATTCCCAGAGCCATAATTTTATTTATTTATTTATTTTCCATGAATTTGGCCATGTGAGGGCTTGTTTTTTGCGGGACAAACTTGAGAAAGACACATCACTGTGTCGATACGTGTGGGTTTGGGGGTCCCATGTAACCTACCCGGTAGCTTGTTCATCCTCAGAAACCAGGTGATATCACGCTAGGGAAAGGGACTTATTAATGTCTGTTTATTTGTGTTGGCAACATGATAAGCATTCAATTTTCTGTCCATGGTATATGTAGAATTTCTATGTAACCATAGTAGTTATTGATAATATGGTATTTTTTTTGATTTGAGGTCATGATTGTCATAACAATTGATTTGATAGACCCTAGGTTATGGTAACTAGCAGATACCTGGCATTATACTGTATGGTTGGTCTTGGGACCCATAGCATTTAACTATTTATTAAAATGACCCATTGTCTTTGTTTTGTTATCAATGTCTGGTTGTTCAGACTTTTTAATTGTTTTTAACCACAAAGTGTCTGTTTGTTGTGTCCATTAATAAAATTGATACTTTTTTCATATCTTTGTGGTGATCCCTATTTGTGTGCATATACTTTTCCCTTTTCATGTGCTTTTTTGCGGGACAAGTTGCAGTTTTCAACGACCCCATTGGTTTTTCCATATAGTGTACTGTAAAACAGGAAAAAGAATCAAAGTGCGGTGAAATTGCAAAAAAAAAAAAAATGCAATTCCACAGTTGTTTTTGGGGTTTTCTTTTACCAGGCTCAGTAAATGCTAAAACTGACCTGCCATTATGATTTTCCAGGTCATTACAAGTTCGTAGACACCAAACATGTATAGGTTATTTTTTATTTAAATGGTGAAAAAAAAAATCCAAAGTTTGTAAAAAAAAAAAAATAAAAAAAGTCGCCATTTTCCCAGACCCGTAGCGTCTCTATTTTTCATGAACTTGGGCTTGGGCTGGATGAGGACTTAATTTTTGTGTGGTGAGCTGACGTTTTTATTGAGACCATTTTGGTACAATAAAAATCTTAATTTTTATATAGCGCCAACATATTCCACAGCGCTTTACAGTTGTAGACTGGTGTAGATATCATCTTTTGATCGCATGTTATTGCATTTTAATGCAATGTTGCAGCAAGAAAGTGTAATTCTGGCGTTTTGACTTTTTTCTCTTTACGCTGTTAATCGATTGGTATTATTCTTTTTATATATTGATAGATTGGGCGATACTGAAAGTGGTGATACCAAATATGTGCATTTTTAACTTTATTTTGAATTATTTTGAATGGTGCGAATGGGGGTGATTTAAACTTTTATTTTTTTAAATCTTAAAACTTTTTTTTTTTTTTTACATTTGATCAGCTTCAATAGTCTCCATGGGAGACTAGAAGCTGCGATCATCCGATCGCCTGTGCTACACATAGCAGGGCTTCTGTCCTGCTGTTTGTAGCTAAAATAATCACCTGCTATGAGCGCGACCGCTGGGTGGTGCTCATAGCTCTCCAGCATTGACAACCACTGGGGTCTCCTGCAGACCCTGGGTTGTCATGCCAAGCCTTTTGTGACCCTTGCTCATGTGACATGGGCTCCAATGGTTTGGGGTTTGTGATGCGCTTCCTGCGCGATCATGTTAAACAGCACTCTCGGAGGTTGACAGTGGCTTTTAACATGTTAACAGGCACAGGCGGATCACGATTCCACCCGTGGCTGTTAGGGGCGCATGTCAGCTGATGAAATCAGTTGACATGTACCTGAAAGTTGCGGCTCATCACCAAAGACCGCAGCAAAAGAAAGGGGGTGGGCTACATTAGACATACATATATGTTCAAGGTATAAAAGGAGTTAAGGCCATGTTCCCACAATAAGTTTCTTTGATGAGTTTTTTAAACTGCATATTTTTGAAAAAAATGCAAGTAGCCTATTTTATTTAATAGATACAGAAATGGTGCAGAAAATCTGCATCATCAAAAACTTGCCAAAAAGCTCATTGTGGGAATGTAGCCTAAAAATATCTGCATACGTCTTTTTCTAGCTCTGAAACTCACCCGAAAAAGAATCTAGAAAACTCTAGAAAGTGAGTATCTACATTAGGATGATAAAGGCCACATGCACATGTTGATTATTTGGTGCGTTTTTTACTTCAGTATTTGTAAGCCAAAATCAGGAATGGAACAATCAGAGGAAAGGTATAATAGAAACACCTCACCACTCCTGGCTTTCTCATCCATTCCTGGCTTTGGCCAACAAATTCTGTGGTACAAAAAAAACTCACCAAATACACAACGTGTGAACGTGTCCTAAATATTTAGTCTGTTGATGGTCTTTTAACCTCTTCACATTTCCAAAGACTGCACGCGGTTAAAAGAAGTGACATGACCATTTTTCAGGTGTTTTTTGCTCTGTACTTTCCGCTACTGACGACTAAAAATGACAAAAAAGTGCTCAGGAACAGCAAAGAAAAAAAAAAAACACTTCAGGGAAAATAATAAGACTACCATTTCATGAAGCATCATCCTCATTGAAAACTTGTCGGACTCGACCACAGGTAATAGATGTCATGTGCTCATAAAATAACTCTAGTGATCACACAGGAAAAAGAAGCACAATTGCAATACTTCACAAATCTTTAACCTGTCTGAATATGCAGCTGTTCATAGCAGAGTGAGACCGCTGTGCCCTTTTTTACCATCCGTCAGTCCAACGTATTTTATATCAGTTCCTCCATGTCCTGCTTGCAATGTTAAATGCACTGTTGGGTAACATAGCAGACTGATCTCTATGATTTTAGCACTATTTTTAGGACTCAATTACACAGTTCAATAAGATGTTTAGCAGGCAAAACAGTCTGATTAGGCACTTAATTTACCACAAAACTCCTCCTTGGTAGCTGTGTGTTCAGCTTGCTCTGTGCCAATCTCCTCAATGAGCTTTAATCTGACTCGACTTATTGAAAGCACAGTAAATCCTCATCTGAAAGTGTGGCGTTCTGCAAAAATCTTCCTACATCCTCGAAGTGTACCTATATGCTTACTGTAATTGGGCAGTAAATATGGATTGGGAACAGCAGACAGATTTTTTTTGGATAGTTTTAAGGTAGCGCAAGAGTTGAAAACATCAGCGTTAAAGCAAGAACCAATGAACTAAGAACCGATTTAAGAGTTAGTTTTTTTTTTTTTTTAAATCCAGTAGCACCTCTATGGTAGGCCAGGATCACATATGCGATAAACACGGCAGAGTCTCGCATGTTAATACCCGGCAATGCCGCCGACACTCAGGAGAGTAGCGTGCGGCTACATGTATTGCTATGCAGATGCACGCTCCGCTTCTCAGTGCCGGCGGCAGTGCTGGGTATTGTACATGTGAGACTCATCCTAGTTTCTCGCATGTGTGATCCCGGCCATATGACAAGACTCAAGGAACTTACTCAAGGCTTCAAAATTTGCCATTTGGCTCATATGTTCAAAAGTCTCATTTAGTTTAAAAGGAATATGTCACCCTTTTTTTGGCCTTGCAGCTGCCGGCATTCTGTAATGCTGTAGATAAGCCCCCGATGTTACCTGAAAGAGAAGAAATACACGTCATATTATACTCACCGAGGTGGGCAGTCCGGTCCGATGGGTGTCACCGTCCCATCCGGCGCCTCCCTTCTTCATGCGATGACGTCCTCTTCTCCCGTCCTGTAATGGCTCCGGCGCATTGCTCTGCCCTGTTGAAGGCAGAGCAGAATTCTGCAGTGCGCAGGCGCCAGACCTCTCCCGACGCCTGCGCACTGCAGGACTCTGCTCTGCCCTCAACAGGGCAAAGCAATGCGCCTGCACGGAGCCATTTTGAGGACGGGAGAAGAGGACATCATCGCATGAAGAAGGGAGGCGCCGGACGGGACGGCGACACCCATTGGACCGGACCGCCCACCTCGGTGAGTATAATATAACGTGTTTTTCTTCCTTTTCAGGTTACATCGGGGGCTTATCTACAGCATTACAGAATGCTGTAGATAAACCCCTGATGTCTATGCCAGCAGCTGCAAGGCCAAAAAAAGGGTGACAGATTCCCTTTAATAGAGTTTGAAAAAAATAGCCTGTATTACATTTCTGAGAAGAATCTATGGGTATACTCTAAAGAATATGGTTGGCCAAAAATGTAGAGGAGTAAATATTTTGAAATTTAAATTTGCCATGTTTGCTAAATATTTTTTTTTAAATTTCAAATTTTGGCAAATCAATTTTTTGAGATCTTCTAGGACTGTGTGCAAAGCCTTTCAAGCGCTTTACTAAAGCTACCTTTGCATTAATGTCAAAATAATCACAATATATAAGGCAACCAACAGCTTGTTCTTCACATACTAATCTCCACTGCTGTAGAGTTACACAATATGTGAACAATTTGATCAGTTTCTATGGTTTGCTGTCTCTCTTTATCTCTGTTGTTAAGCTATAAGTTGTAACAATCATTATAGTATGGCAGACAAGATGAACATTCATAGGAGTCCTCAAAAGGCTGCTGCAAATATACATACATAATACTAAAAAAAAGGTACATCAGCATATGATAAAGGCAAATACAAATTATTTCTAAAAATATGTAAAGGTAATTATTTTTATTAATGAGACATAATTAATACAGATGAAAAACATTAAATGCTCGTTACTAGAGATGAGCGACTTTGCCTTTTTTCGGGTCGAGTCGGGTTTCACGAAACCCGACTTTTGCAAAAGTCGGGTAGAGCAAAATTGGCCGATTATTGTGAAAAGTCGAAGTCCGACTGAAACACGAAACCCAATGTAAGTCAATGGGGAAGAATAGTCGGCAGGGAGTGGAGGACAGGAAACACACCTACAGTGCCCATTTTAATGCCAAAAACATCAATTCTTATTCCTTAAGCTTTCCAACCTTAATTTACTTTATATTAATAGTTAGGCATTGAAAACTGGGGGTTATGTGGCTAAAGTTGTGGGGGGTAGGGCTGGCTCCAGATTTTCATGGGCCCAGGGCCAAAGAGTGTCACTGGGCTCCTTTAACACATGACACAATTCATGATCCTTTGATACGGTAGAGATATAGCGGTATAGTACAATGAAAAATACTTCACTTCTTACATCTCATGACTGATATCCATTTTAAATTTTCCAAAGGCTCCAAAAACAGACAGTATATTCCTCCATACAGTATTATGGCCACCGCATAGTGCGCCATACAGAGTAATGAGGCCCATATATTTCTCCATACAGAATCATTGGTCCCATATAATGTTCCATACAGTATATGATGAGCTCCACATAATGCTACAGTATATGTTGTTCACTATGGATGAAGCTCCAGAGTCTTATGGGTCCAAATAATGCTCCATATATAATGGGCCCCATTTCTAATGCTCCAGTGAATAATGGGCCCTGTAAATGCTGCCTCAGTGACTGATTTCCACCTTTGGAATGCTCCAGTGTATGGTGGGCCCCAGATATCATTTTCCAGAGTATTGTGCTCCCCAAAAATTGCTCCCAACCTTTAAAACAATTAAATAAGTCTCCTCGCTAGGGAATCCCTGTACTCTGGACTCCTCGTCATCCCCATCTTCCATCTCTCTGCACTTGGACTGTTTAGGCAGAGGGCGTACAGACGTGATGTCATCGCGCTCTTTGACCTGTATGTCACTGTCAGGAAAAGTGTTAGCAGTGGATTAATCAGCGTAACATCCAGAGTCAGCAACACAGAATGTAGATTTATTCATATCCAGGTTGAACAGCTTACAGCATGAAATGTGATCAGTCTGGTATCTGCTGTGGCTTGCAGCATGGGAGAATTACAACAACAAGAAGGGAAGAGAAGGAGGGGGCATCCTGTCTGTTTTTTTTTTTTGTCACTGAACTTTGTTAACAATCTCACAATATGCACAATATATATAACAGTACAGTAGTAGTTGTTGCAATACATACAGATCAATATGCATTATTCCAACACCCCCACTCAACAACTACTTATCCTATTAGTCCCAGTGTAGTCCTCAATTCTTGGAACCTGGCTCGTGGCAATGGCTTTGTCATAATGTCAGCTACCATCTTATCAGTTTAAAAATGCTGGTTCAGAATTTCAGCCATTTTTCCAATTTCTGCGTCTTCCTGATGAACTACAATCACATCGTCCACATATAAGAGAATATACATCCACTTTCCATCTGTATATTTTGTGAATAAGCATGGATCCGCTTGACCTCTTTTAAAACCTTCTTCCAACAAGACCTTATTCATCTTGGTATTCCATGCTCTTGCTGATTGCTTAAGACCATAAAGGGATTTTTTAGGTTAGCAAACAAGATTCTCTTCACCCCCTTTTACATAACATTCAGGTTGAGTCATGTATTAGGCTGGTTTCACATTTGCGTTTTTTAGGCTGGTTTCACATTTGCGTTTTTTAGCGCTGGAAAAAAACGCATATGTGCGCATGCGTTTTTTCCCCTATATTTAACATGGGTGCGCATACCTGCGCGCTTGTAAGCGCATGTATGCGATTTTCATGCGCTGCGTTTTTTTGGGGTGTGCGTTTGTATTTTCCAGACGCAGCATGATGCATTTTTTGGCCCTGCAAAAAAGCGCATGCGCACATATGCGCACGTTTTGCGCTAAAAATGGCCATTATAGCCTATGGATGCGCATATGTGCGCACTGGCATGCTCATGTATGCGTTTTTTTGCATATGCGTTTTTTTTTTTAACCATGGAATTTAGGGGTTTGGGTTAGAGTTAGGGTTAGTTAAGGGGGTTTAGGGTTAGGGTTAGGGTCAGGGTCAGGGTTAGGGTTGGGGTTTGGGTCAGGGTTAGGGTTAAGTATGGTTTGGTTAAGGGTTAGGGTCAGGGTTAGGGTCAGGATTAGGGTTAAGTATGGTTTTGTTAAGGGTTAGGGTCAGGGTTAGGGTTAGGGTTAGGGTTAGGGTCAGGGTTAGGGTTAGGGTTAGGGTCAGGGTTAGGGTTAGGGTCAGGGTTAGGGTTAGGGTTAGGGTCAGAGTTAGGGTTAGGGTTAGGGTCAGGGTTAGGGTCAGGATTAGGGTTAAGTATGGTTTGGTTAAGGGTTAGGGTCAGGGTTAGGGTTAGGGTTAGGGTTAGGGTCAGGGTTAGGGTTAAGTATGGTTTTGTTAAGGGTTAGGGTCAGGGTTAGGGTTAGGGTCAGGGTTAGGGTTAGGGTTAGGGTTAGGGTCAGGGTTAGGGTTAGGGTCAGGGTTAGGGTTAGGGTTAGGGTTAGTTAGGGTTTAGGGTTTGGGTTAGGGTTAAGTATGATTTGGTTAAGGGTTAGGGTCAGGGTTAGGGTTAGGGTTAGGGTCAGGGTTAGGGTTAGTAAAGTCATGGTTTGGGTAGTGTCAGGGGCCACCTAAAAATGTTGGAAAAAAATGCAAACGCGGTAAAAACGCACTAAAAACGCATACAAATGCATAAAAACGCTGCGTTTTTTTCATGCATGCTCATAAAAATGCTTGAAAAAAACGCAGCAGTTGTATGCTTTTGTATGCGTTTTTTCAATGCGTTTTTTGCGGGAAAAACGCGCTGCAAAAAAAAGCAAGTGTGAAACTAGCCTAAGTCCTCCTCAATGTCACCATTTAAAAAGGCAGTTTTTATATCCAATTGTCTGACATTCATCTTTTGTACAGCAGCTACAGCTAACAAAGCTCTGAACGTGGTCTGTTTAGCGACTGGAGCAAACGTAGCATCGTAATCTTCGCCATACTTTTGAGAATATCCTTTTGCCACAACCTTGCTTTAAATCTGTGGACTTTACCTTCAGAGTCATATTTGGTTTTGAAGACCCACTTGCACTTGATTGCCTTTTTGCCCTGTGGCAGCTTGGTGAGTTTCCAAGTTTGAAGTTGATGAAGCGATTTGATTTCCTCATTAGCAGCATTGATCCACTTTGTTCTTTCATGGACAGGTAGTTCTTGCATTTCATCCCATGACTGCGGCTCTGATTCAGGTAGTGTCTTGACTATGTAGGATAGATGTTTAGCTGGTACGCCTCTGTTTGATCTTGAAGATCTCCTGATTTCAGATTCACCTGATTTTTCTGTTGTTCCTTCAGTGGTTGAAGAATCCAGCCAGACCTCTACATCCTCCTTGTTATTGTCTTGTAATTGTGACTTCAGCTGGACTACTGGCGTGATGTCAAAAAACTTGGGGGACACAAAGTTCTCATCAATCACTACATCTCTACTTATTGTAACCTTGTTTGTTTCTGGGTGTAGAATCCTATAACCTTTCTGGGTTTCACTGTAGCCTACCTGGATCCCTTCCTTAGCGTGAGATTCCCACTTAGTTCGCCTTTCTTTGGGAACATGTACAAGCGCTTTACTTCCGAATATTCTTATATGATGTAGTTTTGGCTTTCTGCTGTTCCATTGCTCAAACGGAGTTTTCTCTGTAGCTTTACCTGGTAGTCTGTTCTGAAGATAGCAAGCTGTCATGATTGCTTCACCCCAATATGCTGTGGGCAGATTTGCATCAAACAACATACTTATTCCACTTTCACAGAGTGTTCGCTTCATTCTTTCTGCGACATCATTTTGCTCAGGATTGTATGGTACAGTGGTCTGAAATAGGATTCCATTTTTCTTTAAAATGCTCTGTGTCTCATTACTTGTGTATTCAGTCCCATTATCTGCATGTAGAATCTTTGGCATTCTCCCAAATTTATTATATACCTCAGCTAGATATACTTCAAGTTTCTCTGGAACTTCTTTCTTGCTGTGAAGCAGATGAACAACTGTATATCTTGAATGATCATCAATAAATGTGATAAAATATCTCTTCTTCCCAGGAGTCTGAGTGCTCATTGGACCACAGACATCTGTATGTATTAAATCTAGTGTCTGTTCTGTTCTTGTAGTACTTCTCTTAGGAAAAGCTTTTCTAGACATTTTCCCTTTGATGCAGCTAGTACATTTCATTAACTGGTTACATAGATCAATTGTTATGTCCTCAGCTAGTTGCTTTTGAACTGACTTCCTTATTGCTTCTGGGTCTCTGTGTGCTAGGTGCCTATGCCAAACATGAATGCAGTTATTGTGACTTTCTTCCTGAGCAGTATACACACACTCTTTGCGTTTAAGCTGGTAAAGTTCATTTGTGATTTTTCCTTCTGCTAGTGTGTGGCCCTCTTTTGAGATGATGCACCTATCATGCTTAAATGTAACTTCATTTCCTTGTTTTGTGAGTTTCTTCACAGATAGTAAATTACTCTCAAGACTAGGCACATAGAGCACATCTTTTACTGGGACCTTCTTGCTTTGTGTTGGTGAGAGTTGACAATCAATATAACCATCTCCTATACCTTGTGAAGTCATGTACTGACCATTAGCCATAATCACTTTCTCTGACTTACTTTGGTTAAGCTTAGAAAAGAAGTCCCTGTTATTAGTCATGTGACTAGTTGCTCCAGAGTCTATACACGATGCATGCTTTGATGTATTTACACTGGCAGTAAATGCAGTTTCAGTATTCACAGAATCATTTTCTGCAGACAGAGCACTTTTAACCCTTTGAAGACTGCTTTGCTTTTTCAGCTGATTCATTCTAGCTTTCCAGACTCTGCAGTCGGCTTTCAAATGTCCTGATTTCTTGCAAACAAAACATTCACGTGTTTCTTTTAGGTGCTTTCTGTTATCATTTAGATTTTGTGTCTGTAAAGCAGATTCTGCATCGCATGTCCTGCTGTTTACACCTTCCGCTTTCCGCTTATATTCATCTATGAGCTTCCCTCTGACATACTCCAATGTAACCTCATCATCTGGGCGCGCATCTAGTGCAGTTACAAGCGTGTCATAGTTTTCTGGAAGACCACTAAGCAGTAATGCGGCTACATGAAAGTCCTTCAAATCTTCTCCAATGCCTCTCAGGTGTTCTACAATCTCTAGAATGCTGTTATGTAGTCCTGCATATCCTGGCCATTCTGTAGTTTAGACTGGTACAATTTTCTCATGAGATAAAGTCTAATGCTTAAATTTATCCTCTCATGCACCTTTTGCAGCTGCTCCCACATTTCTCTTGTAGTTTCACTTTTACACACATGCACAATCTGATCATCATCTATACTGAGTGATATGGTACTTTGTGCTTTCTGATCCATCTCTATCCACTCCTGTGATACTGGGTTAGGTTTAGGCTCCTGTGTGTATTTCCACGTACCTTCTCTTATCAGCAGGCCCATAACCTGTTAGCAGCGGATTAATCAGCATAACATCCAGAGTCAGCAGCACAGAATGTAGATTTATTCATATCCAGGTTGAACAGCTTACAGCATGAAATGTGATCAGTCTGGTATCTGCTGTGGCTTGCAGCATGGGAGCATTACAACAACAAGAAGGGAAGAGAAGGAGGGGGCATCCTGTCTGTTTTTTGTTTTTTTGTCACTGAACTTTGTTAACAATCTCACAATATGCACAATATATAAAACAGTACAGTAGTAGTTGTTGCAATACATACAGATCAATATGCATTATTCCAGCAAAAAGTGTTTGGTTTCCGGGGGCAGTATGGTTGCAAAGCTAAACCATAAAGGAATGTCCAGAAGGGCACCATCAGGAGTGGAGCCTGCGGCTTAATTGGACTCAACACGGGCAACCTCAACCATGCCATCCACAAAAAAGCTGCACAGATTGCAAGCTTAATTCCGTTAACGAACGAGACTCAGGCATGCCCCCGCGGTCCGCGTCCAGCTTACTAGAGGGACACGCGAGGTTCTGGCATGCGAGATCGGCCAATAACAGGTCTGTCATGCCCTTACATGTCCGGGTCTGCACGCGTGCTGCAATGAAAGGACCAGCGTGTATTGCTTACAGGTGCGGATAACACGCTGAACCCCGTTAGTGATGGGGATCTGGGATTACAATTCTTCCCCGCGAACAAGCATTTCCCAGTAAGTGCAGATCAACCGTAATTCCGGAATTAGGCCTAAACGACATTCCAGAAAGAATGTGAAAAAATTTAGTGTCCAAACCACAGGTGCTGTAGCTTGCTTAACAGCTGGGCTCCTCTGCTGAGTAGCACACAGTTATTACATAAACAGGCGGCATAGCTTGGTTCATGGGTTGCCAACTCTGCTGAGTAGCATACACAGTTACTAGGCCCAAAGTATTAAGTGGTGTAAATGCAGTCAAAAACTGGTTCTTTCATAAACAGGCGGCATAGCTCGGTTCACGGGTGGGCTCCTCTTCTGAGTAGCAGACACAGTTACTAGGCCGAAAAGGATTTTCAGGACAATATGCGGTAAAAAATTATTAGAAACACACACAGTGTAGCTCCTTCAAAGGTGTACTACACCGCTGGCTACCAGACACCGCTAATATGCCCTAAAACTGTCTTTTATCATTGAAAACCATTATTAATGTGAAAAAAAGATACGCTTTTGTTTAACGAACCGTTCTCGAACGGAAACTCGACCGGCCGAATTTTAATCAAAGTGTTGTAGTTCGACGAACGGATCTAACACCGCCCAAAACAGCTAGAATTTGAACTTGGCCAACAGTTCCACACAAACACCACTCATCTGTAATCAGGGGGCAGACTCAGATGGTCTCAGGCACAGTATGGATTCAACAAGATTGCAGAAAGTTGAGAAAAGGTACAGTATCACCGGATAACAGGTATATATAGCATAGTTTAAACATTTAAAATCTCCGTGTTTATTTCCGGAGTCCGACAAAGACACTCACAGCCTCAGTATGGATTAGACAACAATCTAAAAAGTAGAAAAAAGTAAAATGTTTTTGAAGCGTACAACAGTATACACTGTTGGGGTATTTTTAAATCTTCATATATATTTCTGTCTCAGTAAGACAGTCCAGACTCTCCGCAAGAGGAAACGAGATGGATAAAAGTACAGGCATAAAGTCGAGTGATTGCAGAAATTTAGGAATTACTAATCACTGGAAAAACTCCCTGGAGAATTCTCAGAGGCGATCCTGACCCTCAATTACTTTGTGTGTGGAGACAGTGAAAACAGTTCTTTGTGAAGAAAGGGTTGCTGTATCGCAGTACTGTTGATCCCATCACCGTTACTCATCTCCATCAAATTTTGATCACAGGGAGAGATGTAGACATGGTCCTCACTGCCTATCATGATCTGTCAGGTAACTTTGGAGTGCAAAAGACAGAAGCCACAGGCTGTAGGCGATTCTATTGGATTGGCATGAGAGGGCACATTTAAAAATGTGGGCAGGAATGTCACACATCTGTGAGTAGGAAAACTGTGAAAGCTAATGATAAACCACCACTGCATCTCATTGTGAGTCGACGTCCATAAGAAGTGGAAGCCATTGATCATCTGAAGCTAGAGCCCGGCCAGCAGGACAGGGCATAGCTACGTCTTAACCATCATCTATCAGTTCACCAAATTTGTAGTGGCAGTCCCAGGGAAGGATTTGACAGCCCAGACTACACAGCGGAGGAGCAGGGAGAGGTAAATATTGCAAATAATGGGACCCTGCCCAAGCAAGGGGGGGCCCACTCGTGGGCATCGGTACTGGCACTGGGTCCCTCATAGTACGCCGGTGTGTCTGACGGTGGGTGTGCACCCCCACCCTCAGAGACACTTGATTGCACTATGAGGGACCCTGTGCCAGTGCTGGCGCCCAAGAGTCGGCCCACCCACCTGTCCATGGCAATGGCACTCGCACGGTTGCATGGGCTAGGTGGTGACCCCGGCCATGGGGGGGAGGCAGCCCAGTTAGGGAGGTTTAAAAAATGGCATATGTTGATGTTGGACATTCAGCAGCTGCAAATGGAGGAATCGGAGAAGTCTGAGGAAGAGGAGGACAAAAGCGAGCTATTTTTCTGGCAACCTATGAGTCATCAGGGGAAGGTGGGACAAAATCCTTTGAAACCCATGCATGGTTCATTTTAATGAAGGTTAGATCATCAACATTTTGGGTCTACAGACGGGTCCTTTTTTCTGTCAGGATTGAGCCAGCAGCACTGAAGACTCTTTCCTATAGCACACTAGCAGCAGGGCAAGCGAGCTCCTGTAAGGCATATTGTGCTAATTCAGGCCAGACATCCAGTTTAGAAGACGAATAGTCAAAGGGGAATAACCTGTGAGGGAGAACATCGATATGGGAGGAGAAGAAGTTTGTAACTATAGTTGACAACTGCTGTCTCCTGTCACTTTCAATCGATGCAGTATTACCAGTCGTGTGAGCAGGACTTGAAAAATCAGTCCACAACATGGTCATGAAACCCATGTCTCCAACGCGACTTCTGATGTGTGCACCATGAACACCTCTTCCATGTTTCCCCCTACAGCTCGTTGGAGAACCATCACCGCTGCTGTGTGCTGGGAATGCCTCAAACAAATGGTTTACTACAGTAGCTTGTTTGTTAGCCAATATTAGGTCAAGGCTCTCCTGTGGCATGATGTTTTGGAATTTGCCTTTATAGTGTGGATCCAGGATGCTGGCCAACCAGTAGTCATCATCGTTCATCATTTTGGCAATGCGGGGGTCCTTTTTTAGGATCTGCAAGGCATAATCTGACATGTGGGCCAATGTTCCAGGTGTCAATGATGCACTGCGAGTGCTGGGTGGAGGAGCACTTTCTGGCAAATCCACATCTCTCCAGTCACGCACAAACCCTGTACCAGACCTTGCCACGCCAACATTTTCTCTTGCCCCACAAGAAGCATCCTCCTCCCCTTAATAATCATCCCCATCATCATCCTCCTCCTCCTCTTCCCATTCTTCCTCCACCTCATCCAGGAGAGATCCCGAAGCAGACAATGGCTTCCCTCCTCCTCTTTCTCATCCTCCTCGGCTGCAGACGCCTGCTCCTTAATGTGCGTCAAAGTTTGCATGAGCAGACACATAAGTGGGATGCTCATGCTTCTGATGGCGTCGTCTGCGCTTACAAGTCGTATGCATTCCTCAAAACACTGAAGGACTTTACAGAGGTCTTTCAGCTTCGACCACTGCACACCCGACAACTCCATGTCTGCCCTCAAAATGCCTGGCCGTGTATCCTCCCACAAATGCATTACAGCCTGCCTCTGTTCGCACAGCCTCTCAACCATGTGCAGGGTGGAGTTCCACCTTGTTGCAACGTCGATAATTAGGCGGTGCTTGGGAAGTTGGAGCAATCGCTGCAGCTTCTGCATACGACTGGAGTGTACGGGCGACCGGCGGATGTGTGAGCACAGTCTTCGGGCCTTCTGGAGCAGGCCTGTTAACTCTGGATAATTATTGAGGAAGCACTGCACCACCAAGTTCAAGATGTGAGCCAGGCAAGGTATGTGTCGGAGTTTTGGAAGGGCTATGGCTGCCACAAAATTCCGTCCGTTATCACAAACTATCTTGCCTGCCTCAAGATGTAGACTGCTCAGCCATGGCTCAGTTTGTCGCTGCAAGTAGTCGGCCAGTACCTCCGAGGTTTGTCTGTTGTCGCCCAAACACATCATCTTCAACACAGCCTGCTGACACTTACCACTAGCTGGCAGCTGCGGATGGAGTGCTCGTGCGACTGCGCTCTGTGGACGAGCTTTCGCTTCTGGAGGAGGAGGATGAGGCGAGTCGAACGCCTACACCCAACTGTTTCCTATACCGTGGGCTAGGCAGCACTGTCCCACCGCTGCTGTCCCCTGTGGACCCTGCATCCACCACATTAACCCAGTGCGCAGTGATGGACACGTAACGGCCCTGGCCATGCTTACTGGACCATGCATCTGTTGTGAGGTGCACCTTTCCCCTCACTGATTGCTTGAGTGCATGGACAAGGCGGTCTTTCACATGAAGGTGGAGGGCTGGGATGGCTTTGGGAGAAAAGAAGCGCCGACTGGGTAGGTCATAGCGTGATACTGCGTAGGCCATGAGTTCGCGGAAAGCTTCGCTTTCAACCAACCGGTAGGGCATCATCTCTAACGAGATTAGCTTGGTAATGTGGGCGTTCAAACCCAGTGTGTGCAGATGAGAGGATGAGTACTTTCTTGTCCTACTCATAGTCTCTGGTAGGGTGAGCTGGACTTGAGAGCTGCATATGGTGGAACTAGCGGTGGACATGGCGGACTGAGAGAGGGTTGATGATGGTGATGGAGTTGGTGTTCTTTCTGATGGCCTAGATTCAGACTTTCGTAGCAATAACAATGTGGTTCCCTGACAGCTTTGACCTTGCAACGACACCTCAACATTTGCTGCTGGTGGTGTGCTAACCGGTGGGCTTACAGTGGGGGAAACAATGTAGCGTTGCTGACTATCTTCATTAGGAGCAGTTGCACATGTGGTACGTGAGGTTTGGTAGTCCATCCACGCTTGCAAGTGCATGGTGGTTAAATGTCTAAGCATGCAACTGGTATTCAAATTTCTCAGATTTTTCCCTCGGCTAAAGGTCTTTGCGCACTTCTTACAGATAACCTTGGCCTGATCAGTAGGATTTTGTTCAAAAAAGTGCCACACTCCACTCTTCCTACTATGGAAGACATTTTGAGGCCTTGCACGCTGTGCTAATTTGACCGTCTGGCCTAGCTGTCCTGCAACTCTTTTGGTTTTTTTAACCCATTTTTGGACTGCTTCAGGCCTGCCAGATAACAGCTGTTGCAATGTCTATACATGCTGCGGATGCTCCTCCTCCTCTTCTGAGGAAAACCAGGGGAAGAGTCTTGAGGAGATCATTTGCATATTCCCAGTGCCTTCTGGGATAAGTGAAGAGTCTCCGCGAGCTCAACGATCACTGGGTTTTGGCCGTTGCAGCTGAAAAGAGGAAATTGGAAAACCAGGGGAAGAGTCTTGAGGAGATCATTTGCATATTCCCAGTGCCTTCTGGGATAAGTGAAGAGTCTCCGCGAGCTCAACGATCACTGGGTTTTGGCCGTTGCAGCTGAAAAGAGGAAATCGGAAAACCAGGGGAAGAGTCTTGAGGAGATCATTTGCATATTCCCAGTGCCTTCTGGGATAAGTGAAGAGTCTCCGCGAGCTCAACGATCACTGGGTTTTGGCCGTTGCAGCTGAAAAGAGGAAATTGGAAAACCAGGGGAAGAGTCTTGAGGAGATCATTTGCATATTCCCAGTGCCTTCTGGGATAAGTGAAGAGTCTCCGCGAGCTCAACGATCACTGGGTTTTGGCCGTTGCAGCTGAAAAGAGGAAATTGGAAAACCAGGGGAAGAGTCTTGAGGAGATCATTTGCATATTCCCAGTGCCTTCTGGGATAAGTGAAGAGTCTCCGTGAGCTCAACGATCACAGGGTTTTGGCCGTTGCAGCTGAAAAGAGGAAATTGGAAAAACCGCGCGCCGATCGGCGCGCGAAATTTGGCTCATCTTTCATCGTTTTTAAGAAATCTCAAGATGGAAGAGGCCAGGAGCCATTTGGTGAGCTGCATTTCTTGCTACATGTTCACAGATTTACCAGTGGAAAAGCCAAACTTCACATGCCACAAATGCAAGCTTGTGTCCCTGTTGGAGGAAAAGTTGCAAAATCTCGAAGAGAGGTTAGCTACGTTGAAGATCATTAAGGAAGGTGAAGAGTTCTTGGACAGAGCAGAATTATCTCTTCATGTTACAGAAAGAGAAGAAATTCGAAGTGCACCTGAAGAAACAGAGGAATGGAGACATGTGACCCAGAGAAGCAGGAGGATCAGGAGGCAGTCAGCACCCATACTGCTCAGGAACCAGTACCAGGCTCTCACGCAGGAAAACGATGAAGAAATACATCAGGATAAGACTTTGCCAACAAACAGCAACCTTGTACGCCCTCAGAGTCCTCCTGGATGGAGAAAGAAAAATGTTGTGAAGAAGAAACGGAGAGTGGTGGTCATGGGGGATTCCCTGCTGAGAGGAACAGAGGCCGCTATCTGCAGACCGGATATAACTACAAGAGAAATGTGCTGTCTTCCAGGTGCAAAAATTAAAGATGTGTCTGACAGGATATCAGGACTCTTCAGACCTACAGATGACTACCCATTCCTGCTACTACATGTGGGGACAAATGACACCGCAAGAAACGACCTGGAAATCATCTGCAGAGACTTTGAAGACTTAGGCAAGAAAGTGAAAGAACTGGGAGCGCAGGTGGTCTTCTCTTCCATCCTCCCAGTGGATGGCCATGGAACAAGGAGGTGGAATAAGATTCTGCAGGTGAACAACTGGCTATGTCGATGGTGCCGTCAGCAACGATTTGGATTTCTGGATCACGGCGTGAACTACTTATACGATGGACTACTTGCTAGAGATGGGGTGCACCTTACGAAGACTGGAAAGCATGTATTTGGAAGTCGCCTTGCTACACTTGTAAGGAGAGCTTTAAACTAGAACAACATGGGAAGGGAAGCAAAAGACCAGAAAAAGCCATACACCTGACAAATGCTGTTGAGAACTCTGCTATTAGAAGTGGAAAGGAAGAACAAAGACGAAAGAATCTAATTAATAAAAATATTGGAGAAAGAGAAACCAATCACAAACTAAAATGTTTCTATACTAATGCACAAAGCATGGGCAACAAACAAGGAGAATTGGAACTACTAACACAGGAACAGAAATATGATGTAATTGGAATCACTGAAACTTGGTGGGACAATACACATGATTGGAATACAAGACTAGAAGGATACAACTTATTTGCAAGAAACAGACTTGATAAACGAGGAGGGGGTGTCGCATTGTATGTTCGAAACGCGTATATCTGCACAGAGATTGAAGCTTCAGAGACTGGGAGTTCTGTGGAAACTGTTTGGGTAAGAATACAAGGACAGAACAATGGAAAGGACACCATTGTAGGCATTTACTACAGGCCGCCTGTGCAAGCCGAAGATATAGATGAACTCTTTATGCATCAGATGGCCAAGTTCTCCAAAAAATATGACATAGTTGTCATGGGAGATTTCAACTATCCAGACATTTGTTGGGAATCTCTCTCAGGCAAAACTAACAGGTCAAGGAAATTCTTATCCTCTCTTGCTGACAACTTTATCTTCCAAAAGGTAAGGGAGAAAACAAGGGGAACTGCTACCTTGGATCTAATCCTTATAAACAGGGAGGAAATGGTTGAGGAGGTAAAAGTGGCTGGGATCCTAGGAGGTAGCGACCATGCTATTTTAGAATTTTGGATTACTAGAGGTGGAAGACCTGTGAAGACTCAGACGTCAAGGTTAGATTTCAGAAAGGCAGATTTTAAGGGATTCAGAAAGAGAATTGGAGGGATCCAATGGCTGGATATCCTTAAAGACAAAAATGTCCAGGAAGGATGGGAAATCTTGAAAAATGAAATTCTCAAAGCACAGTTGTTAACAATTCCGAAAAGAGGGAAGAATAGGAAGCATTTAAGGAAACCAGGATGGATGAACACAGAACTTAAGCACATGCTAAAAAGGAAGAAAAAAATGTTTATAAAATGGAAAGAGGGAGGCATATCTAAAGAAGAATATAATGCTGTCTGCAGAACCTGCAGGGCACAAATCAGATTATCTAAAGCTGAAAATGAACTGAGGCTTGCAAGAGATGTCAAAAGCAATAATAAAGGATTTTGGGGATATGTCAAAAGTAAAAGAAAAGTCAAAGATGCTATAGGATTTTTACAGGATGAAAATGATGAAATGGTAAGACAGGATGTTGAGAAGGCTGAACTTTTAAATTCCTATTTTGCATCTGTTTTCTCTCAGAAAGGAAATGCAACATCAACTGTTATTCACTGTCCTATTAAGGGAATAGAAGAATCCAGGATATCTATAAACAGAAAGATAGTGAGGAAACACTTAGCTAACCTAAATGAATTCAAGTCTCCAGGTCCAGATGAATTACACCCCAGAGTACTGAAGGAGATAGCAGAAGAAATTTTTGAACCCCTCTCCATAATCTTTGAAAATTCTTGGAGAACAGGAGAAGTGCCAGATGACTGGAGAAGAGCAAATGTTGTTCCTATCTTCAAAAAGGGGAAGAAGGTGGACCCAGGCAACTGTAGGCCGGTGAGTCTGACTTCTATACCAGGAAAGATCTTTGAACAAATTATTAAACAACATGTATGTCAATACCTGGATAAGAATGAAGTGATTAAACAGAGTCAGCATGGGTTTCTAACTAATAAGTCATGTCAGACTAACTTAATTTCCTTCTATGACGGTATCACTGATTGGGTGGATCAAGGAAATGCTGTAGATATAGTATATCTTGACTTCAGCAAAGCATTTGACAAAGTCTCTCATACAATCCTTATTGAAAAAATGACTAAGTATGGAATGGACAAGGCAACTGTTAGGTGGATTCATAACTGGCTTAGTGATCGGACCCAAAGAGTGGTCGTAAGTGGCTGCACATCCAGTTGGAAGAATGTCTCAAGTGGGGTACCACAGGGCTCTGTCCTGGGCCCTGTATTGTTCAACATCTTTATCAACGATTTAGATGAAGGAATTGAGGGTAAACTGATTAAATTTGCTGATGACACAAAGCTAGGAGGGATAGCTAAAACTAGAGAAGAGAGAGAGAGGATTCAAAAAGATTTAAATAAACTGGAGAAGTGGGCAGCAACTAACAGAATGGTTTTTAACAGGGAGAAATGCAAAGTACTACATCTGGGCAATAAAAATGAAAAAAGCATATATAGAATGGGAGGAATAGGGCTAAGTGACAGCACATGTGAAAAAGACTTGGGTATACTAATAGATCACAGACTGAATATGAGTCAACAGTGTGATGCAGCAGCAAAAAAGGCAAATGCAATTCTAGGATGTATTAACAGAAGCATACAGTCTAGATCACGTGAAGTCATTATTTCCCTCTACTCCTCTTTGGTCAGACCTCATCTGGAATATTGTGTCCAGTTTTGGGCACCACATTTTAAAAAAGACATCAACAAACTGGAGCAAGTTCAGAAAAGAGCGACCAGAATGGTGACTGGTCTGCAAACCCTGTCTTATGAGGAAAGGTTGCAGGATTTGGGAATGTTTAGTTTGCAAAAGAGAAGACTGAGAGGAGACTTAATAGCTGTCTACAAATATCTAAAGGGCTGTCACATTGTAGAAGGATCAACTTTATTCTCATTTGCACGAGGAAAGACTAGAAGCAATGGGATGAAACTGAATGGGAGGAGGCACAGATTAGATATTAGAAAAAACTTTTTGACAGTTAGAGTGATCAATGAGTGGAACAGGCTGCCACGAGAAGTGGTGAGTTCTCCTTCAATGGAAGTCTTCAAACAGAAGCTGGACAGACATCTGACTGGGATGATTTAGCGAATCCTGCTTTGAGCAGGGGGTTGGACCAGATGGCCCAGGAGGTCCCTTCCAACTCTACGATTCTATGATTCTATGATTCTATGATTCTATGAGCTATTGGCAGCAGCACCCTCTTCCCCCAATGGATGCCAATCTGGGTCAGCAACTGGGTCATCCATCACCTCCTCTTCAATGTCATGTGCACCTTCCTCTGTGTCACCATGTAAAGTGGCATAGTATGAGGGAAGGGGCACCTGAGTTTCATCAGGGTCAGATTCTGGCTCAGCACACTGCGAGGACAATGTAGTGCTCTGAGTGAATGTACCAGCAGATAAATCTAGCAGTGACTTTGCATCAGTGCACTCCATGTCAGATTCTTCTTGGACTGGGTAATTCACGATTTGACTTGATAACCCAGGCATGATATGTGAAACGAGCTCCATGGAGTAATCTGTAGTGTGGCCTGCCGCATCCTTTACTTTTGGTAGGGGTGAAGGACACAAGGAAAGGTGTGGTTCCTGACCATGAGCCTCCAATGACAACTCAGTGCTTTTATTTTTTGAAAGTTCAGAAGAGGAGGTGATAGAGCTGGAGGCTGTTTCAGCAATGTAAGCCAAAACTTGTTCCTGAAGCTCCGGCTTTAAAAGCGGTTTACCTACTCCCAGAAAAGGGAGCCTTCAAGGCTTTGTGGAGCCAGACGATGATGCAGGCTCAACACCTCCTGCATTAGGTGCTATTGTGCTTTTTGCCACTACCAGCAGATCCACCACCACCAACAACAACATTACCAGCTGGCAACCCACGCCCACTTCCACGGCCTCTTCCAACACACTTCCTCATTTTTGGGAAAATGTACTCAAAATACCACCAGCAATATTGCACTGTAAAACAAGGTACAAGGTGTATATAGTATTGGGGAGAATTTGAATCTCCCTACAGACTTGAGGACACTGAACTATTATCTCAGGCCCAGTTTAGATTACACCTCAATATAACAGGCTGAAATTGGATGGTGTAAAAAATGTCTATATAGGACTGGGGAGAATTTGAATCTCCCTACAGACTTGAGGACACTGAACTATTATCTCAGGCCCAGTGTAGATTACACCTCAATATAACAGGCTGAAATTGGATGGTGTATAAAATGTCTATATAGGACTGGGGAGAATTTGAATCTCCCTAGAGATTTTAGCAAGCTGACAATGATACTCTCAGTCCCAAGTATTGCAGCAGGCAACCCAATAAGCAGGACTGCTGCACACAAAAGTGTGGAAAAATGAACGCTTGGTAACTGGGCAAAAAAGAGGATGAGGCCGGAGTCACACTAGCGATTAAATCAGATGAATGCAATGCGATAAAAAAATCGCATTGCAGTCGTCCCTATGTTATTCTATGGTGCTGCTCCCATCATCCGTTTTTTTTATCGGATTCGTTCCTCAGACCGAGACAATCGCAGCATGCTGCGATTGTCACCGATTTTCGGATCGGATTCACCAATGCAAGTCTATGGATGCGATTAAAAATCGCATTGAAAGTGCACCACACATGTGACTTGCGATTAAATCGCAAGACTTCTCCAGGTCAACAGGAAAGAGCATAAGGCATTGGCATTGGATGTCAATTTGATGCTTAGATGCGAATAAAATCGGTTCATCGCCGGAAATTCGGATGACAGACGGATCCCTGAACAAGAAATCTTTGTGCGATTTCGTACTGTAAAAATCGGACCGATTTTATAATGGTTGTGTGTGACTCCAGCCTAAAAAAGCAGTTTGCACAGCAGTGTGAAAATAGCAAGGCAGCTATCAGGGAGCCTTATAAGGCAGCCTAATAACCAACAGAGCTGATGCACCAAAATATAGCCTCCACTTGCACTGCACAGTAACTGGTGTGTTGTACAGGCAAAATCGCTAGCAGCAGAACCAGTTTTTTTTATCTTCTTCCCTGCCTAACGCTCTCCCTACAGAATCAGCAGCAGCAGCTCTCCCTATTCTGAGATCAGCAGAAGTAAGATGGCGGTAGGCGTTCACGCCCTTTTATAGCCCCTGTCACGCCACACAAAGCAAGCCAATCACTTGCATGCCCTTCTCAAAGATGGTGGTGACCGCTGCCTATGTCATCGCGTTGCCCACAGTGTGCGTCCTCCATCATTGGCTGATAAAAGGTGCTGAAGCATCATTTGAAATGTGACTTTGGCGCTCTGGTCGCCGACATCATGGCCAACCTCACGCTATGGTCGGGTTTCGTTTCATGAAACCCGACTTTTGCGAAAGTCGGCGACTTTTGAAATTGACCGACCCGTTTCGCTCGACTCTACTCGTCACTCAAACTGCTTGCATGTTCGTTTTGAGTAACAAGTATAATGGGAGTAAATGGGAAATCCAAGCATTTTTCCGGCAGACCCTACAAGGTGTTCTGGGGGGCAGTGAAATTGTTGAAACGGATGGAAAATGTGCTGAATGGAAGGAGAACAGCCTGGGGAAGAGCATAGGAAGCATCTCAGACTCCCAGATCATTGCTGAGTACAATAGTGTCACACTTTTACTTCACTTTAAGAACTGACAATTAAACATTCAAAATTGATAAGAAATTGGAGTTTTGGTTAAAGATTCAGTGGCAAAAGCCACAGATCTGTCTGGTCTGTTATTCCTTTCAATAACTCTGCCTGGGTGTGCAAGTTTATCTTCTAGACAATTTAGCTTCCGCATAGCCTGTTAATGTTTTGCTGAGACAGTGCTGCAGAACTTCCAGCTTCTGGCTGATATGGACGACGTTCTTTGAGATAGCACATCTGAGATGGAGAGTGCCGGAACTGGTGTGAGAGGTGGAAGAAACCCTGATAGAATTAGCACCAACAATCCTTGGCTTTAGTAGCACATGTGTCATGCCAGGGTGGGACTCGGCTCCAGCTTCCAGAAAGTTCATCCACTGTGTCGTCAGGGAAATGTAAAGTCACTGGCTGCAAGCACTTGTACACGTGTGGGCTGTTAAGTTGACTATCCCAGTAACAGCAATGGTAGGGACAAGGGTGATATTCCTAGTCACGTGCTGGTACAAGGCTGGGATGCCATAAAGGGAAAAATAGTGGCAGATGCCCACTGAGTACTGAGAGTCTAAATTTGTACACCTGTAGCATGACAATTTTTGTTTTTTATTTCAAACCAATTAAATTTCAGACAAACCAAGTTCTACAGTATATATGACAAGTAAGCCACTTTTTTTCTCCATTATTTTTTTAACTAGACAGTTTTCAAGAAATGAAACATCTTTTACTGAAAAAATTGTTAACTAAAATAAAACTGTGTGATAAATAGTGTTGAGCGATACGAGCCGATACTGAAAAATATTGTATCGGAATGGATCGGCAGATCTAAAAAAAGTATCGGGTATCGCCGATTCCGATACTGGAAGTACCATTCAAGTCTATGGGACTTCCGGTATCGGAATAAGAAAAACCCTTTTCTGTCCTTGTACAGCCTCTCGGGGGTGTGTACGGACCTTCCGGGGGTCTGTGCCGGTCTGCCGGGGGTCTGTGCCGACTGCCCGGGGGTCTGTTCGGACTTCCGGGGGTCTGTACCGGCCTGCCGGGGGGCTGTGCCAGCTGCCGAGGGTCTGTGCCGACTGCCCGGGGGTCTGTGCCGACTGCCGGGGGTCTGTACCGGCCTGCCGGTGATCTGTGCCGACTGTCCGGGGGTCTGTGCAGGCTGCGGGGGTCTGTGCAGGCATTGTCTGATGGGACTACAAGTCCCATCGGGCTATGCCTGCTACCATGACGGTGATTGACACATTAGCCAATGATGGGACAGTAGTAGTCCCATCATCCGGCTAATGTGTTGAATGTAAAAAAAAAAAAACATACTACATACATACTACATACATACTACATACATACTACATATATACATACTACATACATACTACATATATACATACTACATACATACTACATATATACATACTACATACATACTACATACATACTACATACATACATACTACATACATACATACATACTACATACATACTATATACATACTACATACATACTGCATATATACATACTACATACATACTACATATATACATACTACATACATACTACATATATACTGCATACATACTACATATATACATACTGCATACATACTACATATATACATACTACATACATACTACATATATATATACATACTACATACATACTACATACATACATACTACATATATACATACTACATACATACTACATACATACTACATATATACTACATACATACATACTACATACATACTACATACATACTGCATATATACATACTACATACATACTACATATATACTACATACATACTACATATATACATACTGCATACATACTACATATATACATACTACATACATATATATACTACATACATAATACATACATACTACATATATACATACTACATACATACTATATATATATATATATATATATATATATATATACTACATACATACTACATATACACATACTACATACATACTACATATATACATACTACATACATACTACATATATATATATCCTACATACATACTACATATATACATACTACATATATATATATACTACATACATACTACATACATACTGCATACATACTACATATATACTACATTCATACAACATACATATATACTACATACCTACAACATACAGTTGTGGCCAAAAGTATTGACACCCCTGCAATTTTGTCAGATGATACTCAGTTTCTTCCTGAAAATGATTGCAATCACAAATTCTTTGGTATTATTATCTTTATTTAATTTGTCTTAAATGAAAAAACACAAAAGAGAATGAAGCAAAAAGCAAAACATTGATCATTTCACACAAAACTCCAAAAATGGGCCAGACAAAAGTATTGGCACCCTCAGCCTAATACTTGGTTGCACAACCTTTAGCTAAAATAACTATGGCCAACCGCTTCCGGTAACCATCAAAGAGTTTCTTACAGTGCTCTGCTGGAATTTTAGACCATTCTTCTTTGGCAAACTGCTCCAGGTCCCTGATATTAGAAGGGTGCCTTCTCCAAACTGCCATTTTTAGATCTCTCCACAGGTGTTCTATGGGATTCAGGTCTGGACTCATTGCTGGCCACCTTAGAAGTCTCCAGTGCTTTCTCTCAAACCATTTTCTAGTGCTTTTTGAAGTGTGTTTTGGGTCATTGTCCTACTGGAAGACCCATGACCTCTGAGGGAGACCCAGCTTTCTCACACTGGGCCCTACATTATGCTGCAAAACTTGTTGGTAGTCTTCAGACTTCATAATGCCATGCACACGGTCAAGCAGTCCAGTGCCAGAGGCAGCAAAGCAACCCCAAAACATCAGGGAACCTCCTCCCTGTTTGATTGTAGGGACCGTGTTTTTTTCTTTGAATGCCTCTTTTTTTCTCCTGTAAACTCCATGTTGATGCCTTTGCCCAAAAAGCCCTACTTTTGTCTCATCTGACCAGAGAACATTCTTCCAAAACGTTTTAGGCTTTTTTTAGGTAAGTTTTGGCAAACTCCAGCCTGGCTTTTTTATGTCTCGGGGTTAGAAGTGGGGTCTTCCTGGGTCTCCTACCATACAGTCCCTTTTCATTCAGATGCCGACGGATAGTACGGGTTGACACTGTTGTACCCTCGGACTGCAGGGCATCTTGAACTTGTTTGGATATTAGTCGAGGTTCTTTATCCAACATCTGCACAATCTTGCGTTGAAATCTCTTGTCAATTTTTCTTTTTCATCCACATCTAGGGAGGTTAGCCACAGTGCCATGGGCTTTAAACTTCTTGATGACACTGCGCATGATAGACACAGGAAAATTCATGTCTTTGGAGATGGACTTGTAGCCTTGAGATTGCTCATGCTTCCTCACAATGTGGTACACACAAGGACACAGGACAGAGGTTGAGTCAACTTTAATCCATATCAACTGGCTGCAAGTGTGATTTAGTTATTGGCAACACCTGTTAGGTGCCACAGATAGGTTACAGGTGCTGTTAATTACACAAATTAGAGAAGCATCACATGATTTTTTGAACAGTGCCAATACTTTTGTCCACCCTCTTTTTTATGTTTGGTGTGGAATTATATCCAATTTGGCTTTAGGACAATTCTTTTTGTGTTTTTTTCATTTAAGACAAATTAAATTAAGATAATAATAACAAAGAATTTGTGTTTGCAATAATTTTCAGGAAGAAACTGAGTATTATCTGACAAAATTGCAGGGGTGTCAATACTTTTGGCCACAACTGTACATACTACATACATACATAGTACATACATACATACTACATACATGCTACATATATACTACATTCATACAACATACATATATACTACATACATACAACATGCTACAGACATACAACATACATACTACATACAATACATTCATACAATACATACATATAGACATACAGTACATACAACATAGAGTACATACTCACCATTACTTGTCACTTTGATCCCCGAAGCCAGTGTCATTAAGGAAAAATATGAAAGTAACAAACCACCAAATACTCCCTGATCCGCAGAAATCCACGAGTGAGTGTCCCACGCCGATCTTCCGTGAAGAGCAGCAGCATCAGCTGATGCAACCGCTCTCTACGGGGTTCAGGAATCCAGTGTCGGGAGGTAGGTATCCTTCCGCACTGTATTCCTCCGCCACTGTAAAAAAATAGTCCCTGGTCTCACTTTATGGCAAATGCTGCGTGGGAACTTTTTCACACAGCAATGCCAAAAGTGAGACTAGGGACTATTTTTTTACAGTGGCTGAGGAATACAGTGCGGAAGGATACCTACCTCCCGACACTGGATTCCTTGAGCCCCTAGAGAGCAGTCGCAACAGCTGATGCTGCTGCTCTCCACGGGAGATCGGCGTGGAACACACGTGGATTTCTGCGTGTAGTATGTATGTATGTTGTATGTAGTATATATGTAGTATGTAGTATATATGTATGTTATATATATGTAGTATGTATGTAGTATGTATATATGTAGCATGTATGTAGTATGTATGTAGTATATAAGTATGTAGTATGTATGTAGTATGAATGTAGTATATATGTAGTATGTATGTAGTATGTATATATGTAGTATGTATGTAGCATGTATGTAGTATGTATGTAGTATGTATGTATGCAGTATGAATGTAGTATGTATGTAGTATGTATATATGTAGTATGTATGTAGCATGTATGTAGCATGTATGTAGTATGTATGTAGCATATATGTATGCTGTATGAATGTAGTATATATGTAGTATGTATATACTATGTATGTAGTATGTATATATGTAGTATGTATGCAGCATGTATGTAGTATGTATGTAGTATGTATATATGTAGCATGTATGTAGCATGTATGTAGTATGTATGTAGTATATAAGTATGTAGTATGTATGTAGTATGTATGTAGTATGTAAATAGTATGTATGTAGTATGTATATATGTAGCATGTATGTAATATGTATGTAGTATGTATGTAGTATGTATGTAGCATGTATGTAGTATGTATGCAGTATGTATGTAGTATGTATGCAGTATGTATGTAGTATGTATGTAGTATGTATATATGTAGTATGTATGTAGCATGTATGTAGCATGTATGTAGCATGTATGTAGTATGTATGTAGTATATATGTATGCTGTATGAATGTAGTATATATGTAGTATGTATATAGTATGTATGTAGTATGTATATATGTAGTATGTATGTAGCATGTATGTAGTATGTATGTAGTATATATGTATGTTGTATGAATGTAGTATATATGTAGTATGTATGTAGTATGTATGTATGTAGTATGTATGTTTTTGCTTTTTTTTACATTCAACACATTAGCCGGATGATGGGACTACTACTGTCCCATCATTGGCTAATGTGTCAATCACTGTCAGTGTAGCAGGCATCTCTCGATGGGACTTGTAGTCCCATCGGACGATGCCTGCACACACACAAGACCCCCGGCAGGCCCGCACAGACCACCGGCAGCCGGCATAGGCACCCGGCAGTCGGCACAGACCCCCGGCAGGCTCGTACAGACCCACGACAGTCGGCACAGACCCCCCGCAGTCGGCACAGACCCCCCGCAGTCGGCACAGACCGCGCATCATGATGCGCACAGACCGCGCATCATGATGATGTCATTTCAGCAGCCAATCACAGCCATGCCAATAGTTAACATGCCTAACAGGATGTGCCCACACTTCTGAGGATTCCCATTGGCTGAATCAAATCGAGCAGGCTGATAGCTTTATGGGAACTTCTGATTCCGGTATCCGATACGAAAAAAGTATCGGAAGTCAGTATCGGAATTCCGATACAGCTAATATCGGCCGATACCCGATACTTGCGGTATCGGAAAGCTCAACACTAGTGATAAAATATCTTTGTTGTAAAAAATGAATGCAAAAATGCAAAACATAATACTAATAGTCAGTTTTTGGACAACCAAAGTTCTACACCTGTAGCAGGCCAATTTTTGCTTTTATTTCAAACTTACTAAATTTCACACAAAGCAGGTTCAACAGTGTACATGACAATACTTGTAGATTGTGAGCCCTCGCGGGCAGGGTCCTCTCTCATCCTGTACCAGTCGTGACTTGTATTGTTTAATATTACTGTACTTGTATGTATTATGTATACCCCTCCTCACATGTAAAGTGCCATGGAATAAATGGCGCTATAATAATAAATAATAATAATAGTCAATTTTTGGAACAAAAATAATTTGTGAACTGTATCAGGCCAAGCTGTTTATAAAATTTTAAGCTCACTGTAATTTTACGCAAAGCACATTAAACTGTATGGATGACTTATTGAATCCGGAACAAATTTTTGAGTTTTAGATACAAGCGTAATGCAACAACTGCGTTAAATTGCATGGAAGACTAATTGAATCCAGAAAAAATTTTTGAACATATATATTTTGAAAGTGTGCTTCATGCACTCCTACACTCTTAAAAGTTTTGCAGAAAGTGCAATGCCAGAACAAAATTATAAAGGAGGGTAATACAGTAATCATCTTCAGGTGTCCGCTCCTTCTTCTCCTTCCTTGGGATTGCCTCCACCTGCTTCCATCTGCTTCCTGGAGTTCGAATTTCAGGTGCTTGGGCTGTAAATGACCAGGCCACGGCTAATGCAGGGAGCCCCTGACATATAGAAATGGGTGACAGCTCCCTGTGTCACCTGCACTATTGCCTGTTCCCACATAGAAGGTGGGGAACTCCAAAGACAGTATGATCTCTCGGAGGTGGAAGTCCCTTCTCGAACCACTTCGAGGAGTCTCTTCCAGGCCCATTCATTTCTCAAAAAGGGTTCATCCTTCTCCCTTCTTTCTCGGATCACACCCACCATATAACTGTGATGTTGACTCTACATTTTGACTAATGTGACCCTAGTTTCCGCCGTCAGCTCTTGTTGCCTTCTAGGCAAATAATCTGTCTCTATTGCTCGATGTATAGCACAAAAACCCATATAATAATATGGCACAACTCAAATAGATATAAACTACAGTAGAGAAAATCAGTATACCATGCCAGTAAAATGTATATAACACTTTATTCAAAATAAATCAATATTACAAACTGTAAATAATTTAGAAAAACATAGTTCCAAGGCTACTACAAAGATGTTGCTGGAGGAACCAATGCCAGAAGCCTGACCTACTAGATATGCAAATCAGTGCACAAAAGAGTTTCACTCATCCTACCACCATCCATATTAACATTACAATAAAAAGCAGTGCAAAACAGTGCTGATATATGCACTAATGGCAGTTAATGTGAAAAGGAAATATGTCTCCAGCACTTACATGGTTCTCCTCCTGACGAAGGGACGAAAAGCGCGTTGGGGTGCCTGTGGAGGACCGCATTAGCAAACTACACACACATGGTATACTGATTTTCTCTTCTGTGGTCTATTGCTCGATGGTTGAACAAAATGCGATCACAGTCTGAAGCTCTTCGATGGACTACCTTCTCCGCTGCCAGTCATACTTAATGACCACCCCCGGGATGCCAACTGTCGGTACCTTGCTGCTAGTGGGCCTGAAAGCATTTCTCCAGCCCTGGTCCTGGCTCACCTCCTTGTCACTTCCTACTAACCTAGGTCCTGCAGTGCGCTTACCAGTTCCTGGATCCAGCAATCAAGCCTTTGCGATAACTGGCAATGAGTCTTTTACAAGCTCTGGAGGAATTTTGGACCATTCATTTTTGCAGAATTGTTGTAATTCAGTCACATTGGAGAGTTTCTGGGCATGAACCACCTTTTTAAGGTCATGCCACAGCATCTCAATCGGATTAAGGTTTTTAACTAGTTTTTAACTAGTCCACGCCAAAGTTTTAATTTTGCTTTTCATAAGCTATTCGGAGGTGGACTTGCTGATGTGTTTTGGATCAATGTCCTGCTTCATAACCCAAGTGCGCTTCAGCTTGAGCTCTTGAACAGTTGGCGGAACATTCTCCTTCATGATTTTTTGGTAGACAGCAGAATTCGTGGTTCCATTTAACACAGCAAATCTTTCAGGTCCTGAAACAGCAAAACAGCCCCGGACCTCCAAGCCTGGGCAAGCATTCGTCTTTCTCCCTCCAATAACAAATTTTTCAGAGCTGTGCAATGGTGTCAGTGTGCCGAGCCTGGCGGCTCCTGCCATTCTATAACCCCTGATAAAGTCACATGGCCAGCAAATCACAGTAATGCCACTACCAAGATGGCTATGGCATTATAGTGACTCACAGGCAATCCTTGCATGCTTATTGGCTGTGTAAAAGGTGCCAAACATGCGGGGAGGGGATTTGAGTTTGAAATTGAGATAATCGAGTATCCAGCACATCCAAGCACCCAGATACTCGAGTTATAGCTGAATATCACCGAGCACGCTCGCTCATCCTTAGTAATTAACTTATAAAGCAAAATCAGAAATGAGTTTAAAAACAACAACAAAAGTGTTCAGGAAAAGCTATGACTTAAGATAAAGTCAGCATGCTTTCACATGGACCTATATAATATGAATGGCACAACATTATAAGTTATCCTTATACACATCAAAATACAGCAAAAATGCCAATAATGATCAGAAATTGGCAATTAATTCTCACCCAAATATGTATAATGTATAACAGCAAGTGAGATAAAATATAACTTTTAATACATAGAGAGAGAGACATACATCCTCCTGCAGACAGCAGATAGCATTGAGAGCAGGAGGATGTATGTCTCTTAGCTTTAGCACTGTGGCACTTTTGAACAAGTTAGTCCCCTGAAGAGTCACTTGGATGAAACGCGTCGGGACGCTCCTTTAAGGGAAAGTGTAGGGCTTGTGCAATCTAGTGCTAGTTGTGGACTGCCCTTATCAGGGCAGGAGCCTGGGGATCAGGTAATGGTCAGCTTATGAGGGATGTGACAGGGTATTGTACTCCCATCGCTGCCTCTCCACATGTATGATGAGTATCCCTGGAGACTCCTGACCGTCTGCAAAATATTGGTGAGATTGTTCCTTTTATTATTCTCATCTATTGGTGGCTATGAACCCCCCCCCCCCTTTTTTTTTGGTCTAGCCAGTATATAAACAAATGAGTGCAATTGGCTATGGCATTTTGCTGGTATTTTTTATGCTGTATCCAATATATATAGATTGCTGTTTGGATGTTATACTAGCTGCATTCTATATTCCTATTTGATGCTTTTGGGTGTTTTCAATTATCCCTTGGGGATCACCCAGTGTATGGGCATCTCATTTTAATCACTATTTGGTGACACTTTAGGTCTGGTAATTTTTAAGCTATGCATTAAAAGTTATATTTTATCTCACTTGCTGTTATACATCCTTATACACATACAAACCCATTGTCCTCTTAAAAAGATACTAATGGAATTCCAAAATATAAATATTTATAAATTGGGTAAAAAAGAGATTTAAAAGCTGTTATAGACATAGCAGAAAAGTGTTTTAGGAAGTACAGTGTATATAACATAGGATGGTAAGGTAGATCCATATGTGCCACAGGAGTCAAATAATCCCCATGTGTATCGGTAGTATTAACCAGCTTTATCATGTGTGGACAAAGCTGTGAACTGTAAACAAAGAAGAGAAAGGGCCCATACATGTGAGATATGCACACCTGAAAATAAATAGAAAAAAATATGCTTTATTGACACTGGTAGACAAACAAGAAAATTCTAAAACCCTTTAAAAACATGAAAACGTGCATTATAACAACACCCCAGGACCAGCAATAGACAGGGCAGCCTGAGTATGATGATGACGTGAACATTGCATTAAGTGTACAAACCCACTCCACTCCAATATAACAACTAGCCCATGTACTGTGCATGCATAGATGATCTGCTCTAATGTCACAACAGTTGACAATACATATATGAGAACTGAGAATTTAAATACGAAACCATGGAAATAGAGCAAGTAAATACATTTTTGCCGGATGAATTAATAGCAATGCAAGTCAATGGCTTCCCCTTCAAAACCATGGTATGTACAGTGTGTAATACAATCACTAATAGTAATGAAAACAAAACATACAAACATTCATGCAGAAAATGATTTCGAAGAGTAACCAAAGAAGTGCCTTAGGTTACCCGGTACCAGGCCGGTCAGGTTCTTTAAAGGAGGATGTGTCCCGGTGGCAGTGACCCGGTTTGTGACCCTTGGCGTCCAGTAAATATGAATCTTTAATTAAGGATGATGGATGACAATGGGGAGAAGATGATGGGAAAATGGGAGGTAAAATGTAATCGTGACGCCACCCGTAGTATTCGGCAAGGATAGCCGACGCTGCAATGCAGATCCTCTGGGATGGTGTTAGGGCAGCAGAGAAGGTGAAGCTCTCCATGGGTAGAGTTGTGTCCCAGGGCAGTTAAGGTGGTAACAGGTGAGCTGGTAACTGTGATGGTGTGCGCAAAATGGAGCAGGCAAGACGCAAATACCACAAAGGACACAGCGGGGTGCAGTTTCACAGTTTTTACTCACGATTCTTGTGCACACGGTGATCCGCTTGGCACTGTGTCCTCCTGGGGAGGAGTCCAGCAAACTCCCAGGTAGATTGGGATGCACTCCTCCAGGACTCCTTTTTATGTGACCTTCCTTCTGGCCGTCTCACTGCGCTAATCTCCACTTCTCCTGCCCTGTGCCTTCACAAGCAGTGTCCCCAAGCCAGCAGCCTTGGACCTTGCCGGGCGAAGTGGGTCATGCTCCGGGATCCTTTATATCTATGGCTACCTTTTTGAGTAATGTTTGTGGTTGTGGCTGAGGCACTTAAAGTTACCTCAGCCTCCGGCTTTCTACTTGAGCCTCGTTTGTTATTCTCCACTAGACTTAGGGGATGGCTCCCTCACTGTGACCTTTTCCTTCCTTTCCAGGATACGGGCCCTACGGTTGGATTGCTCACTATCCAAGCTGCTAGGACCCCTTCTGTCCTTCTGGAAGCTTCCTTCAGCCCTCCTCAGTCCTTCTCTCTCCCCTGCGCCTGACTGACTCCTCCGCTGTCCTCTCACCAACTGACCCTTTCTAGAATGATCTACCTTTTACCTCAGCCTTAACTCCGCCCATCAACTGCCACTGATTGGATACCCTTTCTCACACCACTCACTAAGCTCTGCCCCTTCTACCTACCTTTCCCCACTGACTCCCCAACACCCTTTCCTAGCCAGTCTGGGATGAGGCCATCCTTCCGAAGGGTACACCAAGATGCCCTGATTGAACTAGCGTGTATTGGGTGCAAGTGTAGGGAAGGTGACCTGACGGACGGACGGACTAGTCAGAGTGAAGAAAGATAGGTTTGCACAGTGTAGGTAGGAGACAGTGATTACAGTGGGGAAACAACTAGAAAAGTGTAGTGGACGTGCAGTACCTTGGGATGACCATTAGATGGCAGGGTGGAGTGTGAGCAAAGGACTTTACAGCAGCTTAGGGCTTTAGAAACCGTTGGTCATGGGGGGCGTGGTGACAGTTAGTGACAGTTTCAAGGAACCGGGGAAGTTATAAATACTGAGGGAGGGTTCCAGAAAGTTCCAGTCCCCAGGGGGAGCCCAGGTGACAGGAGGACTTCGCCAGTCTGTGTGCCCTGAGGAGAATCCGACCAAGGGGACTGAGGAGAGGAAACGTCAGGGGGGTGGTCCTGACAGGAAGATACCGCAGAAGAGACGAGGCAGTGAGTGCCATATACCGTATTTGACACGACGACTGACCAGTGAAAGCGCTGTTGGTTATTGGGCCTAGGGCGGCCACAGTGGCGGACCTGTCAGGAGCGTCGAACAAGTGAAGGAGGGACAGTACGCATATGTACGTCCCTATTGTAAAAGTACGGTGTGTAAAAGGCTCTGGAAACGGAGGGCCGATAAGTGAAGAAACGTGCGGTGTGCTGCGGAGGCCGTCAGGCGGACGGCAAGTAATGAAATAAACTTGGACCTGTTGCACCCAGAATCTGCCTCATCGTGTCTCTGTTATCATCTCTGCGCAGTACAAAAGTAGGACCACCCCCCCAGCTCGGCACCCCACCACCGACACTACATTTGGCGTAGTCGGCAGGATCGCCGCCGCTAATACGCTATCTTCTGCGGCAGGCCTGCAACTGAAGGACTGAGGAAAACTTGGACTGCTCTATTTCGGATTATAAACACCTGTGGACTAAAAATTACTGACCTGTGGATTACAAATTGGGACGCTGTGTCGGATCTGTGTTGCTTGCAGAGGATCCAAGGCAGTAGCTGATTCTGCCCAAGATGGCGGTATTACTTCAGCGCAGAGGAGAGGTCCGGGTGTTTGCAGTTGTTCAGAATGGACTGGGACCCCCTCCAACGTACCCCAAAAGGAAGCAATATATGCCCGGAGACCGACGTTTCCATATATTGGACCCTGGCAGATGGATGGAAAGGTCTGCCAACGCCCCACCCAGCAGGAGGAGTGGCACAGAAGAAAAACTTGGCTGCGGCTGTCTGACGCCATTCGAGTGCTGCCCAACGGACGGTATGAGATGCTGCGGGTGTCGGGGCATCGGCCGCCTAGAGTGGCAATGGCGGCGAGAGATGGAGCTGCACCAGAAGTCATCTTCAGATTTACGGGCAGGCAGTGGGATGCTGAGCCGGGGAGCGGAGCCTGAGGGGAGTCAGCGAGAACGGCTGCCACCAATACCAGCAGAGGACTTCTCAGCGGAGCCCCCGAGTCCGGAGGGAAGGCCCGCAGGACAGTGGAGCAAGGAACGGAGGCTGCGGGGGAAACTGCGTGATGATGGAACGGAGGCCGCAGCGCCGGGGAAGGTGAGAGTACCCCCGGCCCTACCAGTGCCTCCGCAAGCGGCCCCCACCATTCTGCTGCAGCACGCGGCCCCCTGCGCACCGGAAGGCCTAGTTACCACGGGCCCCGTGGTGTATGCAGAGCTGAGCGAGGTCCCCGCTCATGTCCCCGAACTACCCCGCCCGGAGTCACCAGTGCAGAGCTCACCCAAAGAAGATGCTGCTGCGCTTTCCCTGCTAATAGCAGCTGCATTGTTGAAATCGGCCGTTACTCCGACTCCGTTGGAAGTAGTGGATGCGGCCTGTCCTGAGGCCGCGGTTATGCCGCTGCTGGAGTCGGCTGCGACCGATTTAGCGGGCCCTGTGATTCCAGCCCCCGAGGACCCGATTCTCCCCATTTGCCACCTGACCCCAGCGGCTGCTGGGCCGCAGAAATCTTCGGCCGTTTCTGTCTTGCGGTCTTTTTCAGCGGAGTCCCGCCCACCGGACTCCAGGGCCCGTGCTGTTCCCTCCGTGTGGGAAGCGGAGGTGATCAGGAAGAAAAAGGCCCGGGAGCAGGAAGTGTGGAACCTGCTCCACACTCAAGGAGAGGCCGTCATGGAAAAGAAGAGGACTTGAATGGACACCCTCAGTATCCCCGTGGAGCCCTCACCTCTGTCCATTGAGAGTGGTATAGACTGTCAGGAGTTCGATGCACCGTTGTGCAGATTATAAGGACAGTTGCATTTAGAAAAAAGTTTTGTTGTTGTTTAACTGATGCAACTATTTTCTCTCTCTCTCTCTTTCTTTCTTCTTTCTATGTTCTTTATATACGAAAATATGTTTACCTGACAGAACGGGGATATGGAAAGCGGAGGAGTGTCCAGGTCCAAGGAAGGGGGGAGGAGGAAAGAAGACATGCAATGTTATGTTGTTATATGTTGGTTTTAAAATGAGCAAAAGAAAACGGAAAAAAAAAAAATTATAAAAAATGGGGTACTTGTGCTATTATAAAGTTGTATGATGTATAATATGCAAAGTAAAATGCAACAGGTCCGGGTAAGGGAAGGTCTGCGGACCAAAGGAAAGTGTGAGATCCGGTAGGGATCTAAGAGTTGAGGTCTGGGAGACCGGGACGCCGACCATGACATGTAATTGAAAGAAGGAAAATGAATGGGAAGATGTGAGAAAGACAGCCGTCCTAGGTCAAGTCCCCCGACACCACGGACACCCCTGAAGAAGGAAAGGCGGGCGCCGGCAATGATCTGGTAGGTGAGTGGCCTCGATCATGGCGTACCGGATAGTGAAAGGTAACAGTAGGGGAGAGTAGGGGAAAGATACACGCCGTAGAGAGAATACGGGTGTACCTTGCCCAATTTGAAAGACGTTGTCATGTGGCGTGCGCGCTGGTGAGTAGCAGTAGGCTGCTCAGAGCATAGTGCTCCCAGTGTGGTTCGGCCCCCGCAGATAGTGGGTTTGGCTCAACTTCTGGTCCGACAACAGAATGTAGGTGTAGATTCAGAACGACGAAGGCAGGGATGACGATTGTCGAGGACCACAATGGATAAAGGAAAGGGGGGTGTAGGGAAGGTGACCTGACGGACGGACGGACTAGTCAGAGTGAAGAAAGATAGGTTTGCACAGTGTAGGTAGGAGACAGTGATTACAGTGGGGAAACAACTAGAAAAGTGTAGTGGACGTGCAGTACCTTGGGATGACCATTAGATGGCAGGGTGGAGTGTGAGCAAAGGACTTTACAGCAGCTTAGGGCTTTAGAAACCGTTGGTCATGGGGGGCGTGGTGACAGTTAGTGACAGTTTCAAGGAACCGGGGAAGTTATAAATACTGAGGGAGGGTTCCAGAAAGTTCCAGTCCCCAGGGGGAGCCCAGGTGACAGGAGGACTTCGCCAGTCTGTGTGCCCTGAGGAGAATCCGACCAAGGGGACTGAGGAGAGGAAACGTCAGGGGGGTGGTCCTGACAGGAAGATACCGCAGAAGAGACGAGGCAGTGAGTGCCATATACCGTATTTGACACGACGACTGACCAGTGAAAGCGCTGTTGGTTATTGGGCCTAGGGCGGCCACAGTGGCGGACCTGTCAGGAGCGTCGAACAAGTGAAGGAGGGACAGTACGCATATGTACGTCCCTATTGTAAAAGTACGGTGTGTAAACGGCTCTGGAAACGGAGGGCCGATAAGTGAAGAAACGTGCGGTGTGCTGCGGAGGCCGTCAGGCGGACGGCAAGTAATGAAATAAACTTGGACCTGTTGCACCCAGAATCTGCCTCATCGTGTCTCTGTTATCATCTCTGCGCGGTACAAAAGTAGGACCACCCCCCCAGCTCGGCACCCCACCACCGACACTACACAAGTGTTGGAGTTAGAGATAAGCGACTTTGCCTTTTTTTGGGTCGAGTCGGGTTTCATGAAACCTGACTTTCGCAAAAGTCAGGTCGAATGAAATCGGCCGATTATCGTGGAAAATCGAAGGCCGACTGAAACACGAAACCCAATGCAAGTCAAAGGGGAAGAAAAGTCGGCAGTGAGTGGAGGACAGGAAACACACCTACAGTGCCCATTTTAATGCCAAAAGCATCAATTCTTATTACTTTAGCTTGTCAACCTTAATTAACTTTATAATAATAGTTAGGCTTTGAAAACTGGGGGTTATTTGGCTAAAGTTGTGGGGGGTAGGGCTGGCTCCAGATTTTCGTGGGCCCAGGGCCGAAGAGTGTCAATGGCCTCCTTTAACACATGCAACAATTCATGATCCTCTGATACGGCAGAGAAATAGCGGTATAGTGCAATGAAAAATACTTCACTTCTTACATCACATGACTGATATCCATTTTAAATTCTCCAATAGCTCCAAAAATGGACAGTATATTACTCCATACAGTATTATGGCCACCGCATGGTGCACTATACAGAGTAATGAGGCCCATATATTTCTCCATACAGAATCATTGGTCCCATATAATGTTCCATACAGTATATGATGAGCTCCACATAATGCTACAGTTTATGTTGGTCCCCATGGATGATGCTCCACTGTCTTATGGGCCCAAATAATGCTCCATATATAATGGGCCCCATTTCTAATGCTCCAGTGTATAATGGGCCCTGTAAATGCTGCTCCAGTGTGTGATGTCCACCTTTGGAATGCTCCAGTGTATGGTGGGCCCCATATATCATTCTCCAGAGTATAGTGCTCCCCAAAAATTGCTCCCAACCTTTAAAACAATTAAATAAGTCTCCTCGCTAGGGAATCCCTGTACTAGTCTGGACTCCTCGTTGTCCCCATCTTCCATCTCTCTGCACTTGGACTGTTTAGGCAGAGGGCGTACAGACGTGATGTCATCGCGCTCTCTGACCAGAATGTCACTGTCAGGAAACGCGGAAGACGTCACGGCGGTGGAGCAGGGAGAGGTAAGTATTTCAACTTTGCAAGTGCTGTGATCCGGAGCATGCAGGGGGGGCCCACTCGTTGGTGACGGCACTGGCACAGGGCCCCTCATAGTACGGCAGTGTGTCTGAAGGCAGGTGGGTGTGTCTGATGGCGGGTGGGTGTGTCTGATGGCGGGTGGGCCCTCCCACCGGCAAAGACACTTTTGCGTACTATAAGAGGCCCTGTGCCAGTGCCATCACCCATGAGTATGCCCCCCACCTGCTCAAGGAACCTGCACTTTCATCTGCATCTTCCTCTTTGTCACCATGTAAGGTGGCATAGTATGCGGGAATGGGAACCTCAGTTTCAGGTCAGATTCTGGCTGTGTAGAGTGTGAGGGGAATGTAGTGGTGTGGGTCAGTGTACCAGCAGAATCATCTAGCAGTGGATGGGCATCAGTGCACTTGTGGCGCCCCCAGGAGTACAGTCGCCACAGTGGCATTACCTTCCTCCTAGGGAGTGTGATGTCATGCTTGGGAGCAATGAAGGATCACTCTAGCAGTTAAACCAACACACAACACAGTTCCCACTCCAGGCCAGCAGGGAGAGCTCTGAACCTGACTGCTGAGGAGCTGCTCTCTGTGGTCGGGAGGAGGGAAGTTAGGGCCATCTGTGAAGGGAAGAGGAAGCATGTGGATGTGAGAAGGGGAGCTGGAGGATGAGCAGAGGTATGGCTCACTCCTAGCTGGAGCGCATGGTCGGGATTCCGGTCTCCGAGTTTGTAGGGACACTGACGGTCCTGCAGCAGAAACCGGAGGAAATAGCAGCTGTAAATGCTCTGTTCCCAACTAAGGCTCGGAGGCCCCAGCAGCGACTTGTGTGAGAAGGAAAAGGCTACGGCTGCCTGCCATACGAGAAAGTTTCAAAAGACAGTCAACAGGGGGAACTTCAGTGAACTCAGTACTGCGAGCACCTCAGATAAGTGCTAGAACGGAGGCCACACTACCTATCTGCAGAGAGAGAATTCCAAATTTGCTTCCAGGCTGACCAACTCCTTCTCCATCTGTACTCTGGGTCCTGTACGGCACTTACAAACCAGACAGGCCCAAATGCATCTGCACTAATCCAGGGTGCATCGGACCCAAGTAAAATGGCACCTGCACAGGTGCATAAATACCAAATGAAACAGCCAGCCTACAATCAGGGATTGGCCGTATGGTACGCCACATGCGGATTATTTTTTCTGCACTGATGTACCATACGGCCAATCCCTGATTGTAGGCTGGCTGTTTCATTTGGTATTTATGCACCTGTGCAGCTGCCATTTTACTTGGGTACGCTGCACCCTGGATTAGTGCAGATGCATTTGGGCCTGTCTGGTTTGTAACTGAATTTTTTGGAGGATTTTTTTTCCTCTTTTTGAGGTTTTCATGTTAGAGTAGGGACTGACAAGTGTAAGGAACTTTGACGCAGTTTGTCAGCTTCCGTATTAAGGCCTTAATATCAACTAATACCTTACATATATTGCTATGTTTTGTGTGCACTTTTTATATTTTTTCCAGGGTGTAGTTGGGCCCAAATGGTTCTGCAAACTTGTGGCCTCTGTTCACACAGTATGCATTCTAGTTGGCACTGGGCAGCCCCCCTATATGGTGTTATTAAGAGGTTGTGAGCCAGAAACCCGGCATTCCCTGTGTGAACAATGCCACATGCGGATTATTTTTTCTGTACTGGTGTTCCACTCGGCCAATCCCTGATTGTAGGCTGGCTGTTTCATTTGGTATTTATCCACCTGTGAAGCTGCCATTTTACTTGGGTCCGCTGCACCCTGGATTAGTGCAGATGTATTTGGGCCTGTGTGGATTGCAACTGAATTTTTTGGAGGATTTTTTTTTCCTCTTTTTGAGGTTTTCACATCCTGTACGGCACTTACCAAGTACAGGTAAAGGAACTGCACGACTGCGTCTGTCATCTTTCTCCTGCGCCTGGCGCACGGCTCTGCTACATTCTGCACTGCACACCATCTACCAACTCTTTCATCTGCCCTGCGACTACGGCCCTACCTGTGCAGGGCTTCTACATCTTAGCTGCACCACAACATCTGTCCCAGAGAAGCGACACTGCAGCGCTGTTCAATCTGATCAGAAACCACAGGTGGCGTCATGTATCATTCACCCATAAACGTTATTCACCCCTTTGCATGGACACCCAGTGCCACGGACCGGGTCACCACCACCATGACACATCCCTCTGAGACACCAGCCCGATACCGATTAACCCCACTGCCCTGGCTAGCCACCCACACTCGATGTCAGATTCATCTTGGACTGGGGAATTCACGATTTGACTTGATAACCCAGGCATGGTGGGAAAGAGCCCCATGGAGTAATCTGTAGTGTGGCCTGCCGCATCCTTTACTTTTGGTAGGGGTGAAGGACACAAGGAAAGGTGTTGTTCCTGACCAGGATCCTCCACTGAAAACTCAGTGCTTTTATTTTTTTAAACTTCAGAAGAGGAGGCGATAGAGCTGGAGGCTGTGTCAACACTGTAAGCCAAAACTTGTTCCTGAAACTCCAGCTTTAAAAGTGTTTTACCTACTCCCAGAAAAGGGAGCCTTCGAGGCCTTGTGGAGCCAGACGATGACGCAGGCGCAACACCTCCTGCCTTATGTGCTATTGTGCTTTTGCCACTACCAGCAGATGCACCACCACCCCCACCACCATCATTACCAGCTGGCAACCCCCGCACACTTCCATGGCCTCTTCCACCATACTTCCTCATTTTTGGAAAAATGTACCCAAATACCACCAGCTATATGGTACTGTAAAACAAGGTACAAGGTGTATAGTATTGTGGACAATTTGAATCTCCCTAGAGATTTTAGGAGGCTGAACTATTATCTCAGGCCCACTATAGATCACACCTCAATTTAACAGGCTGAAATTGGCTGGTGTATGACAAAGTACAAGGTGTGTATATAGTATTGGGGAGAATTGGAAGCTCCCTAGAGATTTTAGGAGGCTGAACTATTGTCTCAGGCCCACTATAGATTACACCTCAATTTAACAGACTGAAATTGGCTGGAGTATGACAAAGTACAAGGTGTGTATATAGTATTGGGGAGAATTGGAAGCTCCCTAGAGATTTTAGGAGGCTGACAATGATGCTCTCCATCCAAGTATGGCAGCAGGCAGCCTAATAAGCAGGACTGCTGCACACAAAAGTGTGGAAAAATGAACATTTGGTAACTGTGTAGAAAAGAGGAAGAAAAGTATTTTTGCTTTTAAAAAAGCAGTTTGCACAGCAGTGTACAAACAGCAATGCAGCTATAAGGGAGCCTTATAAGGCAGCCTAATAACCAACAGAGCTGATGCACAAAAAATATATCCTCCCCTGTCACTGCACACAAAGTGTTGTGTTGTACAGTGGACATCGCTAACAGCAGAAGCAGTTTTTTTGCTCTTCTTTCCTGCCTAACGCTCTCCCTTATTCAGAATCAGCAGCAGCAACCTCTCCCTAATGCTAATATCGGCAGAAGTAAGATGGCGGTCGGCGTGCACGCCCTTTTATAGCCCCTGTGATGCCACACAAAGCCAGCTAATCACTTGCATGCCCTTCTCAAAGATGGTGGTGACCGATGCCCATGTCATCGCGTTGCCCACAGTGTGCGTCCTCCATCATTGGCTGAAAAAGGGCGCTGGAAGCATCATTTGAAACGTGACTTTGGCGCTCTGGTCGCCGACCTCGTGGCCGACCTCACGCTGTGGTCGGGCTTCATTTCATGAATTTGACAGACTCATTTCACTCAACTCTAGTTGGAGTCCTAGGTTGTGCTCCCTCCTTACCTGAGGGTGGAATAGCACGCATCTGGATGAGATGCAGTACCTCTGTGGTGACTAGACCCTCAGAAGTGCCACAGATACAGCATCCTTTTGCATGTCAGATTTAATTTAGGATACTATTTGGTGCACCCTGCTAACATATATAAGGAGCTGTGAATTCTGATATCATTTCCGTACTCACATTAATCGGAAAATGGCTTCTGCGTTTCTTACTTCAGCTTTTATGCAGGCAGTTATTAAATGATAAATCTACACGTGAAAATATGTTTGCGCTGACCTTCCAGGCAATATGTCACATGAAGAAAAGTGTTATCCACATGACCTGAAAACCTGTCCATGTGACAGATTCCATAACTGAAAGTATGAGAACATCGTATGAAATGCATCACTAAAAGACATAAACCAGGAAGAAGCCAATGCAATATGCCTGCCGTAGACCAAAGTAGAATTAGTTAACAATGGGTGTTGGAAGGCGCTAGTGTTATAGGAAGGATATTAACTGCGAATAGAACAACACCACAAGGTTGTTAAGGGATATACCAGAAAAAATAAATATTTGCGCTATAAATACCTTCCTTCCAATAAAGTTAACAGAGATTTAATATGAATAAATAATTGCGTGAATATGGTAGATTGAGACAGTGAGTCCAAGATATTCTATGCGATGCCAGATGTAGCGTGCAATGTAATGAAAATCACTTATCAATATAAAGTCACAGTGTCAGCTGTGAGTTTATAAGTAGCCTGATAAATGGTGGCAGGGTTTTACCTCTCTTCCACTTGATGCAGGCACCTTTTCCGTGTCCAATAGAAGATCATTGTTGGGTAATCCCCACAGGATAGATACTTGCGGCAGCTCAGAAATGAAATTCTTTAGGAACGCTGTCCCGGCCAGTGACAAGTGCTCCTCCAGCCTCTTCTGCAGCGGTGCGCGAGCGTGGATAACTCGTGGTAAAGTCCTGCAGTGTCTCCAGAGCCAGCAGGAGCTGCGTGACGTGTGCGGTTTTGTGACCGTCAGGAGTACAAGGCGCAATAGGGATCAATTCCTTCCTACGTGTTTCGGAAATGCTCGGTTTCCTTCGTCAGGGAATTTATTTCCAAAGTAGAATTAGTCTGGAGGGAAATAAAAGCAGCATGATAGCAAGAAGAGACAACGTGGGAAAGAAAAAGGCATAAAGCAAAGACAAGAGGTTGGATATATGAAATAGAAAAAAAAACCTTATTTGTAAATGCGGTACATGTGACACCAATACAATAAAGATGAATATGTACAACTAATGTCACATACAACAAAGAGATGAATAATGTAAGATATAGTGGGAAGAATAAAAGTGAATACAACTTCATACAAAATAAATAAAAGTAAAATATAATTGATAAAAACAGTGTTAGGAATGAAGACACATACTGTATATACTGTAAGTGTGAATAATTGAGGAATAATGAGTTATTCCTCAGAGGAAGGAGTAAATTCTTCTGCGAAATGCGTTGCAATAAATTGGAAGTTTTTTTTATAGCTACCGCCTGAATTAATCATTTTCTACGTCAGTGCCGTGACAAATGGGTATTCATGATTCATGTGAGCTTCCGTACCTAGTTATTTAAAACTCTTATTGGTCACCCAACCCCATTGATTCATACACCAACAAAATAAACACTCCAGAGGTATTTGGATAAATTAGCCACAGCAGCCTTTTATTAAACATATAACATAACATTTTAAACACAACGTCCCAGAAGGGTTGGTCCTCGAAGCCCCAAACCATAAAACTCAGATTTGATATTCCCAACTTGAACCCCAGGTCGAGTCTTGCCTCTAGCCGCTAAGCACCAGCTCAGAGACACATATCAACCCACCTGGCCAGTTTCCATTACCATTAAGCACGGGTCCACTTTAATTCCTTCCGCGGTATAATTCAATTACCCGTCCACTTGAATCCACCCAGGGGAGAGTCCAGGACCTCTTGAGATCCCCCCCCTGAACTGCTATTTACCAGCACCACCAACTTCGAGGACCTCCCCCCCATGCCACCAGCATAAATGTTCTGATCCCTCAAACATTTATGTCCCTCCATACTTCCGAGCCGCTTTTTAATGTCCTTTGGTGCCACCAAATGCCACGTATCCAAACCGACCTTGTTTAGGCGGATCTCGTTCCTCTTCCAAAATTCCCCGTTTACCAAATTCCAAATACGTGTGGCGCACCACAACCTCCCCGTTCCTTGCCATGAAAGATGGGAGACTGCTTTATTCACCTTGATCCCAGCTTTGTTCACTCACAGAACAGACCTCGCTCCATGCCACACCTTTCCGACAACGATATCATACCCTACCTCCAAAACCAAGAGATGTCAAAAGCAATAATAAAGGATTTTGGGGATATGTCAAAAGTAAAAGAAAAGTCAAAGATGCTATAGGATTTTTACAGGATGAAAATGATGAAATGGTAAGACAGGATGTTGAGAAGGCCGAACTTTTAAATTCCTATTTTGCATCTGTTTTCTCTCAGACAGGAAATGTAACATCAACTGTTCTTCACTGTCCTATTAAGGGAATAGAAGAATCCAGGATATCTATAAACAGAAAGATAGTGAGGAAACACTTAGCTAACCTAAATGAATTCAAGTCTCCAGGTCCAAATGAATTACACCCCACAGTACTGAAGGAGAAAGCAGAAGAAATTTTTAAACCCCTCTCCATAATCTTTAAAAATTCTTGGAGAACAGGAGAAGTCCCAGAAGACTGGAGAAGAGTGAATGTTGTTCCTATCTTCAAAAAGGGGAAGAAGGTGGACCCAGGCAACTATAGGCCGGTGAGTCTGACTTCTATACCAGGAAAGATCTTTGAACAAATTATTAAACAACATGTATGTCAGTACCTGGATAAGAATGAAGTGATTAAACAGAGTCAGCATGGGTTTGTAACTAATAAGTCATGTCAGACTAACTTAATTTCCTTCTATGACAGAATCACTGATTGGGTGGATCAAGGAAATGCTGTAGATATAGTATATCTTGACTTCAGCAAAGCATTTGACAAAGTCTCTCATACAATCCTTATTGAAAAAATGACTAAGTATGGAATGGACAAGGCAACTGTTAGATGGATTCATAACTGGCTTAGTGATCGGACCCAAAGAGTGGTCGTGAATGGCTGCACATCCAGTTGGACGAATGTCTCAAGTGGGGTACCACAGGGCTCTGTCCTGGGCCCTGTATTGTTCAACATCTTTATCAACGATTTAGATGAAGGAATTGAGGGTAAACTGATTAAATTTGCTGATGACACAAAGCTAGGAGGGATAGCTAATACTAGAGAAGAGAGAGAGAGGATTCAAAAAGTTATAATTAAACTGGAGTAGTGGGCAGCAACTAACAGAATGGTTTTTAACAGGGAAAAATGCAAAGTACTACATCTGGGCAACAAAAATGAAAAAAGCATATACAGAATGGGAGGAATAGGGCTAAGCAACAGCACATGTGAAAAAGACTTGGGTATACTAATACATCACAGACTGAATATGAGTCAACAGTGTGATGCAGCAGCAAAAAAGGCAAATGCAATTCTAGGATGTGTTAACAGAAGCATACAGTCTAGATCACGTGAAGTCATTATTTCCCTCCACTCCTCTTTGGTCAGACCTCATCTGGAATATTGTGTCCAGTTTTGGGCACCACATTTTAAAAAAGACATCAACAAACTGGAGCAAGTTCTGAAAAGAGCGACCCGAATGGTGACCGGTCTGCAAACCCTGTCTTATGAGGAAAGGTTGCAGGATTTGGGAATGTTTAGTTTGCAAAAGAGAAGACTGAGAGGAGACTTAATAGCTGTCTACAAATATCTAAAGGGCTGTCACATTGTAGAAGGATCATCTTTATTCTCATTTGCACAAGGAAAGACTAGAAGCAATGGGATGAAACTGAATGGGAGGAGACATAGATTAGATATTAGAAAAAACTTTTTGACAGTTTGAGTGATCAATGAGTGGAACAGGCTGCCATGAGAAGTGGTGAGTTCTCCTTCAATGGAAGTCTTCAAACAGAGGCTGGACAGACATCTGACTGGGATGATTTAGTGAATCCTGCTTTGAGCAGGGGGTTGGATCAGATGGCCCAGGAGGGGGTTGGATCAGATGGCCCAGGAGGTCCCTTCCAACTCTACGATTCTATGATTCTATGATTCTATGATGCTACATAGCCATAGCTGCAACATATCAAACTTCATATCCTTAATCACGTCCCTGTAGGGCCTTTTCCAAAAACCAATCTTTCCCAGATGTATTGCAAGTACGTCTGAAGCTTGGGCCCAAGCAAACAAATCTTTGAAATTCAGAGCGTAACTGTTTCCAAACCATCCCCATGCCTTGTGATCCACCGTGAGACCGCTAGATTCCTTGGCACCCCAGCTGCCAACTATCTAGGCAGACCGCTGCCCTTAATGCTGCCCAGAAGACAAATGAATGTCCCATAATCCACCAGCGCAGTTATCCATACTTAAACAAAATCAACGCTGGAGCAACATACTATTGGAACCTCACAGACTCCCAACGATCAATCCTCTTTGTCACTTCCTAGCCTAAGCCTCTCCTGACTGTCTCTATGGCTGCTCCCATCCGAAGTTAATGCCCATTGTAATCCTCAAAAAGGATAACTTCCTAGTCCAAACACCTCTTTTTATTGCCTCAAATTGAATATGTGACAGAAAATAACCGTCCTTATGTATCAATAACAGGGCATCCCAACGCGCCCATAATCCACAGAAAGAACTCTTCATATAAATCCACTTAACATATAAGGAGAACTATCCACATCAAACAACCTTACCTTGCAACCTTTGCCAACGACATCGGTTTTTTGAAAATGTGACAGAAACGAACCGTTTTTATGTACCAATAACAGGGCACCCAGTGTGCCAATTGTACACAGAAATAAATCTTCCTATAAATCCACTGGACATATAAGGAGAACCAGCCACTTTAAACAACATTACTTTGCAACCTTTGCCTTCGACATCCGTTTTGGAGGTACGGATAAATGTTGTCCCCCTGTTCCCTAAACCCGTTCGCATCCCATTTCCGCAGCCCTTCTTCCCGAAATCTAGAAGGACTGACTAACTCCCTCATTTGAAAAGAAAAAACCCAAATTAAGGTTGCCGGGAAAGCGCCATGAATAGGAAGTAACTCCTGTGAAGAGGAACAGACATCAACTAGCTGATTGCCAAAATCAGCAAATACATAATAAGACACCGGCCAACTCCCATCCCATAACCTTAGACCAGAAGGATTTTTGCTAAATCCTAAATACCCCTGAACTTAAAATTCAAAAGCTATATCCGACATTAATTTTTTCAATTTAGGAACAGACTAACTCTTCTCCCGACTATACCCAACCAATAACACTGAATTGCTCTCCTCCTCCAGCCCTTTGTCCAATGCCGACCTCCAATCCTCCCAATTACCACATGCCTAAACATATTATGTCCACATACATTAAAGACCTAGACAATAAATCCCTTGCTGCTATTACTGCCCGATGGAAAGTTCCAGAACTCCTCCGGACACATCCACCTTGTTAAACTCGCTTCTACTGTGGACCAGAAAAAGCTTCAAGAGTAGGGTAACTCACGCCACGCCCAACCTCAGCTGATAACCACAAGTCAAATTCGGTCCAACTAAACCAAATACTGTAACACCCTAGCCAATGACTGCTCGGGAGGAGATAAGGAATTTTAGGGGACTGTCCTCCCAAACCTTTGAAATCAAAACAAAACTGAATCTTCCACCCTGAAAAGAACTCCATTAACCTACAATGATAATTCCACAATGATTGGGAATACCTGACACCAAACAGGATTGTACACCAGACCGTTATTACTCCCAACATTTGGCCCTGACTCTACCAACCACCATTTCTAAACCAAAACTTTTGCCCTGACTCTACCAACCACACAAATTGAAATGTCCAAACCGAAACCATGCTGACCCGTCAAGCCAACAAAAGGACCAAAATCCACCAGTGCAATCCAGATAGACCTATTATTATACAACTCCCTTTTGAGGCAAACAAATGCGTAGACACTGTCGCCATAGATAACCGACGGCAGAACGCTTTGCCCAACGGCATAATCTTACAGGCAAAATTAACTTGTCCAGTAGTGATTGAATCTCACGCAACATCACAATCTACAAATCACTAACCCGACTCGCTTCTGCCTTCATGTCAACCATCATTTTAACCGGCGACCTGCTGTCCAATGCAAATTGTTTCAATTTGATACCAAAGAAAACGCAATACTGTCACAGGACCCACCGTATTTTGGGCCGCTAAAGGGGCCGAAACTTCCTGGCCATGCTCTCCATTGTCCATAATAGAATGAACAATCAGGATCCTGCGCCAAACCAGTGACCAAAAATTCATCCAATTAATGAATACAGGAATTGAAAACGAATATCTCTGTAAGCGACCATTCCAAAACAAACCATGCGTCACAAGAATATGAACATGAAAGGGGACACCCCATGAGTAGACAATGGTCAACAAAGAGACCCTATCCCCAAAAACAACCCAACCAATGCATACTATCTGTTTTGGCCCAGTTCCCTTTCAACACGACCATACTCAATCCATAGCAATGACAAAAGAAGTGTGCAACACCAAACCCAACTGAGGGTCGATACCATCTGTTACTGATGACCTTTAAGTAAAAGAATTGTGATGAATTTCTTTGAATGTACTAGGCCCCTCCATTTACCACCACACAAATCATTGAAACCCTCAAATTTTTGAAGGGGAGCCTATTTAAACAGTCCAGCCCTTTTATCCAAAGCCACATCTTTATATAATTGTTTATAAAGCAAAGCCCACTTCAAGTTTCGGTAGACAACCAAATTTTAACGTCAACAAGAGGAATCCTGAAAACCGTCCCTAAAACCCTCTCTTACCCGTGGGCTGCCATCTTATTAAGACAACTACTTAGGAAGCCTCTCTTCCTGACACAATGACCTCTACCTTTTTCAATTCCATCATTACCCCCTTTGCTTTCGTCCCATGAAACACTTTTTATCACCCCATGACCTACTTAAATAATAAACTCGACCCTTTCTCCATTGCCACCGAGTATCCTGACCACTGCAAAGTCCCGATGCATACAGGAAATGATTGTTTCCTATGCCCCAGCCTAACCGGGGCCCTTATCCTGCCGAAACTGCTCAACATATTTAGCCTAAAAACCTCACCAATCACATTCATGTAACCACAAATACCAAGCAGTTCTCCGGGACCTTTCTTAAATAACGATAGCTAGCATAGTGGATAACTGTACCCATTAGAAAAGATTCTCCAAATTAAACGAACCCTCTTTTTATCCTCACCTCACCCTGTCTAAATTAAAACGTTCCACTTGAAGCAATGAAAATATCTCAACATATTGTCCTTTCCTAATCATGTCCCCTACCTCATGTTTCAAGTGCACCCCCAAAGTCCCCTCAAACACAAACCTCATCCTTAGCATACTCATCTACTAGCAATGAATCCACTCTTTCCTCCTCGCCTCCTGCCTTCACTAATGGGCTGCACTTCATGCCGAACTGGATGTATGTATCTCACCCACTGATATTGCCTTAAAAAACACCTATCCTTAGCACTACCCAGCCTTGCTGCGGAAGGTGCTACCCTGCCTTGAGGGGTCCCAGATCCCCATAACCCATAGTGATCCCAGATCCCCATAACCTGACTAAATCCCGTATGGATCACAGATCCCTATAACTGGACAAAATTCCATAGCCCATGCAAAATAAACATCATGCCTCTGCAAGCCCCCCTTAGTAAAATAAAATTTCTAACCCATACACTCCTAAAAGGCTAGCAAAGTGTTAAGAGTAAGGAAAAAATGATCATTCTCACCTGGCTACCTGGGTGCTGTGATCACAGCAGCCGCACATCCTGAATCCGGTTGAATTGATTCGTGCTGGTCCCCGAAATGTTGCGGTGTCCTAATGCTTCATGCCATCCTGGTGATTGATCTGCCACCTGCATGTTCCCTCAGGCTCCCCCTTGCTCTTTGCTCCAGGCCAGCCTGACACTGCCCGCCATCTTGTTGAAGCGCCGCTTCTGCCACTGAATGGGTAGTGCCGGCCGGCTGCCGCACACGATGGTATCCTCGATGAGGGGCCTGCATACCAGACTCCTGTCCTCTCACCGTATCCTCATGACCATGCCGAGTGGATCTGCCACCTGACAGGGCGTCCGCCGCACCCGGAACATAAGCCTTCTGTGACGATGTAGAGAGGGAGTCCTACTCCTCCCCCCATTGCAAGCCCCACCGCCTAATCGGATTCCTCCCTGTTCTCGTAACGTGAGCTGCCGGCTTACAGCTCACACCCCGAGCCGGAGGGTCCCGGTAGGGGCTCCTGATGCGATGCCGAACCAAAAGGGGACCTGCGGACTAAGGTATGCCGGAGAACTAGCTCTCTGTGGCCGACGTCCATCCTGCAGTGCCTGAGGTGACCCGTTCACCGCTCCCTGTAGCAAGCCTTGGAAGGCAGCTTGCATCCAGGTAGCACCCAGCGACTCCTCAGCATACTTCAGTCATTGGAGCATTGTTTCCACCTCCATAATTAAGGTTCTACAGACGAGACCCCACAGCTTCTTGTCACTATGTGGGGGAACCTAAAATGGTTGCACCACTAAGATAGCCACTGTCTTTATAATGATAACTCGTACCCAACCTCTGACCCCGTCCCCCCTCATCCCAGCACTAGCCCCCACCTTATTCAAATACATTAACCCCGTAATACCATTCTAATCCCTAACTCCAGCTCACTATAGTCCCACTCAACCCTGTCATGTCGGCCTCCCTTGTAAGGCCTGCGGCCCAGTACGGACTCTCTGGATCCACCACGCTCCTCTCTTCTTTACTTATGTTATCTCTCCTTCTGGTGTGAGTACAGCGGCTGGAGCAGCAGACATGAATAGAGTACACAGACATGACTCTTTCCATAGTTGTGCCGCGTACGACCCTCACCTGTTGCCCACGGTATTTAATATACAGGGAGCGCCTCTTGTTTTTTTTATTTCTTACGGAAAAAAGAAGGCTATGGATGATGGGAGGAGAGCCAGGTGTAAAATGAAGGCAGATGGCCTTTAGGGTAGGCACTTAGAGAACAAGACTGGAATGAAAAGACATGGAGACTATGAATGTGAACTGTATATTTCCGTAAATGATGATGGCCATTGTGGACGAAAGTCCTACATTACTACAGATTACCATGGTAACTTTTTATGCCTAAATCCATTATGGTTAAGCTTCATGAAAAATGTTTATCCGGTATGTTTTCCCTTCTAGAAATTCTGCCAGCTTAGATCAACACTTGGGTTAAACCTTTCGCCTCATCGATGGTCATGATTTCTATTTGATTCCCTATGAGGTACCAACGTTCAGGTCATTGAGCCTAAAGACCTAATATAGGAAGGGTTAACCTGGGAAACAATTAATTTAAAAGCTGCCCATCCTTAGAGAAATCAGGCTGAGGAAACGCAGTATAATTATACCATCTGCCTGTGGTCGCTACAGCTTTTGCAAGCGGATGTCATGCTCTGATTCCTGATGGATATTATTAGGTTTGGGCTGGTAAGACGAGCACAAGCTGAAGACACTGTAATGCTCGGATTGACAGTCTAGCTGCAGAAGATGTAGATTCTGTTCAGTCCCACCGAGAGCGTGCAAGAGGATGTGTCAAGATGAGGCAGCGAATATTTTCATTTGTGCTTTAGCAAATGCAGAGGACATCTTTCAAACACCCTTCATATTAATTAATGGATCCTTTTATCTTCCAAAAGGCAATCTATTTCATAACTGTTTCTGTAATTATACACTTCTGCACGCAACATAATAACATGATAACTGCTTTCTTTTGTTATATAATGATAAGGTACAAATTGATAAAAAAATGTTGATTTTATCATTATTTTCGATATTGCTATCTGTATATAAAGTTATATCATCACTAGGGTTAATGTTAGATTCACACTCAATGTTCTGGACAGATGACATTTCTGTATTCTCATTATCATCACAGTCAGGTTTATGATGACAGAAAATACTTCTATACACAATAGATAACCCACAATTCACCTCTCATAACAGAAGATGGTTACATCTCACTGACTCTCCTTACCATCACAACAACGTTTACCCACATTAGATCATGCCGATATTATACAGAATATAGGCTTTGAGTCAGTCTATGACTGCTAATATCCATGTAAAGCAAAATTAAAAGAAATCAACTGGAGTATAAGTTGGGATTAGTGATGAGCGAGTAGCATTGTTGTTCGGGTTTCCCCGAGCATGCTCCGGTGTCCTCCGAGTATTTTGACGTACTCGGAGATTTGGTTTTCGTTGTCTCAGCTGAATGATTTGTGGCTGCTAGACAGCCTGAATACATGTGAGAATTCCCTAACAAACAGGCATTCCTCACATGTATTCAGGCTGTCCAGCAGCCGCAAATCATGCAGCTGCGGCGACAAACACTAAATCTCCGAGCACGCCAAAATACTCGGAGACCACCCAAGCCTGCTCGGGGAAACCCTAGCAACGAGTATCCTCGCTCATCACTAGTTGGGATTAGAGTTGAGCGACTTTTGGTTTTTTAGGGTCGCGTTTCGTTTCGTGAAACCCGACTTTTCCAAAAGTCGGGTCGAGCAAGATCGTCCGATTATAGGGAAAAGTCGGGGTCGTCCCGAAACACGAAACCCAATGTAAGTCAATGGGGAATAAAAGTCGGCAGTGAGAGGAGGACAGGAAACACACCTACAGTGCCCATTTGAATGCCAAAAGCATCAATTCTTCTTACTTAAGCTTGTCAACCTTAATTAACTTCATAATACAAGTTACGCACTGAAAAATGGGGGTTATTTGGCTAAATTTGTGGGGGGGGAGGGCTGGCTGCAGGTTTTCATGTACCCTGGGCGAAAGAGCGCCCCTTTAACACATACCACAACTAATCATGCTCCGATACGGCAGAGAAATAGTGGTATAGTACAATGAAAAATACCTCACTTTTTACATCTCATGACGAGGCCCATCTATTTCTCCATACAAAATCATTGGTCCCATATAATGTTTGAAACAGTATATGATGAGCTTCACATAATGCTACAGTATATGTTGGTCCCCATGGATGAAGCTCCACTGTCTTATGGGCCCAAATAATGCTCCAAAAATAATGGGCCCCATTTCTAATGCTCTAGTGTATAATGGGCCCTGTAAATGCTGCTCCAGTGTCTGATGTCCACCTTTGGAATGTTCCAGTGTATGGTGGGCCCCATCTATCATTCTCCAGAGTATAGTGCTCCCCAAAAATTGCTGTCCCAACATTGAAAACAATCAAATAAGTCTCCTCGCTAGGGAATCCCTGTACTTGTCTGGACAGGTGCTGTAGCTTGCTTAACAGCTCGCCAGCCATTCTCACGCCCAGTATGGATTGCACGTGATTGCACAAAGGTTAGAAAGGGTACCGTATCCCTGGATAACATGTATGGATAGCGGACACATTCAAAATATATGTCTATACAGCATGAGGCAGGCTCAGACGGTGTTAGGCCCAGTATGGATTGCACGTCATTGCACAAAGGTTAGAAAGGGTACCGTATCCCTGGATAACATGTATGGATAGCGTACACATTCAAAATATATGTCTATACAGCATGAGGCAGGCTCAGACGGTGTTAGGCCCAGTATGGATTGCACGTCATTTCACAAAGGTTAGAAGGGGTACCGTATCCCCGGATAACATGTATGGATAGCGTACACATTCAAAATATATGTCTATACAGCATGAGGCAGGCTCAGATGGTGTTAGGCCCAGTATGGATTGCACGTCATTGCACAAAGGTTAGAAAGGGTACCGTATCCCCGGATAACATGTATGGATAGCGTACACATTCAAAATATATGTCTATACAGCATGAGGCAGGCTCAGACGGTGTTAGGCCCAGTATGGATTGCACGTCATTGCACAAAGGTTAGAAAGGGTACCGTATCCCCGGATAACATGTATGGATAGCGTACACATTCAAAATATATGTCTATACAGCATGAGGCAGGCTCAGACGGTGTTAGGCCCAGTATGGATTGCACGTCCTTGCACAAAGGTTAGAAAGGGTACCGTATCCCCGGATAACATGTATGGATAGCGTACACATTCAAAATATATGTCTATACAGCATGAGGCAGGCTCAGACGGTGTTAGGCCCAGTATGGATTGCACGTCATTGCACAAAGGTTAGAAAGGGTACCGTATCCCCGGATAACATGTATGGATAGCGTACACATTCAAAATATATGTCTATACAGCATGAGGCAGGCTCAGACGGTGTTAGGCCCAGTATGGATTGCACGTCATTGCACAAAGGTTAGAAAGGGTACCGTATCCCCGGATAACATGTATGGATAGCGTACACATTCAAAATATATGTCTATACAGCATGAGGCAGGCTCAGACGGTGTTAGGCCCAGTATGGATTGCACGTCATTGCACAAAGGTTAGAAAGGGTACCGTATCCCCGGATAACATTTATGGATAGCGTACACATTCAAAATATATGTCTATACAGCATGAGGCAGGCTCAGACGGTGTTAGGCCCAGTATGGATTGCACGTCATTGCACAAAGGTTAGAAAGGGTACCGTATCCCTGGATAACATGTATGGATAGCGTACAAATTCAAAATATATGTCTATACAGCATGAGGCAGGCTCAGATGGTGTTAGGCCCAGTATGGATTGCACGTCATTGCACAAAGGTTAGAAGGGGTACCGTATCCCCGGATAACATGTATGGATAGCGTACACATTCAAAATATATGTCTATACAGCATGAGGCAGGCTCAGACGGTGTTAGGCCCAGTATGGATTGCACGTCATTGCACAAAGGTTAGAAAGGGTACCGTATCCCTGGATAACATGTATGGATAGCGTACACATTCAAAATATATGTCTATACAGCATGAGGCAGGCTCAGACGGTGTTAGGCCCAGTATGGATTGCACGTCATTGCACAAAGATTAGAAAGGGTACCGTATCCCCGGATAACATTTATGGATAGCGTACACATTCAAAATATATGTCTATACAGCATGAGGCAGGCTCAGACGGTGTTAGGCCCAGTATGGATTGCACGTCATTGCACAAAGGTTAGAAAGGGTACCGTATCCCTGGATAACATGTATGGATAGCGTACAAATTCAAAATATATGTCTATACAGCATGAGGCAGGCTCAGATGGTGTTAGGCCCAGTATGGATTGCACGTCATTGCACAAAGGTTAGAAGGGGTACCGTATCCCCGGATAACATGTATGGATAGCGTACACATTCAAAATATATGTCTATACAGCATGAGGCAGGCTCAGACGGTGTTAGGCCCAGTATGGATTGCACGTCATTGCACAAAGGTTAGAAAGGGTACCGTATCCCTGGATAACATGTATGGATAGCGTACACATTCAAAATATATGTCTATACAGCATGAGGCAGGCTCAGACGGTGTTAGGCCCAGTATGGATTGCACGTCATTGCACAAAGGTTAGAAGGGGTACCGTATCCCCGGATAACATGTATGGATAGCGTACACATTCAAAATATATGTCTATACAGCATGAGGCAGGCTCAGACGGTGTTAGGCCCAGTATGGATTGCACGTCATTGCACAAAGGTTAGAAAGGGTACCGTATCCCTGGATAACATGTATGGATAGTGTACACATTCAAAATATATGTCTCAGGAGGCAGGCTCAGACGGTGTCAGGCACAGTATGGATTTGATGGCCCAGATTACACAGCGGAGGAGCAGGGAGAGGTAAAGATTGCAAATGCTGGGGCCCTGGCCAAGCAAGGGGGGCCCACTCGTGGGCGTCGGTACTGGCACTGGGCCCCTCATAGTACAGCGGTGTGTCTGACGGCGGGTGTGCACCACCACCGTCAGAGACACTTGATTGCACTATGAGGGACCCTGTGCCAGTGCCCGCGCCCAAGAGTCGGCCTACCCACCTGTCTAGGGCAACGGCACTCGCACGGTGTCGTGCGGTAGGTGGTGACCCCGGCCATGGGGGGGGAGGCAGCCCAGTTATGGAGTTTTAGAAAGTGGCATATGTTGATGTTGGACATTCAGCTGATGCAAAAGGCGAAATAGGTGAAGTACCAGGAAGAGGTGGACCAAAGCAAGCCATTTTTCTGTCACCCTATGTGTCATCAGGGGAAGGTGGGACAAAATCCTTGGAAACCCATGCATGGTTCATTTTAATGAAGGTTAGATCATCCACATTTTGGGTTGACAGACGGGTCCTTTTTTCTGTCAGGATTGATCCAGCTGCACTGAAGACTCTTTCCGATAGCACACTTGCAGCTGGGCAAGCGAGCTCCTGTAAGGCATATTGGGCCAATTCAGGCCAGGTGTCCAGTTTAGCGGCCCAATAGTCAAAGGGGAATGACCTGTGTGGGAGAACATCGATATGGGAGGAAAAGTAGTTTGTAACCATAGTTGACAGCTGCTGTCTCCTGTCACTTTCCATCGATGCAGTATTACCAGTTGTGTGAGCGGTATTTGAAAAATCAGTCCACAACATTGTCATGAAACCCCTGTCTCCAACGCCACTTCTGCTGTGTGCACCACGAACACCTCTGCCAAGCTGCCCCCGGCCCGTACGGCTCTTGTGAGAACCATCACCGCTGCTGTGTGCTGGGAATGCCTCAAGCAACCGATTTACCAGAGTTGCTTGTTTATTAGCCAATATTAGGTCAAGGTTCTCCTGTGGCATGATGTTTTGTAATTTGCCTTTATAGCGTGGATCCAGGATGCTGGCCAACCAGTAGTCGTCATCGTTCATCATTTTGGCAATGCGGGGGTCCCTTTTTAGGATCCGCAAGGCATAATCTGACATGTGGGCCAATGTTCCCGGTGTCAATGATGCACTGCGAGTGCTGGGTGGAGGAGCACTTTCTGGCAAATCCACATCCCTCCAGTCACGCACAAACCCTGTACCAGACCTTGCCACGCCAACATTTTCACTTGCCCCACGAGATGCATCCTCCTCCCCTAAGTAATCATCCCCATCATCCTCCTCCTCTTCTTCCTCCACCTCGTCCAGGAGAGGTCCCTGAGCAGGCAATGGCTGAATGTCATCAAGGATTCCCTCCTCCTCTTCCTCCTCATCAACATTGGCTGCAGACGCCTGCTCCTTAAGGTGCGTCAAAGTTTGCATGAGCAGACGCATAAGTGGGATGCTCATGCTTAGGATGGCGTCGTCTGCGCTTACCAGCCGTGTGCATTCCTCAAAACACTGAAGGACTTTACAAAGGTCTTTCAGCTTCGACCACTGCACGCTTGTCAACTCCATGTCTGCTCTCAAAGTGCCTGGCCGTGTATCCTCCCACAAATGCATTATGGCCTGCCTCTGCTCGCACAGCCGCTCCACCATGTGCAGGGTGGAGTTCCACCTTGTTGCAATGTCGATAATGAGGCGGTGGTTAGGAAGGTGGAGCAATCGCTGCAGCTTCTGCATACGAACGGAGTGTACAGGCGACCGGCGGATGTGCGCGCACAGTCTTCGCACCTTCTGGAGCAGGGCTGTTAACTCCGGATAATTTTTGAGGAAGCACTGCACCACCAGGTTCAAGGTGTGAGCCAAGCAAGGTATGTGGCTGAGTTTTGAAAGGGCTATGGCTGCCACAAAATTACGGCCGTTATCACTAACTACCTTGCCTGCCTCAAGATGTACACTGCCCAGCCATGACTCAGTTTGTCGCTTCAAGTACTCGGCCAGCACCTCGGCGGTGTGTCTGTCGCCCAAACACATCATCTGCAACACAGCCTGCTGACGCTTTCCACTAGCTGCTCGATAGGGGGACACATCGTGTGCAACAGTGGCAGCTGCAGATGGAGTGCTCGTACGACTGCGCTCTGTGGACGAGCTTTCGCTTCTGGAGGAGGAGGAGGAGGAGGAGGGTCGAACGCCTACAGCCAACTGTTTCCTATAGCGTGGGCTAGGCAGCACTGTCCCACCACCGATGTCCCCTGTGGACCCTGCATCCACCACATTAACCCAGTGCGCAGTGATGGACACGTAACGGCCCTGGCCATGCCGACTGGACCATGCATCAGTTGTGAGGTGCACCTTTCCGCTCACTGACTGCTTGAGTGCATGGACAATGCGGTCTTTCACATGATGGTGGAGGGCTGGGATGGCTTTGCGAGAGAAGAAGTGGCGACTGAGTAGGTCATAGCGTGGTACTGCATAGGCCATGAGCTCGCGGAAAGCTGTGCTTTCCACCAACCGAAAGGGCATCATCTCAAACGAGATTAGTTTGGCAATGTGGGCGTTCAAACCCAGTGTACGCGGATGAGAGACTGAGTACTTTCTTGACCTACTCATAGTGTCTGGGAGGGTGAGCTGGACTTGAGAGCTGCATATGGTGGAAGTAGCGGTGGACAGGGCGGACTGAGAGAGGGTTGATGATGGTGATGGAGTTGGTGTTCTTTCTGATGGCCTAGAATCAGTCTTTCGTTGATATAACAGTGGGATTCCCTGACTGCTGTGGCCTTGCAACGACACCTCAACATTTGCTGCTGTGCTAACCGGTGGGCTTACAGTGGGGGAAACAATGTAGCATTGCTGACTACCTTCGTTGTGATCAGTTGCACATGTGGCACTTGAGGTTTGGTGTTGTGTCCACGCTTGCAAGTGCATGCTGGTTAAATGTCTAAGCATGCAACTGGTATTCAAATTTTTCAGATTTTTCCCTCGGCTAAAGGTCTTTGCGCACTTCTTACAGATAACCTTGGCCTGATCATGAGGATTTTGTTCAAAAAAGTGCCACACTGCACTCTTCCTACTTTGGCAGACATTTTGCGGCCTAGCACGCTGTGATCTTTTGACCCTCTGGACAAGCTGTCCAGCAACTCTTTTGATGTTTGGAATCTGTCTTTGGAGTGCTCCAGGCCTGCCAGATAACAGCTGTTGCGATGTCGATGTCTGCTGTGGATGCTCCTCATCTGAGCTATTGGAAGCAGCACCCTCTTCCCCCAATGGATGCCAATCTGGGTCAACAACTGGGTCATCCATCACCTCCTCTTCTATGTCATGTGCACCTTCCTCTGTGTCACCGTGTATGGTGGTATAGTGTGCGGGAAGGGGCACCTGAGTCTCATCAGGGTCAGAATCTGGCTCTGTACACTGCGAGGACAATGTAGTGCTCTGAGTGAATGTACCAGCAGAATCATCCATCAGCGGCTGTGCATCAGTGCACTCCATGTCAGATTCATCTTGGCCTGGGTAATTCACCATTTCACTTGATAATCCAGGCATGGTATGTGAAAACAGCTCCATGGAGTAATCAGTAGTATGGCCTGCGTCATCCTTCAATCTTGGTTGGGGTGAAGGACACAAGGAAAGGTGTGGTTCATGAACATGAGCCTCCAATGATGACTCAGTGCTTTTACTTTTTACAACTGAAGAAGAGGAGGCGATAGAGCTGGAGGCTGAGTCAGCAATGTAAGACAAAACTTTTTCCTGATGCTCTGCCTTTAAAAGCGGTTTGCCAACTCCTAGAAAACTAAGCGTTCGAGGCCTTATGTAGCCAGACGATGACGCAGGGTCAGCACCTCCTGCATTCGGTCCTATTTTGCTCTTGCCACTACCATCAGATCCACCACCAACACCATCATTACCAGCTGCCAACCCCCGCCCAATTCCACGGCCACTTCCACCAGCCTTCCTCATTTTTGGTAGAAATGTAGACAAAATCCAACAAACTATATAGTAATGTAAAACAAGGTACAAGGTGTCTATAGGACAGGGGAGTTTTAGAATTTCTGCACACACTTGTGGACAGTGGACACTTGTGGATTGTGTGAGGCCCACTGATATCTGAGCGCTATGTGACACGCTCGATGGCACAGCTGCCTGTGACCAAAGTGACGAGAGGATAATGGAGATTTTGAATCTCTGCGTACACTTTTGGACACTGGACACTTGTGGATTGTGTGAGGCCCACTGATATCTGAGCGCTATGTGACACGCTCGATGGCACAGCTGCCTGTGACCAAAGTGACGAGAGGATAATGGAGATTTTGAATCTCTGCGTACACTTTTGGACACTGGACACTTGTGGATTGTGTGAGGCCCACTGATATCTGAGCGCTATGTGACACGCTCGATGGCACAGCTGCCTGTGACCAAAGTGACGAGAGGATAATGGAGATTTTGAATCTTTGCGTACACTTTTGGACACTGGACACTTGTGGATGGTGTGAGGCCCACTGATATCTGAGCGCTATGTGACACGCTCGATGGCACAGCTGCCTGTGACCAAAGTGACGAGAGGATAATGGAGATTTTGAATCTCTGCGTAAACTTTTGGACACTGGACACTTGTGGATTGTGTGAGGCCCACTGATATCTGAGTGCTATATGACACGCTCGATGGCACAGCTGCCTGTGACCAAAGTGACGAGAGGATAATGGAGATTTTGAATCTCTGCGTACACTTTTGGACACTGGACACTTGTGGATGGTGTGAGGCCCACTGATATCTGAGCGCTATGTGACACGCTCGATGGCACAGCTGCCTGTGACCAAAGTGACGAGAGGATAATGGAGATTTTGAATCTCTGCGTACACTTTTGGACACTGGACACTTGTGGATTGTGTGAGGCCCACTGATATCTGAGCACTATGTGACACGCTCGATGGCACAGCTGCCTGTGACCAAAGTGACGAGAGGATAATGGAGATTTTGAATCTCTGCGTACACTTTTGGACACTGGACACTTGTGGATTGTGTGAGGCCCACTGATATCTGAGCGCTATGTGACACGCTCGATGGCACAGCTGCCTGTGACCAAAGTGACGAGAGGATAATGGAGATTTTGAATCTCTGCGTACACTTTTGGACACTGGACACTTGTGGATGGTGTGAGGCCCACTGATATCTGAGCGCTATGTGACACGCTCGATGGCACAGCTGCCTGTGACCAAAGTGACGAGAGAAAAAGGGAGATTGGATTGCTTTTAAAAAAGCAGTTTGCGGAGCAGTGGGTAAACAGCAATGCCAGCGTGTCAGGAAGCCTTAAAAGGCAGCCCAACAACCAACACCACTGATACACCACAATATAGCCTCCCCTTGCACTGCACACACAGTGACTTGTGTGTTGTGCAGGCCAAATCGCTAGCAGCAGAAGCAGTTTTTTTGTCTTCTTCCCTGCCTAACGCTCTCCCTACAGAATCAGCAGCAACCTCTCCCTATACTAAGATCGGCAGAAGTAAGATGGCGGTCGGCGTGCACGCCCTTTTATACCCCCTGTGACGCCCACCAAAGCAAGCCAATCACTTGCATGCCCTTCTGAAAGATGGTGGTGACCCGTGCCTATGTCATCACGTTGCCCACAGTGTCCGTGGATCCTGATTGGCTGAAAAAGAGCGCAAAACAAACTTTTGAAACGCGACTTTGGCGCGTAAGTCGCCGACCTCGTGGCCGACCTCATCCTAGGGTCGGGTTTCGTTTCATGAAACCCGACTTTGCCAAAAGTCGGCGACTTTTGAATTTTTTCGACCCGTTTCGCTCAACTCTAGTTGGGATACATGCGGCGTTTAGGAGTATGTCCACAACAGACAAAACATAAAATAGAAACAAAATGAATACACACCTGCTGTAAGTAAGCAGAAAGTAATAACGCATATAAACAACATGGGATGATTGATAACATACTGCTTTTAATTTAAAAAAGTGTAAAAGCCATCCCACCAGCATCATGGTGTACCCAACCCGTAGTTAAATACTAAAGGATAGGACCATCCAAATTGGGTACACCTTGATGCTGGTGGATGGGTTTTTGCATTATTTGGTCAAAAATGGTGTTTACTAAATGCCCTATGTTTTTTTGTATGCACTATTGTTTTTTACCTAAACAGGGCATATGTTCATTTTGCTCCTATCTTAGGTTTTGTTTTTTTTATAATTTATGTAAAGGCCAGAATGTTAAAGTTTATTATTAAAAAGGTATTGCTATCTCCAAGATCCTATCCCAATATGTAGTAGATTTTATAATAATAATAATAGCAAATCCCTGTAATTAGAATTGTAAGAAAATGTGGAGATGAAAGTGGATGTAAAACTGTGCTGCCGAGGATCCAGTGTACAATAGGAGACCAGATGTGGTTTTATTTGGTAATTCCTTTCACGGTGATCATACCTCTTTGTCAGTACAAACCACAATGATTTTAAAACCGCATCTGGTCTCCTATTGTACATTGGATCCTCGGCAGCGCAGTTTAAAGCCCCCATCTCACATAGCGACCTCGCCAGCGATCTCGCTACATGTGACACACAGTGGAGACCGGGCCCCCCTGCTGAATATCGCTGATCATGCGCAAATGTCCTGGGCCATTTTTTTCATCGTCGGTGTCCCGCTAGCCAGCGCGAATCGCTGTGTTTGACCTCGATGAGCGACCTCGTTGGCGACGCAGAACTCAGGGTCGCAGGCGGGAGTCATTCAGAAAAGCTGCTGTGTGACAAGGTCCCAACGACTGCCGAGGTCGTTATACAGATTGCTGTATCGCTGCTGCGTCGTTGAATAGATCTCCCTGTTTGACAGCTTACTAGCGACCATTTAGCGACGCACCAGCGATCCTTACAGGTCGTATCGTTGTCGGGATCGCTGGTACATCACTAAGTGAAACATGACCCTTACATCCACTTCCGTCTACAAGTTTGGTTACTATCTGATTGGTGGATCTTGCAACAGCCATCTTTGCTTACAACCTAACAAAGGGATTGTGACTTTCACAACCCTCCCCAGGTGAGCAAATCCCATTTTACTTTTTCTTTTGTAATCCGGAAAAGACCCTATTGTGCTTATTGTCATTCCAGTTTTTATCTACACATATTAGAAACTTAGCATAGTTCTTCTGATAACCTATATTGCTTGAGCCATGCAAAGGGCATTGCAGTACTATGCAGCTGTATAAAAAAAAGTGTTTACCCCCTTTCTGATTTCCTCTTTTTTTATCCATGATTGTCACACTTAACTGTGTCAGATCACCAAACAAATTGGAATATTAGACAAAGATAAAACAAAATGTAGTTTTTAAATGAAGGTCTGTATTATTAAGGGAAAAAGAAATCCAAACCTACAAGGCTCTGTGTTGTTTGCTTGTGTTATCAAAAAAAGCAGGCCACCATTGCAAGGTGTATATGAAACCATAAAACATTTGGGGGGAAATAGGGCAATCTGATCAAATTATTTACATAAAAAAGTTTTTTATGTCTGAAAAAAATAGTGACTTTTCTGAGCAAAACAGCAGGATTCATGTATGAAGTGCAGATAGAAGACGTAATTGCAAATGGAAGAGCAGCGGGCGGAAGTGGAATTGGTCTGGCATTGTTTACTTATCACAATTTTTTAAATTCTGACCAATGTCACTTTATGTGGTGATAACTCTGGAACGCTTCAACAAATCCCAATGATTATGAGAGTGTTTTTTCGTGGCACATTATAATTTATGACAATGGTAAGTTTAGGTTGATATGTTTTGTGCTTATTTATAAAAAATATCAGAAATTTGACAAAATGTAAAAAATAATTTGTAATTTTCAAACTTTGAATGATTATCACTTTAAGGCTGGAGTCACACGCAACGTGTAAAAATGCGGTCCATTTTTCACGGACCAGAATCGCACAAAAGTTTCATGAACAGTGATCCGTATGTCATCAGATTGTAATGCGAGGAAGAAATTTTCTCACATCTAAGCACTTGTATGGCGAGATTTTCTCACCGGCTTGCAAAATTGACATATAATGGATGCCAATGACAGGTTTTAAAACTTAAACAAAAGAATAGATGTATAACAGTGTTTCCCAAACTCCAGTCCTCACGGACCCCACCGGTCATGTTTTCAGGATTTCCATAGAGTTGCACAGATGAGAGAATTCCAGATGCCTTGATGATACTTCCACCATCTGTGCAATAATAAGGAAATCCTGAAAACATGACCCGTGGGGTCCGTGAGGACTGGAGTTTGGGAAACACTGATATATAAGAAGCAATAAGTGCTGGGTGCACCACAATAAAACTAGCCCAAATCACTTGAGTAGCAAGGTGCTACTAGATGCATGGAAAAGAAGCTACAATCTCATGCGAAGGAAAGGCCATGACATATAACTAGTGCACACTTGTATGTCCATAATAACATCATAAAGAGCACACACAAAGATAAAAACAATTAAAACCAACTATCCGTACCCATGTCCAAATGGGGACAACCTTGAGTTGTTAAATTATGTGCATCAACAAAAATATACAATTATATATAAACATCGGGTAAATATGGTGATATAGCCTGACTTACGACACTAACCTGATAGGATAATACCTAAAGCATAATTGACCCCAATGGTGAGTAACCATAAAAAGTTTTGACATCAATTGAAAATATGCATCAGTCACGAGTCCAAACCCAAAAAAATGATATATGTATATGCCTCTAAATCAATCAAAATCTAAATATATGGCTGTCAAGGGTGTCCCCATAGACAGCAATCAACGAACTTAGTAGAAAAACCATAAAAGTTAAAGTACTAGATTGTCCGCCTCCCTGACTCTCACTGAACAATAAAGGCGATAAGAAGAGGGCTATTATGACCAAGGATAGTAATAAAATGTGCAAGAAATCCCAAGCGCGCAAGGGGACAAGGCAAATGAAGCAAGACGTAATCGGTCAGCCCAAACCGTACTCAATAGATGACAGATTATAACAGCAATGATACAGAGCTGCATCCTGAATGTATTATATATCTCTCCATATAGGTGTCGCTCTGAGTGGACAAACTAGGATCAATCGCTGGTATATGAAATTGCCAAACTTGTGAAGCGTGATCACCGAACAATCAAGCGTTTCATGGCAAATATGCAACAGGGTCGCAAGAAGCGTGTTGATAAAAAAAGGCGTAAAATAACTGCCCATGAATTGAGGAAAATCAAGCGTGAAGCTGCCAAGATGCCATTTGCCACCAGTTTTGCCATATTTCAGATCTACAACGTTACTGGAGTATCAAAAAGCACAAGGTGTGCCACACTCAGGGACATGGCCAAGCTATGGAAGGCTGAAAAACGACCACCTTTCAACAAGAAACATAAGATAAAACGTCAACACTGGGCCAAGAAATATCTTAAGACTGATTTTTCTAAGGTTTTATGTACTGATGAAATGAGAGCGACTCTTGATTGGCCAGATGGATGGGCCCAAGGCTGGATCAGTAAAGGGCAGAGAACTCCACTCCGACTCAGACGCCAGCAAGGTGGAGGTGGGGTACTGGAATGGGCTGGTATCATCAAAGATGAACTTGTGGGACCTTTTCGGGTTGAGGATGGAGTGAAGTTCAACTCCCAGACCTAGTGCCAGTTTCTGGAAGACACCTTCTTCAAGCAGTGGTACAGGAAGAAGTCGGTATCGTTCAAAACAAACATGATTTTCATGCAGGACAGTAGTCCATCACATGCATCCAAATACTCCACAGCGTGGCTGGCCAGTAAAGGTCTAAAAGAAGAAAAAATAATGACATGGCCTCCTTGTTCACCTGATCTGAACCCCATAGAGAACCTGTGGTCCCTCATAAAATGTGAGATCTACAGGGAGTGAAAACATTACACCTCTCCGAACACTGTCTGGGAGGCTGTGGTGGCTGCGGCACGCAATGTTGATCGTAAACTGATCAAGCAACTGACAGAATCTATGGATGAAAGGTTTTTGAGTGTCATTGTGAAGAAAGGTGGCTATATTGGTCACTGATCTTTTTTGTTTTGTTTTTGAATGTCAGAAATGTTTATTTCTAAATTTTGTGTTGCTCTATTGGTTTACCTGGTGAAAATAAACAAGTGAGATGGGTATATATTTGTTTTTTATTAAGTTGCCTAATATTTCTGTACTGTAATAGTTACCTGCACAAACAGACATCCTCCTAAGATAGCCACATCTCAAAAAAAACACTCCAACTTCCAAAAATATTAAGCTTTGATATCTATGAGTCTTTTGGGTTGATTGAGAACATAGTTGTTATTCAATAATAAAAAGAATCCTCTCAAATACAACTTGCCTAATAATTCTGCACATGGTGTATTTGTGTTTTATAGGAAATATCAGCTATGCTACAACTAAGAGCTCATACTGCACCCGAAACGCACCAGCATTTCTTTCTTTTCATTGTGCTGGACGATTTCCTGAAATAAAAGGTGGTTTGATATTTTTTATTCACATAATAGTGTAGCATTGTTGCCTATTTCCTTACTGTGAGCATAGCCTTACTGAGCTATGACAAAATGTAGCAGAAAAATGGCACTACAGAGAACATTGCAGCCAGCTTTGTTTAAAACAATAATCTCTCAAGCAGAAAATAATTGTACTATAGGCGGAAGTCAAATGAATTGTTTAGGCCAGAGGATTCTTGCTCTATGTACAGTACTGCCTAAAGTGAATCTGTCAGTAGGTTTGTACTATGTAATCTGAGGAAAGGATGAGGTGGGGTCTGAGACACAAATTTTAGGGATGTGTCGCTTATTAGGCTGTATGCTGTTTTTCCATGCAAATTTCGGAGTTTATAACTGCCTGGGCTATAGCTCTCATGAGTTCTGGTCTGACCACACCCCCTCCACTGATTGGCAGCTCATTGCCAATATATAGTGTGTACAGAAAGCTGTAGTGTGGGGGGGTTAGCTTTCTCAGCTCCACTTCATGCTACATCTGAAAACTCTGTGTCAGAACTGTTGCCAGGGCTGCCTTTAGGAATTTCAGGGACCCATACTGTCCACATGTTGAGAGTTTGCCCAGGCTCCACCCCAGTTCTGACTCCATCCAAGATCCGCCTCCAACCCTTGAACTTTCCACAGTCCCACTGCCCATTCTTTGAAAAACTCTGCTTCCTCACCAATCACACAGGTACCATCAAACACCATGTCACATACATAGCCAACAGCTTTTGTTTTGACCAAAAGATTTTTTAAGCCTGCCACCATGACAAGGTGGACTCTTTTGGCAGGGCCCTACTCTACTCTACTCTGACCTATTAACCATTTAGATTGTAATTTTTTTTATAATTTGCATTTCAGGTTTGCAGATTATTGTATTCTGTTTACTGGACATTTATGGAAGCTGCTCTCTTCACTGTTTGGAGATATGGACATTGAACATATTCATGTATATATATCATAAGACATTAAATAGGACTCTATTTCCTTGGGAGAGTTAACTTTACATTTTCTCATGTTTAGTGAAATGCAGGAAGGGGGAAGAGGTGAGTTGTAACACTATCTACTGCGTATGGTGGATTCTGTTATCTCTCATTGTAATCCTCCTAGTTATGACAATGAGGTGACAGCTGAAAATGGATCTCTTCTGGACTTGTCAGTCTATTAGAAAAGCAGTTTCTGTTTATCTATTATTCTTCCAAAATGTTAAACTATGATTAACCCCTTTGCGATCTGGTATAATTCAGTTTTTGAACTTCCGTTTTTTAGGTTTTTGCTGTATCAGTAGATTTTCATTTATTTTTACAAATGCATTTCCGTTTTTTGCTCCCTTAAATTCTTCTTTATTTAAGTGGTGAAAAAAAATCCAAAATTTATTAATTAACCCCTTCACCCCCAAGGGTGGTTTGCACGTTCATGACCGGGCCAATTTTTACAATTCTGACCACTGTACCTTTATGAGGTCATAACTCTGGAACGCTTCCATGGATCCTGGTGATTCTGACATTGTTTTCTCGTGACATATTGTACTTCATGTTAGTGGTAAAATTTCATTCAAATAACTTGCGTTTATTTGTGAGAAAAATGGAAATTTGGCGAAAATTTTGAAAATTTCGCAATTTTCCAACTTTGAATTTTTATGCCCTTAAATAACAGAGATACGGCACACAAAAAACTTGATAACTAACATTTCCCACATGTTTACTTTACATCAGCACAATTTTGGAACCAAAATTTTTTTTGTTAGGAAGTTATAAGGGTTAAAAGTTGACCAGCGATTTCTCATTTTTACAACACCATTTTATTTTTAGGACCACATCACATTTGAAGCCACTTTGAGGGGTCTATATGATAGAAAATACCCAAAAGTGAAACCATTCTAAAAACTGCACCCCTTAAAGTGCTCAAAACCACATTCAAGAAGTTTATTAACCCTTTAGGTGCGTCACAGGAATTTTTTTGAATATTTAAAAAAAAATGAACATCTAACTTTTTTTCATAAAAAAAATACTTCAGGTTCAATTTTTTTTATTTTACCAAGGGTAACAGGAGAAATTGGACTGCAAAAGTTATTGTGCAATTTGTCCTGAGTATGCAGATACCTGATATGTGGGGGGGAACCACTGTTTTGGTGCATGGCAGAGCTCAGAATGGAAGGAGCGCCGTTTGACTTTTTCAATGCAAAATTGGCTGGAATTCAGATTGGACGCCATGTCACGTTTGGAGAGTCCCTGATGTACCTAAACAGTGGAAACCCCCTACAAGTGACCCCATTTTGGAAACTAGACCCCCCAAGGAACTTATCTAGATATGTGGTGAGAACTTTGAACCCACAAGGGCTTTACCGAAGTTTATAACGTACAGCGGTACAATTAAAAAATCATATTTTTTCCACAAAAATGATCTTTTCACCCTCAATTCTTATTTTTCCAGGGTAACAGGACACTAAAAGTTATTGTGCAATTTGTCCTGAGTACGCTGATACCCCACTTGTGGGGGTAAACCACTATTTGGGCGCATGGCAGAGCTCGGAAGGGAAGTAGCGCCATTTGACGTTTTTGGCTGGAATTGAGATCGGACACCATGTCGCATTTGGAAAACCCCTGATGTACCAAAACAGTGGAAACCCCCCACAAATAACACCATTCTGGAAACTAGACCCCCTAAGGAACTTATCTAGATGTGTGGTGAGAACTTTGAACCCCCATGGGCTTCACAGAAGTTTATAACATAAAGCCATACAATTAAAAAATCATATTTTTTCCACAAAAATGATCTTTTCACCCTCAATTCTTAATTTTCCAAGGGTAACAGGACCCTAAAAGTTATTGTGCAATTTGTCCTGAGTACGCTGATACCCCACATGTGGGGGTAAACCACTATTTGGGCGCATGGCAGAGCTCGGAAGGGAAGCAGCGCCATTTGACGTTTTTGGCTGGAATTGAGATCGGACACCATGTCGCATTTGGAAAACCCCTGATGTACCAAAACAGTGGAAACCCCCCACAAATGACACCATTTTGGAAACTAGACCCCCTAATGAACTTATCTAGATGTGTGGTGAGAACTTTGAACCCCCATGGGCTTCACAGAAGTTTAGAACATAAAGCCATACAATTAAAAAATCATATTTTTTCCACAAAAATGATCTTTTCACCCTCAATTCTTATTTTTCCAAGGGTAACAGGACCCTAAAAGTTATTGTGCAATTTGTCCTGAGTACGCTGATACCCCATATGTGGGGGTAAACCACTATTTGGGCGCATGGCAGAGCTCGGAAGGGAAGCAGCGCCATTTGACGTTTTTGGCTGGAATTGAGATCGGACACCATGTCGCTTTTGGAAAACTCCTGATGTACCAAAACAGTGGAAACCCCCCACAAATGACACCATTTTGGAAACTAGACCCCCTAAGGAACTTATCTAGATGTGTGGTGAGCACTTTGACCCCCCCAGTGCTTCACAGAAGTTTATAATGCCCGGGCATGAAAATAAAAAATTCGTATTTTTTCCACAAACATGATCTTTTAGTCACCATTTTTTTATTTTCCCAAGGGTACCAGGAGAAATTGGACCCCAAAAGTTGTTGTACAATTTGTCCTGAGTATGCTGATACCCCATATGTGGGAGAAAACTACTGTATGGGCACACGTCGGGGCTCGGAAGGGAAGTAGTGACGTTTTGGAATGCAGACTTTGATGGAATTGTCTGCGGGTGTCATGTTGCCTTTGGAGAGCCCCTAATGTACCTAAACAGTGGAAACCCCCCACAAATGACACCATTTTGTAAACTAGACCCCCCAAGGAACTTATCTAGATGTGTGGTGAGCACTTTGAACCCCCCAGTGCTTCACAGAAGTGTATAACGCCCGGGCGTGAAAATAAAAAATTCGTATTTTTTCCACAAACATGATCTTTTAGTCACCATTTTTTTATTTTCCCAAGGGTACCAGGAGAAATTGGACCCCAAAAGTTGTTGTCCAATTTGTCCTGAGTATGCTGATACCCCATATGTGGGAGAAAACTACTGTATGGGCACACGTCGGGGCTCGGAAGGGAAGTAGTGACGTTTTGGAATGCAGACTTTGATGGAATGTTCTGCGGGTGTCATGTTGCCTTTGGAGAGCCCCTAATGTACCTAAACAGTGGAAACCCCCCACAAATGACCCCATTTTGAAAACTAGACCCACTAAGGAACTTATCTAGATGTGAGGTGAGCACTTTGAACCCCCAAGAGCTTCACAGAAGTTTATAATGCCAGGGCATGAAAATAAAAAAATCGTATTTTTTCCAGAAACATGATCAATTAGTCCCCAATTTTTTCATTTTCCCAAGGGTAACAGGAGAAATTGGACCCCCAAAAGTTGTTGTCCAATTTGGCCTGAGTACGCTGACACCCCATATGTGGGAGAAAACTACTGTATGGACACACGTCGGGGCTCGGAAGGGAAGCAGTGACGTTTTGGAATGCAGACTTTGATGGAATGGTCTGCGGGTGTCATGTGCGTTTGGAGAGCCCCTGATGTACCTAAACTATTGAAACTCCCCACAAGTGACCCCATTTTGGACACTAGACCCCCCACGGAACTTATCTAGATGTGTGGTGAGCACTTTGAACCCCCAAGTGCTTCACAGAAGTTTATAACACTCGGACGTGAAAATAAAAAAATCATTTTTTTCCACAAAAATGATATTTTTGCCCCCAATTTTTTATTTTCCTAAGGGTAACAGGAGAAATTGGACCCCAAAAATTGTTTTGCAATTTGTCCTGAGTAGGTTGATACCCTACATGTGGGGTAAAACACTGTTTGGGCGCATGGCAGAGCTTGGAAGGGAAGGAGCAACATTTGACTTTTTCAACTCAGAATTGGCTGGAATTGAGATCAGACGCCATGTTGCATTTGGAGAGCCCCTGATGTGCCCAAACAGTGGAAACCCCCCAATTATAACTCCAACCCTAACCCCAACACACCCCTAACCCTAATCTGAGCCCTTTCCCTAGCCCTAACCCTAGCCCAAACCCTAACCCTAGCCCTAACCCTAGCCCTAACACTAACCCGAGCCCTAACCCTAACCCTAGCCCTAACCCTAGCCCTAATGGGAAAATGGAGATAAATACTTTTTTTTAATTTTATTATTTTTCCCTAACTAAGGGAGTGATGACGGGGGGTTTGATTTACTATTTATGGCGGTTTTTATATTTGGCAGCTGTCGCACGCTAAAAGACGCTTTTTATTGTAAAAATAGTTTTTGCATCACCACATATTGAGAGCTATAATTTTTCCGTATTTTGACCCACCGAGTCATGTGAGGTCTTATTTTTTGCGGGACGAGTTGTCGTTTTTATTGGTACCATTTTCGGGCACGTGACATTTTTTGATCGCTTTTTATTCCTATTTTTGGGACACAGAATGAACAAAAACCAGCGTTTCATGAATTTCTTTTGGGGGGGTGCGTTTACACCGTTCCGCGTGCGGTAAAATTGATAAAGCGGCTTTATTCTTCGGGTCAGTACGATTACAGCGATACCTCATTTATGTCTTTTTTTATGTTTTTGTCGGTTTTATGCAATGAAAACTATTTTAAATAAAAAATAATTATTTTTGCATCGCTTTATTCTGCGAGCTATAACTTTTTTATTTTTTCACTGATGATGCTTTGTGGTGGCTCGTTTTTTGCGGGACAAGATGTCGTTTTCAGCGGTACCATGGATATTTATATGCGTCTTTTTGATCGCGCGTTATTACACTTTTTGTTTGGCGGTATGATAATAAATCATTATTTTTTGCTTCGTTTTTTATTTTTATTTTTTAAGGGGTTCGCTAAAGGGGTTAACTAATGGGACAGTTTTATAGGGCGGGTCATTATGGACGCGGCGATACCTAATATGTGTACTTTTATTGTTTTTTTTTTAATTATTTCCAAAAAATGGATTTATTGGGGGAATATTTTTTTTTTTTTTCTAATTTATTTGGCAATTTTTTTTAAATTATTTTAACACTTTTTTTTTTTTTTTTTTTACTTTATTAAATAGTCCCAGGTGGGACATCACTGTCCTGTGACAGATCGATGATCTGTCACATCACAGATCACTGTGACAGATCAGCGATCTGACACAGGCACTGCAGAAGGCTTCCTCATGCCTGCGCTTTGCAGGCACTGAGGAAGCCAGCTTCCTCAGGCCCCCGAAGGCCCCTGTCGCCATCTTGGATTCGGGGGCCTGGAGGAAAGGAGCCCCCCGCAGCAGCGCTGCACATTGCGCTGCCGTGGGGGGCTCAGGGAAGCACGGAGGGAGCCCTCTCCCTGCCAATGCTTCCCTTTAACCCCCGGTACACCGTGATCATGTTTGATCGCGGTGTGCAAGGGGTTAACATGTCGGGGGCGGTCTGTGACCGCCCCTGACACATTGTTCCGGGTGTCAGCTGTGATAATCAGCTGACACCCGGCCGCGATCAGCGGCGCTCACCACGTGGGTGCCGCTGCTCGCGCTAGACGTACTATCCCGTCCATGGGCATAGGGGCCCGGGTCCCATGGACGGGATAGTACGTCTCATGTCAGGAAGGGGTTAATTAAAAAAAAAATGGCGCCATTTTCCGTCACCTGTACTGTCTACATTTTTCGTGATCTAGGGTTGGGTAAGGACTTACTTTTTGTGCACTGAGCTGACATTTTTATTAAAACTATTTAGAATTGATCTTTTGATCGCCCATTATTGCAATTTATTGCATTGTAGCGACCAAAAAAACCGTAATTCTGGCATTTAGAATTTTTTTCTTGTTACGCTGTTCAGCGATTGGGTTAATTCTTTGCTTACAGTGATAGATTGGGTGACTCTGAATGCGGCGATACCAAATATGTGCATATTTCATTTTTTTGTTGCTTTATTTTTAATGGTGCTAAAAGTTGGATGAGTTGAACTTTAATATTTTTTTATTTTTAAAAACTTTTTTTTACTTTTTACATGCTTCAATACTCTCCATGGGAGACTAGAAACTGCAATACTTTGATTGCTTCTGCTACACACATGCAATGATCAGACCGCCTGTGTAGCAAAAATGCTCATTTGCTATGAGCGCCAACCATGGGGTGCCCGGAAAAGTTCTGGCTCAGCGCTAGAGCCTGTTATGATTGAGTCACCGAAGGAGGAAAAAACAAAAATACAAGCTAAGTCCAGAAAACTGGAGAGGTTGGTAGCTATCGGATTGCAGACCCCTGATCCTATCCACAACAACTAACAGTAGCCGTGGGGGGTTCCTACGATGCCTTAGACCCCTCGAACACAGCCGGAGAACTAAATAGGCCTAAAGAAAGAAAGGGGAAATCTAAACTGCCCCAGAGCAGACCCCAAAGCAATAGGCAGCCCCCAACATATAATGATGGTGAAGCAAGATGAAAACACTAACACAGATAGAAAGATAGGTTGAGAAAACGATGGGGCCCAAGCTAACTATAAAGGACAGGATAGAAAAGCTGCTGTCTGCAATCCGTAAAAAAAACCCTAACTAAAAATGTCCCAACCGTCTGATAGGAAAAACAGGCCTTGAAGTCGCTAGGACTTCAAAAAGACTATATTAGCACTCAGGTCAATTCTGAAGACAGAGCAAAGAGACAAACTGATCAGAGACAAAAACGGAACTCAGCACACCCCCGACCGGGGATGGCTAAACTCCAAAAAACAAGGTAAACAAAACTTAACTAATAAGTTCAATAGCAGAGCAAAACTTATCTTTGGGAAGCAGGAATCAGACTGGTCTCCAAGAATCCAGCAGAGAAATCACCAGCGACTCAGAAGGGCAATGGCTGCCTTATATCCAGTCAGAATTTCCTGTTTCCCAGTCATCATCTACCAGATCAGGTGTTTGGTAATCAGCCTCACTACCTTCCTTCACCAGAAGAGGGAGTTCATCAGACATCAACGGTGAAGGGGAAAATGAACTCACAACAGTACCTCACCCTTGAGGAGGGGTCACCGAAACTTCATCCACGCCACCAGGGTGATCAGGATGGGCCCGATGAAAGGCACGAACCAATCTTTTGGCATGAATATCGGATGCAGGGACCCAAGAATTATCCTCCAGGCCATAACCCTTACATTTAACCAAATACTGGAGTCTCCGTCTAGCCAGGCGAGAATCCAGTATCTTCTCAACCTCATATTCCATATTACCTTCAACCAATACCGGGTCAGGAGGTGCCACCACAGGAACTACTGGCTCAACAAACCTCTTTAACAGAGACTTATGAAACACATTATGGATCTTAAATGTAACAGGAAGAGCCAATCGAAAAGAGACTGGATTAAGAATCTCCAAAATCTTATAAGGTCCAATAAATCTAGGTTTAAATTTTGGAGAAGCCACCTTCATAGCGATATTCTTTGATGACAACCAAACCATATCACCCACCTTAAACTGGGGACCAATGGTCCTATGCCGGTTGGAAAACAGCTGGGCCTTTTCCTGGGAGAGAGACAATTTATCCACCACTTGGTCCCAGATATGGTGCATTCTCTCCACCGCAGTGTCAACACCTGGGCATGCAGAAGGCTCCACCTGCCCTGAAGAGAATTGAGGATGAAACCCAAAGTTACAAAAAAAAGGTGACATCAAAGTGGCAGAACTAGCTCTATTATTTAAAGCAAATTCGGCCAAGGGCAAAAGTGAAACCCAATCATCCTGATCAACAGAAATAAAACATCTCAAATACGACTCCAAGGTCAGGTTTGTTCTCTCCGTCTGCCCATTGGTCTGAGGGTGAAACGCAGAGGAGAAGGACAACTGAATTCCCAGCTTGGAACAGAAAGTCCTCCAAAATTTAGACACAAACTGAACTCCTCTGTCAGATACAATGTTCTCAGGAATCCCGTGCAAGCAAACCACCTGTTGCAAAAACAAGGGCACCAACTCTGAGGAAGATGGCAACTTAGGGAGTGGTACAAGATGGACCATCTTAGAGAATCTATCACAAATCACCCAAATAACAGTCATTCTCTGAGAGACAGGCATATCAGAGATAAAATCCGTTGAAATATGGGTCCATGGCCTCCTGGGCACCGGCAATGGCATCAACAACCCACTAGAGCGAGAACAAGGTTTAGACCGAGAGCAAGTCCCACAGGACTGCACAAAATTCCTGACATCACGAGACAAGGCGGGCCACCAAAAAGACCGACTCACCAAATCTCTAGTACCAAAAATACCTGGATGACCAGCCAATGCAGAGCAATGAACTTCAGACATCACTCTCTTCCTCCACTGGTCAGGAACATACAATTTTCCAATGGGACAACGCTCAGGTTTGTCCTCCTGAAACTCTTCCAGAGCACGTCTCAAATCGGGCGAGATGGCAGAAAGAACTACCCCCTCACCTAAGATGGTAGCAGGCTTGGTCACAACAGGAGAATCAGCAAAGAAACTCCTAGAGAGGGCATCTGCCTTGACATTCTTAGTACCCGGAAGAAAAGAGACCACAAAATCAAAACGTGTGAAAAACAAGGCCCACCTAGACTGTCTAGGATTCAAGCATTTGGCCAACTACAGGTAAATCAAATTCTTGTGGTCAGTAAGGACCACGACTTGATGTTTAGCTCCCTCCAACCAATGTCTCCACTCCTCAAATGCCCATTTCATGGCTAACAGTTCCCGATTCCCCACATCATAGTTACGTTCGGATGGGGAGAACTTTCGGGAAAAGAAAGCACAGGGATTCATTTTAGATGTTACAGGATCTTTTTGGGACAAAACAGCTCCTGCACCAATCTCAGAAGCGTCCACCTCTACCTGAAACGGGAGTGAGACATCAGGTTGCCGCAAAACCGGAGCAGAAGTGAACCTTCGCTTCAGCTCCTGGAAGAAACAGCCTCCGGAGACCAATTCAGCACATCAGCACCCTTCTTAGTCAAATCAGTCAATGGTTTGGCAATACCAGAAAAATTAGCTATAAATTTACGATAAAAATTAGCAAAACCCAAAAACTTCGGGAGGGCCTTCAAAGAAGTGGGCTGAACCCATTCATAAATGGCCTGTACCTTGGCCAGGTCCATTTCAATAGTTGACGGAGACAAAATAAATCCCAAAAATGAAATCCTCTGTACACCAAAAAGGCATTTCGATCCCTTGACATACAGGGAATTCTCCCTCAAAATCCGGAACACAGTCCGAACATGTTCCACATGAGAGTCCCAATCCTTGGAAAAGATCAAAATATCATTCAGATAGATGATCAAAAATGTATCCACCAAGTCTCGGAGAATATCATTCATGAAGCACTGGAAGACAGAAGGGGCATTAGTGAGCCCAAAAGGCATCACCAGGTGCTCAAAATGTCCCTCCGCAGTATTAAACGCCGTCTTCCATTCATCCCCATGCTTAATGCGAATAAGATTATACGCCCCCCTGAGGTCAAGCTTGGTAAACCAGCAAGCACCTTTAACTCTGGAGAATAGATCAGAAATCAGGGGTAGCGGTTACTGATATTTAACAGTAATTTTGTTGAGGGAACGATAGTCAATATAAGGCCTTAATGACCCATCTTTCTTAGCCACGAAAAAAAAACCAGCACCTAAGGGTGACGAGGATGGTCTAATATGACCCTTCTCTAACGACTCCTTAATATAGGATCTCATAGCCTCGTGCACGGGTACAGATAAATTGAAAAGTCGACCCTTGGGAAATTTACACCCAGGGCTCAGCTCAATTGCACAGTCATAAATCCTATGAGGAGGCAAAGACGCAGACTCATTCTCACTAAATAAATCATAATAATCAGCCAAATAGTCAGGAACCTCATGCAACTGGGGAGAGGTGGAGAAAACAGGAGCATCACTAAGGGCACACCGACAACCCCAACTCACCACAGACACAGATTTCCAATCCAAAACTGGATTATGGATTTGCAACCAGGGAAACCCCAGAACAATGGTATCATGCAAATTAGCAACACCAAAAATCTGCAATTCTCTTGATGGTCTGGGGCGACCCGCATTACCACCTGGGTCCAAAACTGAGGTTTATTCTTTGCCAAAAGAGTAGCATCAATACCCCTCAAAGGGATAGGCGTTCGCAGAGGTGTCATAGGAAATCCACAACGTTTAGCAAAATCCAAGTCCATCAGGTTCAGGGCTGCTCCCGAATCCACAAAAGCCTTAGCGGAAAATGTGGACAGGGAGCAGATCAGAGTAATTGCCAGAAGAAACTTAGGTTGAACACCACCCACAGCAAATGTGTGTGCAAAACGTTTCTCTCGTTTAGGGCAGACAGAAATAATATGCGAGGCATCACCACAGAAGAAACACAGCTTATTACGCCTTCTGAACTCCTGACGTTGCGCCCTAGACAAAACTCTATCACATTACATAGGTTCAGACATTTGTTCAACAGGTGGCAACACCTCTCGTGCGGTTTTGCGTTCACGCAAACGCCGAGCAACCTGAATGGCTAATGACATAGAATCATCAAGACCAGAGGGAACAGGAAATCCCACCATAGTATCTTTTACGGTTTCTGACAAACCCTTCCGAAAGAGAGCTGCCAAGGCACCATCATTCCAGGTAGTAAGGACCGCCCACCATCGGAATTTTTGACAGTACAACTCTGCAGAACCCCGGCCCTGGCTCAATGCCAACAGGGCCTTTTCAGCCTGATCAATAGCATTAGGTTCAACAAACAACAACCCCAAGGCTTGAAAAAAATGCGTTCACATTAGTAAGAATAGGATCATCAGGTTTCAAAGAAAACGCCCAATCCTGGGGATCGCTGTGCAGCAAAGAGATGACAATTTTAACCTGCTGCGCGGAGTTCCCCGACGAGTTAGGCTTCAAGGCAAAAAATAATTTACAATTATTCTTAAAATTCAAAAATTTAGATCGATCCCCAAAAAACACATCAGGAGTGGGGATCTTTGGTTCAGCAGCATGTGAATGAGCAAGATAGGCGGAAATTCCCCGCACTTCAGCAGTGAGCTGCTCCACACGATCAGACAATTGCTTCTTTTCCATTGAGAAAGAAAAAAAATATTCCCCCTACGGCCTCAGAGACATAGAGGAAAAAATATACAAAAAAAATTCTGTTATGAATGAGTCACCGAAGGAGGAAAAAACAAAATACAAGCTAAGTCCAGAAAAAGGGAGAGGTTGGTAGCTATCGGATTGCAGACCCCTGATCCTATCCACAACAACTAACAGTAGCCGTGGGGGGTTCCTACGATGCCTTAAACCCCTTGAACAAAGCCAGAGAACTAAATAGGCCTAAAGAAAGAAAGGGGAAATCTAAACTGCCCCAGAGCAGACCCCAAAGCAATAGGCAGCCCCCAACATATAATGACGGTGAAGCAAGATGAAAACACTAACACAGATAGAAAGATAGGTTGAGCAAGCGATGGGGCCCAAGCTAACTATAAAGGACAGGATAGAAAAGCTGCTGTCTGCAATCCATAAAAAAAACCCTAACAAAAAATGTCCCAACCGTCTGATAGGAAAAACAGGCCCTGAAGTCGCTAGGACTTCAAGAAGACAATATCAGCACTCAGGTAAATTCTGAAGACAGAGCAAAGAGACAAACTGATCAGAGACAAAAATGGAACTCAGCACACCCCCGACCGGGGATGGCTGAACTCCAAAAAACAAGGTAAACAAAACTTAACTAATAATTTCAATAGCAGAGCAAAACTTATCTTTGGGAAGCAGTAATCAGACTGGTCTCCAAGAATCCAGCAGAGAAATCACCAGCGACTCTTAACGGCGTCGGCTGCCTTATATCCAGTCAGAATTTCCTGTTACCCAGTCATCATCTACCAGATCAGGTGTTTGGTAATCAGCCTCACTACCTTCCTTCACCAGAAGAGGGAGTTCATCAGACATCGACGGTGAAGGGGAAAATGAACTCACAACAGGAGCCCGCACCAAACAGGGGGAGTCTGGCATGGGTGTACTATTACACCCATTGTCGAAAGGGGTTAAAAGGATTGGCCATATTCTGATTATTGTTGCCGAATGTGTTTGAGATGATAAAGTACTTACTAACGCCCCCGTCACACACAGCGATCTCGCTAGCGAGATCGCTGCTGAGTCACAAGTTATGTGACGCAACAGCGATCTCACCAGCGAGATCACTGTGTGTGACACTTACCAGCTACCGGCCCCCCTGCCGGGTATCGCTGATCGTCCTGGAATTGCCAGGACATTTTTTTGATCGCTGGTCTCCTGTTGGCCAGCACGCATTGCTGCGTGTGGCAGGCGGGAGACCAGCGATCAGCGAGCTGGCACTGGTAACAAAGGTACACATCGGGTTTCTAAGCAGCGTGCAGCACTTAGAAATCCGATGTGTACCTTAGTTACCAGCGCGCTGGTGCAGGGAGCTGGTAACCAAGGTACACATCGGGTTTCTAAGTGCCGCGCGATGCTTAGAAACCTGATGAGTACCTTGGTTACCAGCTCCCTGCACCAGCACTCTGGTAACTAAGATACACAGTGGAACTAAGCGACGTGCATCGCTTGTTACCTGCGTGTCGATGGTGCTGATCACTGCTGTGATCTGCCTGTTTGGCAGCTCACCAGCGATCATGTAGTGACACACCACCGATCCTGACAAGGTCATATCATCGCTGGTGCGTCGCTATGTGTGACGGGGCCCTAATATGGACTTTATTGAATTTCGGCACCAAATATTAATGGAAAATAGAAATATAGGCTATGCTGAATGCCTTTTAATCATCTCACAACCACATTTGTTAACATTAACTAGAGATTGGTCAATGCACAACCCATAAAGTACATTCCGTAACAAGTTCCCACTAAACATTTTGCTAACTAAACCTATTTTTCATAAGAGTTGTTTAGTTAAATCCGTTAGTCAATTATGTCAAGTGCAAAATTATAGCGCCAATAACAAAAAAGATTTCAGCTCAGTGAATCACGGCATGTGATTTAGCATTTAACTGTGCAGTGTTATTATGCACCGAGTGTGCAGCGGCCCTGAACTGTTGCCCCTTGGATCCGGTGAGGAGAAGCAAAGAAGGGAGGTCCTGGGCTGCCAGCGTGTCCGGACCCCCTCTTTGCTTCTGCTCACTAGGCCCCATACACTAGTAGGGGCACTAATGACCTGATGGCAGCCCTGACTGTTGCACCCAATAAACTAAGTGATACATCATTGAAATCAGGGTCTCTTTTTCTAAATCATGCTGCTCTTAGAAGAGGTAGCAAAAACTGGTGACAGATTCCCTTTAACGGCTCAAAAAATCATATTCCTAATGCATATACACATTTACTTTTTGCCCACAACTGCCCACAACTGGAGCTTCACCCACTATCACATCACTTTTAATAAAACTAAAATACCTTTTTTGCTTCCTTTATCCATAATCTTCCTTTCTTGGCCGTGCTGATCATTTAGGCAATTGAAAGTCTTGCATTATTATTGTCGGAGGCATTGTGTGACTGGCACCAAACTCTAACAAGCTTCGTTTATCGGAGAGAATCAATTGCATAGGCTATTATTCCAGATATGTATGCCTCTCTGCTAGGTGCTTGGATCCTTTGTTACACGAGTGATACAGAGTTTGCCAGCAGAATTAGATTTATTTTGTGAATTTGCCATTGTAATTGCTCTTTCATAAATCTCATTTTGTGTGGGGGATTAGACATTATTGTTAATGAAAATGAGTCTTTATGCTGGGAGATGAACAGGTTACTTAATGCAAAGTCCACTCACAAGATAGATCATTTATATATTTTTTTTAATTTTATTTATTGGCTTCATTCCCTATTGATGGTTATGGCTTTTCCTGTGTTGAGGTGTCTGTGACATCTTGTAGGATTTTTCTTTTTCATTTATTGGCTTAATATAATGAGAATTACTTTTATTACCAACAGACCTAGTAGAGCACACTGTTTTACCTTAAATGATCACTCTCACTATGGCTCCAATCCATCATTGCCTTTGTGCCCGTTTTTGTCTAGTTTTGTCTGTTTTGTACTTTTTTGTTTGCACCCAATGTATTATTTTGTTTGTGCCTTTTTTGTTTATTTTATCGCCTGTTTTTTTTTTACAGCTTTGTGGGCAGACTTCAAAGATTCCGATTTTCTTTCACCTGATTCTTTAATTGTGGCTTTTTAAAAAGTCACAAAAATTGACGCATTACCAATCTAATCCCCCTTCGGGTGTCTTTTTGAGAGCGCCATTTTGGCACATTTTTTGTGTCATTTTATAAAACGTATGACTTATAGCACTAAAAAACAGAAAAAAAGACCCATTGGGACTTTGTGTCAAATTCGTGAATCCTGTGCACTATTTTGATGAAATTTTATGCAAAAGGGCAATTAGTAACACAATTTAAAAAAGGAAAGTGCCTTCAGAAAATACTGAAAATGATAGATCGGGGCTATAATTGACCATTTTTGATTTTGCGTCAAATTTATGAAGTGTGTACGCCATTTTTAAGAACTTATAAATGAGTAAACTGGAAAGACAATAGTGCATAGGGTCTTCTTTTGGTAAACAATTGTAGATAGATAGGGAGAGTCGCTCACCTGGCGGGTCCCTGTTACCATAATTACTTAGCACTTAGATTCAGGCGGCTGCAGACCCACAAGGTAATAGAACATCAAAGGTGGAATCGAATTTGGAAGAACTTGGTGCTATAGGCTTGGTGCTTACATGGTTTTTTTAAGTGATTTTCTTTTTTTGTCTTGTGGCATTAGTTGCTTTTTTACCAGCCAAATTATTCATGAATTTGGCATAAATTGAAGAACTGACCATTGAAAAAGGGTAAATGGCAAGTAATAGCAGATAGATAGATAGATTGATAATGAGATAAAGTTGCAAAAAATCTGACAGCACATACTTTAATAAAACTAGAAAAATCTTTAGTCTAAGCCCAAGTTAAATCACATTGAGAAAAGGTTAGGGTTAGACCGGAATCACACTACCGTATAACACGGCCAAGTGCTTTGTGATACAACATCGCATATCACTCGGCCAAGTATTATTCTATGGGGCAGCTCAGATCTGCGATTATTTTCTTATGCCGATTCAGCAGCATAGTGTGATCGGCAGTGAGACTCGACTCACTTGCACCCACACAAGTCTATGGGCTCGTATGAATCATCAGATTGCATTCTGATGTCATCCCAGTGCAATCCGATCTATGCCAAAACATTCAATGGAGGAGATGGAGAAATTACTTACTCCATCTCCTTCGCAGCTGTACTCCAATCCCGTCATGTGAGGAGATCGGAGCACAGAGCACTGACACTCTGATCAGAGCTGGAGCCGAGGATCATATCGCTCTTACATCGGATGCCATACGCTGATGTAAATCGAGCCTTAGAACAGAAATGTCACACACCTCCGCACTCTAGGCATGCGATGTTTCGGCCCTAACATTAACCCTTTCTCGGTGTCACATACTTTGGGCATAAAATAAATATGTTTCTAAGTTTTATGGAAGGATGTGCTTCCTCAATTATTGCTGCTTATACACTACCATTCAAAAGTTTAGGGTCACGTAGAAATATCCTTATTTTTGAAAGGAAAGCACAGTTTTTTCCAATGAAGCTAACATTAAATGATTCAGAAATACACTCTATACATTGTTAATGTGGTAAATGACTTTTCTAGCTGCAAACGTCTGGTTTGTAATGCAATATCTTCATTGTTGTATAGAGGCCCATTTCCAACAACCATCACTCCAGTGTTCTCATGGTACTTTGTGTTTGCTAGCTGTGTAAAAAGGCTAATGGATGGTATGAACGGCGGTACCCTGGATCTCTCCTGCGGGCACACAGCACGGGTCTCATTTACAAGTATTGCACAATAAAGCACTGCAACTCTGTCCTCTATGCCCTGCCTGATCCAGCATTATACACTTTCCAATTCCAGCCCCAGTCAAAGAGACGCTTGTTCCAGAGACCACACATTACCCAGTACTATAGACTTTATTCCTGTCACAGGATATTCCTCTCCCCAAATATATCTCTCACAGTTCTCGTTAAAGAATTTAAAAGGAATTTTCTGATGAAGGTCCCTTGCTGGACCGAAAACGTTCATATGATATGAGGTTATTTTTGCCTGGATGCACAATAAAGGGAATAATGCTTCTCCACTATTGAGTGCCATGTATATTTTTAAATACTTACCGTATTTTTCTCTTTATAAGACGCTCCGGATTATAAGATGCACCCCAAATTTTGAGGGGAAAAATAAAAAAAAAATATTTTTTTAATAAAATGGAGGTGCTTCTTATAATCCATGTGTCTTATTGCTTACCAGGGGTGGTGGCTGCGATAAAGCGGGGTCCCAGGGTCGCTGCTGGAGGAGGCGGGAGTGAGGTGATACTGCTGGCCGCAGGAAGGGATGAGAGGGTGCTCCGATGTACAGTGCACTGCCAGGGGGTTTGTGCTGCTGCCAGGGGGTCTTGTGCTGCTGGGGGTCTGTGCTGCTGCCAGGGGGGGTTGTGCTGCTGCCAGGGGGGCTTGTTCTGCTGCCAGGGGAGGCCTGTGCTACTGCCAGGGGGGCTTGTGCTGCTGCCAGGGGGGCTTGTGCTGCTGCTAGGGGTCTGTGCTGCTGCTGGGGGTCTGTGCTGCTGCCAGGGGGGCCTGTGCTACTGCCAGGGGGGCTTGTGCTGCTGCTGGGGGTCTGTGCTACTGCTGGGGGTCTATGCTACTGCAAGGGGGGCTTGTGCTGCTGCCAGGGGGGTCTGTGCAGCAGCCCGGGGCTCTGCCAACATTTACCGGGTGTAGGCCGCAGGGGTGTCCGGCGGTGCTGTGGGTGACTCCGGGTGCCTAGCCGTGTCTCCACGCGCCCAGTGGTGTCTCTGGTTCCCATCCCGGGGCTCTGCCGAAATTTTGCAACAGGCCAGAGCCCTGGGGCTCTCTCGAATCCCTCTGTATTGACTCCGGCAATATGGCGGCCGCCGCCGGGGGCGGCGCATGCGCTGATGGTGATCTCAGGACTGAGATCTCAAGAGATGAGATTTCTGAGATCTCATCTCTCGAGATCTGTCCCGAGATCACCATCAGCGCATGCGCCGCCCCCGGCAGCGGCCGCCATATTGCCGGAGTCAATACAGAGGGAACCGAGAGAGAGCCCCGGGGCTCTGACCTGTCGCAAAATGTCGGCAGAGCCCCGGGATGGGAATCGGAGACACGGCTGGGCACCCGGAGACACCCACAGCACCGCCGGACACCCGGACACCCCTGCGGCCTATACCCGGTAAGGCATGTGCGCCTTGTAAGACGCACCCCCATTTTCCCCCCAAGTTTGGGGGAAAAAAGTGCATCTTGCAAAGCGGAAATACGGTACGTACTACGAGGTTAAGAACATGGGCCAGGCATGGTATGTGTGTGAGCAGACATCGCCTCACAGTCGCCACCAGGTTCCGGCCAAAACCCAGTGTAAAATATCGGCCCTGTAGCTAAATATTCTTTTGGCAGCTAAATATTTTATCACTAAGATGTGATGGCTGGGACAGGCAAACCCATTTAAAATAGCTGGATTTTCACTCTGTACTATGAAAAGGCTCTTGCTGTATTCTGCAATGTCAACAAGCAAATGGAGAAAAAAAACATTTACTCTGGATTGCTTTGGAATAAAATAATCAGGATTAAGATGCCAAAAAAAAATTCCTGCCCACTGATACCTGGGGCTATGTATATACCTTCAATATATGTAATAGGCAGCAGCAGCAGACAGTAATGGAATGGACCCTCTTCATGTATGCAATGAAGTATGCCACATACAATGCATGCCTGCTACAGATATCTATATATCCACAGACACTCCTTGCCTACCTAGCACTGCAACTATATACCCCGTAATTAGTTCTTAGAAGGACTGTTGATTAAGCTGGATTTGTGTATTCTATTATGCTATACCCACACTAACTTATAAACCCCCCTAATCTGACCCTAGCTCTGCAGCAACTCTCCCTACACTGTCTGATTCTGGAGGTGACTGTGACGAGCAGGGCAGCGGCAGGTCTCATATAGACTTGATGATGCTGTGCAGCAAGCCAATCACTGTATTGCCACATCCAACATGGCTGCAGCATAACATTGTGTGGCAGACAATCCCTGCATGTTGATTGGTGCTCTAAAGAAAGGATATGTAATGGATCATCCTATAATAATGTATGTTATCATGGGCCTCGTTACAGTGCAGTTTCTATAGGATGAAGATATTATTACTAATCAATAATTAAAGGGAATCTGTCAGCAGGTTTTTGCTACTTTACCTGAGAGGAGCATAATGTAGGAATGAAGACCCTGATTCCAGCGATGTATCATTTATATTACTGGGTGCATCAGTTGTGACTCAATCAGAATTTTTCTCTGCTGTACATTAGATGTAGCAGTTCTCAGAAAGCTGACACTGCCAACACCCCTGATTAGCAGCTTTCTATGTACTTTGTATATTGACAGTAACCTGCTAATCAGAACTGAGGGCGTGGATGGACTAGTAGTCTGGCGGTGATAATCTCCAGCTGATAAAACATTGATGGTGTGAAAACAACAGCACACAGCCTAATAAGTCACATATCTCTAAAATCTGTGTCACAGCCCCTACCTCATATTGCCCTCAGATTGCATAGCAAACACCTGCTGATAGATTCTTTTCAAACACATAGAGAAAGTAGAAAATTTGGTATAACGACAGCAGTTTTGTAATATAATGTTTACCAGGGGCGCAACTGCAGAACTCTAAAAATAATATCCATGTTTTATACTCTCCATCTTCCAGTCAATTTATCAACATGACTTGTAAGCAGATTGCAGAAAGCCGGCATACACTTTGTGTCACGTAATTAATGACTGGAGAACGAGGAACTCTGTAAACAATATATTTTAACATGTGCTGTTCATTGATATTGCTGAGCTTTTTAGATGACATTTGCTTATATTAAATGACTTATTGCTTTACTTACTCCGGTGGCATCACCTGGTGAAGACGGTCTGGGCAAATAAATGATGAAGAAAGATGTGAAGAATATCCAATTTATATACTGTAGATAAACCTATAAGAGGTGTGTTCATTTTTAACTGTCAGGCTCACTATGTGAAGTGGCCCCGTTAAGCCCAGGTCCAGGTCAGTACATGATCCCCGGCGTCAGTGGAGCTGTCGGAATGGCACGTGGGAAGCGAGGACGAGGTCCACTTAGGAATCTTGGGAGCAGCTGAGAAATGCAGTGGTGTCAGCAAAGAAAGAAGCATATTTGCACAGTGTTCACAGGAAAGGGGAAGGTATGCCAACCAAGAGTCATGAAACATCATAGGAGGATGGAAGGTACGCCAACCAAGAGTCAAGAAAAATCACAGGAGGGTGGAAGGTATGTGGGGAGGAGGACCCCCATATAGTGTTTGGGCCGGAACCAGGGAGACCGCCATCAGGGTTATTGATGGAACCACACCAGGGGGATTACAAAGGGAGACATGCAAGTTAAGTTGTCAGGGCAACAGAGGGCGGGGATAGGACACAAGGAGCAGGGGGCGCGCTGAGGTGGCAGTTGGGAGAGAGCCAGAGAGAAGGCAGGAAGCAGGGTGACTTGCAGGGGCACCGACAGGAGCCTGTGAGTAGGAAACTGCGCATTTACCGACAAGAGAGACAGGAGAGACTGTTACCGGAGACTGCTCCCCGCCCCCGTTCTCAGAGAATCATCCCCACTGCCCCCCCGCCTTTGTGGGAGAGAATCTTTACCTCAGGTTGTGGCCGTGAGTACACATAACCAGGCCGCGGAGGCTTGGACACTTACCCCCAGCCTTCCCCCACCACGGCGACCCTGCCGTCACCGGCCTGAAGATACGCCACCTCGTCATAGGCGAGATTAAAGGCCCGCTACCCCAGCTTTGGGAGAGACTCCTTCAAAAAGATGGCTTCAGATCATCTGTGGAACTGCGTCATCACCGCGTGCCACCAGCATCGCTTTCTTCAGGGCCTGTTGCGCCCCACCGGCATCGCTTTCTTCAGGGCCTGTTGCGCCCCACCAGCATCATTTTCTTCAGGGCCTGTTGCGCCCCACCGGCATCGTTTTCTTCAGGGCCTGTTGCGCCCCACCGACATCGCCTTCTTCAGGGCCTGTTGCGCCCCACCGGCATCGTTTTCTTCAGGGCCTGTTGCGCCCCATCGGCATCGCTTTCTTCAGGGCCTGTTGCGCCCCACCGACATCGCTTTCTTCAGGGCCTGTTGAGCCCCATTCCTTCCTGGAGTAGCGAGGCATCAGGACAGCTGCCTCAGTGACATCTACGCGGCCACGCTCTCGAAACCGGCAACCCCCTGGAAGGCTAAGTGCAATATAGTCTTGTTAATATTGTTGAGTCCCTGCGTGGACTGTTTTATAAAAGTTATTTCACAAACCACCATCAGTCTAGTGTCTCGTCACTGCATCCTGCGAACCTGCTCAACCCTACATCTTGGGAGCAGCTGAGAAATGCAGTGGTGTCAGCAGAGAAATAAGCATATTTGCACAGTGTTCACAGGAAAGGGGAAGGTATGCCAACCAAGAGTCATGAAACATCACAGGAGGGTGGAAGGTACGCCAACCAAGAGTCATGAAACATCACAGGAGGGTGGAAGGTACGCCAACCAAGAGTCATGAAACATCACAGGAGGGTGGAAGGTATGCCACCAAGAGTCATGAAACATCACAGGAGGGTGGAAGGTACTCCAACCAAGAGTCATGAAACATCACAGAAGAGTGGAAGGTACGCCAACCAAGAGTCATGAAACACAATCCGAAGACACAGGTATGTGAATCAGAGGCCCTTAAATGAGTCAAGGGAGGTGATGTCATGGATCCATGCCAGACAAACCTGCAAAACCCAGTGTGAAGCACAACAGTGGGCAGCAGACCAAGGGGAAGGAAGCAGAAACCCGGATACCTGAGACATGTGTAACATTACCTTTCAGTAAATTTCTTTAAGGATTCCAAATTCTCACAAATTCAGTTCAATACATCATCATGACATGATAGAAATACATTTGACAAGTGCTATTCACATCACACGTATAGACGATCACAGCATGAACAACTGAGAGAGCACCACAAGTTGTCTCAGATGACACAGCAATAACAGGGGGTGGTGTGTAGCTCTTGAACACTGGTAAATCAGTGCTGTGTCATCTGAGATGTAATTTCGTAATCTTCAATTTTTAAAGGATAACCTAATAAAAGTTTGCTGATTTTTAAAGAAGCCCTCGGAGTGAGCAGGATCCACTTCTATTTTTTCTAATGCAGAACAGAAGCACATTTTTTACAAGAGGCAAGAAAATTATTGTTGCAGCCAATCAGTGCCCTAACATTCATGTGCCATATTCCATCATGTCGCTGAAAGCTGCAACGACTGTTTGGCTGCAGCGGTCATATGCTGGCTACATGTCAAACAAAGACTAAGGGGAAGACTGAAGCTTCTGCACTGGGATAATAGAAAAAAGAAGCAAGTAGTGTTTATTGGGATGTTTAATTACTTAAAGAGCAATTCATAATGGATCATGGAAAGACAGAATTGCAGATTAGTAGATTCATGATGAAAAATTAAAAATTCAATCTGCTTTCATCCTCTTTCTTCAGTTGGTATCTGTGCAATAAAATTATAAATATTATATTATGTTGGGTAATAGATATGGTGAACTCTGTGAGAAACCAGCCAACAGTTATATAAAGCCACACAAGCTCTACAGTGACAGGCTCAGACTGGCCCACTCGGGAATCGCCAAGGGATGGGCCACTGAGCAGAGACACATGGATCACCATGGGCCGACACTGAAAGCTTGGGGCCCTGTGCAAGAAATGTTTGAATCTATCTATCTATCTATCTCATATCTATCTATCCACCCATTCATCTATCTGTCTATCTATCTATCTATCTATCTATCTATCCCATATCTATCTATCTATCTATCTATATACTAGTAAATTTCCTTGTATAATTTGCCCCATCCTAGTCCATTTAGGCTAGAATAGGAGACATTACTATATTGAGCCCACAATGGGGGACATTATTTCTACACAGGGGCTAGAATGAGTAAAGTTTTTATTACAGAGGACCATTATTATTGTATAGGGAACATTATATTGTATGGATGCCAAAATGGGAGAAATTATAACTAAATTGAGACTTGAATGGAGAACATTATTACATTATTGTGGCAAGAATAGAGGGTACTATTATTCTATGGAGGCCAGAATGCAAGACATTTTTACTAGGGATGAGCAAACGTGCTCAATGATACTCAAATATCACTCGAGTGTCTGAGTGCTCGATTGTACTCGTTACTCGGCGAGCATTAGCCGGTGCTTGACGTAAAATTCTAATCCCTGCCCTGCATGTTTGGTGCCTGTTACATAGCCAATAAGCATACATGGATTGCCTGCTCTTCACTCTAATGCCATAGCTATATTGGTTATGGCATCACTGTGATTGGCTTGCCGTGTGACATCATCAGGGGTTGTAAACGAACAGGTGCCGCCCGGCTCAGCACACTGACGCCATTGAACATCTCTGTGACACTTCGTTTTGGAGGGAGAGAGTACTTGTCCAGGCCTGAGTGTGCCTAGTATAACAAATCAGCGACCTATTGCTTTGATGCTGGTGCTGAAGCTGAGCCATCAATTTCTTGGATATGCGCATCTACAAACTAAAATCTTTTGAAAAACCACCTCAACAAACAACCTGTTACGATGGGACAGTCATCACCCCTTAAGCCTCAGAAGGGGGATCCTGAAGGGGTAATATTTGAAGGCTAGGAGAAATTGTTCATCATCACAAATTTTCCATACTCAAGCTAGACCACTGAAGGAGAGATTCCTCAACAGGGGGTATCGCAAGAATGTGCTGTACTTAGTCAAGCTTTTTGCAATGCAGCCTCCTGCACTAGGACAAGCTTAATAAAGGCCACAATGAGAGACCTCTGTGATCGAACTCTTAGGGTGATAGGAAACTTTGATGACTGTTCTATGGAGGTGAGGCAAATATTAAATGGACATTGGAACATATAGACAGCTGATATAGACATTGCAAATTTTCTCACCTCTTCCCCAGCCATCACCTTTAGAAGAGCTACATTAGGGAACAGTTGGTGTATAGCACCTATACCCCTCCTAAAAGGATGGGCACTTGGCTGGATAAAATAAGCAATGGCACCTTTACATGCGGTAGTTGCAATTTTTGCAAATGTGTTAAAGGGAATCTGTCACCCCTTTTTTGAGATATCATATAATAATATCATTCAATTGTGTGTCACATAAGGATTCTCTTAGTACTTTTGCTTCCCCCTGACCCCGCACCTTTCATGCATAAATACCTTTTTTATATCGGTTCAGATGTATGTAAACTGCCGCTGTCCGGTCCGCTGGGCGGGGCTTATTCAACTGATCCCCCCCTCCCTGTCTTGCTTTACACAAGAAATGCATAGAGCAAGACAGGGAGGGGGGGAGCAGGTGAATAAGCCCCGCCCAGCGGACCGGACAGCGGCAGTTTACATACATCTGAACCGATATAAAAAAGGTATTTATGCATGAAAGGTGCGGGGTCAGGGGGAAGCAAAAGTACTAAGAGAATCCTTATGTGACACACAATTGAATGATATCATTATATGATATCTCTAAAAAGGGGTGACAGATTCCCTCTAAGACAGGCAATCCTTTTTCCAGTTCAAGCATGGGTACTAGCTGTAAAAGCAGGTATTTTGCAAACTGCAAAACCAAAGGGGTGATCTATTTATTCCACTGCTCTTGCCCATTTGACTACATCTGTAAAACTATGAGGTTGTTTAGGAGAAGGATAGGAGCCATGTCGGTGACATTAGGAACTATAGAGAATCACCTATCGATAGGAGTATAAAAGAAAAACACCAAGGTGACCTTGAATCCTTTACATTCTCTGTAATTGAAGTTTTTTCTCCCGCTATTTGAAGAGGAAATTGGGATTGGCTGATCCTCCAGAAAGAATTAGGATGGATCTATAGGATGGATTCTGTTAAGCCAAAGGGTTTAAATGAACAGCCCTGTTTTGGCTTTTATGAGTAACCTCACTTCCTAGATTTGTCAACGTTTTTACAATACCTGACCATGACACATTGGCCCTAATGGGCATACATGTCTTATCACTGACACCCATCTGGGAGATATACAGTACTTACATGCAAAAAATATGAAAGAATACACGGTCATCATATGCATGTAATATCACCACCACGTATTATCCTGCTACAATGATAGAAGCCTTTATTATACTCTTTTCTCCTGACTGAGAGTACTTGGTTATTAATCCAATTTCTTCGAAACAATGGGCCCATTGATGTTACAGGGTATATTGATAGAGGGTGCTTTTTTCATCCTCCCGTTTCTCTTTCCAGTGCAGCTGAGGAAATGGTCTTCAGCAGGTAGCCTCCTATTGATTGGAATACAATATGACACACATATATGGCAGAGGCTGGGGAATGCATAATGACGTGCTGTGAGGATGGCACAACTTCCGTTTATACGAGCTAGTTACTTTTTCCGCTAAGGCACAGCTTCTCCTCATGCGCGCTAATTTCACCACTGGACATATTGCGTTTGCTTCCGGTTGTTTGGAACACATCGTGAGACACATGATCACTTCCGGTCCTGCGCGATCATGCTGTCCTTGTATGAGTCAACGTGTTAAGCTTCCTGGTGCCTATCAAGACACATGGAGGATAAAAACCAAAAAGATAATACCGAAAAAAGGTCAAGGAATAAATAAGGGACATAATATCATAAATAAAGCACCTTTATTTAACAATGGGTGGCAATGAATAGCACTGCAGACAAGAGAGTGTCCATACATGTTAAAAACAATGATTTAATATGAAACAGATGATAAAAACAGAATAAAAAATGGAAAGATCATAATCAAGGGGGACCACTAAAAATGGATGTAAGGAAACAAGGTAATACTATATGGGAAAAATGCAATCAAAATTGAAAGCAGACAAATAAATGTATTAATAGAAAACGACTAGGAGGGAAAACATGCTAAAAGTAATTCAATCATAACTCCTTGTCTGAAAATATGCATAGACACAGTAACACAGAAACAACATGATGCTGTTAGTGCTGACACCTTAATCATATATGGAGAGGCATTGTTATGGAATATAGCAAACAAGTGTGCATAAGAGGAGACCTTCCAAAAATGGACATGCATGTAGAGCAAGAATGTGTATAGCAGCAAGATATGTATAACAGCAACATATACAATGGGTCTATATGGGAAGAAAATGAATGGAGAGGCAGCGGTGGTTACCTAATGGTGATACCCAGTTCATGTGCGGCACACACCCCGATGCGCGCTTCAGAACAAAATGGAGGTTAGTATAACATCTGATTTGCACGGATATGATAACTACAGGTTAAGAAGCCTTATCTCTGTTTTACATGTGGTTAATGTGGTTATTTTTGCTTGATGATTTTTTTTTGGATAAGCCTCAGCTGCATTGCAGTTACATCTGCTCTATGTTAAGGAGCACTAAATACGTCACATATTGAGCAATATCTAGGAGTTTCCACATGCTAATTATGTGATTGACTATACATTTATCTTGTGGCCTGTTAGATACTCCTTGACACCCCTCATGCTATATGATATCTAGGTATCTCCTTGAGTCTTTTTGAGTCAATCAATAGGCAATAAGCACCAGCACTTTAATTTTTTCTCCCCTTCATTGGATAGGGCCAAATAGGGACAGAAGGGTCAGTCGCCGATGAGCAGGGGTGCTATCTTCACAGGACTAGAGTGCCAACCTCCACTGGTAGGCAGGGGATGAGTGAGAGCATTAACAGCGACACTACTATGGTCTGATGTGATGGCTATAGGTCAATAAACCTCATACTTGCTTTACATGTGGATATTCTATGACTTATGGTCTTTGGATGTAAATAATTCATACCTGCATTTTATGTGTATCAGTTGTAAGCTCTATGCTATGGTCTGTTATATTCTCTATCCCCTTTTTAATGAGACAACAAAAAAAATGTTAAGCTAATATTCAAATATTTTTGTGTATCTACAGTATATATAGTGGCATTAGCAATTTAACTCTGTTGTCTTCTCTAGATAGGATCTATAAGAGTCAAAAGAGACAGCCTCCGATGAGCAGGGGCGCTATTTGTGCAGGAGTAGGGTGATAACCTCCGTTGGTAAGCCTGGGATAGAGGTAGAGCATTAATAGAGAAATTGTTATCTTCCAACTAGATCTGAGTATTATCATTGGTGAGAGGAAGAAAAAAGTTGTCGGATCAGCCCTTAGTCATTGACATTCTATGACTAAGGGCTGATAGCCAGAAACGTGTCAGAATGTGACTGTTTTTATCTATTTGTGGATATATCTACACATTTTTATGATGGTGTGAAATAAAGAAGAATTGTTTTTGATTTTTCAGCTGTGTGATCCAACAACTTTTTTCTTCCTCTCACCAATGATTATACTCAGATCTAGTTGGAAGATAACAATTTCCCTATTACTGCAGGCACACTGTCAGACGCTAGTACTGTGGAGGATGTGTACTGTGGCCTGTAACTTGCCACTGACTGGCGCTGACTCTATCACTAGTTCCCTATCCACACACATAATATCAGAGGGAGGGGAATCTTGATAAGTCATTTGCAAGTCCATACAACCGTCATCATTCACACAGTAGCAACTAGAGTCTATACTAGAGCCATGCAAACCTTTTATAGCCAGGACCTTCCGGAAGCTTCCAGATCCCTGAGATGGACCAATCAGATCAGAAGGACCTGTACATGTGACTCCCGATCGCCAATGGGAGATCGTCTCGTGATCGTCTCGTGAGCATGCTCAGTGGAGCGACGGAAGGACTTAGCCTCTGGAGCGGTTTGTTGCTGAGCAGCCTGCATTGCTATTGCTGGCCCAAAGGTGGCAGCAACAGCCAGACCCACAAGGTAGGTCTGGGCAGAGCGTCGGAAATGACGGGGCTGCTGAGCAAGCTCCTCTGAGGTCAATGGGGAATGGGAGACCGCAGAATGTGAGGCTCTGGATTCCTGTTGTGCCGCTGCAGGAACCCGACGCCTAACACATACAGTGTAATGTGCTTAGTGGGTTACAAAAATGGCAGAACCACACAAGACTCCCGAGGAAGTGACTGCAGGAATTTTGGAGCCATAGGAAGCTGTTGCAACAGCAGGGGAGGCAGGAACTTGTGGTCCGGATCCATGCAATTACCAAAACCAGAACCCAGGTTGCATCCTTTACCAGTGGGGTTATTTCAGACTGCAAACAGGAGAGCCAGGATCCAGGAACTTGTTAGTGGACTGTGGGTCCTAAGCTGTTCAGAAGAGACAAGTAGGTGAGCCAAGACCATATCTAGAGAAATGTTATGGGGCCTGCTAGCTGCAAAATACCAAGATTTGGCATCTACGGGTAGGTGGTCATTTCGACCGTCAGCGGAGAAGGGGTCCATTTAAGAGTTTGGGAACTGTAATCACATCTCGTTCAACCATCAGATAGTAGAGCTGGAACTCTTGCCTTAAAGGCTGCAAGAGCTGATGGCTGGAACCAGGGTCATGTTCCTCAAAGTGGAGGGGCAACATCGCTGGTATGAAGTAGGTGTTATCTGAGAAGGAAGGCGGCTCAAGACAGAGCTACTAACTCCATTGAAAGAGCATAGTGTGCTTGGGGTTCCCCACTTCTTATATGAGAGCCAGGGCCGGATTTAAGAGGTGGGTGGCCCGGGGCCCATTTTGGAGGGAGGTCCATTTTCAAGGTGCTGCAATATGTAATGCAAAAACACAAAATGAAACTAGCGCAAGTTTATTTACAAAAATCATTTACACAGAGTAATTCAGGTAAAATCATTCATTTTTTTACAATCCAGGCACTTTCCTTGATTTTCGTGCTACAAAATCACTAATGATTTCACTAAAGTCCAATTCACGCAGTATATTCATTCATACAGTGTAAAGCAGTTACTGGTACATTATGGTGGCTTGTAAAACTCCAAAAAAGCTTTAAAAGATTTGGCTGGGTTGCATTTCTCACCCAAACATTATTTTGTGGTCTGCTGTAAATTTCCATGAGATATAACACTCACAAAAAGCATTAAAAATTTTGCTGGGTTAAATTTCTTGGCCATAAATTTCTCTGATATCTAACCTTCCAAAACACTTTCCAAAATTTATCTGGTTTCAATTACTCATCCATGAAGTATTATGTCTTCTGAGGTACATTTCCGTAGAATATAATACTCCAAAAAAGAGTTTAAAAAATATCTGGATTAAATTGTCATTCATAGAGTGTAACTTGTTCTGGGGTACATTTCGTTAGTAGATAATCCTTCAAAAAATTAATAGAAAATGTATCACTATTATATTCCTTACCCATAGAGTTTTACATATTCTTGGGTAGACTTCGGAGGTATATAAGCCTTTAGGAAAATAGTTCAAAAACGTATTGGTACTAAATTCCTCATCCACACAGTATTACATGTTCTTTTGTATATTTTGGTGATATCGAAGGCTACTTTCATATTAGCGCTTTTTAGCGCAGCGCTTCGTGCGCAATAGAAATGCATGCAAAAAAACGCATCATGTGTTTTGCATGCGTTTGCTTTTTTTAGGTGCATGCATTTTAACCAGTTTCTAGCCATGTTAACTATTAAAGCGCATGTGCTTTTTAACGCAGGCATGCGCATGTCTATGCGCACGCCTGCTTTCCTGTAGACTGTAATGCATTATTTTTTCACATTCTGTGCGCAAGTGTGCTCATGCGTTTTTTTTACTCCATTGGACGGACCCAAAAATACAACAGGTTGCGTCTGGCGCGCCTAGGCGCACACCTTAAAAAAAAGCATGCACACGAAAACCCATACGAACTAGTGCAAACGCAAGACTATGCGCCCCCCATGTTAAACATAGGTGTGCATGACGCATGCGCATGGACGCGCACGATGCGCAAAAAAACGCTAATGTGAAACCAGCCTAACACTCCAAAAAAAATTTCAAAATGTATCTGTATTATACTTTTCATCCATAGAGTATTATGTCTTCTTGGGTGCATTCCGTTGGTATATAACCCTCGTAAAAATTGTTCAAAAATTTATCAGTGTCATATTGCTCATCCACCCAGTATTACATGCTTGTGGGTACATTTTGTTGATATATAACCATCAATAAACTTGTTCAAAAATGTATCTGAATTCAATTACTCTTCCATTACATGTTCTTCGGTACATTTCGGTGGAATGGGTTAAAAAATGTATCTGAATTAAAATAGTCATCTATAGAGAATAGCAAGTCCTTGGTTACATTTCATTGGTGTCTAACCCTCCAAAAAATTGCTCAAACTTTTTTTGACATTACACTGCTGTTCAAAAGTTTGGGGTCACCCAAACAATTTTGTGTTTTTCATGAAAACTCATACTTTTATTAATCAAATGAGTTGCCAATTGAATTTAAAATCTAGACCAGACATTGACAAGGTTAAAAAAAAGACTTTTATTTGAAGTAATAATTTTCTCCTTCAAACTTTGCTTTTGCCAAAGAATGCTCCCTTTGCAACAATGACAGCATTGCAGACCTTTGGCATTCTAGCAGTTCATTTAGTGAGGTAATCTGGAGATATTTCACCCCATGCTTCCAGAAGCCCCAATCACAAGATGGTTTGGCTTGATGGGCACATTTTGCGTACCATATGGTCAAGCTGCTCCCACAACAGCTCAATGGGGTTGAGATCTGGTGACTGCGCTGGCCTCACCATTACAGATAGTATACCAGCTGCCTGCTTCTTCCCTAAATAGTTATTGCATAATTTGGAGGTGTGCTTTGGGTCATTGTCCTGTTGTAGGGTAAAATTGGCTTCAATCAAGGGCTATCCACAGGGTATAGCATGGCGTCACAAAATTGAGTAATAGCCTTCCTTATGCAAAATCCCTTTTACCTTGTACAAATCTCTCACTTTACCAGCACCAAAGCAACCCCAAACCATAACATTACCTCCACCATGCTTGACAGATGGCATCAAGCACTCTTCCAGCATCTTTTCAGTTGTTCTGCATCTCACAAATGCTCTTCTGTGTGATCCAAACACCTCAAACTTGGATTGTCTGTCCTTAACACTTTTTTCCAATCTTCCTCTGTCCAATGTCTGTGTTCTTTTGCCCATATTAATCTTTTCCATTTATTAGCCAGTCTTGGATATAAATTTTTCATTAGCCAGTCTTAGATATAGATTTTTCTTTGCCACTGTGCCCTGAAGGCCAGCATCCCTGAGTTGCCTCTTCACTGTAGATGTTGACACTGGCGTCTTGCGCGTACTATTTAATGAAGCTGCCAGTTGAGAACCTGTGAGGCGTCGATTTCTCAAACTATAGACTCTAATGTACTTGTCTTATTGCTGAATTGTGCAGCGGGGCCTCCCAATTCTCTTTCTACTCTGGTTAGAGCCTGTTTGTGCTCTCCTCTGAAGGGAGTAGTACACACCGTTGTAGGAAATCTTCAGTTTCTTGGCAACTTCTTGCATGGAATAGCCTTCATTTCCAAGAACAAGAATAGACTGTAGAGTTTCACATGAAAGTTCTTGTTTTCCTGCCATTTTGAGAGTTTAATGGAGCCAACAAATGTAATGCTCCAGATTCTCAACTAGCTCAAAGGAAGGTCAGGTTTATAGCTTTTCTAATCAGCCAAACTGTTTTCAGCTGTGCTAACATTCTTGCACAAGGGTTTTCAAGGGTATTCTAACCATCCATTAGCCTTCTTACACAGTTAGCAAAAACAAAGTATCATAAGAACACTGGAGTGATGGTTGTTGGAAATGGGCCTCTATACACCTATGAATATATTGCATAACCATACGTTTGCAGCTAGAATAGTCATTTTCCTCACTAACAATGTAGTGTATTTCTGAATCATTTAATGTTAGCTTCAGTGGAAAAAGCTGCTTTTCTTTCAAAAATAAGGAAATTTCTAAGTGACCCTAAACTTTTTAATGGTAGGGTATATTGCTTATATTGCTTATCCATAGAGTATTACATGTTCTTGCGTACATTTTGATGGCATGTAACCCTCAAAACAAGTTGTCAACTTTTTTTTGACTTTATAGTTGCTCATCCATACAATTTTACGTATTCTTAAGTGTCTCGTATACCAGCTGCAGTGACAGAAAAAATCATGAATCAAAAAAAATTCATTAATATGTTAAAATGCCACCAAAAGGTCTTTTAAGTTCTTGTGAAGGGCATAGTTTGAGAAATAAAATCAAGAAAAACAAATAAAAAAAACACCACCAGTTTATATAGCTGTTTGTAGTCCTAGCCGATGTTTAAAAAAATCAATTTATAAAAAATCTTTCTATGGCACGTGGAACACAATTTAAAATTTATTTTAGGTGTTTTTTGAGATTATAAAATAAATAATCAAAGAAATGTGAAAAATAGACACGCGTTTCCAATTTTTCTTTACATTAATCCTGGATATTAGCAGAAAAAAAACATAAAAATGACATCAGAATGAAGGTCCATGTATCCAATAAAAAAAGGTAAAAATTCCAAGGTGAGCATTTTTTAGTGCCAATAAAAGCTCATGCACAATAATATCCCCAAATACACCTTTTTCTGGAAAGATGGATCAATGCCCAGTTTGGAATTGGTTAATGCCTTTTTCTTTGAATGATTTTTTTTCCTATATCAAGGTTATTTTTCAGCTACTATTGTATTGCTATTACATGAATATTCATAGTGTGTAAAGTACGGGCGTCAGTCTGCTCGAATGTCATTTACATAACCTGCAGTATGTTGCACAGCCTTGTAGAGCTACATACATGTACAATCATCACTAATTGTACTATGAAGATTTATTGTTTTTAATAACTTGCATTGAAATATTATTTTTATATATTCAGTCTGAAAAGAAATCTCTACCAACAATTCAATGAGACAGATGACAGTTTAAGAAATGTTGTAGTGGCTCTATCCGGGATATACAGCGATGACCTGCTCTATGACTTTGGACTATTGCCTGAGGACTTCCAATATCTGAGATAATTTTACTTTTTGCTTTTTATAGATGGTTTATTTCTCAAAACAAAACAGATTTGTTTTCACAACATAAGTTAAATGAAGTAAAAGAACTATATTAATAGTATAAATTAAAAAAATCTGTTTTGTGTATAAAGCTCCTTAATATACAGACGTATGTGTCTCCATGCATAAAGGTCTCTTATAAACCTGATCCTGCCATCATTTAGATAAAGCCAGACTATTTTGTTGGGACTCGCCACTCCATCCCATCATTTCCCCAAATTCATTATTTCCTTCCCCCCTGCAGTATGGGTTGTTATATCAGTCAGGATTAGTTCTGGCCCTATAGCTGCCCTAACAAATGTGTTGTCTCAAATCCTTAAATACAATAGGTAAAATTGCAATGTGCTGGTAAAAACAAGCAATTTTGAAACTTACCTCCTGCTAAAAATCCCATTTGTTCTTAAGAACAAAGGATTTTTTAAAAAAAATTTGATAGGACAGAGCATGTTGACCAAGTTATCAATGAATCTCCAGTCTCAGAGGAGCTGGTTACCAATGTAAGGATCGTGCATCTACTAGCGGCCTTTGGTAGCACACATTTTCGACCATTGGCATGACCATCAACCTGAACAGTCAACCGGCTCTGGCAAAGAAGGAAGTTAAGGGTCAAGAGTAGTCTGCTTCTGAAGATAAACCATTAACATGACCCTTTAAAAGACCTTTGAAAAGTGAAAGCCTTTAAAAAAATGGAAGGATCTCCTGCAGGCTTCATCTGTAATTTTCAGTCCGCTCTGATGTATAGCAGTGGGAGGAGATTAGCTTCTATGAAATCTCACATACACTACACACACTGACATGAGGGAGTCCTTCTCTCCTTTCTCTGTAGCATAAAGTCAGTAGAAGCAGCAGCATGGAAGACTTTACTACTTTAATACTGAGCTGGATGGATGTGAATCCAGCACGTAAAATAGTTGTTATAGAAATTGCAACAGGATCTGTGCTCATTGCTGCACACTCCTCCACATCCTCTCTATAAAGTTTAATAGGCTCTGTAATCTGATTAATCTGATGCTTCAGTGAGCTGGCAGTTGTTGTTTCTATGACCAAGCCATATTTGAGCTGTTTGACATATTTGAGGTCAGGAGACATTAGAAGAAGTGGCTAATAAGTGGAAAAAAAGTTTTTTTCTTCTGATATAGTTCAAAGTAACTAATATTAACGTGAAAAAAGTTATGGCTCTTGGAAGGTAGGAATGAGAAAAGTTTTCGCTAAAATTGCTGGTAGAAACAATATCATATTTGCTTTATTTCTATTTGCACACTTCACAGAGAACACGGTCACAGCTTGCAGTTATCGGATGTGCAAATTTTACCTAAAAGTTTGAAGTTCTAGAGCATGATCTGTCCTGACATAGTAAGTGCCAAATTGAATTGGTGCAAGAAAGGTTAAATTCTACTTTAAAAAATATTGAATATTTATCTAGGGATCTGTCTAATTGTCAGTAGGGCAAAACTGCTGCTAGATTAAATTGCTTTCTGGTGTGTCTATGGTCATTCAAGTACAATAGTGTTGACACTGAATGTTTCTTCAAGGCGCAGGGTAACTAGTATTGCTGACACAGATGTTGATATAGGCTTGATGCTGGTTTTAAAAATTAATAAGTAATGCATGAAAAACATTTTTAACTGTCAACATAAATTGATTATACCAGATATTGATAGCACATTATAGCTGGCGAAATTATTTTCCTCTGCTCATTTAATTTTTCAAGGCAATTGCTATTTCCAAAATTTTGAAAAGACTGAATTTTAGAGAACATTTTGTTAACATTAAAACACCACTCTAGTGGGCTTTTTGTTCCACCGCTAGAGTGGTTCTGAAAATCCAAGTCTTCTGCCCCCTGTCTGAAACTCAGTTTCCGTCATTTTGATATGTTTTTACTGCCACTCCGGTCTGTCTCCTGCAGTTTGTGACCTTCCGGCTGCTCCAGTGATTCGTAGAGTGAACCAGAAGTCACTGTCTCTTAAAGATTTGCATTGAGCGCTTGTGATGTAGCTTCTAATTTATGATCAATCAGAAGCTGGTCTCACAAGATGTCGCCACAGGATAGGGGTGGCACCAAAAAATGCCGACAATACCGGAGGATGAGTATATGACTCAGGAATTATGTTTAAAGCGCCACTCCCGTGGTGAAAGAAACCCCTTGGAGTGGTGCTTTAAAGTAAGGGTAGTAATAAAACTATTATTATAAAATCTTCAGTTTTACTCAGAATAGTTAATACAAAATTGAATACACCGCACATCAAAAGCTACATCTAGTATTTTGTATAACCTCTATGATTTTTAAGCACATGGAGTGAAAAGATTGCGACATATTGCAAGAACTATCTTTTTCCATTCTTCCTTGTAAGGATGTTGACCGGACCACGGGTACCAGAATGCCGTAACTAAAAAGGCTGCATCCTCTGCTTCAGTAGGAAAGAAGGAGAGAGATGGAGCTTCCTTCTGACAGGAGGGGGTGCGGAGAGCCTAGAAAGAGCGCACAGCCACAGGAGTATAAGATGGAAAAGCGCGCACTGCAGGAGGGGTTGGCGCCAAGTATGTGCAACGCAAAGGGTGGTGAGCAGCATGCTCTGCTTCCTCCACCTGAGAGTGCTGGGCCTGTGACAAGCTGTGCTGCTGCTGTCCATGATAGGAGCTGTAGTGCTGGGGGGATTAGCCGTGCTACCAGAGTCATGCCAGCAGTGAAGAGTCGAACCAGCAGAGCAGTGCCATGCCAGCAGAACAGAGGGGAGCAGTGCGGAGCTAGGCCAGATGCAGTAAACTATGAGACAGTGAGTACCACACAAGCGCTGCTCAAGAGTGACTGCATACTTGACAGACCCCTAACAATTAGGTCCACTGGAGGTGGACAACAGACTGACGGTGTACCGCCACCCATCACGCCTGGAAGTTACTCAACTTAGAAGAGAGAGACTGTAATGTACGCACAGCGCAGTGAGGAGCAGATGACTTGGCCAAAGCCCCATAGTTGAGGGCTTGTGTACAGCGTGGAGCAATGTCCCGTTCCGGCTGTCCCTCACACTAGAATCAGTGCCATGGTAGACACGTTTAAGCATGGGAAACCTTCCCGCCTCTCAGAGACCTCACTGAGACGTTATGTGCTGCTGTTGCTGGTGCCCCATTGGAACCCCAAGAAGCTGCACCCAAGAAGACTACAGACTGATAAGTTTCACCTCTTTATTACTGAACTTTTGTTGTTGGTAAAGTGCGCGTCTACCAGGGGCATGGAGTGATGGTAGCTTCTTTTGTTTCATTACAGAGCAGTACATCTGTAAATTTATGATACCAGGTGGCACTAAAGAATTCTAGTCATTTTCTTAAGAGGCAGTATGCATATTATATTTCTAAGAGGAGTATTGCATGATTAATAATCCTCCTTAAATCCTTAAATTGGCATACCAGGCCACAAGAAGAAACATTATCCCTTAGACCTCAGTCCAGAGTCCCTCGCCTAAGATTCTGATTTGGCTTTTATCCTAAGTCATATTATAAGGCTTGTTAAAGGGTCGATAGTAACTTGTGGGATTGCTGCTTCCAACAGGTGGTGCTATAGATTTCTAGTCCTTTTCCTCTCTGAATTGTCAAATTGCATATTTGATATCATCAATGTGATGTAACTACCCGACACAAGGAGCACTCATTCAGCTCCACATAAAGTAGGAGCTGGCGTTCCTCAACCCTACTTCAGCTGATTGACAGGTTTCTCCCTAAGTACATGAATAAAGATTGGCATATTTTCAAAGACTAGATTTTCAAAGTATGTTCACTATGATGTCCCTTAGTGTTTTAGAGTAAAAACTCTCCAGGTAGCAATAGCGCTACCAGAGTTCCAGGGGGCAAATATCTAATGATAGGTTCCCTTCTTTCCTCTAGATATAGAGGATGTCCTTTTGTAATTGTTGCAAAGATCTTGTAAAGATCATTAGAAAGATCTCTGTACTGTTCATTCTTACATTTTTCTGTTAGAAGATTGCCCCTAACCCTTAATTTTATCAAACTAAATAACCTCAAGACTGTGTGAGGCAGTGACCGGAGTCATATGTGAGAGTTGCTATGTGTACCCCAGGATGCACTCAGAAGCGTATTAGATCCACTGGAGTGCCTTGTGGGCACAGCAGGGTGTCTGTGAGTCACAAAGCAAAATAAAAGTAAGTTTGAATCTAGTTGAGTTATTTTTGACCAAGGAGATTGTTCAGAAAAACTCGGTATGGGCTTTTATTTTTGAAATGGACAGCAGGAAGGTAGTGGGGTCCAGTCCGTTTCCTGCAGCCCTGATCTTATAAGTGGCCCATGTCCACAGAGTGGAGTGAAGGAAAGAAACCTGCAGGAAGAGTTTGGGGTGTGTCAGTTTTTGGTCTTGCAAGAAGACAGAGCAGTTGGTCTGCAAAGCACTCCCTGTGTGAGGCAACACAGGGCCAAGCGAAGCCAAAGGGTCTGGCACCCCCTGCATGCACAGCAGTGCGGTCGCTCACGGCAACCGGTCCTGGACTGTCTTTATGCTTTCCTGGCTGCGATCCAGAGGTTACAGCTTGCTGTGCACTGTGTGAGTTTTGGACATTAAACAGGATTTGGTTTGAACTTGCTTGGGTCACTGCCTCATCACTGCACAGTGTGGACACTGCTGCATTAAAACTGATAACCTGTCTCCGTATTGTCGTCCACATATTCACTTAATAATAACCTTATCCACTCTTCTCGGCACCCAATATAGCTCAACTATGCCCTTCTTATAAGCTGGATCCTAAAGTTGCAGAAATTATTCTAAGTATAAACTAAATAAATAAGGGCAAAACTATGTTCTTGAGTATTTATGCCTCTTTTAATGCAAATCCTGATTTAATTTGCCTTGCAGGCAGCTCCCTGAAACTGGCTAGCAAGGTTGAGTTTACTATCTGCTTCAGTGATCGTACCATCCAGAGTTTTACTTTTTGTTACATAGGTGTCCATTTTGTTTCTTCTGCATGCGTAGATGACATTACATTTATCTATGTTAAACTTCAATTGCAATCTCTCAACCCAAGCATCCAGCTTCCCCACATCCCCCCTGTAGTTTTATATTATACTCCTCTGTGTTGATTATCTTGCAGTACTTAGCATTATGTACAAATATTTAAATTCTATCCTGCTCGCCCTCAACAAGATCATTAATAAGCATATTAAATAGAAGAGCGCCCAATACTGACCCCTGTTGTTCCTCATTTTTAACTGTGACCCAATCAGAGTGTGTTCCATTGTTAGCCACCCTAGTTTCCTATCATTGAACCACTTATTAACCCTTTTACACATTTTCTCACTAGTCCACTTGTTCTCATTTTGTGTATCAATCATTTATGTTCACAGTATAATTTTAAGCACTAACCTTTTATTTACACTGTATATTTTTTATACATGAACTAATTACTCACATCTAGGACTGGAGATAGTTCTGAATATATGGCAACTTAGATTTCACTTAATCAGTCATTGCCTTTTAATTGGGGGCTCTGATAGCTGATGTACCCCCTCACCACCCCAGAGTGACCTTTTTGGCTGACGTAGTCCATTGTTGGCTCTTCATTTGTGGGTGGTTCTCTCGTGTTAGTAAGCTAATGGTTGACTCTATATTAATTCTCTTGACAGTGGACATTCAAGGTTTAAGCTATTATATAAATTGTGACATATTCATGTACTGCACCTTAGTTATTAGCTACACAATGTTAATTCTTAGCTGTTGATGTTCCTGCGAGTCTTAGATGACTTCCCTTCATTTAGATGCTTATGTCTATTATTATAGATATAAGATATTTTCATGACTTATGGATATGGGACGGACCCCCACACCATCTTAAAAACCATTAAGGACCATCAAGGACCATTACAACGTCCTTGAGGCTGACCACCAAAGCCGAGCCTGTTCACCACCATGAGCTTTTACATCCTCTATTAGTTAAAATGAGTCCACCTTAACTTGTCTGCAACTTCCACCTGACTCCTAAACCGCAAAGCCGTGACGGGTTATAAATTCACATTTGACACCTTTTTTTTTTAATAAATCACTTTAGTAAACTTATAAACAAGAAGTCCCCACAATAGCAATATGGGGACTAACTTGACAAACCTCCGACTCACAAAGAGTCATCCTACAGCACTTAGGAGAGGAAAAAACCCCTGTGGAGGAAACCTCTAGGGAACCATTGCTGAAGGATGGCCCTTCCCTTGGGCTTAGGTTAATGCTGTTAACTCTTTATAGCCATGATAAAAATGAACCTGGAACAACATATACAATGGTAATTTCAAAAATACAATAAAGCATTCATCATACAAGCAATAATTAAAACGATTTAGGACAATGATTATAAACAGAAGCGGGAGGGCGGGAAATGCTACCTCCTGTTCATCCTGTGTAAGAAAGAGGGAGAGACAGATTTCCTGTTCTATATAAGCCCCACCCTCCTCACAGTAATTCACCAGGCACAGACATACTGTGCTTCTTACTCTGAAAGCAATATCACTCTTGTTTAAAATCTACACCACTATACCAAAAAAGCTGCAGGAGTAAAGGTCCACCCATCCTCAAGTCATGTCCTCCTCCGCCTATGGCTCCAGTGGTTTCTTGACTTATGGATATGGGACGGACCCCTACTCCATCTTAAAACCACCATAACTACAGTAAACCTAGGCACTAGAATAAATACAGAACACATTATTTTGGTTGTCAAAATGGCCACAGCTTTATTTAAATCACAGGATTAAAACAATCAAAGTAGGAGTCAGATGAAGTGCTAGTACATTGGGATTCACAAGTACTGGGATATCCCCAGCTGTCTGACATACAGAACCAGGACAGACAGCCATAAAGGGGCGGCACGCACTGGCTTGCCATTCAAGCAGAGCCAGCAAACTTTCAGGGCACCAATGACTCTATTATCCTCACTACTGTGCTTAACCACTGTGCCCGCCCCTGATTGACGTTACCATTACAATGTCCTTGAGGCTGGCCACCAGAGCCGAGCCTGTTCACCACCGGGAGGTTTTACATCCTCTATTAGTTAAAATGAGTCCACCTTAACTTGTCTGCAACTTCCACCTGACTCCTAAACCGCCACCAGAGAGGCCATTTGACACTCTAAATGGACTCGACCCCCATCAACCATGCCTAACAAAGCCATCAACCATTTCTACATGCTATGAAAAGACTGTGCACACAAGTAATAAAAAATAAAATTCCAGAGCTCCGACAGATTAATTTTATCAATGCCATGCTACCAAGTTATGACCGATAATACGGTAACTACAGCAAAATAACAGTTGCTAAACATCCTGCAATGAGGATGTGGAATGGGGAATGTGGAAAGTAAACCATAATTAAGGTCGTAGCTACAATCTGAATACCTGTATAATCACATCTGTCATGTCTCAAAAACAATTATAAAGCATGCATTGTAGCCAGCTCTAATAATTCACCAATTCACAGATTTTAGTTCTAGAAACCACCATTATTTACAGTAGCTGTGCAGTAAAATTTCTTAAACCCACTTACTATCATTACCCGAAAAGTGATGAACATATCAATAGAAAGATATTATAAATAGGGAGTAATTAAAAACTATACACAATACAACATCAACATTATAACCGACCATAAAATAACGTTTAGATTATCTGGTAGTAGTAATTTAAATAAACCTAAAGCAGAAAAAGTCTACAAAGGCATTATTAATAATCCTGCCACTCCATTGATAATTGTTTTGCATGCACTTGATAACATTTACTGTTGACCTCTCCAACTGGGTCAAAGGCAATGGGAATAGGCATATTGCCCTTCGTGTTAACGCACTTGATTACTTTACCCTTAGCTGCTCCCACTGGCTCAAGGGCACCAGGAGTAGGCATACTGCCCTTTGTGTTAATGCACTTGATAATACCCTTAGCCGCTCCCATTGGCTCAAGGGCATCAGGAATAGGCATACTGCCCTTTGTGTTAAAGCACTAGATTACTTTACCCTTAGTCACTCCCACTGACTCAAGGGCACACAGATTAGGTACATTGCTCTTCAGTTTCATGCACTAGATAACTGCATTGTCCAGACGACAACCTTGAAAGAAGCATGATTTGGTCAATATAAACAGTCAAAAACCGTGCCTCGGCATTCTCAAGTCACATGAAAAAAGAGAGAGGGTCCTTGAAGCTATAGATTGTACTGAAAAGCATGCCTACCTTGTTCTATTCTCCCCTCCAGCCGCTGTTCCTGGCTCAGAGGAGCCAATTTATTCTGTAGGCATGCAAAATGATTGCCATGACCCAAGGGGCTTTACCCTAACAGGGTCCTATAAAATATAAATGCTTCTGGAGACCAGGGGGCCATACCATGATGGTCACCCCTCCATACCAGGGGGCCATACCCGAGATGGTTACCCCCTCCACACCAGGGGGCCATACACGAGATGGTTACCCTCCACACCAGGGGGCCATACCTGAGATGATTACCCCTCAAAACCAGGGTGCCATACCTGAAATGGTTACCCTTCCAAACCCAGGGAGGGTCATACTGTGATGAACACCCCCCCAAACCAGAGGCCCATACTTTATATGGTTACCCCTACTGTCCAATTTATAAAAAACTTCAAGGACCCACTAAAAGAAAAATAAATAACTGTTTTTTTTTGTTTTGTTTTGTTTTTGTTTTTGTTTTCGTTTTTTGAATTTTCAATTCATGTTCTTATTAAAATAAACATAAAATAAACATCAAAGCATAAACAACATTAACACGCTGGGGGGAGTCCTTGAAGCTCCCAAAATCTGGTGATTACTAAACATAAAATGTACCAACAATTATTCCCAGCCGTTACCCCACTAGCTCGGGAGCACCATAACCACAAGGGTTCCAATGTTCACTTGAATTTCCTGGGGATCCGACAAACCCTTGCTAAAATTCCCCTCCACATTTCACCAGGTACAGAACCATATTAACTTCCAAAAAGAGGAATGCATATCCCAATGGATCCCCCAGACCAATTTCTAACTAACTTCAAGGACCCCCCCAACCACCAGGCTCCAGGTAATCCACTCAGGCCTGTGCTATCCGCCATCTTAAGTAACATAAAATAAGCATTTGGTGGGTATACACCGATCCCTTTTTTTTTTTAAATTATTATTCACGCCTTTATTAAAACAAACATACAATAAAACATCAAAGCATAAATAATATTAACACGCTGGTAGGAGTCCTTGAAGCTCCCAAAATCTGGTGATTACCAAACATAAAGTGAACATAAAATGTACCAACAATTACTCCCAGCCGTTACCCCACCAGCTTGGGAGCACCATAACCACAAGGGTTCCAATGTTCACTTGAATTTCCTTGGGATCCGACAAACCCTTGCCGAAACTCCCTTCCACCTTTCACCAGATCCAGAACCATCTTAAATTCCGAAAGGAGGAAACCATATCCCAATGGATCTCCCAGACCATATTTAACCAACTTCAAGGACCCCTCCAACCGCTCAAGATGTGGGATAAGTGAGGGTGAAAACCATGCAGGTTTACAACCAAGGTATACAACAGGTTAATAATGGAAAATATCCCATTGTAAGGTCCAGAAATAGACAGAGAGGGGCAATGCTGTGTTATATGCTGTAACAATAAATGAGAAGCCGCCTGCTCCTCTACAGCAGTTACAGTCAGACTCTAATCACCAGCTGCGCATAAATGGTAAGAAACATGTAGGTCTAATATAAGCTGCCTGCAGCCATAGGTGTGTGATAGAAAACTGCAAGTTCTGTATCCCAGTCAGTCACTCTACTACATACACTTACAATAGAGCAGAGACAGGGCTGAAAACTGGGCCCATGATGTGTTTTCCAGAGCAATGTGCAGCCTCACACTAGGAGTGCCCACTCACTGCCCGCCATGTGCTGAGTTATTAGTGCCCACTCACCGCCCGCCATGTGCGGAGTTATTAGTGCACACTCAAATGTGCCGAGCTACTCCCCGATTATTTATTTTACACATGATAAAACATAAGCCATTCAGGCCTGTGCTATCCACCATCTTAGGTAATATAAAATAAGCTCTTGGTGGGTATGCTCTGATCCTGCAAACATACGAGGGAGACAATATACAGAAACAGGATGGATATATCCGGCAGGACAGCATGTAACATAAGAGGACTAAAGGCAGCAATAGCTACAGAAATCAAGCACTAAGCTGAAAGTCATGTCCAGATTATATGTACAGTCAGGAACATAACCTGGAGACACAGGATGTCTATACCCAGCATGATCCGTGTATAGCAGAGTGAGGAGTGATATCATGTATACAGGCCTGTGGTACAGGTTAAGTATACAGCACAGGAATAAAGCCTTTACACATATGCCACATATAGTGAGTAACCTGGTTACACGGGATCTGCACACCCAGCCTCACAGTATGTAACAGAGATGAGGTCACATACAGATCATCAGACTCCATAACTGGGAAGGGGGGATAATCCGCACACAGCATGGTCAGTATACAGTGCACTAACATGAAGTGCAGCCTCTCATCATCATACATATACCATCCCCCGACTGCTCCTCTCACCATCATACATATACCATCCCCCGACTGCTCCTCTCACCAGTGTCTCTAATACGTGTGACTGCCCGGCTCCACCATAGTAATGGCAGACACTGTATGTGTCCCTCCTCTGTCCCATCATACATAAACCCAGAACTCATGAAGACTCTGTATAATACAGCAGTAATGTGGGATATCAGAAACGTCTGCAGGGAGGTCACACAAAAGCTGCCTCTGCAATAAGTGAGGGAACATGGCAGCTACATGAATTTCTGAGGTAATCTTGATCCCAGATATGATGTAGGAGCTGATACTACCCTAGTACACATTACACAATGTCTGAGGTGAATGCAGAGTAGAATATCAAACACGTCTGCAGGGAGGTCACACAGAAGTTATCTCACAGTCTGTGAGGAAAATGTAGCATGCACATGAGGGACATGGCAGCTACATGAATTGCTGAGGTAATATTGGTCCCATACATAATGTAGGAGCTGATACTACACTAGTACATAGTGTCTGAGGTGAATGTGCTCCTATCATCCGTCATGTGAGGTGATAACCCCAGTATTATACTCCTTGAGACTGCAGACATGCTTCCTCCTGTTCACCCTATGTAAGAAAGAGGGAAGAGACACAGATTTCCTGCTCTATATAATCCCACCCTCCTCACAGTAACTCACCAGGCACAGACATACTGGGCTTCTTACTCTGAAAGCAACATCCCTCTTGCTTAAAATCTACACCACTATACCAAAAAAGCTGCAGGAGTAAAGGTCCACCCATCCCCAAGTCATGTCCTCCTCCGCCTATGGCTCCAGTGGTTTCTTTTCCATTGGTATTTCTATTTTAGTGTCTAATGTAAACTTTTTTTGATTATTGATGTCCAACACAAAAGAGAGAGATGTAATTTTTCTTTATTGATTTCTAGTGTGGCTACAAATCTTTATTTTTATAATGTTTCCCCCACTTCCCAACTCTTAGGGTCCTGTTATATTTAGCGATGCACCAGCGATCCCGACAAGGATACGACCCGGTCTAGATCGCTGGTGCATCGCTAAATGGTCGCTAGTGAGCTGCCACACAGGCAGATCTCACCAGCGATGCAGCAGCGATAAGCGATCCGTCAGCGGTCGCTCTTACCTGTTACACCGCAGCGATGATGACGACTTCTGCCTGCATCCATTCGTCGCTATTCGACGCCAGCGGGACACCAATGAGGAAAAAATGGCCTAGGACATTCGAGCGTGATCAGCGATAACCAGCGGGGGGGCCGGTCACAGGTACATGTCACACAAAGCGAGATCACTAGCGATCTCGCTATGTGTAAAAGGCCCTTTGGGGTAGTGTAATTAAAGGATTAAATGTTCTCTAAAGAATTGCATTTCAGCTATTTCTTTCACAACACTACATTTCAGCATTCCGCTTCAGAAGTAATCCCATTGACATTCATGTGCCCTATTTACTAATGGAGCTATCGTTTGATGGAGTGGCGCTATCCAGAGTCATAATGCCGAGGTTATACTTCCTGCCACATTCCGGACATATGCGCTGTATTCTTTGAGATTCCCACCTATTTGCATTCAAATGGCTTTAATTTATCACTGACTTGTATTTATGTTAAGTGTATTTCATATTTAATATTATGTTATTTTATGACTGTGAAGAATGTACATTTTTAAATATTGCATCTTGTGATCACTTTATTATGAAAGCTACATATACTGTAGGGAAGTAACATGCAGTTTTGCTTACTGTTGAGTCTTTTTTATATCATGTATGTAGGCACTTTGAATTGCACTTGAACCTTTAACTTTGCACTTTCTCACCCAAAGATAGCAATTTTGAATTTTTCTGTATTTTTCTTACATTTTCTTATGAACCTCAAAAATATCCCTGAGTGGAAATCAGTATAGATATCAGGTGGATTAATTGCAACAGTAAATATTTGTTGTGGGCTTTTTTCAGCTATGTATCCAGTGTGTACATATGTGAAAACGTATTCCTACCTTTATAAATGTAGTTTTTATATGAATCTAACTTACTTAGAAATAAGAATCAATATCCCTGGCTGGAATCATTAAATGTGAAGCTTAATATCTGAAATTGAATGATATTGAGTATATGAAACATGATTATTTTTCTACATCAGCCGTGAAGTAGATGGGAGCAGTTTAAGGGGAAAGGGTTGGTGGCGGCATCATTTTATCATTTTCTTTTGGTGTAGCGCTGGCAGTGAACACAGTGCAGTACCCACAATTTTATTGGCTCAATCATTTTGTGTCTCACAATCATATATTAGATTTAGAGTTAACCATAAACTATTGACCGAACAACATGTTGGAAGTCGTCACTGGTATTCTAACCAGGCCTGAAAGGAAGGTTGTAGCTAAAATATATGAAGCAGGAACTGCAAACTTTCAGGAACACTCAAAAAACTTTAATCAATATTTTATTCGTATAATATTAAATGTGGCGCCCCTGAGGGTTCAGTCACCACAGAGGTACTGCACCTCCTCCTGAGGTGTGGTACCCCACCATCCAGGTAAGTTGGAGGCTCCTGACCACACTCCAACACCTGCACTCATCATCACAAAGTAGTGTAGCAAAGCCACATTGCGGCTCCCTGCTTGGAGTGTAGCAGAGCACCTTTGGTGGCTCCCTGCTTGGAACACGAAACGTGCTGGGAGGCGGGTGGAGTTAGAATACATGAAAGAGTGGGAAGGGTTAGGAGTTCAGTCAGTGAGTCAGTGAATGGAGAGTCGAGTGTGGAGGAGAGGAGATCCCTGGGAGAGGGATGGAAGAAGGAAGTGCTGCAGCAGATTAGAGTGACCTGGGTCTGCTGGCATGGGAAAGGAAAGAAAGAGAGACAGACATTGATGAGAAACCTGATCTTCCATAAGAAGGAAAGACTAGTACAGAACATAGGAGAAAAAGGGAACAGAGGACGTGGGTTAGGAAAGAACCCTGCCTAGAAGTTCTAAGCGCAAGGCTGGGGCCCGGTCCCCGAGGTTGTATGGATACTAAGGGTCCTACAGCAGACACCGGAGGAATAGTGGGCTGTAAATGCACTACTGCCATCTAAGACTTGAGGACACAACAGCAACCTTGATAGTAAGCCAGGACTTAGGAGTAAGAAGTCCCTGAAGAAGGCTACAGCTGTCTGCCATACAAGTATAGTTCTTGGGAACATCTGACAGGAGGAACTCCAGTGTAACTCAGTACTGGGAGTACTTCACTCAAAGGCGCTATAGAGGAGACGTTCAGAAAGGCACATGTTGGCGGAGTGTTGGAAGGGAGCATTCCATCTTGCTTGGAGGTTGACTGGGCCCCTGACCCGGAGGACACCGCACGGAGGCAGGCACCTGTACGTACTACAGACTGTGAGTAAAGCTTTGGAACTACAAGCCCTTGTGTCCTCCATTCATTCCGGCGCCAACATCCTCAACACTGCTACATTTCTGCACCATCCACGTCTCCCCGTTATCATCCCCTTTATCTACACTGCCCTGGGACTACAGCCCTGCCTGTGGAGGGCTACAACATCATAGCTGCACTACACCATCAGTCCCAGAGGATCTGCACGCAGCGTCGGCTTAACGCCTCCCTTGCCGAACACCACAGGTGGCGTCACGAACTATTCATCTAGCTCTATTGTATTTCCACCATTCAATCTCCCCTATTAATTGGGCGCCCAGGGCCACGGACCAAGTCACTGCTGCCGTGACACATCCCGCCGATACCTGCCCGGTACCGAGTACCCCACAGCCCTGGGAGGGCGACCCATAATCATATTAATATATTAATACCTCGTTACAGTGGATGTTTTTTTAGAGGTGTGCAGGTACATGAATCACATTGATTATTATTGTAGTAATTTTATCAGTAATACACCTCGCAAATCTACCTATATACTAACATTTATGACCCCTTTTAAACTATTAGAGGGGTATTCTAATCTCCAAGATCCTATCCCAATATGTAGTAGATGTAATAATATTAATAATGTTAGCAAAACCCTCAAGTTAGAAATGTAATATAGTTCTTCTGATAAGCTATGTCTCTTTCCTCATGTGCAGATATTGCAGGACCTTAGGTGTCCATGGTTGCAACCACTAGCAACTAGCTGTCATTATATCTGTGGTCGCAACCATAGATACCTAGGGTCCTGCAATGCCTGCAAATGAGGAAAGAGACATAGCGAGTCAGAGAAACTATACTACATTTTCTATAGTTATAATTATAAACTTTCAGAGAATCCATTTGTGGCAAGAGTTATGATTCCCACGTATGATTTTAAATGCATAGATAGGAATTGTAAACTCCTTTAATACATTAAACACTGAAAAAAATGGAATAATATACAATTTATTAAAAAAAAATCACAATTTTATTTTAGTATATAAATAAATTAGAGCAATCACCAATTATTGTATATACTCGAGTATAAGCCAACCCGAGTATAAGCCGAGGCACCTAATTTTACCATGAAAAACTGCATAAGCTTATTGACTCGAGTATAAGCCGGGTATGCATTGTCCCCTCATCCCTATCCTGGTATGCATGCCACCCCATCCCTGTCCTTGTATGCATGGCTCCTTATCCCCTATCCTTGTATGCATGGCTCCTTATCCCCTATCCTTGTATGCATGGCTCCCCCGTCCCTGTCCTTGTATTCATGGCTCCTCATTCCCTGTCTTTGTAAGCATGGCTCCCCGAACCCGGTCCTTGTTTGAATGGCTCCTTATTCCCTATCCTTTTATGCATGTTTCCTATTAAAAAACAAACATCCTACTTACCCGACCCTGCACACCCTTCATGCACCTAGTTTGGGCGCCAGCAGCTCTTCCTGTTGAGCGATCACTGGCCCCGCTCATTAAGGTAGTGAATATTCACTCCACGTCTATGGGAGTGGAGAAGCGTGTATATTCATCAGCTTAATTAGAGGGGCCATGTGATCGCTTGTCCGTAAATGCTGCTGGCACCAGAACCAATGAGATGTAGCGAGGGTGCGCAGGAAGATGAGTAGGATTTCTTCTGGAAGCCAGTGGCTGCGGGTGTCGCTGTGTGTGCTATAAGAGAAATTAGTTCATTTCTCTTTAGCAGTGTGCACAGTTACAGCCACAGCCACCGGTTCCTGTCTCCTGTGACCCACTGCTCCGCCGCTCCCCCTCCCCTGACAGCTATTTGGGACAATTGACTTGTATATAAGCCGATGGGGGGCATTTTCAGCAAAAGAAATTTGCTGAAAAACTCGGCTTATACATGAGTATATACGGTAGTAACATTTTTTTCCGAAAAATACAGAGAAATCGCTGATCAACTTTTAACGTTTCTAACTTACTAACAAAAAAGATTTTGCTTCCAAAATTGTGCTGATGTAAAATTGACAAGTGGGAAAAGTTATTTATTAACTATTTTGTGTGACATAACTCTCTGAATTAAGAGAACAAAAATTACATTTTGAAAGTTGCAAAATTTGAAAAAAATTGTCAAATTTCCATTTCTTTCATGAATAAGCACAAGTTATATAGAAGAAATGTTACCACTATCATGAAGTACAATATGTTACGAAAAACAATCTCAGAATCAGTGGAATACATTGAAGTGATTCTAAGTTATTACCACATAAAGTGACACTGGTCAGAATTGTAAAATTTGGCTTGGTCATTAAGGTCAAAATTGGCTCGGTCGCTAGGGTTAAAAGACGTTTGTCTTGCTGTGTGTTTATTTACACTATAACTATAGGATTTTTAATGGATTAGTGTCTTATAGACGTCTCGCCATTACTAATCTGTGGACGCTGTGGGCTGCTATTTTTAGACTGTGGGTGCAATATCCATGGTATCTTAACAGACTTAGATTACCAGCCCCCAACTGTCAGCTTTGGTTTGGCTGGTTGTCAAAAATGAGGGTGACCCCACAAGTTTTTTTTTTTTAATTATTTCTTTAAATAGCTAAACCAGCTTGATAACCAGCCTTGCAGAAGCTGACAGCTGAGGGTTGCAGCCCGCAGCTGTTAGTTTTGCCTGGCTGGTTATCAAAAATACAAGGGAACCCCATGTCATTTTTTTGTTTTATTATTTATTTGAATGCAACTCTCAACATTGGCCCCTGCTAACGCTGATTGCCGTGCAAGCAGGGGAGAGTGATGTGAGCTGTCTTCAGCACCTGGTGCCGAGGAACAGCGCAAATAATACTACTGCTGATTCCCGGGTGCCGATACCTGTCACTCTAATTACAGATGGATTTCTTCTTTGTGTCATCAGTGCGCATGCTGCTACCTGAAACAATGACGTCTGAAAGAGCCCATAGTGAACTCAATCATTTACTGAACTTTGACTGAATTTTGCCGATTATTAGGAAATTTGCCAAATTTGAGATTGGCGAATGTTTTTCAAACAAGCATGCTCATCTCTAGTTTAGAACACTAAATAGGAGTCTAATATTAGGCCTAAGTGTGAAATTACAGTAGTATTATTTATTATCAAGAAAATGACATGAAAAATGTTGAAAAAGCTAAGAAAATGTAAAAATTACATATTTAATATAAATGCCTGATTTAAAAACAACATATTTTTCCATGACACATTCTCTTTAAAGTGAGATTCCAAAATTAAAGAAAATGTGTTTGATGATAAAAGCTTTTGGGATATTTGCCAAAACAGTTAACTAACTGTACAAGTGAATGATTGCCATTATTCATCTCTCTCATCTTCAGTATGTTTAGAGCTACTTTCCTACTTGATCGTATGATTGAGCTTATTAAGGAACCTATGTTTAACTTCAGCAAGCATCAAGATTCATTGTTCTTTGTGGGAAATATTGATTTTTGCTTCATCAAGTCAATAATTCCTGACAAGATCCAATAACTTTGTGGTATGAAACTCACAAGATGATGGCTGCTGCCACCTACATAGTAAATGGGGACCAAGGGTCTTATGCCTTCCAGATACATCTTCTCGGTTGATGGAAAGGGATAGTTGGGACAGACCCTTCTCCTGACCTAAACTTTAATATCAATACATCATTGATTTGCTTTGGAAAATACAAGGGGGCAGAAAAACACAAGTGTATATAGAACCTTCGAAAGGATTATATTGAAAAAATGATCAAGGCTAAATAGTAAAAAAAAATAAAAAAAATCTATATTTTCTAATATAAAAGTCTTTAGTCATTACATGAACATTCACTTCATAGATATCATTTTTTCATGAATTTCAAATATTTTTTTTTTAGAAGGCAGTGTATTCCTGTCAATTCAGTTGCATTATATGCATATAATAATATCTTATTTAAATCTTGTTTAGTCTGTCTTTCCTAGATAGCAGTGTGAAGCTTTGCAGATGGCAAAATTTAAAAAGATTGTCCAGATACGAAAAAGTGTACAACATGTGACCCCTGAAGCCAATGCACAGTTTGCTTACTGTTCAGATGGGATCATGGCGCTCCCACTGCTGCATGGTAATGCTAGTAGTATGGCACAAGGCCAAAGAGGCCATAGATTTGCTCACATGGAAGTGCTAATTAAAAGTTAGGTAAGTTTTAAGGGTGATTGAATCTTTTGAATCTTTTGAAATTTAAGTTGGTTATCAGAGGCCTATTTTTCCAAAATAATCATTTTGTGGTTAATCAGTTAATCATTTTCACGGGAATCACAACTATTCCAATTTTTCCGAAAAATAAGTCTAGCACTCTGAGGTGTCCTATGGCCATATCCAACCCCCTTTAAGCTGTTTAATGCAAAGGCAGCCTAAAGTGACCTCCACATACATGACTATGGGTAAATGGTAGGCAACCATTCTCCACTGCTATTTTGTCGCACACAATATCTGTACAGTATATTCAGAGGGATTTTTTGGGGTCTTTTTTGTTCCTATCTCTTTTGCTGAGATCAGAGCTGTGACATAATATTACTAAACAGATCTTCACAAAATAGCTGCTGCATTCACTGCCTAGGCTTTTATACAGGCTACGATAGGTTGTGCTACAGTATATATACTATGTGATATGTGTACTAAACTATATGATGTGACAGCAGCAAAGCATTATTGGTAAGCTTGCCCGATTGTGCCCGAGGTCAAGTGAGCCTTCTCTGGGTGAAGTAATTTTTTGCATGTGTAAAATGACATCAAGCATTTTTGATGATCCGCACAAGTCGAATTTCGTATTGTTCAAACTCGCATGGTCCAGTGAATTTCCTAAAGTTTTACAAAAATTTGATTCAAATTGATTTACTCATCTCTAGTAAGCATCCTTACTTGTTTTTTTAAAAACTTTGTAAAAGTTTGATAACTTCCTCCATAGAATTAAGGAGCGTTACATAAGTGACACCAACTTCACCCAGCCAGGATGTTTTTTGGCTCTTTTCATAACTATAACTACTTTAAATCTTCTTATGCTTCAAACAGATCTCACTTTAAAACATTTATTCTTAAACCCCTTCTCCCCGTACAAGCTGCTAATGCCAAAGTATTATCCAAATTAATTGAGATTTTCTCCTTAGCTCTGTGCGTGTCCTACTTCTTTCATTGTCTACGCTCCCTGCTTGTCTGATTCATGTTTTATTCTTTCCGCTTTTGCTTAGCGTGCTGGATTCCAGAGCGGGTGCGCTCAGCTGCATCATGGGGCAATGGCACTTTTTATACATATCTTCTATTAGAAGTAAAGCATACTTTAACCCTTTTACTGTATGGTCATGGAAAAAGAAGCACAGCTCATAATTGTGATGAAATAATGGATTTCAATTTGCAGAAAATTCCACAAGAGAGAGAATTGACTGGATTCAAAGTTGAAAAAATGTATGAAATGGATAGAAAAAACAGTAACATCTGCCTTGACATGAGCGATGGGAGAGAGATTGCTAATTGTATGGTTGAGATTTCTTTTGAAAAATAAATTCTTCATAGGTGGTACAGTACATAAACCTGGCATACTAAATTACAGATTACATTTTTAAGATATACAAGGGACTTGAGACAGGCATACTTAATGCAGCGGCCAGGATCATCCATCTGGCTAATCGGTACTTGGACGTGTCCACTCTTCGCCAATCGTTACACTGGCTGCTCATTCATTATAGGATCCAATTCAAAGTACTTGTTCTCACCCACAAAGCTTTACACAGTGCAGCGCCCCCCTACATCTCCTCCCTCATTTCTGTCTATCGGCCTAACCGACCGGTGCGCTATGCAAACGACTACACAGGTCAACGAAAAAAATTTTTTTTTCTGGTGTCCAAAATATTTTAATGAATTTGGGGTATTTTTGGGGTGCTGATTCTGAATATGTCATCAGTTTTGCCAGATTGGCTCAAGTTTTTGAGATTTTTGGTATCTTATTTATAGCACTTGTTGGTAAATGCGACGCATCATCTCATTAATTTCTTTGGATTAGTACTTGAACTGAGCAGTTCTCAATATAGTTTTGTGTTAATTAGTGTTCTAAAAGTTTGTTCATAGCTTGATTTTTGCACTAACTTTATGTTGTTGTCTGTTTTCCAGTGAAAAGCATGAACTCATCAAGAAGAAGTTGTCTTAACGATCCAGACTCATTCTGTTACATTTGTGGTGAATATACACTGCCAAAACATAGAAGAAACATAACACACTTCGTAAAAAAAGTGTATTTTGCCTATTTTGGGGTTATGCTTGGGGACCAAGACAAGTTTTGGGCACCACACATAGTGTGCAAAGCATGTATCGAATTATTACGAAAATGGAGCAAAGGACAAAGAAAAAGCTTCAAATTTGGTGTTCCAATGGTGTGGAGAGAGCCAAAAAATCATCATGATGACTGTTATTTCTGTGCAGTGCAAGTGCAAGGATTCAATAAGCATAAGAAACGAAAATGGGAGTAACATGGAATCTGCAAGAAGGCCTGTCCCTCATTGTGAAGATGTGCCTGTACCTGTGTTTACCATAAATAACAGTCATCATGATGATTTTTTGGCTCTCTCCACACCATTGGAACACCAAATTTGAAGCTTTTTCTTTGTCCTTTGCTCCATTTTCGTAATAATTCGATACATGCTTTGCACACTATGTGTGGTGCCCAAAACTTGTCTTGGTCCCCAAGCATAACCCCAAAATAGGCAAAATACACTTTTTTTACGAAGTCTGTTATGTTTCTTCTATGTTTTGGCAGTGTGTATTCACCACAAATGTAACAGAATGAGTCTGGATCGTTAAGACAACTTCTTCTTGATGAGTTCATGCTTTTCACTGGAAAACAGACAACAACATAAAGTTAGTGCAAAAATCAAGCTATGAAAAAACTTTTAGAACACTAATTAACACAAAACTATATTGAGAACTGCTCAGTTCAAGTACTAATCCAAAGAAATTAATGAGATGATGCGTCGCATTTACCAACAAGTGCTATAAATAAGATACCAAAAATCTCAAAAACTTGAGCCAATCTGGCAAAACTGATGACATATTCAGAATCAGCACCCCAAAAATACCCTAAATTCGATGAAATATCTTTGGCACCAAAAATGCTGTTGACCAGTGCTATTGACTAACCTCTGCACTAATCCGTACCTCCCACTCCCAACTCCAAGACTTCTCCCGCGCTGCGCCAGTCCTCTGGAATGCTCTACCCCAAGAAATTAGGACTATCCACAATTTGCACAGTTTCAGGCTCTCCCTCAAAGCACATTTGTTCAGCGCGGCCTATCACGTTCACTAATCAAAGTCATTCTATGTGTAAGTGTGCGTGTGTAGCCCATTCACTATCTCCATCTATCCCCCACTCCCTCAAGATGGCTGAACCATCATTGTAAATACACACCTGTACTTTGTATCTCCCCCACCTCATTGTAGATTGTAAGCTCTCACGAGCAGGGTCGACTTATTTTGCTTTAATTATTGTATTGTTAACGTTGTTACTCATGACTTGTGTTTGGAACTGTTAAACTGTAAAGCGCTGTGGAATATGTTGGCGCTATATAAATAAAGGTTATTATTATTATTATTATTAATGTTATGTACAGTTCTGAAAAGAATTGGTGTAAATTTATCACAACTATATAAAGGTTAAGCAAACTGCAGGTATGGATGTGCTCACTCTCAGGGAAGGTGCAGATGACTGTTTTTCTGCAGCGGCAAGTCAAAAAAAGAGACTCTCATGGTCACGATTAAGGCTGTATGCCGAAACTAGTCCATTGTGGCTTTATATCTCTGTAGTCTGATTTGCTATGTGCTATTATTCCAGGCTTTAATGTTTTTGTGAAAACAGTTTTACTTACTTGAGGACGTTTCGCTGGCTAATCTACTTTTTTCTACCTTTTTAACAGCAGCCTAATCTAGTTGATGAATTGTCTAAATATTTAATTTTAATAAGTATTTTCCAAAAAAGTATTTGCTATTTTTTAATCAATTTCAATAAAGATTGCAATTTTAGGTATATTTCTGTGAGTCAGCAACAACACACAATCGAAGATGGATGATTGCCGTTTCGGCTGAGAAAGAGGAAGAATTTTAGGGCTTGCTCACCCTGGTGTATAATATGGAGGTGTGCAATGCGAGAAAACATCGAATTGCACTCTGACCAATTTCATTTAATGAGGCAGTGCTCATCTGTGAGTTTTTCCTCAGCTCTAGTTGTACTAAGGAAAAAAATCGAAGCATACTGCGATTGCCCTCGCATATTAGATGAGATTCACCAATGCATGTCAATGGGTGTGAGAAAAAAGTTGAACGGCACAAGGACCATCTGTATGCCGTCCAATTTTAATGCACACATCTCAAAGGAACCACAAAATTTCATCAGCCAAGTACAGTAAATTCACAGCTAAGATCCTCAGAATAAATAGATAAATAGAGTAGATACATAGAATAGATATATAGAATAGGTAGGTGATAAAATAGATAGATATCCTGTAGATATATAATTTTACTAGTCCCTGACATATTGTATAATAAACTATTACCTTTTAGTGCTTTTCATGTGGAGTTTATTCTACAGCTTTTTTAGACTTTTTTGATAACCAGCAAAGGTAAAGAAGACAGCTGTGAGCTAATATTATCAAGCTGGGCAGTTCCATGGTTATTGGGTCTTTCCCAGTCTAAAAATATCAACCTGCAGCCAACCAAGAACTGGCATTTCACATGAGATGCATCAATTCTGGTGCTTTGCCTGGATCTTCACTATTGACTTGGTGCAATGGCAATCGAGGTTTGGTAGTTGGGGTAGACGTCAGCTGTGATTTGTCAAAAATCACAGCTGGCATCAAGCCCTGGTGTTAGTAATAGGGTGTGGCCTATCAGATACCCAAATACTTGAGCAGTCACGGCAGTTTACAATGGGTGATTTGTAAAACTTTTTAATTAACAATAATTCACATTTGAAGTAATTGATATCTTAATTGTTAGAGAAGCGCTTTAAATGTTTATGATGTCAGATTTCATTGGCAGACTGAGGGGAACTGGGTAGTGGAAGCTCTTATGTGATGAAGGCCAATGGACAATTGCTCTTTTTTGTCCATCTTATAATTCAATTCTGTTTAATATAGTTTGTATTAAATGTATTAGTCAAGTTATTATCATCTGGATACGTGCTAACTGTTAAATCTCTATGGGTCTTACCGATGAGACACATTCCAATGCCAGAACAGGGCACTTGTGTCTCCATTTCTCTCTTTTTAGTCCCGTAAGTACAAGACAGTGTCCAGTAGAAGCTGACAGACCATGCATGAGCCCTGCAACTCATCTCAAGTGTAAGACACTGACAAAAAAAAGTGTAACACAGCAACTTGCCAAACAATCAATTCCATGGCTGCTGGGAGAATTGAGGACACAAGTTCCCTGTTCTGTCAATTGGCTGTGGTTCAAGTCATGAGGCATATACCCACATGACAGTAGCAACTTATCTTGCTATAGCCTATCCACTTGTTTATATGCATGTAATGAGGGGTCTCCTGAGGAAGTGGAGGAAGAAAACTAATAACATTTAAACAGTTCGACTTTGCTGAACACAACAGTAGATATATATACTGCTCAAAAAAATAAAGGGAACACTAAAAAACCCAATAAACTAGGATATGTTCCCTTTATTTTTTTGAGCAGTATATAATGGAACACAATACATTTTGGTCGCTGTCACATAAAGGGTAGGTGAAATTTTCAGTCCAACTACAATCTGGCAAAACATCGGATCAGACTCGGACCAATGTTGTGCTATGGGGCCATGAACATCAGATTTTTTCCTCGGACCAAGTTAGTCCAAGAAAAAAATTACTGCATACCCGCGTTTGATCTGAAATTTGGATTGCACTTGGCCATGTAAGTCAATGAGTCCGTGGAAAACATTGGACCGTGCTGCTGATTTCTGAGCGCAGTCTGATTTCCACGGACTAGCAGAATGGAAAAGATGGAGAATTTTTTTTTTTACATGTCCGCCTCATCTAAAACAATCGGATCACATTGCAATAACACTCTGATTAAACTCTAATGAGAGTGATTTGCATAATTGATCAGATTCTCTCATATGAGAGCTTATATGGTCATCTACACCTTCCCTAAGAGGAAATGTTTGTTTCAACATGAGCAGGACCATTTATTAAGTGTTCATGTTCAAGTTGATTTTTTTCAAAAAAGGGATCTAATCTAACAGTGTATTGCTTCACACAGTTTGATACCAATTTCTCAATCTCTGACATGTATCTGGTGACACTCATTTTCTCCCAGGCATTTTGCTTCTCAAATGCATGCGTGTCAAGGGCTCTGTCCAACCATACATTGGCTACAAAGAGCCCAACAGGCAATCTCAAAACGGGATAATAAAGCCACACTTCAGTCCCACAATTATTAAGGCATAACCCGAATATCTGTTGTTATCACACGTGTGCTATCTCTTGGTTAGAGTATCAGCACATGGACATATAGTCTACATGTCTGTTATATTTGAAGATCAACAGTCTGCAAAAATGTTATAAAGAGATGTCTTAGTTTGGTCCAATCTGTGGACGAAACTTGTCACCGCTAACGATAGGGTCTGCAATTCGACAAACACAGCACAATTGCCATCCATTTTTCATTCATGTGCCGTCCCAAAGTGTGAATAAAACCTAACCGAATTGAAAGTAGAGCATCCTTCCCAGTATGGGAAAGAAATCAAACTACTACACATCACTGAATAATCCATACTAACCATACCAGAGGATATACTGCGCAAATACCAGTTCAATGTACGATGCAGGTCATATGTCCAGAAACATGCACAGAACTTCAGTAACTGAGGGTTATGGCAATCTACCAGAAGCAGCTGGCAAGTATTGCTAATTAATGTCACAAAGGTTCTGTCAGTGCTCCTCTTAGTACATAGCAATGATATGGGAAGCTCCTGCCTCTCCATTAAATGAACAGCTAATTATAGTGTCTTCTTTATTTTTAGTCCACTCTTTATCACTTGTTGTTTGGCCTTTGTCCATCTTAATTACACCAGGCCCAGAATGCTAACGACCTGTGTAAGCTAAGTTCTCACGGAAAAGGAGAGGTTTGCAATAAGATGTATGGTATTTATTTAACAGAAGCATTTGGAAGGATGTCAATCAGGATTTTTTTTCTTTTTTTTTGACAATACAGATCTAAGTTTCCAAGACTCCGGTAAAATTTGGAATTTTAAATTTGGGAGAATATGGGGTCCATGGTTGAATACACCTGGAATGCTATGAAGAAGGTTACGGCTGAAGAGTCAATTTTACTTACTGGGAGGAGCAAGGTTGATGTTGAGACCCGATACATCACCATAAGATATAATGAATGTTTCAGTATGTGTGGTGGGTGTTATAATATGCCTATATATAGGATCACAATGTTTAGTAAAATAATATTGTTCTGCATGTTAAGTCAAAATCATAGATTTATAATTGTATGATATAATGCATGCAAATTATCGGATGGCATAGAGGTAGCTGGACAGATATACTGAAATGATGTCTGCTTATAACCCCTGTGTTAGGTTGGTTCTTTTGTTCTTTCTTGTGTTCATAAAAAGAGACATTCTGATTATGGTGAAATATCTTGCAAATAAAATTTTGATGGGAAAAAAGACTTTTCAATGAAAATTTGGTTGATTTAAAAGAAAAAAAAAATAAAATTAACTTACTACGCCATTGTAGAAAAATTCTAAATCCACTTATTGTATCTTTTCATGCTTTGATAATGCTTACAATTCAGCGGTATCTTCTCATGCAGCTATTTCCTGCGTGACTTGGATAAATCTTGTAGTTAGAGAAGAGCAAATCTTCTCGAAATTCAAATTTGCTTTGCAAACAATTTGGCCCCCAATTAATTGATTTGCTGAAAATTGAAAAGCCTTCAGTTGTCCAGAAAATACATGTCTAACACACTGAGTAAGGCCAAAGTCCCATGAGCATATAACACGGCCGAGTGCTATGTTATAAAACATTGCACAGCACTTGGCCCAGTGTTATACTATGGGGCAACTCAGATCTGCTATTCTTTTCTCATGCCGATTCGGAGAAGACAAACGTAGCATACTGCGATCGCATCCGAGAATTGGATCACACTCACCCATATAAGTCTATGGGAACTTGTGAACTATCGGAGTGCACTTGGATATCATCTCAATGCAGTACGATTACTGAGGATGTTGGCAATGGAGGAGATGGAGAAATTACTTTCTCCATCTCCTCCTCACCTGTGCTTCAATTCTCTCGTGCGAGGGGATCGGAGCACAGTGCACTGACACTCAGCTCATGCTCGAAGCAGAGTTGAACAGAATGTCATTAACAAATTGAATCTGATGCTATATGCTAATGTGACCTCAGCCTCAAGATGAGCAAATCAATAAGCAAAGGAAGGATTTTGAGTAAAATTTTCTGAAATTTGCAGTTCTACATTAATTTGAAGTCTAACATCTTCACGTCTTGGGGATTTTGCATTCTTTCATTTTAGCTCCCCCTTTGTTCCAAGAGACATAGTGTATATACTCGTGTATAAGCAGAGTTTTTCAGCCCCTTTTTTGGGCTGAAAAAGACCCTCTCTGCTTATACACGAGTGATACGCCAGAAAGCCGGCAGGGGAGGGGGAGCGGGGGAGAATTGGACATCATACTCACTCTCCTGGCGTCTGCATATCTGGCTCTGCTACATCTCAGTCCTGGCATCTGCATCTCTCCTCCTGTCTTCTTCCGTGCTGGTCACATGGTACCGCTCATTAAAGTCATGAATATGGACATGTCTCCACTCCCATAGGGGTGGAGAGCATATTCATGACTTTAATGTGCGATACCATGTGACCGCACAGAAAGAAGACAGGAGGAGAGATGCAGGAGCTTGGACTGAGATGTAGGAGAGCCTGATATGCAGCGCCAGGAGGGTGAGTAGCACTGGGGGAGGGTGAGCCATGCCATATCCACCTGTCCCCGTTCCACCGCTACACTCTGTCTCCCGCGTCCTCTGGCTGTGACATTCAGGTCAGAGGGCGTGATGATGTGTTTAGTGCATGCCCTCTGCCTGAACAGTCACTTCAGAGAGCTGGCAATGCTGAGGAGCAGTGGGCAGTGACGAGAGGTAGTATGTCTTTTTTTTAAAATTGCAGCAGGAGCAGCATTATATGAGGCATATATTAATATGGACCATGTTATGGGGCCACCATTACCCTTTCTGCAGCAATACATGGGGCGTATTTTAATATGGAGCATTTTATGGGGCCACCATTAACCTATCTGCAGCATTACATGGGGCATATATTAATATGGAGCATCTTATAGGGTCACCATTTTACTTTTATTAGTATCTATTTTTATTTTTGAAATTTACCAGCAGCTGCTGCATTTCCCACCCTCGGCTTATGTTCGAATCAATAAGTTATCCCAGTTTTTTGTGGCAAAATTAGGTGACTCGGCTTATACTCGGGTTGGCTTATACTCGAGTATATACAGTAAATTTTTTGCTTTTCTGTCAATATAGTCATATAAGAGGTTGTTTTTGCAGAACAAGTTGTACTTTTTAATGACATCATAAATTCTACAACACAGTGTCCTAGAAAATGAGAAAAATGTTTCCAGTGCTTTGAAATTGCAAAAAAAGAAGTGTGATTTTACAATTTTTTTTTTTATTATTTACAATATCCACTGTATGGTAAAACTAATTGCAACCATGGTTCTCCAGATCAGTAAGAGTAAACAGATGCCAAACAGTATTACATTTGCAAGAAATGTAGCTTTTGTCGTCATTTTCTGAGACCCATAAAATTTTCACTTTTCTGGCTATGGGGCTGGGTGAGGACATATTATTTGTGACCTGAGCTGATGTTTTTACTGATACCATTTTGGGGTAGATACAATGTTTTGATCACATCTTATTGCATTTGATTGCAATGTTGCAGCTGCCAAAAAAATAATTCTATCGTTTTGATTTCTTTTTTGCTTTTCGTAAAAGAACATTATTTTCACAGCTTGGTGAGTGACCTATCTTCCTCTACTTTTTACATAGTATGTGGATGTAAAGTTTAATTATTAAGAGAGTTGAACAAAATAAATATTTGTGACTTACACACTTGCACAGACAAAGTTAAATGTCTGGATTTTCCGGATTTTTTTTTGTATTTTAAAAAAAAAAAAAACAATTACTCCTTCCATTCACAAAAAGGATTGCACAAGAAATGTAAATATCAAGTACAGTCACTTGTGACAAACAAGCACTCTGTCTCTGACTGACACTGATTTCCAATTTTTGCAAAAAAATTGTACTCCTTTCTAGTGCATTACGATGGAATTTTAGAAAAAGTGTAATTCTAATTCAGCATGATAAATTTCAGCTCCACTATATTACTGCTGCTAGCACTACTCCTTTAGCTCTTTTCCCCTATCAATCGTATCTCTGTATTATTCGTTTATTATTCTAATATTATACTACATTCATCTTCTTCCCTGCTGCAGTTGCATGACAGATTACTGTTGGTAGTATTTTTCCAAAGTTTTACAGTTTTTATTTCCTAAAGCTTTTGCTGCGCTGTGTGCTCTGACATACTCTCTATCTTAACCAAAAACTTCAAAAAAGGACTGCAGCATTCCCTGCTTCTGCTTTTAAACAGGCTCTGCTAGTCCTTTGAAATTGGCTGCGCAGTGCCATGTGTTGTGAAAGCTGTAAGTCATTATGGGGAAGCCTGTGTGGCAACACCTGAGGTCATGCAAGCCAACTTTGGCTGATGGAATTTGTGCAATTTTAATTGCAAATTGATCAAACTCATCAGGTCCTACAAATATTGCTTTGAATTCAATATGTTAATCTCTACTTATGAGTTTACATATGGTGACCGCTCAACATTGCAATTAAATTGTACTCATGTTCACAAATATGGGTGAGCGAACCCGAACTTTAAATTTCGTGGTCCATACCGGACACCTCCTGTCAAGTGTTGAACTCCAAAAATGGACTTTATTCCTGAAGTCCACTTTAGGCCGGGGTCACACTTGCGATAAACTTGCGACTCAATGCTCAGCACTGCTGCCGGCACTCAGACTGGAGTGCTCAGCTGCAAAGAAATACATGCAACCACACACTCTGGTCCCGAACTTCGTGCGAGTTTCTCGCAAGTGTGACCCCGGCCTTACTGTTTGGGATCCAATGTCAAATAAAGTTTGTTAAAAGGTTGCAGCACAGCTATTGGCCCTTCCCGAGCCATCACAGACATGCCAAGTATTGGCATGGATATAAAGGGTCGGAATGGCACATGACCCAGCCTGGAGAAATGCTGAATCATGGGCTGTGCCGCCATTTTAGTCTTAGCCTTGTGCAGGATGGCATAACAGACTGGTGCAGTCTGCCCTAACATCTGGTGCAGTCTTCCCTAGCAGCCTGGTGCAGTATGCCCTAGCAGCCTGGTGTAGAGTGCCCTAAAAGGGTGGTGCAGCATGTCATAACAGTCTGGTGCCGGATGCCCTGCCAGCCTGGTGTAGGGTGCCCTATTAGCCTGCTGCAGAGTGCCCTAACAGCCTGGTGCAGAGTGACCTAACAGTCTAGTACAGAGTGGATGATACCATTTCATCACAAATGAGTGGGTCTTGATGCGAGACATGTGTGTAGTGTTGTGTTGCTTCAAGTACTCTATGAACATGGCTAGCATTAATGACGCCATCATCAGCATTACTGTCTCACTTCTATGCCTGCTTGAAAAAGCACTTCAGGTGATAATGGATGAGGTGGTGGCACAGGAGAAAGAGGCTTAGGAACAGGAACAATTCACACCATTCTCAGGCCAGATGTCCACACATGGCTCAGAGTGTGGGTTCATGTACCAACAGCAGCCAGGTACACAACTGTCCATCTAGGGGACAGTTTTGAAGGATGAGGATGTAGAAGATGACTAGGAACTGTGTTCACAGCAGGGTAGAACTCAAAGCAGCTCAAGAGCAACACTGGAGCATTGGATGGCGTGTACTGAGGGCCCAGATAGCTTGTCATTGCCCCTGTGCAACCTGCACACATGAGACAATACATGCTGCGGTGCCAGCACAATGACTGCGGAGTTGCCTTGATTGCTACCAGTGCTAATTACTGGATGGCCACACTGTTGGATCCCCGCTACAAGGACAACATCATTACTTCTGTCACTGGAGTGGGATCATAAAATGCAGGAATACGAGCACACGCTGGCAGACACACTTAATGATGGCATTCCCACCTGACAGCATAGGCTCAGTTGAACAAGGCAGAGGAGGATGTGAAAAACGTTGCCAACACTACTGGGGCACAGGCACCACCTCGGAAGGGAAGTTTTGCCTGGCGGATTTGGAAAACTTTCCTCAGCATGCCACAACATCCAACACCACCATTTAAAATATGGTCTGTATTAACAGGAAATAGCAATTCAACAAGAGAACATGTCCGCGAGTCATTATGTGTTATGTCCGGTCCCGGTCCTGCTGCCCCCAGCCCCTGTCCCATACCTCCGCAGAGTCCCCATCAGCACTCCCGCTCTATGTTGGCCTCGCACTGTCTTGCCGCAGCCTCTGCTCCTTCCCTCCCCTCTGCTTCCTGGGGTGCTGTCAGCAGGTCCCTGGGGAGAGTGCTCAGTGTTGTGAACTCCCTGGCTCAGACGTCGGAGCCGAAGCTCCCCCTGCTCCCGCCGGTGGTTACTGGAGGTAGTGGAGGTGGCCAGATTGACAGAGATTTGCCACCTGATGATGATGACGATTGGAGATCTGGGGTTACGGATTGGAGTATTTAAGTCTGCAGACTTCCTGCAATCCCTGCTGGTGATTGCTTTCCTGTGCATTCAGAGGTCTGATGTCTCCTGCCCTCTTCCTGTATTGTTCAGCTAAGTGACTCATTTGCTAATCCTTTGCGTCTGATCTGGTTTTGTCTATCTCTGCTTGTTGTGCAGGTTCAGCTTGCTCCTGCTGGGGGCTGTGCTCCATATGTTACTCCTTTTGTCAGTTTGTTCAGTCCCCTGTTATATTGGTCTCTTTTGCTTTGCTTCCAGTTAATACCGGAGTGCTGATATAGTGGGGGCGAAGTCGTGTGACTTCAGTGTTTTTGAGTACATTAGACGTGTTGGATTTTTCAGGATTTTTTGCGTGATTGCAGACAGTGTCTTTAATTTCCTATCCTGTCTAGTCAGTTTGGGCCCCATCATTTGCTCAGTCTATTTCTCTGCCTGCGTTTGTGTTTCATCTTGTCTCACCGACAATATATGTTTGGGGGCTATCTATTCCTTTGGGGTCTGCTTCGGGGCAGTTTAGATTTCACCTTTCTTGCTTTAGGCTTAGTTAGCTCTCCGGCTGTGCCGAGGCGTCTAGGGCATCATAGGTACGCTCCACGGCTACTGCTAGTTTTGTGGATAGGATCAGGGGTCTGCAATCTGCTTAGTTATGAACCTCTCTCGCTTTCTGGTGGCTTAGCCTGTTCTTGCCATCCTCCTCGGTGACCCATTCATAACAGAATCTCCAGCCTTACTGTAGACTTTAGGGTACTCTAAAGAAGGAAAGAATTGTAAAAAAAAAAGTGTCAGGATTTTTTTTTTTGTATATTTTTTCCTCTTTTTTCTCTGGGGCCGTAGGAGGATTTTTTTTTTGTCTAAATGGAGACTAAGCAATTGTCCGATTGTGTTGAGCAGCTCGCTGCTGAAGTGCGGGGAATTTCTGCCTATCTCACTCAATCATCTGCTGTCGAGCCAAAAATCCCTACTCCTGATGCGTTTTCTGGGGATCGGTCTAAGTTTTTGAATTTTATGAATAATTGTAAACTATTTTTTGCTTTGAAACCTAACTCATCGGGGAGCTCTGTGCAGCAGGTTAAAATTGTCATCTCCCTGCTGCGCTCCGATCCCCAGGATTGGGCTTTTTCTTTGACACCCGGAAATCCTATTCTGGCTAATATGGATGCATTTTTTCAAGCCCTGGGGTTGTTGTATGATGAACCTAATGCTATTGATCAAGCTGAGAAAACCTTATTGGCATTGAACCAGGGTCAGGATTCTGCAGAGCTATATTGTCAAAAATTCCGAAAGTGGGTGGTCCTTACTAAATGGAATGATGATGCCCTAGCAATTCTCTTTCGGAAGGGTCTGGCAGAAACCGTAAAAGGTGTTATGGTGGGATTTCCTGTCCCCTCTGGTCTTGTTGACTCTTTGACTCTTTGTCATTGGCCATTCAAATTGATCGGCGTTTACGTGAACATAAAAGTACACATGAGGCGTTGCCGCCTTTCGAACGAATTTCTGAACCCATGAAATGCGATAGGGTTTTGTCTAGAGTGCAACATCAGGAGTTTAGAAGGCGTAATAAGCTGTGCTTTTTCTGTGGGGACTAGAGAACAGCCGCAGGAGACAAGTCCTGGGCCTAGTAAAACAGATCGCTATACGCCTGTGACAGTGAATTCAAGCTGTAAGGGACCGCTATCACCCAGACTACTCTGCATATGGGTACTACAGCAGCCACCATACAGTCACGGGAGACAAGCCCAGGGCTCAGTAAAGGACCGCCGGTCGCACGTGGTGATTGCATAGACTGTACGGGACCGCTAACACCCACACTGCTCTGCATACGGGTATCACAGCAGCCGCCGCCATACAGCCGTAGAATGTCACTGCAGCCCGCCAAGAAGTGCTACATCTTTCCTGCCACGCGGAAGCCCGCCATACACAGACTGTTTCCCTCCAATATACTCAGCAGTACTCAGCCAAATGCACAATGTCTCGGAAAAGCACATCCTCACTCAAAACGAGGTCACGAGCAAGCTCCAGCAGATCGTCATTAGCAGAGCTAGCATCTGTCGCTCGCACCAAGGTTGAGGAAGCCAAAGCAAGATCTTACTCTGCCGAACGAGAGATGCATCTAAAGATGAGACAAGCAGAGCACGAGGCAGAGAGAGAGGCTGAAACCTTATGTTTGCGGGCAGAGAGAGAATCGGAAACCGCACGTTTGCAGGCAAAGAGAGAAGTGGAAACTGAACGTTTGCAAGCAGAGCTAGAGAAACTTGCGGCAGACAAAGAGACAGCCACTGCAATAGCTAAAGCAGAGTAATTGGAAGCTATGAAAGATCCTGATTCTGAGAGACACAGCAGCATTCTCGGACCAGATCTAGAGCAGCAAGATCCAGCGCAACGTGTGGCAGAGTACGTCCGTCAACATTCCAGCGTAGATGACAGCCCTGGTGCATCATAGCGATCAGCCCATGCCGATTACCAACGATCCAACCCCGAGCTTCACTACCATAGGTGAGGAGACATCCAGCACAGAGATGTCGACTACAGCTACCGTTCCACTGAAAGGAAGGTACAGCTCCCATCCCGCCTTAAAGAGACACCTTCCTCACCAACAAGGTACCTCACAGGCTATCCGGAGTCACAAGCGTCTTACAGGTATGGTGATGCACCACACACTAGACATGACTATTACACACCGGCTCGTGCCAGCACTGATGGAGCCATCAAAGACCTTGCAAAGTTCCTTGCCCACCAAGAACTGGTTACAAAGGGACTTGCAAAGTTCACTAACAAACCCGAGAACTATTGGTCATGGCGAGCCTCGTTCCGTAACGCCACTCATGGTCAGGACCTTTCTTGTGGTGAGGAGTTAGATCTCCTGGTAAAGTGGCTTGGAAGTGAGTCAGTCGAGCATGCCATAAGACTGAGAGGCATTAATGTAAAACATCCTCGCACAGCCCTACATAAAGTGAGGGAAAGACTTGATGAATGCTATGGGTCAGTAGAAGTCATAGAGAATGCTTTACTGTATATAAAAGAATTGAGGATTTTCCTAAGATAGGTCCTAAAGGTTATCTAAAGCTTAGAGAACTGAGAGATTTATTGAATGAGTTGCAGGTTGCTCAGCAGGAAGGAGACTTGCCCGGATTGGCATTGTTAGGCACCGCAAAGTGGATTACATGTGGTTCAGAGTATAAACACAATCATAATGTATCATTTCCTCCTTTCACTGAATTTGTTGATTTTGTCACCAAATATTCTTGGGTTAGAAATGACAATAGTTTTGATTTTACTCTGTCGTGTTCCACTGACACTGGTGTCAAATCTGGTAAGAAACCCGTGGCAGTCCACAAAACTAACATTGATTCCACAGGCCCTCCTTACAAGGTGAATAAACCCCCTCCAGACGAGAACAAACCTCAGGATGTCAGTAAATATTGTCCTCTACACAAGAAACAACATCCTCTACTAAAATGCAGAGTCTTCAGGGAGAAGTCTTTAGAGGATCGCAAAGGTTTCCTCAAGAAGAACAACATCTGCTTCAAATGTTGTACCGCAAACTCTCACTTCGCCAGGAACTGTGAAACTAGCGTGAAATGTGCAGAATGCAGCAGCACAGATCACAATACAGCCTTGCACCCTGGATCACCTCCACGAGTGTTGTCGCAAGCAGAGTAGCACGATGGGAAACAGAAGGATACTGACGAAGACACCCCTGAGGTCAGCTCTAAATGTACTGAGATCTGTAGAGGACTCACAGGAGGAAGGTCCTGTTCAAAAATGTGCCTTGTCCGAATCTATCCTGCAGGCCGCATGGACAAAGCCTTCAAGATTTATGCAATCCTGGATGACCAAAGTAAAAAGTCTCTAGCCAGGTCCATCTTCTTTGACAACTTCAGCATCATAGGCCCTGGTTCTCCCTACACCCTGAGGACGTGTTCAGGTACCGTTGAGACGGCTGGGAGAAAAGCAACCGGATACAAAGTGGAGTCCATAGATGGCCAGACCTGCCTATCATTACCGACAATCCTGGAGTGCAACCAGATTCCTGACAACAGGTCAGAAATACCTTCACGGGAGGTGGCGACATATCACCCCCATCTAAAGCGTATAGCCCACCTGATACCTGAACTAGATCCAGTAACCCCAATAGCTCTACTTCTGGGGAGAGATATTCTACAAGACTACAAGGCTAGAGAATGTATAAACGGCTCCAGGAACGCTCCATACGCACAAAGGCTCGACCTTGGATGGGTCATCATAGGAGACGTCTGCCTAGGAGGAGCACACAAGCCAGCCTTAGTCGACAGCATGCTTACCAATACTCTTGAAAATGGACGTCCGTCTCTCTTCCAGCCATGTAAGAGTAGCTTCCTGGTAAAACAGTTGCCACACAATGCTCCTCTACCTTGTCCATTAGCTGATCCTTCCTGTGAAGACCACTCATGTGACGGCGACCAAGATCACATAGGGCGCACAGTTTTCCACAGAGCAAGAGAGGACAACAAGGTAGCAATGTCCATAGAAGACAGACTGTTTTTGGACATCATGGATCGAGAGATGGTAAGAGATGAGTTAAAGAGTTGGATGGCCCCTCTACCATTTAAACCCCAGAGGCAACGCTTACCCACCAGTGAGAAGTCTTGTAAGGGTTGGCACCATCGCAAACACGCATTTACCGCTCCGAACCTGGAAAATGCCAAAAACACGATAATTCGTACCATACAACGCAAGTGTTATGCCAAAGAAATAGACAACCTCAACAAAGGTCAACCCATTTCTAGAGACAGTGTCTTGAAAAAGCTTAATCCAATAGTTGACCAAAATGGGCTGATAAGAATTGGAGGTTGTCTTCAGGAAGCCAAGGTGGAATTCGTGGAAAAACACCCTGTAATAATTCCTGGTCATCACCATGTGACTACTCTGCTCGTACAGCACCATCATGTTTTGGTGAAACATCAGGGCCAATTGTTTACTGAAGGGAATCTACGAACTGCTGGACTATGGATAGTCGGAGCAAAGAGATGTGTGAGTAAATTCATCTTCAACTGTGTGAATTGTCGCAAACTCCTCGGCGCGACTCAAAGCCCAAAGATGGCCAATCTCCCATCAGACAGACTTAGTATGGATCCTCCCTTTACCAACGTTGGTCTGGATGTTTTCGGGCCGTGGTCTGTGGTTGCACGGCACACCAGAAGAGCCCAAGCCAACGCAAAACGCTGGGCAGTTATGTTTACCTGCATGTCCATCAGAGCCGTCCACATCGAAGTGATTGAATCCATGGACACATCAAGTTTCATAAATGCACTCCGACGTTTCATTGCCATCAGAGGCACCGTGAAACACATTCGCTCTGACAGAGCCACAAATTTTCGTAAGAGCAGTGAGAGAACTCCAAATTCCTTCCAACCTAGACATTAGCAGTGTGGAAAGATACCTGAGTGAACAGGGATGTACCTGGACCTTCAATATACCAAACTCTTCTCGCATGGGAGGTGCTTGGGAAAGGATGATAGGAATAGCATGCAGAATTTTAGACTCTATCTTCTTACAAGAAGGTAGCACAAGACTCACACACGAAGGTTTGACTACATTCTTGGCAGAAGTTTCGGCCATCATGAATGCCAGACCATTGACTGCACTCTCCAGTGATGCTGAAGATCCACCCATTCTCACTCCTGCCATGTTACTCACTCAGAAAACCAACACTCCTAGAGCTCCACTGGGAGAATTCAGCAACAAGGACCTCTACAGATGTCAATGGAGACAAGATCAAAGTCTCTCCAATATTTTCTGGGACAGATGGAGAAAGCAGTACCTCTCCACCTTACAGCCTAGGAAGAAGTGGCAGATCAACAAGCCGAACATCAAACCCAGTGATATTCTGCTCATGAAAGACAGCCAGTCACACCGGAGTGGCCACTAGGCCTCATCACAAAGGTGTTCCCAAGCAAAGATGAGAAGGTGCGCAAGGTTGAGGTCAAAGTGTGGAAGGCTGGGGAGAGCAAACTATTCCTCAGACCAGTTGCGGAGCTAATTATATTGCTTTCGCCTAAAGAGCCTGTAAGTGGCATCAGTTGATGACAAGCGGGGAGTGTTCTGCCCTCTGATATAGGGCAGTCTGTTTGTGTTATGTGCTCTGAATAAAGCAATATGTTTGTATTATTGCTGGGTTAATTATAGCACCATCTAGTGGTGGCTGAATTTATGGCTACATCGTAAGTAGCATTTAAAGCCTGTGACATTAACAGAAGCAATGCACTGTGGGATTGAAGCAATGCTTTGTGGGAACGAAGCAGTGTATTCTGGGAGGAGGGGACTCCATTTTCCTTTTGTGGATCTCACAGGATGCACATATTATTTTGTCCTCCTGTGTAACCTTTGCTTTTCCTGCAACTTCTCTACTTTAGTCACTACCCGGCTAAAGCATATCTGGTAAGAGTCAGTGTTTTCTTGCAATGCAGTGATTCAGAGATGTGTTATTTACTGTCTAGCAGCCAAGAGATGTCATTAACCCTTTAGTTGCCAGTTCTCAGTAAATGTAATCATAAACTAATGTATTCCTATGTAATGTATCACAATGTACACTTTCTGTGATTGTGTTAGCTGTGATCATCTGCCAAATTTGTATGCATGTTATTTGTATTCCTTGTAGTTTTACTGCACATGTTCTATACTCTTCACAAATAAACAAGTTAGACTACAGAGAACAGTCTGCTTATTTTGGAAGACAGAGCTGTGCTTTATACTGTATGCTGGATTGCACATCGTGTCAGCGTACCTGAAGGCAGAATACTGACCAATGGTGTGCACTGATTACTATTTCAGGCCCCTCCACCATAGGGAGGGCGCCGGAGCAAAAGTATCATCAATTGCTAACTTCTGGTTTCACTGTTATTGTGCCTGTGCTCCTGCAGTCTTCTGCCAAGTACTCCACTTACACTGTTTGTCTCCGCAGATTTATCTGTTACCCGGCTGTCCAGGACGACGTCAGTACTGTCTAAGCCAGTTACGTCCCGCTTCACACTCAGCCATAAGAACTTCTGAACAACACCAGTACCAGCCTACATCCATGAAACTGGAACCCACCAGTCAGCCCCACTATTCCTGTTAACCCTGTCTATCTGTCTGTCCCGCTGGTACAGCTGCCACGTGTCCAGGGTCTAACTGGACGTAGCACTGGTGTTCTCCAGACATTCTATTCTGACCCTGTTCGAGGGGACTTACTACAGGTGTCTGGGACTTACTTAGTCACGCCCCCTTCGGAGCCCCCTGGACCGTTGTCCCGAGGCCACACAAATATTGCAATAAACAACGAATGTGAACTTCACCACCTGTGCCTCTGCTTCCATTACTTACATTATATACTGAGTGATGGGTCTGCCCTATTTAGCTTCTGGGTCTGCAAATTGGTCACACGGTCTGAGCTTGCACTTTAGGCCTTGGAGATGCTGGCCTGCCCTATGGCAAGTGTTTTTGTCATGCCGGCGCTGCCATTACCGGTGCCGCCTGTCAGGTCGGGACCGGCGCCACCTATTTCACGGGGTCCCGTCCTTCCGGCTGCTGCTCCCAGGGTCCCTCCCCGAATCCCCACTTACCGCTCTGGCCGCCGTGCTACACCTTCAGCCTCCCGTCCTGCAGCCCGGGGGATTCAGCACGTGGGTTCCTTTTCCTGTCCTGCTCCTGCTTCAGGTATGCGCCTTAGGCCGTGGGCACGCGCCCTTCTCTCCTCTTAACCCCTTCTGCACCACCCCTGTGGAGTGAGCACCAATCAAGCTCCTGCACAGGGTATATCAGGTGGCTCCTCCCTTATGGAGGCACCTGATTATCGTGTGCCTTTTTTACGGTACCCTGGCCCCGTCTGGTCACTCCTGACTCCAGTCGCTCCTGACTCCGGTCACTTCTGACTCCAGTCCCTCCTGACTCCTGTCACTCCTGACTCCGGTCGCTCCTGACTCCAGTCTCTCCTGACCCTTGGCCTTGTCTGTCTTTCCCGTTCCTGAGCCGCCCCTCTTGGTACCAGCTGTCATGGTATTCGACTCTTTTGGGCCTGCTCCTAATGGTCCCTGTATAGGGGTCGGCACCATCTGGCCAGCTCGCCCCAGGGATCCCGGTACCGTGACCCAGAGGGTCCACTCTTTCTACCCATAACAGTATAATCAGGCCATGGACCCCGCTGGTGCCTCGGCAACCACCCAAAAGCAACTACTCTATTTGCGGGAGAACCAGACCCGGATTATGACTTTTATGAGGTCCATGGACACTTGGTTATCCGCCATTCAAACTTCCGATCCAGGGAGCGCCCCTCTGCTGGCGGCACTCCAGCAGGAGCTCGCGCAGCAGCGTGATACACAGTCCCATATCCTTAATTACATGGCGTCTGTTGATGACTGCTTGCAGTCCCTGCAGTCATCCGCAGCGGCCTCTGCCCTGCCTCGCGACCCTGCACCTCACCCACAGCCACGTTTGGGGAAACCTCCTAGGTATGGCGGGGATCCGAAATTATGCCGGGGGTTTCTTAACCAGTGCTGCCTTAATTTTGAGCTGCTGCCCCAGCAATACCCGTCTGATAGAGCTAAGGTGGCATTTATCGTGTCCCACCTCAAGGGGGAGGCCTTGGCATGGGTGAACCCCCTGTGGGAGCGGGATGATTAGGTGGTATCCCGCCTACACGACTTCTTGGATACTTACTGCCGGGTCTTTGATGAGCCCGGACGTTTGGCCTCCACCACAGAGTCTCTTTTCAGTCTCCGACAGGGAACTCTTACCGTGCGAGAGTACGCTATCCGCTTCTGGACCCTGGCCTCAGAGCTGGGGTGGAATAATGAGGCATTGGTAGGGGCCTTTTGGAGGGGGCCTTCGGGGAAAATCAAGGACGAGCTTGCTGGTTGGGACACCCCCACCTCTCTAGAGGACCTTATATCCCTGGCTACTCATATTGACTTGCGGTTCCAGGAAAGCTCCCGCAAGACTGTCAGGGAGAGAGGCCCGTCTGGGTTCAACCCTGCCCCCAGCCCTCATTCATTCAAACCTGCCAGTAGCTCTGCCCCGGAGCCCATGCAGGTGGATCGCGTTAAGCTATCGGAGCTGCGGCGCAGGGAAAGGTTAGAGCAAGGTTTATGCATCTATTGTGGTGGAACCAACCACTTCCTGCATTTCTGTCCTGAGAGGCCGGGAATCCCCTCCGCCTAGGCAAGGTAAGAGAGGCCTTCCTAGGTGACTCTGTTCCCTCTCTACCCCTTACCATCTCAGCTTTAATTCTCTTAAGTCGGGAGCGTAGATCTGTGGAGGCGTATATGGACTCTGGTGCGGCGGGCAACTTCATTCGGATGGAAGAGGTGGACAAGTTTCGAATTCCTGTCGTCACCCTTGAAGAACTGCGTGTGATCACCTCGGTGGATGGCAAGCCGTTACCTGTTCCCGTCACCGCGGTCACTCCTGAGCTGGAGATGCAGATCGCAGCTCTCCACCGGGAGAGAATTGCTTTTTATGTTTTGCCTAATTTGTCTCACGCTCTACTACTTGGCCTGCCCTGGCTCAAGTCGCACAAGCCAGTCCTTGCTTGGCACTCCGGGGAAGTCCTTTGCTGGAGTCACTCTTGCCAAGAACGTTGTCTGCTGCCTGTACCACTCTGCACCAAGTGCCCGCGGACCTTCCGGGGCTTCCTGTGGCCTACCATTCATTTGCAGATGTCTTCAGCAAGAAGAAGGCTGAGACCCTTCCTCCGCATCGGTACCTGGAGCTACTCCTCCCAGGGGAAGAATATATCCGTTGTCGCCTGCAGAGACCTCAGCCATTACGGAGTACATCCAGGAAAATTTGGCCAGGGGCTTTATCCAGGAGTTGTCTTCTCCAGCTGGGGCCGGGTTTTTCTTTGCTCGTAAGAAGGATGGATCCCTTCGACCTTGCATTGACTACCAAGGCTTAAACAACATCATGGTCAAGAAGAGGTATTCTTTACCACTTATCCCCAAACTGTTTGTCCGCCTGCGTGGTGCCCGGACCTTTACCAAACTGGATCTACGAGGGGCCTACAATTTGGTCCGAATACATGCTGGAGATGAGTGGAAGACCGCCTTCAACACGTGGGATGGCCATTATGAATATTTGGTCATGCCCTTTGGCCTTTGTAACGCCCCAGTGGTCTTCCAAGAATTTGTTAACGACGTCTTCCGGGACCTTCTATACTCGTGCCTCGTGGTGTATTTAGATGACATCCTCATCTTTTCACAAGACCTTTCCTCTCACAGGAGGAGTGTTCGTCTGGTCTTGCAACGCCTACGGGAGAATCAACTTTATGGCAAGTTGGAATAAGGCCTGTTGGAGCAGACCTCCCTACCCTTCTTGGGGTATATCATCATGGACTCGGGGTTGCGAATGGACCCAGAAAAATTGTCCATGGTGCTCAAATGGCCACGACCTGTCGGAGTGAAGACCATTCAACGATTCTTGGGCTTCGCAAAATACTATAGGCAATTCATTCCGCACTTCTCTGCTGTAACCAAGCCTATCGTTGTCCTTACCCGGAAGGGAGCAAGACCAAGCATCTGGTCCTCGGACGCTGAAGACGCATTCCTCGCCTTGAAGCAGGCCTGTTGTGAGTTCATTTTTCCCTTCACCAGTGAGGTCTGATGAACTCCCTCTTCTGGCGAAGGAAGGTAGTGAGGCTGATTACCAAACAGCTGAGCAGGTAAATGATGACTGGGTCACAGGAACTGATGACTGGATATAAGGCAGCCGACGCCCAGCTGCCTTGCCGGTGATTTTCCTGCTGGATTCTTGGAGACCAGTCTGATTTCTGCTTCTCAAAGCTAAGTTTTGCTCTGCCTTTTGTACACTTTAGTTCTGGTTTTGTTTGCCTTGTTTTTTGGAGTTCAGCCATCCCCGGCCGGGGGTGAGCTGAATTCCATTTTTGTCTCTGATCTGTTGATCTCTGGCTCTGTCTTCAGAATATACCTGAGTGCTGATATAGTCTTTTTGAAGCCTAGCGACTTCAGGGCCTGTTTTTCCTATCAGTCTGTTGGTTCATTTTTGTATAGGGTTTTTGCGGATTGCAGACAGCAGCTTTTCTGTCCTGTCCTATTTAGTTAGCTTGGGCCCGATCATTTGCTCAACCTATCTTTCTATCTGTGTTAGTGTTTTTTCATCTTGCTTCACAGTCATTATATGTTGGGGGCTGCCTATTGCTTTGGGGTCTGCTCTGGGGCAGTTTAGATTTCCCCTTTCTGTCCTTAGACTAATTTAGTTCTCCGGCTGTGATCGAGGGGTCTAGGGCACCGTAGGAACCCCCCACGGCTACTGCTAGTTGCTGTGGATAGGTTCAGGGGTCTGCAATCCGATAGCTTCCAACTTCTCTGATTTTCTGGACTTAGCTATTATTTTTGCTTTTTCCTCCTTCGGTGACTCATCCATAACAGAATCACCGGCCGTACCGCAGATCCTAGGGTACTCAATAGCAGGAAAGAATTGTAAGGAAAAAAAAAAAAGGTGTCATAATTTCTTTGTGTATATTTTTTCCTCTATATCTCTGAGGCCGTAGGGGGATTTTTTTTTCTCTCTCAATGGAGATGAAGCAATTGTCTGATCGTGTGGAGCAGCTCGCTGCGGAAGTGCGGGAAATTTCCGCCTATCTTACTCATTCACATGCTGTTGAACCAAAGATCCCCACTCCTGATGTGTTTTTTGGGGATCGGTCTAAATTTTTGAATTTCAAGAATAATTGTAAATTATTTTTTGCCTTGAAGCCTACCTCGTCGGGGAGCTCCGCGCAGCGGGTTAAAATTGTCATCTCTTTGCTGCGCGGCGATCCAAAGGATTGGGCGTTTTCTTTGAAACCTGATGATCCTATTCTAAATAATGTGGATGCATTTTTTCAAGTCTTGGGGTTGTTGTATGATGAACCTAATGCTATTGATCAGGCTGAAAAGGCCCTGTTGGCATTGAGCCAGGGTCGGGATTCTGCAGAGTTGCACTGTCAAAAATTCCGAAAGTTGGCGGTCCTTACTACCTGGAATGATAATGCCTTGGCAGCTCTCTTTCGGAAAGGTTTGTCAGAAACCGTAAAAGATACTATGGTGGGATTTCCTGTTCCCTCTGGTCTTGACGATTCTATGTCATTAGTCATTCAGGTTTATTGGCGTTTGCGTGAACGCAAGACTGCACGAGAGGTGTTGCCACCTGTTGAACAAATGTCTGAACCTATGCAATGCGATAGAGTTTTGTCCAGGGCGCAACATCAGGAGTTCAGAAGGCATAATAAGCTGTCTTTTTTTGTGGAGATGCCTCGCATATTATTTCTGTCTGCCCTAAACGAGAGAAACGTTGTGCTCACATGTTTTCTGTGGGTAGTGTTCAACCTAAGTTTCTTCTGGCAATTACTCTGATCTGCTCCCTGTCCACATTTTCCGCCAAGGCTTTTGTGGATTCGGGAGCAGCTCTGAACCTGATGGACTTGGATTTTGCTAAATGTTGTGGATTTCCTATGATGCCTTTGCGGACACCAATCCCTTTGAGGGGTATTGATGCAACTCCTTTGGCCCCAGGTGGTAATGCGGTTCGCCCCAGACCATCAAGAAAATTGCAGAGTTTTGGTGTTGCATAATTTGCATGATACTATTGTTCTGGGGTTTCCCTGGTAGCAAATCCATAATCCAGTTTTGGATTGGAAATCTGTGTCTGTGGTGAGTTGGGGTTGTCGATGTGCCCTTAGTGATGCTCCTGTTTTCTCCACCTCTCCCCAGTCGCATGATGTTCCTGACTATTTGGCTGACTTTTATTATGTATTTAGTGAGAATGAGTCTGTGTCTTTGCCTCCTCATAAGAGTTATGACTGTGCAATTGAGCTGAGCCCTGGGTGTAAATTTCCCAAGGGTCGGCTTTTCAATTTATCTGTACACGAGCACGAGGCTATGCGATCCTATATTAAGGAGTCGTTGGAGAAGGGTCATATTAGACCATCCTCTTCACCCTTAGGTGCTGGCTTTTTTTTCGTGGCTAAAAAAGATGGTTCGTTAAGGCCTTGTATTGACTATCGTGCCCTCAACAAAATTACTGTTAAATATCAGTATCCGTTACCCCTGATTTCTGTTCTATTCTCCAGAGTTAAAGGTGCTTGCTGGTTTACCAAGCTTGACCTCGGGGGGGCGTATAATCTTATTTGCATTAAGCATGGGGATGAATGGAAGACGCGTTTAATACTCCGGAGGGACATCTGGAGTACCTGGTGATGCCTTTTGGGCTCACTAATGCCCCTTCTGTCTTCCAATCCTTCATGAACGATATTTTCCGAGACTTTGTGGATATATTTTTGATTTTTAATATTTTGATCTTTTCCAAGGATTGGGACACTCATGTGGAACATGTTCGGACTGTGTTCCGGATTTTGAGGGAGAATTCCCTGTATGTCAAGGGATCGAAATGCTTTTTTGGGGTACAGAGGATTTCATTTTTGGGATTCATTTTGTCTCTGTCAACTATTGAAATGGACCCGGCCAAGGTACAGGCCATTTATGATTGGGTTCAGGCCACTTCTTTTAAGGCCCTCCAGAAGTTTTTGGGTTTTGCTAATTTTTATCGGAAATTTATAGCTAATTTTTCTAGTATTGCCAAGCCATTGACTGATTTGACTAAGAAGGGTGCTGATGTGCTGAATTGGTCTCCGGAGGCTGTTTCTTCCTTTCAGGAGCTGAAGCGAAGATTCACTTCTGCTCCGGTTCTGCGGCAACCTGATGTCTCACTCCCGTTTCAGGTAGAGGTGGACGCCTCTGAGATTGGTGCAGGAGCTTTTTTGTCCCAAAAAGATCCTGTGACATCTAAAATGAATCCCTGTGCTTTCTTTTCCCGAAAGTTCTCCCCATCCGAACGTAACTATGATGTGGGGAATCGGGAACTGTTGGCCATGAAATGGCCATTTGAGGAGTGGAGACATTGGTTGGAGGGAGCTAAACACCAGGTCGTGGTCCTTACTGACCACAAGAATTTGATTTACCTGGAGTCGGCCAAACGCTTGAATCCTAGACAGGCTAGGTGGGCCTTGTTTTTCACACGTTTTGATTTTGTGGTGTCTTTTCTTCCTGGCACTAAGAATGTCAAGGCAAACGCCCTCTCTAGGAGTTTCTTTGCTGATTCTCCTGTTGTGACCAAGCCTGCTACCATCTTAGGCGAGGGGGTAGTTCTTTCTGCCATCTCGCCCGATTTGAGACGTGCTCTGGAAGAGTTTCAGGAGGACAAACCTGAGGGTTGTCCCAGTGGAAAGTTGTATGTTCCTGACCAGTGGAGGAAGAGAGTGATGTCTGAAGTTCATTGCTCTTCATTGGCTGGTCATCCAGGTATTTTTGGTACTAGAGATCTGGTGAGTCGGTCTTTTTGGTGGCCCACCTTGTCTCGTGATGTCAGGAAGTTTGTGCAGTCCTGTGGGACTTGCTCCCGGTCTAAACCTTGTTCTCGCTCTAGTGGGTTGTTGATGCCTTTGCCGGTGCCCAAGAGGCCATGGACCCATATTTCAATGTATTTTTATCTCTGATATGCCTGTCTCTCACAGAATGACTGTTATTTGGGTGATTTGTGATAGATTCTCTTAGATGGTCCATCTTGTACCACTCTCTAAGTTGCCATCTTCCTCTGAGTTGGTGCCCTTGTTTTTGCAACAGGTAGTTCGCTTGCACGGGATTCCTGAGAACATTGTGTCTGACAGAGGAGTTCAGTTTGTGTCTAGATTTTGGAGGACTTTCTGTTCCAAGCTGGGAATTCAGTTGTCCTTCTCCTCTGCGTTTCACCCTCAGACCAATGGGCAGACGGAGAGAACAAACCAGACTTTGGGGTCGTATTTGAGATGTTTTATTTCGGCTGATCAGGATGATTGGGTTTCATTTTTGCCCTTGGCCGAATTTGCTTTAAATAATAGAACTAGTTCTGCCACTTTGATGTCACCTTTTTTTTGTAACTTTGGGTTTCATCCTCGATTTTCTTCAGGGCAGGTGGAGCCTTCTGCCTGCCCAGGTGTTGACACTGTGGTGGAGAGAATGCACCAGATCTGGGACCAAGTGGTGGATAAGTTGTCTCTCTCCCAGGAAAAGGCCCAGCGGTTTTCCAACCGGCATAGGACCATTGGTCCCCAGTTTAAGGTGGGTGGTATGGTTTGGTTGTCATCAAAAAATATCACTATGAAGGTGGCTTCTCATAAGTTTAAGCCTAGATTTATTGGACCTTACAAGATTTTGGAGATTATTAATCCGGTCTCTTTTCCGTTGGCTCTTCCTCTCACGTTTAACACTAGGACTACTGGACTCGTGACCCCGACTGCAACTCCTGAATGTAGTCATTCTGACTACGGACTTGTTTTCGTTTATTTTTGGAGTTTCATTTGTGGTTATTAATAATTATATTTTTTTAATGTATTATTATTGTGAGATCCAACAGTAATGCTTTGGAATGTTTTCTGATTTTTCATATTTTTCTACAGGAAATAACAAAAGTAAACTAAGTAAAACAATAATAATAGACGTTTTACAATCATTATTAAAGTGCACACATATAAACAACAACCAGAGAAAATGACTAATAGGTCAGTCAGTGCTCCTTCTCCTCAGTACCTGAAGAAGGCCATTGGGTCGATACCGGTTGTACTTCATAATAATGTTTTATTGAGATTCAGCTCCAATTCTACATTTTCCTTCTCCTCCTAAAAAGTACGGCATAATTGACCTTCTAAACATTTGGTGATTGGCATTTCAGGCATCGTCTTTCATTTACGGCGGTACATTGCCCACACAAAAACTTACGGCAAGTCATACAATAGCCAACAGATCTATTATTTTTGCATTTTTCTTTTATCTGGCAAAATGTTTTTTGAAGCATCACATCTGAAGATGTAGTCCTGGACATATATACAGTATATATTCATATAACACAGCATACAATGAGAATCACCAGTAACATATCCCTGCTGTTCTGTTCGCTACCACTATACAAATATAATGTTCGTTCATTTTTGACTGGACCTATAAACGTCTTGATGTTTTAGCTAATTTATACATTTTTTCGCAGAATTATACTGCATGTGAATATGGTTGATCAAACAAAAGAAAAATGAAAAAAAAACACGTAATTTTTATCGTTTTCGCGTCATAAACCATTACATTGCATTATTGCTATATTCATGCATATTGCCCATTTGCAGATAAACAAATATTCTTTCTAGCTGTAAACTATAACTAATAACATCAAGCTGTATGCAAATATAGTTTTTCCCCCCAAAAAATTGCTGCTTCACACTATACAGTACAAAGTAATCGAATAATATGACAATAAAATGTTGTATCTGCTATATACTTGTATGAGTTTTTTGAGCTCTTATGTCTGCATGTGTTCTCTTTGTCTCTTCAGCTGAACTGAAAGTAAACTAAAGGGGGTTTTACACATAGCGATATCGCTAGCAATATCGCTAAACCGTCACTGGTTTTGTGACATTATAGCGATATCGCTAGCTATATTGCTATGTGTGATACTTACCTCCGACAGGCTCCCCCGCTGTCCATCGAAGATCGCGCGAGATCGGGCAGCTCCATTTCTCGTCGGGCGCTTCCTGCTGAGACTTCCTGCTGTGATGACGAGCAACGCGTGGAGGCGGGCGGGAGGACGTCAGGATCGCTGTGTGTGAAAGGTGAGTATCGCCCGCTGCGTCGCTGCTGCATCGCTGTGAGATCTTTCTGTATGAAAGCTCACTAGCGATCATTTAGCGATGCACCAGCGATCCTGACCGGGCCGGATCGCTGGTCGGATCGCTGGTGCATCGCTAAATGTAAAAGGGCCTTTACTATCCAGACTACTGTCTACTGCTAGGACCAGAGAAAAACAACACCCTTCTTTAGCATAAGATAAGAGCCTACAGTATTACAAACAAGCTCTTTTCAGTTCAGCATTACACAGTAATAGAACCAGGTAACACAAGGAAAATGTGAAAAGTTGACATCTGAATTGAACTACATCTATATGAACATCAGGGTAAATAAGATAAAGTGAAAAAATTATGCACAAAACTTTACAGCAACATTTAGTGACAAAAGGACAGCAAAATATAGTAGGTAGTCAAAATGACAACCTTTAGTAGTTAAAGGTAAATTTTGAAAAAAACGCGCAATTTTTTCACCAAAATTATTTATTGTCACAAAATCTTTTTTCACATCCTATTTGAGGAAAAGTCACCGAGTCTCAAGCCGGAATTCCGAAAAATGTAGTCACAGAAGAGAAATAAAAAGTGCAAGTAGTCAAAATGACTATACCAGTAGTCCTAGTGTTAAGATTCATAATGTGTTCCATAAGTCCTTGTTGATGAGGTTTGTTGAACCAGTAGTTCCTGGGCTGGCACCTCCTGACCCTGTATTGGTTGAAGGTAACATGGAGTATGAGGTAGAGAAGATACTGGATTCTGCTAGACGGAGACTCCAGTATTTGGTTAAGTGGAAGGGTTATCGTCAGGAGGATAATTCCTGGGTCTCTGCCTCTGATATTCATGCCGAAAGATTGGTGCGTGCGTTTCATCGGGCTCACCCTGATCACCCTGGTGGCATGGATGAGGGTTCGGTGACCCCTCCTCAAGGGGGAGGTACTGTTGTGAGTTCATTTTTCCCTTCACCAGTGAGGTCTGATGAACTCCACCTTCTGGCGAAGGAAGGTAGTGAGGCTGATTACCAAACAGCTGAGCAGGTAGATGATGACTGGGTCACAGGAACTGATGACTGGATATAAAGCAGCCGACGCGCTGCTGCCTTACCGGTGATTTTCCTGCTGGATTCTTGGAGACCAGTCTGATTTCTGCTTCTCAAAGCTAAGTTTTGCTCTGCCTTTTGTACACTTTAGTTCTGGTTTTGTTTGCCTTGTTTTTTGGAGTTCAGCCATCCCCGGCCGGGGGTGAGCTGAATTCCATTTTTGTCTCTGATCTGTTGATCTCTGGCTCTGTCTTCAGAATATACCTGAGTGCTGATATAGTCTTTTTGAAGCCTAGCGACTTCAGGGCCTGTTTTTCCTATCAGTCTGTTGGTTCGTTTTTGGATATGGTTTTTGCGGACAGCAGCTTTTCTGTCCTGTCCTATTTACACTGTGTTCCAAATTATTATGCAAATTGGATTTAAGTGTCCTAAAGATGTAATTTTTTGTTTTTCAAATAAACTCATAGATGGTATTGTGTATCAGGGCTCTTTGGATCACTGAAATCAATCTCAAACGCCTGTGATAATTAGTTTACAAGATGAGCTCAATTAAACGAAAACTACTTAAGAATGATGTTCCACATTATTAAGCAGGGCACAGGTTTCAAGGAATTTAGGAAAGAAAAAGGATCTTTCTGCTGCTGAAAAGCATCAAATAGTGCAATGCCTTGGTCAAGAGATGAAAACATTAGATATTTCCCAAAAACTTAAACGTGATCATCGTACTGTGAAGAGATTTGTAGTTGATTCTGAGCACAGACATGTTGCGCTGATAAAGGCAGAATGAGGAAGGTTTCTGCCAGGCAAGTTCATTGGATTAAGAGAGTGGCTGCTAAAAAGCCATTACAAACCAGCAAACAGATATTTAAAGCTGCTGGTGCCTCTGGAGTCCCTCAAGCCTCAAGGTGTAGGATCCTTCAAAGGCTTGCTGTGGTGCATAAATCTACTATTCGGCCACCCCTAAACAGTGCTCACAAGCAGAAATGGTTGCAGTGGGCCCAGACATACATGAAGACTAATTTTCAAACAGTCTTGTTTACTGATGAGTGTCGAGCAACCCTGGATGGTCCAGATGGATGGAGTAGTGGATGGCCACCACGTCCCAACAAAGCTGCGACGTCAGCAAGGAGGTGGAGGAGTCATGTTTTGGGCCGGAATCATGGGGAAACAGCTGGTAGGGCCCTTTAAGGTTCCTGAAGGTGTGAAAATGACCTCTGCAAAGTATATAGAGTTTCTGACTAACAGCTGTCTTCCATGGTATAAAAAGCAGAAACATGCCTTCAGGAACAAAATCATCTTCATGCATGACAATGCACCATCTCATGCTGCAAAGAATACCTATGAGTCATTGACTGCTATGGGCATAAAAGGAGATAAACTCATGGTGTGGCCACCATCTTCCCCTGACCTCAACTCTATGGAGAACCTTTGGAGTATCATCAAGCAAAAGATCTATGAGGGTGGGAGGCAGTTCACATCAAGACAGCAGCTCTGGGAGGCTATTCTGACTTTATGCAAGCAGAAACTCTCCAAAAACTCACAATTTCAAAGGATGCAAGAATTATGAAGGTGATATCAAAGAAAGGTTCCTATGTTAACATGTAACTTGGCCTGTTAGGAATGTTTTGAAGTTAAATAGCTTTTTTGTTCAGTGAATGTGACCTCCTAATGCTGCAAATTCCACAAATGAGCATTTTCAGTTGTTTAAAACATATCAAATGTTTAGAAATTCTATTGTGCATAATAATTTGGAACAGTGCAATTTGAGTTTTTATTCATTTTGGAGATTATACTGTTATCATTGGGAGGTTTCTTCAATAAAATTTGTTGTATACTCTAACTGGTGATGACCTTTATTAGACTGACTGTCATTTGTACCGACTATTTAGGAAAATCAGAGAAAAATATCATTTGCTTAATAATTTGGAACACAGTGTGGTTAGCTTGGGCCCCATCATTTGCTCAACCTATCTTTCTATCTGTGTTAGTGTTTTTTCATCTTGCTTCACAGTCATTATATGTTGGGGGCTGCCTATTGCTTTGGGGTCTGCTCTGGGGCAGTTTAGATTTCCCCTTTCTGTCTTTAGGCTAATTTAGTTCTCCGGCTGTGATCGAGGGGTCTAGGGCACCGTAGGAACCCCCCACGGCTACTGCTCGTTGTTGTGAATAGGTTCAGGAGTCTGCAATCCGATAGCTTCCAACTTCTCTGGTTTTCTGGACTTAGCTATTATTTTTGTTTTTCCTCCATCGGTGACTCATCCATAACACAGGCCTTTGCCACGGCCCTGGTTTTGCATCGGCCAGAGGCCGGCAAGCCTTTCATCTTGGAGGTAGACGCATCTTCTACTGGGGCTGGGGCGATTCTTTCCCAAAAGACGTCCACTGGGCGCTTGGCTCCGTGCGGGTTCTTCTCCAAGTCTTTTTCACCCGCAGAATGTAACGACACGATTGGGGATCGAGAGTTGCTGGCCATAAAGATGGCGCTAGAGGAGTGGTGTTATATCCGGGAGGGGGCAGTCCATCCCTTCACCATATTCACCGACCACAAAAACTTGGCCTACCTCCAGTCGGCTCAAAGACTCAACTCCATACAATCCAGGTGGTCATTGTTTTTTTCTCCTGCTCCTAATGTTCCCTGTATAGGAGTCTGCACCACCTGGCCAGCTCGCCCCAGGAATCCCGGTACCGTGACCAAGAGGGTCCACTCTTGCTACCTATAACAGTATTGGTGTATTGTCGGAATGTGTGCTTAGCATGGCAAGGGGTGTAATCGCAGACAGGTGCTTCTACCTGTTCACAGCCAACATGGGCAACCTCACTTTCATTAAAGGGAACCTGTCACCCCCCCCAGGCGTTTTTGAACAATTTTATAAAGGATTATTTCTGCGGTGGAACGGAAGAACACTCGGGGGGGTGACAGGTTCCCTTTAAAATAAAAGTGCTAAAATGTCCATTCAAGTGCTGTGAGATCCACACCAGCTTCTCTTAGTTGACTAGAGAAGTAGACAAGCAGCACCCAGCCATAGTTATACTACATTGTAGTTTGTTCATCTATTTGCCGTACACAACGTTTTCGGGCCTTCCCAAATTTTTTTAAAAAAGCAAAAAAAAAATAAACAAAAGCAGTGTTGACTACCTCCTCCTCCACCTCTTTCACCTACACTGCTATATCCACCTCCACTTCCTGCTGAACCGCCTCCTCCACTTGGCCTCTGCCTCATAATTCAAGATTGTAATTTTAACTTTTATTTTATACCATCAAAATACTGCAGGAGAGAAGAGCGCAAATAGGGTCTTATCCGAGGTTAAAATAATCCTTTGCCCAGTTTGCACTCACCTGACTTTTATGATACCAAGGCATATAGACACATCCGAGTCACAAGCTACAGCAGATCCACAGGTCAAATCGATGACTGAATGATAGTATAATAGGGAAAAATTGTGGTTATCATCCGCGCTGCTATACAAATAACAGTTCAGTCATGTAGATAGTAAAGAAATGGTGTTTTATTCTCTCAATGTTTTTTGAAGTCTACAGGACTTCTTCCTCAGGAGAACTATAACATCTCCTGAGGAAGAAGTCCTGTAGACTTCAAAATGCGTTGAAAGAATAAAACACCATTTCTTCACCATCTACATGACTGGACCATTATTTGGATAGCAGTGTGGATGATAACCACAATTTTTCCCTATTAAACTTTTATTTTATGTAATTTTAAGTAATTTCCCTAAAAAATGCAAAGAATACCCCCCACAAAAAAAAAATCCCACAACCTCCTCCTCCATTTGGACATGCACCACCTAGTTCAAAATTGTAATTTTTTATTTTGTTTTATTCTGTTATTTTAAGCCAGATTCCTATCCACATTTGTTTGCAAGGCAATTGTCCTGCTCTTACTGCCATTTTGCTTCCTTTTCAGCCTTCTAGCCACTACTGCAACCATTTTACAGCAACAAAATTCTGGTCCCCATTAGCTTCTATGGGGTTCGGGTTACGGGTAACGTTCAGATCAAGTTCTGATACCCGAACCGAACTTTAGATTAAAGTTCGACCGAACCCAACGAACCCAAATATCCATGGGTCTTGTCATCCCTAGTCAAAAGATACAATGATGGCATCAAAGTAAATATTGACAATTTTATTATTAGACCATTGAGTGACATTTTTTAAGATTTGTATAAGTGGAGATTTTCGATGTTGAATTTTAAGAGGATGTGAATCTAAAAGCAAATCAAAGAGTAATCAAAAGATATTTGAAGCAGATTTTTAAGGAAATTTTAAAGAGGGTCAGCTTCAAAATCCATGAAAATATGCTCTGTGAGTTAAGGATCTTCCAGATACAATTTCTACATACCTAGCAAGATTTTGACTATGTACTTCCTGTATTTAGTGCTTGAATGAATCTATTACCCCCGCCAACTGCTTACCATAACCGATAGTCTTCTTTCTGCAATGATGACACCAAGAAAGAAGTAGCCAACCACCAAGTGGTTAATGGCCAGTCTTGTCATGGCCCTATGTATGTAGAATCTGCTAATGTGACATAACTATGGACACCAAAGTTTTACCTGGATTTATAAACTGGTTGTAAAATTCATTTTTTTCAAAACTTTTTGAAAGGTTTGTGTCATGGTCTGTGTATTGGTTCTAGTAGGTACGCCAGGGGTTAATGCTGTGAGCCTCCATCTGAGGTTGGGAGGGCTTTAAATAGCCTTCCTGTGGTTCCATTCTTTGTTGGTTATACTTTTGCCTCGGTGAGCTTAGTTGACCCCTGTGCTCCTTTGCCATTGTGCCTGTGTTTCGTATGCTATCTTGGTTTTGACCCCGTCTGTATCCCCATTACTCTTTTGTCTGCTGATTCTGTACTGTGTCTGTCTGCCCTGTTATTGACTTCTGCGTGGTTTTTGGAATTCCCTTTCTGCCTGTCCCTCTGGTACCATTTACTGCCTCAGTTTTATGACTCTCGGGTGTCATGATACCAGTGCTGGGTGACCGGCACTGATGGGGTTAATATTCTGACCTCTATGCAGACTCTCACCTGCACACCTGGGACGTATTATGGTGGCCTCTCATTGGTTCTGGGGAGACTTCTTATAGCCTCAGGAAGCTCCCATCCCCTGTCAGTTATACTTTCGCCCTTGGCATTTTGTGGTGACCCCTGAGTGTGTTTGTGCTGTGTTCTGGTTGCTTGATCCTCTGTGTATGACTCGGTCTGTTCTCTGGATTTTGATTTGGATTCTGCCTGGTACCTTCTACGTCTGTTTGGTTTTGATCTCTGCTTGGCCCTGGCTATCCGTTCTGTCTCTTCTGTGGTACTTTACTGATATCTTGTGTATGACCTTTGGCTTTGTCTGACCTCCCACCTGTTTATCCCTCCTGTGCCTCGCTTGCCTGTACTGTGCATGACCCCCGTTTTGCCCGACTTTGAGTTTTCTACCTTCTTTGAAAGCAGGACGCTAAGCCCCTTCCCTTGCAGTCACATGACCGTTCACATGACCGTAGGTCCTGTGCCGGCTTGCTAAACTTCTAAATTCAGGTCCTGTGCATCTTTATTTTCCGGCTGTTCTTGTCCCCAGGGGTCCCTACGGTGCGGGTGAGTCCCTGCTTAGCGGAGGCTGCACGCCGGCGCTGTCAGGACCCTGACATCGGGCTTGTCCCTGCCTACTCTTTGGTATACCGTAAAGCTCCCCGTAGTTCCTTGTACATTACCTCCCTGTAGTCTGGTGGATTCCCATTCGGTCCTCTATCCGCCAGGATTCCTGAAGTTGGCTCCGCCCCGGTCCCGCCCCGAGACGGTCACGTGATGCAAGGTCCTGCTCTGCAGAGTACATGACTATTTTCTGCTCCTTCCCCGGACGCTGCAAACCCCGCTGGTCTGCACACCTAAAAAGACCTGTGTAGACCTGAGATAAATGGTACGTTGTCCTTGTCAGTTTGATCTCCTGACCCCACATTTACACTTTCAAGACATAACTGATTGACATGTCATTAATAGAGTTAAGCAAACATCTTCGATTTCCGCTTATTCAGCAAGCTATAGCGCTTGCCGAATAAGCTACAGTGAGAACACGGCTTCCTGGATTGCACCGGATGAACAGCTGTTCGCTGCCATAGCTGCATGTGTCACGGCTGTGTATCAGTAACAGCACATGCATGGAGAGCCTGTGTGTTGGGCTCTCCATGCATGTGTTGTGACTGTGAGACAGCCGTGACACATGCAGCTGTGGCGGCGATCTGCTGTTCAGCCGGCGCGATCCAGGAAGCCGGGTTCCCGATGTAGCTTATTTGGCAAGCACAATAGCTTGCCGAATAAGCTGGGAACCGAAGATATTTGCTCAACTCTAGTCAGAAATGCACACTAGTGATAAATCCATCTTTTGGCCAATATTCTGAAATTAAAAAAGATTGAAGCTGCACTTTATGAAGGAATCTGACCTGTCTTCTGTCATAGACAAGGATAGGGATGATCAGACATAATCTCTTGCAGAGAGAGAACTGCAAGACGTTGGAGCACCATGTTGCTCGGCTAGTTATATCTGGATATGACACCTAATTATCTGTGTTTTTATTGGTCTGGAAAGAGATGCAGTATTGCAGAGTAATGGTGTTCACGGCAGGCGAAGGAGCTGCCTCCCTGCAGTAATATTATTTGAGGCAGTGAAGATATTAAATAACAATACCTTTATTGCAGCAGCTTTTTTTGCTGATAAATAACCTATGCGAAGCAATTCTGTACTTTGTGAAGTATGAAAAGGATAAGACAAATAATAAACAAGGAATATATTAATCGAGTAGAACAAGTCATAGAGGATTTTCTATTTAACTATTGCATTTTTCGACTCCTAGAACATATGTGCAAAAGACACATTTTCTTTTCATTTGATTTACAGTTTAAATAGTTAAGAGGTCTACCACTTTCTCTTGTTTGTGCAGCATTCCTACCAGTTTGACCAGCACTTCTGTCCCTTCAATGGCTGCTGGTGGAGGAGCATGTGACAATACCAGTCCTTCCACCTCCTGTAGTGGAAAAGCAACTTTCCCATGTGAGGCATTTCACAAATGAGGAGACTGATGGACTTGTCTAGTCATCTGTCACTGTAATTATAGAAATGCTGGTCAGTTTGTGATCTACACTAACAAGAGAAAGGGGGCAACCTTTTAAAAGCAGTTGGTTTTGTTGAAAACCACAATTTCAAATACCAAAGAAAGGCACAAATTCACTTGTACCGATTCAGCACCAGTTGTCTCTGATTAGGTCTCTCTGATGACACTGAAAGAGACTGTGAGCTACACACTCCCAGCTAGCTTAATTTGTACTGGCCAACTAGGCGGTCTGGTTAATCAGTCAATCAAGGGTAAGGCTCATATACAGCTCTGGCAAAAATTAAGAGACCACTGCACAGTTTTATAAAAATCAGCTTCTCTATATGTCTGACAGCCATTCCATTCCAGTGTCAGTTGAATTCCAACCAGAGTACACCTCATGCCATTTAATGTGCTTCTGATTAGGTGATCACCTGAACCAAATCTTATTTAACGAAAGAAAGTATAAAAAGAAACCCTGCTGTGGTGTTCACAATTCTCTTGCAATAGGTTAAGCTGGATGGCAAAACAAGTGCTAGTAACATTCCAAAAGTAATAGAAATGAAAAACTAACTTTTAACCATGCCAAAGGAGTTGAAAATCCTGAGTGAGGAAAAGAAGGCCTTAATTCTGGCTTAACCAGCAGAGGGATATAATGAGCATCCTGTTGCCTCCGTCCTTAAATTTCTAAGACACAGTCCATTACAACAAGGTCAAGCACCAGACATTGGGGCCAACAAAACTACAGATCGGCAGAGGGCAATAACGACTCTCCACTGACCGGGATGACCGTAATTTTATTCAAATGTCACTCAGCAACCGCAGGATGACAACAAGTGACCTACAAAAGGAATGGCAAATGGCAGCTGGGGTGAAGTGCACGGCAAGAACAGTTCGTAACAGGCTCCTAGAGGCAGGGCTCAAGTCATGTAAAGGTAGAAAAAAGCCTTTCATCAATGAGAGGCAAAGGAGAGCCAGGCTGAAGTTTGCCAAAGACCTTATGGATTGGACCATAGAGGACTGGAGTAAGGTAATCTTTTTTGATAAGTCTAATTTTCAGCTTTGCTCAACACTTGTTCGTCTAATGGTTAGAAGGAGACCTGGAGAGACATACAAGCCACAGTGTCTTGCACCCATGTGAAATTTGGTGGAGGATCGGTGATGATCTGGGGATGCTTCAGCAAAGCTGAAATTGGGCAGGTTAATCTTTGCAAAGGACTTATGAATCAAGCCACATAAAAGGTTATCCTGGAAGTTAATTCCTTCTGCTCAGGAAATGTTCCCCAACTCTGCGAAATGTTTTTTTCCAGCAGGACAATGCACTATTCCACACAGCTAGGTCAATCAACGTGTGGATGAAGGACCACCACATCAAATCCCTGTCATGGCCAGCCCAGTCTCCAGACCTGAACCCCATTGAAAACCTCTGGAATGTAATCAAGAGGAAGATGGATTATCACAAGCCATTAAACAAAGAAGAATTGGTTAAATTTTTGTACCAGGAGTGGCAGAAGGTCACCCAAAAGCAGTGTGAAAGACTGGTGGAAAGCTTACTAAGGTACATGGATTAAAAATCATGGTTATTCCACAAAATATTGATTTCTGAACTCTTCCTGAGTTAAAACATTAGTATTGTTGTTTCTAAATGATTATGAACTTGTTTTCTTAGCATTATTTGAGGGCTACAAGCACTGCATTTTTTGTTCTTTTGACCATTTCTCATTTTCTGAAACTAAATACAAAATTTAGTACTTGGAAATTTGAAGACATGTTTGTCAGTAGTTTATAGAACAAAAGAGCAATTTACATTTTACTCAGAAATATACCTACAAAGAGAAAAATCAGACAAACTGAAAATTTTGCAGTGGTCTCTTAATTATTGCCAGAGCTGTACATTGGCCAATCTATCTGCTAAGTACCTTCTTTTTAATGTAAATATTCCTATAACAAATTTTTCATTTCCAATTTTTCAAAATTCCATCTGTACATAATATAGCACTTAACGAATGTTCTATGGCAGTAATGCTGTTCCAATTTTCTAGATGTGCCATTCTAACCAATCCAGAGTGCAGCTTTACATTTTCTTAGAATTAAGTTAGCTGGAATCTATTCACACTATTAGGGATATGCTGGTCAGTATTTTTCTGTTTGTGGCAAACTTATGTGACATTTGCACTCCCGCACCTAATTCCAGTAGATTCAGGTGGCTTTAACTAGCTGGTTCCTTGCTGACCCATATATTGTAGGTTTTTTAGTCCAGGAGTGGGGTCTTATCAGGACAGGGACCCAACTGTAAGGTATGCTTTGACTTTGCAGTTGGGTTCACATACATTGGCCAATCTATGTGCTAAGTACCTTCTTTTTACGGTAAATTTTTATATAGCAAATTTTTCTTTTCCAATTTTACAAAATTTCAAATGTGCATAATGTAGCACTTAACCAATAATCTATGGCAGTAATGCAGTTCCAATTTTCTAGATATACCATTCTAAACAATTCAGAGTGCAGCTTTCTATTTTCTTAGAATTGTTATGTTATCTGGCACCTATTCACACTAGTAGGTATGTGCAGGTCAGTCTTTATCTGTTTGAATCAAGGGTAGGGTTCAGAAGCCAATTGGTGTTGCCGATGCCCATTTAATACATTAGTCCTTTATATTGTGACATCTATTCTATCTATTATATACCTTTAGATACACCTTGGTGCACAATTGGTGTGTTACTTTGTGTTTAGCCCTAATGTCCTTTTAACCATTCTCCTGATTAAACCATGGATGCCTTCACTGACTTCACCTTTGTACTGCTTGACTTCTCTCAACTTTTAGTTTTGTTTGACATCCTAGGCTCTGGCACATCGATCCCTGACTGCGCATTTGGTTCTCAGGCTGTCCTTATCGCTGACCTAGAATGTTTGGTATTTTCCCTCAGCTTTTCCACCAATCTGCATCCACCCCGTAGACACAACAAGGCACCTCTAGAATAGATCCTTGTATCGTGTTCACACTGTGGCATTGTAATAATGATATATTATACAGAATGTATTGAATATCTAGAGTTTCATGAAAGTTTCAGATAACGAACAGGTGAAAGGGCTGGGATGGTCTCCTTGTCCACATTCAATGCTGAAGAAGTAGCCAGCCGGATAGATTTCTCTGCAGCAGCATCATCAAAGCTGCGAGAACCCTGTGTTTCCCCAGAGACTTCAGATCTGGCAGAAGTTTATGAGTACATTCAAGGCAACATAACCAAGCAATAGAAGAGGAGCCTTGTTGTATTGAAAAAGCTCCTGATGTACTGATACCATTACTAATAGTTTAAATAGATGGTTGTGTGTAATAGATTGTTACCAAAAAACAGATGTGGCAAAGGTTAAATTGACAAATAACACATTGTCACGATAACTTTCTGACTTAAGATAATTCAGACAACTTAACATGGCACAGGCCAGTGTCCAGTGTCAAGCTGAGTGTCACACTTCACTTTTTTGGGCTGACATCCCAGTGATGTGTTTTATGCATTCAGATAAACTTTGCTGCATCTGTAAGTTGCGAGTACCCAACATTTCAATTTGAAGACAGGAAAGTAGTGGAGTGACTCCGTAATTCCATGCTAAGGACTTCTTGCCATTTCTGTTCAGAGATTATAGCTACCAGTTACTACTTGCCATTGATATTAGAATGTGTTTTCATTGCAAGTTTCATTATTTGTGTCCTTTTTTCAATATGTAGTGTTGTAGAACAGATCAGCTCACTCAGATGTACACGGAGGTAGACAAGGGAACACTGTCTCTTTAAGAATGTCCTTGGTTTATTAGAGGCAGCATAAACCAAGATGAAGCAAAAAGTAAACACGGCCCTCTGGGCAAAAACAGCATCACAAAACAAAGTGGTAGCACTAAACAGAGTCCTTGTGGTAGCGGGGTTCAGCTCGTTCAGGATTAGCAAGACACAAGGTTCAGGTTTTAGTTCTCTGGAGTGTCCTTCTCCAGACACTGAACAGCCACTGCATCCAGAGGCCAACTATTTAAGCCCCAGACCACACCCTGGGGTGGAGATAAGGCGGAAAACCTCCAACACTCTCTCTGGTTGTCCACAAAAACACAGTCCTTTTAACAAATTGTCTGTTAACCCCTTGCAACACTTAGTGTGCTGGAGGAAAATATCTGGATATTACATCACTGAAGACATTAACCTCAGCAAAAGATATCTTCCCTCCAGCACCTTGTCAGGAACTTAGTCACAGTAGTAAAGTAACACAAAATTTAAACCAAACAAATGAGCCGGAACTAATGTTGGTCTAAATGTGAATGTGCATCTACATATTGCAATTATACAAACATATGTTCCGGCTCATTTGTTTGATTTTAATTTACTTTTTTGTACTTTGTGCAAACAGGGGCATGGCTCCACGTTTTTAGACTGGTCATTTGTTCTATATAGCTTTCCACGGGCAGGTGTCTGAACAATTGGGTCTGGTGCTGCTCGTACCCTATGTATATCGAGGTCTGCTGGCACATAATGAGGTGAACTACAACAGTTAGGGTCCATCCCGATTCAGTGCATCTTGTCATCGTGCGATGGCTTTTATGCTTTTTTTATCAAAATAGTGTCAACTACGTACCCGTTGTTAAAATGTACTATCTATTTATTTGCTTACTACTGGGTATTTGTTCATTTTTTATTTTAGGTACCAACTTACAATATTTGGTGAAGTAGCTGCACCCTGAGCTGGCATTCCACTAGATGTAAGGTTACATACTCACAACAAGGTCACTACTTTTGGATTTGATATGTTAGATGCATTTTCAGGATATTACTGATATAAGTCTGCTTTCTAGTATGTTTCTGCATACAAATTGCTATGTTCACAAAGCAATAATTGCATTTTCCATGTTCTCACTCTGTTCTTATTTTTCAAACAAATCATCCTTTATTCACAATCAGTTCTTCTGTATCCTCTTTACCATACAAGGTGCAATACTTTAGCAATAATTCGGTTTTATACACATTACATTACAGCCATGAAGCAATATGAATGTGTCATACTATTTTAGATTCTATGTGAGCAGTGACTCACATCTTATTATTGTCAGAACTTGATTGGATTACTACTATGTGTGCATAAATGCGGTAACCCCTCTGATTTATTCATTGTTGCTTCTGTAGCAAGGGGTATTGCTATAGGAAATTCAAAGGTAGCAGTCGTACTGGGGCCTTGGTGACTAATGCGACTCAAAACCCCAATCCACAACATAAGAAGACACCAGTATTACAAATGGTATGCAGGAAATCCTGCTAACAAATTTTTGTGGGGAAAATAAGTATTTGATACACTGCCAATTTTGCAAGTTTTCCCACCTACAAAGAATGGAGTGGTCTGTCATTTTTACTTTAGGTACACATCAACCTGAAGAGACAAAAATCTAAAATTAAAAACTAGAAAATCACATTGTATGATTATTAAATTGCATTTCATTGCCTAAAATAAGTATTTGATCACCTACCAACCAGCAAGAATTCTGGCTCTCACAGACCAGTTAGTTTTTCTTTAAGAAGCCCTCCTACACTGCCCTCATTACCTTGCAGATAGAATCATAGAATCGTAGAGTTGGAAGGGACCTCCTGGGCCATCTGGTCCAACCCCCTGCTCAAAGCAGGATTCGCTAAATCATCCCAGTTAGATGTCTGTCCAGCCTCTGTTTGAAGACTTCCATTGAAGGAGAACTCACCACTTCTCGTGGCAGCCTGTTCCACTCATTGATCACTCTAACTGTCAAAAAGTTTTTTCTAATATCTAATCTGTGTCTCCTCCCATTCAGCTTCATCCCATTGCTTCTAGTCTTTCCTTGTGCAAATGAGAATAAAGTTGATCCTTCTACAATGTGACAGCCCTTTAGATATTTGTAGACAGCTATTAAGTCTCCTCTCAGTCTTCTCTTTTGCAAACTAAACATTCCCAAATCCTGCAACCTTTCCTCATAAGACAGGGTTTGCAGACCGGTCACCATTCTGGTCGCTCTTTTCTGAACTTGCTCCAGTTTGTTGATGTCTTTTTTAAAATGTGGTGCCCAAAATTGGACACAATATTCCAGATGAGGTCTGACCAAAGAGGAGTAGAGGGAAATAATTACTTCACGTGATCTAGACTGTATGCTTCTGTTAATACATCCTAGAATTGCATTTGCCTTTTTTGCTGCTGCATCACACTGTTGACTCATATTCAGTCTGCGATCTATTAGTATACCCAAGTCTTTTTCACATGTGCTGTCACTTAGCCCTATTCCTCCCATTCTATATATGCTTTTTTCATTTTTATAGCCCAGATGTAGTACTTTGCATTTCTCCCTGTTAAAAACCATTCTGTTAGTTGCTGCCCACTTCTCCAGTTTATTTAAATCTTTTTGAATCTTCTCTCTCTCTTCTCTAGTATTAGCTATCCCTCCTAGCTTTGTGTCATCAGCAAATTTAATCAGTTTACCCTCAATTCCTTCATCTAAATCGTTGATAAAGATGTTGAACAATACAGGGCCCAGGACAGAGCCCTGTGGTACCCCACTTGAGACATTCTTCCAACTGGATGTGCAGCCATTTACGACCACTCTTTGGGTCCGATCACTAAGCCAGTTATGAATCCACCTAACAGTTGCCTTGTCCATTCCATACTTAGTCATTTTTTCAATAAGGATTGTATGAGAGACTTTGTCAAATGCTTTGCTGAAGTCAAGATATACTATATCTACAGCATTTCCTTGATCCACCCAATCAGTAATACCATCATAGAAGGAAATTAAGTTAGTCTGACATGACTTATTAGTTACAAACCCATGCTGACTCTGTTTAATCACTTCATTCTTATCCAGGTATTGACATACATGTTGTTTAATAATTTGTTCAAAGATCTTTCCTGGTATAGAAGTCAGACTCACCGGCCTATAGTTGCCTGGGTCCACCTTCTTCCCCTTTTTGAAGATAGGAACAACATTTGCTCTTCTCCAGTCTTCTGGCACTTCTCCTGTTCTCCAAGAATTTTCAAAGATTATGGAGAGGGGTTCAAAAATTTCTTCTGCTATCTCCTTCAGTACTCTGGGGTGTAATTCATCTGGACCTGGAGACTTGAATACATTTAGGTTAGCTAAGTGTTTCCTCACTATCTTTCTGTTTATAGATATCCTGGATTCTTCTATTCCCTTAATAGGACAGTGAATAGCAGTTGATGTTACATTTCCTTTCTGAGAGAAAACAGATGCAAAATAGGAATTTAAAAGTTCAGCCTTCTCAACATCCTGTCTTACCATTTCATCATTTTCATCCTGTAAAAATCCTATAGCATCTTTGACTTTTCTTTTACTTTTGACATATCCCCAAAATCCTTTATTATTGCTTTTGACATCTCTTGCAAGCCTCAATTCATTTTCAGCTTTAGCTAATCTGATTTGTGCCTTGCAGATATTATTAATTCCACCTGTCCACACACTCATTCAATCACACTCCAACCTCTCCATCATGGCCTAGACCAAAGACCAGTCTAAGAACACCAGGGACAAAATTGTTGGCATGCAGAATGCTGGGCTAGATGAGAAGGCAACAACTGTTGGCACAATTATTAGAAAATGGAATGATGAAGGCGGATTCACCGCCGAAAAGCTTTGTGAGGACATAATGACCAAGTAAAGAAGTTTCTTTTCCATCCAAAACAAGTGTCTGTCTTGGTCTGAGCACCCTAATCAGCCATACATCTCTTTCCTTGTATTTTACACCCTTCTGGGTGAGCGGCTTGGTGCAGCACGGACCCAGCAGGCTTCCAACCATCCTGCAAGACCTGAAAGACGGAGGACCTGTGGTGACATCAGCATCACATGATGCCCCTTGTGACCAGCTAACCTTGGAACCTGGAAGCCAGGATGACGAATGGTGCACGATAAGCACTGCAGGCTTTGCAAACGTGGTTATGCCAGCAGCATAACCACGTTAGGTTAGTGTACTTTGTTCCTATCCTACTCTATTTGACCACCAGGTATCACACCAGGAGCGCCCCCTCCTCTCTCCTATTTTGTTTCAACCTCTCCATCATAGCCTAGACCAAAGACCAGTCTGAAAACACCAGGGACAAAATTGTGGGCATGCAGAATGCTGGGATGGCTGGGAAGGCAACAACTGTTGGCGGCACAATTATTAGAAAATGGAAGAAACAAAAGATAACTGTCAATCTTCCTCGGTCTGGGGATCCATGCCAGATCTTGCCTCGTGGGGTAAGAATGATTCTGAGAAAAGTCAGCAATCAGACCAGAACTACATAGAAAGAATAGGTCAATGACATAAATAGAGCTGGGACCACAGTCTAAAACATTATCGTTAGTAACACACTTAACCGTCATGGATTAAAATCCTGCAGTGCACACAAGGTCCCCCTGCTCATGCCAACACATGTCTAGACCCATTTGAAGCTCACTAATGACCATCTGGATAATCCAGAGGAGGCATGGGGGAAGGCCATTTAGTCAGATGACACCAAAATAGAACTTTTGGTATCAACTCCACTTGCCGTTTTTGGGGAAGAAGAAGGATGAGTACAACTTCAAGAACACCGTCCCAACCGTGAAACATGATGGAGGGAACCATCATACTTTGGGGGTGATTTTCTGCAGAGGGGACAGGATGACTGCACTGCATTGAAGGGAGGATAAATGGGGTCATGTATCGCAAGATTGTGGCCAACAACCTCCTTTCCTTAGTAAGAGCACTGATATAGATGACTATGAGGGTGCACTATACATTATGGATGACTATGGGGTGCATTATACTTTATGGATGACTAAGGGAATGCATAATACTAAGGGGGTGCATTATACATTTTGGATGATTATGGGGTGCATTATACTTTATGGATGACTATGGGGTGGGGGCCTCGGTCAAAATCTTGCAGCAGGGCCCATCAGACTCTAGTTACACCACTACCTGCACCATGTTTTATCTCTAACATATACTCTGAGCACTGATCCCACTGAGGTCTGGCTCAGGAGATTGGACCAGTGACAAAAATTTGTCCAGTTTGTTGTGGGTTTATTGCCATGTACAGCATTCAGTGTACTGTTAGAAAAGGAATTCAGTATGGCCAGTGGCTTTGGTATATCCAAACGTATCAGAATATCTACAGCAATGGTAGAAAACTTCACATTTGCCAAAATTAATCAGGCATGGATTAGTAATGAATTTCAACTACACATGGCTGAATGCAATGATTGAATTGATTAATCCTGTTGATGCCAATGTTGATGGCCCCAATCAGCTGGTTCAACCTCCATTAAATAGTGAGTTACATAAATTTATACAGGATGTATGGACCATAGAATACCTCACAGCCTTATTAAATAACACAGTTGAATGCTTTCAAAGAGTTTGGACCCTTTGGGATGCATATTGATTCAAATAGATTGTCAATTAACATAGCTACAAAAAATATCTTGGGTGGTCTATGCTGAATTAGAGGTGGTCTGTCACCCTGAGAATCTTCTCACAGACAAGCCCTGAGTCAAGGAAGTCAAGGAGCCCAAGGTCTGATATCAGGAGATCATGTGAAAGGCAAAAGGGTAAGGCAAAAGAATGGTCAAAGGGCAAAATCAGAGGTAAAGTATGTCGGAATATGACAGAGGCAAAGATGTAATTAAAAAGAATGGTCAAAAGACAAAGTCCAAGGTCAGGCAATGAAGATCTAAGTAGCTGAACACAGCACAAGGTACACACGACCAAGCAAAGCTACGACGGGCAATGGTCTGACCATTGTCAGTCAGCTAAATAGCCAAGTAATCACCCAGAATGGGTGGCATCTAGAGGAAATCCAGCAAACCTAGCAAGATTGGGAGGGTGGCTGTCCCTCACAATGCTGACAGTTCAACACGCACATGCCTCTGATTGGGTGATGGGGCTGTTACTCACAATTCTTACAGCCCAGTTTGTCCCTGATTCTATAAGGCAGCAGAGCTTTCACTCATTGCATCCCTAGGACACCGTGAGTGGTGAAATCATGACAGTGTCAATGTCTTGTTGTGTCATTGTTTTTATCTAACTTTTGTAATTAGGTGTGTACCTTTCAGTGTTGAGTCCACTCATTCTTGATAATAGTTTTCTATATTATACATATACTGTATGTTTCGAATGCTATAACTTTGAGTTTTATGGTTTTTATTCAGTAATTTTTTTCTGAAAATTCAATAAAATTCAGTTTAAAAAAAAGAGTGTAACACCACTGTCTGCGTCCCTGCATGGCTTCCCATCCTCATCATGCAGGAACATTGAGTCACCACCTCAGGCCATGCAGTGAGCTCCATGTCTTCAGCTTGTGTATGTAGTGAGCTTCTGTGCATGCTTGGTATGTAAGGGGGTGTTGGAGACAAGTAATCCCTTCCTAGTAAAACAAGTACGTTTTATGTGTAAGATGCTTTATGATGCAATGATGTATATATAATGTTTCATTGTACATCTTTATGGATATTGATAGGGCGACGCCATTACGAGACACGGTACCAGTATTGATGGAACATACCAGCGTCTAGTATTGTGGCTGTGTCAGACGCATGCAATAGAAATTGCGGCTTGCGGAGGAGAAAGCACATCCAGGATGTTTACAGGAACTGCTTGCCCACAGTGAAGAGCTATTGGAACCCGGAAGTGACCGCAAACTGTACACGGTCGGGGATTGGAGTCAGGTGTCCTGGAGGTGGAGTGTGTGGTCGAGCAGTTGAAAGAATCCGAGCCATACGATGCAGCAGCTGTACCTGCTGAACCCCGAGGACAAGGAGTGATCGTGGTTGTGGTACTGAAGCAATGGGGATGAGGTACCGGAACTCTTGCAGTCAGTGAGCCTCGGCCCCAGATCCCAGTCCAAAGGCCCTTATTTGTAGCAGGTCCACCCTCTAGTTCCCCACCCCTGTATTGAGAGGGAGAGGACCCCTTCCCATTCCCTGAACAGGAGGCATGGATAGTGGGGGTGGTAGAAGAGAAGAAGGGATGGGAGAAGGAGATTTGGGCAGAACTGTGCCATCTTGGAGGAGCGGCCATGGCCGGTCGGAGGACAAGCAGCCTACTAACGTACACAAACCCGGCCCTTGGTTATGGATTCATCTAAGAGTTGGGCATGAAAGACAAGGTATACGTGAACGTTGGCTCCATAAAATATCAGCGGCCGCTGCCGGAAGGTGATCGTGTCACCTTCATTACCGAGAGAGGACTCTTGGTTACTGATGCCAGAGGATGATCCTGAACTGCACATGTGCCAGAAACGTGATCAGGTGCAGGCTCAAAATCAGCCATTGTTCACGGGAGCAATGGGCTCTTTTTCCCCCCCGGGCAGCAGCATTGGGAAGTGGTGTCTAAGCTGCAACCTGCCAACGTGGCATGACCACTAAGCCCAGTGGTGGGGAGGCGGAGCTGGAGGAAAGTGGAGAGTCTGCCTCCAGTTGCTCCTCCTCTGGAAACACATTCATATACGTGCAGGGGCATGGAGCGTCTCAGTATGCCACTGATTAAAGGTGGCCCCTTTAAGTATGTTGTGCTAGTTGCACCTGGAAACATGTGAGAGACTGTTCTGCTCATCCTGAAGGGAAAGAAGCCCTGAGCTGTGCCAAGAAGGTATCAGTACTGAGCAGCACAGCTGCAGTTTGAGTGCACACTTGCGCATTCCTTACGAGATTACGGGACTGAGACCCTAATGGTGTCGATCACCCTTTATGATAACAACAGACTGTGTGTGGCTGCTCTATGGACTGTGCTCTATTAACCATGAACTGTCTGTTTTATCTTGAATTTTCTCCTTATGAGTTTAAGAGCAGAGCACTTGCTTTTAAAAGACTGTACTCTGCAAAAAAGGAGGGAGGAGGAACCTAAACAGATTTTAGTCAGTCAGAGAGTTGAATAGAGAACGGTAAGGTTGTTTCAGGAACAAGTTTAAGAAGAAGAGTCGAGCAGCTTAGGGCCTCGGGGCTGGAAGTCACACAATTACAAGGGTACAGGAGTAGCATGAGAGCTGCAGCGACTAGCTTTAGTGGGAAATCTTGGAACATCCAAGACCTACGGTCTGGAAAGGTTTGGAAGACCCATCCTTTATTTTGCCCTCAGAGGGAAAAATGGAAGGGGAACCTCAAGCACAAACTAGTATGGCTAGTCGGGAAGCTGTGGTACCGGATGGTCCATTACTGGAACAAAGATTGCCAGGAGAGCAAGGGACAGCACAGAGCAAAGGATCTATGATCAGTGAGAATTACTGTGCGATGTTGGTAACTGAACTGAACTTGAGGAGTAAAGCTGTTTTGTTAAAAAACGGACTTGAACTCTGTCAATCAGTGTGTGTGCGATGATATCTGGAATCGGGACAGCGAAACTTGAGGAGAACTCCAATCTAAAAGTGAGTGATTTGCATTGCACACAAATCACACAACAATTGGGACATTGAGTTTTCTTTGTGGGGTGCCAGGGTGTGCTGGAACAGCAGCCCGTCACCATGACGACCACCCTGGCTACCTCACAGGTAAAAATGCACAGTAACTTACCGATATTTAAAGAGATAGTGCATGTGCTCTTAATGTGTCCCCAGCCAATTTCTGGGAGGCACTTAAGGCGCCTCCACCATTTGGGAGGTGCCTGAGCAACATTTTCTCTGTGCCTGTGCAAATACTGAGTTGTCAGATGCTGTCCTGCTTCTGATCTTGTCTGAACCTGTTTCCCTGGGTCTGTATGCACAGGCTTGTACTTTGAAACCTGTAACTGTATCTGAACTTTCCTGTTTCTGATAACTTGTGGTCTGAATATCCAGGCTTGATCACTGAACCTGCACCTATGCATGTCTTTATCTGAATTGGGACCAATTCCTGAACCTATTTGTATCTAAGTCTGATTCTTTTCCAAGTTCCCTGGGTCTGAACCAGTACTGATCTCTAAAACCTGCATTGTCTGAGCCAGTACCTATTGCCAAACCTGCAGTGTCTGAACCTGTACATGTCTCTAAAACCTGCACTGTCTGAACCACTATCAGTCTTTAAAACCTGCAGTGTCTGAACCAGTACCTGCAGTGTCTGAACCAGAACCTATCTATAAAACCTGAGGTACTTGGACCTGTACCTGCCTCTAAAAGCTGCAGTGCCTGAACCTGTACCTGTATCTAAAACATGCAGTGTCTGAACCAGTGCCTATCTCTAAAACCTACTGTGTCTAAGCAAGTACCTGTCTCTAAAACTGCTGCAGTGTCTGAGCCTGTACCTGTTTCTAAAGCCTACAGTGTCTGAACCTGTACTTGTGTCCAAAACCTACAGGGTCTGAACCAGCACTTATCTCTGATCTGTTGCCTCAGTGCAACATTATTGGTTTGTGTGTACTCTTGCTACTTCATAGTAAGTTCCTTATGTGAGTCTGGCTCTGGCTGTCTTGTGTGTACCTGACCTTGTATTGGTCTTATGTTAACTTGGTCCTGTCTGTAATGTATGCACTTGTCCTTACCTGACCGAGTCTGTTCTATCTGAACCTGCTCCCGTCTGCCCTATGGGAACCTGTGGTTCCCTGACTGTCCATACCTGCGGTTCCCTGTCTAGATCAGCAGTTCCTTGCCTATCCATACCTGCGACTCCTTATCTGTCCAGTCTTAACTGGGTCCTGCCTGCCGACACCTGTCTGCCCAGCTGACTGCCAGTATCTCAGCTGTGCCTGCCTGCCATTATCTCAATCATGCCCTCCAGCCTGCCAGTATCTTAGCCATACTCACCTGCACTAGCCTGTATATCAGTCATGCCCAAATGTGAAATGTCTGCAGACCAGCTGTGGCAGCCAGTACCTGCCTGTCTGTGACTTATGCCGTTACAGTGTCTTGTCCCTTTGGGGGTCAGCTGTTACTGATGGACACCGCCCGGGAGTGGTACCTGGCAGCTACCTGCTGTAAAAGCTTGACCTCAACCACTAGAGGCTCTAGTGAACACCAAGGTAGCTGCATAGTCATGCCCATCCGGGGAAGTCTGGTCAGTGGTACAGTGGGTCCATGATTTACTATTGTGCTAACAGTATGAGCGCAAGAGTAACAAGGGGATCAATTCAATCAATTCAGTGTTCCACATGTATCTTCAGGACAGTTAGAGGTTTTGTAGTGCTGAGGTTTGTGGCAAATAAATTTGCTGCAGATCAATTTTGGAGGGAAAATTCGGCAAAGCTGATGAAATTGAATTTCAAGTGATTTATCATCTCCACCATCCAGTTAAAGTCAGCTAATCAGCTGAGATTAGAGAATCTGTTAAAATTTGAATTTCCTAGCACTGCTGAATTATGACAAGAAATTTGTGTGGCTTCCTTTCACTATCCAGATTCACCACAAAATGGTTGTTGCATTTTCTATTTTTATACAGGCTATGGTAGCCCTCTCTTATTGGCTGTGCTATATCATGTGATGTGATAGCTGTAAGGCAATATGCACAAACCTTTGCAACCACGCCCAAGTTAGTATGATCCTTCTCTGATTGATGCAATCTTCTGCAATGTGTAACATTGAGGACGTCATTTTAGACATTTTGTATGAAGCAAATACATACTAATTGGGCCAAGTTTAGTGAATTTCTGATAATGTGATATGCATCAATTTGATTTGCTTACCCAAAGACTACCTTTAACTCTCCCACTTCAGCCATATACAGTTTTATAGGGTAATACAATCATTTGTTTTGCCAGTTTGCTCAACATCTCGTGCCCTACATCTCAGGATATTTAGAGATAAGGTAAGGAAGGACATGTCTTTACAGTAATAAGAAAATACAGATTCCTATGTAAAATCAAAAAGTTCCTGAAAACACCAATAAAACAACAACAGTGCCATCACAAGACCTAAGGGAGAAAACTAAATGTGTAACAAAGAAATAGATTCCAAATATAATAATATGGATATATTTACTCAAGCTGTAAATATTCTGATTCTTTAACTATCCTACAATCTGCATTGTTTCGTGCAGTATCTGTGTACGACGCATATTAAGGAAACACAGGATAAGGTTCAGCATAGGAATAACTGTAGTAGTCATTTCAGGGAAATAGCTAACAGGTAATGGCATAACAGTACTGTCCGCGGAATAGAATACCAGCAAGGTGTCTCCCGGTAAGACATGTCATATTGTTATCAGTGCTGCAGAGCCTGCAGTGTATTTTTCACAGTGACCCCAATAAAACAGCAAACAGAAGCCCATTTCCACCTGCCCATGAATTACATCTTGTATTCGGAAAATCATAGAGAATGCTCTCTCTCCGCAGTGAGTGCGAAAGCGACGTTCCAGCAAACTGAAAGCATCTCCTCTAGTAAATTAAGTAACCTTCACCTGAGGCTCCCTGAAAAGCTTTCATTTTCTATCTGAAGCTTTGGATGTTTAGCAGATAATAGCAGCAGAGGATGGTAGAGAGTGAATTTCCAATCAAAGATTTAGCTGTGAATATTTATGATGGGTTTAACTGTACTCAGCCATGGAATTTGCCCGCTGACGTTCACGAGAATCTGTCAAGAGTTGCGTTGATTGCATCTTTACAAGTGGAGGGGGCTTGGTAAACAGCATTATGGCTCCTTAGCCTCTAGATTAACAAGTCACAGTGTTTGCGGTAAAAGGATAATCACTACAAATTGAGCAAGATTTGCTAAGCAGACAGAATTCGGCAGAAGCGGATGGTTTGGATTACATTTTTGGGTCGTAACCTCTCGTAAACAAGCAGATCATGCAGGCTGTCGTTTATACTGTGCAAATATTTAAGGACCAGAACTACAGGGTCCAAATTTCTTTTAGGCACAAATTGCCTATCCATGAATGTCTTTTATTTATTTCCCGTTTCTTAAAGAGCACCAAACATATTTCACTCTGTAAGTTTGTCACCATTCACAGCAGCAATCCCCAATGAGCTTTTAGTCTATTGTTAGTGGAAGCCAACTCAAACACAAGGAGAACATACAAACTAGTTACTCCATGCTGATATCCTTGGTGGGATTCAAATCTAGGACCCTAAGAAATAAAAATGACTACTTAGCCACCATGATTTATCAAATTAACCTACTATGTCAGTTATAGATGTAAGAACCCTTTAAGCCACCTCGATGGGCAGGTTGTCTGGTAGTTATCCCAATAAGACGCTGTGCATTCACCGAAATCTTGCTAGTGGTAAGCCAAATGGCCTTCCTCTTCTGCAAGGAGTCAATTTGGGAAACCTCTGTTCATGCTCCTTACATACCCACAATAGATGAGTTTAAAACAACAAAACAGCTGTATTATGAAGGAGCTAAATGGTGTAAAAGGCAGGGGTCAAAACAAGGAACAGTAGACAAGTATCATACAAGCACATCATAAGTGTGAAACTCTTATTAGTACAGGAGGTGCTTTTACAGAAGACCTGGATGTTGCAATAGCGTTAGGAAATCCATGGGCGGTAAAACAACTGTCACACCATAAATTCCCCAATTGTACCTATTCCGCTGTTTCACAGCTAAAGAGAACCTGTCACCAGCAAAAACACTATAAACCTATAGATGTTGGGTCAATCTGCAGGGTAATAACGTTACCAACCTGCCCAGCTCCTGCACGTAGCTGAACCCTGCCAGGAGCAAATAACTTTATTCTTACCCGCAGTATTCAGCTTCATTCATGGGGGCGACATCGGTGTGGGTTCAGTCACTGCTCTGAGTATACAGAACGGTCACTGTAATCGTGTCCCTAATCCAGAGCAAGCTGTTAGTTAGTGCCGGGGGAGCAGCTACAGCCGCTGCTCTCTATACTTAGAGCAGTGACTGAACCAATGCCGTTGTTGCCCCTGTGACTGAAACCAAATGCTGCTGGATAGAATAAAGTTAATTTTCTATGCCGCAGAGTTTGGCTACGTGGAGGCGCCGGGCAGGTTAGTGGCGCTATTAACCTGCAGATTAACCCCATCAGATTACTAGACAGGTATACTTTCATAATCCTAGTTTCAGCAGCTCTACTCACCTCCCGTAGCGGCTCTGTTCCAGCAGTATCTGCACTCACGGTGCTGTGATGATTTTAAATGACACGTGATGTCCAACGCAAAATCAGCGCTGGCATCACTGTCTTGTGACAAACTGAACATGAAAAGGAAATCCGGGATGAGCTGCAGCCCTGGCTTCCTCTCCATGTTCAGTGTCTCTGGAGATGGAGACAGTGACGGTAACACCAGCGTGTCATGTGTCACAACACCACATGAGAGCCCTGGGCAGAGCGAGTGCCAACACCATGGAATCGGCGGTGAGTATAGGCATTATTATTTTATCGGAGCTAAATATTTATATAAGAAGGGGTTGTCCTAATAGTGGACAAACCCTTTCAGGCCTCATGGACTGTATTACACCACCATATTATCTCTGAGCCTACCCTTTTGCATTTACACATGCATAAAGAGGTTATTTCATAATAATAATCATTTTTATATAGCACCAACACATTCCGCAGCGATTTACAGGTTTTGCACATATTATCACCACGGTCCCCAATGGGGCTCACAATCTAAATTCCCTATCAGTATGTCTTTGGAATGTGGAAGGAAACCAGAGAACCTTGAGGAAACCCAAGCAAACACTGGGAGAACATACAAACTCCTTGCAGATGTTGTCCTTGGTGAGATTTGAAACCAGGACTCCAGCACTGCAAGGCTGCAGTGCTAACCTAACCCTTTCTGAAGGATTTGTGCAGAATGGTGACTAATTCCATTGGAAGCAAAACTACGGAGGTATTTTGCCTTAGAAGCACCATAGATGTACTCTTTGCACACAGCTATAGTTTATTACCAGCCCTGTATTCAAGCCATTCTATGTCAATCAGAGTGTTGAATAGGGACTTCCCGGTCTCGTAAAAATAAGCATTCTTTAAAATATAATACCCATGGAAAGGCCAATTTAGATTGTCAGTCCTCGTATTTAATAGCAGGAAGCACAGAATGTTCTATCACTAAGCAATTTCAGGAAATTAATCTAAGTATAACTGAGCATTGGAACCGTGAGCACAAAGCTTTTTATGCACGTAACTTTAAAAAAGGACATTTTATTCCCTTTGCAAAATATTGTCCGGCCACATATGGCACAGTAGTTTAAATCCAGCAGTTTCCACAATTGCTGAATTACCCAATAAAAAAGTAACGCTTTTAGGAGAGCATGCCAAAGTCACCAGCTATATATTTTTGCATCTATAAAAATGCAGAGGAAAGATAAGGCCGGGAAGTGTGTTAATCTTGAAACATTCTCTATAAACAGCTTGAGAAATGCACTTGGGTTTCTTTGCAGAAAAAAAAAAAATCCTAGCAGATTTTCTAATGCCATTCAAATACTAATGTATTATTTATATCTGCATTATATTTAACATAATGAGAAACAGAGGACGGCCAATAATATACAGTACAAGGCCTCGTGCATATTGTGTGCTCGTTACAACTTCTGAGATACACAGCTGAATTAGGGCACCTAATTCAAGGGAGTTTTTTCATGAACAGCGAGTCCTACCGGACTATGGCCGTTTCACACCTTGTGGACCCGTAGAAGCACCAGCAAGGCGTGACACGGCCATAGTCCGGCAGGTCTCACTGTTCATGAAAAAACTCCCCTGACACCTGCACCTCAGCAAATCTCAATGTAACTAATTTTATGGATTAAAAGCACATCTAGAAAGAAGGATCGGGTGAGTGCTGTTTTTCTTGTTACCTTTGCATATATGTTCTTTATGTATGCACCACCCAGAAGACATCCGACAAGGCTATTTCTGAGGATTTGGCTTGAAATAGCACACAGAAAAAAAGTGACTTGATGTCCGGAACAACCCTACTTTTTTTTTAAATAAGATCTCTATGAGTTCCTCGCCTACGTCCATGAGTCTCCAAGTGCTTTATCCTATCAGATGCCATATTGCAGAGTTATTGTATCCCAGAAGCATATGGAAACACAGCACCAGATATCACATTATCTGCTGTGACTGGGAGTTACTGCAGCTTCTAAGTGTGAAGCTGAATAGATTCTGTACTTTTCTATGCACACTAGAGATGAGTGGATCAATCTACGGAGGATCACGTTTGAGTCAAATTTCCTGAAATTTGCCGTTTCATGCAAATTCAAACATTTGGAGATTCATTTTGCAAAACAAATTTTGCCTTGCACCATGCCTAACAGCATTTTTGGTTGCCGCAAGGGCCCCCTCTAATACTCTGCAGATATGACATCTCACTGATTATCACACCATGTACAGTGGTGGTCATTACATATCAGCAGTTCTCAGAGGAGCACAGTTTGTATAGCAGAGTGGTTCTCGATTTCCAGAGTCATTAGGTAAGTCTCTCTCACCTGTAAAGTATAACCTCTTATGGTCAGTGGGGTCCTCTCTCTGTCTATCCTGTAGAGTATCCTCACTGCCTCTATATCTCTCATCTCCCTAGAAAGTAAGCTGTTTTGGTCAGCAGGGACTTCTCTCTCTCACTTCCTCATCTCCCTTGAATTTAAGTACTTATGTCAGTGGGGTCTTCTTTCCCTTCTGTAGAGTGGAAGCTCTTACGGTCAGTGAGGTCCTTTAGCTCTCCTTTAGAGTTTAAGCTCTTATGGTCAGTGGGGCCCTCTCTCTCTCCTATAGACTGTAAGCTCTTATGGTCAGTGGCATTGTCTGTCTCTCCTGTAGAGTGGAGGTTCTTATTGTCAGTAGGATCCTCTCTCCTCTCACCCACATGTATTATTGAGCCATTTCCAAGCTTTCCAGTTTAGAGATTCATGTGAATCTATTTGCTGCAAATCAAATTTTGGAGAAAAATTTGGAGAAGTGGACAAATACAAATTACAGAACATTCTCTCATCTCTAGTGCTTAGTTTAGATTAAAGAAGAAGACAATGAGAACCTTTATAACTTTTTACTGAGTGGTAAATCCTTGATCTATTGTATTTTGGAGAGATGGTACTTACAGATCTAGCCATGTTGATGGTAACAATGATGAAGTTGTTTGACTTCAGTAAATATCACAGAAAAAGGCAGCCACATTTACCAACACAATATTAATGCCCTACAGGATTCAGCAGAGAGAGAGAGAGAATGTGTTAAGACATTTTTATTACTTACTGCAAAGTTAAAAGTTTACATACATTTCATTAGTATTTGATACCATTGCCCTTAAACTGAATGACTTGGGTCAAACGTTTGGGATCTCCTTCCACAAGCTTCTCACAATATTTGGTCAGAATTTGGGTCCATTCTTCCAGACAAAACTGGTGTAACTGATCCAGGTTTGTAAGTCGCTTTCATCTCACCTTTTCAGCTTTGCCCATAAATTTTCAATAGGATTTAGATCAGGGCTTTGTGATGGCCGATCCATAGCATTGACTTCGTTATCCTTAAGAGAATTTTAGCAAATACAAGAGGGTTTCAGCAGGGTAAGGAAACTTCATAAAATATAACTTTTAATTATTGTCATAAAAGGTTAGTAGCCAAACTATAGACACCTAAGACAACATATATAAAATGCCAGTGCTCATATTTAAAAATAGGTTTGATCTCACCAATCTTGTTGCTTTCTCTGTCACAGGTTCACAGAATAGGAGGAAGAGAGGAGCACTAATGATAAAGGGGGAGAGGGTAGAGGAAATTGTTCTTGTCCTCTAAAACTCCCTGTTGTGCCCTTGAATTGTTCCTGCCCTCACAAGGGCATTCCCAAGTGTAAATCTACTCATAATTTACCCATAAAGATTGTGTAGCCAACTTTATATTTCTTAAAAAATGGCATTCCAAGCGATTTTTTTAATTTTTAATTACAGTTTTCTGAATTTTTTTTCACAACCTAAATAACACAAAAATATGCTTAGTTGATATAGCCATAAGTCTACTGACCTAGAGAATCATAACACCAGATCATTTTTACCATAAAATGAAAGCTGTAAAAAAAACTAAAAATCATTGCTGAATTGGATATTTTTTGCTATTTTGCCACACTTGGAAATTTTTATAGCTTTCCAGTACATCACATGATAAAATGGATGTGGTGTCATACAAAATTACAACTCATCCCGCAAAACCCAAACCCTCACACGGCTATGACGACTGTGGAGACATGAGAGTCAGTGGGTACTCTCATCCGCTGGCCCGAGACCACATGGACCAAGGCTCATCCCACTGAACTCCTTTTCTCGTGGGCAACTCAGACAACACAGGGTGAGAGCAAAACAGCATGGCAATAGTTTGTTGAACCAGTAAACAGACAGTAACATATAGAACAGTCCTAGCTAGATCTCCAAGATGGTGCAAATTACAGAGTCTCAACCTTCAGCTGACTTGCTGGTATTAGAGCAGTTGCGACTTCGGGGCTTCCATGGCTCTCTACCCCCACCAGTGGAACCTCAATTTTGGGGGCACCCACATGGAGGAGGTAGCGACAGTCCATTGAGGCCTGTGACCAGATAACCAGGTGGTCCCAACCTGACTTCTCTGAACATCTCCAAGGAGCCTGGTGACCGGAGTGTCCTAACCTGGTTTCCACAAATGTTTCCATATGGCCAGGTGACCAGAGGGTCACAACCTGGCTTCCCCAAACGTATCAATGGATTCTCTGTCTTTCAATGTGGCAAATCTGTATTACTCCAGCTAGGGCTATGGTCCTTAAGCTGGCATCCTGTAGAATGTCAAATCTGTGTTCCTATTGATGGAACCATGGTGTCCAGGCAACTTTCTTCTAGAGTTTTCCTTGCTGTAAATTTGTAAAGAGTTCCCTGATACAGAAGCAGATATCCCATTTTTAGTGTACAGCTCTTATTCAGTAATTTTTCCACAGGATTGGGGGAAGGTAGCAGAGGCTCATCTCTCATTGTTTGAATATTTATTCAATTTGCATAGTTTGTCCTCCTCTGTTTTGCAGGTCAACAAACTGCATGACCTGGTACAATTTATAATCAACATATTAATAAACATCAATTCTTCAATGACATTAGGACCCTGTATTGCAAAGATACCAGACAATAATTAGTAGGAGCTGATATAAGAGATAAACAGCAGCCATTTAAAAATCAACAAACATCAATTTCAATAGTCAACATTCAGACAATAGCCTATGTCTCATATGACAACAGTCTATGTTTCTCAACCAACCGAAGAAATACACATAAATTCAGTGGTCAATGTTCAGACAACAGCCTATGTCTCCTGGCCTACTAAAAGTAGAGATCTGGATAATTAGGATTAAATGCTCTGTCATCACAATGCCAAGAAACGTTATGGCTCTTGGTATAAGGGAGGAAAAAGCAAACGTGCAAAAATGAAAAAAATTGCCAGGTGTTAAAGGGGTTGAAGATGACTCTTTTGTTATTAAAGTAATAAGTCGTTACCAGTGATGTCTAGCTGTGACTTTACGTGCTTTCCTCTTTGGAACCACGGTTATGTAATGTGTATTTGAGCCTTTACCATGACCTAAGCAAATCCCTTAGTTCAGATCTGTTAAATTAATAACGCAGTGCACTAAACACGTACTTGGTGCTTACAACACCAGAAGTTTTAATTTTGTTACATCACCTACTGATCAGCTTAAAATCAGAATATTGATTACCTATACCAGACAATAATCATTAACATTGGTGTGGGTTCAATTTTTGGCCCCTCCAGAGATCAGCTGCTTGATGGAACCAAACCCCAGTTCACTGCGTAGGGAAGCAAGGCATAAGTGCTCACCTATACCCGTATCATCATTAATTTTTATTTTAATGCACTTTATTAACCCATTAATGACTGCCGATACACCTTTTAATGGCGGTAATTAAGGGTACTTAAACCACAGCGCCGCTAATTCACGGCGCTGTGGAGTAAGTAAATAGCGCCCCCCAGTGTCAGATTTTCTCCGGTGTCTCGGCTGCCAGGGGTAGACGAGACCCCAGAGAACATCAATCGGTCGGTTTTTACCAACCCCACTTTTGTGATCGCCGTTATTAACCCTATAATGGCGACCGCAAAAAAAGCTGCCATTTTGCATTTCATTTCTCTTTCCTCTGATGTGATCGCACATCAGAGGAGAGAGAAATAGGGTCCCCGATCCCCCCCAGTACCTCTCCGTGGTCCATGGTCCCCTCCCGGTGGTCCCACGTCCCGCCGGCATCCTCCGGCGGGTGCTGCCATCTTGGATCAGGAAGAAAATGTCGGGCGCATGCGCAGTGTGCCTGCCGGGAGTCTGCCTGCTCCGGCTGGCAGATTCCATTCATTCATTTTGATCACTATGATAAACTATCATAGTGATCAAAATTAAAAAAATAGTAAATAACCCCCCCATTTATCACCCCCTTAGGCCGGTTTCACATTAGCGCTTTATAGCGCTGCGACGGCCTGCGCACGGACACCGCTAAGCCCCGCCCCTGTCAGCTCCCTGCCCGCCCCATCCGGTCAACGCCGCCTACTAGCGCACATGGGCGCTTGCGATCTGCGCACCCTATCTTTAGCATAGGGTGTGCAGATCGTGCGCTGTCCATGCGCTAGCAGGATTTTGCCGTGCGCTGCGCACTTTTGAAGGTGCGCCGTGCGCGCTGACATGCAAAATGCTGCGTTCGGCACACACGGGCGCACCTTCAAAAGTGCGCAGCGCACGGCAAAATCCTGCTAGCGCACGGCCAGCGCACGATCTGCGCACTCTATGCTAAAGATAGGGTGCGCAGATCACAAGCCTTAGTTAGGCAAACATAATGAAATAAAGAAAATTTTTTTTTTCTTTTTTCCATTTGGGTTAGGGCTAGGGTTAGGGCTAGGGTTAGGTTTAGGGTTAGGGCTAAGGTTAGGGTTAGGGCAAGGTTTAGGACTAGGGTTAGGGCTAGGGTTAGGGCTAGGGTTAGCATTAGGGTTACAATTAGGGTTAGGGCGAATTAGGATTAGGGTTAGAATTAGGATAGGGATTAGGGTTGGGATTAGGATTACGGTTGGGATTAGGGTTAGGGGTGTGTTGGGGTTAGGATTGGAGCAAGAATTGAGGGGTTTCCACTATTTACCAACTTTGGGGTCTAAAAATTGGGGTAAAAAAAATCACTTTTGTGGAAATAAAAAAGACTATTTTCATGGCTCTGCGTTTATAAACTTCTGTGATGCGCTTGGGGGTTCAAAGTGCTCATCACACATCTAGATAAGCTCCTTGGGGGTCTAGTTTCCAAAATGGGGTCACTTGTGGGGGGATTTCCACTGTTTAGGCCCTGCAAAGGCAACATGATGCCCGCAGACCATTCCATCAAAGTCTACATTCCAAAATGGCACTCCTTCCCTTCCAAGCTCTCCCATGCACCCAAACAGTGGTTCCCCCCCACTATAGGGTATCAGCATCCTCAGAATAAATCGCACAACAACTGTGGTGGTATGATTTTTCATGATAACCTTGTAAAAATAAAAATTTGGGGGCGAAAAATCATTTTTGTGGAAAAAAAATTGATTTTTTATTTTCACGGTTCTACGTTATAAACTTCTGCAAAGAACTTGAAGGTTCAAAGTGCTCACCACACATCTAGATGCATTCTTTAATGGGTCTAGTTTCCAAAATGGGGTCACTTGTTGGGGGTTTCCACTGTTTAGGCACATTAAGGGCTCTCCAAACGCAACATGGCATCCGATCTCAGTTCCAGCCAATTCTGAGTTGAAAAAGTCAAATGGCACTCCATCCCTTGCAAGCTCTGCCGTGCGCTGAAAAAGTGGTTTACCCCCACATATGGGGTATCGGCGTATTTAGGAGAAATTGTACAACGAATTTTGTGATTCATTTTCTCTTTTAATACTTGTGAAAATAAAAAAAATTGGTTCTGAAGTAAATTTTTTGCAAAAAAAAGTTAAATGTTATTTTTTTCCTTCCACATTGCTTTAGTTCCTGTGAAGCATGTAAAGGGTTAATACACTTCTTGAATGTGGTTTTGAGCACCTTGATGGGTCTAGTTTTTAGAATGGTGCCATTTGGGGTCTTTTCTTTCATGTACACCCCTCAAAATGACTTTAAATATGACGTGGTCCCTAAAAAAAAATGGTTTGTAAATTTTGTCTCAGAATCAGTGGGCTCCATTAAAGCGTTCCAGAGTTATAACCTCATAAACTGACAGTGGTCAGAATTGTAAAAATTGGCCTGGTCATTAAGCTGCAAACTGGCTCTGTCACTAAAGGGTTACAGAATCACTCCTTTCAAAGTTTTTATCTTCTTAATAAATTGCAATCATCATATTATATAGCACTGTGTACTTAGAGTTGCTCATTTTGCCTTTCTACTCCATTAATTCTTCTTTTTTTTTGCTTCTGTATCTCCAAACAGGAAGTCTCCATTCCCGGCTTAAATCATTCCCTTTTCAACTCCTGACCCAGCTTTTCCATTCCTCCCTTCTGCCAGGAATCTTTGCAATGATAACTCATACAGAGAAAAGAGACTTACTGTTTTTACATAGAACTTCAAAGGATTCATCTATTCTTTTTGAATCGTTTGATGTCATAGACCTAATGGAAAAGAGAAGAATTATCTGGGTAGAAAGGCAAAATGAGCAATTGTAAGTACACAGTGCTATATAATATGATGAGGATAAAAAGTTTGAACGACGTGCTTCTTTAAAGATAGGCCACTAATAATGAAATCTCAGAAAACTCTTTTAAAGCAATACAAAATCAACTATAAAAACTATGCATAGTTTTGTGCCTTGGCAGATGAAACTAAACTAGATGGTATCACTTCAGATATCACATCAAAGTCCATCATCATGTTACTTTATAAGCATATCTTTCGTCATTGAAATCTTTGCCGTTACTTTGATCATTTCGGAGTGTTATTCTTTTCTTTATTATGTGTCAACTTTGCGCCTTTGAAGTTTGCTATTATGCGGTTTGGTGTGCATTAAGGAATGCTCATCCAAACAAAGGTAAGTAAGTGCACCCCACTTGAGACGAGCATTGCATCCTCTGAATAACTATCTGCATATGGTATTTCCATGATCTTGCTCCGCAAGCAAAAGACTATTAGTTATATTTGTGTCTCTAAATAAGACTTCCTTATTTTGGTTCCCTCTTCTACATATTTTAGCATCACTAAGATTTCACATCTTAGCCCATAAATCCATATGTTTACTGGTAAACTCTTTTGATGTGCTGTTCTTCTTTCGAGTTTCATTGAGGACATAATTGTCCGGTCTCTCTTGGTTTCTTTCTGGAAATTCCATTGTCACTTGTATTGTTAGCGGCATCAGTCGATGTAATTGGTTTCTTTTGAGAATTCAGCATTGCAGCTTCTTATATGTCCTTTACACAGGTTTTCATGTGAAAACTTTTATGCCGAAGCAGAACATCACAGGTGACTGTGTTGCCATGACATTGGCATCCAAATGTTGGGTGATTTTCTATGACCTGCATTTATTTGATATACACTCACTGGCCACTTTATTAGGTACACCTGTCCAACTGTGTGTTAAGACTTAATTTCTAATCAGCCAATCACATGGCGGCAACTCAGTGCATTTAGGCATGTAGACATGGTCAAGACAATCTCCTGCAGTTCAAACCGAGCATCAGTATGGGGAAGAAAGGTGATTTGAGTGCCTTTGAACGTGGCATGATTGTTGGTGCCAGAAGGGCTGGTCTGAGTATTTCAGAAACTGCTGATCTACTGGGATTTTCACGCACAACCATCTCTAGGGTTTACAGAGAATGGTCCGAAAAAGAAAAAAAATCCAGTGAGCGGCAGTTCTGTGGCCGGAAATGCCTTGTTGATGCCAGAGGTCAGAGGAGAATGGGCAGACTGGTTCGAGCTGATAGAAAGGCAACAGTGACTCAAATTGCCACCCGTTACAAACAAGGTAGGCAGAAGAGCATCTCTGAACGCACAGTGCGTCGAACTTTGAGGCAGATGGGCTACAGCAGCAGAAGACCACACTGGGTACCACTCCTCTCAGCTAAGAACAGGAAACTGAGGCTACAATTTGCACAAGCTCATCGAAATTGGACAGTAGAAGATTGGAAAAACGTTGCCTGGTCTGATGAGTCTCGATTTCTGCTGCGACATTCGGATGGTAGGGTCAGAATTTGGCGTAAACAACATGAAAGCATGGATCCATCCTGCCTTGTATCAACGGTTCAGGCTGGTGGTGGTGGTGTCATGGTGTGGGGAATTTTTTCTTGGCACTCTTTGGGCCCCTTGGTACCAATTGAGCATCGTTGCAACGCCACAGCCTACCTGAGTATTGTTGCTGACCATGTCCATCCCTTTATGACCACAATGTACCCAACATCTGATGGCTACTTTCAGCAGGATAATGCGCCATGTCATAAAGCTCGAATCATCTCAGATTGGTTTCTTGAACATGACAATGAGTTCACTGTACTCAAATGGCCTCCTCAGTCACCAGATCTCAATCCAATAGAGCATCTTTGGGATGTGGTGGAACGGGAGATTCGCATCAGGGATGTGCAGCCGACAAATCTGCGCCAACTGTGTGATGCCATCATGTCAATATGGTCCAAAATCTCTGAGGAATGCTTCCAGCACCTTGTTGAATCTCTGCCACGAAGAATTGAGGCAGTTCTGAAGGCAAAAGGGGGTCCAACCCGTTACTAGCATGGTGTACCTAATAAAGTGGCCAGTGAGTGTACTTAATACCATGTAATGTATTTACTTATTATATTTAAAGGCAAAACCCGAGAAAAAAAAGCAAAAAAGAAATAAAAAATGAGCAAATACCCTACAGCAAGTAAATCATGAAATAGTAATAGTACATCTAAATAATATAGGGAACTTAGTTAACACTATTTTAATAAAAAAAAACAAACATAAAAACGATCCCACCCCGGACAAGGTGTACCCAGGCTCGGACTGGCCCACCAGGGAACCTGAGGATTCTTCAGTGGACCCAGGCACTGACACCTGCTGGCACACTGGCCAGCAGCTGCCTAGGGCCCCCACTTCTCCAAGGGCCCCCACTGATCCAGGGGTCCCCAGCCATTGGCTATGGGGCCTTTGAGTCAAGGGGGCTTGCCCTGTGCCAGCTTAGCAGCAGCCGGAGACAGGATCCTGTCCCCGCTGCTAAAGCGAAATGAATATTCACGCTTCCCCACACCCCTATGAGCGTGGAGAGGCACGAATACCATTTCTCTTTAATAGCGGGCAGCGTTAGCCACAGGCTGCAGCTAACACTGCCCGCATGTAAAGCCCCACCACCACCACCACACTACACACACACAAAGCACCGCACCACAGACACACAGTGCAGCACATCCCGGCTTCCTGGCCGGCGCTTCCTGCCTGAGACAGCCCAGCTGGATGACATCATCATCCAGTGTGCTTTCTCAGACAGAAAGCTGCTGGAGAGGAAGAGGCTGCCAGGATGTGCTGCAGGGAGGTGAGCTGTGCTGTGCATCTTTGTGCCTGCGTGTGTGTATGTGATGCGGTGCTTTGTGTGTGAGTGATGCAGTGATTTGTGTGTAAGAGGGGTGGTGGGGGGAGGCAATGATGGAGGTGATGGGCAATGAGGGTGGTGGGGGGAGGCAATGATAGAGGTGATGGGCAATGATGGTGGTGGGGGAGGCAATGATGGAGGTGATGGGCAATGATGGTGGTGGGGGAGGCAATTATGGGGTGATGAAATGGGCAATGATGGTGGTGGGGGGAAGTAATGATGGAGGTGATGGACAATGATGGTGGTGGGAGGAGGCAATTATGGGTTGATGAAATGGGCAATGATGGTGGTGGGGAGGCAATGATGGAGGTGATGAAATGGACAATGATGGTGGTGGGGGAGGAGGCGATTGAGGTGGTAGAATGGGCAGTGATGGGGTGGTGGGGGAGAATGATAGAGGTGGTGGAGGAGAAGTGTTGTGAATTCGCTTTCTGGCCTACCTCTGGTTACTAGTGAAGGTAGTGGAGCTGGTTATATCGACAGAGGGGTCTCAAGTTCTCTTTCCGGGCTCCCTCTGGTAGTTACTGGAGGTAATGGAGCTGATCTAATTAACAGAGGCCTGCCACCTGATAATGAGGAGGATGACTGGAGATCAGGAGTTTCTGACTGGATTTAAGACAGCCGACTCCATCTATCCCTGCTGATGATTTTTTCCTACCTCCTGAGGTCTTAGTTTCCAGCTCAGTCCCTGCATGCTCAGCTAAGTGTTCTTTTGCTATTGTTCACATTTGATTTGGTTTTGTCTATTTCAGTTTTGTGTGTTCAGACAGCTCCGGCTGGGGCTGTGCTGAATTTCCATCCTCATGTTACTGCTTGTATATGCTGATATAGTGGGTGAAGTCTAGTGACTTCAGTATTTTTCTATCAGATGTGTTTTGGCATTTTTTGCAGGGTTTTTTGCGTGATTGCAGACAGTGTCTTTCCTTTCCTGTCCTGTCTAGTTAGTGTGGGACCCATCATTTGCTCAGTCTATTTTCCTACCTGCGTTTGTGTTTTCATCTTGTCTCACCAACAATATAAGTTTGGGGGTTATCTATTCCTTTGGGTTCTGCTCTGGGGCAGTTTAGATTTCACCTTTCTTGCTTTAGGCTTATTTAGTTCTCCAGCTGTGTCGAGGCATCTAGGATCGTTGTAGGTACGCTCCACAGCTACTGCTAGTTGTGTGGATAGGATCAGGGGTCTGCAATCCGCTTAGTTACCAACCTCTCTGGTTTTCTGTGGCTTAGCTTGGTCTTGCTTTCCTCCTTGGTGACCCAATCATAACAGAGAAGCCAATGATGGAGGTGGTGATGAGGACAATGATGGGGATGGAGAGGGGCTGCATTATACTTTATGAGGGGCTACATTATATTCTGTGGGGGAACTGCATTATTCTCAGGGGACTACATTATATTCTGGGGGGCTACATCATACTATATGAGGGGGCTACAGTATACTCTATGGGGGGCTGCATTATATTCTGTGGTGGGGCTGCATTATTCTCTCAGGGGACTACATTATATTCTGAGGGGCTACATCATACTATTTGAGGGGGCTACAGTATACTCCATGGGGGGACTGCATTATATTATTATTATTATTATTATTATTTATTGTTATAGCGCCTTTTATTCCATGGCGCTTTACATGTAAGGAGGGGTATACATAATAAAAACAAGTACAATAATGTTAAACAATACAAGTCATAACTGGTACAGGAGGAGAGAGGACCCTGCCCGCGAAGGCTCACAATCTACAGGGGATGGGTGAGAATACAGTAGGCGAGGGAAGAGCTGGTCATGCAGCGGTTTGGTCGATCGGTGGTTACTGCAGGTTATAGGCTTGTCGGAAGAGGTGGGTCTTCAGGCTCTTTTTGAAGGTTTCGATGGTAGGTGAGAGTCTGATATGTTGTGATAGAGAGTTCCAGAGTAGGGGTGATGCGCGAGAGAAATCTTGTATGCGATTGTGGGAAGAGAAGATAAGAGGGGAGTAGAGAAGGAGATCTTGTGAGGATCGGAGGATGCGTGCAGGAAAGTACCGGGAGACGAGGTCACAGATGTATGGAGGAGACAGGTTGTGGATGGCTTTGTATGTTATGGTTAGGGTTTTGTACTGGAGTCTCTGGGCAATGGGGAGCCAGTGAAGGGATTGACAGAGGGGAGAAGCTGGGGAATAGTGGGGGGACAGGTGGATTAGTCGGGCAGCAGAGTTTAGAATAGATTTGAGGGGTGCGAGAGTGTTCGAGGGGAAGCCACAGAGCAGGAGGTTGCAGTAGTCAAGGCGAGAGATTATGAGGGCATGGACTAGGGTTTTGGCAGATTTATGGTTGAGGAATGAACGGATTCGTGAAATATTTTTGAGTTGAAGTCGGCAGGAAGTGGAAAGGGCTTGGATATGTGGTTTGAAGGAGAGATCAGCGTCAAGGATTACCCCGAGGCAGCGAGCTTGTGGGACTGGGGAGAGTGGGCAGCCATTTACTGTAATGGATAGGTTCGTTGGGGGGTCACGTGAGATGGGGGAAAGATTATGAATTCTGTTTTGTCCATGTTAAGTTTCAGAAATCTAGCAGAGAAGAAGGATGAAATAGTGGACAGACATTGAGGGATTCTGGTTAGTAGGGAGGTGATATCTGGTCCAGAGATGTAGATATGTGTGTCATCAGCATAGAGATGATACTGAAAGACATGAGATTCTATGAGCTGTCCCAGGCCAAAGGTGTAAATGGAGAAGAGCAGGGGTCCTAGGACTGAACCTTGTGGGACTCCAACAGATAGGGGGCAAGGTGAGGAGGTGGTGTGTGAGTGGGAGACACTGAATGTCCGGTCTGTTAGGTATGATGAGATCCAGGATAGGGCCAAGTCTGTGATGCCAAGGGATGAGAGGGTCTGTAATAATAGGGAATGGTCCACTGTGTCAAAGGCAGCCGACAGGTCCAGGATGAGGAGGACAGAGTAGTGTCGCTTGCTCTTGGCGGTTAAGAGGTCATTGGTGACCTTAGTAAGGGCAGTTTCAGTGGAGTGGTGTGACCGGAAGCCAGATTGTAAGCGGTCGAAGAGGGAGCAAGAAGAGAGATGGGAGGACAGTTCAAGGTAGATGTGTTGTTCCAGTAGCTTGGAGGCATAGGGGAGAAGTGATATAGGGCGATAGCTAGATACAGAGGATGGGTCAAGAGAGGGCTTTTTGAGGATAGGTGTGATGGAGGCATGTTTAAAGCTTGAGGGGAAAACACCAGTTGTTAGTGATAGGTTGAAGATATGGGTTAGGGTTGGGATGAAGACTGTGGTGAGGTTTGGGATGAAGTGGGAAGGGATCGGGTCAAGTGCACAGGTGGTGAGATGTGATCTTGAGAGTAGAGTGGAGAGTCGATCTTCTGTAATGGTGGAGAAGTTGGTTTTGGAGGTGGAGGGCTGGGAAGTCGGGAGGAGGGGCTCTGGGGGTTGTTGACCAAAACTGTCTCTGATATTCTGTGGTGGGGCTTCATTATACTATATGAGGGGGGGCTACATTATATTCTATGAGGGAGGCTACATTATATTCTATGAGGGGGCCACATTATATTCTTAGAGGGGGCTACCCTATATTCTGTGAGGGGGCTACCCCTCCATGATTCTACCCCAACCCCTGCTACATAATTAAGACGTGTACTACTTTATTTTGTACCCTGATATTAGCGTACTTTACCACACAATTGGTGGTCTTGTATTTATTTCTATGTAGCTAAAAAGTGAGCCCCAAGAATGATTTTCTCTGGTGGACCCAAGGTGCTCCAGTCTGACGCTGGAAATACCCATCGGGACAGTCCTAAACTGTCTCTAGTATTAAAACCTTATCATGTGTCAAATGACATCAATGTGAACAAGAGCAGAGCAGGACAGGGCTCCGGCTGAGACACCCATCCATGGGAAACTATACAGATGGAATACTTAGGTCAGAGGGGGGAGCCACTCCTTGTTTTTGTACAAAATAAAAGAGATAACAGTAAAACATTAAAAAAAACTGTGCTGGACTATAAGCTGCTTTATGTGTAAAGTGTACAAGAACGTTCACTCTGTGGCCAGTTTATAGAAAAAAAAAAACAAGAAAAACAAAACAGAAAAAATGAGCATATACCCTAAAACAAGGAGTACAAAAACCCATAAAATGTCTCAAATAATTTTATTAATAACTCATTTAAGACAATGTATTGAAAAAAATAGATAATTTAAAAAGATTATGTGGACAAAATTATAACAGTGAAGGACACAAACAAAGAGAGATCTGACACAATTACATATAGAAAAAGGACCGGGAATGCAGAGACAATAAAAAAATTATTAGCATAATGATGTTATCTATATATATATATAATTGCCTTAAATTGCCTGTCATCCACTTCCGTCTGGATGTCTCCGAATCCCACAATCCACCGTGCCAATCGGAAGTACGCCGACCGCCATATTGAAATACCCAAGTGATGGGTATTTCAATATGGCACCTGTGGTAGTACCAGGCCCTTCCACAGTACCACCAGCGGGACAACCCCACCGCCGCCAGACCCCCCCCGCCGCTGCCACTGCTGGACCCGCTGCCGACGAACCCCCCCGCTGGACCCACCGCTGCCTGCCCACCCACCTCCGTCACAGCCTGCAAGAAAGAACACGGCTTGCGGCCTGTGCGGTCTTTCCTGCCGCCTGGCTGCCGCCAGGACCCCCCCCGCCGCTGGACCTGCCACCGCTGAACCCCCCCAACCACCGCCGCTGGACCCGCCACTGCTGGCCACCATGTACATACACATATGAACACAGACATGTACGTACACACACATGTACACATGTGCGTACACACATACACACGTACGTACACAGACATGCATATGTACACACACGTTCCTATATACGTACACCCACGTACTCACTCACACAGTACTCACTCACACACATATGTATGTACACACACATGTACTGTACATACACACACACACGCACTCACACACAAACGTACTCACACACACACGCACTCACATACACACACACGTGCTCACATACACACATGTACTCACATACACACACGTACTCACAGACACACACTCACATACACACACGTACTCACATACACACACACGTACACACATACACAGGTACTCACATACACAGGTACTCACATACACACACGTACACACACGTACACACACATGTACTCACACACACACATGTACTCACACACACACACACGTACTCACATACACACACATACTCACATACACACACACACATGCTCACATACACACACACGTACTCACACACACATGTACACACACATGTACTCACACACACACATGTACACACACATGTACTCACACACACACACACGTACTCACATACACACACATACTCACATACACACACACACATGCTCACATACACACACACGTACTCACACACACACATGTACACACACATGTACTCACACACACACGTACACACACGTACTCACATACACACACACATACTCACATACACACACACACGTACTCACATACACACACACATACTCACGTACACACACACGTACTCATATACACACACATACTCACAAACACATGCATGTACTCACATACACACACACGTACTCACACACACCCACATGTGCTCAAACATATGCACTCACATACACACACACGTACTCACATACACACACACTCACATACACTCACACGTACTCACATACACACACGTAAACACATACACACACATACACACACATGTACTCACATACGCACACACACGTACTCACACACGTACTCACATACACACACACATACTCACATACACACACATACTCACATACACACACACAAACTCACACACGTACTCACATACACACACACGTACTTACATACACACATACACGTACTCACATACACACACATGTACTCACATCTCCAGCACAGACCGCAAACCACCCTCTTTCCTGCCCGCTGTCACTGCACGGAGGTGGGTGGGCAGGCAGCTGCGGGACACACAGACACGTACACACACATGTACTCACACACACATGTACACACACATATGTACTCACACACACACGTACTCACACACACACCCCACACACACTTCCCTCCCGATGCGATAGCATCGGGCACACCTCTAGTATAAATATATTAATATTACAGCACTGTCTCAGTACTAGGAATTAAATATACCACAAAGGGTGTAACGAGGGTACACAGAAACACATTACCAGTATAAATATAACCTCATCAACACCAAAAACATAACAAATCTATACCCAGAATGGAAAGGAAAGTCTCACCAACATAAGTCCTTGTAAACGGTCATACCACGCAGCCCAAAGAGGCGTTTCGTGTGGGCTTCCTTCCCCTGTGGAAGCCCATGCGAAAATATATCAGTACAAGGGTATTAGGACATGTAAATAAAATAGGGTACTTAGTTAACACTACTTTGATAAATAAAAGCATGCAAGCCATCCCACCAAAGCAAGGTGGATCCATCTAGATAATCCTAACCTTTACTGATTTACTTGCTGTAGGATTTTGATGTTACCTCTTGTATCTTGTACAAATGGGGCATAGTATTCCATCTGTATATCCATCTGTATGGATGGTTGTCTCAGTTTGGCACTGTCCAGTAAGGCCGGACTGGGCCCCAGGCTTTAAGGGGAGGCCAGCATGACTGGGTTGAGGGGACCTATAGTGAGCTGAATGGGGTAATAGGTGTGGCATGGCTGGGGTTAAGGATCTAAAGAAGAATGGGACAGGTAGTAAGGCTGAATGGGGTAGGTAGGTAGGTAGGTAAGAAAGAGGATCACATTACAGGGGCAACCATTTTAGGTGCCCCTAATACAGCAACATCAAGCTGTACATACCTGCAAGATGTACTTCAAGGCTATCTTACAACAGCTTAGAGATGCTGTCGATTGGAGGGGTGCTGGCTGGTTGCAGACATCCATCCATGACCTGCTACAAGGTGGGGAAACCGAGCAGGGACATGCTCAAGGAGAAGGATGCCGGCCTCGGAGATCTAGGCCTCCAGAACGCCTTAGTCCTGAGGCAACCCCATGGGTCCGGCGCAGAGTGAGGTGCCCCTCTGGGGACCCTCCAGCAGGGAACTCAGGCCGCATGCCGAGGGCATGCTGTTCCAGAGCTGGGAGGAATCCATGGTCACTGCCGGACCTGCAACGCGAGGGTGTCGGATCCCCCCTCATCTGATGCGGCGGTGGGTGGCGTGGAACCAGGCGGTGGTGTGGTGAGAGCCCAGCCAGAAACGGGCCTCACTCAGCAGCGCCAGGAGCCCAATCAGTCAGCACGGGAGCCTGCAGGCCGGGTGCCTCCTCAGAAGACTAGGCACAATGGCTCCGCCCACCCACTGGCAGCAACAGGAAGTTCTAATTCGGCCATTGCAGAGCCACATCCGGAGCGCTCTGCTACCCAGCAGATTGCAGAGACCAGGAGGGATTTAGTTCAGCAGGCGGCAAGTCAGGGAATGGTGGGGGAGCCCAGGCCCGGTAGCTCTGCCCACTTACCGGCTGCTGCCAGTTATTTGAGCTATGAGGTCCTCCGGATCCTGGGGCAACAGGTAGGGGGAGGGGGTCACTAGCGGGCGGGGGTTCACCGTGGGTTCTGGGGCCCTAAATGATGGTAGCATAGGGGGGAGGGAGACGGCAGTTATCAGAGCTGTCTTGCAGCCTACACACCACGGGATCGACACTTCGGCAAGCAGCGCAGTGGACCAGGGAGTCCGGCTGAATGGATCCTCAGATACGGTGAGTCTACGGAACACCTCAGACCAGAACAGCGATTATCGGCATCTGGATTCCGGACTTGCGGCTGCTGGGATCACAGCGCCCAGGCAGTCAGGTCAGGCAGAATCATTAATTACTGTTCAACTGGCACTAGTGTCAGGTGTGAATGTGAGTGACAATGTGTTTGCGAGGGGTGCTGGGGCCAGTATGGGTTTGTTTTTAGGGGGTTTGAGTGAATGGTGGAAGTTGTGAGAAGCTGGTGTGGGTCAAGGCGAGTCTTAACCTTTATCTGCGTGGCTAGGTAACTCAGGGGTTTTGCTTTTAGGAGGTAGCGAGACTGCAGGTTCATCCAACTCGGTTGTACAGTTTGCGTGAGGGGGCTCAGCGAATGTCAGCGCAACATCAGCTGTCGACAGCGAGTTGCCCAAACAGGCATCTCCAGCAAATGACGGGAGGGTTGCTGCACCGCAGCTGGATGACGCAGCTAGAGGAGAAGTGTACGTTTGCTTTGAAGGACCTTTAGGAATGCATTTGAAACAGGAGGTGAGAGACAGGATTTGGAAAGGGGAATATGTAGACATATTTTCCTTGCTCCCCCTTGAACGTTTCTAACCCCTTACCTACAATGGACGTAATATTCCGTCCATGTGACCCTGGACCTAATTACCATGGACGGAATATTACGTCCCAGCGATCAGCGGCGCCCACGTGGTGAGCACCGCTGATCGCCGCCGGGTGTCAGCTGATTATCACAGCTGACACCCACCACTGTGTGTCAGGGGCAGTCACAGACCGCCCCCGACACGTTAACCCCTTGTACACCACGATCAAACGCGATCGCGGTGTACCGGGGGTTAAAGGGAAGCGTCGGCAGGGAGGGGGCTCCCTCCTTGCTTCCCTGAGCCCCCCACGGCAGCGCAATGTGCAGCGCTGCTGCGGAGGTCTCTTTCCCTACAGGCCCCCGGATCCAAGATGGCGACGGGAGCCTTCGGGGGCCTGTAGGGAGCTGACTTCCTCACTGCCTGCAAAGCGCAGGCATGAGGAAGTCTGCAGAACTGCCTGTGACAGATTGCTGATCTGTCACAGTGATCTGTGATGTGACAGATCAGCGATCTGTCACAGGACAGTGATGTCCCACCTGGGACAAGGTAATAAAGTAAAAAAAAAAAAAAAAGTGTTAAAAATAATTTTAAAAAAATCGCTAAATAAATTAGTAAAAAAAAAAAATATTCCCCAATAAATCCATTTTTTCAAAATAAAAAAAACAAAAACAATAAAAGTACACATATTTGGTATCGCCGCGTCCGTAGCGACCCGCCCTATAAAACTGTTCGATTAGTTAACCCCTTTAGCGAACCCCTAAAAAAATAAAAAACGAAGCAAAAAATAATGATTTATTATCATACCACCGAACAAAAAGTGCAATAATGCGCGATCAAAAAAACGCATATAAATATCCATGGTACCGCTGAAAATGTCATCTTGTCCCGCAAAAAACGAGCCGCGATACAGCGTCATCCGCAAAAAAATAAAAAAGTTATAGCTCGCAGAATAAAGTGATGCAAAAATAATTATTTTTTATATAAAATTGTTTTCATTGCAAAAAACTGACAAAACACAAAAAAAGACCTAAATGAGGTATCGCTGTAACCGTACTGACCCGAAGAATAAAACCACTTTATCAATTTTATCACACGCAGAACGGCGTAAGCGCACCACCCAAAAGAAATTCATGAAACGCTGGTTTTTGTTCATTCTGCGTCCCAAAAATCGGAATAAAAAGCGATCAAAAAATGTCACTTGCCCGAAAATGGACCAATGAAAACGTCAACTCGTCCCGCAAAAAATAAGACCTCACATGACTCGGTGGGTCAAAATACGGAAAAATTATAGCTCACAATATGTGGTGATGCAAAAACTATTTTTACAATAAAAAGCGTCTTTTAGCGTGTGACAGCTGCCAAACATAAAAACCGCCATAAATAGTGAATCAAACCCCCTGTTATCACCCCCTTAGTTAGGGAAAAATAATAAAACTAAAAGAAAATGTATTTATTTCCATTTTCCCATTAGGGTTAGGGTTAGGGTTAGGGAAAGGGTTAGGGCTAGGGCTAGGGCTAGGGTTAGGGCTAGGGTTAGGGCTAGGGTTAGGGCTCAGATTAGGTTTAGGGGTGTGTTGGGGTTCGGGTTGGAGTTATAATTGGGGGGTTTCCACTGTTTGGGCACATCAGGTGCTCTCCAAAGGCAACATGGCGTCTGATCTCAATTCCAGCCAATTCTGCGTTGAAAAAGTCAAATGGTGCTCCTTCCCTTCCAAGCTCTGCCATACGCCCAAACAGTGTTTTACCCCCACATATGGGGTATCAGCCTACTCAGGACAAATTACAAAACAACTTTTGGGGTCCAATTTCTCCTGTTACACTTAGGAAAATAAAAAATTGGGGGCAAAAATATCATTTTTGCGGAAAAAAATGATTTTTTTATTTTCACGCCCAGGCGTTATAAACTTCTGTGAAGCACTTGGGGGTTCAAATTGCTCACCACACATCTAGATAAGTTCCGTGGGGGGTCTAGTTTCCCAAATGGGGTCACTTGTGGGGAGTTTCAATAGTTTAGGTACATCAGGGGCTCTCCAAACGCACATGACACCCGCAGACCAATCCATCAAAGTCTGCATTCCAAAACGTCACTACTTCCCTTCCGAGCCCCGACGTGTGCCCATACAGCAGTTTTCTCCCACATATGAGGTATCAGCATACTCAGGACAAATTGGACAACGACTTTTGGGGTCCAATTTCTCCTGTTACCCTTGGGAAAATAAGAAAAATGGGGACTGAAAGATGATGTTTGTTGAAAAAATACGATATTTTTATTTTCACGCCCGGTCGTTATAAACTTCTGTGAAGCACTGGGGGGGTTCAAAGTGCTCACCACACATCTAGATAAGTTCATTAGGGGGTCTAGTTTCCAAAATGGGGTCACTTGTGGAGGTTTCCACTTTTTAGGTACATCAGGGGCTCTCCAAAAGCAACATGACACCCGCAGACCATGCCATCAAAGTCTGCATTCCAAAACGTCACTACTTCCCTTCCGAGCCCCGACGTGTGCCCATACAGTAGTTTTCTCCCACATATGAGGTATCAGCGTACTTAGGACAAATTGGACAACAACTTTTGGGGTCCAGTTTCTCCTGTTACCCTTGGGAAAATAAAAAAAATGGAGACTAATTGATCATGTTTGTGGAAAAAATACAATTTTTTTATTTTCATGCCTGGGCATTATAAACTTCTGTGAAGCCCTTGGGGGTTCAAAGTGCTCACCACACATCTAGATAAGTTCCTCAGGGGGTCTAGTTTCCAAAATGGGGTCATTTGTGGGGGGTTTCCACTGTTTAGGTACATTAGGGGCTCTCCAAAGGCAACATGACACCCGCAGACCATTCCATCAAAGTCTGCATTCCAAAACGTCACTACTTCCCTTCCGAGCCCCGACGTGTCCACATACAGTAGTTTTCTCTCACATTTGGGGTGTCAGCATACTCAGGACAAAATGGACAACAACTTTTGGGGTCCAATTTCTCCTGTTACCCTTGGGAAAATAAAAAAATGGGGACTAAAAGATGATGTTTGTGGAAAAAATACGATTTTTTTATTTTCACGCCCGGGCGTTATAAACTTGTTTGAAGCACTGGGGGTTCAAAGTGCTCACCACACATCTAGATAAGTTCCTGGGGGGGTCTAGTTTCCAAAATGGTGTCATTTATGGGGGGTTTCTACTGTTTTGGTACATCAGGGGCTTTCCAAACGCGACATGGTGTCCGATCTTAATTCCAGCCAAAAACGTCAAATGGTGCTCCTTCCCTTCCGAGCTCTGCCATGCACCCAAATAGTGGTTTACCCCCACATGTGGGGTATCAGCGCACTCAGGATAAATTGAACAATATCTTTTAGGGTCCTGTTACTCTTGAAAATATAAGAATTGAGGGTGAAAAGATAATTTTTGTGGAAAAAATATGATTTTTTTAATTGTACGGCTGTATGTTATAAACTTCTGTGAAGCCCTTGGGGGTTCAAAGTTCTCACCACACATCTAGATAAGTTCCTTGGGGGGTCTAGATTCCAAAATGGTGTCATTTGTGGGGGGTTTCCACTGTTTTGGAACATCAGGGGTTTTCCAATCGCGACATGGTGTCCGATCTCAATTCTAGCCAAAAACGTCAAATGGTGCTGCTTCCCTTCCGAGCTCTGCTATGCGCCCAAATAGTCATTTACACCCACATATGGGGTATCAGCGTACTCGGGACAAATTGCACAATAACTTTTAGGGTCCTGTTACCTTTGGAAAAATAAAAATTGGGGGTGAAAAGATCATTTTTGTGGAAAAAATATGATTTTTTAATTGTACTGCTGTACGTTACAAACTTCTGTGAAGCCCTTGTGGGTTCAAAGTTCTCACCACATATCTAGATAAGTTCCTTGGGGGCGTCTAGTTTCCAAAATGGGGTCACTTGGGGGGGTTTCCACTGTTTAGGTACATCAGGGGCTCTCCAAACATGACATGGCGTCCGATCTGAATTCCAGCCAATTTTGCATTGAAAAAGTCAAACGGTGCTCCTTCCCTACTGAGGTCTGCCATGCGCCGAAACAGTGGTTCCCCCCCACATATCAGGTATCAGCGTACTTAGGACAAATTGCACAATAACTTTTGCAGTCCAATTTCTCCTGTTACCCTTGGTAAAATAAAGAAAATTGAACCTGAAGTATTTTTTTTGTGAAAAAAAGTTAAATGTTCATTTTTTTTTTAAATATTCAAAAAATTCCTGTGACGCACCTAAAGGGTTAATAAACTTCTTGAATGTGGTTTTAAGCACCTTAAGGGGTGCAGTTTTTTGAATGGTGTCTCTTTTGGGTATTTTCTATCATATAGACCCCTCAAAGTGGCTTCAAATGTAATGTGGTCCCTAAAAATAAAATGGTGTTGCAAAAATGAGAAATCGCTGGTCAATTTTTAACCCTTATAACTTCCTAACAAAAATAAATTTTGGTTCCAAAATTGTGCTGATGTAAAGTAAACATGTGGGAAATGCTATGTATTAAGTTTTTTATGTGCCATATCGCTGTGATTTAAGGGCATAAAAATTCAAAGTTGGAAAATTGCAAAATTTTCAACATTTTCGCCAAATTTCTGTTTTTTTCACAAATAAACGCAAGTTATTTGAATGAAATTTTACCACTATCATGAAGTACAATATGTCACGAGAAAATAATGTCAGAATCACCCGGATTCATGGAAGCGTTTCAGAGTTATGACCTCATAAAGGGACAGTGGTCAGAATTGTAAAAATTGGCCCGGGAGTTAACGTGCAAACCACCCTTGGTAGTGAAGGGGTTAATCTGGATAGGGTAGGAAGAGACAAGTCAAAAAGAGAGGACGAGGAAAGGAGGAGGTATTGGTTGATTCCTTGTACATTTAATAATTGTTTGCAGGCTTTCACTATCCTAGCCAGCGTCATTGGGGAGATGTCGCCAAAGAACTGTTCAGCGCTTTTTTTGCTACATGGATACAATTGGTGAGGCTTATAGGGTGTATGGGGGTCAGGGTTGGCTCAGATATGATGAGCAATTCCGCCAGCGCAAAGCGGCAGAACCGAATATTAGATGGGACCATAAAGACATTGCCTAATGGATGAGGATGACCGCCCCAAGTAGACCAGGCCAAGGGCTACAGTGGTTTCATGGGGGCACCGGGGGTCCAGGACAGCCAGGGCACTTGGTGGCAATACAAAAAGGACTGTGCTTCTTGTTCAACGATGGAACCTGCACATTTGGGGCTAAATGCAAATTTAAATTTAAATTTGGAGGAGGACACAAAGAGACAGATGGTACTGGAAAAAGGAGTGACACCGGTGCGACTGGTAGAGATGGAACGGTTTCTAAATACCCCGATCAGGATGCGGCAACGTTACTGAGGGAGGGTTTCAGAGATGGGTTCAAAATTCCTTTTGTGAATGTTTCAGTGAAGTTATCAACAAAAAATTTGAAATCGGCTATGGAATTTCCAGAGATAGTTTCGGAGAAGTTGAGTAAGGAAGTGTCTTTGGGAAGAATTGCCAGTCCGTTTGAGTCCCCTCCCATCAGGAATTTGACGGTCTTGCCATTGGGGTTGTACCCAAAAAAGCCCCTAACAAATTTGGGTTGATCCATCACCTTTCATTTCCAAAGGGTTCGTCGGTTAATGACGGTATTGATCCTCAATTGTGTTCGGTTTTGTATGCATCTTTTGAGTCAGCGATGGTGTGTGTTCAGGAGTCTGGAAAAGGGGCATTGTTACCAAAGACCGATATTGAGGCAGCTTTCCGTTTGTTGCCAGTTCACCCTGACAGTATGCATTTGTTACGTTGTTTTTGGAACGGGGGGTTTCTTAGTGGATCGTTGTTTGCCTATGGGATGTTCATTGTCTTGTGCATATTTTGAAGCGTTCAGCACATTTTTGAAGTGGACAGTCAAGGAAGTGACTGGATTGAGTTCATGTATTCATTATCTAGATGATATTTTGCTTATTAGTGCAGCGCGGTCAACAGATTGTTCAGTGTTACTGCATACAATGGAAGGGATAGCGCATAGTTTTGGGGTCCACTTGGCGGCTGAAAAGACGATGGGTCCAGTTACTTCATTGAGCTTTTTAGGTATTAAAATTGATTCAATTGCTATGGAATGCAGGTTACCTATGGAAAAAGTGGTGAATTTGAAATCGGAAGTGAAAAGAAATTGAAGTTGAAGGAAGTGCAGTCATTGTTGGGCAAATTTAATTTCGCTTGTCGGATTATGCAGATGGGTAGAGCCTTTTGTCAGCGGCTGTCTTTGGCGACGGTGGGGGTCAAGGCCCCCACGCATTTTATACGGCTTAAAAAAGATTTGAAGGATGAATTAAAAGTGTAGCCACTTTTCTTGGATTCTTACAATGGAAGGTCTCTTTGGATCACTCCAGGTGTGTCGGCTGAGGATTTTGGTATGTTGGTGAATTTAATTGGTGAACGCGGTTTCGGTTTGTTCTTTCATGGTGCGTGGTTGGTTGAACAATAGCTACAGGTCTGGAAGGATAGAGGCTGGACAGCTAATCAGGTGTTGCGCACAGTATTTGAAATCATTGCGGCTCTTTCGTTGTGGCCGGAGAGCGTCCGCGATAAGATTTGTTTTGGTTGTGAAACAGCCGGGTCAGTAAAGGAGATTAATTCATTGCCATCCCTGGACCAAGCAGTATTGAGAGTGTTACAGCATTTGGTGTCGATGGGCTTGAGTCTGAATGTCTGGATTACGGCATTGTTGGGACAGCCAGAAGTTGTTCTTAATATGGAAGCTCTTTTTTGCTTACAATAGGATCGGGCCCGAGAATTTACCCATCAAGTGGAATGTTTACGGATGAAGTGTCCAGAAGCTTTGTGGAACCTATCATTGGGGCAGTGAGAAACTTGCTAACCAGGTCCTTGGCATCTGGCACTTGGCATTATACCAGGGCCTGGAGCATGTGGGAGGATTGGTCAGAGAAACTGGTTGATCAATTAGGAGATGAAAGCAAATTATTGTTGCTCTTGGGTCCTCACCGGGAAGCGGGTTGGACGGTTCCAAAAATTAGTAAATTTCTTTCAGGTCTGTCTTTCGGGTTTAAATTCAGAGGACTTCAGGATGTGACGAAGGCCTTTTTGGCTCTCCAAATGGTGAGGGATTGGAAAAATGGTTGGAAAACAGTGGGCGGTAGGCGGCCTGTGTCGTATGAGGTGTTGTTAATTTTAGGGCAAAAGTTGAGGGAGGTTTGTTATTCTCAGAGGGAAGTAACTCTTTTTGAATTGCCTTTTTCGTTAACATTTTTTGGGGCCTTTCATTTGGGGAAATTGGTTAGTCCTTCAAGACATAAAAAAGGGGGGCTTCTTAGGCAAGATCTTGAGTTATTCGAGGATAGGCTGGTAAAATTTATTTGGTCATCCAAAACTGATACGGAAGGGAAGGGATGTTCGGTGGTACTATTTGAAGTGAACGGCTCCCCGTTATGCCCAGTAGAATGCACGAGGAATTTTTTGAGGGGCTAGTGCATGAGGATGGGTCCTTTTTATCTCGTTTTCAGTTTGTGACAATTTTTAAATGGTGTTTGGTAGGTGGGGGTATTTCAGCAAAATGCTACAGTGGGCATTCTTTCCATATTGGTGCGGCTACATAGGCAGCTAGATGGGGCTTGGGGGATGAAGTGGTAAAACGGATTAGGCGGTGGGAATCGATTAGATTCTGCTCATATTTGTATCATTCCTTCTTATAAGTTCAATTTTTCCTTTTATTTTGTTTTCCTTTCTATAGTTGTACATTTGCACAATGACTTGAATTTTGTGGTTTGTTTTTGTGTTTGTCTTTCTCTTCAGAGCCAAGACAATTGCTTACATGGATTATAGGGCACTCCTTTGTCTTCTGGGTGGCGCTGAGGGCAGCGGTTCATCCAGATGGGCGGCAATTGGGTATGCCAAGGACTCTGACGGTTTTATGGTGGATCGGGAAACGGGGAATGACGTGGAATCGTCTGTTGCCTGAGTTCCATAGGTTTGTTCATTTAGATCGGACACCGGACATCTTGGTTGTACACCTGTGCGGGAACAATTTAGGGAAATGTCCATGCAGAGAGCTAATTAAAGACATCAAGTTCGACATGTTACGTCTGTGGTCTATGTTCCCTAAACTATTGGTAGTGTGGTCGGACGTCATTCGGAGGAAAGTCTGGTTCGGAGCAAGATCGGTTCAGGGTATAAATAGGGTCAGGATCAAATTGAAAAGGGCGGTATCCCGCTTTATGGTGAGGAATGAGGCAATTGTGGTACGCCATTGGCATCTGGAGTCAGGGGATGGGGAATTTTGGAGAAAAGACGGAGTCCATTTGAATGCAATTGGTCTGGACATGTGGTGTTTAGCCATACAGGAGGGCATTGAGAAGAGCTTGAAGGTGTGGAGGGGCATAAATGTTTGAGGGGGTCAGAACATTTATGTTGGTGGCGTGGGGGGGATCCTCAAAGCTGGTGGTACCAGTAAATGGCGGCTTGGAGGGGGATCTCAACAGGTCCTGGACACCCCCTTAGGTGGATTAAGTGGTCGGGAACGTGTTGGTCACAAGGAGAGTTTAAAAAATGGAACTGGTGGGGTTCGTAGCAGATACTGGCCAGTCGAGTCTTGTTTTATGTCTTCGAGTTGGTGCTTAGCGGCTGGAGACAGGACCCTGTATTGGACCAGATTTGGGTTTTAACATGAGGATGTTATCATTTTGGGGCTTTGAGGACTGTCCCCTCCTTGATAAATGTTTTAAATGTTTTAAATAAAATATTCAATTTGTTATGTTAATAAAAAGCTGCTGTGGCCAACTTATCCAAAAACCGAGAGTCGATTCGTTTTTTTGCGCTGGGGATTAGTAGTTGATGGCTAAGTTGGTTGGGTGCCCCTTTGAGAGTTTGGGGAAGCTCACAGGTATCGCCAATGCCCAATTGTCATGCTCTGCCCTAGTTCACATTGACGTCGTTTGACATGGTAAGCTTTATATTTTAGAGACAGGTTAGTATCATCCTGATGAGATGGCTTTTATACTTTCTCTTTATCAAAAAAGCATTAACTAAGTACCCTATATTATTTTACATGTACAGTGAATGTTTACTGAATTACTTGTAGTAGGGTATATGCTCATTTTTGCTCTTTTTGGTTTTTCTTGAGTTTTGTCTATGAAATGGCCACAGTGTGAACGTGGTCTTATACGCTGCATGTATACCAACGAATTTTCCAACTCAGATTTTCGGCTTTGTTGCTATCTTTAACCCTTTTACCCCCAAGGGTAGTTTGCTTGCTAATGATCAGGCCATTTTGTACTAACCATGCAGGGTTCCCAAACTTTTGCATTTGTTCATTTTCCTATTTGTAATTTTTAAAATGTAAATTATGAAAAAAAAAAAAAAAAAAAAAAAAAAATATATATATATATATATACAGTGCCTTGCAAAAGTATTCGGCCCACTGGAACGTTTCAAACTTTACCCACATATCATGCTTCAAACATAAAGATACCAAATGTAAATTTTTGGTGAAGAATCAACAACAAGTGGGACAAAATTGTGAAGTTGAACAAAATGTATTGGTTATTATAAAATTCTGTGGAAATTCAAAAACTGAAAAGTGGGGCGCGCAATATAATCCGGACACTTTAACTTAATGCTTTGTTGCGCCACCTTTTGCTGCGATTACAGCTGCAAGTCGCTTGGGGTATGTCTCTATCAGTTTTGTACATTGAGAGACTGAAATTCTTGTCCATTCTTCCTTGGCAAACAGCTCGAGCTCAGTGAGGTTTGATGGAGAACATTTGTGAACAGCAGTTTTCAGCTCTTTCCACAGATTCTCGATTGGATTCAGGTCTGGACTTTGACTTGGCCATTCTAACACCTGGATACATTTATTTGTGAACTATTCCATTGTAGATTTTGCTTTATGTTTGGGATCATTGTCTTGTTGGAAGACAAGTCTCCATCCCAGTCTCAGGTCTTTTGCAAACTCCAACAGGTTTTCTTCAAGAATGGTCCTGTATTTTGCTCCATCCATCTTCCCATCAATTTTATCCATCTTCCCTGTCCCTGCTGAAGAAAAGCAGGCCCAAACCATGATGCTGCCACCACCATGTTTGACAGTGGGGATGGTGTGTTCAGGGTGATGAGCTGTGTTGCCTTTACGCCAAACATATCGTTTGGCATTGTTGCCAAAAAGTTCAATTTTGGTTTCATCTGACCAGAGTACCTTCTTCCACATGTTTGGTGTGTCTCCCAGGTGGCTTGTTGCAAACTTTAAACTACACTTTTTATGGATATCTTTGAGAAATGGCTTTCTTATTGCACTCTCCATAAAGGCCAGATTTGTGCAGTGTACGACTGATTGTTGTCCTATGGACAGACTGTCCCACCTCAGCTGTAGATCTCTGCAGTTCATCCAGAGTGATCATGGGCCTCTTGGCTGCATCTCTGATCAGTCTTTTCCTTGTTTGAGATGAAAGTTTAGAGGGACGGCCGGGTCTTGGTAGATTTTCAGTGGTATGATACTCCTTCCATTTTAATATGATTGCTTGCACAGTGCTCCTTGGGATGTTTAAAGTTTTGGAAATCATTTTGTATCCAAATTCGGCTTTAAACTTCTCCACAACAGTATCACAGACCTGCCTGTTGGGTTCCTTGGTCTTCATGATCCTCTCTGTGCTTCAAACAGAACCCTGAGGCTATCACAGAGCAGGTGCATTTATACGGAGACTTGATTACACACAGGTGGATTATATTTATCATCATTAGTCATTTAGGACAACATTGGATCATTCATAGATCCACAATGAACTTCTGGAGTGAGTTTGCTGCACTGAAAGTAAAGGAGCTGAATAGTATTCCACTTTCAATTTTTGAATTTCCACAAAAATGTAAAATAACCAATAAATTTTGTTTAACTTCACAGTTGTGTTCCACTTGATGTTGATACTTCATCCAAAGTTTACATTTGGTATCTTTATGTTTGAAGCAAGATATGTGGGAAAAGGTTGAAAACTTCCAAGGGGCCAAATACTTTCGCAAGGCACTATATATATATATATTATATATTTTGCCTTAAATCCAAAGGAAATGTGGCATCTTTAACTTTGTGACTTTTAAACATCATTTCAGCTTCAACTTGCGTAACTGTTCACAATACCAGTAATTTTAACCAAGGTTGACTGAACTCCTACAAGCCGATATCAGAGGTAACTATTTGTGCTATGGAACAGAAGGAGCCGGCTGGAGCAGGAGACAAGTGAAAGGGCTGGCCAGGGAGTTGGTAACAAGAACAATTATTGAAATATTTATTTTATGATTTATAGGATATCATTTATATTGATTACTAATCATAATAATTTTTCTTAACTATTTTGGATTTCTCTAGTAAAGAAAGAATTTAACCATTGTACCTTGCTATATAAATGGCATGACTGAGAATGCAAAACACACTTGTGTTAGTAGAGAGGCTCCGGTCACAGAACTTATGTACTTTAATTGCTGCTTTCTGAAAAACCTCAAGCTTTCTGATTTCTTTGGTCAACAGAAACAGTTTGGATGCTGCCCAGCTCACTGAGCACCATATTGTCTGAAACTGCAAATGTGACAAGGAGAAATCACGCAGTCCGCCAGTGCGAAGAAAGATCACAAGGTTTAGAGCATGACGGAGCCCTAGACACAGCGCTGCTCATTCCTGCTCTGTTATAGAGAAAGGCACTAAAGTTACAGAGTGGGAAAGTGCCAGAGGCAGCAGTAATACTACACATCTATCTTCTAGACTCATTTATTAAAGGGCTGAAAATGCTGTTGATCCTAGCATGCAGACATCAAATAAATGAAGGTTGTGAACTGCAGAATAACAATGTAGTACAGGAAACTCTTACTGGAGAAGAGGTGTTACGGACTGAGGAAATAAGAGAAGTGAATGGCAGTAGCACATATTACCAAGACGGGATAGCAAAACCCCTTCATTTGCTGCAATTCACAATACAACCACTGGATGGACAATTATAGATAAGGCCTCTTTCACACATCCGTTTTATTTAATCTGGCACGATGCGGTGAAAAGTGTGAAAACCGGATCCGGAATTGGATCCGGTTTTGGCAGATAGAATGTAATGATTGCCGCATCGTGCCGGACGGACATACGGCGCTTCCGTTTTTTGCTGGAAATGGCAAACCTGCGCCGTCAGGCGTCAGCTAAAAACGTTGGCTGCAACGTTTTTTTGCAGCGCCGAACTGGCTTTTTCAACAGCGCATGCGCGGGCACTATGAGTTTTAACCCCACAAGTGCCTGGCGCAGCGCGCGCTCTATCTCCCCCCCTTCGTACATACCGGCTTTCCCAGTGCTGGCTTCCCCGGTGCTGCCTCTCTCGCTTGCTCCCGCTGTGGCTCCTTTACCAGCTTCCCCGGTGCTGCCTCTCTCTCCTCCGTACATACCGGCTTCCCCGGTGCTGCCTCTCTCGCTTGCTCCCGCTGCGGCTCCTTTAAATGCTTTACAAGCCGGATCAGGCACCGCACCTGCATCCGCTGTCACCGCTGCACGCCTGATCCGGCGGTCCGGCTTTCTGCCGCACCCCGCCGGAACAATCAAACCGGATGTGTGAAAGTAGCCTAAGGGAGTTAAGGTGCAGTACACAGCAGTGGCCTCTAAATGATACATACCGTACATCGGCTAAGTAGTGGGAGTGTAGATCTTATATTTATTACCTATTATAATGACAGCCCATTTAATTATAAAGCACCACAATATTACTTCCTGCATAAAGCTGTTATTTGCTCACTGTATGTTGCTATTCTGGACCTGGTCTTCAAATTGGGGAACATTTCTCTATTGATAAAGACACGTCTTTTACATAGTTTAGTCTTTTCTGTGGTAACATACTGATGTGAAACCTGAATAGTAAAGAAACAAGACAGAAAAAAAATAGACGTTTTTGAAATGTGGTGCTGGAAAAGGATGATATCAACACCATGAAGGGCAAGAAGAACAAATAAATCAATTTTGGAACAAATCCATCCAGACATGTCACTCGAAGCAAGGATCATGAAACTCCAACTTGCCTATAATGATGGGCGAACCTGAACAGTAAAGTTTGCGGTCCGTACTTAACACCTACTATTTAGGCAAGGACCCTGAACACAGACTTCTTCTGCAAGTCTGTGTTACTGCCTGGGTTCGGCAGTACGAACATCATGTGTTTCCCTCACTATCACCTGCATGACAGGGCAAGAAACACCAGCGACTCTGATTGGCGATAAGATCCTTATTGCCTGTCAGATCACCAGCAGCTGTGACAGGTGGTAAAAAGTTTGCCTACTGTCACAGAGGTGTCGGCTGATGAGAGAGTGCTGCTCCAATCAGCCTACACCTGCTGTGCTAATAATAACAAGAACAGGTGCGGCTGAGCATTTATAAGCTGGCTCCTGCACTATAAATAATTTTTTTCTTAAAGCAGCATAGGTTCCCCTCTATTTTTGATAACCAGCATGGCAAAACTTAAAGATTCAGGCTGCAACCCTCAGCTGTCAGCTTTATCAAGGTTGGTTATCAAGAACAGAGGAGTCCCCATGCCATTTTTTAATATTATTTAAATAAATCAAAATAACGGTGTAGGGTGCCCCCATTTTTGACAACCAGCCAAGCTAAATTAGACATCTGGACAGCTGGGGGCTGTTATTTTCAGGCTGGTAAGGGGCCATGGATATTGCCTCCCGAACCAAAAAGTAGCAGCCTGCACCCGCCCAGAAAAGGCACATCTATTAGATGCACCAATTGGGGTGCGTTGCCCGGCTGTTCTCACCTGCCCTGTGGTGATGGCAAGTGGGGTTTATATTTATGGGGTTCATGTTACCTTTTCATTTTCAGGTGACATCAAGCTCATAAGTTAGTAATCAATAAGTGTCTATAAGACTTCTATCCATTACTAACCCCTTAGTCATATGGTCAGGAATCAACACCATGAATCCTGAATAATGTCCTTTATTTGAACTAAAAATACACAATGTTTTACATATTTATTTAAAATCAATAAACACAGTTATACTCACCTTACGCCCATTCCATTGAAGCCCTGGTCTCATGTAAAAATAGAAAATAATAAACAACAAAAATACTCACCTAACGCCCATTACATTGAATCCCTAGTCTCCTGTAAAATAATGAAAATAAATAACAATATCCCTCACTTTTCCGACACTGTCCCACACTGTAATCCATGTCTACAATGATCAGTTTTCAACCTGGACAGTGCAAAGATGCGACGGTCTTGGCTGGAAACCACTGGAGAATGAGATGCTGTGAGAGCAGCATCAGTGACTAGTGGTGACACCATTGAGTTTACCGCATGTCACTAAGGCTGCATTCCCAGCTGGGCGAATGAACAGTGGTGATCTCAGTGAGATCAGCGCTAGCACTATGAGAAAAAGTCACACAATTTCTCACAATGAACTGTGGTAAACTCACTGAGGTCAGTGCTGAACCTTATAGACGTCTCTCCATTACTAACCTGTGGGCTTGATGTTACCTGAGAATACAAAGGTGACATGAGCCCCACAAATATGAATCGCACATTTCACCGCCACAGGGCAAGTGGGACTAGACAGGCAATGCACAAGTTCCGGCTATAGAATTCTCCCACCAGCAGCGCCTGTTCTTGCTGTTATTAGCGGCAGCAGGCATAGGCTGATGGGAGTAGTACTCTCATCAGGGGATTCCTCTGACTGGAGGTAAACTTTTTACTGTTGGTCACAGCTGCTGGTTTATGCTGCCATCTGACGGCGTGGGAACCACAGCTGTGACCTCCAGTAATAATGTTACCACCGATCAGAGGCAGTGTTTTCCGTGCTGTCATGAAGATGACAGTGTGGCAAACAACGGACATTCAGGTCCCCCATTCATCTGAATGGGTGCAGGTTTGGGTACTGTTCTAGTACCTGAACCAAACTTTTTTAAATCCTTCCAGACACGAACATCCAATGGTTCGCCCCATCACTACTTGCCTTCTTTGGTCGCAACATATGAAGAAAGCAATCTCTAGAGAAGGACATCATGGTTGGAAGAATAGAAGGAACAAGGTGAATAGGAAGACCAACAACCCGATGGCATGATGCTATCAAGATAGCGGCGGAGAAAACACGGTTGGACCTACCTAGACTTGCATAACCTAGACAGTTTGGTATATACAGTATATGACAATGTTATGTGAGCACAATTCTTTACTTATAAATCTATCCAAGACTAAAAAAAAAATTACTCAGATTCCTTATGCAAATGAAAAACTAATCAGGCTTAAATAACAGCAATGAAAAAGAGAACTGCACCAGAGTGGTTTTATTCACACTATACATTTGATGCCAGATCCTTTATGTATACACAGCATATTCAACTGGTCTTCGATGCTCAGCAGTGAAAAAAGATTTCCATAATGAATGCAAAGAAGAAAGAATTGTGACACTCACCACGTTGAGAAGAATATCAAAGTTCTTTTATTTCATCTGTACGACTATAAACTTTGATGGCGATATGCAGGCTAGAGAGGAATGTGGGGAGTGCAAGGGTGGACGACTGACATTTCACGTTTAATCGCTTAAACAGGTCTTACAGAAGTCCATGTTACTGTTTGAACAAATCTTGTTGAAAGCTTTTCCTGTGTGAGCACTTCTGGCCCTATTACAGTCAAGTCAAATGTTGGCATGGCTGTAATTGGCCTGCGAACCATGCAAAAAAAAAAAAAAAATAAATAAATAAATAAATAAAGATGTGTGGTCCCTTCTGTTTTTAATAACAAGCTCTGGTAAAACAGATAGCTGCAGGCTGCAGCCCTTAGCTGTCAGGATTATCTTGGCTGGTTAACAAAAATAGAGGCCCCCCATGCCATTTTTTAAAATTATTAGAATAAATATTTTTTTAAAAAAATGCATACGATTCCCCCCATTTTTGATGACCAGCCAAAGCTAAACCAGAGAACTGGGGGGCTGGTATTCTCAGGTTGGGAAGGCCCACATTAATTTGCCCCCCCACCTAAAAACAGCAGCCCACAGCAGCCATAGAAAAGGTGCATCCATTAGATCCCAGTCTTCCTCATCCAGTTTATGGAGCTCCATTCACAAAACGCAGCTCCACAGACTGGAATAGTAGCTACTGCGGGGGTCTCTCTCTGTGCTCCACAAGAACCCGGTTGCTGTGAACTGAGATGATGTAATTAAGGTTACCTTATTTCACAGCGGTCAATTATCACGAGGATAGCATGAGTGCCAGACTGATATGTGCAGGAGGAATTTCTCACCCTTTGAGCAGTGCTGTCAGTAAGATTACAGAAGTTCATGGGCTATGTCAATATGTTCTGCCAGGGTTGCTGAGCGGTCGCATTACTCATGTCACACACCATCTGGATTTAGCAGAATAAGGGATCATTGTGGGATGTAGAATGGATTTACAGCACACCCCTTGGGATTATTTTATTTTTTTTTATTAATAAATGGGTAAAAGAAGGTCAGAGGCTGTTTTGTACAATTAAATGACTTTTCTCTTGGTGTGTGATTAATACTTTTCACTATGGGGTTAGTAATGGAGGTGTTTGATAGACGCCTCTCAATCACTGACCCCTGGGCTTCATGTTAGCGGACATTACACCATTGACATGAACCCCAAAACCATTACCCCACTTGACAACACACCAGCACAAGCGGGAAGAGCTAATTGGCACATCTAATGGATGCACCATTTCTAGGGCTTCTGAGGGCTGGTGTTATTAGTCTGGGAGTGGGCGAATATTCATTGGCCCTTCCCAGTCTATTAATATCAGCCCGCAACTGTCAACTTAGCCTTTGCTGTTTATTAAAAATAAGGGGGAACCCAGCAGGCGCTACTAAACAGTATATGAATCTGGGAAATTTTAGCTCCATACACCATTTACAAGCTGATATATGAGCTGATCGGTGAGTGTATCGGGGGTCAGACCATCACCAGTTTTACAGTTTTGTGAATAAGTGTTTGCACCCTTCCTGATTTCCTATTCTTTTGCATGCTTGTCACAATTAATTGTTTCAGATCACCAAACAAATGTAAATTTTAGATAAAGAAAACACAAATAAACACAAAATGCAGCTTTTAAATGAAGGATTGTATTATTAAGGGAAAAAGAAATCGAAACATATAGGGCCATGTGTGAAAAAGTGTTTGCCCCAAAACCTAATAACTAGTTAGAACACCATTAGCAGCAACAACTGCAATCAAGCAAAAAGAAAAAAGAAGCTATGCTTAAAAGTAATAATCTTTATTAGGACATAGCTAAAACCATGAATATAAAATTCACAATAATTATAAAAGTGGGGGCACTACAAAAAATGCCACATCAAAGATAATGAGCACAAAAAGTACAAGATGTATATGCAAAAAAATAAATAAACTGGAGAAGTGGGCAGAAACTAACAGAATGGTTTTTAACAGGGAGAAATGCAAAGTACTACATCTGGGCAATAAAAATGAAAAAAGCATATATAGAATGGGAGGAATAGGGCTAAGTGACAGCACATGTGAAAAAGACTTGGGTATACTAATAGATCACAGATTGAAAATGAGTCAACAGTGTGATGCAGCAGCAAAAAAGGCAAATGCAATTCTAGGATGTATTAACAGAAGCATACAGTCTAGATCACGTGAAGTCATTATTTCCCTCTACTCCTCTTTGGTCAGACCTCATCTGGAATATTGTGTCCAGTTTTGGGCACCACATTTTAAATGGACATCAACAAACTGGAGCAAGTTCAGAAAAGAGCGACCAGAATGGTGACCGGTCTGCAAACCCTGTCTTATGAGGAAAGGTTGCAGGATTTGGGAATGTTTAGTTTGCAAAAGAGAAGACTGAGAGGAGACTTAATAGCTGTTTACAAATATCTAAAGGGCTGTCACATTGTAGAAGGATCAACTTTATTCTCATTTGCACAAGGAAAGACTAGAAGCAATGGGATGAAACTGAATGGGAGGAGACACAGATTAGATATTAGAAAAAACTTTTTGACAGTTAGAGTGATCAATGAGTGGAACAGGCTGCCACAAGAAGTTGTGAGTTCTCCTTCAATGGAAGTCTTCAAACAGAGGCTGGACAGACATCTGACTGGGATGATTTAGCGAATCCTGCTTTGAGCAGGGGGTTGGACCAGATGGCCCAGGAGGTCCCTTCCAACTCTACGATTCTATGATTCTATGATTCTAAAAAATACTGAAACCAATGCTGAGGAACAAATATAAATGCATAAAAGAGGAAGTAAATATTTAAATAGATGCCAGTGCATTCCTTATTTAGTATAAAGCATTATAAATATGCATATAAGGTATTTAAAGCATAATGCAATTACCATGCAGATAATAAAATCCCCTTAAGCATTGCACAGAAGTGTGTTAGTATAAACAAATCACTTAGCATGGGCAGATGTGAATGAATAGGGAGCTACATAGCCAGTATATGCTAATAATGAATAAGGCAGCAGCAAACCCTAAAAGACATGTGTAAATAAGAAATAGACAAAGGTGGTCAGTGCATATTACCTCAAGGTGTGGATGGAAGGACCCCGACGTGCGTTTCGCGGCAGCTTTTTCGAGAGGCGCTGCAATCAAGCGTTTGAGATAGCTGGCAATTATTCTTTTACAACACTCTGAAGAAATTTTGGCCATATTGGATGGTTTATAGTTCATGAACCGCCTTTTTATGGTCATGCCACATCATCTCAATCAGAGTAAGGTTAGGACTTTGACTAAGCCACTCCAAAGTCCTAATTTTGCTTTTCTTAAGTAATTCATAGGTGGACTTGCTGATGTGTTTTGCATCATTTTCCTGCTGCATAACCCAAGTGCGCTTCAGCTTGAGGTCACAAACAGATGGCAGAACATTCTCCTTCAGGATTTTTTGGTAGACATCAGAATTCATGGTTCCATTTTACAACACCAAGTCTTTCAGGTCCTGAAGAAGCAAAAAAGCCCCAGACCATCATAATACCACCATCATATTTTACTGTTAGTATGATATTCCTTTTCTGAAATACTGTGTTACTTCTATGCCAGATGTAATGGGACATACACCTTCAAAAAAGTTCAACTTTTGTCTGATAAGTTCGCAGAGTATTCTATATGAAAAGCAAGGTAGATGTGCGAATAAAATTGACCTTGTAATAGTAATCCATGATAAAAATGGAGCCCTAAGGGTTCATTAAAACTAACAAGAGCATATATAACATAAATGAGTAAGACTGTTTAGTTGAAACGCGTAGATCATTCCTACTGGTGTGCTCGGTGTTTGCTATGCACATATTTTTTTAAAGCACTTATATATTTTCAAGTTGTCCAATAAAATTTTGTTAAGCTGTAGCCGCCTTTGTCCTGAGCTGGATCACAGTTATTTTTTTTCCCTTGTCATATATAACATACGACACATAAAAAAAAAAAAATCACATAGAAAACATCACTCACTCCAGTGATGAAAAATATATAACAACATGGGTAAGGGAGTATGGAAAAAATTATTTCAACCATAAACCCAACAACACAACCAGTAGGCAAAATCCTTAAAATAGAAATTGTTCATCACAGTTGGATCAAAACCCTGGTGAGTAATAACAGGTACCATAAATGAATAAAAGGAACGATCGCACCCAATAGCACTCCTTCATTTGACCAGATTGTGGTGCTTTAAGGGTCCAGTTAATCCACATGTGCTGGGGAGGGCTTTCACAAATATCTGTGCATTACCCCACCGCATGGACATACCAAAGGACCATACATGTTTTAACCCCAAAGGTAGAGACGACCTCGTCATGGGTAAGACTGCTTAGTGCAGTCAAAACGCGTTGACTAGATCACGTTGACCATGAAAATTTTCTTTTATATACACTATAATTTCTTTTGAAAAATAGCAAGTAAAGAAAAATCCAGTCCTGTTGAACCGGACTCCAATTTTTTCTATTATCCTTGAAGAAAAAAAAGTGACTGTGTCGCCCTGCACAGTAGCAGACTCTCTCCTCCACCACACTGAAAACAGTATCCTCAAAAATAATATCCTTTAATTGGCCCCTACAGTAATAATATCCCACATTTTGGACCCCACGTGTTCTCCCATTCTGGAAGCTACACATCCTCCCATTCTGCACCCCACATGTACTCCCATTCTGGACCACACATGTCCTCCCATTCTTCATCATGTCTCTACATGCTGCCCCCATGTCTCTCCATATTGCCACCATGTCTTTCTATATTGCCACATAGTCATCCATAGTACTATAATGCACCCCATAGTCATATATAGTTATATAATGCACCCCTTGGTCATCCATATTAGGATAATGCATCCCATAGTCATATATAGTAGTATAATACATCCTATATTCATACATAAAGTATAATGCACCCCCATAGTTATATATACTAGTATAATGCACTCCCATAGTCATATATAATAGTATAATACATCCGATAGTCATATATTGTAGTATAATGCACCCCAATAGTAGTATAATGCACCCCACGGTCATATATAGTAGTATAATGAACACCCACTGGAGTATAATGCACCCCATAGTCATACATAGCAATATAATGCACCCCCATAATAGTATAATGCACCCTCACAGTAGTATAATGCACCCCATAGTAGTATAGTGCATCCCCATAGCAGTAAAATGCACCCCCATAGTAGTATAATGCACTTCCATAGTCATATATAATAGTATAATACACGCCATAGTCATAAATAGTAGTATAATGCACCCCATGGTCATATATAGTAGTATAATGCACCCCACGGTCATATATAGTAGTATAATGAACCCCCACAGGAGTATAATGCACCCCATAGTCATATATAGCAATATAATGCACCCCCTTAGTAGTATAATGCACCCTCACAGTAGTATAATGCATCCCCATAGTAATATAATGCACCCCATAGTAGTATAATGCACCCTCACAGTAGTATAATGCATCCCCATAGTCATATATAGCAATATAATGCACCCTCATAGTAGTATAATGCACGCCCATAGAAGTATAATGCATCCTCACAGTAGTATAATGCACCCCCATAGCAGTATAATGCACCCCTATAGTAGTATAAGGCACCCCCATAGTGCAACAAAAAAAAAGGTTCCCCTTACCTGGCCAAGGTCCAGCGGTGTCCTCTGCTCAATACGTCTGAGGCGCAGATCGTCGTTCTGGCCTATGACAGTGACGTCATAAGCCGGCGAAGTGCGCGCTGACATCAGCTGCCGGCCTCTGATTGGGTGGCGGCTGTTACCTGTGGCCATGCGGGAGGAACCTCCTGCACAGGAACACAGATTTTAACTGAACGTGTGTCTGAGGACGCACGATCAGTTACTGATCTGGCAGAACCTGCTGCTGGAGTCCAGTGCACTCCGGGTCCTTCTTCTTGCTTGGCCCCATACACCAGTAAGGGCAGAAATGCCCCGATGATGGCCATGTATAGCACACAGAACGCTACAATACACCTAAAAGCTATGGCAACAAAAAAGGCCTAAATAACAGAACAACCTTTATGAAGGAATCATCAGAAAATATAACATAGACATTATTTAAAAAAAATATTAAAAAAAGTAATAAAAGAGTAGAGCACATAGAGATCCATACCACCCAGGAAACAAATCAAAATAACATTACAAGTGTAACATATAAAATGAACAATCCTATATATCTATATGACTTGTATTGTTTAAGACTATTGTACTTGTTTTTATGTATACCCCCCTCACATGTAAAGCGCCATGGAATAAATGGCGCTATAACAATAAATAATAATAATAATAATAATAATAATAATATCTATAAAAATAGGTCAAGCGATCCGTTGACCAAGTCAAATTTAGCCAATAAAGCCCAAAGACGGCAAATATAGCAGTATAACGCACCCCCATAGTAGTATAATGCACCCCATGGTCATATATAGTAGTATAATGCACCCCAATAGTTGTATAATGCATCCCATAGTGGGGCTTTACAAAAAAAAAAGTTTCTCTTTAACTGGGCAAGGTCCAGCGGTGTCCTCTGCTCGATACATCTGAGGCGCAGATCGTTGTTCTGGCGTATGACGTCAATGTCAAGTGTAAAATATAAAATGCACAATTCTATATAGCTATAATAATAGGTCAAGTGGCAAAATGACCAATTCAAATTCAGTCAATAAAGCCCAAAGATGGCTAAAGTAACATTGCAAGTAGAAAGTAGTAAATAGAAGAAAGACCTATGTGGAAATGTACCATCCCCCTGTTAATATATAGACAGAGGTGGTGAGTGAAAGTAAATCTACCGAAATTTGAATTCTTTTCAAATATTTTGCAGCAGACATGAATCACAAAAACTTTGATTATTATCAAATTTATTTTTTTTTTAAAAGGTTTGAATCAAGTTTGACTTGCTTCAAATTGTTTAGCCCATTTGTAATAGACAGTCTATTTGAACGATATGCATCCTTCAAGACCAGGATCCTGATGGTCCTATGTCACATACTAGCGGGTTGTGGACACCAGGACAAGACTTTTCTGCATTAATATGAAGGTGGGATCTGGTCTGAATTGGGGTGGAGAGGTAGACAGGCACCAGACCTCTGCCTTGGGTGGTGAAACCAGGTACCATGAAAAGGGACCCTACATGTTACTTCCCATAGTGTCATCTTTTGTGTATACCAGTGCTGAGCAACATTTACATTGTTGAGTTAGGGCTAAATTAACCCTTCACGGTTGATCCAGTGATTTACAAATTAGTTCACAGAATGTTGCTAGCAACTGAGAATGACCACACGGAGATGTGTCTCTGTATGGGAGGATCAAGGCAGATCACTGAGCCCCTTTACTGAATCTCACATTACATAGCATTCTGCTTAATTATGCAAAGTATACAGCTACCAATAGAATCGTAATACACTTAAGCCAATAGTATTGCAAGAAAATCGGAATATGCCCCTAGCTGCGTGACGTAGAATATAGAACAATAACACATTCTTTTAGGGTCTCATCTCATATCTCATATCTTGTACAAGCTGGAACAGTCTGGTTTTATAACAGCCGTGAACTTTCATCTAGTTAAGTTACAAAATTTAACTCGTAAACAACAAAATGGCGTCGCAAGCACAAAAATGGATCCCGGAGAACAAGATGTCCCGTACATCTGAATACTATACTTCACAACATAATGCCACAAATCTCCACCCATCTCTCTATAAACGGTCAGGTTTGAACATCAGAATATTTGGATACATCATCCTTGTTTTGTAAGAATGCATTTTTTTTTTTAAACCACGATTGTTTGACATGAAAAAGGCAATTTTCTTCTAAATGAATGTGCGCTAATTACTGCTCTATTTAAGCTAATTATCTTTTTCTTGGTAACTTTACAAAGCAGAACATTCCTGGATGTGCAATTAACCTGGGTATTTAAGGCAAACCCACAAAAGATGATTTTCTACCATCATCTGTATACAAAAAGCCAGCCGCCTAACATAACAGATGCTGGCACAAAGGGCTAAACATCGCCAGCTGTTGTGGTTTTTACACTGCCATCCTTATACTCTCCTGTTTTTCTTAAAATTCCACTTGGTTAGAACAAACGATGTGCTGGTAATAATCACTTATGAGGCCACATGGTAAGCACTGAGTAAAGTATAGTTTTGGGTACCACATGGTAAAAATGATGAAGAATAAATAGCTCTCCATACTGGCGAAACTAGAAGGTTTTGTTGACGTATGTGCTATGCGCATACGTTATTAGTATTACTACTGTATGTCTCAGAAGTTATTGTATACATTGTTTATATGTATTTATTCACTATTCATTAAAATTGACCACCGAATTTCGCACATGTTTTTAATGTTAAAAATACATTTGCCAAGCATTGTGTTGAAGGAGACATTGGATTGTTTCAGTGTCATGTGAGGGCACAATCATGAATCAGAGTGTCACTCAGGTAAAGTTGTAGGGAAGGTGACCTGACGGACGGACAGACTTGTCAGAATAGAGAAAGGAAGGGTTGAACAGTTTAGACAGGTGTCAGTTACTACAGTGGGGAAACAGCTGAGAAAGTGTAGTGGACGTGCAGTACCTTGGGTTGACCATTAGAGGGCAGGGAGGAGTGTGAGCAAAGGACTTGACATCAGCTTAGGGCTTAGGAAACCATTGGTCATGGGGAGTGGAGTTACAGGGAGCCGGGAATGATGTAAATTTGACAGGAGGGTTCCAGAAAGTACCTGTCCCCAGGGGGAGCTCCAGTGACAAGAGGACTACGACAGTTTATGCACTGTGAGGAAAACCAATCCAGGGGGACTGAGGAGAGAGAACGTCATGTGGGTGGTCCTGACACAAGAGTACCGCAGTATAGACGAGGCACTGAGGTAAAGCATACCGTACTGAGCGAGAGACGACTGATCAGTAAAGGTACTGTTGGTTTACGGGCCTAAGGCGGCCACAGTGACGGATCTGACAGGAGCGTCGAAGAGTGAAGAGGGGACGGTGCGTATATGTACGTCCCCGGTGTAAAGTAAGGTGTGAGGGAAGCGGCCCTGGAAACGGAGGGCCAATAAGTGAAGTGCATGGAAGTGCGGTGTACTTCGGAGGCCGTCAGGCAGACGGCAAGAGAATAAACTTGGACCTGTTGTACCCGAAACATGCCTCATCTTGTGTCTGTATGTTATTGCGCGGTATATCGAGGGACCACCACCCAGCCAGGCCCACCGACCCTACAAAGTCTTGACGGATCTGATATATGGGACTGACACGGACTTCTTGCCAATATGGCGATGGATTTCATTCATTTGGACCCATATAAAGTCAAAATCCCAAGAGTGATACGCCACCTATGTAGGCCAGTGGCAGACGTGATATAGGAGACTGCTTTTCCCATGCGTGGTGTAGAATTGAGTCGAGAATTCGCTCATGCCATCAGGGTCCATGAGTCTAAAGAAAACTGCTGATATGTATGTAATTCTGCCACTGAGTTAGCCAGCAGAGTCATACTAATTACATCATCAGAAGACACAAAAGAGTTGTAATTATGGATGATGGCATCCATTCTGGACAGCTGGTTGGCATGTCTGAGACAGCTGCCAAGAGGACCAGCCACGAGGACCAAAGCTGGGATGTAGCCTTTATGGCGCTGCTGCTTATGCTGCTGTCACAATTACCCCTCCAACAGGAAAGCTAAGGAGCACATTAGTGTTGTCACTGAGAAATGCATTAGGAGCCACATGTGTCATTGACCTTAGAGCTATTTCTAAAAATTCTTTGTTTAAGCAGAAATATTAAAATTTCTGTACCTTTTAGCTGAGAGATGTTGGGTTATGTTTCCTTAAATTTGTTCCTGAGTTTAGTCTGCTGTGTTTCTTACATCATTTTTCTCTTTCTCTATCTCAACTTATCTTCCATATCTGCTCCTGAGACCTTATGAAGAGGTGACGTTGAACCCTTATTTCAGCATTTTGGACATTAGTAACTTTGCATACACTGTGATCTTGGTGTTTTCTTTCCACTTGGTTGTATTAGCCAAGTTGCTAAAGATTCTGGGAGAGGCAAAATGGTTTGTTGGTACCTCCCATTGCACTCAGTGCTTGAGGTACCTTCCCCTCTTCAGGTATCCCCCTGGTTATACCTAGCTTTAGCCGGGGTCACATCGCGTTATGGCAATCTGTTAGATGGACTGTGTTAAACCGCGGCATAACACAGTGTAACGCAGTCTATTAATGCTGCCATTGACCCCCATTGTCTGGCGCATCGCGACGCATGCCGTAAAGCAGCATGCGTTCGTGATGTGCCGTCATTCAGTGACGGAACCTCGGACGCGGGCTGCAACGTCTGAGGCTCCGTCACCACTAGCGCAGATTAATCATCTGCGCTAACTGGTATAACAACGCAATCATGACAGTTAACACCGCCCATCAACACTATGCGTTGAACGGGCTGGGTTAACGCAATGTGAACCTGGCCTTATTGCTTTAAGGCCCCCATACACATTAGATAGATGTTGGCAAGACAATTGTTCAGCTGACAACTACTCTATCCACCCTGACTCCCCCAAACAGAGGAGAATTAAGGTTCAACCGCTCTAGACTCCTTTGTCAGAGGCATATCTCCCAGATATTAAAAGGATTGGCCATGGAAAATTCAACAGGCTAAATTATCTGTTGAGTCGGTAAGCCCCCGTACACATTAGGCCACTGTTCAATTCCGTGAAGCTTAGTCCACTATAGTCTAATGCGTACGGGGGTCTTTAGGCTGTTGTGATGTTATTCCATCCCATCTCAGACCCTGAAATAGATATAATTTAGTGTGTAGCACTCTTTTATTACCAGAGGGTCAATTTCAGTGTCAGGCTCTCTTTAATGAGCACTAGTCTCTGTCTATTGTTATAGCTACGAACAATATAAATCAATTAGAAGGTATTATAACAACAGCGGCAGGGAGAGACAAGCCATACATGCAGTGTTTGGTCAAGTGCCTGGTGTAATTACATACAATAATTACACGTGATTAATGTATAATTCCCCTATGCAGTCCTTACCGGGACCTGTGCAATGCTCAGGTTACTCTTGGCAATTTTTTTTTTAAAAAGCACTGGGGAAAATGCCAGTATGTGTAATGAAAGATTAAAAAATGTGTGTTAGCGTAGAATCAATTACAACATCAGGCACCTTAAATAATTTTGCATCTGCAGCAATCTATCAGTTTCATGGGCCTTGTCAATTTCAAAAGGCTTTAACATCAGTTTGACATCAATGAATCTAGCGGGAATTCAAAGAAACATCAAAGTAGCAGTGATAGAAATGAGGGATTTGCATATCTCGGGCATAATGTGAAATTTCATTGCCAGCTTCATGCAGTCAAAAAGTCATTAACCCTTTCAGCTGTGACAAGGCAGGGGGGGTGCCATACGGGTGCAGAGTTTCTTTAGTGACTTTGTCTGAAAGTCAGACTCATGCTCTTATCCATTTTCCTGCGCTTTTGCATATTAATCTTACCTTATTGGACCTGATGTCAAATCAATCTGTTGCAATGTGCCTGCTGCGATGAGTCTACTAAATGGAAAACCTATTGAAGGTTAGATGTAGTGCATCAACAGCGCCATATACATTTATTTCTCTGTCTGAATATGAAGATATTATAATGGGCTGTCTTCTTGGAGGTATGTTACTTACAAAGTAAATGTGCACAATTTAGACTACGGCAGCACTTTTTGTAACACTGCTAGGTCAATGCAAAAGTAAGGTCACACATAGCACTCGGAGTGCGAAGACAGTTGCATTGGTCATAGATGTGGACCCTATTGCACACCACTTTCAGTGGAAATATAGCTGCACATGTGCAGGTTTCTCATTTGATTTGTATGGAAATTACGAAAGTGGCTATACACAATTTTTCTGCAAGTTTTGGAACTCCAAAGAAATGAATGTGAATACAATATGCCAAAAGTATAAAAATAGGACATATTGTTAAACACAGGATACACTCTGGTAACTCAGAAATCCTTAATTGGGAAATTGAGAATTAATTTTTAAAATGTGGTCGCTCCATGAGAAGTTGTCTGGAAAAGTTAAAGCTTGCTCTTCGACAATTTATCTTATATGGACAATGCAGTATAAATTCCCTTAGTGACTGTGAGCTTAGTGAATGTGTTCTGTATTCACATATTATATATTCAAGGTGATATGCAAATTCCACAGTGGCATCACCATTATGCGGAGTTCCCAGGTGGCATAGTAGACATGGATTGAAACAAGTTTGGACACGCTGAAACACGTCAACAGGCACAAACTAACTAGACAGAGCAAATCAAGGAAAGATGGAAAGAGTGCATGGATCATCTCTATAAGAGCGACTCAGTGATTTGGGAAGAAAATGAGACTGGAAATAATAAACAGCTGAACATCCTGAAAGATGAAGCCGTTGGTGCAATGAAGATTTGGCTCAACAACTGAGCGCCTGGATGTGACAATATTTCAATAAAGCTTACAAAGTCTTCAGAAACAGCAGTTGATCTCATCCCATGCTTGTGTCAAAAAACATAGACAACTGGTAAATGATTGAAGGACTGGACAAGATCAGTGTTTATTCCAGTTCCGAAGAAGGGAGATGCTATCGACTGTGGAAACCGTTGACCTATCACCTCAAGAATATTGTACCTCATGACAGCAAAATACAACTGAAGATTCCACAAAGACGGTTACCACCTTACTTTGACAAAGAGCTGCCAGAGGAACAAGCAGGATTCAGAAAAGGCAGAGGTACAAGAGCTGTGATTGCTAACATTAAATGGAAATTGGAAAAAGGCAAAGAATACAAAAAGGAGATCTACTTTAACTTTATCAAATACAGCAAAGCCTTCAACTGCAGTAATCACCTGAAATGTTTTAATACTATGAAGGATATTGGTGAGCCACACCATCTAATCAGCCTCATTAGGAAACTTTACAGCCACCAAGAAGAAACAGTCTGAATGGAACAAGGCAACATGGCATGGTTCAAAGTACAGGAAAACATCAGCAAAGACTGCATCCTGTCACCATTTCTGTTCAATTTATGTGCAGAAGATATGTTCAGGAAGGATGGACTGAAAAAGAACAAGGAATCAAAATTGCTGGTGTCACGAATCATTGAGGGATTCGTAGCAGCTCTGCGCCTGCTGAAATGTAAATGTTTTTTTCTTTTGCTCCAGCAAGAGTTAATGTCTGTCTGTTGATGGCAGTTCTTTTAGGATGGTCACCTGATGTTGATTGGTAACCACTCCTACCTTCCTTTTAATAGTCACATGACCCATTGGTTGATCATCGGTTATGGAGTTCTTCTATGCAAACCAGCTAAGGGTATGGAGCTCTCCTGTGACAGTGGTGTAGCTGCTGTGGGAGTTCAGATTCCAGGTGCCATGTTCTCTGCTGCTATGGATCTTAGCAGCAGAGCCTGAGTGGATTATCTCTTTCTTTTTGACAGTCCCAGGTTGTTCTCTTCCCCTGTGTGTTACCATCTGCAGTGGTGATGCTAGCGTCCTTGCTGGCCAGTGCACAGTCCAGGGTACATTGATGTGATAATCAGGGACTAGGCACATGACGGTGGTTGGAGGAAGGACCCGCATATGGTTTTAGGGGAGTTTAGGACAGGCACAGGATGGGGTCAGAAGGTGTCCCATCCCTCCTTCCCTACCTTTAGTGCCATCTTCTCCCTTTTCCATTTACACAAATGGTGTGTCATCCACTGTACTTACTTGTCTCTGAGCGTGACAGCTGGATGAACCATCAGCAATCTCAAATATGCAAACCATGCAACATTAATATCAATGATCTTAGAAAGAATGAAGGACTTATTATGGAGTGTCAAGATGGAAAGCTTGAACATAGGAGTGATAATCAACACAAAGTAGACAGAGATAGAGTTTGACTACTGCTAGGTATGACTGGAGCACATTTGAGATTGTAAAGAACATCAACCTGCTAGGATCGATGATCACTCAAGATGCAGCGATGATACCGGAAGTCAATAGGAGAATAGCTATGACTTGCTTACTTTGGACACATTATACAAAGAGAGAAATCACTGGAGAAGGAAATCATGGTTGGAAGAATAGAATGAACGAGGCGAAGAGGAAGATCAACAACCCAATAGCTTGATAATATCAAGATAATGGTGGAGAAGACCCTTGATGACCTATTTAGGCTTACACAAGATCAATCTTCCTATAGAGCTTTCATGCATCAATTCGCTTTGGCTCGAGATGGATCAGAAGGCCATTAAATAAAGAAATAATAGAGATAGTCACTTCTATATGCCCTGGTGTCTCAGGAGTATGTACACTTCTGCTAGTAGAGGTGTTTTGTGTCCCCAAGTTTCAAAAAGTATGGGGAAGAAGGCTAGGCTTTTCTTACATAGTTTAAATATTACACAAATCCCATTCAATTTTTATAAAAGTCTGGTTGAGGTCAATATACAAAGCACACCAACTGTGACAATGACATGCATCCGTTTATGAATGTTTGTGACTGAGACATGCTGGTGGGCTGCTTAATTAGTAAACGATGGCTTAATTGTGTTAGCTGTATCTTATCTGTGAATTATGAATGACCTGCATCTGTTCTGGCGGATGGGGACAGAATAGGAAGCTTTTTGGGTAGGTCATAGGGTGAAAATCTTCATCTGTTGTTGCAATATGATCATAAGAGAATGCACTGAGTTTGTTTTCAAAATGATTAAACACAGAGTCTAGCGTATTTTGCATAGTAGTAAAAAGGCCTAAAGGTTTTTCTTCTTTTTAAATCTATATAGAGTACTTTATTTTCTGCATTTTTACTATTATTCTACTCTGACTTGGGGGATTTAAGGCCCTTATACACATTAAGCTAATGTCAGTCAACCTTCTGATATCTACGAGCTTAGCTGTCAATTTAATGCAGAGGACCCCAAGTGGGTTGGGATTCAGATTTGTCTGACAAAACCATGATATGGGTGTTAGTGATGAGCGAACATGTTCAGATAAGGTGTTATCAGAGCATGCTCGGGTGTTAACTAGTGATGAGGGAAAGGCGCTCGCCGCTACTTGTTACTCGCCCGAGTATCACGGTACTCGGTGTACTCAAAGAGCACCGAGCATTTCCGGGATTACTCGGCTGGAACTCAGGTCTCCACCCAGCATTTTTGGCGGTCTTTAGAGACCCAATCATGATGCAGGGATTGTCTGCCAGGCAATGAAACGCCGCAGCCATCTTTGCTGTGGTCGTGCAGTGATTGGCTGGCCGCACAGCATCATCAGGAGTATAAAAGACCGGACACCGCCCTGCTCGGCACATTCAGCTCCAAATTTAGATAATGTAGGAAGAGCTGCTGCCGAGATAGGATCATATTTGGAGATTTATTAGTCAGTGTGGGGTCTACCATCCTAAAGTACTCAAATCCAGCTAAACCAACAGTCCTTCTAAGGACTAATTCCGGAGTATATAGGTTGCAGTGTTAGGTAGGCAGGGGATTATACGTCGCTCTATACATATCAGTGCAAGGCCTGCAGGCACTGTATGTGTGTACAGTATGTACATATCATTGCCTACATCAAGAGGGTCCATTTAATTACTGTCTGATGCTGCTGCTGCTACCTATAGGATACATTGCACAACATAAAGAAGGATTTTTCCAGCGTCTCCAGGAGATAAATTAATAATTGCTTTATTGAGAATATAAAATCTTCATACCATCAGGTAAAAACGACATAAAGAGGCGTATGGAAGGGAGCAATTTCCTAAGCGCTTCACCCTAAGAGGGCTTAATCATGGAATGCGTAAGAAAGGTCTCCAAGCAAATATTTAAACACATCAAGAAAACAGGTGAATCAATTAGGTGAAAAACACACCCATTCATTTAGCATGAACAAAACCAAATTTAAATCAACTGTGCAAAGGATGGAGACCAACACACAAAAAGAATGTAATAACAAAAAAGTTCAAAAAAAAGGGAGGAAAAAAGAAAGAAAAAATTTTTTTTTTTTAAAAATACTGGTGTATAATATAAAACAGTTAAAAAACAAACATTAATGTTGTAAAGAAGCCATAGTATATTTTGATGGTGTTATAACAAGAGTCTTGCGATTTACAAACAATTTATATATAACTTATAGACAAGAGGGAAAAAAAAAAACCCCAAAAAATATAACATTTTCTTTTTCTTTTTCCGTTTCTTCTTCCTGCTTTTGTTTCCCTCTTCCTATTTATATTCCCTTTTCTTTTATTATGGGGAAAATAGGGTAACATGGAAGAGAAAGAGATGCCTAAGAATACTGCATGATTAGATCTCTCCTCTTATTCATACCATGCGGCATTCTAGTACCCAATTTGTAAATCCAGAAAGACTCTCGATTGAGAATCTTTCTGCGGTGGTCCCCTCCCCTAGTTGGTTTGTACACCTTTTCAATGCCAATGAATGTAAGGGAATCCAGGCACCTATTATGAATAGTAATGAAGTGCCTCGAGACTGCAGAAACATTTACTGCAGAAGGATTCAATGTATCCGACATATGTCTGCGTATCCGCTGTTTAAGAGGACAAGTCGTACAACCTACATATTGAATTGAGCAAGAAGTACATTCAATGAGATATACAACATTAGGGGTATTACAATTAATAAAATCCCTAATGTTGTAAGTTAAACCAGTAAACATAGAAGTGAATGATTTGCATTTCTTGACATGTTTACATGAAATGCAAAAATTATGCCCACAGCCAAAAAAGCCAACACATGATAACCAATTTTTGGAATTACTTTTTTTATTATTATTACTAACTACTAAACTAGGTGACAAAATATGGGCTAAATTGGGCTCCCTTTTTGCTATGAAATTAATTTTATTTTTTTCTAGAATATGGCAAAGTAAATTATCCTGTGATAAAATCGGTAAATGTTTTTGTATTATTTTTACAATATCCTTGAATTGCGGAGAAAAATTGGTAGAAAAAGTTAATTGATGATTGATATTGTATTTATTTTTGTGATGATCTGAAAAAAGATCCGATCTATCAGTTTGATTCACTATCTTTTGGGCTCTGTTCAGACACCAGTTAGAATACCCCCTATGTTTTAGTTTAGTAATAGCTTTATTAGTTTCATGTGGGAGAAGATCAGACCTAGAACAGTTAGGTTTAAGTCTGATCAATTCTCCAATGGGGATATTTTTCACCGTATGTGGAGGGTGACATGAACTGGCTAACAAGATGGAATTAGAGTCAGTTTCCTTATGGTAGGGAAGAATGTCAATTATGTTGTGGTTACCAAAAAGAGTCACATCCAAATAATTGATGGTATACGGATGGACTAAAAAAGTAAATTTAAGGTTAAAAGAATTTTAATTGAGATGATTTATGAAGGAATGTGCTGTAGCAACATCTCCCTTCCAAATAAATAATAGATCATCAATATAACGTGTATAAAAAATTATATATTCTGAAAAATTATTATCATCATCAAAAATGTAAAATTCTTCAAAAATGGCGACCACAATGTTAGCAAGGGAGGGGGAAAATTTCCCTCCCATGCTAATGCCACACTTTTGAAGAAAAAATTCCCCATCAAAAGAAAAATAATTATGTGTCAACAAAAAATTAATAGCTGTGATAATAAAATTTTGAGTCTGTGGAGGATAGGAGCTATGTTTCCTGAGAAACACCTGAAGACAATCTATGGTTACATAGTATGGTATAGACGGATATAGGCTGACAATATCACAGGTCAGCCACATATAGCCTGCTTGCCATGAGATAGGATTTAAATTATTTATTAAAGATTTGGTGTCTCTCAGAAAGCCTGGCATGTGTATAGGATACATTGACCGTATATACCTAGCCCCAGGTCTATTTGGCTTGGAAATTTTTTTTTGCCAGGTTAATAGAGCTTATTTTATTGCAAAGCAATCCAGAGCCCTTTTTTTTGATCCATTTGCTTTTTGACACTGCACAATACAGCCAGATCCTTTTCCTAGCACAGCATGAAAATCCTGCAATTTTAAAGCTGTCCCAAAAATCATGCGCAGAGAAATCTTTATTTTTTATGTGGTACATAGAGATGAGCGACTTTGCCTTTTTTGGGTTGAGTCGGGTTTCATGAAATCCGACTTTCTCAAAAGTCGGGTCGAACGAAGTCGGCCGATTATCGTGAAAAGTCGAAGGCCAACTGAAACACGAAACCCAATGCAAGTCTATGAGGAGCCAAGGTCGGCAGGAAGTGGAGGACAGGAAACACACCTACAGTGCCCATTTTAATGCCAAAAACATAAATTCTTATTACTTAAGCTTGTCAACCTTAATTTACTTTATAATAACAGTTAGGCATTGAAAACTGGAGATTATTTGGCTAAAGTTGTGGGGGGGGGTAGGGCTGGCTCCAGATTTTCGTGGGCCCTGGGCCAAAGAGTGTCACTGGGCTCCTTTAACACATGCCACAATTCATGATCCTCTGATACGGCAGAGAAATAGCGGTATAGTACAATGAAAAATACTTCATTTCTTACATCTCATCACTGATATCCATTTTAAATTGTCCAATAGCTCCAAAAACGGACAGTATATTACTCCATACAGTATTATGGCCACCGCATAGTGCGCTGTACAGAGTAAAGAGGCACATATATTTCTCTATACAGAATCATTGGTCCTATATAATGTTTGAAACAGTATATGATGAGCTCCACATAATGCTACAGTATATGTTGGTCCCCATGGATGAAGCTCCACTGTGTTATGGGCCCAAATAATGCTCCATATATAATGGGCCCCGTTTCTAATTCTCTAGTGCATAATGGGCCCTGTAAATGCTGCTCCAGTGTCTGATGTCCACCTTTGGAATGCTCCAGTGTATGGTGGGCCTCATATACAGTGGGGCAAAAAAGTATTTAGTCAGTCAGCAATAGTGCAAGTTCCACCACTTAAAAAGATGAGAGGTGTCTGTAATTTACATCATAGGTAGACCTCAACTATGGGAGACAAACTGAGAAAAAAAAATCCAGAAAATCACATTGTCTGTTTTTTTTTCATTTTATTTGCATATTATGGTGGAAAATAAGTATTTGGTCAGAAACAAAATTTCATCTCAATACTTTGTGATATATCCTTTGTTGGCAATGACAGAGGTCAAACGTTTTCTGTAAGTCTTCACAAGGTTGCCACACACTGTTGTTGGTATGTTGGCCCATTCCTCCATGCAGATCTCCTCTAGAGCAGTGATGTTTTTGGCTTTTCGCTTGGCAACACGGACTTTCAACTCCCTCCAAAGGTTTTCTATAGGGTTGAGATCTGGAGACTGGCTAGGCCACTCCAGGACCTTGAAATGCTTCTTACGAAGCCACTCCTTCGTTGCCCTGGTGGTGTGCTTTGGATCATTGTCATGTTGAAAGACCCAGCCACGTTTCATCTTCAATACCCTTGCTGATGGAAGGAGGTTTGCACTCAAAATCTCACGATACATGGCCCCATTCATTCTTTCATGTACCCGGATCAGTCGTCCTGGCCCCTTTGCAGTGAAACAGCCCCAAAGCATGATGTTTCCACCACCATGCTTTACAGTAGGTATGGTGTTTGATGGATGCAACTCAGTATTCTTTTTCCTCCAAACACGACAAGTTGTGTTTCCACCAAACAGTTCCAGTTTGGTTTCATCAGACCATAGGACATTCTCCCAAAACTCCTCTGGATCATCCAAATGCTCTCTAGCAAACTTCAGACGGGCCCGGACATGTACAGGCTTAAGCAGTGGGACACGTCTGGCACTGCAGGATCTGAGTCCATGATGGCGTAGTGTGTTACTTATGGTCGGCCTTGTTACATTGGTCCCAGCTCTCTGCAGTTCATTCACTAGGTCCCCCCGCGTGGTTCTGGGATTTTTGCTCACCGTTCTTGTGATCATTCTGACCCCACGGGGTGGGATTTTGCGTGGAGCACCAGATCGAGGGAGGTTATCAGTGGTCTTGTATGTCTTCCATTTTCTAATTATTGCTCCCACAGTTGATTTCTTCACTCCAAGCTGGTTGGCTATTGCAGATTCAGTCTTCCCAGCCTGGTGCAGGGCTACAATTTTGTTTCTGGTGTCCTTTGACAGCTCTTTGGTCTTCACCATAGTGGAGTTTGGAGTCAGACTGTTTGAGGGTGTGCACAGGTGTCTTTTTATACTGATAACAAGTTTAAACAGGTGCCATTACTACAGGTAATGAGTGGAGGAAAGCGGAGACTCTTAAAGAAGAAGTTACAGGTTTGTGAGAGCCAGAAATCTTGATTGCTTGTTTCTGACCAAATACTTATTTTCCACCATAATATGCAAATAAAATGAAAAAAAAACAGACAATGTGATTTTCTGGATTTTTTTTTCTCAGTTTGTCTCCCATAGTTGAGGTCTACCTATGATGTAAATTACAGACGCCTCTCATCTTTTTAAGTGGTGGAACTTGCACTATTGCTGACTGACTAAATACTTTTTTGCCCCACTGTATCATTCTCCAGAGTATAGTGCTCCCCAAAACTAGCTGTCCCAACATTGAAAACAATTAAATAAGTCTCCTCGCTAGGGAATTCCTGTACTAGTCTGGACTCCTCGTCGTCCCCATCTTCCATCTCACTGCACTTTGACTGTTTAGGCAGAGGGCGTACAGATGTGACGTCATCGCGCTCTCTGACCAGAATGTCACTGTCAGGAAAAGCGGAAGACGTCATGGCGGTGGAGCAGGGAGCGGTAAGTATTTCAACTTTGCAAGTGCTGTGATCCTGAGCAAGTAGGGGGACCCACTCGATGGCGACGGCACTGGCACAGGGCCCCTCATAGTACGCCGGTGTGTCTGACAGTGAGTGTGCACCTCCACCGTCAGAGACACTTGATTCTACTATGAGGGACTTTGTGCCAGTGCCGTTGCCAAAGAGTGTGTCCACCCACCTGTCCAGGGCAACGGCACTCGCACGGGTGCGTGCGCCAGGTGGTGACCCCGGCCCTGTGGGGGGAGGCAGCCCAGTTAGGGAGGTGAAAAAATTGGCATATGTTGATGTTGGACATTCAGCAGCTGCAAATGGAGTAATTGGAGAAGTCCGCGGAAGAGGAGGACAAAAGCAAGCCATTTTTCTGGCAACCTACGTGTCAGCAGGGGAGGATGGGACAAAATCATTTGAAACCCATGCATGGTTCATTTTAATGAAGGTTAGATCATCAACATTTTGGGTCGACAGACGGGTCCTTGTTTCTGTCAGGATTGATCCAGCAGCACTGAAGACTCGTTCAGATAACACACTAGCAGCAGGGCAAGTGAGCTCCTGTAAGGCATATTGTGCCAATTCAGGCCAGGTGTGATCAGGTGCCCAATAGTCAAATGGGAATGACCGGTGAGGGAGAACATCGATATGGGAGAAGAAGTTTGTTACCATAGCTGACAACTGCTGTCTCCTGTCACTTTCGATCGATGCAGTATTACCAGTCGTGTGAGCGGTACTTGAAAAGTCAGTCCACAACATGGTCATGAAACCCCTGTGTCCAACGCCACTTCGGCTGTGTGCACCACGAACACCTCTTCCATGTTGCCCCCTACGGTTTGTTGGAAAAACATCACCGCCGCTGTGTGCTGGAATGCCTCAAACAAACGGTTTACCAGAATTGCTTGTTTGTTAGCCAATATTAGCTCTAGGTTCTCCTGTGGTATGATGTTTTGGAATTTGCATTTATAGCGTGGATCCAGGATGCTGGCCCACCAGTAGTCATCATCGTTCATCATTTTGGCAATGCAGGGGTCCCATTTCAGGATCTGCAAGGCATAATCAGACATGTGGGCCAATGTTCCAGGTGTCAATGATGCACTGCGAGTGCTGGGTGGAGGAGCACTTTCTGGCAAATCCACATCCCTCCAGTCACGCACAAGCCCTGTACCTAAACTTGCCACGCCAACATTTTTTCTTGCCCCCTGAGAAGCATCCTCCTCCCCAAAATAATCATCCCCATCATCCTCCTACTCCTCTTCCTCTTCTTCCTCCACCTCATCCAAGAGACTTCCCTGAGCAGACAATGGCTGACTGTCATCAAGGCTTCCCTCCTCCTCTTCCTCCTCGGCTGCAGACGCCTGCTCCTTAATGTGCACCAAAGTTTGCATGAGCAGACGCATAAGTGGGATGCTCATGCTTATGATGGTGATGTCTGCGCTTACCAGCCGTGTGCATTCCTCAAAACACTAAAGAACTTTACAGAGGTCTTTCAGCTTCGACCACTGCACACCAGACAACTCCATGTCTGCCTGTAAACTGCCTGCCCGTGTATCCTCCCACAAATGAATTACAGCCTGCCTCTCTTCGCACAGCCTCTGAACCATGTGCAGGGTGGAGTTCCACCATGTTGAAATGTCGATAATTAGGCAGTGCTTGGGAAGGTGGAGCAATCGCTGCAGCTTCTGCATACGACTGGGGTGTACGGGCGACTGGCGGATGTGCGAGCATAGTCTTCGCACCTTATGGAGCAGGGGTGTTAACTCCGGATAATTATTGAGGAAGCACTGCACCACCAGGTTCAAGGTGTGAGCCAGGCAAGATATGTGTCTGAGTTTTGAAAGGGCTATGGCTGCCACAAAATTCTGGCCGTTATCACTAACTACCTTGCCTGCCTCAAGATGTAGACTGCCCAGCCATGACTCAGTTTGTCGCTGCAAGTAGTCGGCCAGTACCTCAGCGGTGTGTCTGCTGTCGCCCAAACACATCATCTTCAACACAGCCTGCTGACACTTACCACTAGCTGTTCGATAGTGGGATACCCCGTGTGCAACACTGGCAGCTGCGGATGGAGTGCTTGTGCGACTGCGCTCTGTGGATGAGCTTTCGCTTCTGGAGGAGGAGGAGGGTTAATCGCCTACAGCCAACTGTTTCCTATACCGTGGGCTAGGCAGCACTGTCCCACCGCCGCTGTTCCCTGTGGACCCTGCATCCACCACATTAACCCAGTGCGCAGTGATGGACACGTAACGGCCCTGGCCATGCCTACTGGACCATCTGTTGTGAGGTGCACCTTTCCACTCACTGATTGCTTGAGTGCATGGACAATGTGGTCTTTCACATGCATGTGGAGGGCTTAGATGGCTTTTCGCGAAAAGAAGTGCCGACTGGGTAGGTCATAGTGTGGTACTGCGTAGGCCATGAGCTCGCGGAAAGCTTTGCTTTCAACCAACAGGTAGGGCATCATCTCTAACGAGATTAGTTTGGCAATGTTGGCGTTCAAAGCCAGTGTACACGGATGAGAGGATGAGTACTTTCTTGTCCTACTCAGAGTCTCTGGTAGGGTAAGCTGGACTTGAGAGCTGCATATGGTGGAACTAGTGGCGGACATGGCGGACTGAGTGAGGATTGGTGATGGTGATGGTGTTGGTGGTGTTGCTGATGGCCTAGATTCAGTCTTTCGCAGCAATAATATTGTGATTCCATAACTGCTTTGCCCTTGCGACGACACCTCGACATTTGCTGCTGGTGGTGTGCTAACCGGTGGGCGTACAGTGGGGGAAGCGATGGAGCGTTGCTGACTACCTTCATTCGGAGCAGGTGCACATGTGTTACGTGAGGTCTGGTAGTCCGTCCACACTTGCAAGTGCATGGTGGTTAAATGTCTAAGCATGCAACTGGTATTCAAATTTCTCAGATTTTTCCCTCGGCTAAAGGTCTTTGCGCACTTCTTACAGATAACTTTTGCCTGATCATTAGGATTTTGTTCAAAAAAGTGCCATACTGCACTCTTCCTACTATGGAAGACATTTTGAGACCTTGCACGCTGTGCTAATTTGACCGTCTGGCCAAGCTGTCCTTCAACCCTTTTGGTTTTTGTAACACGTTTTTGGACTGCTACGGTCCTGCCAGATAACAGCTGTTGCGATGTCATTGCCTGCTGCGGATCCTCCTCCTCCTCTTCTGAGCTGTTGGCAGCGGCACCCTTTTCCCCCAATGGATGCCAATCTGGTTCAACAACTGGGTCATCCATCACATCCTCTTCAATTTCATGTGCACCTTCCTCTGTGTCACCGTGAAAGGTGGTATAGTATGTGGGAAGGGGCACCTGAGTTTCATCAGGATCAGATTCTGGCTCAGTACACTGTGAGGACAATGTAGTGCTCTGAGTGAATGTACCAGCAGAAAAATCTAGCAGTGGCTGTGCATCAGTGCACTCCATGTCAGATTCATCTTGGACTGTGGAATTCACGATTTGACTTGCTAACCCAGACATGGTATGTGAAAAGAGCTCCATGGAGTAATCGGTAGTGTGGCCTGCCACATCCTTCAATTTTGGGAGGGGTGAAGGACACAAGGAAAGGTGTTGTTCCTGACCAGGAGCCTTCAATGACGACTCAGTGCTTTTATTTTTTGAAACTTCAGAAGAGGAGGCGAGAGAGCTGGAGGCTGTGTCAGCAGTGTAAGCCAAAACTTGATCCTGAAGCTCTGGCTTTAAAAGTGGTTTGCCTACTCCCAGAAAAGAGAGCCTTCAAGGCCTTGTGGAGCCAGACGATGATGCAGGCTCAGCACCTCCTGCCTTAGGTGCTATTGTGCTTTTGCCACTACCAACAGATGCAACACCACCACCACCATCGGGACCAGCTGGCAACCCCTGCCCACTTCCATGGCATCTTCCATCATACTTGCTCATTTTTGTGAAAATGTACCCAAAATACCACCAGCTATATGGTACTGTAAAAGAAGGTAGAAGGTGTATCTACTATTGGTGAGAATTTGAATCTCACTATAGATTTGAGTATGCTGAACTATTGTCTCTGGCCCAGTAGAGATTACACCTCAATGTAACAGGCTGAAATTGGATGGTGTATGACAAGGTGTAGGGTGTCTATAGGATTGGTGAGAATTTGGATCTCACTAGAGATTTGAGGACGCTGAACTATGGTCTCTGGCTCAGTGGAGATTACACCTCAATGTAACAGGCTGAAATTGGATGGTGCATGTCAAGGTGTAGGGTGTCTATAGGATTGGTGAGAATTGGAATCTCACTATAGATTTGAGGACGCTGAACTATTGTCTCTGGCCCAGTAGAGATTACACCTCAATGTAACAGGCTGAAATTGGATGGCGTATGACAAGTTGTAGGGTGTCTATAGGATTGGTGAGAATTTGAATCTCACTATAGATTTGAGGACGCTGAACTATTGACTCTGGCCCAGTAGAGATTACACCTCAATGTAACAGGCTGAAATTGGATGGTGTATGACAAGGTGTAGGGTGTCTATAGGATTGGTGAGAATTTGAATCTCACTATAGATTTGAGGATGCTGAACTATTGTCTCTGGCCCAGTAGAGATTACACCTCAAAGTAACAGGCTGAAATTGGATGGTGTATGACAAGGTGTAGGGTGTCTATAGGATTTTGAGGATGCAGAACTATTGTCTCTGGCCCAGTAGAGATTACATCTCAATGTAACAGGCTGAAATTGGATGGTGAATGACAAGGTGGAGGGTGTCTATAAGATTGGTGAGATTTTGAATCTCACTATAGATTTGAGGACGCAGAACTATTGTCTCTGGCCCAGTAGAGATTACACCTCAATGTAACAGGCTGAAATTGGATGGTGAATGACAAGGTGGAGGGTGTCTATAGGATTGGTGAGAATTTGGATCTCACTAGAGATTTGAGGACGCTGAACTATTGTCTCTGGCCCAGTGGAGATTACACCTCAATGTAACAGGCTGAAATTGGATGGTGTATGACAAGGTGTAGGGTGTCTATAGGATTGGTGAGAATTTGAATCTCCCTATAGATTTAAAGAAGCTGAACTAGTGTCTCTGGCCCAGTAGAGATTACATCTCAATGTAACAGGCTGAAATTGGATGGTGAATGACAAGATAGAGGGTGTCTATAGGATTGGTGAGATTTTGAATCTCACTATAGGTTTGAGGACGCAGAACTATTGTCTCTGGCCCAGGAAAGATTACACCTCAATGTAACAGACTGAAATTGGATAGTGTATGACAATGTGGAGGATGTCTATAGGATTGGTGAGAATTTGGATCTCACTAGAGATTTGAGGACGCTGACAATGATACTATCAGTCCAAGTATGGATGCAGGCAGCCTAATAAGCAGGACTGCTGCACAGTGCACACACAAAAGGGTGGAAAAATGAACATTTGGTAACTGTGCAGGAAAGAGGAAGAAAAGTATTTTTGCTTTTTAAAAAGCAGTTTGCACAGCAGTGTGCAAACAGCAATGCAGCTATCAGGGAGCCTTATAAGGCAGCCTAATAACCAACAGAGCTGATGCACAAAAATATATCCTCCCCTGTCACTGCACACAAACTGTTGTGTTGTAAGTGGAAATCGCTAACAGCAGAAGCAGTTTTTTGGTTCTTCTTCCCTGCCTAATGCTCTCCCTTATTCTAAATCAGCAGCAGCAACCTCTCCCTAATGCTAAGATCGGCAGAAGTAAGATGGCGGTCGGTGTGCACGCCCTTTTATAGCCTCTGTGACGCCACACAAAGCCAGCCAATCACTTGCATGCCCTTCTCAAAGATGGTGGTGACCGATGCCTATATCGTCGCGTTGCCCACAGTGTGCGTCCTCCATCATTGGCTGAAAAAAAGGGCGCTGGAAGCATCTTTTGAAACGCGACTTTGGCGCTCTGGTCGCCGACCTCGTGGCCAACCTCACGCTATGGTCGGGTTTCGTTTCATGAAACCCGACTCCAGCAAAAGTCTGCGACTTTTCAATATGACCGACCCGTTTCGCTCAACTCTAGTGGTAAGGTAGAGTAGAATTTTTTTTGAGTGTCTTACACAATTTCTAAACACCATTTTGCTGAACCCCCCAAAAAATACATACATGCCACATATTTTACAGTGTGGTATATCTGTGACATGCCTCATCCATCCGTCTGCTAAAAATTTTGGTCATTTTAGCCCTAAATTCCATTTTTTTTTGCTGTCTGTCACTGTAGTTATATATAGCACTATTTAGCCTAAAAATTAAAAAATACAGGCCACAGATTTGTCTGTGGTATGTCCGTACCAGCTTATATATCTGCGTGCTCCAAGTTTGGCCATTTTAGTCCGGCTTTCCATTTTTTTCCTGTGTGTCACTGTAGTTATATACAGCACTATTTAACCTAAAAAAGCAAAAAATACAGGCCACAGATTTGTCAGTGTGGTATCACCGTGCTAGCTCATATATCTGCGTGCTCCAAGTTTGGCCATTTTAAGCCGGTTTTCCTTTTTTTTTCCTGTGTGTCACTGTAGTTATATACAGCACTATCTATCCTAAAAAAGCAAAAAATACAGGCCACGGATTTGTCAGTGTAGTATCTCCCTAACAGGCCACATTTATCTGTGCAAAAAATTTGGCATTTTAGGCCTACGTATTCTAGTGTTTTTGCAGTCTGTTAACTTACTTATTTACACAAATCTGATAAGCCCAAAAAAATTTTACCTACAGTCCAGATATGTAAAAGTTTGGTTTTCTCGCACACGTATCACATACAAGTTGGCTCCCAAATCAGCCATTTGTAGTGAATGTGTATAATATTCTAGTCCATTTACAATGGGCAAGGCACGTGACAAGGGATGGCCAAGTGGACGTGATGAGGCCGAGGCCGTGGGCAAGCTGAAATTGGGCCACCAAAAACACCCCACATCTCGCTGGACCTTAGTGTCTGAAGTCCTAGGGGACCGCGGTAAGACAGCACTATTGAAGCCCAAGCAGTGTGAAAAGGTTGTTGGTTGGATAGCGGATAATACTTCCAGTTACTTATCCACCACCACCTGCACCATGTCTTCCACACGGTTAAGTTCCTCCCACCATGCTGAGTGCCCTGAGACAATTGATTCCACACTCGGACACTCCGAAGAGCTGTTCAGTTTTCCATCTGTAGATTCGTGCCTCTCGCCTGGTCCACTTGAAACGGGGCAAGATGATATTCCATGTAGCGATGCACAAATGTTTGAGCAGCCATGGTCACAAGAGGTGGACGATGATGAGACACAATTGCCGGCAAGTCAGGAGGAGGACCAGGGTGGGGATGTGGAAGATGAGGTGGTGGATGATGTAGTAAAAGATACAACCTGACAGCAGGACATGCACAGCAAGGACAGCAGCACACAGGGGGAGGTAGGTGTCGCACCACTTCAGGCAGGAAGAAGCAGTGTGGTGGCTGCAGACAAAAGGTGTGCAACCGTTCCCCGTAACACCAACCTGACAGAAGTTGCCAGTCTAATTGTTAAGTCTTCCCGAGTCTGTTTTTTTTAAAGACTCTGCTGATAACCCCAAACAGGTCATTTGCAACACCTGTCATGCCAGCATCAGCAGGGGTAGCAAAACTGCCAGCCTTACCACCACCAGCATGATCAGGCACATGGCAGCACAGCACCCGACTTTGTGGGCCAAACCCCAGGCTCCAGGAATAGTGTCTGCAGGTGACACCACTGCTTCTTTCAATGTTGTGCGTACAAGCCAATCCCCTGTCCATGGTGCATGCGAAGATGCCTCTTGCCCTACACATGCCGTTGCCCACAGTCAAAAAGCACCATCATTAAGCACGTCCACGTCCTTGTCCCAGTGCAGCTTTCAGTTGTCCATTCCCCAGTCATTGGAATGTAAGCGGAAATACCCAGCCAACGCCCCACAGTCCACAGTACTCAATTCTCATATTTCTCGTTTGCTTGCGGTCGAAATGTTGCCTTTTAGGCTCATGGAGATGGAAGCTTTCTGCAACCTGATGACGGCGGCCGTCCCAAGGTACTCTGTCCCCAGCCACCACTATTTCTCCCACTGTGCCATTATGGCATTACACAAGCACGTGTCCCACAACATTACCCGTGCCCTCAACAATGCAGTTACTGGGAAAGTAAACCTGACCACGGACACGTGGACCAGTGCTTGCGGCCAGGGATGGTATATCTCACACACTGGGTTAACATAGTGGAAGCCAGGACCCAGTCAGACCTTTGAATGGACCATGTCCTATCGAAGCCAAGGATTGCAGGCCCTACGTCAATCAGGGTTGCCCCCACTGTGTACAGCTCCTTCACCTCCTCCTCTTCAGCCTCCATCTCTGAAATGAGCACACCAGTCACAAGCTGGAAGCACTGCTGCACTGCCAAAACTAAGCGGCAACAGGCTGTGCTGAAGCTAATATTCTTAGGTGACAAACAGCACAATGCTGAAGAGTTGTTGACAGCTCTGAAAGAGCAGGCAGATATGTGGCTGACACCGCTGAATCTCCAGCCAGCCATGGTTGTGTGTGACAATGGCAGGAACCTGGTGGCAGCTTTGAGGCTAGGCGAGTTGACACACGTACCATGCCTGGCCCATGTGCTGAACCTCGTTGTTCAACGTTTTCTAAAAAGCTATCCGGAGCTGCCGGATCTGCTGGTTAAAGAACGCCACCTGTGTGCATATTTTAGAAAGTCAGCTACAGCTTCAGCCACCCTTGCTTCAGCAGCGATTGCAGATTCCGGCTCACCGACTGATGTGTGATGTCCCCACGTGTTGGAACTCTACACTGCATATGTTAGAAAGGATTTGTGGGCAGAAGCGGGCAGTTGTTGAATACCAGCATCACCAAGGCTGTCGTTTTTCAGGTTTGACTCCACACATAAGACCTCAGGGGTGGACATGGATGTCAGACATATGTAGCATCCTCCAAAACTTTGAGGAGTCCACCAAGATGATAAGCGGCGACGACGCCATAATTAGCATCACCATCCGACTCATCTGCATTCTGAAAAGCTCTTTGCTCACAATGAAAGAGGAGGAATTGCAGGCAGAGCCCGAGGACATGGATCAAGGAACAATACATGGTGTTTACACAAAGCCCAGTATTGTGTCATACCAATGTGGATTGGTTGACAATGAGGAAGAGGAGAAGGAAGAACAACTGTCATACCATCTGTTCATCGTGGATGGCCTGAGGACAGGGTAGAAGAGGAAGAGGAGGAGGACACCTTGGTCAGTCGTCCTGTTGGTGAGGACACGGAAGGCTTGCCTGTTACCAGTCTGGCACGCATGGCTGACTTTATGTTGCACTGCCTTACCCATGACTCTCATATTCTCAAAATATTGGCTACCAATCATTGCTGGCTAGTGACACTTTTAGACCCATGGTACAAGGATAACTTTCAATCTCTTGTTCCAGAGGCAGACAGGTGTACCAAAATGGTGCAGTACCATAGGGCCATTGTTGCTGAATTATTAAAAATATTCCCATCTCAAAACACTGGCGGTAGAGATAACAGTTCATTGTCCAACCAAGCAGGACAGGTGAGACAGACACAAGTCCACTCCAGCAGAGGCAGGGGAACACTGGCAAAGTTCTGGGGCAGTTTTCTAAGACCCTCCCATCGTCCATACACTGAGGCGCAGGGTAATCTCACAAGGAATGCAGTCTTCTCTAAGATGCTAAGGGAGTACCTTCCTTTCCATACTAACATCCTCCATGATTCCTCTGTGCCTTTTAATTATTGTGTATCCAAGCTGGACTCGTGGCATAAGCTGGCTCTTTACGCCTTGGAGATCCGGGCCTGCCCTGCCGCCAGCGTTTTGTCCGAGCTGGATTTTAGTGCTGCTGGTGGCATTATAACAGATAAGCGGATTCGCCTTTCTACGGAAAATACAGAAAGGCTGACTCTTATAAAAATGAACAAGGGATGGATTAGGCCTGACTTCTCGACACCACCAAATGATGACAGCGAAACATAACCTCCAATGTAGTGTTTTTTTTGAGAGGTGTGTTCCCATGAACCTCTTCACAACTAAACATGGATATACGCTTCCTGATTTTGGCTATTTGGTGTCCTCCTCCTCCTTCTCCTCATCTTCACTGTCCACCACCACTTCAACACCAGGGTTGAAGTCATGCTCCGGCCACTATGTTTTGGCAAGGGTGTTATGATGCCCGTCACCAAAATACAAAAAATACACCCCCAAGAGGAAATGCTTGCCAGCCCATACATTAAGTGTATGGGCATTCCAAGTCTAGGAGACCCGCTCCTAGAAATTGTGCCTATTTTTTAATCTGGCCTTCCTCCACATCTGATCATCCACCGCCACTACATGAAAAAGATTTACGTGTTCCATGCAGCTACAGTCAGTGTCGCATTATTAACAAGGTTTGGTGGTTAAGCTGTGCGTAAAATACTTGTTCTGAAAAAGGTGGAGGTATACCCCACAGGGGAAATATTTGCCAGCCCATACACTAAGTGGGCATTCCAAGTCTAGGAGACCCGCTCCTAGAAATTGGGCCTCTTTTTTAATCAGGCCTTCCTCCACGTCTGATCAACCACTGCCACTAGATCAAAAGGGTTTACATGCTGCGTGCAGCTACAGCCAGTGTCGCATTATTAACAAGGGTGGATGCTTAGGCTGTGCGTAAAATACTTGTTCTGAAAAAGGTTGAGGAAAACCCCACAGGGGAAATGTTTGCCAGCCCATACACTTAGGGCATTCCAAGTCTAGGAGACCCGCTCCCTTTTAATGGGACATTTTTTGTTAAGAGGCCTTCTCCCTGTTTCTTCCAAGGGGGATTGGAGTTATTGACGTGCATATGACTTGGTAGCAGGGCAGGCCCTGCAGTCAATGCATAAGAAAACAGATTGGCAGTACAAAATGAATAATGTGAAGTAGATTTTCCTGGGCCCATCCAGTACCTGAGTTCAAAGACTTATTGGGGTGCACATGACTTGGTAGTATGGCAGGCCCTGCACTCAATGCATAAGAAAACAAAATGGGAGTACAAAATTAATAATGCGAAGTGGACTTTCCTGGGCCCATCCAGTATGTGGGTTCTAAGGCTTATTGGGGTGCATATTACTTGGTAACAGGGCAGGCCTTGCATTCAATGCAACTTTTTTTATGGAAACCCTTCTGGACATCTCATGAAAGGGATTTTGGGGTGCATTGTAATTCTTGGCAGCCTATCCACTCACTGCATAGGCTCTAAGAGTTTAGGAGACCCACTGTTTAATAATGGCCCTTTAAACATATTAATGATGCCTGATGCCCCTGTAAAAATAGGCTCTGTGACTTTAAGAGTCCCTTCTTCATAAGAGTCCCTCCTTCATAAATTAAACAAGATATGTTTGCTTATGTGTCACACACCACATGGCCAGTTAGGGTTGGTAAATGCTACAATGCTACAATGACATGCATTTGTTTTAGTTGAAAGTAATATTAAAGTTGAAAAATGCTTAAATAACGCTGCGTCTGAACATAGCCCAAGTGGGGGATTTACATTTTGGTCTGGGGTTAATTATTTTGCCTTATATACAAGTCATTAACCTGGAAAGGATGTAACTTAGCATATTTACCAGCAAAATCCATTTTGGTTTAGTTTTGGTATATTTTTTGGTGCATCGGTAAAAATGGCATGAAACTCTGACAACACTGTTTAAAGCTGTGAACTAGGAGTCAGGAATGCTTCCAGGGGCGATCCCCATCATGTCCCCGTGTCATTTGACCAGTGTTTCCATCATTTTCAAATGTTTTTAGACCTTAAAAGGACCCCTGGGGTGGATCATGGTAAAAATGCTCGGGTCTCACATTGACATACATTGGGCCCGAGCAACGAGCAGCGAGCACCCAAGCATTTTAGTGCTCATCCATCACTAATAGTGTGCCCTAAAATGTGTCACTACACATTTCTATACATGACTATGTAGTGGTGGCGTCGAGGCGACAGGGCCCAGGCAAATTTAGGTGGTGATGCTAATGATGGTGCTGATAGGCAGGGAAGGTGTGCTGTGCTCAGGTGATACAGATCCAACAGGGCTGGGGGGGGTGACCCACCTCTTAGCGCAGACAGACGGGAGGCTGAGACAGGAAAGAGCATGCAACAGGTCTGTGCTTTATTCTCCAACTCCTTTAACAGCTTTCACAGTACATGACGAGATCTTACGGATTGCTTCCCTCACAGACCCGGGTACCTCCACTTGTGCTGTGTGTCACCGTCGTGGTGTCCCCTGTGGTTCTCTTCGCTGTGGCTGCCCTAGGCACCTTCACTACAGCGCTTCACCACCCAGGGTACACCGTTATCCTCACCCTCAGGGTGTCACTGTCTGCTGCTATTGTCATCTGGGTCACCCCCTGTGACCGTCCTCGCTGTCAGACTCTCTCTCTGAGGGTTCTCTGCTGCCTCTCCTCACAGCAGACCCTCCTCTCTTGTGAGCTCCCCAGGCTGACCGAAGCTTCTAGAAGCTTACCTCAGTATTTGTACTGTCAGCCTGGATAGCCCCGCCCTTTGTCACCTGACAGTCATCTTTGCCCAATCGGTGCTCTCCACTGACCTCTAATGGACAGACTGCCACACGACACTCTCTTTTCCTATCTCTCTGTCTCTTACTACAGACAGAGCTGTCCACCAGCTCAACCTCTCCACATTTCCCCTTCCTTTGACCATTGTTGTCCTAAACAATTGCGTCTGGGGGTGAAAGTGGTGTCAAAACCTGGCACTGACACAGTTGGCATCTGGGTCACACAGACCCCCAGTCACACAGACTCCTGGTCACACAGACCCTCGGTTGCACAGACGCCTGTGTCACACAGACTCTTGGTCACACCTGCCCTTGGTCACACAGACCCCTGTGTCACACAGACTCTTTGGCTCAGGTACATGGTCCATCTGTCTTCTCCTTGTCCCGTCGTCCTTTCAACTTAACTAAGTCAGAGTCGGCATACTCCCTGTACCCGGGACCTGCTGAATACACATTTTTTTTTAAAATAACAATAACATTTTAACATTTCAAATTCACTACCACTTTTTCAAATTGGCTGTGATACAGTTTACTTTTTTCAAAACATTTTTTTCTTTAGCCTTTTACCTTTTCCTTGCTGAAAAAAATACACTTCAGACAAATAGACAATCATAAAAAACAAAAAAAAGCATTAATCGAATGAGGACGGGGTGCTCCCCCTTCCTTTGAGTAAAACACTATCATAAGGCATCCCTGCTACACCAGAGGATATGCTTCCCATGGGGACGCAGAGCAGTCTTCTATCAGTGCAACAGTGCACCGCTGTCCCGGCAGTCCAAAACAGTAGGTACTCCGGGCCACCTCCAGGCGGCCGATGTCTCGCCATAACAGTGGGACTCCACAGCTGTGGAGTCTCTGGGATGCCAAAAATACCTCTGGGCCTCGAGTGTCACTGAAGCTCGAGACACAGGAGTCCTCGTCCTTTTAGGAAGGCTTATACCACTCAGGATAGGCGGTGACAGCTACCGCGTAATAGCCGCAGGGGCAATACTCCTTGTAGTAAGAGAGTAAATTTCCCGGTTCAGGAACCTGGCCGTGTCTGATGGAGGCCACATTTAAATATACTTTGTAGCCGGTGTTGTCTTTAATGAAGACATAGCCCTTGCCAGTGTCCATCTAAACCAGCCGCCCGTATGATCGGGGGACAGACATACCAGCCTCTCCTTTCTCATGCAGAAGCCCCCTGATCTCCCACTCTCTGGCCTTTTTTCCCTCAATGACCTCCGCAATCCAGGCGGAGGGTCCGGTATAGGCAGCAGAGTCTGGTGGGCGGGTCGCGGTCAAGGTCGGGGGTGGGGCAGAAGTGGCCGCAGGCTCCGATCTGGTATAGGCCGCAGCCAGCTTTGGCAGCGATGTCGGCATGGCCACAGGGGAGGCCGCAGCTGGTACCAAGACTTCCATGGGCTCCGGCAAAGAAAACTCAGGTAGGATCACTGATGAAGCAGCGGTCACACTTTCCGGTGAGTCGGACACTGCAGTTGATGGCCCTATTTCAGTAGTGGCCGGGAGCGTAGCAGGATACAGCGGCAGTCAGCTTGGCGGGGGCCACACCGTCATCCAGAACAGTAGGCGTCACAGTGCAAGGCGTCGGGCGGGGAGGCCGAGGGCTGGTTTTGGGACCCCGCGGTTTTGCCTGATGCATGGAGCGGGGAGATGACGTTGGGCTGTAGTGCTGCAGGCGGGACCGGGGACACACTCACCTTCACAGCCGCCGCGGCTCCCTGCAGGCTTTCCCACCGCTCCCTTTTCAGCCATTGATCTTCACCCCGCCGTCCGACAGGGCCGGCCTCCAGGCCTTCAGCTCCGCAGGGAAACTCCCTGGGCAGGTATCCAAGTCTTGGCGCCACCGCCATTCCTGGCATCCGATACCCCGACAGCTACAGCTTCTCATGCCGTCCGAGGTCCAGTAGCTGAATGGCGCCAAACAGCCACAGCAGGTCTCTCCACCTGGGCCACTCTCATTCTTGGGGAGTGCAGCGGTGGGCTTCTCCAACCATTTTCCAGGGTCCAGCATGAGGTAAGAGCTCTCTTCAGATGAACACCACTCCCCCCAGGGGCGGATGTAATAAAGCCCCGGGTCATCCAGTACAATCAGCAAAGTCTGTCTCTTTCACTTAGGATGCCAAATCACCACAGCCATTTTTTTTTTAGTCAACTTTTCTGCTCCGGTAGCACTTATTGGCAGCCAACAATCCACAGTCCAATTTCAAATTGTAATCCACAGGGAACAAAACCAATTCTTCACCCCACACAGCTTGGGGCCTTTGTTACTTGGTGGCATGCCTGCCGCTGAAGATGTGGTATTGGCAGCAAGTATCCTGCCGACTACCCCAAATGTAGGGGTGGTGGTGAGGCGACAGGGCCCAGGCAAATTTAGGTGGTGATGCTAATGATGGTGCTGATAGGCGGGGAAGGTGTGCTGTGCTCAAGTGATACAGATCCAACAGGGCTGGGGGGGGTGACCCACCTCTTAGCGCAGACAGACGGGAGGCTGAGACAGGAAAGAGCATGCAACAGGTCTGTGCTTTATTCTCCAACTCCTTTAACAGCTTTCACAGTACATGACGAGATCTTACGGATTGCTTCCCTCACAGACCCGGGTACCTCCACTTGTGCTGTGTGTCACCGTCGTGGTGTCCCCTGTGGTTCTCTTCGCTGTGGCTGCCCTAGGCACCTTCACTACAGCGCTTCACCACCCAGGGTACACCGTTATCCTCACCCTCAGGGTGTCACTGTCTGCTGCTACCATCATCAGAGTCACCCCACCGTGACCGACCTCACTGTCAGGCACTCTCTCTGAGGGTTCTCTGCTGCCTCTCCTCACAGCAGACCCTCCTCTCTTGTTCTCTTGTAAGCTCCCCAGGCTGACTGAAGCTTCTAGAAGCTTACCTCAGTATTTGTACTATCAGCCTGGATAGCCCTGCCCACTGACACCTGACAGTCACCTTTGCCCAATCAGAGTCACCTTGACCAGTGGCAGTTACATAACCACTGTTATCGATGCTCTCCACTGACCTCTAATGGACAGACTGCCACATGACACTCCATTTTTCCTATCTCTCTGTCTCTTACTACAGACAGAGCTGTCCACCAGCTCAACCTCCCGACAACTACAATATGCTGGTATGAGTAAGAATATCAGTTTAGCGCATTCAAAAAATGTCAAAATAAAACTTCTATATAGGACAAACAATAAAAAATTATGGTAATAAAAAGTGTAAATAGAAATAAAATACCAAGTTGTTGGCTTACAAATGCAGAAAGGTCAAACTTAGAAATAATGGTATTACTTCAATCTGAATGAAATGTAAGTAAATTTGTATGAAATTTTCAGATCCGGCTATTACATCACATTTTATATCCTAGCCAATCATGAGTGACCATCATAGCCTGTATAAAAGCCTAAGCAGGGAATGCTGCAGCCATTTTACAGTGATTTAATATATGAGAAGATGTAAGAATTCAAAGCTCAGAAATAAAGACAGGAAGAGGAAGCCCTGTAGTGTCGGTGATGGGGTGCCGAGCTGGGGGATGATAGGGGGTGGTCCCACTTCTTACCGCGCAGAGATGATAACAGAGACACGATGAGGCAGATTCTGGGTGCAACAGGTCCAAGTTTATTGCTCACCGTCCGACTGACGGTCCTCGCGGTATACCGCGATATCTCTCTCTCTGCCCTCCGTGTCCAGGGCCGCTTCAACACCGTATGTCACACTAGGGACGTATTTATACGTAACGTCCCGTCTCACACTGTGACAATCCTGACAGCTCGGTTACTGTGGCCGCCTTAGGCCCGTACACCAACAGCACTTTACTGGTCAGTTTCGTCATTACACATACGGTGTCTTCCACCCAGAGCCTTGTCTCTGCTGCGGTCCTTCCCTGTCAGGACCACCCCCTGACGTTTCCTCTCCTCAGTCCCCTTGGTCGGATTCTCCTCAGGGCACACAGACTGGCGTAGTCCTCCTGTCACCTGGGCTCCCCCTGGGGACTGGAACCTTCTGGAACCCTCCCTCAGTATTTATAACTCCCCCGGTTCCTTGAAACTGTCACTAACTGTCACCACGCCCCCCATGACCAACGGTTTCTAAAGCCCTAAGCTGCTGTAAAGTCCTTTGCTCACACTCCACCCTGCCATCTAATGGTCATCCCAAGGTACTGCACGTCCACTACACTTTTCTAGTTGTTTCCCCACTGTAATCACTGACTCCTACCTACACTGTGCAAACCTATCTTTCTTCACTCTGACTAGTCCGTCCGTCCATCAGGTCACCTTCCCTACAGCCCTAAAACATTGGAAAGATGCTCCAAATAGTAATATGTTGCAAAAGTAAAGCACTGAAGATGATGAGAGTAGTACTCTGCCAATAATATAGAGATTTAATAGAAAAAGAAGAGAGAGATTTAAGAGAGGTGCCAGCAGCAGTGTTAGACGCTGTGTAATTGATCAGTGATATGGTGTAGCTGGCACCTATCCTGCTGTATTTGAATTACACTTACACATTGATTTTTCTTAATTCTTAATGCCATTATGCTTGCCTGTCACAAGAGACTATACTGAGTTTTTACATTTCTTGAACAATTATTTTTGTGAGAGGGGAAAGGGAATATATATTTTTTTAAATACAACTTAATATTTCTTGACCCCCAAGTCCAGTTATTTATGTGTCTTTATGTTTGGCAGTGACGGTCAGTCTTTTGATACAGGCTGTCTAGCAGCCGCAAATCATGCCGCTGCAGCGACACAAAATAAATCTCCGAACACACCCAAACTACTTGGAGAACATCCGCGTATGCTTGGAAATCTCTAGAAATGAGCATACTCACTCATCACTACTGTTTACTAGTCCAGTTCAGCATCTGTACACACCACTCTTATAATGCAATTTGCTGGCACATTTTGCTTTCAGTATGTGTACATACCTACCAAGAATTTTTTATCATGTCATTTTCGGGAAGGGTATTGAATTAAAAAAATGTAGACCTCTAACTGTGCATGTCTGTCTTTGTACACCTGGTGTACTAGTACAATTTGACAACCATACAAGCTAAATCAATACTACAGACTGCTGATAAATTTTACTTGCTGAATGTGTATATACCTGCCTTGCATTTTTGATCTATCAACTCATTTTAAAATGGTTGTCAAAAGATAATTGTAGTGTTGAACAAAATGTGTGGTAAAAGGAAATGCGGCAATGGATGGGGTAATGTTAAAGGCAAGAAAAACTTTCTAAGGCTAAAAATGTGACAGCCTCAAGCAGCAGCAGAAACAGCTATCTACCAAACGAAGGACAGAATTGGCCTCCTTTCATAATGGTGAGCATATTTGTGGGGAAGAAGCAGAGGGCATTATCAAATATATGCCATATCATTCGTCTCACTTATAAAAGAATTACCGTATATACTCGTGTACAAGTCGACATGTGTATAAGCCGACCCCACTAATTTTTCCACAAAAAAAATGGGGAAACAATGACTCACGTATAAGCCTAGGGTTAAATGGTGGTCCAAGAAGATGCTCCATAAATAAACCCCCCATATGCTGCTGCACAAGGGTTAATGCTGGCCCATAAGTACCCCCATATGCTGCTCCACAAGGGTTAATGCTGCCCCATAAATACCCCCCATATGCTGCTCCACAAGGGTTAATGCTGCCCCATAAATACCCCCATATGCTGCTGCACAAGGGTTAATGCTGCCCCATAAATACCCCCATATGCTGTTCCACAAGGGTTAATGCTGCCCCATAAATATCCCCCATATGCTGCTGCACAAGGGTTAATGCTGCCCCATTAATACCCCCCATATGCTGCTCCACAAGAGTTAATGCTGCCCCATAAATACCCCCCATATGCTGCTCCACAAGGGTTAATGCTGCCCCATAAGATACTCCATAAATACACCCCATATGCTGCTGCAATAAAAAAAGACATACTCACCGCTCCGTCACTGGGGGCCAGGTGCTGGTGTCCTGAGCTCCTGGCAGTGGTGATATTCACCTGTCCTCATTCCAAGCCGTGCACCACTGTGTCTCCCGAATCTCTGCATTGACAGCAGAGGGCGCCCTCTGCCGTCACAGCAGGAGGACCTGGAGATACAGCGGTGCACAGCTTGGAACAGGGACAGGTGAATATCACTCTGCCCCCGTCATACTCACCGCTCCTAGTGAAAGGTCTTCTCTGCAGCGGCAGCCCCTGCTTCGCCCTCTGCCGTCTGCTTCCTGCATTCAGCTGGCCACGTGGTACCGCTCATTAAACTCATAAATATGCGCATATTCATGAGTTTAATGAGCGGTACCACGTGACCCCTGAATGCAGGAAGCAGACGGCAGAGGGAGATGCAGGGGCTGCAGAGAAGTGCCAGGAGAGGTAAGTATGATCTCTGACCCCCCCGCTCACCCTCCCACCCCCCAGTATAAGCTGAGAGGGGGACTTTCAGCCCCAAAAAATGGGCTGAAGATCTCGGCTTATACACGAGTATATATGGTATCTTACCTCTGACAGTGACACCATCAGTTCGAACTTGTGTTCGGCACAGAATGATTTGCCTGATGACAAATGACTAAGAAGGATATTTTCTGTTTAAAAAAATCATGTACTCTCAATACCTCCTTCACCCCCGGGCGATATTCCGTTTTTTTTTTTAACTTTTTTCTTTTTCCTCTCCTTCTTCCCAGAGCCATAACTTTTTTTATTTTTCCATTCACAAAGCCTTATGGGAGCTTTTTGTGACACGAGTTGTATATTTAAATGACACCATTCATTTTATCATATGATGCACTTGAAAGTGGGAAAAAAAGTTTCAAGTGAGTCAAAGCTGTAAAAAGGTAAATTTAGCAAATTGGAAATAAAAAAAAAATTGCTTTTATTGCCATATTCCAAGACTTGTAACGCTTTCAATTTTCAGGATTTGGAGCTATGTGATGACTAATGTACACATATTTCCTGATACTATTTTGGGTAGATATGATGCTTTGGTCGCCTCTTATTGCATTTTATTGCAATGTTGTGATGGACAAAAAAAAAATAATTCCGGCGTTTTGATTTTTTTCTCACTACACTGATTACCGATTGTATTTATTTTCTATTTTGATAGATCGGACATTTCTGAATGTGGCGATCAGAAAAATGTGTTTTTTTATTATTTTATTTTTAAAGAGGCAAAGGGGGTGATTTGAATATTTGTGTTTTTTATTTTTTCATATTTTTTAAAACTTGTTTTTACTTTTATCTGTATTTAATAGTCCCTTTTAGGGGATTTGAAACTGTGATTGTCTGATCACTTGGGCTATACATATAGTAAAAATAAAATCTCCTATGACTGCCAGCTACAGGCATCATGACAGGCATGGAGGTCTTCAGCAGACCCCTGACTGTCATGGCAACTCATTGGCATCCCACTCTCACGCCACAGTGTGCCAATAGATAAGTGGAATGATATGTTCCCCCTCCTGGTGCACATTAAATGCCGCTGTAGGAGAATGACAGCAGCAGTTAATAGGTTAACAGGTGAACATGGAGCTCCGCTGTATCCGCGGCTGTTAAAAGGTACATGATGGCAGATTAAATCAGCCATCATCTGCCGGAAAAGATGTGAGCTTGGCATGTGTGCTCACACCAAAGGCAGAGATATGACAAGTGCCGTAAATATATGTTGTTTGTCATAAAGGTTTAAATGACCTATTGATCACTACTGTGTTCCCTGCCCGTTTCTGTGGTGACATCACTTTGACATTACCTAGGCAGTACTTGTATTAAACAGATTGAATGGGGATAGATAGTTTTATGAGAACTCAGAGCTTTATGCATACAGTGGGGAAAATAAGTATTTTATACGCTGGCAATTTTTCAAATTTTCCCACCTACAAAGAATGCAGAGGTCTGTAATTTTTATCCTAGGTACACTTCAACTGTGAGAGACCAAATCTTTAAAAAATCTTGAAAATCACATTGTAAGATTTTTACATAATTCATTTGCATTTTATAGCATGAAATAAGTATTTGATACAATAGAAAAACAGAAATTAATTTTTGGAACAGAAACCTTTGTTACCATTTTCAGAGGATAAACGTTTCCTGTAGTCCTTGACCAAGTTTGAACAAACTTCAGCCTGGATTTTGGCCCACTCCTGCATACAGATCTTATCCAGATCTTTCAGGTTTCTGGGTTGTCACTGGGAAACATTTAGTTTCAGCTCCATGCAAAGATTTTCTATTGGATTCAGATCTGGAGACTGGCTAGGCTATTCCAGGACCTTGAAATGCTTCTCACAAAGCCACTCCTTAGTTGTCTTGGCTATGTGATTCGGGGCCTTGTCAAGCTGGAATACCCAGCCACTACACATCTTCAATTTCAATTATCTTAATGAGGGAAGGAGGTTGTTGGTCAAAATCTTTTGACACATGACCCCATTCATCTTATCTTCAATATGGTGCTATCATCGTGTCCCCTTTACAGAAAAACACCTCCATAGTATGATGTTTCCCCTAGCATGCTTCACGGTTGAGACAGTGTTCTTGGGGTTGTACTCCTACTTTTTCTTCCTCCAAACACGGTGAGTGGAGTTGATACCAAAAATTTCTCTTTTTGTCTCCTCTTACTCCATGACCTTCTCCCATGCCTTCTCTGGATCATCCAAATGGTCATTAGTAAAATTCAAATGGGCCTGGACATGTGCTAGCATGAGCAAGGGGACCTTGCATGCCCTGCAGGATTTTAATCCGTGATAGCCTACTGTGTTACTAAAAGTAATATTTGAGACTGTGGTCCCAACTCTCTTCAGGTTATTGACCAGGTCCTCCTATGTAGTTCTAGGCTGATTCCTGACATCTTTACCCAATGAGACGAGAACTTGCATGGAGCCCCAGAACGAGGAAGATTGACATTCATCTTGTGTTTCTTCCATTCTGTAATGATTGTGCCAACAGTTGTTGCCTTTTCATCAAACTGCTTGCCTATTGTCCTGTTGCCGATCTCAGCCTTGTGTAGGTCTACAATTTTGACCCTGTAGTCCTTTGACAGCTCTTTGGTCTTGGCCATGGTGGAGATGTAGGGTTGGTGGGCCAAGCTGGGGGGTGGTCCCTCAATATACCGCGCAGTGACGTACAGACACAAGATGAGGCAAGTTTCGGGTACAACAGGTCCAAGTTTATTCTCTTGCCGTCCGCCTGGCGGCCTCCAAAGTGCACCGCACTTCATTTATCTGCCTTCCGTTTCCAGGGCCACTTCCCGCACACCATACTTTACACCGGAGACGTACATATACGCACCGTCCCCTCTTCACTCTTTGACGCTCCTGCCAGATCCGTCACTGTGGCGGCCTTAGGCCCGTAAACCAACAGTACCTTTACTGATCAGTCGTCTCTCCCTCAGTACGGTATGCTTTAACTCAGTGCCTCGTCTATACTGCGGTACTCTTGTGTCAGGACCACCCCCCTGACATTCTCTCTCCTCAGTCCCCCTGGTTTGGTTTTCCTCACAGTGCGCAAACTGTCCTAGTCCTCCTGTCACTGGAGCTCCCCCTGGGGACTGGAACTTTCTGGAACCATACTGTCAAATTTATATCATTCCTGGTTCCCTGTAACTCTGCCCCCATGACCAATGGTTTCCTAAGCCCTAAGCTGATGTCAAGTCCTTTGCTCACACTCCTCCCTGCCCTCTAATGGTCAACCCAAGGTACTGCACGTCCACTACACTTTCTCAGCTGTTTCCCCACTGTAGTAACTGACACCTGTCTAAACTGTGCAAACCATCCTTTCTCTGTTCTGACACATCTGTCCGTCCATCAGGTCACCTTCCCTACACTCTCCCTTCCTTTGTCTATTGTCGTCCTCGACAATCGTAATCCCTGCCTTCGTCGTTCTGAAGCTTCACCTACACTCTGTTGTCAGACCAGTTGTTGGGCCAAACCCACTACCTGTGGGGGCCGAACCATACTGGGAGCACCATGCTCTGAGGAGCCTTCTGCTACTCACCAGCGCACACACCACATGACAATGTCTTTCAAATAGGGCTAGGTACACCCATATTCTCTCTATGGCATGTACCTTCCCCTACTCTCCCATTCGGTCACCTTCCACTGTCCGGTACGCCATGATCGAGGCATCACACCTACCAGATCATTGCCGGCGTCCATCTTTCTCCTTCAGGGGTGTCCGTGGTGTCAGGGACCTGTCCTAGGATGGCTGTCTTTCTCACGTCTTCCATCTCTTTTACCTTTCTTTCAGTTACATGTCAAGGTCGCCGTCTTGGTCTCCCAGATCTTCTCCACACATAGACCCCTTTCGGATCTCACACTTCCCTTTGGTCACACAGACCTTCCCTTACCCAGACCTGTTGCATTTTTCTTGTGCATATTATACAACAAAACAACTTTATAATATCACATATACCCCATTTTCATTTTTTTTTTCTTTTCTATTGCTTCAAATATCAACATACAACAATAAAAACATCACATGTTCTCCTCCCCCCTTCCTTGGACATAGACACTCTCTCTTCTTGACATCCCCGCTTTGCCAGGCTTAATGCCAAAAAGAAAAACCCAAACTTCTATATTAAACTCTTTCTCTTTTTTTTTTTTCACTCAGACGCAAACTGTCCTTGTGATTTGCACAACGGTGCAACGAAATTTCGAAAGTTCAAACCACTTCCTAGTGGCCGGCAGCAAGGGGCCCCACAGCCGTGGAGCTCCCAGGATGTAGGGAGTGTCCGCAACAGTCCTCTTTAGGGGGGCTCGTGTTCTTCTGGCTCAGCAATCACAGCTACCGTGTAGTAGCCGCAGGGGCAGTACTCTTTGCAGTACGACGCCAAGTCCCCCTCTTGGAGAGCCTGGCCATGACGAATAGAGGCCACATTAATATAGACCTTCTGGCAGGAAGCTAGATCGCGTATAAACCCATACCCTTTGGCAATGTTCGTATACATGAGCCGCCCCAAATATCTCATAACTGCCACACCAGCCTCTCACTTTGCATGGAGCAGGGTCCATATTTCCTGCTCCCGGGCCTTCTTTTTCTTGATAACCTCCGTGACCCAGACGGAGGGTACAGCGCAGGCTCTGGAGTCCAGTGGCGGGGCTTCGCCAAAGAAGAGAGCGGGGCAGAGGCCGTCGATGATGTCAGTGGCCCAGCAGCCACTGGGGCCGGGTGGTGTATGGGAGCGGTCATGTTCTTAGGAGATTGGGCCACAGGGCCTGTTACACAGGCCGCAGTCGATTCCAGTGCCGGCATAGCAGCCGCAGCCGTAGGGTAGGCCGCACCTGCAATTTCATCCAGAGTCAGGGCAGCAGCCGCCTTTCAAGATGCGGTTGCTAGCAGCAGAGGGGATGCAACAGTGTCTTCTTCAGTCAGGCTTTGCACCGGCGCCACCGGGCGTGGCGCCACCGGTTGGAGAGGTTCGGGACCAGGAGCGGAGGCCCTGCTCAGTTCTGCGCATATAGTAGGGCCCTCCTTGGCCGGGCTCTTGGGGACTCAGGATGCCGTGCACTACGGCCGAATGGTAGGGGCTGCTTGCGGAGCCACTGTCGGGGCCGGGGGAACTCTCACCTTCCCCGGCGCCGTGGCCTCCGTCTCCTCATCACGCGGCTCCTCCCACAGTCTCCGCTCTTCATCCCGCCTTCTGGCGGGGCTAGCCTCTAGGCTCAGTGGCTCCGCAGGGAGGCTCTCCGCTGGTAACTTAGGTGGCCGCTCCCGGTGGTTCTGCACAGGCTCTGCTCCTTCACTCAACATCCAGCTGCCTGCCCGCGGCCCTGAGGGGAACGTTTCCTGGCGTGACTCGACCTCCCGGCGCCACCGCCACTCTAGGCGCCCGATGCCCTGACATCCACAGTGTCTCATATCGTCTGATGGGCAGCACTCGAATGGCGCCAGACAGCCGCAGCCAAACTTTTTCCTTGTGCCACTCCCTCTGCTGGGTGGGGCGATGGCAGACCTTTCCACCCACTTGTCAGCGTCCAGTACATGGGAGCGCCAACCTCCTGGTACATATCGCTGGCTCCAGGGGTATGTAGGAGGGGGCCCCAGTCCATTGGGAACAACAGCAAACACCTTGAACTCTCCTCTGCGCTGAAGCAGGACCTCCATCCTGCACCAGTCCTGGTACCTCCCCGGATCTTCTGCTGGTGACGCAGATACACCACAGCGCTCCCAATTTGTAATCCACAGGTGGGTAATTTGTATTCCACAGGTGTTTGTAATCCAAGCAGTGTAGTCCAAGTCTTTCTCCATTCTTTAGGGCAGGCCTGCCGCAGAAGATGACGTATTAGCAGCGGCGATCCTGCCGACTACGCCAAGTGTAGTGTTGGTGGGCCGAGCTGGGGGGTGGTCCCTCGATATACCGCGCAATAACGTACAGACACAAGAAGAGGCAAGTTTCGGGTACAACAGGTCCAAGTTTATTCTCTTGCCGTCCACCTAACGGTCTCCAAAGTAAACCGCATTTCACTTATCAGCCCTCTGTTTCCAGGGCCGCTTCCTGCACACCGTACTTTACTCCGGAGACGTACATATACGCACCGTCCCCTCTTCACTTTTCAACGCTCCTGCCAGATCCATCACTGTGGCCGCCTTAGGCCCGTAAACCAACAGTACCTTTACTGATCAGTCGTCTCTCCCTCAGTATGGTATGCTTTACCTCAGTGCCTCGTCTATAATGCGGTACTCTTGTGTCGGGACCACCCCCCTGACATTCTCTCTCCTCAGTCCCCCTGGTATGGTTTTCCTCACAGTGCACAAACTGTCATAGTCCTCCTGTCACTGGAGCTCCCCCTGGGGACTGGAACTTTCTGGAATCCTCCTGTCAAATTTATATCATTCCTGGTTCCCTGTAACTCCGCCCCCCTTGACCAATGGTTTCCTAAGCCCTAAGCTGATGTCAAGTCCTTTGCTCACACTCCTCCCTGCCCTCTAATGGTCAACCCAAGGTACTGCACGTCCACTACACTTTCTCAGCTGTTTCCCCACTGTAGTAACTGACACCTGTCAAAACTGTGCAAACCTTCCTTTCTCTGTTCTGACACGTCTGTCCGTCCGTCAGGTCACCTTCCCTACAGAAACGTTGAAGTGCAATTGATTGAGTGGTTGAACAGGTGTCTTTTATACAGGTATTGAGTTCAAACAGGTGCAATTAATACAGGTGATAAGTGTAGAGTAGGAGGGCTTCTAAAGAAAAACTAACAGGTCTATGAGATCCAGAATTCTAACTGGCTGGTAGGTGATCAAATACTTATTTCATGCAATAAAATGCAATTTAATTATGTAAAAATCATACAACGTGATTTCCTGTTTTGTATTTTTAGATTCTGTCTCTCACAGTTGAATTGTACCTGCGATAAAAATTACAGCCCTCTCCATTCTTTGTAGGTGGGAAAATCAGCAGTGTAGCAAATATTTTTTTCCCCACTGTATCTTTTCAGAGCAATTCGAGAACTCTAGTAATTTTGCATAACCTGATGAATTCAAATTTCAGAAGAGTTTATTATCTCTAAAGAAAAATAAATAAATGGTGTGGTGGTCCTTAAGAGGTTAAGGCAATAAATGGGGCCTTATAATGTAAGAAAGATAAGTTAAGGATAGATAACAAAAAATATATAGTTATTGGAGCTTCTTCCATCACATATAGGATTATGAATGGGAATACAGTATCTATCAGAAATAAAAAAAATATTTCCTCCTGATTGTAGCAGTGCAAAAATATATAGAATGCTTAAATTCTCTGATACAGAAGAAATACATCAAAGATTGCAAAGTCATTAATACACCATGTGTCCTGGACTGTATATCATTTTCCAGCCAGTTGCTGGACCCTGATCTATTGCTTTCACACCGCAGAGAAACGAGGCTGTTTTCAGTTCAGGAATGTGAGGACTGTCATACTTTCCCGTGATGTGTTGTACAACGGCAGCAGTCCATCCTGTAACCGCCCATCAGTTACCAGAGTCAAACATGCCAGCCGGTACTTTACAAATGTTTTACTCCTCACATTAAGATAGTAAGGCACCTGACAACCTCATCTGGTCTAATGACAACAGTGATTCACAACAGAAGACACCGGTGTCAAAACGCCAGAAGGAAAGAATTCATAGATTCACATCACTACAGAGGTGATCGGAGAGAGACATAAGTTTCATATAGATATACTATGCTATATTTACTGTAAAATACAGAGATCAGAAATCGTTAAAATGAAAAAAATAATAAAAAAATAAACATTATTAACATTGCCCTATTAATGACCAATAAAGAGTCAAAAAATTGGTGAAAATAAAATAGAATTTTATAGGATCAACATGTACAAAACACTAAAAAAGGCCATGACTGATAGCACTGCCATATCAGGAATATTTTCATACAATTGCATCATTTGAGTTTAGCAGGATGATCTCAAAGCAGAATAAGAGATAAAGTTTGGTTGAATGGGACGTAAAAGGAATGTAACAAGTAAGTACGGTCATAGCACCAAAAATCATATATTTTATATATTAAATATATCAAAGAGATGACAGGTCTGCAACTCTTAATAGCGATTTAAAATGCAGCTTGCACCTATCAAAGTAAAGAGTATAGGTGTGACTTTTGCCAGAGAGCACAATACACACATACTGTAGATCAAGCTATGCTAGATATATTAATTATGTTATATTATTCATGTCTATATGCAAGAGATATGAATTGCATGCCTAGTGACCGCAGACCAAACATAGAGTGAATATTAAAAAACCTTACCCATGCCCCACAAGTGCACCCTGATGCCCCAACGCACGTTTCAGAATGACCAAACCCCGAAGAAGGTCATGTAATTGTATGGAAAATGTTCCTGGTAGTGCTATTAGGCATGGTCCTTTTTTAGTGTTTTGTATATGCTGATCCAATAAAATTCTACATTATTTTTACCAATTTTTTTGAAGGTATATTGACTCTTTCTTGGTCATTGATAGGATATTTGCAATGGTGAGTCTTCTCCGTTTAATATGACATGTGTTGTCCTGAAATCCCGGTCTTCTGTTATTCGCATTGTCATAAAATGGACTTAGGTGGCGGGTCTTTCCATATCTTGAACATTTTTTGGTAATCTCAAGGCATGAACAATTTGTACACTACTGCAAAGCATATGCCAGCACAAGAAATAATATAAGTGCTGTTATGACACATCATTGCATACATGTATAAATAAACTGTACGTGAAAACAAGCTTTAATAATACCATCAAACTATTAAATCTAAGTTAGTAGAGACCGGTAATGCAGAATTTATGAATGAAAGTAAATAGAAAGAAAAACGTTTATAGTCAATTCAATAAAGCTACATAAAAAGTAAAATTTGTTCAATATATAAAATATATGTTCACAATATTATCCCTTTATTGATATATGGCATACTGTTACATCATATGTCGGCTTCTTGACTTTGATGTTCGCTTAGAAACTGAGCCAGACGCTTTGTCGGCTGATGATGGCTGTGATACAGTATTTAGCCATCATCAGCATCTAACAACCAGGAGTAGAGCAAGGCTATACTTGCAGCTGTTAACACCTGTTAATTACCGCTGTTAATCTATGATAGTGGCATTTACAGTGTCCGTCCTGGAGTGTTTACTATTCTAAATGCCCATCAGTGCTCTAGAGACCCTGATCATTTTCTATGACAGTCAGGGGTCTGCTGAATATCTTTGTGCCTGTCATAGCAGCATTCCTGTGAAAACCAGCATGCGTTTAGTGTTCATAAGGCTATTTTCACACCAGCATTCTTGGATGCAGCGCAAGGCCACCGCTAAGCAACGCCCCGGCCACGCCCACTCAGGTCAGTTCCTCCTCTGATCGCATGAGGCTGCATGTGATCAGCGTATCCTATATTTAGCGTTGGATATGCTGATCGTGCGCTGGTCTGATTTTGCTGGAGCTGCGCCCTTTTGGTGCTGCGCCCAGAGCACAAAAATGCAACACAGCGAGTTTTTGTGCACTGGGCGCAGTGCCAAAAGGGTGCAGCGCCAGCAAAATCAGACCAACGCACAGTCAGCACATGATCAGCATATCCAACGCTAAATATAGGATACACTGATCGCATGCAGCCTCTTGCGATCAGAAGAGGAACTGACCGGAGGGAGCACGGCCGGGAGCGGGGCTTAGCGGCGGCCCTGCGCTGTGCCCAAGAACGCTAGTGTGAAACTAGCCTAAGAGACCGTGGTACAACAATAACATGGTATTGCTGTATTATTATTATTATTTATTTATATAGCACCATTAATTCCATGGTGCTGTACATGAGAAGGGGGTTACATACAAAGTTATAGAAATCGTTAACAGTAAGCAAGTTTACAATGACAGACTGTGCAGAGGAGAGAGGTCCCTGTCCTTGCAGACTTACATTCTACAGGATAGTGGGGAAGAGACAAAAGGTCGGGGGAGCAGCAGCTCTGGTGGTGATGAGGCGGCAGCTCGGGCGGTGGTGAGGCAGCAGAATGGTTATTGCAGGTTGTAAGCTTTCCTGAAAAGATGGGTTTTCAGGTTCCGTTTGAAGGATCCAAGGGTGGTAGGTAGCCGGATGTGTTGAGGCATGGAGTTCCAGAGGATGGGGGATATTCGAGAGAAATCTTGGAGGCAGTTGTGTGAGGAACGAATAAGTGTGGGGGAGAGAAGAAGGCCTTGGGAGGATCAAAGATTACGTGAGGGAAGATATTGGGAGATTAGTTCAGAGATATAGGGAGGGGACAGGTTGTGGATGGCTTTCTAGGTCAGTGTTAGTAGTTTGAACTGGATTTGTTGGGGAATTGGGAGCCAGTGGAGGGATTTGCAGAGGGGATAGACAGGGGAGCGAGGAGAGAGGTGGATTAGTTGGGCAGCAGAGTTGAGGACAGACTGGAGTGGTGCAAGAGTTAGCAGGGAGGCCACGGAGGAGAGAGTTGCAGTAGTCGAGGTGGGAGATGATGAGGGCATTTACAAGAGTTTTAGTAGATTGATGGCTGAGGAAGGAACGGATTCTGGAAATATTTTTGAGTTGGAGGTGACTAGAGGTGGCAAGAGTTTGGACGTGTGGTTTGAAGAACAGGGCAGAGTCGAGAGTTACTGTGAGGCAGCGGATTTCAGGTGCGGGAGAGAGTGTGATGCCGTTTAACATAATAGATAGATCAGGTAGGGAAGATACGTGAGGTGGAGGGAAGATAGTGAGTTCAGTTTTGTCTACATTGAGTTTTAGAAAGTGAGAGGTGAAAAAGGAGGATATGGCTGATAGACACTCTGGGATTCTGAACAGCAGCGACGTGACATCTGGGCCAGAGAGGTAGATGTGTGTGTCATCCGCATACAGGTGGTACTGGAAGCCATGGGACTTTATGAGTTGTCCTGGGCCAAGGTTAGAGATGGAAAAAAGTAGGGGCCCCAGGACAGAGCCTTGGGGGACTCCAACAGAGAGAGGGCAGGATGAGGAGATAGTGTGGGAGTGGGAAATGCTAAATGTGTGGTCAGAAAGGTATGAGGCAATCCAGGACTGGGCAAGGTCTTTGATGCCAAAGGAAGAAAGAATCTATAGCAGTAGGCAGTGGTCGACTTTGTAGAAGGCAGAGGACAGGTCGAGAAGGAGGAGGATGGTGAACTGTCCGTTAGCTTTGGCTGCGAGTAAGTCATTAGTAATTTTGGTCACGGCAGTTTCAGTGGAGTGGTGGGGGCGGAAGCCAGATTGGAGGATGTCAAGGAGGGAGTTACATGAGAGATGGAAGGAAAGTTGAGCATGGACATGCTGTTCAAGGACTTTGGAAGCAAAAGGGAGCAGTGATATGGGGTGATAGCTGGGCAAAGCAGTTGGGTCAAGGTTTGTTTTTTTGCAGATGGGTGTGATGGTGGCATATTTGAAGGCAGAAGGGAAGGTACCAGAAGATAGCGATAGGTTGAAGAGATGGGTTAGGGTTGGGATGAGTGTGTTAGTGAGGTTGGGGAGCAGATGGGAAGGGATGGGGTCAAGTGCACAGGTGGTGAGGTGTGATTTGGAAAGGAGATGAGTAAGCTCTCCTTCAGTGATGTTGGATAGGGAGGTTATTAGGGAAAGGCAGAGGTCTGGTATGTGGAGTGGTTGGGGTGGTGGAACAGTAAAGGTTTGCCTTGTTTGGTTGATCTTGTTTTTGAAGTAGGTGGCAAAGTCCTCGGCAGAGATGAGGGGAGTTGGAGGTCGCAACTGAGTCTACGGCTGATGTGAGGGTGGCATTGTAGAAAGCTGTGGTGGTGTCCGTATTGTGGAGTGAAGATATGGAGGACAGATTTAGAAGAGAGTCTGAGAGTCTGTGATTGTCTAGGTGTGCGAGGTTTCTGAGAGGATGTGCTAGTGGCTGGACATGGGGGGTAGGTGAGGAGGGCAAGGATGAGAAGGTGAGTAGATGGTTGTCAGATAAGGGGAAGAGAGGTTGTAAGATTGGGTAGGGAACAGAGGCAGGTGAAGATGAGGTCTAATGTATGTCCATCTGTGTGGGTGGCTATGGAGGACCACTGAGAGAGAAAGTCCAGAGGATGAGATAAGTGAAAGGAGTTTGGAGGCTGTTGGCTGGTGGGTGTCAATAGGGATGTTGAAGTCCCCCATGATGATGGTGGAGATGTCAGCAGAGAGAAAGTGGAGGAGCCAGGTGGAGAATTGGTCGATGAAGGCAGTGACTGAGCCCAGTGGTCGGTATATGACAGCCATTTGGAGATTAGAGGGAGAGTAGATACGGGCAGAGTGAACCTCGAAAGAAGGAAGGACAAGGGAGGGTGGGGGGTGGATAGGATTAAAGGGGCAGTTTTTCAAAAGAAGGAAACCCACTCCACCACCATGTCTGTTGCCATGGCGAGGAATGTGGGTAAAGTGGAGGCTGCCGTAACTCAGTGAGGCAGGGGAGGCCATGTCAGGGGGTGTCAGCCAGGTCTCAGTGAGTGCCAGGAAGGAAAGATTGTGGGAGGTAAAGAGGTTGTGGATCATGTGGAGCTTGTTGCAGACGGAGCGGGCATTCCAAAGTGCTTACTTGGTTCGAGAGTGCAGGGGTTTGGGGATAGTGAAGGAGAGTGAAGATTTGTGGAGCAAAAACGGTGAGGGCAAATGAGAGACGGGGACATATTTATTTGGTTCGAGAGTGCAGGGGTTTGGGGATAGTGAAGGAGAGTGAAGATTAGTGAAGCAAAAACGGTGAGGGCAAATGAGAGCATGGTGAAAGAGCAGGGTATGAAAAGAAAGGCAAGTAAAATTAGAAAGCAGAGGTTATTCATACCTTCTGACCGATTTCTGGACAATTTCTGGTATATTTCTGATGTAACACTTTAAAGATGTCACTTCAAATGATGTCACATCTGACCAAGGTCATATCTGACCTGCTCTGTTCAACTTATACCATTGAAATGTCCAAGAAATGAAGCCAAGTGAGTTTGAGAGAGAAAGGAGGAGGAGGGGGCAGGAAGGTTCACAGCAGGGAGCAATTACCAGATTGCAGTTAATAGGACATTTGACTAGCATCAAAGCTGAAGAAAGAGGCAGAATAAGATGGAAGGATAGGACTAGTTGTGAGGAGCATGGGCATATCAATATGCATACAGTAAGTTTGAAGTAGGTTACATGGGATTAAAGTCAGGGGAAAGAACAATTCAGACGTACCAGTTAAAAAAAAGAGGATGAGAAATGCATGGGGTTCAGGGGTGCAGTGGGTATTCTGGATTAAGAGGGTCCAGACATACCTGTGGATGAAAGTAGATGGGTCACGACATGGCAGCATGAAGGAGAATATACCATGGTTTAATAGTTTGGTATATTTCTGATGTAACACTGATGTCACTTCAAATGATGTCACATCTGACCAAGGTCATATCTGACCTGCTCTGTTCAACTTATACCATTCAAATGTATGTAGCACAAACAATCATATGATTGCCAGTTCACTAATGGGATGAACAAATATAATTTAAAAAAAAGATTTTTGTTGAAAATATGAGAAAAATCTTTAAGTTCAAATGAAACCCTTTTCCCCAATAAAAAATAAGAAAAACGAAAAATGCACATATGTGGTATTGCTATATTTCTAAAAGTCTTGCCTATCAAAATATAAAATTACTTAACTTTATCAGTAAATGAAAAAATCAAATTGCTGTAATTGCGGGGTTTTTTGGGTGGTCGCAACAGAGCAAAAATGCAATAAAAGGCTATGAAAAAATAAAAAAGGGAAGAAAACATTGTACCTGTCCACATTGTTATCATTATAAATCGAATCTTAGGCTAGTTTCACACTTGCTTTTTTTTGCAGCGCGTTTTTCCCGCAAAAAAACGCATTGAAAAAACGCATACATAAGCATACAACTGCTGCGTTTTTTTCAAGCATTTTTATGAGCATGCATGAAAAAAACGCAGCGTTTTTATGCGTTTGTATGCGTTTTTAGCGCGTTTTTACCGCGTTTGCGTTTTTTTCCAACATTTTTAGGTGGCCCCTCACACTACCCAAACCATGACTTTACTAACCCTAACCCTGACCCTAACCCTAACCCTGACCCTAACCCTAACCCTGACCCTAACCCTTAACCAAATCATACTTAACCCTAACCCAAACCCTAAACCCTAACTAACCCTAACCCTAACCCTAACCCTGACCCTAACCCTAACCCTAACCCTGACCCTAACCCTGACCCTAACCCTAACCCTAACCCTAACCCTGACCCTAACCCTGACCCTAACCCTAACCCTAACCCTGACCCTAACCCTTAACAAAACCATACTTAACCCTAACCCTGACCCTAACCCTAACCCTAACCCTAACCCTAACCCTAACCCTGACCCTAACCCTTAACCAAACCATACTTAACCCTAATCCTGACCCTAACCCTGACCCTAATCCTTAACAAAACCATACTTAACCCTAACCCTGACCCTAACCCTAACCCTGACCCTAACCCTAACCCTAACCCTGACCCTAACCCTAACCCTAACCCTAACCCTGACCCTAACCCTTAACCAAACCATACTTAACCCTAATCCTGACCCTAACCCTGACCCTAATCCTTAACAAAACCATACTTAACCCTAACCCTGACCCTAACCCTAACCCTGACCCTAACCCTAACCCTAACCCTGACCCTAACCCTAACCCTAACCCTAACCCTGACCCTAACCCTTAACAAAACCATACTTAACCCTAATCCTGACCCTAACCCTGACCCTAACCCTTAACCAAACCATACTTAACCCTAACCCTGACCCAAAACCCAACCCTAACCCTGACCCTGACCCTAACCCTAACCCTAAACCCCCTTAACTAACCCTAACTCTAACTCAAACCCCTAAATTCCATGGTTAAAAAAAAAAAACGCATATGCAAAAAAACGCTTACATGAGCATGCCAGTGCGCACATATGCGCATCCATAGGCTATAATGGCCAATTTTAGCGCAAAACGTGCGCATATGTGCGCATGCGCTTTTTTGCAGGGCCAAAAAATGCAACATGATGCGTCTGGAAAATCCAATCGCACACCCCAAAAAAACGCAGCGCATGAAAATCGCATACATGCGCTTACAAGCGCGCAGGTATGCGCACCCATGTTAAATATAGGGGAAAAAATGCATGCGCAGGTTAGCGTTTTTTTCCAGCGCTAAAAAATGCAAATGTGAAACCAGCCTTAGGGACTCAAAAAACATGTCATAACACAGCTTGATTACCCAAAAATTTAAAACTTTATGGCTCTCGGAAACTGGTGATGCAAACAAAATTTTTCTTATTACAAAGTTTTTTTTTACCACCTAATTGAAAAATAAAATGCACCCTAGGCATCAATGTAATTGTACTGACCTAAAGAATCATATTATTAGGTCACTTTTCTCATGTACCGAATGCTATAAATAAAAAAATATACCTAATTTTGCCACAAAAAACTGGGAAAAAATATTGACTCGCGTATAAGCCTAGGGTGGGAAATGCAGCAGCTACTGGTAAATTTCAAAAATAAAAATAGATACCAATAAAAGTAAAATTACTTCAGACATCAGTAGGTTAAATGTTTTTGAATATCTATATTGAATCAGGAGCCCCATATAATGCTTCATACAGTTCTTGATGGGCCCATAAGAAGCTCCATACAAAATATGCCCCATATAATGCTCCATAAAGGTTAATAATGGCCTCATAAGATGCTCCATAGAATAACATGCCCCATATACTGCTCCATTAAATGCTCCATAGATTATGCCCCCATATGCTGCCCCATAAAATGCTCCAGAGAATAGCCCCCATATACTGCCCCATAAGATGCTCCATAGATTATGTCCCATAAGATGCTCCATAAAATAGCCCCCATATGCTGCCCCATAAGATGCTCCATAAAATAAGCCCCATATGCTGCCCCATAGAATAGGCTCCATTTGCTGCTCCATAGAATAGGCCCCATATGCTGCTGCTGCAAATAAAAAAAATGACATACTCACCTCTCGTCGCTGGGGGCCAGGTGCTGGTGTCCTGAGCAGGCGGGGACACCAGCATGCTATGGGGGACAGGTGTCGGTGTCACCGCTGGCTCAGGGCCCCGGCACCTGAGATATTCATCTGTCCCCGGTCAACCGCTGTGCACCGCTCTGTCTTCCGGGTCCCTCTGTCAGTGACTGTTCAAGCAGAGGGCACGGCATGCGCTAACTACGTCACCGCGTCCTCTGACCTGAACATCACAGACAGAGGATGCAGGGGACAGAGCGGTGTGCAGCGGTGGACTGGGGACAGGTAAATATTGCATATACTCACCCCCTCCTGGCACGGTCTCTGCAGCCCCGCTTCTCCCACGGTCTCCGACAGCTATTCCTTCTTTCAGCGGTCACGTGGTACTACTAATTAAAGTCATGAATAAACACATATTCATGACTTTAAAGAGCGGTACCATGTGACCGCTGAAGGAAGGAACCTGAGACCGTGGGAGAAGCGGGGGGGCTGCAGAGACCGCTCCAAGGGGGGTAAGTATGATCTGACACTCCCGTTCCCCCTCCCCGCCGACCCCCTGGCGTATATGACTCGCGTATAAGCCAAGAGGGGGACTTTCAGTCCAGAAAAATGGGCTGAAAGTATCAGCTTAAACGCGAGCATATACGGTATATACTGTATATAAAAAAAATTGTGAAACTGAGTACTTTTCTGCAATTGGAGCTTTTTTCCCCATTTCCAGTAAATTACATCATAAAGTGGAAAGTATCATCTAAAAGTACCACTCATCATGTAAAAAAAGCCATCATACAGCTATGGTGATGAAAAAAAGTTATGGCTCATGGAAGGAGTGGAAATAAATGAATGCACAAAAAATGAAATATCAACCTGTTGGCAATAGATTATACTTGCCATAAGTATATTTTTTTTAACCAGAAGTGATGGATGACACCAGATAGATTATGCAGAATCCATCCGATGCCACCACACATGACAAACCTACACCTTGTCACACCACCTGATGTTAATACTACGTAAACGAGATCACATGGTATAGTCTCCTCACTTGCACTAAAGCTATGTTTCACACCCCCTGGGGACACGTAAGGTCAGCTTGGCACAGTTTTACAAACACATTCCCTGTCCGCCCGGTTGCAGGGAGGAATGTGGCCCATGCTTTTACTGATGTGGCACCACACTCACTCACAACCCTGATAGGCTGAGAGGCCCCTTTCCCTATCAACCAAGAAACAGAGTGTTTGCAGCCCAATGGAACTGACACCAGTTCCTTGTTAGATATAAGCTCTGTCTGTTAACGGGATTATATCGAGTCAGAATCCAGCCCCTTTAGCACGGGAAGTTAAACCGAGAAATGGATGTGTGGATTCATGAAAAGAGATAAAAGAGCAAACTAAGGTTAAATTATATATTTATTCACCTTAAGGGAACACTGGACAATACAATACACTACATACACAATGGTTAAACATATTCAAAGGTCAGATTTGCAAATATAGATAGTGGCAATACAAAAGATATAAGCAGAATATATGTCACTTACTGGGCAATGTTAGATCATGGGTATGCAGGGCCACAGGGGGCATGGGTTGTCAGCTGTCTCCCTGGTCCCTTCTCAGGACTTTACTCGACCTGACCCCTCCTTCTGAATTTTACCACATGCATAGAGAGAAAGGCACCACATGGCTGTACACTAGCCTTTATCCTCTTTGGGTCACTCCCATACTGCCCTCTGGGCTGTACCTAAATCATTTCCTCTTCCTCTGCAGCTGCAAACTCAAAAACCTATGAAAGACTATTGCTCCTTTCTGGACAGTCCTATAGTGGCGGCCATTGGATCCAGCTGGTTCCCTGGTATGCGTATAGACCAAACACAGCTTTGCTATCTTGTTTCTACTGGCTGTTCTATTTGTCTCCTTACTCCTGCATGCTGGAACAAGTTGGGAACCAGCCAAGAACTCGCTATGTTCTGTGGATCTCTGAAATATACATGATGTACGACTAGGATGTATAGTATTTCCATAATGCTTTATGGAATCATAGCCGACAACAAAGCAGTTTAGATCGCACAGTACCTACATGGCAGCAAGCCTTTTGTTCTGCTCTGAGCTAAATCAAGGTGTGAGATTTGTCACTCCTAGCCCTTCGAGGCTTGACTCTGTTGCTGAGCTAGCTGCACACTGAAGGGGGTTTGATTGCTAGGAACGGCGGAATGCACTAAATAAAAATAATAATAAAGTGCGTTCACCGCTCGGGGTCCACCGTGCAGTAGGTGATATAACCGCTAAGTGGTGGCAGGAGCAATATGGCGGAAATGCACACATGGTTAAACTTCCCCCAGGTGCGCAGAGCAATCTCAGTTAACTCAGAGAGATGCAAAAAAGTACAAACACAAATGACTGAGCCTGTTATAGTCACAGTACTCAGTAAAAAACGCACACACGGTATACGGTCACAGGAGTAGCCCAAGACGGGGGCACTACGTCCATCTAGACCTACCATGTGTGCGGCGTTGCAACTGCAAACACAAAGGAGGCTGCTACTGCAGCGCGGCATGGACACTGTCGCTAAACGACAAAGGCAAGGCGCAAGCGCAATGTCGGATGCTAGCAGCTGTGGGTCTTGCAGCAGAGGAGCGCTGGCGCTGATACTAACTCAGTCCCTATCCACTTGCGTAATATCAGAGGGAAGGGGTTTCAAATGAGTCAGTCACCAGAATCATGCATCCGTCCTCATACACACAGCAGCAAGTAAGTCTATACTAGCGCATGGCGGAACAGCCATGCGCTCCTTTTATAGCAGCCGGGACCTTCTGCAAGCTTCCAGATCTCTGAGATGGACCAATGAGAACTGGAGCGGGACCTGAGCACATGACACCCAATCTCCAATGGGAGATCGTCCCATGAGCATGCCCAGTAAGAGGACAGAAGGACTTAGCCTCAGGAGAGATTTGCTGCAAGGCAATCTCCTCTGCAATCTCCTCTGCAGTGGAAAAATAGGAGGAGAGTGCAGAATGTGAGGATCTGGATCCCTGCTGAGTAAACGCAGAAATCCGACTCCTAACATTGATAATCAAATGCCAGATTTACATAACACAACAAAAACTGCAGAGCTTGAATCTGTAGCCCCTCGTACATACAGTACCAAAGCTCACACACTTAACAGGCAACCCTGGCAAACCAGCCTGACTAAAGAACTGAGGTGGGCATCCAGGGTTGCTGATCAAAGATGGAAAACATCCCACTCCAATGAGTACTTCATTAAAGTTATACAGCCCATCATTAATTTCAAGTCCATTCTCACTCCAGCAAAACAAACATAATTTTCAGCTCTTATATTCTTCCTGTCTCACAACCCTAAACAGCTATTCAACTCTTTGTACTCTCTCCTTCATCCCCCAGTGACCCCTCCTTCTCCTCTCATCTCAGCTGAAGACTTTGCCTCATTCTTTAGCAGAAGATCGATAACATCAGAGAAAGCCTACAACCCCCACAGCCCCTTCTCATAACTTTTCAGCCCTCCTCCTCCAAAACCAGTGTCTCCACCATTACAGATTAACTTTCCACTTTCCTCTCCAAATCACTTTTCACCACCTGTGAACTTGACCAGATCCCATCCCACATCATCCCAAACCTCATCACAGTCTTGATCCTAACCCTAACCCACCTCTTCAACTTATCGCTAGCATATAGTGTCTTCTAATTCTTCAAACATGCCTCAATCACACATATGATTGTTCTAAGGAAGATGTCATTACAGTCTTCGAAATGTAATGACAGTAAACCACTTTCAATCAAACATCTTTTCTTTGGATATTGTAATCAGCAGCACATTTGAAATCCTCTGTTTTTGTTTTTTTTAATGTACAATTTCATTCCTGTGGATATTTTAGCAGCTGACAATTACTCTATTCTGTATAGTGGTTTTGTGACACACAACCTCTCAAGGTGAGCATATTACCCTTATCCTTCTGTTCCTCATACTTAGGTAAGACTCCATTGCGCTTTACACATTTCTTTCGGATCAAACGTGGATATGCTGCTATTTTTTCCTTAGACAGGCTCTGAGAAAAAAAAATCGGACATGTGCACAGCCCCATGGATTTAAAAACAAACAAAAAAAACCCATGAATTTACGACAAGGATTTTTTTGTGAAAACCACATTGGATTTTTCCTTCTCAGAAAAAATCCTTGAAAAATCCATATCCAATAAATTATGTGTCATATCTATTCTTTTTTGTGGAAAGAACTTTAAAACTTCCTTGAAAAAAAGCACACTGTTTTAACAGCAATTTGGTTTTCTTTTCAAAATCAATAAAGATCAATTTATTAAAGAAGTATTTAAAGGTTTTATTTAGACAGATTTTTCAATAGAACCTGCTCCAAAATCCCAATGAACACTCTTTCTGATTAGAAAATGACATGTCAGTTTGCAGAAAGTGCAGATTAGAAAATCGAAAGCAAGATTATAAAATAGGTTTCTTTCTTTTTTTTTCTTTTCTGAATTCGTTTTACCAATGGTGAACCCTGACTAGGGAACAGTGTTCTGTACACAGCTAGAAATACAATTCATAGACGGGATGAGACATTCGTGCCACCCTACAGTGGAATACAGTACATCTCAAAGCTAACCACAGACCCGTGGGAAAAGAGGCAATTATCCAGGACAAATTGTGACCTGAACATACGAGAACACTTTATAATTGCCCGAAGGGCTTCTGAAGTTCTCCCACTGAAATCTCCTTGTAAATAATTTAACTTAACTGATTTACTTCGGTGGAGAATTTAACAGGAACAATTTTTAAAAGGCTGGGCCTGTCAAAAGTTCTTTAAATTAATTGGCTCTTTAACTTCTCGACAAATCAAATTAGATCACATTTCAACTTCAATTCTCCACTGTTCCAGCTTCAATTAATGATGTATTGGGAAGTAGGATTGCCATAGTGTACAAGTAAAAACTACTGTACCCGCACAAGGTAATGCTCCATGATTTTACCCGCTGGCATACAGAAAATCTTTATGCAATTAGCAGTGCTGAATCCACTTCAGACAATCTTCACTTGTTTCACAGTTGAGATGAGATTAGGCAAATAAAAATTAGCTATCGGAGCATACCTTTCCATTAACCCTTCAGTTGACAAGTCTGGAAGTCAATGGAATGCAATTGCTTCTATTTATAAAATGGACTTGTGTCCAACAGGGTGAAGTGTTTCCCTTAGATTTTGAAGAGTAGAATCGCAAAAGTTTTTAATGCTTTTATGCAGGATTATTAAAGCGAACCTGTGAACAGTTTTGGCGGATATAAGATGTGGCCACTACCTTTCAGGGCTTATCTACAGCATTCTATAATGCTGTAGATAAGCCTCCGGTCCAACCTTAAAGATAAGAAAAATGAGTCTTATCACATTCACCCAGGAGGGCAGTCCGGTCCTGTACGATGGGTGTCACAGGTCTGGGTCTGGTGCTTCCCATGTTCTTGAGATGCCGCCATCCTGTTGCTTCATTGCACCCCGGCATTGCGTTCCTGCGCAGGTGGGTCACCCTCCCAGGGCTGTGGGGTACTCGGTACCGGGCCGGTCCTTCAGAGGGGAGTGTCACAGCAGCGGTGACCCGATCCGTGGCCCTGGGCGCCCATGTAAAAGGGGATTGAGTGATGGGAATAAAGTTTATGAATGATTCGTGACGCCACCTGTGGTGCTCGGCAAAGGAGGTGTTAAGCCGACGCTGCAGACAGATCCTCTGGGACAGATGGTGGGGGTGCAGCAGTGATGTTATAGCCATCCACAGGCAGGGCAATTGGTCCCAGGGCACTGTAGATAGGTGTTGGGAAGGAGGGTGCAGTGTATGGCACAAGGATGTAGCAGTGTCGGAGAGTTCGTAGGAAGAAGGCAAGGACACAACAGGGTGCAGTTTCTTTACCTTTACTTGGCAAATGCAGTCCAGGGTACCAATTACAGATGGCACAGGAGCAGACTAGCCTGGAAGCAACTCAGGAATCTCTCTCTCAGATGGGTTGTGTAGTCTCCTTCCTAGCGCTTAGTTGAGGTACATGCAGCACTGTGTAACACAGAAGTTCCTCCTTCTTATCTTCTTTTAGAACTACCTAGTATGACAGACAGCTGTAGCCCTCTATCTCTCTTGGCTCACCCGTCACTGTTGTGCCTCCTAGTCTTAGGTGGGAATAGAGCATTTACAGCTTCCTACTCCTCTGGTTTCTGTTACAGGACCTTCAGTATCCATACAACCGTGGAGACTAGGCTCCAGATCATGCGCTATCACTTGGAGGGAGCTCTCTTTCCTCAGCTCAACCTCCAGCTTCTCTCCACACGTCTACACTCGTTGCCCTCCTTACACTAACTGCCCATTTCCCTTCCTGGCCCTCAGAGAGCACTCCTCCCCCAATTCTGGTTCAGAGCTCTCTCTGCTGGCCTGGAGTGGGAACTGTGTTGCATGACATGGTTAACTGCTAGAGAGATCCCTCATTGCTTCCAAGCCTGACATCACTCTCCCTGGAGGAAGGCAATGCCAGTGTGGCGGCCATACTCCTGGGGGCGCCACATTCCCCCTTAGTGCAATTCAGCACTCCTGGGCTGATGAAAAACATACACAACATATAAACAATTAAACAAGTATAAATGTACAAAATTTAGAACAATTACAAAAAACAAAAGCTCCAAAAATAGTTCTGTGATGGTAAGTCCATGCATCAACGTCTATGTTCCATTCCTGGGCAAATGGTGAACTATGTACAAAGTTAGTGACCACACACTGTCCTGTGGCCAAAATGTCCATAAAACAAACGAGAAAACTCAAAAAGGAAATTTCTTACAGAATATCTGCAGGCACAAACTTGAACAGTTACATATATACACACAATTTCAACATTTACATGAACTTATCTATACACGATATCTGATGGGCGGTATACCTTGTGTAGTACGGGTAGACCTGCGTAACTCTAGTGTGGGTAAACTGGGTAGTATCCTCCTACAGACTCTTAGTCTCACCATGGGTATGGCAGATTCACCACTGGCAGGGCGAGGATTCTCTGGCTCCACTGCTGGTGTGGCATCCACTGCTTGAACTGCCTGATTCTCAGAGTTCTCATGAGTGACTTCTTCTTGTACTGCCAGTTGGGGAAATGTCAACACTGGCACCACTATGACATCATTTACTTTAGTCCACTTGGCAGGGAATTCTCCAAGTATTGTGCTGACCTTTTCTTCTTCTATGGGTTGGGTGTTATTTTGTTCTTCCATTCTTTCTTTTAGCTGGTCAGAGCATAATTTCAAATGATCCCTTGATATTGCTGCTGAGGTTTCTCCTCCATCTTTACTAATAAGTAGTGTTGAGCTTTCCGATACCGCAAGTATCGGGTATCAGCCGATATTTGCCGTATCGGAATTCCGATACCGAGTACCGATACTTTTTTCGTATCGGATACCGGAATCGGAAGTCCAAAATGCAATGAGCCACTTTTGTGGCTCTGATTGGCTGCCGAAATGACGTCATCATGATGCGCTGTCTGTGCGCATCATGATGCGCCGTCAGTTCGGGCCTTCGGGGGGTCTGTGCCGACTGTCCGGGGGTCTGTACCGGCCTGCCGGGGGGCTGTGCCGACTGTCCGGGGGTCTGTACCGGCCTGCCGGGGGGCTGTGCCGGCCTGCCGGTGGTCTGTGCCGACTGTCCGGGGGTCTGTACCGGCCTGCCGGTGGTCTGTGCCGACTGTCCGGGGGTCTGTGCAGGCTCTGGGGGTCTGTGCCGACTGCCCGGGGGTCTGTGCGGCCTGCCGGGGGTCTGTACCGGCCTGCCGGGGGGCTGTGCCGGCCTGCCAGTGGTCTGTGCAGGCTCCGGGGGTCTGTGCAGGCATCGTCCAATGGGACTACAAGTCCCATCGGGTGATGCCTGCTACCATGACAGTGATTGACACATTAGCCAATGATGGGACAGTAGTAGTCCCATCATCCGGCTAATGTGCTGAATGTAAAAAATAAAATAAAATAAAAAAAAAAAAAATTACATGCTACATACATGCTACATACATGCTACATACATGCTACATACATGCAACATGCATACTACATATATACTACATGTAACATACATACTACATATATACTACATGCAACATACATACTACATACATGCTACATACATACTACATACATGCTACATACTACATACATGCTACATAGATACTACATACATACTACATACATAATACATATATACTACATGCATGCAACATACATACTACATACTTGCTACATACATACTACATACATAATACATATATACTACATGCATGCAACATACATACAACACATATACTACATGCATGCAACTTGCATACTACATATATACTATATATACTACATGTAACATACATACTACATATATAGTACATGCTACATACATGCAACATACATACTACATACTTGCTACATACATACTACATACATGCTACATACATACTACATACATACAACATATATACTACATGCATGCAACATGCATACTACATATATACTATATATACTACATGTAACATATATACTACATGCTACATACATGCAACATACACACTACATGCTACATACATGCTACATACATAGTACATACATGCTACATACATACACTACATGCATGCAACATACATACTACATATATACCACATGCATGCAACATGCATACTACATATATACTGCATATATACTACATGCATGCAACATACATACTGTATATACTACATACAATACATACATATAGACATACAGTACATATAACATAGAGTACATACTCACCGTCACTTGTCACTTTGATCCCCGAAGCCATTGTCGCCTGAGGAATAAATATCAAAATAAAAAAACACCGATATACTTACCCCGATCCGCAAAAGTCCACGAGGGTCCCACATCGATCTTGCGTGGAGAACAGCAGCATCAGCTGATGCTACCATTCTCTACCAGCTCCAGGAATACAATGATGGAAGGTAGGTATCCTTCCGCACTGTATTCCTCCACCACTGTAAAAAAAAAAAGGTCCCACGCAGCAATGGCATAAAGTGAGACTAGGGACTTTTTTTTACAGTGGTGGAAGAATACAGTGCGGAAGGATACCTACCTTCCGTCATTGTATTCCTGGAGCTGGTAGAGAACGGTAGCATCAGCTGATGCTGATGTTCTCCACGCAAGATCGACGTGGGACCCTCGTGGACTTTTGCGGATCGGGGTAAGTATATTGGTGTTTTTTTATTTTGATATTTATTCCTCAGGCGACAATGGCTTCGGGGATCAAAGTGACAAGTGACGGTGAGTATGTACTCTATGTTATATGTACTGTATGTCTATATGTATGTATTGTATGTAGTATATATGTATGTTGCAAGCATGTAGTATATATGCAGTATATATGTAGTATGCATGTTGCATGCATGTGGTATATATGTAGTATGTATGTTGCATGCATGTAGTGTATGTATGTAGCATGTATGTAGTATGTATGTAGCATGTATGTAGCATGTAGTGTGTATGTTGCATGTATGTAGCATGTAGTATATATGTTACATGTAGTATATATAGTATATATGTAGTATGCATGTTGCATGCATGTAGTATATATGTTGTATGTATGTAGTATGTATGTAGCATGTATGTAGTATGTATGTAGCAAGTATGTAGTATGTATGTTGCATGTATGTAGCATGTAGTATATATGTAGTATGTATGTTACATGTAGTATATATAGTATATATGTAGTATGCAAGTTGCATGCATGTAGTATATATGTTGTATGTATGTTGCATGCATGTAGTATATATGTATTATGTATGTAGTATGTATGCAGCAAGTATGTAGTATGTATGTTGCATGTATGTAGCATGTAGTATATATGTAGTATGTATGTTACATGTAGTATATATAGTATATATGTAGTATGCATGTTGCATGCATGTAGTATATATGTTGTATGTATGTTGCATGCATGTAGTATATATGTATTATGTATGTAGTATGTATGTAGTATGTATGTAGCATGTAGTATGTATGTAGCATGTGGTATGTATGTAGCATGTATGTAGTATGTAGTATGCATGTAGTATGTAGCATGTATGTAGTATGTATGTTGCATGTAGTATATATGTAGTATGTATGTTACATGTAGTATATATGTAGTATGCATGTATGTAGCATGTATGTAGCATGTAAATTTTTCTTTTTTTTTTTTTTTACATTCAACACATTAGCCGGATGATGGGACTACTACTGTCCCATCATTGGCTAATGTGTCAATCACTGTCATGGTAGCAGGCATCGCCCGATGGGAATTGTAGTCCCATCCTGCACAGACCACCAGCAGGCCGGCACAGCCCCCCGGCAGGCCGCACAGACCCCCGGGCAGTCGGCACAGACCCCCAGAGCCTGCACAGACCCCCGGCAGGCCGGCACAGCCCCCCGGCAGGCCGCACAGACCCCCGGGCAGTCGGCACAGACCCCCGGCAGGCCGCTACAGACCCCCAGGCAGTCGGCACAGCCCCCCCGAAAGGCCCGTACAGACCCCAGAGAGGCTGTACAAGGCAAAAATAGGGTTTTTCTTATTCCAATACCAGAAGTCCCATAGACTTGAATGGGACTTCCGGTATCGGAATCGGCGATACCCGATATTTTTTTTAGATCGGCCGATCCATTCCGATCCGATACTTTTAAGTATCGGACGGTATCGCTCAACACTACTAATAAGGCACACCTTGGTATTGTCAAAGTTTCAGGGTAGAATGGTGTAGGGTTCAGCTTCCCATTGGTCATCCAATTTATGCATCCTCCTTTTCCTCTTTAGGACTTGTTCTCCTAGTGACAAGGGAACTGCAGGTGCATGTTGATTGTAGTGCCTTTCTTGTTTTTGTCTTGCCTGAGCGAGACTCTTTTTGACACACTCTTGTACTCTTCAATACTGTTGCTGCCTCTGTGTGCCCCAGTCAGCATCTGGTGACGTCACCTCAGGTGTAAGGACTCCCATATTCAAATCAATAGGCAGCTTACCAGGCCTCTCTCTCATTAGGTAGGCTGGAGTGCAGTTGGTGGAATTCACATGAATGTGGTTGTAGAGGTCTACTAGATCTGGCAACTTTTCTGGCCACAGATTCCTCTGTTTTAAAGGCAAGGTCTTCAGTAGGTCGATCACCACCTGGTTCATCTTTTCACACATGCCATTGGTCTGTGGATGGTACGGTGTTGTCCTGATCTTCTTGCAACCGTACAAGTTACAGAATTCCTGGAACACTTCCGCCTCAAAGGCTGGACCTTGATCTGTAAGCACTCGCTCGGGATATCCGTGTGGTCGACAAAAATGCTGTTGGAATGCTCTGGCTGCTGTCCTGGCTGTTTGATCCTTGACAGGCACAGCTACCAGAAATCTTGAGTAGTGGTCAATGATGGTAAGAGCATATACTTTATGTAGCCTGTACGGCTTGGGACCAGCTTCACATGGTCCAGGGTGACCAACTCGAGTGGCTGTTTGGTTATTATTGGCTGCAGAGGAGCTCTCTGGCTGCTTCGATCCTTTCTGCGCAGGTTACATTGTCCACACTCCCGGCAACACCTTTCAATGGCTTTCCTCATACCAGCCCAGTAGAATCTCTCCCGGAGCAATGCTTCCAACTTCTTCCATCCGAAGTGGACAGCTCCATTGTGGTATGCTTCCAAGACCATTGATGCCTCTCTCTTTAGGTCTACCACCTGCCAGACCAGCTCATGAGTGCGGCTATTGATACTCCTCAGACACAGCTTTCCTTCATAAATGAACAGCCAGCCTCTTTCCTTCCACAACTGCTGGGTTTCTTCAGGAGCATTCGACTCTGGGCGTGAGTCAGCTTGTGACAGTAGCTCCTTCACCAGGCGGTCTGCGGGGTCCCTATCCTGGGTTTCTGCCCAGTCATGATGGGGCAATGGATTTAGGGTGGCCTCTTTCAAGCCAGACCTTCTGTTTCTCACTCCTTGGGCACGTTGGGCTGCAATTGGCCGGTGGAAGGGAGGTAACTCTATTTCTTCAAGAGCCTCAGGGTCTTCTCCACATCTGGCAGATTAGGCATTCTGGACAGCGTATCAGCATTGACATTCTTGTGCCCCGCTCGGTACTTGATGGTAAATTCATAGTTAGACAGCCGAGCCATCTATCGCTGCTCCAGTGCACCTAGTTTTGCAGTTTCCAAGTGAGTCAACGGGTTTTTGTCCATGAAGATGGTAAACTTGGCTGAAGCTAGGTAATGCTTGAATCTTTCAGTCACAGCCCAGACTATGGCAAGGAACTCCAGCTTGAAGGAACTATAGTTGTCAGAGTTCCTTTCAGTGGGATGAAGCTTCCTGCTGGTGTAGGAGATCACTCTTTCTTTGCCATTCTGTACCTGTGACAGTACTGCTCCCAGTCCCACGTTGCTGGCATCAGTATACAACACAAAGGGCTGGTTATAATCTGGGTAGGCCAGAACTTCATCTCCTGTGAGAGCCATCTTCAGTTGGGTGAAGGACCTCTCCAACTCCTCACTCCATTCAAATGTGGAACTTTTCTGTTTGGCTTTCTTGGACTGCCCCACCAGAAGATTTTGCATTGGAGTGGCTATTTCAGTGAAGCCTTTGATGAACCTTCGGTAGTAGCCTACCAACCTGAGGAATTGACGTACTTCATGGAGGTTGCTGGGCTTCGGCAAGTCCCGGATGACTGTGACTTTGTCAGGATCTGGTGCCACACCTTCTGCACTCACTACATGACCGAGGTACTGTACGTTGGGCTTCAGGAGGTGGCATTTGGAAGGCTTCACCTTCAGGCCAAAGTTGGACAAGGCTTCAAACACCTCAGCCAGGTGCTTCAGATGGTCTTCATGAGTTTTGGAGAAAACAATGACATCATCCAGGTACAACAGGACTGTCTCAAAGTTTTTGTGTCCCAGACAGCACTCCATCAGCCGTTGGAATGTCCCAGGAGCGGTGCATAGCCCGAATGGCATGTAGTTAAACTCGCAGAGTCCCATTGGGGTGCTGAAGGCCATTTTCTCCTTGTCTGCCTCTGCCATGGGAACCTGCCAATACCCACTAGTGAGATCCAAGGTGGAAAAGTAGTTAGCAGTTTTAAGTGCAGCTAATGACTCTTCAATTCTGGGTAATGGGTAGGCATGTTTATGTGTAATGCTGTTAATTTTTCTGTAAACAACACACATTCTCATGGTACCATCCTTTTTCTTTACAAAGGCTATTGGGGCTGCCCAGGGGCTACAACTGTCACTGATCACCCCAGCCTCCTTCATTTCTCTCAACATACCTTTGGCACATTGATATTGTGTTGGGGGTATAGGCCGGTACGTTTCTTTAATGGGTGGATGATCTCCAGTGGGGATATGATGTTGAACCCCTTTTGCCTTCCCAAAGTCTAGAGGGTGTTTACTGAATACCCGCTCATACTCCTGAGTCACTCTGTAAACCCCATTCTTTTGGTATGAAGGGGTGGAGTCAATCCCCACCTGCAGTTGCTGGCACCACTCCTCCAGCTGCTTTACAGAGCCATTGTCCTCCACCTGGTCGGATGAGACCAAGGGCTCTGCTGCCTGCATTGCATTGTTACTGACAGTGAGCAGGTTAGCAACTGTGGCATACCGAGGTATTGTGGCCTCCTCCTCCCCACAATTCAAAAGACGTACTGGTACTCTCCCTTTTCATACATCAACTACCCCTCTGGCTGTCAGGACAGTAGGCCTGCTATCAGAGTACACTGGCTCTACCAATGCCTGGTAATCTTTCCCTCTGAGGCCTATGGCTGCCCGACACCAAATCAACATTTCACATCTGGGGGGTATTGCAATGGGGAAAGCATCACTCACTCTGATGCTGCCAATTTCTCCACCAGAGAGTTCTACCTCCTGTCATTGCATCAGGGCCTTGATCTCCTTCTGCAGGACTCGTTGTTCACTGGAACCAGCAGTCTCAGCCACCTGTTGCAACAAGACAATAACCTTGGAAAGACAATTTTCAATTACATTTGTACCAAGAGTCATCATGGGATTATATTCTCGTCGATCAATATCCACAACTATAAGACCTTGAGATTTTAACTCCACCCTCCCCACTTTAACAGTAATTTCTTTATATCCTACTTGTGGTAAAGACTGACCATTACTGGCAACTACTGTGAGTTCATCACTTGGGCCACAGGTAAGTTCAGAGTCAGCCCAATACCGCTTGTAGAGGATATAGGGCATAGTGATCACCTGGGAGCCAGTGTCCAGCAAAGCATTCATGGGGATGCCATCAAACACCACTGGAAGGATCGGTCTCCCTCCAACATACTTGGCTCGCCAGTTCTTTGGGCCTTGTGGACCTACTCCTGCCCCAGGGGTTGCTCGTTTAAATAGCAATCTTGCAAGGTGGCCTGCCTTGTGGCAGTGACGACAGATGGGGCGTCCGTCCTGGTCATAGCGATCGTTGCTTCTCCCTCGGACTGGCGGGGTTCTCCTCTTCTGGAGCCACGGGACATCCTCTGGACTGGAAGCAAGCTGGATCTTCTCCTTGGAGGACACCAGCAGGGACTGCATGGTTTTAGTAAGTGCAGCCATACCTTCGGTCAACTCCTGGACCTGAAGACGCAGTTCTTCAGTTGGATCTTTATCCAGAGTCTGTGCATCAGCCTCCACAGGGATGGAAGGGAAAGATGCTGCTTCCTGGTGGTAGGTGATCGCTGGGCGCCTAGGGGGCTCTGGATGGCTGGCAGTTGGCTCCTGCAGCACCCGGATAGCCCTGTCCTTGAAATCAGCAAAGTCTAGATCAGGATTCTGAAGGGCTATGATGCGCAGCTGTGCCCTGTGGGTGCTGGATAGGAGTCTTTCAATAAATTGCTCCTTTAGCAGTCCGTCTCCATCTTTCACACTGTCAGGGTCAATCTGCTTGACGGCTCGCAGTGTTTCCTGCAGGTTAAGAGCATATATTGTCCTGCGCTTTCTGTTTACATCCAAAGAACCTCATCTTGATTTCAGCTGCAGTGCAAGTGTCAAAGGTGCATCATAGCTTGGCCAAAATCTTTTTAACAGTCTCTTTGTCAGTGTCCTGCCAGGATTTTACTTCTCTCTTTGCTGCACCTATTAGCTGCCAATAAGGATGTTCACCTTCTGGCTCTCAGATAGAGGATACACCTCAAACAAACTGCACAGTCTCTCTTTAAATTCATTCAGGGTATGTGACTCCCCTGAATACTGCTGTAGCCAGGCTGCTCCCATTATGTAAGGCATATACAGCGGCATTATGGGGACCGCTGCGATGGGCGCTATTGGAGTCGCAGCCGCGTTGGGCACTGCATCTTGCGGCGCTGAGGGGCTGGCAGGGGCGTCTGCCGCTGCATTGGCGCGTGCCTCAGACATTCTCCTTCCCCCCTAGTTAACGCTTACCAGCTGTAGGCCTCAGCTCTTCCCGTATTGCGCGCTGTCCTCTCTTCCCACGTGGCACTTCACTTCCTCGCGCTCCTCGGCAGAGTCCGCCCACGAAGGCCCGCCTCTTTGGTCTCCTGTGTGCGCCAAGCAGCGGGATAATGGCGGCAATGGCGCCAACAGTCCACAGTACACAAAACAGTCTCTGGCACAGAGGACCTGGGGATACCGGGCTCCGTTATCCTGTTTGTGGGGCCAAAATGGGTCATCCTCCCAGGGCTGTGGGGTACTCGGTACTGGGCCGGTCCTTCAGAGGGGAGTGTAACAGCAGCGATGACCTGGTCCGTGGCCCTGGGCACCCATGTAAAAGGGGATTGAGTGATGGGAATAAAGTTTATGAATGATTTGTGACGCCACCTGTGGTGTTCGGCAAAGGAGGTGTTAAGCCGACGCTGCAGACAGATCCTCTGGGCCAGATGGTGGGGGTGCAGCAGTGATGTTACAGCCCTCCACAGGCAGGGCCATTGGTCCCAGGGCACTGTAGATAGGTGTTGGGAAGGAGGGTGCAGTGTATGGCACAAGGATGTAGCAGTGCCGGAGAGTTCGTAGGAAGAAGGCAAGGACACAACAGGGTGCAGTTTCTTTACCTTTACTTGGCAAATGCAGTCCAGGGTCCCGATTACAGATGGCACAGGAGCAGGCTAGCCTGGAAGCAACTCAGGAATCTCTCTCTCAGATGCGTTGTGTAGTCTCCTTCCTAGCGCTTAGTTGAGGCACATGCAGCACTGTGTAACACTGAAGTTCCTCCTTCTTATCTTCTTTTGGAACTACCTCGTATGACAGACAGCTGTAGCCCTCTATCTCTTTTGGCTCACCCATCGCTGTTGTGCCTCCGAAGTGGGAATAGAGCATTTACAGCTTCCTACTCCTCTGGTTTCTGTTGCAGGACCTTCAGTATCCATACAACCATGGAGACCAGGCTCCAAATCATGCGCTATCACTGGGAGGGAGCTCTATATCCTCAGCTCAACCTCCAGCTTCTCTCCACATGTCTACACTCGTTGCCCTCCTCACACTAACTGCCCATTTCCCTACCTGGCCCTCAGAGAGCACTCCTCCCCCAATACTGGTTCAGAGCTCCCTCTGCTGGCCTGGAGTGGGAATTGTGTTGTATGACATGGTTAACTGCTAGAGACCCCTCATTGCTTCCAAGCCTGACATCACTCTACCTGGAGGAAGGCAATGCCAGTTTGGCGGCCATACTCCTGGGGGCGCCACACAGGCGTACTTATCTGCCCTGTTGAGGGCAGACCAAAGTACTACAGTGTACAGGCGCAGTGAATGGTCAGAGAGGCCCAGTGCCTGCACAGTGCAGTACTTTACTCTGCCCTCAACAGCCTTATTTCAAAGACAAAACTGACCACATCTAACAGGAACTTGTATCCCAATCTTCTATTATCATGGATCCTTTTCCTTCCCACATTCTGTCAAGCTCACTTTTCATCTTTGAATTGGTCAGAGTGAAAGAAGTTACCAATCTCATTGCTAGTGATGAGCAATCATGCTCGGATAACACCTTATACTCTGATCATGCTCTGGTGTTATTCGAGTATATTGGGTGTACGCGTATATTATGTTCAAGTACTTGTGGCTGCATGATTTTTGGCTGTTAGACCACCTCAACACATGTGGGGATTCTCTAACAAGCAGGCAATCCCCGCATGTGTTGAGGCTGTCTAACAGCTGGAAATCATGCTGCCACATGGACTCGAATATAATATACGAGCACACCCAAGATACTCGAATAACACCCGAGCATGCTCAGATAAGACGTTATCTGAGCACGTTCGCTCGTCATTACTACTTCTAACAGCTAAATCTAACGATCACTACTCCTTGCTGATTCTCCTGGATCTTTATGCAGCATTTTACACTATGGACTACCATCTCCTTGTCTTTATGCTACACTATCAGTCTTCGCTCTATACTGGTCTCCATTTCTTCTCCTCCAACCTCTCTGACAGGTCCTTCGCTAATTTATTTGCTGGCTCTTCTTCCACTGATCTTCCCCATACTGTCATGGTTCCTCAAGGTTCTGTCTTAGCCAACCTACTCTTTTCTCTATACACCCCTCCAACTATCAGCAGATTTGGTTTCCAGTACCATCTACAGCAGGGGTCCCCAACCTGTAGCTCGGGAGCCACATGTGGCTCGCTGTCCCATGAATTGTGGCTCGCGACTGCCTGCCACTTTGGTGCATTAGGCCCAGGTCTCGCAAACAAGTATAAAGAGCACATATCAAAATGGTGAATTTTGTAAGTAGCTCTGCAAAGAATAGCATATATGGATGCACATTTGCTGGTCTTAGGGGTTTAGAGATGTTTTAGATGTGACACACTGGAGGATGATACTACCTGTTAGAGGAGGTGCTCAAACCTGGATGCAACAATGTGTTGGGTGTAAAGTTGAGCGACTTTTGGTTTTTTAGGGTCGAGTTTCGTTTCGTGAAACCCGACTTTTCCAAAAGTCGGGTCGAGCAAGATCGGCCGATTATAGGGAAAAGTCGGGGTCGTCCCGAAACACGAAACCCAATGTAAGTCAATGGGGAATAAAAGTCGGCAGTGAGAGGAGGACAGGAAACACACCTACAGTGCCCATTTGAATGCCAAAAGCATCAATTCTTCTTACTTAAGCTTGTCAACCTTAATTAATTTCATAATACAAGTTACGCACTGAAAAATGGGGGTTATTTGGCTAAAGTTGTGGGGGGGTAGGGCTGGCTCCAGGTTTTCATGTGCCCTGGGCGAAAGAGTTCCCCTTTAACACATACCACAACTCATCATGCTCCGATACGGCAGAGAAATAGCGGTATAGTACAATGAAAAATACTTCACTTTTTACATCTCATGACGAGGCCCATCTATTTCTCCATACAGAATCATTGGTCCCATATAATGTTTGAAACAGTATATGATGAGCTTCACATAATGCTACAGTATATGTTGGTCCCCATGGATGAAGCTCCACTGTCTTATGGGCCCAAATAATGCTCCAAACATAATGGGCCCCATTTCTAATGCTCTAGTGTATAATGGGCCCTGTAAATGCTGCTCCAGTGTCTGATGTCCACCTTTGGAATGTTCCAGTGTATGGTGGGCCCCATCTATCATTCTCCAGAGTATAGTGCTCCCCAAAAATTGCTGTCCCAACATTGAAAACAATCAAATAAGTCTCCTCACTAGGGAATCCCTGTACTAGTCTGGACTCCTCGTCGTCCCCATCTTCCATCTCACTGCACAGTATTTCAACCTTGCAAGTGCTGTGATCCTGAGCAAGCAGGGGGGGCCCACTCGTTGGCGACGGCACTGGCACAGGGCCCCTGATAGTACGGTGGTGTGTCTGATGGCGGGTGGGCCGAACCTGCACTTTCATCTGCAGCTTCCTCTTTGTCACCGTGTAAGATGGAACTGTATATGGGAAGGGTAACCTGAGTTTTATCAGGGTCAGATTCAGGCCGTGTAGCGTGCGAGGGGAATGTAGTGGTCTGGGTCAATGTACCAGCAGATTCATCGAGCAGTGGCTGGGCATCAGTGTACTTGTGTCGCCCCCAGGAGTACGGTCGCCACAGTGGCATTACCTTCCTCCTAGGGAGTGTGATGTCATGCTTGGGAGCAACGAAGGATCTCTCTAGCAGGTTAACTGATTGGGCGGCGTTATTCCCACGAGTCATGACCCTCCAAACAGCGTTCATGAAGGCAAAGTGTTTGTTTTACGTGGGCAGTATGGTTGCAAAGCTGAACCTTAAAGGAATGTCCAGAAGGGCACCACCAGGAGTGGAGCCTACGGTTAAATTCGACTCCACCTGGGAAACCTCAACCATGCCAGCTACAGAACAGATGCACACATTGCAAGCTTAATTCCGTTAACGAACGAGACTCCGTCATGCCCCGCAGTCCGAGTCCGGCTTACTAGAGGGACACATGAGGCTTTGGCACATGAGATTGGCAAATAACTGATGTGTCATGCCCTTACATGTCCGTGGCTGCATGTGCGCTACACTGAAAAGGCCAGCGTTTGTCGCTTACAGGTGCAGATAACCCGCTGAACAACGTTAGTGATGGGGATCACTGATTACAATTATTACCCGCGAACGATGATTTCCCAGTAAGTGCAGGTCAACCGCAGTTCCGGAATTAGGCCTAACCGTCATTCCTGAAAAAATGAAAAACTTACGTGTGCAAACCACAGGTGCTGTAGCTTGGTTAACAGCTCGCCAGCCGTTCTCACGCCCAGTATGGCTTGCACGTGATTGCACAAAGGTGAGAAAGGGTACAGTATCCCCGGATAACATGTATGGATAGCGTACACATTCAAAATATATGTCTATACATCAGGAGGCAGGCTCAGACGGTGTTAGGCCCAGTATGGATTGCACGTGATTGCACAAAGGTGAGAAAGGGTACCGTATCCCCGGATAACATGTATGGATAGCGTACACATTCAAAATATATGTCTATACATCAGGAGGCAGGCTCAGATGGTGTTAGGCCCAGTATGGCTTGCACATGATTGCACAAAGGTGAGAAAGGGTACCGTATCCCCGGATAACATGTATGGATAGCGTACACATTCAAAATATATGTCTATACATCAGGAGGCAGGCTCAGACGGTGTTAGGCCCAGTATGGCTTGCACGTGATTGCACAAAGGTGAGAAAGGGTACCGTATCCCCGGATAACATGTATGGATAGCGTACACATTCAAAATATATGTCTATACATCAGGAGGCAGGCTCAGACGGTGTTAGGCCCAGTATGGCTTGCACGTGATTGCACAAAGGTGAGAAAGGGTACCGTATCCCCGGATAACATGTATGGATAGCGTACACATTCAAAATATATGTCTATATATCAGGAGGCAGGCTCAGACGGTGTTAGGCCCAGTATGGCTTGCACGTGATTGCACAAAGGTGAGAAAGGGTACCGTATCCCCGGATAACATGTATGGATAGCGTACACATTCAAAATATATGTCTATACATCAGGAGGCAGGCTCAGATGGTGTTAGGCCCAGTATGGATTGCACGTGATTGCACAAAGGTGAGAAAGGGTACCGTATCCCCGGATAACATGTATGGATAGCGTACACATTCAAAATATATGTCTATACATCAGGAGGCAGGCTCAGAAGGTGTTAGGCCCAGTATGGCTTGCACGTGATTGCACAAAGGTGAGAAAGGGTACCGTATCCCCGGATAACATGTATGGATAGCGCACACATTCAAAATATATGTCTATACATCAGGAGGCAGGCTCAGACGGTGTCAGGCACAGTATGGATTTGACGACCCAGACTACACAGCAGAGGAGCAGGGAGAGGTAAAGATTGCAACTGCTGGGGCCCTGCCCAAGCAAGGGGGGCCCACTCGTGGGCGTCGGTACTGGCACTGGGCCCCTCACAGTACGGCGGTGTGTCTGACGGCGGGTGTGCACCACCACCGTCAGAGACACTTGATTGCACTATGAGGGACCCTGTGCCAGTGCCCGCGCCCAAGAGTCGGCCTACCCACCTGTCCAGGGCAACGGCACTCGCACGGTGTCGTGCGCTAGGTGGTGACCCCGGCCATGGGGGGGGAGGCAGCACAGTTAGGGAGTTTTAGAAAGTGGCATATGTTGATGTTGGACATTCAGCTGATGCAAAAGGTGAAATAGGTCAAGTCCCAGGAAGAGGTGGACCAAAGCAAGCCATTTTTCTGTCACCCTATGTGTCATCAGGGGAAGGTGGGACAAAATCCTTGGAAACCCTTGCATGGTTCATTTTAATGAAGGTTAGATCATCCACATTTTGGGTTGACAGACGGGTCCTTTTTTCTGTCAGGATTGATCCAGCTGCACTGAAGACTCTTTCCGATAGCACACTTGCAGCTGGGCAAGCGAGCTCCTGTAAGGCATATTGGGCCAATTCAGGCCAGGTGTCCAGTTTAGCGGCCCAATAGTCAAAGGGGAATGACCTGTGTGGGAGAACATCGATATGGGAGGAAAAGTAGTTTGTAACCATAGTTGACAACTGCTGTCTCCTGTCACTTTCCATCGATGCAGTATTACCAGTTGTGTGAGCGGTCCGTGAAAAATCAGTCCACAACATTGTCATGAAACCCCTGTCTCCAACGCCACTTCTGCTGTTTGCACCATGAACACCTCTGCCAAGCTGCCCCCGGCCCGTACTGCTCGTGTGAGAACCATCAACGCTGCTGTGTGCTGGGAATGCCTCAAGCAACCAATTTACCAGAGTTGCTTGTTTATTAGCCAATATTAGGTCAAGGTTCTCCTGTGGCATGATGTTTTGTAATTTGCCTTTATAGCGTGGATCCAGGATGCTGGCCAACCAGTAGTCGTCATCGTTCATCATTTTGGCAATGCGGGGGTCCCTTTTTAGGATCTGCAAGGCATAATCTGACATGTGGGCCAAAGTTCCCGGTGTCAATGATGCACTGCGAGTGCTGGGTGGAGGAGCACTTTCTGGCAAATCCACATCCCTCCAGTCACGCACAAACCCTGTACCAGACCTTGCCATGCCAACATTTTCACTTGCCCCACGAGATGCATCCTCCTCCCCTAAGTAATCATCCCCATCATCATCCTCCTCCTCCTCTTCTTCCTCCACCTCGTCCAGGAGAGGTCCCTGAGCAGACAATGGCTGAATGTCATCAAGGATTCCCTCCTCCTCTTCCTCCTCGTCAACATTGGCTGCAGACGCCTGCTCCTTAAGGTGCGTCAAAGTTTGCATGAGCAGACACATAAGTGGGATGCTCATGCTTAGGATGGCGTCGTCTGCGCTTTCCAGCCGTGTGCATTCCTCAAAACACTGAAGGACTTTACAGAGGTCTTTCAGCTTCGACCACTGCACACCTGTCAACTCCATGTCTGCTCTCAAAGTGCCTGGCCATGTATCCTCCCACAAATGCATTATGGCCTGCCTCTGCTCGCACAGCCGCTCCACCATGTGCAGGGTGGAGTTCCACCTTGTTGCAATGTCGATAATGAGGCGGTGGTTAGGAAGGTGGAGCAATCGCTGCAGCTTCTGCATACGAACGGAGTGTACAGGCGACCGGCGGATGTGCGCGCACAGTCTTCGCACCTTCTGGAGCAGGGCTGTTAAGTCCGGATAATTTTTGAGGAAGCACTGCACCACCAGGTTCAAGGTGTGAGCCAAGCAAGGTATGTGGCTGAGTTTTGAAAGGGCTATGGCTGCCACAAAATTACGGCCGTTATCACTAACTACCTTGCCTGCCTCACGATGTACACTGCCCAGCCATGACTCAGTTTGTCGCTTCAAGTACTCGGCCAGCACCTCGGCGGTGTGTCTGTCGCCCAAACACATCATCTTCAACACAGCCTGCTGACGCTTTCCACTAGCTGCTCGATAGGGGGACACCTCGTGTGCAACAGTGGCAGCTGCAGATGGAGTGCTCGTACGACTGCGCTCTGTGGACGAGCTTTCGCTTCTGGAGGAGGAGGAGGAGGGTCGAACGCCTACAGCCAACTGTTTCCTATACCATGGGCTAGGCAGCACTGTCCCACCACCGCTGTCCCCTGTGGACCCTGCATCCACCACATTAACCCAGTGCGCAGTGATGGACACATAACGGCCCTGGCCATGCCGACTGAACCATGCATCAGTTGTGAGGTGCACCTTTCCACTCACTGACTGCTTTAGTGCATGGACAATGCGGTCTTTTACATGATGGTGGAGGGCTGGGATGGCTTTGCGAGAGAAGAAGTGGCGACTGGGTAGGTCATAGCGTGGTACTGCATAGGCCATGAGTTCGCGGAAAGCTGCGCTTTCCACCAACCGATAGGGCATCATCTCAAACGAGATTAGTTTGGCAATGTGGGCGTTCAAACCCAGTGTACGCGGATGAGAGACTGAGTACTTTCTTGACCTACTCATAGTGTCTCGGAGGGTGTGCTGGACTTGAGAGCTGCATATGGTGGAAGTAGCGGTGGACAGGGCGGACTGAGAGAGGGTTGATGATGGTGATGGAGTTGGTGTTCTTTCTGATGGCCTAGATTCAGTATTTAGTTGATATAACAGTGGGATTCCCTGACTGCTGTGGCCTTGCAACGACACCTCAACATTTGCTGCTGTGCTAACCGGTGGACTTACAGTGGGGGAAACAATGTAGCGTTGTTGACTACCTTCTTTGTGATCAGTTGCACATGTGGCACTTGAGGTTTGGTGTTGTGTCCACGCTTGCAAGTGCATGCTGGTTAAATGTCTAAGCATGCAACTGGTATTCAAATTTTTCAGATTTTTCCCTCGGCTAATGGTCTTTGCGCACTTCTTACAGATAACCTTGGCCTGATCATGAGGATTTTGTTCAAAAAAGTGCCAAACTGCACTCTTCCTACTTTGGCAGACATTTTGCGGCCTAGCACGCTGTGATCTTTTGACCGTCTGGACAAGCTGTCCAGCAACTCTTTTGATTTTTGGAACCTGTCTTTGGAGTGCTCCGGGCCTGCCAGATAACAGCTGTTGCGATGTCGATGTCTGCTGTGGATGCTCCTCATCTGAGCTATTGGAAGCAGCACCCTCTTCCTCCAATGGATGCCAATCTGGGTCAACAACTGGGTCATCCATCACCTCCTCTTCTATGTCATGTGCACCTTCCTCTGTGTCACTGTGTATGGTGGTATAGTGTGCGGGAAGGGGCACCTGAGTCTCATCAGGGTCAGAATCTGGCTCTGTACACTGCGAGGACAATGTAGTGCTCTGAGTGAATGTACCAGCAGAATCATCTATCAGCGGCTGTGCATCAGTGCACTCCATGTCAGATTCATCTTGGCCTGGGTAATTCACCATTTCACTTGATAATCCAGGCATGGTATGTGAAAACAGCTCCATGGAGTAATCAGTAGTATGGCCTGCGTCATCCTTCAATCTTGATTGGGGTGAAGGACACAAGGAAAGGTGTGGTTCATGAACATGAGCCTCCAATGACGACTCAGTGCTTTTACTTTTTACAACTTCAGAAGAGGAGGCGATAGAGCTGGAGGCTGAGTCAGCAATGTAAGACAAAACTTTTTCCTGATGCTCTGGCTTTAAAAGCGGTTTGCCAACTCCTAGAAAACTAAGCCTTCGAAGCCTTATGGAGCCAGACGATGACGCAGGCTCAACACCTCCTGCATTCGGTCCTATTTTGCTCTTGCCACTACCATCAGATCCACCACCAACACCATCATTACCAGCTGCTAACCCCCCGCCCAATTCCACGGCCTCTTCCACCAGCCTTCCTCATTTTTTGTAGAAATGTAGGCAAAATCCAACAAACTATATAGTAATGTAAAACAAGGTACAAGGTGTCTATAGGACAGGGGAGATTTTGAATTTCTGCAGACACTAGTGGACACTGGACACTTTTGGATTGTGTGAGGTCCACTGAATATCAGAGCGCTATGTCACAGGCTCGATGGCACAGGTGTGAAAAAAGTGACTACAGGATAAGGGAGATTTTGAATTTCTGCAGACACTAGTGGACACTGGACACTTTTGGATTGTGTGAGGCCCACTGAATATCAGAGCGCTATGTCAGAGGCTCGATGGCACAGGTGTGAAAAAAGGGACTACAGGATAAGAGAGATTTTGAATTTCTGCAGACACTAGTGGACACTGGACACTTTTGGATTGTGTGAGGGCCACTGAATATCAGAGCGCTATGTCACAGGCTCGATGGCACAGGTGTGAAAAAAGGGACTACAGGATAAGGGAGATTTTGAATTTCTGCAGACACTAGTGGACACTGGACACTTTTGGATTGTGTGAGGCCCACTGAATATCAGAGCGCTATGTCACAGGCTCAATGGCACAGGTGTGAAAAAAGGGACTACAGGATAAGGGAGATTTTGAATTTCTGCAGACACTAGTGGACACTGGACACTTTTGGATTGTGTGAGGCCCACTGAATATCAGAGCGCTATGTCACAGGCTCGATGGCACAGGTGTGAAAAAAAGTGACAACAGGATAAGGGAGATTTTGAATTTCTGCAGACACTAGTGGACACTGGACACTTTTGGATTTTGTGAGGCCCACTGAATATCAGAGCGCTATGTCACAGGCTCGATGGCACAGGTGTGAAAAAAGGGACTACAGGATAAGGGAGATTTTGAATTTCTGCAGACACTGGACACTTTTTGGATTGTGTGAGGCCCACTGACGCTGTATGGTGTGAAAAAATGCATGCTCAGTACCTCAGCAGGACAAAAAAAAAAATTGGGATTGCTTTTAAAAAAGCAGTTTGCAGAGCAGTGGGTAAACAGCAATGCAGCTGTCAGGAAGCCTTAGAAGGCAGCCTAACAACCAACACCGCTGATCCACCACATTATAGCCTCCCCTTGCACTGCACACACAGTGACTGGTGTGTTGTACTGGCAAAATCGCTAGCAGCAGAAGCAGTTTTTTTTTCTTCTTCCCTGCCTAACGCTCTCCCTACAGAATCAGCAACCTCTCCCTATGCTAAGATCGGCAGAAGTAAGATGGCGGTTGGCGTGCATGCCCTTTTATAACCCCTGTGACGCCCACCAAAGCAAGCCAATCACTTGCATGCCCTTCTGAAAGATGGTGGTGACCCCTGCCTATGTCATCACGTTGTCCACAGTGTCCGTGGATCCTGATTGGCTGAAAAAGAAAACAAACTTTTGAAATGCGACTTTGGCGCGTAAGTCGCCGACCTCGTGGCCGACCTCATCCTAGGGTCGGGTTTCGTTTCATGAAACCCGACTTTGCCAAAAGTCGGCACCTTTGGAAATTTTTTGACCTGTTTCGCTCAACTCTAGTTGGGTGTCCTTGATGGGAGAATACTGAATGGGGGTACTGTGGGAAACCCTGGATCTCAGTGTACTGCTTTGGAGTGATTTCTGTGGAAAAGCTTTGGTTATCATTATACCTGTAAAGGGGGCTTTGGTTGACACTACTTTGAAGGGGGCTGGGAGCTGGATGTGGCTTGCGACCCTCTCTCAGTGCTGAATGTGGCACATGACCCTCTCTAAGCTAAATGTGGCTCTCAAAGTCAGAAAGGTTGGGGACCACTGATCTACAGTATATGTTGCTGAAACCCAATTATGCACATCTTGTCCTGACATTACCAACTTGGTCAGGAACTTCAATTCATACAAAATTTATTTAATGCAGATCAAATATTCCTTATTTTGGTCTTGGGTCACCCCAAACCCCTGAGCATATTAAAAGTAGTTTAAGAAGAAAAGGAATTGCTCATTTAACTACTATAACTTCAGTCAAGTTCTCCACTCAGCTTCCTCTGACTTGTTTGCACTGCACGCAAAGTCACTTCCTCTTAATTCTGCACTGAGGCTTCCAGCCTTTGACATTTCTAGTCATCACTATTAAAGTCCAAAAAAACATTTTACAAATAAGCAGCTAATTTTACCTTTCAATGGCAAAATATTTATTAACCTCTTCAGCCCCCAAGCCAGTTTTCATCTTCATGACCAGGCCAAATTTTACAATTCTGATCAGTGTCATCTTATGGAATATCAACTCTGGAACGCTTTAACAGATCCCAGATGCTTTTTCGTGACATAATGTACTTCATGATAACTGAAAAATTTGTTCAATATTACTTGTATTTACTTATGTCAGAAATTTGGCAAGAATTTAGAAAATTTTGCAGTTTTCAAACTTGTAATTTGTATGCCCCTTAACCAGAGAGGTATGTCACTTACCATAGTTAATAGATAGTGATGAGCGAATATACACATTGCTTCTTCCCGAGCATGATCGCGTGTCCTCCGTGTATTTTGGCGTGCTCAGAGATATAGTTTGTGTCGACGTAGCTGTCTGATTTGCTGCTGCTGGACAGCCTGAATACATGTGGGGGTTGCCTGTTTGTTAGAGAATTCCCACATGTATTCACTCTGTCTAGCAGCCGCAAATCATGCAGCTGCGTCGACAAAAAGTAAATCTCCAAGCATGCCAAAATGCTTGGAGGACACCTGAGCATGCTTGGGAATACCCGAGCAACGAGTATACTCACTCATCACTATTAATAAACAATATTTGCCATATGTCTACTTTACATCTGCATCATATTTGAAACGTAATTTTTTTGTTAGAAAGTTAAAAGGGTTAAAAGTTGATCAACAATTTCTCATTTTTCCAACAAAATTTATAAACCATTTTATAGGGACCACATCACATTTAAAGTTACATTGGGGGCCTGTATAACAGAAAATTTCCCAAAATGACACCAGTATAAAAACTGCACCCTTCAGAATCCTCAAAAATGCATTCAAGAAGTTTACTAACCCCTCAGATACTTCACAGGAATTGATGCATTGTGGAAGGAAAAAATGAACATTTGACTTTTTTTTTGCAAAAATTTTACTTTAGTTCCAAATTTTTTATTTTAACAAGGGTAAGGCTAAGTTCACACGTAGCGGAACTCTCGCAGAAATTACCGCGAGAATTCCGGAATTCCATTCCGCAGGAAAATCGCATTTTAAATTACCGCGATTTTCCCGTGGAAAAACTAGCATTTTGCAAGCGTATTTAGCTTGCAAAATGCTAGCGTTTTCCAAGTGATCTGTAGCATCGCTTGGAGAACTGATTGACAGGTTGGTCACACTTGTCAAACATAGTGTTTGACAAGTGTGACCAATTTTTTACTATTGAGGCCGCCTATGCAGCATCAGTAGTAAAAGATAGAATGTAAAAAAAAAAATAAAAAATACTGTTATTCTTACCTTCCGACGTCCCGCGCATCCGTTCCCAGTAATCCTTTGCGAAAATGCCCGCGATGATGTCCGTTCTCGCGGGATCGCGATGTCTCGCGGTAATTCGCAATGATGTTGCGCGAATGACCGCGAGACTTCGCGATCCCGAGAGAACGGACGCCATCGCGGGCATTTTTGCAAAGGATTACTGGGAACTAGAGCATGGAGAGAAGCAGGAAGGCTGCGCGGGACGCCAGAAGGTAAGAATAACAATATTTTTTATTTTAAATTCTATTTTTTACAGGGATATGGTACCCAAAGCCCGGAGGACAGTCTCCTCTCCTCCGGACCGTGGGTACCATCCACAAATGCTCTGCTTACTTTCCGCATGGTGTGCACAGCCACATGCGGGAAGTAAGCAGAACAATGCATTCCTATGGGTGCGGGATCGCAGCGATTCCGCAAAATTAATGAGCATGCTGCGGTTTTTACCAAGAAGCGATTCCACCGTGGTAAAAACCGCAGCATTAGCACAGCATTGCGGAATCCCATAGGAATGCATGGGATGCTTATTTGTTTGCGTTTTCGCGGCAAAATCGCGCGGTTAAAACCGCCGCGGAAACGCGAAAAAAACGCCACGTGTGAACTCAGCCTCACAGGAAAACCAAAATTTGTTGTCCAATTTCTCCTGAGTATGCCATACTCCATATGTAGGGGGAGAAAACTGTTTGTACGCATGTCACAGCTCGAAAGGGAAGAGCACAGTTTGACTTTTTGAACACTGAAATTACTGGAATCGAAAGGGGATGCCATTTCTCATTTGGAGAGCCCCTGACGTGCTTGACCAGCGGAAAGCCCCATTTTTTAAAGTATATCACTCATAACGTAGATCCATGAAAATAAAAAGTGATATTTTACCAACAAAAATATTTTTTATCCCCAAATTGTGCATTTTAGCAAGTGTGACAGGAAAAAATGCAATGTATAATTTACAGTATTGTGCAATTTCGTTGACACTCCATACGTGGAGGAAAACTACTGTTTGGGTTCCCAGCAGGGCTCGAAGGGAAGAAACACCATTTAACTTTTTGAATGCAAAGTTTTCTTAAATCGTTAGCTGACGCCATGTCAGATTTGGCGAGCCCATGATGTGCCTAAATAGAGGAACCCCCCCAGCAACTTACCCCATTTTGGAAACTAGATTTTGCATTTTCACAAAGGTAGCAGAAGAAAAATCGAACATATAATTTGTTATGCAATTTCTACCAAGTACAACAATACCCCATATGGGGTTAAAAAAACCTACTTTTGAGGCACAATGCAAGGGTCAGAAGGGATGAAGCACCATAGAATCATAGAATCATAGAATCATAGAATCGTAGAGTTGGAAGGGACCTCCTGGGCCATCTGGTCCAACCCCCTGCTCAAAGCAGGATTCGCTAAATCATCCCAGTCAGATGTCTGTCCAGCCTCTGTTTGAAGACTTCCATTGAAGGAGAACTCACCACTTCTCGTGGCAGCCTGTTCCACTCATTGATCACTCTAACTGTCAAAAAGTTTTTTCTAATATCTAATCTGTGTCTCCTCCCCTTCAGTTTCATCCCATTGCTTCTAGTCTTTCCTTGTGCAAATGAGAATAAAGTTGATCCTTCTACAATGTGACAGCCCTTTAGATATTTGTAGACAGCTATTAAGTCTCCTCTCAGTCTTCTCTTTTGCAAACTAAACATTCCCAAATCCTGCAACCTTTCCTCATAAGACAGGGTTTGCAGACCGGTCACCATTCTGGTCGCTCTTTTCTGAACTTGCTCCAGTTTGTTGATGTCTTTTTTAAAATGTGGTGCCCAAAACTGGACACAATATTCCAGATGAGGTCTGACCAAAGAGGAGTAGAGGGAAATAATGACTTCACGTGATCTAAACTGTATGCTTCTGTTAATACATCCTAGAATTGCATTTGCCTTTTTTGCTGCTGCATCACACTGTTGACTCATATTCAGTCTGTGATCTATTAGTATACCCAAGTCTTTTTCACATGTGCTGTCACTTAGCCCTATTCCTCCCATTCTGTACATGATTTTTTCATTTTTATTGCCCAGATGTAGTACTTTGCATTTCTCCCTGTTAAAAATCATTCTGTTAGTTGCTGCCCACTTCTCCAGTTTATTTAAATCTTTTTGAATCCTCTCTCTCTCTTCTCTAGTATTAGCTATCCCTCCTAGCTTTATCCCTCTAGTATTAGCTTTATCCCTCCTAGCTTTTTCCTATACTTATACAGTATGAGTTCAGATTTTGCTAGATTGGTTTGGGGATGCTACACAGGAAGAGCCCCTGAGTTGCCAGAACAGCAGAAAACACCCAAAAGTGATGTCATTTCTCCAAACTACACCTCTCAATGAATTCATCTAGGGATGCAGTGATCATATTGTTAGGGCTGGCAGATTGCCCTAAATAAAAATAAATAATAAAGTGCAATCGCAACCCGGGGTCCTCTGTGCAAAGATGTATAACTGCTGCTAGTGAAATAATGGCGGAACCAAGCAGCAAGTGATCAACTTAAACGATTTGTGTTAAATGCCACACAGTGTGAATGGAACTCAGCGTACCCAGCTCTCTTACTGCACAGAGTGGTACTGTGAAAAGTAGGCAAAGTACTAAATCCTGTTAAATGCCACAGGGAATTAGCACGTGGGAAAAGCTGGTTCTGCAAGTATATTGTGCTAACCGCACATGGTTAATAAAGCAGATGCTAAGTCAAGAAAGAGAAAACACGGAACGCTAGGTGCACGACCCTGTCACTTTCCCAGAGAAGTATAGCCTGAGAGTTGGACTTGCTCTGTTACTCACCTGTGATAACCGCACACAAGAAGGAAACAGATGCTAAGCCAAGGAAAGTTACCCCGTCTGTTGTGAGTTCATTTTCCCCTTCATTACTGAGGCCCGAGGAACTCCCTCTTCTGGTAAAGAAAGGTAGTGAGCCTGATTATCAAACACCTGAGGCTGATGATGATGACTGGCTGAGTGGAGTTACTGACTGGATATAGGGCTGCCAACGCCATTCTGCCCTGCGGGTGATTTCTCTGTGGGATCCTTGGAGACCAGTCTGAATTCATGCTCCTCTAAAGCTAAGTTTGCTGCTTGGCCTTTTGCTTGGGTGCTTGACTTTGTTTTGCTTTGTTTTTCTGGATTTCTGCCATTTTCTGCTGGGGTTTGCTGAATTCATTTAGCTCTGTCTTCTGAAAATACCTGAGTGCTGATTCAGTTTTTGAAGCCTAGCTGCTTCAGGGCCTTTTTCATATCAGCTTGTTGGCTTATGTTTTTGATAGGGTTTTGGCAGATTGCAGACAGCAGCCTTCCTGTCCTTTCCTATCTAGGTAGTTTTTGGGCCCCGTCTTTGCTCAGTTTATCTTTCTGTCTGTGTTAGTATTTTCATCTTGCTTCACCGTCATTATATGTTGGGGGCTACCTATTGCTTTGGGGTCTGCTCTGGGGCAGTTTAGATTTCCCCTTTCTTTCTTTAGGCCTATGTAATTCTCCGGCTGTGATCGAGGGGTCTAGGGCATCGTAGGAACCCCCCACGGCTACTGCTAGTTGTGTTGATAGGTTCAGGGGTCTGCAATCTGATAGTTGCCAACTTCTCTGGTTTTCTGGACTTAGCTTGTATTTCTGCTTTTGCCTCCTACGGTGACTCATTCATAACACCCATCCTAACCCTACCTGCTTACGTAAGTACTCTCAAAGACTAGGGCGACACATTGCAGACAGAGTGGTAGAGTATCCACTCACATAAACCACACATAAGTGTTGTGAGCTCATCTGTTCATTCATCTTTTGTGTCCGAGGATCTCCCTCTCCTGGTGAAGGAAGGTAGTGAGGCTGATTACCAAACACCTGATCAGGTGGAGGGTGACTGGGTAACGGGAACTTCTGACTGGATATAAGGCAGCCGACGCCCTTCTGAGTTGCTGGTGATTTCTCTGCTGGATTCTTGGAGACCAGTCTGATTCCTGCTTCCCAAAGATATGTTTTTGCTCTGCTATCGAACTTATTAGTTTTGGTTTTGTTTACCTTGTTTTTTGGAGTTCAGCCATCCCCAGACGGGGGTGTGCTGGATTCTTTTTCCTTGATCAGTGTTCTCTTTTGCTCTGCTTCCAGAATATTCTGAGTGCTGATATAGGGGTTGAAGTCTAGTGACTTCAGGGTCCTTTTTGCTTATCAGTTGTGTTGGCAATATTTTTTAGCAGGGTTTTCTCGGATTGCAGACAGCAGCTTTTCTATCCTGTCCTTTTTAGTTAGCTTGGGCCCCATCGTTTGCGCAACCTATCTTTCTATCTGTGTTAGTGTTTTCATCTTGCTTCACTGTCATTATATGTTGGGGGCTGCCTATTGCTTTGGGGTCTGCTCTGAGGCAGTCAGTTTTTCCCTTTTCTCTCTTTAGGCTTATGTAGATCTCCGGGTGTGACGAGGTGTCTAGGATCACCGTAGGAACACTCCACGGCTACTGCTAGTTGTGTGATAGGATTAGGGGTCTGCAATCCGCTAGTTTCCAACCTCTCTGTTTTTCTGGGCTGAGCTTGTGTTTTGTTTTTTCCTCCTCGGTGACTCAATCATAACACATAAGTAATGCTAGCGCGCCCGAGTGCACCGCTGTGAGCCTTTTTTACATTAGGCTCCATCCCAAACAGTCACGCCCAGTCAGCTGAGGCATCGCACATGGGCCAATCTGGAGCTGCTACCTCGCCAGAGCAGCAAACGTCCGACCACCAATGAGCAGATGCCACATCAAGGACATGCTCAGTCAGATGATCTCTGGACTTAGACTCCCAAGTGTCAGGCTGCACCGGCCTATTGCTTGTTACCATAGACTTGGCTGGGGAGTCAGTAGTAACCAAACAAATACCATGAGCCTCAGCAAGATGCTTGGTTTGACTTATGTGCTGAACAGCACTCGCAGTGGCTGGGCCAGAATGGGAGACTACAGAATGGGAATGGGGCCAGAATGGGAGACCACAGCACCAGGCAATGCTTGGGGTCTATCCCACACAGTGGTAGAATCCCGACACCTAACACATATTGACACCACATGTGCCTTACAGAAATTTATACTAATGGGTGGTGAAGAAAGAATAATTACAGTCTTACCAGCGCCTGGCATCGCTGGAGTCCTGGGTTCAAGTCCCACCAAAGACAACATCTGCCAGGAGTTTGTATGCTCTCCCTGTGTTTGCGTGGGTTTCCTCCGGGGTCTATGGTTTCCTGCCACATTCCAAAGACATACTGATAGGGAATTTAGATTGTGAGCCCCATCGGGGACAGCGATGATAATGTGTGCAAACTGTGAAGCGCTGCGAAATATGATAGCGCTTATAAAAATAAAGATTATTATTATTATTGAAATGTTGTTTTAGCCCCAAATTTTTAATTATTATAAGGGCTAATAGGAAAAAACGGTCTTCTCAGTTTGTTGTGTAATTTCCCTACAATACCCTACATGTAATTGGGAACTACTTTTGAGGCACACTGCAAAACTCAGAAGGGAAGGAGCGCCATAATTTACTGCAGATTTTACTGTTACGGTTTGCTGGTGAGGAAAAAATAATTACAAATTTTGTTTCAAACCAAGATTTTACATATTTTTGCAATTGGAAATGGGTAAAAATGGCAACAAAATTTGTCACACATTTTTTGCTGAACATGGAAATAACCCATATGTGGCTGTACAGTATTGCTTAGCCATATGGTGAGACTCAGGAGGGACAGAGCAGACTCTATATAGAGAGCCCTTAAGTATTACAAGAGCAGAATGCTCCCATCATGTGGCCTCATTTTGGAAATTATCATACTTTGGGAATTTATCTACAGGTGTAGTGAGGATTTGAATCCATGGGTGCTTTCCAGAAACAGGCTGCAGTGGATGTTGCTGAGTGAAAATTGCAAATCTGCTATTGTAGTGCCCATACATTGTAGTGCCCAGTACTTTGCAGTGCTCATACTTCTGGAGACATGCACCTGTAAATTAGGTTGACGCTGATCACTACAGAAATGCCAAACACATGGACATTACATGTAATTTAGGTACACAGGGTCTCAGAAAGGAGAGGTACATTTGGATTTGAGAGTTCAGAATTCACTGGATTTCTTTTGGGGGGTGAAGCGCCATAGCGCTTTTCTAGGGCCTTTCTACTGCCAGTAACGTGGAAGCCCACTATGTTATATATATATATATATATATATATAGCCTTTAAAGCCTCCATTAACAGGTTATGAACCTCAGTATTGACTTACTTTTTTTGTGGATTTAAGCTTTTATTGGCAAAATTTTACAATAACGTTTTGGATCACATTTATCTGGTGCTCTACGCTGAGCACTTCCATCAGGGTTTCCATCTAATTCTCCAAATCATGTGTTTCAGATAAAACCCCTGAGATATCATTTCACTATTATGAGGCAGCAGAGTTACTTTGGGCTTAATCTAGCCTCTGTTCAGTAGTGTCCTTTTCAAAAGTGCACAAAATTGTGGCCGACGGCACTTTTATGCACAAGTAACAAGACAGGCACCGCAAGATCATAGGCTAGACAACGCCCAAAGTGACTCATTATAGGGAACCTTAAATCGGTGGGTCCATCTGAATCACGCATGTCAAAGACACAGGATAAATGTGAGGCGACCCTTACTGTGATCTTTGAGAGGCAGTATGAACAAATCAACAGCAAGTCAAGAATTATTTTCATTCTTTTTATGCCTTTTTTCACGTCATATAAGTGATTAGATGACTTTATTTCAGTGTGATTACAAAGTTATCAGATTTATAAAAAAAATATATGTTTGGCTGCTGTCACACACTAAAAGACGCTTTTTTTGTGCAAAACTAGTTTTTCATCGTCATATTATGAGTGCTATAATTTTCCATATTTCTGCCGACAGGGTTATGTGAGGGCTTGGTTTCTGCGGAATAATTTGACGTTTTTATGGTACCATTTTTGAGCACGACTTTTTTCATCGCTTTCTACTCCTATTTTTGGAAAGCAGAATGAACAAAAACCAACAATTCGGGATTTTTCTTTATGCCATTCAGCATGAGGTAAAATTGATTAAGTCGCTTTATTCTTCAGGTCAGAACAATAGCAGAGATATCTTATTTATATAATGTTTTATGTGTTGATGCTTTTACACAATAAAAACTATGTTATAGAAAAAAAATGTTTTTGCATCGCTTTTTTCTGAAAGCTATAACTTTTTTATTTTTCCACTAACAAGCCGCCAAACAGCTTTGTTTTTTGTGAAACGATGATGTTTTAAGCTATACCACTTTTATGCATTCGCCTTTTTGATCACGTTTTATTTCACTTTTTGTTCGACGGCATGATGAAAAAGCATTGTTTTGTGCCTCATTTTTTTTTTTACGGTTTTCACTGAAGGGGTTAACTAGTGTGTCAGTTTTGTAGATCAAGCTGTTACAGACAAGGCGATAGCAAATAAGTGTACTTTTTTAGTATTTTTTTCCCATAAAACCTCCTATTTATGGATACAATATATTTTTATTTTTTATTTATTATTTTGTGATTTTTTTCCTAATATTTTAACTTAACTTTTTTTTATAATTTTTTACTTAGTATCTCTATGGGACTTTCACTTTTTGTAGTGTAATCACTGTTATAAAACATTGCAATGCACCAGCATTGCAAAGCTTTATACCTAGGAACAACTAGTGGAAAATTAAAAAGCGCAATAGGGTTTATCTGAGAGAGAGTTCCAACAATATAATAGGATTGCACTCACCTATTGCCTGTAGAAAATCGCATAACAAACTCATAAGAGTTATCACAGCTGCCGCAGATCCACTAGGTCAGCTCGTGACCAAGTCAGGGTAAGCAATCTGAAAATTAAGTGGTTAATATCTGCGCTGCTGTAAAGATGAAGGTCCAGATATGTAGAATATGAAGATGATGGTTTATTCACTCAACGCGTTTCAAAGTTACTAGGACATCTTCAGGAGAGGCTTTATACCTGTCAGTGCTGTGCTGACACACAAGCTTGTTTAGACCATGCTCTGCCCACAGTCTAAAAAGCTTTCTGTAGCCTAGTGACCAGGATGTCAACATGACCACCTCAGGTCACCATGGCAAAGATCGGACCCTAGCAATGGTGTCGGAAAATATTTCGATCACAGCATTTAGGGAGTTAAACTGCCTGGAGCAGTGCGGGCACCACTTCTGGCAGTGAGAGCCAGGTGTCAGCTGTCAGATTAGCGAAAAATCGCCATGACGTATCCAAATGTCCAAGGTCGGAAAGTCTTTCCCAAACAGGCTGTATGGATACGTCTAAAGTTAGAAAAAGAGTAAAATATGAAGTTAGCTGCACCCATATTTACCTGCCACGTAAATAGTCATAAGGTCATTGTTTAGCTACTGCTGTGAGACAAATGATGGATCCCCATGACTCCATGTCTTCTATATTAATGGATGTAAAATACATAGTTAGGCTAGTTTCACACTAGCGTTACAAAGCACAGCGCAGGGCCGCTCTGCTAAGCTCCGCCCCCGGCCATGCCCCCTCCGGTCAGCTCCTCCTCTGGGCGCATGACGTTGCATGCGACCAGTGTATCCTATATTTAGCGCTGGGTATGCTGGCCGTGCGCTGGTATGGTTTTGCCGGCACATGCGCCCTTTTTGCGCTGCGCCGAGCGCACAAAAATGCAACAGAGTGCGTTTGGCGCACCTCGGCACAGCGCAAAAAGGGTGCATGAGCCAGCAAAACCATGACAGCACACGGCCAGCATACTCATCGCTAAATATAGGGTACGCTGATCGCATGCAGCGTCATGCGCCCAGAGGAGGCGCTGACCGGAGGGGGCGCAGCCGGGGGCGGAGCTTAGCGACGGCCCTGCTCTGCGCTTGGTAACGCTAGTGTGAAACTAGCTTTACATAGAGTGAAAAAAAGATCTGGGTCCATCAAGTTCAACCTTTCTCCACCAATTGTACATTTTGTTACTAAATTAATTATAACCCGCAAGGTTGTATATAAAATTAACAAAAGGATTATTTTATTTATCGCAATTGCCCATTGAGCAAGCCATGAAAATTGAATTTTTGCCATTTTCTTGAAGCAGGAGCTTTAGCTTATTATTTTTCTTGTACAATCTAGCAATGGTTCGCGCTTCCCCCGCTGTTATAACAGCCACCAGCTAATAAAATATTCCAGATTACATTGATAAATTGGGAAGCATGTCAGTGAATGAATAAATATTGTATCGTAAAATACATTGGAAAGTTGCATTAAATATAGATAGGCAGTGTTGGATATAAATAATAGAAAAGTCCATTTTCATGAGTGCCGAAGAAGATTTCTATAAAAGGAAGCACTCCTCAGATTACGTCCTGATTGAAATATGTAACCTTTAAGATGTAAGCCCTTAAAATGATTAAGACTGGCGGGCAATGGCATTAGTTTTCGGACCATGTATGTACATGCTGTGCTATAAAGTAAATAAATAAGGATAATAATGAAATAGTGGTTGGGAAGTTCTTCTGAAATCCATTGGAGACTGAATTTATCTTAAATTAATTTTGCCTTGGATATTACAGCTTATAATGCTGGTTTAAAGAGCATTAGCTTCATCCTCGCTAAACAAGCAAGACACATAGAAAACAATCTGTCTGATAAAGAACACAGCCAAATGCTTTGTCAGAACTGTGATTGTGTTTAAAACTCCATGGGGAATTTTAACATTAGCAAGATAACAGGCATCAGTTAAAGGGGAAGGGGCATCTTAAAGGGATCTACCATTCTTTTAAAAGGAGAGGCTTCCAGGAGATGATGCTCTATTTCACCTTTACGGCGGCGTTATAAATCTTCTGATCTCTGAGTAATGACAGACAGTAGCCTGTAGCTTCTATCGAAAGGGATACATTACAAACAGACTTATAATGAGGATCTTCAAAATTTTGCTGCTTTACCCATACAGCCATCAGTATAGAGCAGAAGACGGTGTTTAAAAAAATGTATAGTTAAATTGCACTTTTCGTAGCCCCTTTAGATAATTTCTTTTTTGTAAAAAGTCCCTTGATGATAATCTGCATATAGAGTAGAGTATCCTCGTGAGAAAACCTCTACATTTTGAAGGGGTTATACCAAGATTGGAAAATATCCCTTATCCACTATTGACTAGGGAAAAACTTCCTGATCGCTTGTGGTCTGACCACTGGGATCCCTAGAAATCCCTGGAACTAGGGCCCTGGTGAGTCAAGTACACCTCTGCTCCATTTGCTCTTTATGAAACCACCGGAGATCGTTGAGCTGTCTTTGACACTCCCATTAAGAATGAATGGAATGGAGTTGTGCATGTTCAACCACTGCATTCACATGCGACTAGAGTTGAGCGACTTTGGTCGGATCAGGTTTCAAGAAACAAAATTTGTTTCAAATGAAACTCGTCCGACTAGGGCAAAAAAAGTCGGAGTTTCGTCCGAAACCTGACCCCAATGCAAGTCAATGGGGAATAAAAGTCGGCATTGAGTGAATGAATGTCATCCGCTCAATGCCAACTTTTATTTCCCATTGACTTGCATTGGGGTCGGGTTTCAGACGAAACTCTGACTTTTTTTGCCCTAGTCGGACAAGTTTCATCTGAAACAAATTTTGTTTCATGAAACCCGATCCGACCAAAGTCGCTCAACTCTACATGCGACTCTTCAGAGCAGTGGTTCTGGTGATCGGTGACATTTTCTTTATGATGGGATGTTACATTTGCAAATGTAAAGCCTTGTGGAATATGTAGGTTTTACATCAACAAAGATTATACCATATAGTATTTTTACTTACATCAAATTCATGCAGGGTAGTAACTAAACACCCGCAGCAGTCACCCCATTTTAATAACAGTAAACTGAATACTTATATTTAAAGGGAATAACTGGCTTTAATCTTCCAAAATATTTATGTGCATGTACCTGTTTCAAAGACAAGTCTAGTGTAACCTTTGTAAAGGCAGTCTGTCGTACCCTTCAGATTGACTGATGCCTTCTTTGCCTGAAATCACACAGCTCAGAAAAGCAGGAGGAAGCGGCACTGGGTGGGGAATAGAGCTGGAGAGAGAGACCAGATCTTCAGACTCATTTGTATATCAATTCAAACATTGATTTGTCAGTAATGGAGGAATGGACTGGTCATGTATAGGTACTGCTAGACTTGTCTGTGAAAGGGCTGCAATGGGATGAGATCCTGTTGACAGATTCCCTTTAACCCCTTAGCAACCACCGACACACATAATATATATGTCATAGGAGAGAGAAATGATGCCTCCCGAGACTCCTGGTGGCTCTTACATCCCCAGGACCTCCTGATCCGTCCACCAGCCCAGCGTCATCTGTAAAAAAATAAGTTGCAGGCGCATGCGCAGTGCACCTGCCGAGATCTGCTGGACAGAATCCGGTAACAATAGGACATTTTTCCTATTGGTTCCACTTGATCACTGTGATAGACACTGGCACAGTGATCAAAATAAAAAAAAATAGTAAATTAAATCCCCTTTGTCACTCTCTTAGTTAGATAAAAATGATAAAATAAAATGTCTTTATTTTGTCCATTCTTTGCAGTTGGGGATAGGGTTAGGGTTGGGGTTGGAGATAGGTTTGGGGTTAGGGTGGGGGTTAAAATTAGGGTTAGATTTGGGTTTTTTCAAAAGTAAAAAAGTGACGATATGACTGCTAGTGTTTGAGCGCAAGTGCTCGCTGCTCGAGATTGCATCAGTTGTTCGAGTGTGCACAAAGTATCGTGGATCCCTGCATTTTTTAACAGCCGCAAAACATGAGGGGCAGGGACTCGAGCAAGTCACTCAAGCACCCGTCATATTTGGTGCATACCCAAGCACCCAAAGCAAACAGGAGTAGTGAGCACTTACACTCAACACTATTCGATATATTCAATATGACAGCTTAATATGATCAAATTCTGTGTTTTACATGTGGGTTCAAAATGCTCACTATACCCCTGAATAAATTCTTTGAGGGGTGTTGTTTCCAAAATGGGGTCACTTCTGGGGAGTTTCCACTGTTTAGGCACATCAGGGGGTCTCCAAATGTGACATGGCATCCGCTAATTATTACAGTAAATTTTACATTCAATAAGTCAAATGGTGCTCCTTCCTTTATGAGCTCTGCCCTGTACCCAAACAGTAGATTTTACCCACAAGTAAGGTATCACTGTATTCAGGAGAAATTGCACAATAAATTTTGGGGTCCATTTTCTCCTGTTACCCTTGTGAAAATAAAAAAGTTTGGGTCTACAGTAAATTTCTTGTGAAAAATGTAAATGTTCATTTTTTTCCTTCCATATTACTTCAGTTCCTGTGAAGCACCTGAAGGGTTAATAAACTTCCTGAATGAGGTTGGGAGCACATTGAGTGGTGAAGTTTTTAGAATGGTGTCCCTTTTGGGTACTGTCATATAGACCCCTCAAAGTTTCTTCAAATGTGCTACATGTATACCAACTCAAACCAAGCTCACTTTTTGTGTTTTTTCTTTGTATTTTTGCATTCTGTGCAAGCCGGGGTGTGGCCTCCCTCTCCTGCGCTGGAAATTCCATTTAAAGGCTTCCCCTGACTGGTTGGGTCCCAGTCCTTTTTTCTACCCTTATTCACACATTGAGGTCAACTCAGACACATGGTAAGGTTTTTAATATTAGACAGTGTAGGACCGTCCTGATCAGAGTCACCTTGTCGACAGTGGAATGGCTTTTATGCTATTTTTGATCATAAACAGTATTACTAAGAGCTCTGTGTTATTTAACCCCTTCATGACCCAGCCTATTTTTCCCTTAATGACCTGGCCATTTTTTGCAATTCTGACCAATGTCCCTTTTTGAGGTAATAACTCAAGAACGCTTCAGCGCATCCTAGCGATTCGGAGACTGTTTTTTCATGACATATTGGGCTTCATGTTAGTGGTAAATTTAGGTCAATAATTTTTGCGTTTATTTGTGAAAAAAAATGGAAATTTGGTGAAAATTTTGAAAATTTTGCAATTTTCAAATTTTGAATTTTTATTCTGTTAAACCAGAAAGTTATGTGACACAAAATAGTTAATAAATAACATTTCCCACATGTCTACTTTACATCAGCACAATTTTGGAAACAAAATTTTTTTGTTAGGAAGTTGTAAGGGTTAAAATTTGACCAGCGATTTCTCATTTTTACAACAAAATTTACAAAACCATTTTTTTTTAGGTACCACCTCACATTTGAAGTCACTTTGAGGGGTCTATATGGCAGAAAATACCCAAAAGTGAAACCATTCTAAAAACTGCACCCCTCAAGCTACTCAAAACTACATTCAAGAAGATTATTAACCCTTCAGGTGCTTCACAGGAACAAAAGCAACATGGAAGGAAAAAATGGACATTTTAATTTTTCCAACAAAAATTTTCTTTTAGCATCAGTTTTTTCATTTTCACATGGATAACAGGATAAAATGGATCCTAAAATTTGTTGGGCAATTTCTCCTGAGTACACCGATACCTCATATGTGGTCATAAACCACTGTTTGGGTGCACGGCCGGGCTCAGAAGGGAAGGAGCACCATTTGACTTTTTGAATGGAAAATATGCTTGAATATTTAGCGGTTGCCATGTCGCGTTTGGAGAGTCCCTGTGTGCCTAAACATTGGAGCTCCCCCACAAGTGACCCCAGTTTGGAAACTAAACCCTCCAAGGAACTTATCTAGATGCATATTGAGCACTTTGAACCCCCAGGTGCTTCACAAATTTATCCGTAAAAAAAAGTACTTTTTTTTCACAAAAATTTTATTTAGCCTCAGTTTTTTCATTTTCACATGGGCAACAGGATAAAATGGAACCTAAAATTTGTTGGGCAATTTCTCCTGAGTACATCGATACCTCATATGTGGTCAAAAACCACTGTTTGGGCACACTGCAGGGCCCAGAAGGGAAGGAGCGCCATTTGACTTTTTGATTGGAAAATTAGCTCCATTCGTTAGCGGACACTATGTCGCGTTTGGAGAGCCCCTGTGTGCCTAAACATTGGAGCTCCCCCACAAGTGACCCCATTTTGGAAACTAGACCCCCGAAGGAACTTATCTAGATGTGTGGTGAGTACTTTGAACCCCCCAAGTGCTTCACAGGAGTTTATAACTCAGAGCAGTGAAAATAAAAAATCATTTTTTTTGCTCCAAAATGATTTTTTAGCCCGCTATTTTTTATTTTCACAAGGCTAACAGGAGAAATTGAACCACAAAACTTGTTGTGCAATTTGTCCTGAGTACACCGATACCCCATATGTGGGGGGAACCACTGTTTGGGAGCATGGGAGAGCTCAGAAGGGAAGGAGCGCCATTTTGGAATGCAGACTTTGATGGAATGTTCTGCGGGCGTCATGTTGGGTTTGCAGAGCCCCTGATATGCCTAAACAGTAGAAACCCCCACAAGTGACCCCATCTTGGAAACTAGAACCCCCAAGTAGCTTATCTAGATGTGAAGTGAGCACTCTGAACCCCCAAGTGCTTCACAGAAGTTTATAAACGCAGAGCCATGAAAATAAAAAAATATTATTTTTTCCTCAAAAATGATTTTTTTAGCCCGCTATTTTTTATTTTCCCAAGGGTAACAGGATAAATTGGACCCCAAAAGTTGTTGTCCAGTTTGTCCTGAGTACATTGGTACCCCATATGTGGGGGGAACCACTGTTTGGGCACACGGCAGGGCTCAGAAGGGAAGGAGCATCATTTGAATTTTTGAATGGAAAATTAGCTCCAATCGTTAGCAGTCACCATGTCGTGTTTGCAGAGCCCCTGTGTGTGTAAACTTTGGAGCTCCCCCACAAATGACCCCTTTTTGGAAACTAGACACCCTAAGGAACTTATCTAAATGCATAGTGAGCACTTTGAACCCCTAGGTGCTTCACAGAAGTTTATAACGCAGAGGCGTGAAAATAAAAATATTTTTTTTCCTCAAAAAATGATTTTTTTTTAGCCCGCTATTTTTTATTTTCACAATGGTAACAGGATAAATTGGACCCCAAAAGTTGTTGTCCAGCTTGTCCTGAGTACGCTGGTACCCCATATGTGGGGGGGGACCACTGTTTGGGCACACGTTGGGGCTCGGAAGGGAAGTAGTGACGTTTTGAAATGCCGACTTCATGGAATGGTCTGCGGGCATGATGTTACGTTTGCAGAGCCCCTGATGTACCTAAAAAGTGGAAACCCCCCACAAGTGAACCCATTTTGGAATTTAGACTACCCAAGGAACTAATCTAGATGTGAGGTGAGCACTTTGAACCCCCAAGTGCTTCACAGAAGTTTATAACGCAGAGCCGTGAAAATAAAAAATATTTTTTTTTCCTCAAAAAATGATTTTTAGTCCACTATTTTTTATTTTCACAAGGGTAACAGGATAAATAGGACCACAAAAGTTGTTGTCCATTGTGTCCTGAGTACGCTGGTACCCCATATGTGGGGGGACCACTGTTTGGGCACACGTTGGGGCTCGGAAGGGAAATAGTGAAGTTTTGAAATGTCGACTTGATGGAATGGTCTGTGGGTGTCATGTTACGTTTGCAGAGCCCCTGATATACCTAAACAGTGGAAATCCCCCACAATTGACCCCATTTTGGAAACTAGACAACCCAAGGAACTAATCTAGATGTTTGGTGAGCACTTTGAACCCCCAAGTGCTTCACAGAAGTTTATAACGCAGAGCCATGAAAATAAAAAATAATTTTTTTTCAAAAAAATAATTATTTTAGCCCCAATTTTTTTATTTTCCCAAGGGTAACAGGAGAAAGTAGACCCCCAAAGTTGTTGTGCAATCTTTCCTGAGTACGCTGATACCCCATATGTGGGGGTAAGCCACTGTTTGGGCACATGTCGGGGCTCGAAATGGAGGGAGCATTGCTTGACTTTTTGAAAATTGGCTAGAATAACCCTAACCCTAACCCTAACCATAACCCTAACCCTAACCCTAATGGAAAAATAAAAAAAATAAATATTTTCTTTATTCTATTATTTGTCCCTACCTATGGGGGTGATAAGGGGGGCGGTGATTTACTTTTTTCATTTTGATCACAGTGAAAGTTTATCATAGTGATCAAAATAAATGAATGAATCTGCAGCGTTGCAGATTCGATTCAGCGCACTGTGCATGCACCCGCCATCTTCCAAGATGGCGGCGCCCATGATGCTGGATGGCGGGACACCGGGATGGCTAGAGGCAGTTCGGAGGCACCATGGAGGGTGAGAGGGGGTGATCAGAGGGTGGGGGGAGTGGAGGGAAGGCGGGGGGGCAGATTATGCCGGCAGCTAACAATCGGTGCTGTCAGATGGTGGCGGCAGCCGATCAGTGCCATCAGTCGGTGTGGGGGGGGTCAGGTCTCGGTCTCCAGCCATGTCCGATGCTATTTCAGCATCGGCCATGGCTGGATTGTAATATTTCACCAAATTTCATTGGTGAAATATTACAATCGCTCTGATTGGCAGTTTCACTTTTAACAGCCAATCAGAGCGATCGTAGGCACGTGGGGGCTAAGCCATGCCCCCTGGGGTTAACTATGAAGGGTCCTTTGTGTGCGGGTCGGGTGACCTTTCAGTGACCCTGGTCACCCGACCTGCAGGGAGGCAATCAATTCATGACGCCACATAGGCGTCATGGGTCGTATTGGCACGACTTTTCATGATGCCTACGTGGCATTAAAGGTCGGGAAGGGGTTAAAAACACTTTTGCTTTTTACTTATTTAGTTTCAGCAAGGTTTTTGCTCATTTTATTTCTTATAGGTTTTCCTGCGCTCAAACAGTAGATTTTCCCCACAATTAAGGTATCAGTGTATTCAGAAGAAATTGCACAATAAATTTTGGGGTCCATTTTCTCCTGTTACCCTTGCGAAAATAAAAAAGTTTGGGTCTAAAATAAATTTCTCGTGAAAAATGTAAATGTTCATTTTTTTTCCCTTCCATATTGCTTCAGTTCCTGTGAAGCACCTGAAGGGTTAATAAATTTCTTGAATGAGGTTGTGAGCACATTGAGTGGTGAAGTTTTTAGAATGGTGTCTCTTTTGGGTATTTTCTGTCTTATAGACACCTCAGAGTATCTTCAAACATGATGTGGTATATTTTGTTGGAAAAATGAGAAATCACTGGTAAACTTTTAACCCTCCTAACTTCATAACAAAAAAATTATGCTTCAAAATTTTGCAGATGTAAAGTAGACATGTGGGACATGTTACTTATTAACTATTTTGTGTGACACCACTCTAATTTAAGAGCATAAGAATAAAAAGTTTGAAAATTGTGAAATTTTCAAAATATTTGCCAAATTTCCACTTTTTTTTGCAAATAAATGCAAGTCATATCAAACAAAAATTACCACTATCATGAAGAACGGTATGTCACAAAAAACACTCTCTAAATCAGTGGGATACGTTGAAGCATTCTAGAGAGTTACAGTATACTCTCATATAGTGAACTAGTCAGAATTGTAAAATTTGGCTCGTTCATTAAAGTCAAAATTGGCTTGGTCATTTAGGGGGACAGCATGAGCCATTAATTCACGTATGCCTATGTAGTATATTTGTGAATATGGTGGTCTAGGGCAGGGGTCACCAACCACTGGTCTGCGGACAAGTACCAGGGCACGAGTTTTTTTGCCTGTCCATCACTAAACACTGACAGTGTGCTCTGCTCTGCGGCGGCTCAGAGCACACTGTAGGTGCCTGCCCTGGTGGTTCATTGTCACCGGGGCGGGTCGCGCGTACGCACGCACAGTTCATCACATCTGAACGCTGCAATGCAAGTGTGGCTGCAGGTGGGAACGTGCTGACACTGTTATATGTCAGCGCTGTCTGTGGGCAGGGAGCAGGGAGTGTGCACTCTGCTTTCCCGGCCATGGCCATAGTATTGCTGCAGCCATAGCCTGATTGGCGCACCAGGGAATGAAGAGAGGAATAGAGTTTTTTTTTGTTGCATATATATATATCAATCAGTACTTTGTGGGGCCAACATACTATATATGAGAGATTATAGGTGTGGGGTAGTGTTGAGCATTCCGATACCGCAAGTATCGGGTATCGGCCGATATTAGCGGTATCGGAATTCCGATACTTAATTCCGATACTTTTTTCATATCGGATTCCGGGATCGGAATCGGAATAGGAAGTTCCCATCATGCTATGAGCCTGCTTGCTTTGATTAAGCCAATGGGAATCCTCCGAAGTGTGGGCACATCCTGTTAGGCATGTAGGCATGTTAACTATTGGCATGGCTGTGATTGGCTGCCGAAATGATGTCATGATGCACTATAAAAGCCACCGCAGCCGCCATTTCTGGTCACTCTGCTGTGAATTCAGTTAGGGACAGGCTGCTGTAGAAGACTGTGAGGGACAGTTAGAAATAGCGATTCTAAAAACAATATTGTGCTTTATCCAGGCTACATAAACCACCACTGTAGCTTGCTTTTCCCTAGCAGCGCTGTTTTCACAGCTGTCTGCAAGGGCAGTGTGAGTGCAGCTCACGCTGTGGAGTGGGTCCTGCAGCCACGTCAGGCTGTAGGCCACCCAGTGTGATCACTGCTGCCTCATACATCTTTTATTTTTTGAGCTGCATTTTTTAAATAATTTCAATCTAGTGTGCTTCCATCCGTATCCATATACGTTGGTTGCAAACACTAGTAGTAGACAGCGGAGCCTTTCTGCAGCCTTTCAGTGCTAGTGTCCACTTTGCTGCACTGTTCACGGCTGTCTGAGAGGTCTCTGACTGTGTGTGAGTGCAGCTCACGCTGAGTAGTGTGTCCTGCAGCTACGTCTGGCTGTAGGACGCTCAGCGTGCGTCACTGCCTCACACATATTTTTATTTGAGTGCAGCTCATTTTTTCTTCTATTAGTGTGCATCCATCCGTCTCCATCTACGGTGGTTGCAAACACTATATAGGAGTACACAGCGGAGCCTTTCTGCAGCCTGTCAGTGCCAGTGCCCACTTAGCTGCACTGTTGACGGCTGTCTGAGAGGTCTCTGACTGTGTGTGAGTGCAGCTCACGCTGAGTAGAGTGTCCTGCAGCTACGTCTGGTTGTAGGACGCTCAACGTGCGTCACTGCCTCACACATATTTGTCTCTGAGTGCAGCTCATTTTTTCTTCTCCTATTAGTGTGCATCCATCCGTATCCATCAACATTGGTTGGTTGCAAACACTATATAGGAGTAGATAGAGGAGCCTTTTTTTCTGGCTTGTGCCCTGCCGGCGCAGCCAGATTAGTATTACCCAATTTTTTTGGAGCCTCATCTTTTGCATTGTAGGTTACCTGCCTGCATTGTAATAGCTCCAAAAAGTTGGTGATACTATCAGTTTCAATTCTTTGTTCTCATACTTTGAGTTTGTTTCAAACAAAGAAACCACATAAAAAGTTCACCAAACACTACATTTTGAACTTGTGTAGGCCACATCAGCTCCTATTAAAGTCTAGTCCACACACACACACTTCATAAAATTAGTGTTTCTTGTACCTGTAACCAGCTGTTCAGGAATAAGCACACTAAGGCCCCCCTTTGTCCTTTTTTGCCTATCTTAAGCAGTCTTGCAAGATGAAGAAGGCAGGGAGTAAGGCGCGGGGGCATGGGCGTGGGCGTGGAGTTTCAGCAGGGAGAGGACGTGGGGATTCTGCAGGGAGAGGACGTGGGGATTCTACAGGTAGAGGACGTGGGGATTCTGGGCCTGCTGCGGGCACCAGTGGATCAGCATCCCCCAGTTTTAGCAGGCAACAGTCCTTTATGCGCAGCTTTGTAGGACCTCAACGTACCCCACTGCTGCGGGAGGAACAAATTGAAGCCGTTGTCGGATGGATGGCAGTTAACGCATCGACTTCAATTACTTCCGCATCCTCTCAGGGTCAGAGCACCGAAGAGCAACCATCTGTCTCTTCACCACCTGCCAAAGTGCCCAGGCAGTCAGAGAGACATGGACAGGAGCCATCACAATCTCTACTTCTGTTCTCGGAATCTGTTGGCTTGGAAAGAGGGGGCCAGCCAAGCAGCATTCCTGAATGTGAAGAAGAGGGAGTATGCAGTGATGCGCAACTTCTTTGTCCCTCTGAATCTGAAGAGGCGAGTGGGCCAGTGCCTATGGTCAGCACACCTCAGTACGCATCAGATGATGACGAGACTCAGTTGCCACTTTCTGGTGCGTACGGTGCTGGCGAGACAACCCCGGAGAAGCAGCTGTTTGAAGAGGGGAGGGAAGATGATGAGGTCCTTGACCCATCATGGCGTGAGCAACAGGAAGGTGGTGGGAGCAGCTCGGAGGAAGAGATTCCCCTACCGGCCAAAACAGGAGGCAGAGGGAGGGGGAAGACTTGGTTGCCTGTACCCTCCACTTCGGCACCCGTTAGGAGCATTCCTCCTTCCAAAGGCAAACCGGGCGCTCACAAGAGTTGCAGTGCGTGGTCCTTTTTTGACACAGTTGCAGATGACATTTGCTTTGTCAAATGCAAGCTGTGTCATCAGAGAGTCAAAAGAGGGAGAAATGTCAGCAACCTCAATACCACAAATATGTGGAAACATGTGCGCACCAAGCACGAGTTGGAGTTGCAGAGACACCCTCAAGACGTAGGCCAACGTACAGCACCACCTACCACCTCTTCAGTTCGTGTTGGGCCCTCTTCCTCCAGCTCACACACTGCTGGTTCGGCTTCCTCACAGGATCGCCAAGGAAGAACCTCTGCCACTGTTGTCCGGAGACCCTGTCAGATTCCACCCATAACAGCACGTTCCCATCCATCACAGCCATCGGTAGCACAGGCATGGGATAAAAGGCGCCCTTACTCGGCAAACCATCCCCGAGCACAGTCTCTGAATGCTGGCATTGCCAAACTTCTGGCAGTTGAAATGCTGTCATTCAGGCTGGTGGACACTGACACCTTCCGGGACTTAATGGCATTGGCAGTCCCCCAATACAACGTGCCCAGCCGCTTTTATTTCAGCAGGCGAGCCGTCCCTGCCCTGCAGAAACATGTTGAGGGCAAAATAAAACATGCGCTACTAAACGCCGTTAGTAGCAAGGTCCACCTGACCACCGATGCGTGGACCAGTAACCATGGACAGGGACGATACCTTTCCCTCACTGCCCACTGGGTCAATGTTGTGGAGCCGGGTACGGATCTGGAGAGTGGCGCTGTACGTGTTCTTCCAACGCCACGGATTGCAGGACTCCAGTCTGTACACATAGACTCCTCCTCCTACTCAAGTTCCTCAGAAACAGCAGAGCAGGAGCCTGTTACGACCGATATGAGCACAGCCGTGGCCAAACGTCAACAGGCTGTACTCAAATTAATTTCTTTGGGGAATCGAAGCCACACAGCGCAGGAGCTCTGGAATGCTATCAAGCTGGAGAGCGATGTGTGGTTTGGGCCAGCGAATCTCCAGCCGGGCTTGGTAGTGTGTGACAATGGCCGAAATCTGGTGGCAGCTCTTGGCCTAGGCAACCTCACACACATCCCATGTCTGGCACATGTTCTTAACTTGGTCGTGCAGAGCTTTCTGAGGGACTATCCGGATCTTGATGCACTGTTGCACAAGGTCCGCATAGAGTGCGCTCACTTGCGACGTTCCAGCACGGCAAGATCGCGCCTCGCTGCTCTGCAGCGACGATTTGGCCTTCCAGAACATCGCATCATATGTGACCTACCCACCCGGTGGAATTCAACGTTACATATGTTGGAGCGGTTGTGTGAGCAGCAGGCAGCAGTCATGGAGTACCAGCTGCATCAGGCGCAAACAAGTCGCACTGTGCGCCGTTCACACTTCAGCACCATTGAGTGGGCCTCTATGAAGGACATCTGCCTCGTTTTGCGTGCCTTCGATGAATCCACGCGGATGGCGAGTGCAGATGATGCACTAGTCAGCATGACTGTCCCCCTTATCTGCCTGCTTCAACAAACACTGCAAGCACTAAGGGATGAGGTTTCAGAAGAGGTGGAGGATGAGGAGTCCCAAATGCCATCTGCTTCTGGACAGTCTGCGCTACGTGTTTCCTCACAAAGGCCTAGGCAGGGGACACTTTGTGAGGAGGATGAGGAGGAGTCGATGGAGGAGGAAGACATCTCTCCAGAGGAGGGAGGTACACAAACCTCTACTCAGTATGTACAGCGAGGGTGGGGTGATGCAGAGCAGGTCGAGGTCACGCCTCAAACAGGGGACAGCGGTTCTTTGGCAGTTGGGAGTCTGCAGCACATGGTTGATTTCATGCTGCAGTGCCTGAGAAACGACCGCCGCATCGCCCACATTCTCGTCTCGGCTGATTATTGGGTGTACACCCTCCTAGATCCTCGCTACCGGGACAGCGTACAAAGGCTCATACCAACGTTGAACCGGGAGCGTAAAATGCGGGAGTACGAAGAGTCACTGGTGCAGTCCATAATGTTTTCCATTCCACCCGACAGCATTGTTGCAAGTGCTTTACAAAGCAGCTCTGTGCATCGAGGCAGTGGAGGAAACTCTGCACAAAGAGGGAGCAGAGGCAGTGCCGCAGCACAAGGCAAGACCACTATGGCCCAAATGTGGCAAAGTTTTGTGTGTCCACCACAATTGTCTACACCATCAGCGACGCCTCGAGTCAGCAGGAGGCAACGCTTCCGTCAGATGGTGTCAGACTACATGTCTTGCCCTGTCGCTGTACTCCCAGATGGCTCTTCCCCCTTCAAGTTTTGGGTCTCTAAGCTGGATACATGGCCAGAGCTTAGCCAGTATGCATTGGAGGTGCTGGCTTGCCCTGCTGCCAGTGTATTATCGGAACGTGTCTTTAGTGCCGCAGGTGGTGTACTAACAGACCGTCGCACGCGACTATCTTCCGATAATGTTGACCGGCTGACTTTTCTGAAAATGAACAAGGCCTGGATCTCCAAAGACTTTGCCATTCCTCTTACAGACTAAATTAGTGGTTGGCAACTGTATCCAGGTCTGCTGGTGTGTTCATTTTTCTACCACCTGAACTATAATCCCTGTGCTTCAACACAGCCAGTTGTCGCTCAGATGTGTCGTCTGCACAGAGAAACACACTAGCTCCTGTGTTACTGGGGTTCAGTAATGCCAGCTGATCCCCTGCTGTGTGGACGGCAGAGTCACCAGCTCCATCAACATTCAAACCACTACTGATTTTTAACCGTGCCCAACTTAGGTCTCTGGCTCCACTGTCTCTACTATTTCCCCTGACCTCCAACCCCGCCATCTACATCTCTGAAGTGGCGTCAGCACAATCTACACTTGTTCCTGTGTTCCTGTGGCTCAGTCCCATCAGTTTATCCCCTGATGTGTGTCCGGCAAGGTCTCCTGCTCTGTCCACATTCCCATAACCAGTAGTGGGAATGAGGACAGAGCTGGCGAACTTGCCGGACAAACATCAGAGGATCAACTGATGGGACTGAGCACCAGTAACACAGGAACAAGTGTAGATTGTGCTGACGCCACTTCAGAGATGTAGCTGGCGGGGTTGGAGGCCAGGGTAAATAGTAGAGACAGTGGAGCCAGAGGCCTAAGTGGAGCATGGTTAGAATCAGTAGTAGTCCACAACCTCCATAAAAACCGCTGCCCATTGGCCTCTGCATGCGGCATGCGTAATCCTGGGCACCAACAGCGTCAGTTGGTGTTCAGAAGTGTCGTCTCCACAGAGCCAAACACATTCGTTCAAGTGTTAGTGGGGTTCAGCACTGCCAGCTGTTCCCCTGCTGTGGAGATGGCAAGTCTCCTGCTGCCTTCACCTGCCAAAATCCAGTAGGCCCCAGCCTGCTCCTCGCCTAATCCTGGGCTCCAACAGCGTCAGTTGGTGTTCAGAAGTGTCGTCTCCACAGAGCCAAACACATTCGTTCAAGTGTTAGTGGGGTTCAGCACTGCCAGCTGTTCCCCTGCTGTGGAGATGGCAAGTCTCCTGCTGCCTTCACCTGCCAAAATCCAGTAGGCCCCAGCCTGCTCCTCGCCTAATCCTGGGCTCCAACAGCGTCAGTTGGTGTTCAGAAGTGTCGTCTCCACAGAACCAAACACATTCGTTCAAGTGTTAGTGGGGTTCAGCACTGCCAGCTGTTCCCCTGCTGTGGAGATGGCAAGTCTCCTGCTGCATTCACCTGCCAAAATCCAGTAGGCCCCAGCCTGCTCCTCGCCTAATCCTGGGCTCCAACAGCGTCAGTTGGTGTTCAGAAGTGTCGTCTCCACAGAGCCAAACACATTCGTTCAAGTGTTAGTGGGGTTCAGCACTGCCAGCTGTTCCCCTGCTGTGGAGATGGCAAGTCTCCTGCTGCATTCACCTGCCAAAATCCAGTAGGCCCCAGCCTGCTCCTCGCCTAATCCTGGGCTCCAACAGCGTCAGTTGGTGTTCAGAAGTGTCGTCTCCACAGAACCAAACACATTCGTTCAAGTGTTAGTGGGGTTCAGCACTGCCAGCTGTTCCCCTGCTGTGGAGATGGCAAGTCTCCTGCTGCCTTCACCTGCCAAAATCCAGTAGGCCCCAGCCTGCTCCTCGCCTAATCCTGGGCTCCAACAGCGTCAGTTGGTGTTCAGAAGTGTCGTCTCCACAGAGCCAAACACATTCGTTCAAGTGTTAGTGGGGTTCAGCACTGCCAGCTGTTCCCCTGCTGTGGAGATGGCAAGTCTCCTGCTGCCTTCACCTGCCAAAATCCAGTAGGCCCCAGCCTGCTCCTCGCCTAATCCTGGGCTCCAACAGCGTCAGTTGGTGTTCAGAAGTGTCGTCTCCACAGAGCCAAACACATTCGTTCAAGTGTTAGTGGGGTTCAGCACTGCCAGCTGTTCCCCTGCTGTGGAGATGGCAAGTCTCCTGCTGCATTCACCTGCCAAAATCCAGTAGGCCCCAGCCTGCTCCTCGCCTAATCCTGGGCTCCAACAGCGTCAGTTGGTGTTCAGAAGTGTCGTCTCCACAGAACCAAACACATTCGTTCAAGTGTTAGTGGGGTTCAGCACTGCCAGCTGTTCCCCTGCTGTGGAGATGGCAAGTCTCCTGCTGCATTCACCTGCCAAAATCCAGTAGGCCCCAGCCTGCTCCTCGCCTAATCCTGGGCTCCAACAGCGTCAGTTGGTGTTCAGAAGTGTCGTCTCCACAGAGCCAAACACATTCGTTCAAGTGTTAGTGGGGTTCAGCACTGCCAGCTGTTCCCCTGCTGTGGAGATGGCAGTCTCTCCTGCTGTCTCCGCATTACAAAGACAGTAGGCCTCTGCCTACACCCTCCTATTTCCTGGGCTTCAACACAGCCAGTTGTAGTTCGGAAGTGCCGTCCACACGGAAAGAGATACTTGCTCCCGTGTCTCAGTGGGGTTCAGTAACGTCAGCTGATCCCCTGCTGTGTGGATGGCAGTCTCTCCTGCTGTAAACTCATTCAAAATACAGTAGGCCTCTGCCTACACCCTCCTATTTCCTGGGCTTCAACACAGCCAGTTGTAGTTCGGAAGTGCCGTCCACACGGAAAGAGACACTTGCTCCCGTGTCTCAGTGGGGTTCAGTAACGTCAGCTGATCCCCTGCTGTGTGGATGGCAGTCTCTCCTGCTGTAAACTCATTCAAAATACAGTAGGCCTCTGCCTACACCCTCCTATTTCCTGGGCTTCAACACAGCCAGTTGTAGTTCGGAAGTGCCGTCCACACGGAAAGAGACACTTGCTCCCGTGTCTCAGTGGGGTTCAGTAACGTCAGCTGATCCCCTGCTGTGTGGATGGCAGTCTCTCCTGCTGTAAACTCATTCAAAATACAGTAGGCCTCTGCCTACACCCTCCTATTTCCTGGGCTTCAACACAGCCAGTTGTAGTTCGGAAGTGCCGTCCACACGGAAAGAGATACTTGCTCCCGTGTCTCAGTGGGGTTCAGTAACGTCAGCTGATCCCCTGCTGTGTGGATGGCAGTCTCTCCTGCTGTAAACTCATTCAAAATACAGTAGGCCTCTGCCTACACCCTCCTATTTCCTGGGCTTCAACACAGCCAGTTGTAGTTCGGAAGTGCCGTCCACACGGAAAGAGATACTTGCTCCCGTGTCTCAGTGGGGTTCAGTAACGTCAGCTGATCCCCTGCTGTGTGGATGGCAGTCTCTCCTGCTGTAAACTCATTCAAAATACAGTAGGCCTCTGCCTACACCCTCCTATTTCCTGGGCTTCAACACAGCCAGTTGTAGTTCGGAAGTGCCGTCCACACGGAAAGAGATACTTGCTCCCGTGTCTCAGTGGGGTTCAGTAACGTCAGCTGATCCCCTGCTGTGTGGATGGCAGTCTCTCCTGCTGTAAACTCATTCAAAATACAGTAGGCCTCTGCCTACACCCTCCTATTTCCTGGGCTTCAACACAGCCAGTTGTAGTTCGGAAGTGCCGTCCACACGGAAAGAGACACTTGCTCCCGTGTCTCAGTGGGGTTCAGTAACGTCAGCTGATCCCCTGCTGTGTGGATGGCAGTCTCTCCTGCTGTAAACTCATTCAAAATACAGTAGGCCTCTGCCTACACCCTCCTATTTCCTGGGCTTCAACACAGCCAGTTGTAGTTCGGAAGTGCCGTCCACACGGAAAGAGACACTTGCTCCCGTGTCTCAGTGGGGTTCAGTAACGTCAGCTGATCCCCTGCTGTGTGGATGGCAGTCTCTCCTGCTGTAAACTCATTCAAAATACAGTAGGCCTCTGCCTACACCCTCCTATTTCCTGGGCTTCAACACAGCCAGTTGTAGTTCGGAAGTGCCGTCCACACGGAAAGAGATACTTGCTCCCGTGTCTCAGTGGGGTTCAGTAACGTCAGCTGATCCCCTGCTGTGTGGATGGCAGTCTCTCCTGCTGTCACCTCATTCAAAATTCAGTAGGCCTCTGCCTACACCCTCCTATTTCCTGGGCTTCAACACAGCCAGTTGTAGTTCGGAAGTGCCGTCCACACGGAAAGAGATACTTGCTCCCGTGTCTCAGTGGGGTTCAGTAATGTCAGCTGATCCCCTGCTGTGTGGATGGCAAAGTCTCCTGCTGCCTACACAGTCGTACCACTACTGATTTTTAACCGTGCTCCAATTAGGCCTGTGGCTCCACTGTCTCTCGTATTTCCCCTGTCCTCCAACCCTGCCAGTTACAGCTCCGAAGTGGCGTCTGCACAATCCACACTTGTTCCTGTGTTACAGGTGTTCAGTCCGATCAGTTAATCCCCTGATGTGTGTCCGGCAATGTCGCCTGCTCTGTCCACATTCCCATTATCGGAATGTGGACAGAGCAGGCGACATTGCCGGACACACATCAGGGGATTAACTGACCGGACTGAACACCTGTAACACAGGAACAAGTGTGGATTGTGCAGACGCCACTTCGGAGCTGTAACTGGCGGGGTTGGAGGACAGGGGAAATACGAAAATCAGTGAATCCACAGGCCTAAGTGGAGCTTGGTTCAAATTAGTAGTCTACAACCGATCTTAAAATTTCTTCAATGCAGCCTAAGCCTGCTCCGTGCTTGTCCCTGGGCTTCAACACAGCCAGTTGTTGCTCGGAAGTGCCGTCTTCACAGAGTAAAACACTAGCTCCTGTGTTTGTGGGGTTCAGTAACGTCAGCTGTTCCCCTGCTGTTTTGATGGCAATCTGTCCTGCTGCCTCCCAATTGACAGCACATCAGGCCTCAGCCTGCTAAGTGCTTGTCCTGGGCTCCAACATCGCCAGTTGCTGCTCATAACTGACTTTGGCACGGGTACTCCCTCCTGCCCAGCTTGGTTCCAGCCCTGCCTGCTGTTTCCGGGAAGTGTCAATGTCAGTTTGCCACCCCAAGTTGCCATGTCGTGTTGCGGTTGGGTTAGCCGAGGCTAGGGTGCCAGCAGTTTAGGTGCTTCCTATGTGGACTGCGGGTTCTGGTAAGAAAGGTTTGTTCCATAGTGCCAGTAGGACAAGCACCCCCTGTAGGACTGTGTGATTCGGTAACTGCGGCCAGCTTGCGGCATGCCAACTTTGCTTTTCAGGGGTAACTTCTGATACCCCTCCGGGTTCCAGCACCGTCAGCTGGTTCTCATCAGAGCCTTTGGCCTAGGTGCCTCCATCTCGGTATCCGAGTTCCAGCAACGTCTGCTGGTCCTTGGTAGTGCTTTGTAGCACAGGTACCTCCTGCTTAGTAACCGGGTTCCAGCACCGTCAGCTGGTCCTCGGTTGTGCCATTGGCTCTTATTCCTTCTGCTGCCCCTCCGGGTGCCAGCACTGTCAGCTGGTCCTCGCTATTTCCATTTGCTCTTGCAGCTTATGCTACCCCTCCGGGTTCCAGCACCGTCAGCTGGTTCTCGTCAGAGCCTTTGGCCTAGGTGCCTCCATCTCGGTATCCGAGTTCCGGCAACGTCTGCTGGTCCTTGGTAGTGCTTTGTAGCACAGGTACCTCCTGCTTAGTAACCGGGTTCCAGCACCGTCAGCTGGTCCTCGGTTGTGCCATTGGCTCTTATTCCTTCTGCTGCCCCTCCGGGTGCCAGCACTGTCAGCTGGTCCTCGCTATTTCCATTTGCTCTTGCAGCTTATGCTACCCCTCCGGGTTCCAGCACCGTCAGCTGGTTCTCGTCAGAGCCTTTGGCCTAGGTGCCTCCATCTCGGTATCCGAGTTCCGGCAACGTCTGCTGGTCCTTGGTAGTGCTTTGTAGCACAGGTACCTCCTGCTTAGTAACCGGGTTCCAGCACCGTCAGCTGGTCCTCGGTAGTGCCATTGGCTCTTGTTCCTTCTGCTGCCCCTCCGGGTGCCAGTACCGTCAGCTGGTTCAAGAGGACAAAGAACAGGAAGACAACCACCAAGATGCAGAACAACAAGAGAGAGAAGACAAAGAAGCATAAAAAAAACAAAGCAGAAGAACATTAAGCATAAGACTAATACTCTGAGCAAATGATATTATCTTATTTATAAGCAGAAGAAGACTAAGCAGTGTATGGGGGTGAGTCCGTTCCTCCTCGTGGTGCCCCTGGAAAAGGCCTGCTTCTGCAGGCCAAACTGAACGCGGACAAATCCTGTTGTAAATCTTTTGTGACAGGCAGAACGGAAGGTGTAAACTTCTAACTTTTCTAGATAACAACTACAGGAATGCCTGACACAAACAAGAATATGATGAAGAAGAATAGGAAGAAGATGAAGAAGCTGAATATGTAGAATAATAATTGTTGAATAAGAAGAATATGAAGAATGTAAGAAAAGGAAGAAGAAGAAGAAGAAGAAGAAGAAGAAGAATGTAAAAAAAGGAAGTAGAAGAAGAAGAAGAAGAATGTAAAAAAAGGAATAAGAAGAAGAATGTAAAAAAAGGAAGTAGTAGAAGAAGAAGAAGAATGTAAAAAAAGGAAGTAGAAGAAGAAGAAGAAGAATGTAAAAAAAGGAAGTAGAAGAAGAAGACATACATGTCTGGCAAAATATAAATGAGGCTAACATAGTCAATATCTTTGTAACTCCTAACATCTTTAAAAAAAAAAGTTTAATTCCTGCTATTCCATTTGATTGGGCTAAACCTCTATGGCTTTAATGTCTCCTCCACCTCCCACAATACATTCTACATTATTCTTAGTTGTTTTTCTTCATGTAGAATTAACCTACAAGGAAAGAAAGGGGTTTTTTTAATTCCGATATTTTGGCCCCATTGACTTGCATTGGTTCCCGGTATCGGAATCGGCGATACCGATACTTTTTTTTAAGATCGGCCGATCCATTCCGATCCGATATTTTCAAGTATCGGCTGGTATCGCTCAACTCTAGTGTGGGGTCATCATTATATATAT